>NW_028079044.1:21454928-22843829 GCF_014824575.4 Sturnira hondurensis
CAACTCTCTACAGTCAATTAATATTCGACAAAGGGGGCAATAACATAAAATGGAGTAAAGACAGCCTTTTCAACAAATGGTGTTGGGAGAACTGGACAGCTACATGCAAAAAAATGAAACTTGAGCACCAACTTACACCATACACCAAAATAAATTCAAGGTGGATAAAAGACTTAAATATAAGCCGTGAAACCATTAAAGCCCTAGAGGAGAGCATTGGCAAGAAAATCTCAGATATTCCACGCAGCAATATTTTTACTGATACGTCCCCTAGAGCAAGGGTTATAAAGGAAAGAATAAACAAATGGGATCTCATCAAAATTAAAAGCTTCTGCATGGCCAAGGAAAACAGTGTCAAGATACAAAGAGAAGCAACAGTTTGGGAAAACATATTTGCCAATGATACCTCAGATAAGGGTTTAATCTCCAAAATATACAAAGAACTCACTCAGCTTCACTCAAAGAAGACAAGCAACCCGATCAAAAAATGGGCAGAGGACTTGAACAGACATTTCTTCAAGGAGGACATACAGAGGATCCAGAGACACATGAAAAGATGCTCGATATCGCTAGCTATCAGAGAGATGCAAATTAAAACCACAATGAGATACCACTTAACACCAGTCAGATTGGCTATCATAAACAAAGAGACAAACAACAAGTGCTGGAGAGGTTGTGGGGAAAAGGGGACCCTAGTTCACTGTTGGTGGGATTGCAGACTGGTACACCCACTATGGAAAATAGTATGGAATTTTCTAAGAAAACTAAAAATGAACGTGCCTTTTGACCCAGCAATTCCACTCTTGGGAGTATATCCCAAGAACCCTGAAACACCAATCCAAAAGAACCTATGCACCCTGATGTTCATAGCAGCACAATTCACTATAGCCAAGACTTGGAAGCAACCTAGATGCCAATCGGTAAATGACTGGATCAAAAAACTATGGTACATTTACCCAATGGAATTCTATGCTACAGAAAGGAAGAAGGAACTACTACCCTTTGCAACATCATGGATGGAACTGGAAAGCATTATGCTGAGCGAAATAAGCCAGGCGGTGAAAGACAAATATCATATGATCTCACCGTTAACAGGAATCTAAACAAACCAAACAAGCAAGCAAAATATGACCAATGACACTCAAATATGGAACAGGTTGTCAGGGTCCAGAGGGGAGAGGGGAGATAATCATAGGGGAAAAGGGAATGGACTCACATGAACAAGTATAAAGGACACATGGACAATAACTAAGGGTGGGGGTGGAAAGGGGAGGGAGGCGGGAAGCATGGGGTGGGGGGCGGGCAGGGTTGGGAATATAAGACAGAAACCTGTACTTGAACAAGAATTAAATAAAAATTATATTTAAAAAAAGAATAATTTGATGATTGCAAATAGGACACAGTAAAAATAACTAAAAGATTAAAAATTTGAGTCATGTTAAAATACTTTTTGTTCATTAAAAGAAAATAACAAAATAAAAATTTAAGCATCAAAAAAAAGAAATCACTTGGAAATGAAATAATCCCTTTTAAAGCCTGTTTGAGGAATACTCTGTCTGAAATGTTTCCAACCATAGTGCAAACAATTCATGTTAGTTGTACAAATGCAATGTTCTTTGAAATACTTAAAACTTCTTGGCTTCTGTGAAAGTATTCTTCTGTGCGGTCATGTTTCTGGTAAATATTATATCAAAACATTCATCAATTCACTTGTGCCCCACATATGAATGATGTAAAAACGCATGCTGTCTGTGAAATAGAGGAGGCTTGTATATTTTTCCTGGAGAAAAGTATATCTAAATAAAGATATGTAAGTACGTGTGCTTTGTAGCAGACAGTTTTGTGATGGTTGACGTGAGCGTGAATAGAATGCTCAATTTTTGTTCACCCAGTTCATATTTCTTAGAAAGAAGAGTAAGGACATTTCGGAACTTTTCCAAATCAAGATGGAAATACACGTAGTCGATACCACCCTTTCAGACCAAACAATGTTTGTAGTGTTTTTTCGTCCTGGACAAAAATTCTATTTCAGACAACCTATACAGAATAATGTTTTTGGTCATATGCATTGCATTAATCACTTCTGCTTAAGTATTCCCATATCGTCACCTTCTAAGAAAGTTGGAGATTAGAGAAAGAGCAGCTAAAATCACGTTTTCTCTCTGAAATGAGTCAGCAGATATGTAAGACCATGTTACTTTAACAGTAGGGGAGCTTCATCTGAAAGTTTCACTGAAACGCATTCTTTCCTGTAGAAAATAACAAGGAAGCACAGACACTCATTTACTTTGCAGTACCTGACCCGAATCAAACCGTTTGCGAATGCCAAAATGTAAAGCAGATGAGCTCTTTACTTCTTTCAAGCAAATGAATTTCCCTTTGTTCTAACCATTATGAGTTTTTTGGGAACATTCGAAATCACTGGTGAATGAACGCGTTCCTGACAAAGCCTTTTGAGGACAAGTCTGTCTGAATTGACTTTAACCGTAATGAGAGAAGTCATTTTAGAGGTACAAAAATGCAATGCTCTTCCCACAACTCAGGCTTTTCTGGCACTTCTGTTAAAGTGTTGTCCTGCATGGTCACGTTTCTGGCAAATATTATCACACCAGAAGGTTCGCCAAATTACTTGTGCCCTACATGTAAATGGTGTACAGTAGCATGATGTTTGTGTAATAGAAGAACCTCTTATATTTTTCCAAGAGAAATGCATATCTAAATAAAGATATGGAAGTCAGTGTGTTTTGTACCAGACAGTTTTATGATGGTTCAAATGAGTGTGAAATATATGATCAATTATTGGTCACCTAGTTCATTTTTCTTGGATAGAAGCATAAAGAAATTTTGGAACCCTTCCAAATCACGATGGAACGACGCATAGTTAATACAACCGTTTCTGGGCAAACAATTCTGACAGTGTTCATAAGACCAGGACAATAATCCTATACCAGACAACCTAAACAGAATATTTTTTTAAGATTTTATTTATTTATTTATCTTATAGGGGAAGGAGAGAGGGAGAGAAACATCAATGTATGGTTGCCTTTCATGCATCCCCTGTTGGGAGTTGGCCTGCAGGGAACTGGCCTGCAACCCAGGCATGTGCCCTGACTGGGAATCAAACCGAGATCCTCTGGTTCTCAGGCCCACGCTCAATCCACTGAGCTATGCCTGCCAGGGCAGAATATTATTTTTGATTATACACACTGCATTTTTCACTTCTGCTCAAGTCTTCCCAAATCATCACTTTCTAACTCATTTGGAAATTAGAGAAAGAGCAGCTAAAATCACGTTTTCTTTCTGAAATGAGTCAGCAGATATGTAAAACCATGTCACTTTAAAAGTAGGGGAGCTTCTACTGAAAGGTTCCCTGCAACGCATTCCTTCCTGTAAAAAATAACAAGGAAGCACAGACATTCATATACTTTGCAGTACCTGATTCAAACAAACCCGTTTGTGAATGCAAAAATGTAAAGCAGATGAGTAGTTTACTTCTTTCATGCAACTAAATTTCCCTCTGTTCTAACCACTATGAGTTGTTGGGAACTCTTGAAATCACTTGAGAATGAACGAGTTTCTCACAAAGCTTGTTCTAGGAAAACAGGTTTAGGGTTATTGATAGTGTTAGGGCTAGAGCTGGGGTAATGGTTAGTGTTAGTGTTAGGATTAAGTCTAGGATTTGTATTAGGGTTAAAGTTTTGGTTTGGGCTAGGGCAACGGATATTGTTAGGGCTATGGTTACCTTTAGGATTAATGTTAGAAGTTTGGTTAGAGTTAGTTCTAGGGCTAATTTTAGAGTTAGGGGTACTGGTAGGGTTAGAATTTCGGCAAGTCCAGGGCAGAGGTTAGGGTTGATATCAGGGATACATTTAGGGTTAGGGTAGGAGTGGGCCTGAGGTTAGGTTTTGGTTTAGTGTCAAGGTTAGTGTTAGGATATCTTTAGGGTTGTGGTTGGCTTAGACTTATTGTTAGGTTAGGGCTTAGTTAGAATTAGCAATGGGGTTAGAGTTAATTTTACAATTAGTGATAGGGCTAGAGTTAGGGTTATGATTAGTGTAGGGCTAGGGTTATGGTTAGGGCTCATGTTAGTGTTAGATTTGGGCTTGAGTTACAGATAGGGCTAGGGTAAGGTTTAGGTTTAGGGCTAATATTAGGCCTATTGTTAGGGTGAAAATTATTATTAGGGTTAGAGTGAGGGTTTGATCTAAGTCTAGGGTTATGGTTAGGGTTTCACTTAAGGTTAGGGTTAGGGTTAGGGTTAGGGGTAAGTCCAGGGTTAGGTTTAGGTTTAGTGTTAGGATTATGATTAGGGATAGCATTAGGGTCAGGGTTAGATCTAGTGTTACACCTAGGGCTAGGGTAAATTTAAGGATTAGGGTTAGAATTAGGGATAGGGTTGGGTCTAAGGCTAGAGCTAGGTGTAGGGTTAGAGTTAGGTTTAGGTCTAGGGTTAAGGTTAGGCTTAGGGATAAAGTTAGGTTTTCAATTAGTGTTAGGGTAACAGTGTTAGAACAAGAGAAAGTGTTAGGGTTAGGAATAGAGCTACAAGTAGGGTTTGAATTGATGTTAGAGTAAGGTCTAGTGTCAGGATTAGGTATAGGGTATGGTTAGTGTTAGGGTAGTGCTAGGTAAGGGTTAGCGATAGAACTCTGGATTGTTTTAAGTTTAGGGGTGGGGATAGGGCTATGTCTAGGGTTAGGGGTAAGGGTAGAGTTAGGTTAAGGGCTAGGTTTAGAACTAGGGCTAGTGTTAGGGTGAGGAATAAGGCAAGGTCTGGGTTAGGGATATGGTTAGGTTTAGGACTAGGACTAGGGATAAAGTAAGATGTAGGGTTAGTTCAAGGATTAGAGTTAGAATTAGGGCTAGATATGGATGATTGATAGGAGTAGGGTGAGGGTTACATTTGTGGTTAGGACAAGGATTAACTTTAGGTTTAGGGTTAAAGTTAGAATCGGGTTAGGTCTAGGGTAAGCATTAGGATTGCAGCTAGGGCTAGAGCCAGGGTTAGGTTGAGGGCTAGGGTTAGGACTAATAGTAGGTATAAGTTTACAGCTAGAATTAGTGCTAGACTTTGGGCTACAGATAGAGCTAGGGGTTGGCTTAGTGTTAGTGTTAGGTCTACGGTTATGGTTAGGGTTATGAGCAAATTTCATGGTAGGGTAAGGTGTAGGTCTAGATTCTAGGTTACGGTTAGTGTTAGGCTCGGGAATAAGGGGAGAGGTACATTTAGGTTTAGGGCTAGGATTAGGGCCAGGGCTAGTGTTTGGGCTAGGGTAGGTTTAGTGTTAGGGCAAGGGTTAGGGCTAGGGTCAGGGTTAGGGTGAGGTGTAGGCTGAAGTTTAGTTTAGGGTTTGAGCTAGTTTCAGGGCTAGGACTAGGGCTAGGGTTAGGGCTAGTGTTAGGTTTAAGGTTCGGGATATGGTTGGGGCTGGGGTTAGGTTCAGGGCTGGGGTTAGGGCTATGGTTAGATTTACGATCAGGGCTAGAGCTAGATCTAGGTTTTGGTCTACTGCTAGGGTTATGGTTAGGTGTAAGTTTGGGGCTAGTGTTAGGATTAAGGGTTGGGCTTGATTCAGGTTTACATTTAGAGTTAGCTTTACTTTTAAAGCTAGGTTTAGGGGTAGGTTTAGCATTAGTATTAGAATCAGGTTCACATATAAGGCCAGGGTTTTGGTTATAGTTAGGGCTACGGTTAAGCTTAAGGGTAGTTCTACATTAGCGCTAGTGTTACAGCTAGTGCTAGGGTTAGGATTCGGTTTATGGGTAGGTGTAGCTCTAGGTTTAGGCTTAATGTTTGTGTTATGGCTAGGGCTAGAGGTAGGGCTACAGTTAGGGCTAGGTTTATCATTAGGTTTAAGTATGGTTAGGATTAGTGTTAGGGTTAGGCTTTGGGCTGGGGTAATTGTTAGGGTTAGGGCAAGAGCTAGAGCAAGGATTAGGGAAAGTGTTAGGATTAGGTATAGGGTTAGTGTCACGGTGAAAGCTGTGGTCGGGCTGGGGCAAGGGGTAATATTAGGGCTAGGTTTACCCTCAGGATTAATGTTAGGGTTTTGGTTAGGGTTAGGGCTAGGGCTAGGATTAGAGTTAGGGGTAGGGGTAGGGGTAGAATTATGGCAAGTTCAGGGCTGAGGTTAGGGTTAGGGTTAAAATCAAGGTTACACTTAGGGTTAGGTTAGGGGTAGGGCTGAGGTTAGTTTTTGGTTTAGTGTCAGGGTTAGGATATTGTTTGGGTTGTGGATGGCATGGGCTTAGGGTTAGGTTAGGGTTGGGTTAGAATTAGCAATAGGGTTAGGGTTAGTTTTATGATTAGTGGTGAGGTGAGAGTTGGGGTTATGATTAGTGTTAGGGTTAGGACTAAATTCAGAGTTAGGATTCAGGTTAGGGCTAGGGGTAAGGCTAGGGTTACTGTTAGGGCTCATGTTAGTGTTAGATTTGGGCTAGAGTTAGTGCTAGGGCTAGGGTAAGGTTTAGGTTTAGGGCTAATATTAGGGCTAGGGTTAGGGTGAGGATCAGTATTAGGGTTAGAGTGAGGGTTAGATCTAAGGCTATGGTTATGGTTAGGGTTTCACTTAAGGTTAGGGTTAGGGTTAGGGGTAAGTCTAGGTTTAGGATTAGGTTCACTGTTAGGGTTATGATTAGGGCTAGCATTAGGGTCAGGGTTAGATCTAGTGTTACAGCTAGGGCTAGGTTCAGGTTTAGAATTAGGGTTAGAATTAGGGATAGGGTTAGGTCTAGGGCTAGAGCTAGGTGTAGGGTTAGAGTTAGGGTTAGGTCTAGGGTTAAGGTTAGGCTTAGGAATAAAGTTAGGTTTTCGATTAGGGTTAGGGTAACAGTAAGTGTTAGAACTAGAGGAAGTGTTAGGATCAGGGAAAGAGCTACAACTAGGGTTTGTATTAGTGTTAGGGTAAGGCCTAGGGTTAGGATTAGGTATAGGGTTATGGTTATCATTAGGATAGGGTTAGGTAAGGGCTAGCGATAGAACTTTGGTTAGTTTTAAGCCTTAGAGTAGGGCTAGGTCTAGCATTAGGATTAGGGGTAAAGTTAGGTTAAGAGCTAGGGTTAGAACTAGGGCTAGGGTTAGGGTGAGGAATAAGGCAAGGTCTGGGTTAGGATTACGGTTAGAGTTAGGACTAGAACCAGGGATAAAGTATGTGCTAGGGTTATGTCATGGTTTAGGGTTTGAATTAGGGTTAGTCATAGGGTTATTGATAGGATTAGTGTGAGGATTACATTTATGGTTAGGACAAGGGTTAAGTTTAGGTTAAGGTTTAGAGTTAGAATTCGGGTTACATCTAGGGTAAGCATTAGGATTACAGCTAGGGATAGAGCTAGGGTTACGGTTAGGTTGAGGGCTAGGATTAGGGATAAGGGTATGTATAAGTTTAGAGCTAGAGTTAGTGCTAGACTTTGGGCTATAGCTAGAGCTAGGGATGGGTGTAGTGTTAGTGTTAGGTCTAGGGTTAGAGTTAGAGTTATGAGTAGGTTCATGGTAGGTTAAGGTGTAGGTCTTGATGTAGGTTTAACGTTAGTGTTAGGGTTAGGAATAAGGGTAGAGTTACATTTAGGTTTAGAGCTAGGATTAAGGCCAGAGTTAGTGTTTGGGGTAGGGTAGGTTTAGGGTTAGGGTGAGGATTAGGGCTAGGGTTAGGGTAAGTATTAGGATTAGGGCTATGGTGAGGTGTAAGGTAAAGTCTAACGTTAGAGTTCTAGCTAGGTTCAGGGCTAGGATTAGGGCTAGGGTAAGGTTTAAGGTGTTATATGGTTAGGGCTGGGTTGAGGGTTAGGGCTTGGGTTAGGGCTTGGTTTAGAACTAGGATTAGGGCTATAGCTAGAGCTGGGTTTAGATCTAGTGTTTGGGTTACAGTTAGATTTAAGGTTGGGGCTAGGGCTAGGGTAAGGGTTAGGGCTTGATTCAGGTTTACATTTAGAGTTAGCTTTACTTTTAGAGTTAGGTTTAGGGGTAGGTTTAGTGTTAGGATTAGTATCAGGGTCACATCTAAGCCTAGGGTTTTGGTAATGGTTAGGGCTGCGGTTAAGCTTAAGGGTAGTGCTAGGGTTAGTGTTAGGGGTAGCACTAGGTTTAGGATTTGGGTTATATGTAGGTGTAGGGCTGGTTTTAGGGGTAGGGTTTAGGATAGTGTTAAGGTTAGAATTCCAGTTAGGGCTAGGGTTAGGCTCAGGTTTAGGGCTTGGGCTAGGATTGATGTTAGCTTAAGTGTTCAAGTTACTGCTAAGGTTAGAGATAGTGTTATGTTTAGCCATACGGTTTGGGTCAGGGTTAGACTTAGAGTTAGGACTACTATTAGTGTTAGGATGAGGTTAGGTCTTAAGCTAGGGGTAGGGCTAGGGCTAGGGTAAGGGTTGGAATAGGGCTAGGTTTAGAGTGACGGTTAGGGGTATGGCTAGGGTTGGGGCTAGGGCTAGGACTAGGGCTAGGTTCATTGTTAGAATTTGGGTTAGGTTTAGAGTCGGTACTATGGTTAGTGTGAGGTTTAGGACTAGGGTTACATTTAGGGTTACAGTTAGGTTTAGGGTAAGGTTTAGATATAGGGTTAGTGTTAGAGTTGAGTTAGGTCTAGTGTTAGGTAAAAGACTAGGGTTAAGGTTAGTTTAGGTTTAGTGTTGGGTTTACAATTATGTTTAGGGATGGTGTTAGGGCTAGAGCTAGGTTTAAAGTAAGACAATGGTTAGGGTGAGGTTCAGGGTTTTGATTAGGGTTAGGGTAAAAATTCGGAGTAAGTTTAGTGTGGTTAGGGCTAGAGCTAGAGCTGGGGTTAAGGCTAGTTTTAGAGTTAGGTCTGTGGTAGGTTTAGGGTTAGGTTTAGTGCCAGGTTTAGGGGTAAGGCTAGCATTAGTGTTAGGGCTAGGGGTAAGTTTGGGGTTAGGGTCAGAGTTACAGTTAGAGGTAGGGTGAGGTTAGGGGTTAAGGCTAGGGCTAAGTTTAGGGTGAGGGTTTGGCTCAGACTTACAGTTCAGCTAAGGGTTACAGCAAGATTTGCACCTAGGCCATGGGTGGAGGTTATGTTTAGGACTAGGGTTTGGGCTAGGGCTAGAGCTGTACTTAGATTTAGTGATAAATTTGGGTCTATGGTCAGGGTTATTTTAAGGGCTAGGGTTAGGTGCAGGGTCTGGCTTATGGTAAGGCCTAGAGTTAGGATTAGGGTTAGGGTTAGGTCTAGGGTTTTTATTAGGTTTAGGGTTAGGGTAAGGACTAGGCTTAGTGTTAGAGTTAGGGCAACAGCTAGCGCTAGGATTACCATTAGTGTTAGGGTGAGGTCTAGATTTAGGGTTAGGATTAGTGTTAGCGTTAGGGCTAGGGTTAGAGGCAGTGCTATGGTTAGGACTAGGTTCGTCATTAGGTTTAAGTCTGGTTTGGATTAGTGTTGGGGTTAGAGTTTTGGCTGGGGTTATTGTGAGGGTTAGGGCTAGAGCTGGAGCAAGGGTTGGGGTTAGTGTTAGGATTAGGTATAGGGTTGGTGTTAGGGTTAAAGCTGTCGTTCGAGCAAGGGCAAGGGATAATGATAGACCTAGGGTTAGCCTTAAAATTAATATTAGGAGTTTGGTGAGGGTTAGGGCTAGGGCTAGGGTTAGAGTTAGGGGTAGAAGTAGGGTGAGAATTTCAGCAAGTCCAGGGTGGAGGTTAGAGTTAGGGTTAAGGTTAAAATCAGGGTTCTGTTTAGGGTTAGTTTTGGGGTAGGGCTAAGGTTAGGTTTCGGTTTAGTGTCAGAGTTAGGATATTGTTCGGGTTGTGGTTTGCTTAGCTTTAGGGTTCGGTTAGGGCTGGGTTAGAATTAGCAATGGGGTAAGGGTTAGGTTTATGATTAGTGGTAGTGCTAGTGTTAGGGTTATGATTAGTGTTAGGGATAGGATGAGACTAAATTTAGGGTTAGGGCTAGGGTTCGAGGTAAGGCTAGGGTTACTGTTAGGGCTCATGTTAGTGTTAGATTTGGGCTAGAGTTACACATAGGGCTAGCATAAAGTTTAGGTTAAGGGCTAATATTAGGGCTAAGGTTAGGGTGAGGATCATTATTAGGGATAGAGTGAGGGTTAGATCTAAGGCTAGGGTTAGGGTTAGGGTTAGGGTTAGGGTTATGATTAGGGTTAGCATTAGGGTCAGGGTTAGATCTAGTGTTACAGCTAGGGCTAGGGTAAGGTTTAGAATTAGGGTTAGAATTAGGGATAGAGTTAGGTCTTGGTCTAGAGCTAGGTGTAGGATTAGAATTAGGGGTAGGTCTAGGGTTAAGGTTAGGCTTAGGAATAAAGTTAGGGTTTCAGTTAGGGTTATGGTAACAGTAAGTTTTAGAACTAGAGGAAGTGTTAGGGTTAGGGAAAGAGCTACAACTAGGGTTTGAATTAGTGTTAGGGTAAGATCTAGGGTTAGGATTAAGTATAGGGTTATGGTTATCATTAGGATAGGGCTAGGTAAGGGTTAGCTATAGAATTCCAGTTAGTTTTAAGGTTAGGGGAAGGGCGAGGGCTAGGTCAAGCATTGGGGTTAGGGGTAGGTTTAGGGTTCGAGTTAGGTCAAGGTCTAGGTTTAAAAGTAGGGTTACAGCTAGGGTTAGGAGTAGGACAAGGAATAAAGTGCTGGGTTTAGGTCAAGAATTAGGTTTAGAATTAAGGCTAGAAATAGGGTGATTGATATGATTAGGGTGAGGGTTACATTTGTGGTTAGGACAATGTTTCAGTTTAGCTTTCAGGTTAGAGTTAGAATTAGGGTTAGGTCTAGAGTCAGCATTAGGATTACAGCTAGGGCTAGAGCTAGGGTGAGGGTTAAAGTTAGGGTTAGATCTGGGGTTAGGGATACAGCTAGGGTTAGGGGGAGGGCAAGGGTAAGGAAAGTGTCATGGTTGTGGTTGGGCTTAGGGTTAGGGTTAGAATGAAGGTCAGGGATAGGGTTAGTGTAAGGGCTAGTATTAGGTCCAGTGCTAGGGTTACGATTAGGACCAGGATATGGTTAGGGATAGGGTTAGGGTTAGAATAAGGGTCAGGGCAAAGGCAGAAGTTAGGATTAGGTTTATGGTAAGTGATAGGGTTTCGGTTAGGTGTAGGTTGAAGGTTAGGTTTCAGGCTGGGCCTGGGGCTAGGGTTAGAGTTAGAGTTAGGGTGAGGGTGAGGTATAGCGTTAGGGTTAGTGTTAGGGTTAGAACTAGGGTTAGGGCTAGGGTCAGAATTAGGGCAAGGGTTAGGTATTGAGTTCGGGCTGGGGTTTGGGTTAGGGTAATGGTTAGAGCTAGGGCTAGGTTTAGTGTTAGGTTTAGGATTATATTTAGCGTTGGTGTTAGGGTTAGAGCTAGGGCTAAAAGTAAGACTAGGGTTAGAATTAGGGTTTTGACTAGGGTTAGGATAAGGGTTAGGGTTTGGACTGCTGTTAGTGTTGTGGTTAGGGCTAGAGCTAGAGCTATGATTAAGGCTAGTGTTAGTGTTAAGTCTTGGGTTAATGCTAGGGTTAGCATTAGAGTTATAGCTAGAAGTAGGGTGAGGATGAGGGTTAGGCCTGGGGTTAGGGCTGGGGCTAGGTTTAGGGTAAGGGTTTTCTCTCAGGCTTTCGGTTAAACTAAGGATTAGGGCAAGATTTACACCCATGTCTTGGGTAAAAGTTATTGTTAGGGCTGGGGTTAGGGCTAGAGCTAGAGTTCGATTTAGTGATCAGTTTAGGTCTATGGTCAGGGTTATTTTAAGGGCTAGGGTTAGGTGCAGGGCTTGGGTTAGGGTAAGGTAGAGGGTCAGGATTATGGTTAGTGTTAGGTCTAGGGTTTTGATTAGGTTTAGGGTTAGTGTAAGGACTAGAGTTATTGTTAGAGTTAGGGCAACAGCTAGCTCTAGGATTACGGTTAGCATTAGGGTGAGTTCTAGCTCTAGGTTTAGGCTTAGTGTTTGTGTTATGGCTAGGGCTAGAGGCCGGGCTATGGTTAGGGCTAGGTTTATCATTAGGTTTAAGTATGATTAGGATTAGTGTTAAGGTTAGGCTTTGGGCTGGGGTAATTGTGAGGTTTAGGGCTAGAGGTAGAGCAAGGTTTAGAGTAAGTGTTAGAATTAGGTATAGGGTTAGTGTCAGGGTGAGAGCTGTGGTGGAGCTGGGGCAAGGGATAATATTAGGGGCTAGGTTTACCCTCAGGATTAATGTTAGGGTTTTGGTTAGGGTTTGGGCTAGGGCTACGGTTAGAGATAGGGCTAGGATTAGAATTACAGCAAGTTCAGGGCTGAGGTTAGGGTTAAAATAGGGTTACATTTAGGGTTAGGTTAGGGGTAGGGCTGAGGTTAGGTTTCAGTTTAGTGTCAGGGTTAGGATATGGTTCGGGTTGTGGTTGGCTTGGGCTTAGGGTTAGGTTAAAGCTGGGTTAGAATTAGCAGTAGGGCTAGTTTTAGGATTAGTGTTAAGGAGAGATTTAGGGTTATGATTAGTGTTACGGTTCGGAATAAATTCATGGTCAGGTTTCAGGGTAGGGCTAGGGGTAAGGCTAGGGTTACACTTAGGGCTCATGTTAGTGTTAGATTTGGGCTAGAGTTAGTGCTAGGGCTAGGGTAAGGTTTAGGTTTAGGGCTAATATTAGGGCTAGGGTTAGGATTATTATTAGGGTTAGAGTTATGGATAGATGTAATGTTAGGGTTAGGTTAGGGTTTCATTTAAGGGTAGGGTTAGGGTTAGGGGTAAGTCTAGGGTTAGGGGTAGGTTTACTGTTAGGATTATGAATAGGGCTAGCATAAAGGTAAGGGTTAGATCTAGTGTTACAGCTAGGGATAGGGTAAAATTTAGGATTAGGGTTAGAATTAGGGCTAGGGTTAGGTCTTGGTCTAGAGCTAGGTGTAGGGTTAGAGTTAGGGTTAGATCTAGCGTTGAGGTTAGGGTTAGGGATAGAGTTAGGGTTTTGATTGGTGTTAGGGTAACAGTTAGTGTTAGAACTGGAGGAAGTGTTAGGGTTAGAGATCGATCTACAACTACGGATTGAGTTAGTGTTTGGGTAATATCAGGGTTAAGATTAGATATATGGTAATGGTTTGCATTAGAGTAGGGCTGGGTTAGGGTTAGCGATAGAATTCCGGTTAGTTTTAAGGTTAGGTTAAGGGCTAGGGCTAGGTCCAGCGTTGTGGTTAGGGGTAGGTACAGGGTTAGAGTTAGATAAAGGTCTAGGTTTAGAAGTAGAAGTAGGTTTAGAAGTAGAAGTAGAGTAGAGTTAGAAGTAGGTCTAGGTTTAGAAGGTCTAGGTCCAGCGTTGTGGTTAGGAGTAGGACTAGGGATAAAGTAAGTGCTAGGTTTAGGTCAAGGATTAGGGTTAGAATTAAGGTTACAAATAGGGTGATTGATAGGATTGGGGTGAGGATTACACTTGTGGTTAGGACAATGGTTCAGTTTAGCTTTCAGGTTAGAGTTAGAATTAGGGTTAGGTCTAGAGTCAGCATTAGGATTACAGCTCGGGTTAGAGCTAGGGTGAGGGTTAAAGTTAGGGTTAGGTCTGGGGTAAGGGATACAGCAAGTGTTAGGGGTAGGGCTAGGGTAAGGGATGTGTCATGGTTGTGGTTAGGCTTAGGGTTAGGGTTAGAATGAGGGTCAAGGATAGGGTTTGTGTAAGGGCTAGTATTAGGTCTAGTGCTAGGGTTGTGGTTAGGTCTAGGACATGGTTAAAGATAGGGTTAGGGTTAGAATAAGTGCTGGGGCTAAGGCAAAAGTTAGGATTAGGGTTATGGTTAGTGATAGGGTTTCGGTTAGGTGTAGGTTGAAGGTTAGGTTTCAGGCTGGGCCCGGGGCTAGGGTTAGAGTTAGGGTGAGGGTGAGGTGTAGTGTTAGGGTTAGTGTTAGGATTAGAGCTAGGGTTAGGGCTAGGGTCAGAATTAGGGCAAGGGTTAGGTATTGAGTTCAGGCTGGGGTTTGGGTTAGGGTAATGGCTAGAGATAGGGCTAGGGTTAGGGCTAGGTTTAGGGCTAGTGTTAGGGCAAAAGGCAGGTATAAGGTTAGGTCTAGTGTTAGCGCTAGTGTTTTGGCTAAATCTAGAGCTAGGGTTTGGTTTAGTGTTAGTATTAAGTCTAGGGTTAGGGTTAGGGTTATGAGTAAGTTTCATGGTAGGGTAAGGTAAAGGTCTGGATCTAGGGTTAGGGTTTATGTTAGGGTTAGGAATGAGGGTAGAGTTACATTAGGTTTAGGGTGAGAAAGAGGGCTAAGGCTAGGGTTGGGGCGAGGGTAAGTTTGGGTTAGGGCTAGGTTGTGTTTTAGGGTAAGTATTAGGATCAGAGCTAGGGCTATGGTTAGTGTTAGTGTGAGGTGTAGGGTGAAGTTAATTTTAGGGTTAGGGCTGGGTTCAGGGCTAGAGTTAGGGTTAGGGCTTGGGTTTGGTTTCAGGTTAGGAATATGGTTAGGGCTGGGGTTAGGTTTAGGGCTTTCAGAAGGTTAGGGCTAGATTTAGCATTATGGCTAGAGCTAGAGCTAGGGTTTGTTCAAGCATTAGGGTTACGGTTAGGTTTAAGGCTGGGGCTAGGTCTAAGGCTAGTGTTAGGGCTTGAGTTAGGTTTACTTTTAGAGTTAGCTTTAGGGGTAGGTTTTGTGTTAGGGTTAGAATCATGGTCACGTCTGTGGCTAGGGTTTGGTTTTGGTCAGGGCTATGGTTAAGGGTAAGGGTAGTGCTTGGGTTAGCCGTAGTGTTAGGGCTAGAGCTAGCATTATGTTTAGGTTCATGCGGAGGTGTAAGGCTAATTCAAGGATAAGGCCAGAGGTGGTGTTCACATTAGAATTCTGGTTAGGGCTAGGGTTATGGTTAGGTTTAGGGCTAGGTCTAGTTTTAATGGTAGGGTTAGGGTTCCAGTTCTAAGGTTAGAGATAGTGTTATGGTTTGCGGTAGCGTTTGGGTTAGGGTTCGGGTTAGGACTACTGTTAAGGTTAGGATAAGGTTTGGTCTAAAGCTAGGGCTAGGGATAGGGTGAGGGTTGGGGTTGGGCTAGGTTAAGGGTGAGGGTTAGGAGTAGGGGTAGGGTTGGGGCTAGGGTTAGGGTCATTGTTAGAATTTAAGTTAGGTTTAGGGTCCGTGCTATGTTTACTGTGAGGTTTAGTGCTAGGGTTCCATTTAGGGATACGGTTAGTTTTAGAGTAAGGTTTAGATATAGGCTTAGGGATAGGGTCAGCCTTTGTTCTAATTTGAGGAAGAAGTCTAGGGTTAAGGTTAGGTTTAGGTTTAGTGTTAGGTTTAGGATTATGTTTAGGGTTGGTGTTAGGGTTAGAGCTAGGGCTAAAGGTAAGACTAGGGTTAGAATTAGGGTTTTGACTAGGGTTAGGGTAAAGGTTAGGGTTAGAATTAGGACTGCTCTTAGTGTTGTGGTTAGGGCTAGAGCTAGAGTTATGATTAAGGCTAGTGTTAGTGTTAGGTCTTGGGTTAGGGCTAGGGTTAGGGTTGGAGTTATAGCTAGAAGTAAGATGAGGATGAGGGTTAGGCCTGGGGTTAGGGCTGGGGCTAGGTTTAGGGTGAAGCTTTCACTCAAGCTTTCTGTTAAGCTAAGGAATAGGGCAAGATTTACACCCAGGTCTTGGGTGAAGGTTATTGTTAGGGCTAGGGTTAGGGCTAGGGCTAGAGCTAGAGTTAGATTTAGTGATCAGATTAGGTCTATGGTCAGGGTTATTTTCAGGGCTAGTGTTAGGTGCAGGGCTTGGTTTAGGGTAAGGTAGAGGGTTAGGATTATGTTTAGTGTTAGGTCTAAGGTTTTTGATTAGCCTTAGGGTTAGGTTAAGGACTGGGGTTTGTTTTAGAGTTAGGGCAAAAGCTAGTGCTAGGATTACCGTTAGTGTTAGGGTCAGGTCTAGCTCTAGGTTTAGGCTTAGTGTTTGTGTTATGGCTAGGGCTAGAGGTAGTGCTACAGTTAGGGCTAGGTTTATCATTAGGTTTACGTATGGTTTGGATTTTTGTTAGGGTTAGGCTTTGGGTTCAAGTAATTTTTAGGGTTAGGGCTAGAGCTAGAGGAAGGTTTAGGGTAAGTGTTAGGATTAGATATAGGGCTAGTGTCAGGGTTAAAGTTGTGGTGGGGTTGCGGTAAGAAATAATATTAGTGTTAGGTTTACCCTCAGGATTAATGTTAGGGTTTTGGTTAGGGTTAAGGCTATGGTTAGCGATAGGGTTGGGGGTAGGGGTAGGGTTAGAATTATGGCTAGTCCAGGGTTGAAATTAGGTTTAGGGTTAGGGTTACAGTAGAGTTACATTTAGGGTTAGGTTAGGCGTAGGGCTGAGGTTAGGTTTTGGTTTAGTGTCAGTGTTAGGATATTTTTCAGGTTGTGGTTAGCTTGGGTTTAGGGTTAAGTTAGGGCTGGATTAGAATTAGCAATAGGGTTAGGGTTAGTTTTACAATTAGTGTAAGGTGAGAGTTGGGGTTATTATTAGTGTTAGGGTTAGGACTAAATTTAGGGTTAGGGTTTGGGTTAGGGCTAGGAGTAATGCTAGGATTACTGTTAGGGCTCATGTTAGTGTTAGATTTGGGCTAGAGTTAGTGCTAGGGCTAGGGTAAGATTTTGGTTTAGGGCTACTATTAGGGCTAGGGTTAGGGTTAGGATCATTTTTAGGGTTAGATTAAGGGCTATAGCTAAGGCTAGGGTTACAGTTAGGATTTCATTTAAGGGTAGGGTTAGGGGTAAGTGTAGGGTTAGGGGTAGGTTTAGTGTTAGGATTATGAATAGTGCTAGCATTAGGGTAAGGGTTAGATCTTGTGTTACAGGTAGGGATAGGATAAAGTTTAGGATTAGGGTTAGAATTAGGGCTAGGGTTAGGTCTTGGTCTAGAGCTAGGTGTAGTGTTAGAGTTAGGGTTAGGTCTAGGGTTAAGGTTAGAGTTAGGCTTAAAGTTAGGGTTTTGATTAGGGTTAGGGTAACAGTTAGTGTTAGAACTGGAGGAAGTGTTAGGGTTAGGGATAGATCTACCACTAGGTTTTGAGTTAGTGTTTGGGTAATGTCTAGGGTTAGGATTAGGTATAGGGTAAAGGTTAGTGTTATGGCAGGGCTAGGTCAGGGTTAGTGATAGAATTCCAGTTAGTTTTAAGGTTAGGGGAAGGGCTATGGCTCTGTCGAGCTTTATGGCTAGGTGTAGGTTTAGCTTTGGCTTTAGGTCAAGGTCTAGGTTTAAAAGTAGGGTTACGGTTAGGGTTAGAAGTAGTACTAGGGATAAAGTCAGTGGTAGGTTTAGGTCAAGGGTTAGTTTTAGAATTAAGGCTAGAAATAGGGTGACTGATAAGATTAGGGTGAGGGTTACTTTTGTGGTTAGGACAAGGGTTCAGTTTAGGTTTCGTGTTAGAGTTAGAATTAGGGTTAGGTCTAGAGTCAGCATTAGGATTACAGCTAGGGCTAGAGCTAGGGTGAGGGTTAAAGTTAGGGTTTGGTCTGGGGTTAGGGATACAGCAAGGGTTAGGGATAGGACAAGGGTAAGGAATGTGTCATGGATGTGGTTAGGCTTAGGGTTAGAATAAGTGTCAGGGCTAAGGCAAAATTTGGGATTAGGTTATGGTTAGTGATAAGGTTACAGTTAGGTGTAGGTTCAAGGTTAGGTTTAACCTAGGGCAAGGTCTAGATTTAGAGTTTGGGTGAGGGTGACAGGTAGCATTAGGGTTCACGTTAGGGTTAGAACTAGGGCTTAAACTAGGGTCAGAATTAGGGCAAGAGTTAGGTATTGAGTTCGGCTGGGGTTTGGGTTAGGGTCATGGTTAGAGATAGGGCTAGTTTGATGGCTACGGGTACATATAAACTTAGGGCAAGGGTTTTTGCCAGTGCTTTGGCTAGAGCTAGAGCTAGTGTTTGGTTTAGTGTTACTATTAGGTCTAGAATTAGGGTTACAATTATGAGTAAGGTTTATGGCACAGTAAGATGTAGTGCTTGATCTGGATTTAGGGTTGGGAATAAGGAGAGAGTCAGATTTAAGTTTAGGGCTAAGAAGAGGGCTAAGGGTAGAGTTGAGGCAAGCACTGGTTTCCCACATGGGTGTTGACCTGGGTTTCCCTATTTGGAGAACCATTTTCCAGATTTTTTCTCCTTCTGTTTGGATATGACTGCTATATGTCCTAAAAAGTTTGCCTTCTGCTGCTCCAGTATACGACCCAACCCGGGACAATGATTTGCCAATGTAAGAAAGCAAACGAAGCATTTTCAGAGTCAGCAAATTACTGGCAGCTTCAAAGACCCTCATTCGCAGATAAAAGCCATTGGACCAAGTTTCTGGGTTCAGGCAGCCAACATTTTGGCAGAGGGTCTCAAGCACCTCCTGCTTACTCAGGCGGTGAGTGTCCTGCAGCTGCTCAAGTAGCTCCAGCTGCAGTTTCTTGATTTGTCCGTTCAACTTTGTAGAAAAAGTCCTAAGGTGACCTTGAATACCTCTCAAGGAATTCCACTTCAGGTGGATGACACACAGTTTTCCGCAATCTGAATGGAGAGTGTCTAATGGGTGAGGTGTGACATGTCCAGAGAAGCTTTTGCATGTGGTGGTAAGGGTTCACACTCTTCACTGGCACTTGGAAAGCTCCTTTTGTAAAGAAAACATGAGCATCCCCTCTTCCCACAGTTAAAATTTAGAGGACACCGCCAAGTTCCACCTCCTATAGGTCCTCTGTATAAAACCTGAGGATAGAGGGGCTATGACTCTTCTGCCTAAAAATTTTTTCAAGTGGAATATAAAGGAATACATGGTCATTTAGGAAATTATAGGCAAATATGACAGAGAAGCACTTTTGGTGGGGCAGGAACAAGGACTTCCCCTTATTAGTTCTGTAAAAAGATTCTTAAAAGGATGATGTGTCTGTTCCATCACTGCCTGACAAACTGAAAGACAGGTCATGCTGTGAGAACAGATGCACATAGGGGATCAGAGTTAGAATTAAATGAAATATGTACATGTTCAAATTTTCCAAGGACAGCATAAAGAGTGACATCTAGTTTCCCAGTTATGTGAGAAGTTAGTCGTTTAGATATAATTTCTGTAAGTGGGAAATTTACACGGACTTCAGAATCCTGTGGAGGAAAAGGGAAGGCACAGCACAGCTACTCCCTCAAGTGGGGAGTGCCTCAGAGTGGCCAGGCAATTTACTCAAAAAGCGAGAGACTCGGAGTGGACTGGTGACCCTCTCAGTGAGAGTACGTCAACACCCTTGCCTTGAGAGGCTATTACTGTTTTTTTTTTTTTTCATTTTTGCACAGGACTTCAGGTTCAACTTATTTACCTTCATCAGTCAGTAAACAGAAGGTAGTACACAAAGAACGTTTAAGGCAGCTTCTGTGTCATGGTCTGTCACCGAAAATGCCACAGAACTTTGGGAAAACAAACACTAATTTTCTGCTAGCATTTATCTTTTAATTAAAAGCAATCTTAGCAAAGCAGGCTTTACAGGATGTTAGGAATTCTTTCTGATGCCAGATCACCCCGAATCCTGCTCTAGTTTGCAAGGGGCTGCACTGCTTCCCCCATCACTGGTGCTCAGGCTTCAGTGTATTAGAGCCAGGAAGCACTCCTCCCAGAGGACATGGGCCCTGGGTTCTATCAGGATATCTGAAGGGTGAGGGTCCATTACTTTCCATTTGCTACAGCACTCAGAGTTGTTCTATGATGGCCTCCATGGTGATCTGCCCTGGGTTGGCTTTCCCCTCCTCTGAGGAGTCTTACCTGTCTCTAACTATCCAACGATGTTTTTTGAGCCCAGAAGAAAGCAGAGGCAGCATTTGCTAGAAGAGACAAGCTTTGTTTCCTTGTGGTATTCATTCCGGAGCTTGCTCACTCCTCTCAAGCCATGACAGGCAGCTACACTTCCTGAAACCAGGCTGATTAGTTCCCACTATTTCCTTCTTTTCTGTATCTAAATGAATTATAGCTGTCTGGCCTGTGAAGCCTACTATCCCATGTTGCCTCATGCAATCGCCAGAAAACAACTTCTATATATATATATATATATATATATATATATATATATATATATATATATCCTTCTATATCTAATGCGCACATAAAGATTAAGACAAGGAGGAGTCCAGGAGCTGACAGAACCCAAATTCCTGAGTTCACTCCTCTGAAAAAAAACATGCAAATACAACAGAATAACAAAAGTAACATTTCTCTTTACATTTTGATTTTGTGGAGTATTACCACAACCTTCCATAGACTCAAATCAGATAGTAGCCTAAGTCCAAAGAAGGGCTGATCACCAACGGAAGTACAAGATTACAGGGCTGGTCTTGCACTCTGTCTTACCCCACACTGGTTTTCCACATGGGTGTTGACCTACGTTTCCCTGTCTGGAGAAGTGATTCACTGAAACTCTTTCTTTGTTTGGTTATGACTACTATATATGCTAAAAAGTCTTCCCCTTGTGGTTCTCCAATACGACCCAACCTGGGACAATGATTTTCAAAGGCAAGAAAGCACAGAAAGCATTGTTAGGGTCAGCACATTACTGGCAGCTCCAAAGACCCTCATTCGCAGATAAAAGCCATCAGACCAAGTTTCTGGGTTCAGGCAGCCAACATTTTGGCAGAGGGTCTCAAGCACCTCCTGCTTACTCAGGCGGTGAGTGTCCTGCAGCTGCTGAAGTAGCTCCAGCTGCAGTTTCTTGATTTGTCCCTTTAACTTTGTAGAAAATGTCCTAAGGTGATGTTGAAAACCCCTCCAGTAATTCCACTTCAGGTGAATGACACATAGTTTGGTGCAGTCAGAATGGAGAGTGTCTAATGGCTGGAGGTGCGTCACATCCAGAGAAGCCTTTACATGTGCTGATAAGGCTTCACCCTCTTCACTGGCACTTGGAAAGCTCCTTTTGTAAAGTAAACATGAGCATCCCCTCTTCCCCCAGTTAAAAGTTTAGAGGACACTGCTAAGTGCCACCTCCTATAGGACCTCTGTAAAAAATCTGAGTGTAATCTGAGCCTTCTATGTTGGCTTCCAAAGTGAATGGCCCTGGGTTACTTTTCCCCTCCTCTGAGGAGTCTAACCTGTCTCTGAGTATCCAACGATGGTTTTGGGGCCCAGGAGGAAGCAGAGTCAGCATTTGATAGCAGAGACAAGCTTTGTCTTTTTTTCTTTTCTTTTTTTTTTTGGCTTTCATTCCGGAGCTTGCTCACTTTTCCAATGCCGTGGGAAGCAGCTGCACTTCCTGAAATCAGGCAGAACAGTGCCCACCATCCCCTTCTGTTCTGTTTCTTAAATGAATTGTAGCTGGTTGGCCTCTGCAACCTACTATGCCGTGTTGCCTCATGTAGTCACCAGAAAACAACTTCCATATACATCTGAAAGCACACATAAAGATTAAGACAAGGAGGAGTCCATGAGCTGCGAAGACTGAAGCTGCTGAGTTCAATCATCTGAAAAATACATGCATATACAAGGGAACAATAAAACTAATATGTCTTGTTACATTTTGCTTTTGGGGAGGATTAGCGCAACCTTCAGAAAATGCAGATCACAAATTAGTCTATGTAAAAAGCATACCTGATCACCCATGGGAGTTCCTCATTACGGGATTGTTCTTACATGCTGTCTTACCCCACACTGTTTTTTCATGTGGGTGTTGAGCTACGTTTTCCCCGTCTCGAATTGTGGTTCCCT
Organism: Sturnira hondurensis; assembly: GCF_014824575.4. Lineage (NCBI taxonomy): Eukaryota > Metazoa > Chordata > Mammalia > Chiroptera > Phyllostomidae > Sturnira > Sturnira hondurensis. The sequence continues at coordinate 21,476,471 of NW_028079044.1, forward strand.
CGATCTCTCTCCTTCTGTTTTATTATCACTGCTGTATATCTCAAACAGTTTTCCCCTTGCTACTCTCCTATACAACCCAACCTGTGGACGTAGTTTGCAAATTCATCAAAGTACACAAAGCTATTTTAGAATCAGCAAACAACCAGCAGCTCCAAAACTCACATTCTCAGAAGAAGTCCGTCAAACCAAGTTTTGTGGTTCAAGCAGCCAATATATTCACGGAGGGTCTCAAGCATCTCCTCCTTTATTTAGGCGTTTAATGCCCTGCAGCTGCTGAAGTACCTCCAGCTGTAATTTATTGATTTGTCCCTTTAACTTTGTAGAAAAATTTCTAAGGTGATGTTGAATTCCGAACCGAAATTCCACTTGAGGTTAATGACACACAGCTTGGTAAAATCTAGATTTAATTTCTGTAAATGGAGCACTCACACGAACTACTGAGTCCAGGGTGCTGCAGCCATGGGAGTGTAATGGACCCTTACCCCACAGTTATTCTGACATCGTTCAGTACCATGTGCTCTAGGAGGGGCACTTTCTGGTTCTAATCCACTGAAGCCTGAGCACCCGTGATCTGGGAGGCAGTGCAGCGACTTGACAGCTAGAGTTGGATCCAGAGTGATCTGGCATTAGAAAGAACTCCTAAGAATCCAGTGAAATCTGGTTGCTAACATTGTTTTGAGTTAAATGATAAAGGTAAGCAAAGAAAATTAGTTTGTCTTCCCAAAGTTCTGTAGCCTTTATTGCGACAGACCTGAATGTAGAACCTGCCTTAATTGGTCTTTGTGTACTGTCATCTCCTTGTTGCCTGATGTAGATTAATATGTTGAACCTGAACTCATGTGCTAAAAAACACCACAATAGCCTCCCTAGGCAGGAATGTGCACGTACTCTCATTAACTAGGTTGCCAAGTAACTCCCAGTGTCTCGCTATTTGAGAGAGCTGCCTGGTAACTTCAAGGCACTCCCCACTTGAGGGAGCAGCTCTGTGTGGTACCTTCTCTTTTCCTCCACAGGATTCTGAAGTCCGTGTAAATCCCCCATTTACAGAAATTAAATCTCAAGGACGAACTTCTCAAATAACTAGGAATCCAGATATCATTCATTATGCTGTCCTTGGAAAATTCTAACACATATGTATTTTATTTCATTCAAACTATGATGTCCTGTTAGCATATGTTCTCACAGGACGACCTAGCATCCAAATTGTGAGGCAGTGGTGGAACAGACTCTTCATACTTTTAAGAATCTTTTTAAGAAACACATAAAAGGAAGTCATGGGTCCTTCCCTGCCAAAATTGTTTCTGTGCCATGTCAACCTATAATTTTCTAAATTTCCATGAATTGCTTTATACTCCACTTGAAAGAGATTTTCAGGCAGAAGAGTCGAAGCCACCTTCCCCTCAAATTTTAAACAGAGGCCCTTGAGGAGATTGCACTTAACAGGGACCTCTAATCTTTTCTCTTGGTGAAGAAGTTATACTTCTGTTTTATATACAAAAATAGCTTCCCACTGCCGGTGAAGACGGTGAAGCCTTATCACTATAAACCCTTCTCTGGATGCGACCCACGAGAGTCCCCTTATTAGACTCTCTCAACTTAGATGGTGGCAAAATCTTTCTCATCTACCTGAAGTAGAATTAATGAAGTTTTATTCAACATTACCTGGGGACATTTTCTACAGTGTTAAAGAGGCAAATCAATAAACTGCAGCTGGGACTACTTCAGCAGCTGCAGGTTATTCAACGCCCAGCCAAGCACAAGGTAATTGAGAAACTCTGTGAAAATGTCCGCTGGTTGAACCCTGAAAAATGGTTTGATGGAGCCCTTCTGAGAATGTGGGTCTTTGTAACTGCCAGTTGTTTTCTGTTTCTAAGAATGCTTTGTGTACTTTGATAAATTTTCAAATTACTTCCCCGGGATGTGTCGTATAGGAGAGCAGAAAGTGGCAAACGTTTTGGGATTTATAGCAGTCATAAAGAAGAGAAGAGAGATTCAGGGAACCACATCTCGAGACCAAAAAACATAGCTTAACACCCATGTGGGAAAACAGTGTGAGGTAAGAGAGCATGAAAGACCACCCCCATAATGATGCCCTCCCATGGTGGTAAGGCCTGCTTTGTACTCTGGCTACTTTGTGATTTGCATTTCCTGAAGGTTGTGCTAATCCTCTCCAAAATCAAAATGTAAGCAGACCTGTTAGTTTTCTTATTCCCTAGTATTTGCATCTTTTCCCAGAGGAGTGAACTCAGGAGCTTGGGTCTTGGGAGCTCATGGACTCCTCTTTGTCTTCATCATTATGTGTGCTTTATGGAGTATATTGCAGTTGCTTTTTAGAGACAGCATGAGAAAACAGCAAATAGTAGTTTCTCAGGCCAATAAGCTAGAGTTCATTTAAGAAACAGAAAAGATGATGTTGGGAATGGCTATTCCTGGTGTTAGGAAGTGTAACTGCCTCCCATGGCTTCGGACGAGTGAGAAAGCTCTGGAATGAAAGCCAAAAGAAGAGAAAGCTTGCCTCTGCAATATAATGATGACTCTGATTCCTCCTCGGCCACAAAAGCACCCTCGGATACTCATTGACAGGTAAGATTCCTCAGAGGAGGGAAATCTAACCCAGGGCCGATCACTATGGAGGCCATAGTAGAAGGACTCGTGGTGCAGCAGCAAGAGGGTATAATGAATTCTCACTCTACAGCTATTCTATATTGCCTCATATTGTGAGGCAGTGGTGGAACAGACTCTTCATACTTTTAAGAATCTTTTAAAGAAAAAAATAAGAAGAAATCATGGGTTCCTCTCCACCAAAATTGCTTCTGTGCCATGTTTATCTACAATTTTCTAAATGACCATGTGTTGCTTTATACTCCACTTGAAAAACCTACTCAAGCAGTTTCCTTGTTCTCTGGGAAGAACAATTCTGGCTCTAATCCACTGAAGCCTGAGCACCTGTGATGGGGGAGTCAGTGCAGTCCCTTGCAAGATAGAGCCCGATCCAGGGTGATCTGGCATCAGAAAAAAATTGTAACAATCCTCTGAAGCCTGCAGTGCTATGATTGCTTATAGCTAAATGATAAAGGCTAGCACAGAAAATTAGTTTGTTTTCTCAGGTTCTGTAGCCTTTTGGGTGACAGACCCAGACTTAGAAGCTGCCTTAACGGTTCTTTGTGTACTATCTTCTTTTTAATGCCTGGTGAAGATTAATGAGTTGAAGCTGAAATCCTGTGCAATTAAAAAAAAAAAAGCAAACTTGTAAATGTGTCTCTAGGGAAAGGTATGCTCCTACTCTTCTTGATAGTGTCGCCAGGCTGCTCCCAAGCTCTTGCAGTTTGAGAGATTTGTCTGGCTACTCTGACGCACTCCTCAATGAGAGAGTAGCTGGGCGGTAACTTCCTTTTTCCTCCACAGGACTCTGAAGTCCCTATGAATCTCCCATTTGCAGAAATTAAATCTCAAAGACTAACTTCTCAAATAACTTGGAAACCAGATGTCATTCATTATGCTTTCCTTGGAAAATTCAAACACGTACATATTTCCTATAATTTTAACTCAGATATCCTATGTGCATCTCTTCTGAGAGGATGACCTAGCATCCAAATTGTGAGGCAGTGGTGGACAGACTCTTCATAATTTTTAGAATCTTTTTAAGAAACAAATAACGGGAAGTCATGGGTCCCTCCCCACCAAAATGGCTTCTGTGCTATGTTGACCTATATTATTCTAAATGACCATGTATTGCTTTGTACTCCACTTGGAAAATATTTTCAGGCAGAAGATTCGAAGCCACCTTACCCTCATGTTATACACAGAGGTCCTTTAGGAGATATACTTGGCAGGCTCCTTTCATTTTTTGACTTGAGGAAAAGTGTATGCTTCTCTTTCGTTTACAAAAGAAGCTTTCCAACTGCCAGTGAAGAGGGTGAAGCCTTTTTAGTGTAAAGTCTTCTCTGAACATGAGCCATCTCCACCCATTAGACTATCTTCATTCAGACTGTGGCAAAATGTGTGTTATCCACCCAAAGAGGAGTTCCTGGAGCGGTATTCAACATCACCTTAGCATTTATTCACAAAGCTAAAGGGACAAATCAGTAAACTGCAGCTGAAGCTACTTGAGCAGCTGCAGGACACTCAACGCCTGAGTAAGCAGGAGGTGCTTGAGACCCTCTGTGAAAATGTTGGCACGTTGAACGATGAAACGTGGTTTGATGCACTTCTTCTGAGAATGTGTTTCTCTGGCGCTGCCTGTTACATGCTGATTCTAAAAATGCTTTGATGCATTTGCAAATTACTTCCACACTTTGGGTCATATACGAGAGCAGAAAGTGGCAAATTTGGGGGGACCCACAGCAGTCATAACCAAAGAGAAGTAGAGATTTTCAGGGAAGCACTTCTCGAGATGGGGACACGTAGCTCAACACCCATGTGGGAAAACAGTGTGGGGTAAGACAGCATGCAAGACCACCCCCGTAATGATGCCCTTCCATGGTGATCAGGCCTGCTTTGTACTTAGGCTACTTTGTGACTTGCATTACCTGAAGGTTGTGCTAATCCTCTCCAAACTCAAAATGTGACCAGAAATGTTAGTTTTGATATTTTCTAGTATGTGCATCTTTTCTCAGAGGAGCAAACTCGGGAGCTTGGGTCTTGGCAGCCTGTGGACTCCTTCTTGTCTTCATCCTTCTGTGTGCTTTATGATGTATATTGAAGTTGTTTTGTGGTGACAGGATAAGGGAATAGCACATAGTAGGTTTCACAGGCCAAACAGCTACAATTAGTTTAAGAAACAAATAAGAAGGGGATGTTGGGAACTGCTCTGCCTGGTTTCAGGAAGTGTAACTGCCTCCCATGGCTTTGGATTATTGAGCAAGCTCTGGCACCAAAGCCAAAAAGAGACAAATCTTGTCTCAGCAAGCAAACGCTGCCTCTTGTTCCTCCTCAGCCCCCAAAGCATCCTCGGATACTCATAGACAGGTAAGATTCCTCTGAGGATGGAAAAGCTAATCCAGGGCCAATTAGTTTGGAGGCCACAGTACAAGGACTCCAGGTGCTGCAGCCAATAGGGAGTAATGGACCCTCACCCCACAGCTATTCTCATATTGCCCAGTCCCCTTTTCCTCTGGAAGGAGCACTTCCTGGCTCTAATCCACTGAAGCCTGAGCATCTGTGATGGGGGATGCAGTGCAGTCCCTTGACAGCTACAGCCAGATTCAAGGTGATCTGGCATCAGAGAAAATTCCTAAAACTCCTGTGAAGCCTGCAGTGCTAAGATTGTTTTTAGTTAAATAATAAAGGCTAGCACAGAAAAATGTGTTTGTTTTCCCAACCTTCTGTGGCCTTTTGGGTGACAGAACCTAAGTTAGAAGCTGCCTCAATGGTTCTTCATGTACTATATTCTGTTATCTGCCTGATGAAGACTAATAAATTGAGACTGTGCAATAAAAAAATATAAAAATACTTCTCTAGGCAAGGGTATGCCTGTACTCTCCTTTATAGGGTCACCAGGCCGGTCCCAGGCTCTCACAGTTTGAGAGAGTTGCCTGGCTACTCTGTCGCACTCCCCCTTGAGAGAGTACCTGTGCGGTACCTTTTATTTTCTCCACAGGACTCTGAATTCCGTGTGAGTCACCCATTTGCAGAAATTAAATCTCAAGGACTAACTTCTGAAATAACTTGGAAACCAGATGTCACTAATCACGCTTTCCTTGATAAATTCAAACACGTATATATTTCCCTTAATTCTAACGCAGATGCCCTAGGTGCATCTGTACTCAGAGGATGACCTAGCATCCAAGTTGTGAGGCAGTGGTGGGACACACTATTCATACTTTTAAAAACCTTTTTAAGAAACAATAAGGGGAAGTCATGGGTCCCTCCCCGTCAAATGGCTTCTGTGCCGTGTTTCCCTCTAATTTTTGAAATGACCATGTATTACTTTATACCCCACTTGGAAAACATTTTCCGGCAGAAGAGTCGAAGCCACCTTACCTTCGGGTTATATACAGAGGTCCTCTTGGAAGTGGCACTTGGAAGCATACCCTCTCAACTTTTAACTTGGGAAAGAGGGTATGCTTCCATTTCCTTTATAAAAGGAGCTTTCCAACTGCTGGTCAAGAGGGTGAAGGCATATCACCGTCAGGGCTTTTGTGGACGTGGCTCACCTCCACTCATTAGACTCTCTGTATTCATACTGTGGCAATCTGTGTGTCTTCCACCTGAAGTGGAATTGCTGTAGCGGTATTCAACATCACCTTAGCATTTATTCACAAAGTTAAAGGGAAAAATCAGTAAACTGCAGCTGGAGCTACATCAGCAGCTGCAAGACACTCAGTGCCTGAGTAAGGAGGAGTGGCTTGAGACCCCCTGTGAAAATCTTGGCTGGCTGAAAGCTGAAACTTGGTTTGATGCATTTCTTGTGAGAATCTGGATCTTTGGCGCTGCCTGTTACATGCTGATTCTACAAATGCTTTGATGCATTTTCAAATTACTTCCACAGGTTCGGTCGTATAGGAGAGCAGCAAGTGGCAAATTTTGGGGATTCATAGCCAAAGAGAAGAAGAAATTTTAAAGGAAGCACTTCTCGAGACAGGGACATGCAGCTCAACACCCACGTGGGTAAACAGTGTTGGGTAAGACAGCATGCAAGACCATCCCCATAATGTCCTCCTGTGGTGATCAGGCCTGCTTTGTATTTAGGCTACTTTGTGACTTGCACTTGCTGAAGGTTGTGCTAATCTTCTCCAAAATTAAAATGTGACCAGACCTGTTACTTTGTTATTCCCTGGCATTTGCATGTTTTCTCAGAGGAGTGAACTCAGGAGCTTGGGTCTTGGCAGCTCATAGATTCTTCTTTGTCTTCATCTTTGTGTGTTCTTTATGATGTATATTGAAGTTGTTTTGTATTGATGGCATGAGGGAACAGCGCAGAGTAGTTTTCACAGGCAAAACAGAAACAATTCGTTTAGGAAACAGAAAAGTAGGAGATGTTGGGAACTGCTCTGCCTGGGTTCCGGTAGTGTAACTACCTCCCATGGCTTTGGAGGAGTGAGCAAGCTCTGGAACGAAAGCCAAAAGGAGACAAAGCTTGTTTCTGCTAGCAAACACTGCTTGTTATTCTCTCAGCCCCCAAAGCATCCTCGGATACTCATAGACGGATAAGAATCCTCAGAGGAGGTAAAAGCTAACCCAGGGCCAATTAGTTTGGAGGCCATAGTACAAGGACTCCAGGTGCTGCAACCAACAGGGAGTAATGGACCCTCACCCCTCAGCTATTCTCATATTGCCCAGTCCCCTTTTCCTCTGGAAGGAGCACTTCCTGGCTCTAATCCACTGAAGCCTGAGCACCTATGATGGTGGAGGCAGTACAGTCCATTGCCAGCTACAGCCAGATCTGGGGTGACCTTACATTATAAATAATTCCAACAATCCTGTGAAGCCTGCAGTGTAAGATTGCTTTTAGTTAAATGATAAAGGCTAGCACAGAATATGTGTTTTTTTCCCCAAGGTTCTGTAGCATTTTGGGTGATAGACCATTACTTAGAAGCTGCCTTAATGGATCTTTTTGTACTATCTTCTGTTTACTGCTTGATGAAGATTAATAAGTTGAACCTGAAGTCCTGTGCAAACAAATAAAAATAAAATTAAAAAACTTGTAGTGCAAACTCGATCACTAACTCTGCATGATGTTGCAGAAGTGAAGGGAACCAGGTTCGCTAAAGTAATTGTGGTGATAGAAATGTATTGGCCTCAGAAGCTACTGAGGTGATCCATTCTATCCTAGGACAGTGTAAATAAATAAATAAATAAATAAATAAATAAATAAAATAAAAAATAAAAAACTTGTAAATACCACTCTAAGTGAGGGTATGCCCATACTCTCATTGATAGTGTCGCCAGGCTGCTCCCAGGATCTCGCAGTTTGAAAGAGTTGTGTGGCCACTCTGACGCACTTTCCTCTTGAGGGAGTACCTGTGCAGTACCTTCCCTTTTCCTCCACAGGACTCTGAAATCCGTGTGGATCCACCATTTGTAGAAATTAAATCTCAAGGACTAATTTCTCAAATAACTTGGAAACTAGATGTCACTCATTACACTCTCCTTGGAAAATTTCAACACGTACATATTTTCTTTAATTCTAACGCAGATGCCCTAGGTGCATCTGTACTCAGAGGACAACCTAGCATCCAAATGGTCAGGCAGTTGTGGGACAGACTCCTCATACTTTTAATAATCTTTTTAAGAAACAAATAAAGGGAAGTCATGGATCCCTCCCCACCAAAATTGCTTCTGTGCCATGTTTACGAATAATTTTCTAAATGAACATGCATTCCTTTATATTCCACTTACAAAAGAATTTCAGGCAGAAGAGTCAAAGCCTTCTTATCCTCAGGTTTTATACAGAGGTCCTTTAGGAGATGACACTTGGCAGGCTCCTCTCATCTTTTAACTTGGGGAAGAGGCTATGCTTCTGTTTCCTTTACAAAAGGAGCTTTCCAACTGCCAGTGAAGAGGGTGAAGCCTTATCAGTGTAAAGGATTCTCAGGATGTTACCCACCTCCACCCATTAGACTCTCTCCATTCAGACTGCGGCGAACTGTGTCATACATCCGAAGTGGAATTCCTGGAGCAGTATTCAACATTGCCTTAGAATTTTTCTGCAAAGTTAAAGGGACAAATCAGGAAACTGCACCTGAAGCTACTTGAGCAGCTGCAGGACACTCACCGCCTGAGTAAGCAGGAGGTGCTTGAGACCTTCTTTGAAAATGTTGGCTGGTTGAACCCAGAAACTTGCTTGGATGCATTTCTTCTTAGAATGTGGGTCTTTGGCGCTGCCTGTTGCTTGCTGATTCTAAAAATGCTTTGTGTACTTTGATGCATTTGGAAATTACTTCCAGAGGTTGGTATTGTATATGAGAGCAGCAAGTGGGAACCTTTTGGGGATTCATAGCAGTCATAACCAAGAGAAGGAGAGAGATTCAGGGAACCACTTCTCAAGATGAGGACACGAGACGAGAACACATAGCTCAACACCCACGTGGGAAGCAGTGTTGGGTAAGACAGCATGCAAGACCACCCCCGTAATGATGAAATTCCGTGGCTGATCAGGCCTGCTTTGTACTTAGGCTACTTTGTGATTTGCTCTTCCTGAAGGTTGTGCTAATCCTCTCCAAAATTCAAATGTAACCAGACCTGTTAGTTTTGTTATTCCCTAGTATCTGCATCTTTTCTCAGAGGAGTGAACTCAGGAGCTTGGGTCTTGGCAGCTTGTGGACTCCTCCTTTTCTTAAGACATCATCATGTGTGCTTTATGATGTATATTGAAGTTGTTTTGTGGTGATGGCATAAGAAAATAGCGCACAGTAGTTTTCACAGGCCAAACAGCTGCAATTCATTTAAGAAACAGAAAAGAAGGAGATGTTGAGAACTACTCTGCCTGGTTTCAGGAAGCATAAATGCCTCCTATGGCTTTGGAGGAGTGAGCAAGCTCTGGAACAAAAGGCAAAAGGAGACAAAGTTTGTCTCTGCAAGCAAATCCTGCCTGTGATTCATCCTTGGCCCCAAAGCTTTCTCAGATACTCATAGACAGGTAAGATTCTTCAGAAGAGAGAAAAGCTAACCCAGGACCGATCACTTTGCAGTCCATAGTAGAAGGACTCGTGGTGCTGCCGCCACGAGGGAGTAATGAAACCTCACCCCACAACTATTATAATATAGCCCAGTCTCCATGTTCTCTGGGAGGAGCACTTCCTGGCTCTAAACCACTGAAGCCTGAGCACCCGTGATGTGGGAGGCAGTGCAGTCCCTTGCCAGTTAGACCGAGATCCTTGGTGATGTGACATCAGAAAATTTTTTTAACAATACTGTGAAGCCTGCAGTGCTAAGTTTTTTATAGTTAAATGATAAAGAGTGGCAGGGAAAGGGAGATTGTTTTCCCAACCTTCTGTAGCCTTTGGGCTACAGACCCTTATTTAGAAGCTGCCTTGTTGGTTCTTTGTGTACTATCTTGTGTTACTGCATGATGAAGATTCATAAGTTGAACCTGAAGCCCTGTGCAAAAAAAAAAAAAAAGACACATGTAAATGCACCTCCAGGCAAGGGTATGCCTGTACTCCCCTGATAGGGTCACCAGGCAACTCCCAGGTTCTCACAGTTTGAGAGAGTTGTCTGGCCACTCTGACGCACTCCCCACTTGAGCAAGTAACTGTGCGGTACCTTCCCTTTTCCTCTGCATGACTCTGAAGTCCATGTGAATCCCCCATTTTCAGAAATTAAATCTCAAGAACTAACTTCTCAAATAACTTGGAAACCAGGTGTCACATATTAAGCTGTTCTTGGAAAATTCGAACACGTACATATTTTATGTAATTGTAACTCAAATTCCTTACGTGCATCTGTTCTCACATGATGAACTAGCATCCAAACTGTGCAGCAGTGGTCGAACATACTCTTCATACTTTTAAAAATATTTTTACCAAACAAATAGGGTGAAATCATGGGTCCTTCCCCACCAAAATTGCTTTTGTGGCATGTTTACCTATAATTTTCCAAATTGCCATATATGGCTTTATATTTTACTTGAAAAAGATTTTCAGGCAGATGACTAAAAGCCAACTTACTCTCAGGTTTTATACAGAGGTCCTTTAGGAGATGGCCCTAGGAAGGCTCCTGTAATCCTTTCACTTGGGGAAGAGGGTATGCTTCTGTTTACTTTAGAATAGGAGCTTTCCAACTGCCGGTAAAGATGGTGAAGCCTTATCACAGTAAAATCTTCTCTGGACCTGACCCACCTCCATCCATTAGGCTCTCTACATTCAGAATGCGGCAAACTGTATGTCATCCACCCAAAGTGGAATTCCTAGAGTGATATTTAATATCACCTTAGGACTTTTTCCACAAAGGTAAAGGGACAAATTAGTAAACTGTAGCTGGAGCTACTTCAGGAGCTGCAGGACAATGAATGCCTAAGTAAGAAAGAGTTTCTTCAGACCCTCCATGAAAATGTTGGCTGATTGAACCCGGAAACTTGGTTTGATGGACTTCTTCTGAGAATGTGTGTCTTTGGAGTTGCCTGTTGCTTGCTGATTCTAAAAATGATTTGTGTACTTTGATGCATTTGGAAATTACTTCCCAGGGTTGAGTTGTATAGAAGAAAACAAGTGGCACCTTTTGGGGATTTATAGCAGTCATAACCAAAGAGAAGGAGAGAGATTCAGGAAACCACTTCTCGAGAGCGGGAGACATAGCTCAGCACCCACGTGGGAAAACATTGTGAGGTAAGACAGCATGCAAGACCACCCCCGTGATGATGTACTCCTGTGGATGATCAGGCCTGCTTCATACTAAGGTTACTTTGTGATTTGCATTTCCTGAAGTTTGTGTTAATCCTCCCTTAAATAAAAAGGTAACCAGACCTGTTAATTTTGTAATTCTCTTGTATTTGCCTCTTTTATTAGAGGAGTCAGCTCAGGAACTTGGGTCTTGTCAGCTCATGGACTCCTCCTCGTCTTAATTTCTGTGTGTGCTTTATGATGTATATGGAAGTTGTTTTCTGGTGTCTTCATGAGGGAACAGCGCATAGTATGTTTCAAAGACCAACAACTACAATTGATTTAACAAAAAGAAATGGAGATGGTGGGAACTTCTCTGCCTGGTTTCAGGCAGTGTAACTGCTTCCCATGGCTGCTGAGGAGTGAGCAAGCTCTGGAACCTCAAAGATTAACCTATTTCTACCCCAACCCTATTCTTGGCCCTAACTTTCATTCAAACCCTTCCCTAAACCTAATTCTAAATGAAAACTTAACCCAAGTTATAGCCATAGCCCTAGCCCTAGCCTTAACCCTAACCCTTGCCTTATCACTGGCCTGAGACCTAACCCTAGCCCCAGTCCTAAACCTAACCCTAGACCTAATACAAACACTAGCCTTAGTCCTACCTCAAGCACTAAATATCAATCTAACACTAACCCTAGCCCTAAACCTTACACTAACCCAAAAATTAGACCTAACCCTAACACTAACCCTAGCCCTATTTGTAACACTATCCCTAACTCTAACACTAAGGCTAACTCTAATTCTAATCCTAATCCTAAACCTAAGACTAGCCATAGCCCTAAGCCTAGCGCTAACCATAACCCTGACCTAACCTTAACACTAATTCTAATTCTACCTATAGCTGTAGCCCTATCCTGAACACAAACCCTACACCTAACCTAACCCTAAACCTAACCAAAACACTAAACCTAACCCTAACGCTAACACAAAACTTCACCCTCTTCCTAACCCTAAATGAAACCCTAACAATCACCCTATTGATAACCCTATCCCTAGCCCTCATCCCCACCATAACCAAGGCTTTATACCTTACAGTGATTCTAGCCTTAACCCTAAACCAATCACTAAATCTAACCGTAGCCTTATCCCTAAACCTAATCTGAAAACTTACCCTAGACCAAGCCCCAGCCCCAACCCTAACCCTAACCCAAACACTAAACACAAACCTAGCCCTCACCCATACCCTAACCCTAAACACTTCATAAACCTTATTCTAAACCTGATCTCAAACCTAACCCTGAACCTAGCACTAAACCTAATCCTAACCCTGCCTTTAACCCTAACCTTAAACCTAAACCTAACCATAGCTTAGCCCTGGCCCTGATACTAACACCAACCCTGGAGCTAACTGTAACCCTAACCCTAAAAATGTCCCTAGACCTAAGCCTAACACTTACATGAACCCTAGCTCTAGCTCTACACCTAACCATAACACTAATCATAGCCCGAAACCTAAGCCTAAAACTAACCCTAACCCTAGCCATAAACCGAACCCTAGACCTACACCTAACCCTAACCCTTACCCTAACTCTAGACCTAACCCTGACACCAACCCAAACTCTTGCTCTATCCCTAGCCCTAATCTTAACCCCAAACATCACTCTACTTAACCCTAAACCTAAACCTAAACTTAAACAAAATCCTAACTCTATCACTAACACTAAACTTAAACCGAGCCCTAAACCTAAACATAACCCTAACACTTACCCTATTAATTCCCCTATTCCTAGCCCTAATCCTAAAACTGACCAGAACCTTAGACCTTACCCTAATTCTAACCCTAACCATAACCCTAGTCCTAACCCCTAACCATAGCCATATTTCTAAACCTAAACCTAAAACTTACCGTGGTGCTAGCCCTAGGCTTAACTCTAAACCTAACCCTAACCCAAATAATAACCTTAGTCCAAGCCCTAACCTTAACCCTAGACCATACTTTAGCACAAACCATAACCCCAGACCTAGCCCTAACCATAACCCTAGCCCTAACGTTACAAATTGCCCTAGACCTCACTCTAACTCTACACCTATAAATTATCCTAGCCCTAACCCCAGCCATAAACCTAACCTTAACCCTAGACCTAACCCTAAACTAGCCCTAGTCCTAAACAAAACCGAAACCCTAATGCTAGACTTAAACCTTACACTACCCTAGACTTAGCCCAAGCCCTAGAACTAACCCTAAACCTAACCCTGACCTAAGCCTAAAACTAACCCTAGCCCTAACCCAACCCCTAAATCTTACCCAAACACTGACAATAACCCTAGTCCTAAACCTAATCCTAAACCTAACTCTAACTCTAACCATAACCTTAACACTTACCCTAATCACAGCCTAACACTAGTTCAAACACTAACCCTAACGCTAGACCTAACCCTAACACTAGACCTCATCCTAGCTCTAGACCTATACCTACTCCAAGCCCTATCCCTAGCTCTAATTCTAAACTGAACCCTAAACCTAGACCTAACCCTTACACTAACCCTGTGTTTAACTCGAAACCTAAACCTAACTCTAGACTTAGCCCTAACCTTCATACAAACCCCAACCCTGAACCTAACCCTAACCCTAGAACTTACCCTAACCCTAGCTTTTGCACTAACCATAACCGGAGCACTAACAGTGGCCATAACCCTAAATGTGCCTTGAAAATGAATAAAGCCTTATACTGGTCTAACCTTAACCCTAACCCTACACCTAACCCTAACACTAGCCCTAGCCTTAGTCCTAAACATAACCAACACCCTAACACTAGACTTAAACCTTACACTACCCTAGCCTTAGCCCAAGCCTTAGAACTAACCCTAAACCTAACCCTGACCTAAGCCTAAAACTAACCTTAGCCCTCACCCAATCCCTAAGTCTTACCCAAACCCTAACAATAACCTAGCCCTAAACTTAATTCTAAACCTAACTCTAACCCTAACCATAACCCTAATACTAAACCTAATGAGAATCCTAACACTAATTCTAAGCTTAACCCTAATGCTACACCTAACCATAGCACTAAATCTAAAACTAGCTCTAGATCTAGCCCTAGCCCAAGCCCTATCCCTAGCTCTAACTCTAACCCCAAAGCTAACCCTAGACCTAACTATTACAATAACCTTGTCTTTAAACTGAAACCTAAACCTAACCCAAGCCCTAGCCCTAGCCCTAAACCTAACCTAGACCTAAACCTAACACTAACCCTAACCTTAGCTCACACTCTATTCATAACTCTAACACAAACCCTAGTCCTAAACCTTACACTAACCCTAAAATTAAACCTAACCGTAACATTATACCTAACCCTAACACTTACCCTAGCCCTAGTCATAACTCTATCCCTAACTCTAACACTAAGACTAACTCCAATTTTAATCCTAATCCTAAACCTAAGCCTAGCCATAACCCTACACCTAGCCCTAACCCTAATCAGAGACCTAACCTTAACACTAACACTAATCCTACCTAAAGCCATAGCCCTGACCCTAACACTAACACTATACCTAACCCTAAACCTAACCAAAATACTAAATCTAACACTAACCCTAACACTAAACTTCACCCTTGCCCTAACCTGAACATAACCCCTACCATTACTCTATTAATAACCCTAAACCTAGCCCTAATCCCAACCATAACCATTCCTTAGACCTTACCTTGATTCTAACCTTAACCCTAAACCAAGCACTAAAGCTAACCATAGCCTTAACCCTAACCCTAACTCTAACATCAACCCGAAACCTTGCCCTCACCCAAACCCTAACCCTAAGAATATTCTAAACCTTATCCTAACCCTAACCTTAACCCTAATCCTGGACCTACACTAAACCTAAACCTAACCCAGTCTTGGTTTCTAACCCTAACCCTAAATCTAACCATAGCCTTAACCCTGACCCTGCAACTAAACCAAACTCTGGACCTAACCCTAACCTTATCCCTAGACCTAAACATAACACTAGCCCTAGCCCTATTCCTAGCCTTAACCCACACCCTAACCCTAGACTTAATCCTTACACTACCCTAGCCTTAGACCAAGCCCTAGAACTAATGCTAAACCTATCCCTAACCTAAGCCTAAAACTAACCCTAGCCCTAGCCCAACCCCTAAACCTTTCCCTAACCCTAGCCCTTTCCCTAAGCCTTCTTCTTTCCTTAACCCTAAACCTAGCCCTAAACTTAGCCCTAATACTAACCCTAACTGTAACACTAGACCTAAAACTAGCACTACCCTGATACCTGTCTCTAGCTCTACCCAAACCTTAACAATAACCCTACCCCTACCCCTAATCCTAACCCTAACCCTAGCCCTTACCCTAGGCCTAGCCCTAACCCTAGCACTAACCCTAACCCTAGCACTAGCTGTAACTCTAGTTCTAGACCAAACCCTTGCCCTAACCCTAGCATTACCACCAACCCTAGCCATAACCCTAACCCTAGACTGAAACCTAACACTAACCGTCACCCTAGCCCTAACCCTAACCCTAGCCCTAAACCTAACCCAAACCCTCTCCCTAACCCTAAACCTATCCCTAAAGTTTAAAGTTAGACTTAACCCTAACACTTACCTTAATCCTAACCCTAATCCTAAACATAACCCTAGTCCTAACCTTAACTCTGGCCTTATCATTAACTCTAGCCACAACCCTAACACAGCCCTATACCTGATTCTAACACTAACCCTAACAATAGTTTGGGCCCTAGTCCTAGACTAACCCTAACACTAACACTAACCCTAGCCATAACCCTACACCTAACTCTAAATGAAAACCTAACCCTAACACTAGCCCTGGCCCTAACTCTTACCCTGACCCTGATCATAATCCTAACCCTAATACTAACCTCATTCTTAACCCTGACACTAACCATACCCCTAACACTAACCCTAACCTTACCCTACCCTCAACCCTAGACCTAAAACTAACTCTAACCTGAACCCTGCTCTAGCTCTAACCCTTACCCTAACCCTAGCCCTCATCTGAAACCTAACTTTAAAACTAACCCTAAACATAACCTTAACCCTAATCATAATCCTGACCCAAACTCTAGTCCAAGCCGTAACCCTAACCACAGACCTAATCCTAATGCTCAACCTAAACATAGCTAACCCTAAGATGTACAGGGGCCTCGTAGAGAATTCCATCTCACATTAACGTTGGGATTCAGAGGGTGGGAAACCAGTTTGTGGTAAGTCAGCATGCAAGACAACCCCAGTAAAGAAGTTCTCCCGTGTGTGAACAGACCTGAATTGCACTTAGGCTCCTTTGTGATTTCCATTTCCTGAAGTCTGTGCTAATCCTCCCCAAAATCAAAAGTTACACCTGTTAGTTTTGTTATTCCCTTGCATTTGTAACATTTTTCAATGGACTGAACTCAGGAGCCTGGGTCTTGGAATCTCTCCGGCTTCTCCTTCTCTTTTCTTTAGTTGTGCTTTATGATGTATATGGAAGTTGTTTTATTGTGATTGCATTTGGGAACAGCAAATAGTATGTTTCACAGGCCTAACGCTACAACTGATATAAAAAAAAAGAAAAAGAAAGATGTGGGGCCTGCTCTGCCTGGTTTCAGGAAGTATAACTGTCTCCCATGGCTAAGGAAAAGTGAGCAACCTCTGGAATGGGAGCCACAAGAACACAAAGCTTGTCTTGGTAGCAAACACTACCTCTACTTACTCCCCTGCCCCAAAAACAAGGTCAGATAGCCAGAGAGGGGTAAGAATACTCACAGGAGGAGCAACCTAACCCAGGCACAATCGCTTAGGAGGCCATCATGGGATAACTCTGGGGACTCCACAAAGAGAAAGTGATGGACCCGATCCCCACCCCCCCGGCTATTCTGACATAGCCCAGTCCCCATGCCTTCTGGGATAAGTGCTTCCTGTCTCTAATTCACTTATGCCTGAAAAACTGTGATGGCGGAGGCAGAGCAGCCCTGTGCCAACTAGAGCAGGATCCAGGGTGATCTGGCATAAGAAAGTATTCCTAACAATCCTGTGAAGACTGCTTTGCTAAGAAGGCTCTTAGCTAAATGATAAAGGCCAGAGCAGAAAATGAGTTTCTTTTCCCAAAGTTCTGTAGCCTTTTAGCTGATAGACCCTGATTTAGAAGACACCCTAATGGTTCTTTGTATACTATCTACTGTTTACTGCCTGACAATGATTAATGAGTTGTACATGAATTCCTGCGCCAAAAACCCAGTATAAGTCTGTCTAAGCAAGGGTCAGCTTGCTCCCTCTTTGAGAGACTTGCAGGCTGCTCAGAGGTTCTCTCCCCTTGAAGCAGTTGGCAGGCCACTCTGAGACACTCCCCACAGAGGAACTAGCCATGCCATCCCTTTTTCGCCACAGGACTCGGTACTCTATTTGAATCCCTCATTTACAGGAATTAGTCTTCAAAAACTAGGTTCTCAAATACTTTGATAAACAGATGTCACTCATTACCCTGTCCTTGGAAAATTCAAATACGTTCATATTTCTATTGATACTCTGATGCCCTACATGCATCTGCTTTAACAGGACTACCTTACAGACCAAATTATCAGGCAATTGAAGAACAGGTTCATCATACTTTAAAAAATCTTTTTAAAAAGCAAGAAAAAATAGGCATGAGTCCTCACACTCAAAATTTGATTTTGTGCCATGTTTACGTATAATTTTCTAAGTGATGATGTATTTCTTCATACTCCAATTGAAAAATATTATCAGACAGAAAAGTCAAAGCTGCCTTCCCTCAGGTTTTATTAGAGGTCCTTTAAAAGATGGCAATTGGCAGGGTCCTGTAGCACTTTTAACCTGGGGAAGAGGGTATATGTTTGTCTTGTTTCCAGAATGACCTTGGAACTGCCCACAAAGAGGGTGAAGCCATATCACAGAAAATGCTTTCTTAGATGCGACCCACCTTGGCCCATTAGACTCTCCTCATCTAGACTTCTCCAAGCTGTATGTCATCAACCTGAAGTATATTAGCAGAGTGGTAATCAACATCACTTAAGGTTATTTACTACCAAATTAGAGGGACAAATTGATACATTGCAGCTGGAGCTACATCAGCAGCTACAGGACATTCAATGCCTAACCAAGCAGGGGTTTTCTCAGACCTCCCATGAAAATGTTGGCTGGTATACCCAAAAACTTGGTTTTATGGACTTCATCTGAGAATGTGGGTGTTGGGAACTGCTGTTTTGGGGTTTTTGTTTGTTTGTTTGTTTTACTAATTCTAATAATATTTTGTGTACTTCGATGCATTTGATCATTGTTTTCCCAAGGTCCTATAAGAAAGGAGTAAGTGGCAATCTTTGTGGTACTATGAGCAGTCCTCACTAAAAACAAGGAGAGAGATGTAGGGAATGGCATCTCTGGACCCAGAAACCTAGCTCGACACCCACATGAGAAACCAGTGTGGGGTAAGACAGCATGCAAGACCACCCCTGTAATGATTTTCTCTTTTGGGTGGTCAGGCCTGCTTTGTACCTAGGGTGTTTTGTGGTTTGCATTTCCTGAAGTCTGTGCTAATCCTCCCCAAGATTAAAATGTAACTGTTAGGGTGGGTGGGGATAGGAGGAATCTCTGGCCGGACTTTGCCAAGATGGACATCCTCACAGTAACCTGAGTCCGAGGAAGAGACCACCAATGCTGTGTTGCCACTTTGTTCAGAGGGGACCAATCCCCAGCTCCCGGGGGAAGCCAACGAAAATAAAACCCCATGACATTCCCTGCTTGGGTGCGACTTCCCCAGCACCACTCTGCAGATCAGGGAACCTCGCCCGGGGGGCACAAACCCCAATAAAGCTCTTATTGCCTATTTCATGGCTGATTGGCATTTCTTTCTCAGCAAAGCCTAAGAAAACCTTTCATTTGGTGCTGAAACCCAGAAGGAGTTGTCTGCTGAAGACTGCTCCTCTCCCTACTCCCTGAGAAAGCCTCATGGCTGCCCCACCAGTCCAGACAAAGAACCAGGGTAAGTGCCACTGCCCTTAAGTTTCTGGTCCCTGAACACTGATTCCGTCTGCTGAAGAGATTGCTCTCCACCAAATCGCAGCACTGCGTCAGGGTGACCCTTCTGGGAGAGGCTGCTCTCCCTCCGCTGAGAGGCTCTAGTCACCGGAGGAGACATCCTTGGGCCTAGATCCTCATTTTTACCGACCGGATCAGCAGATTAGGTTGAGGGACACCAATTCCCATCTGCTGCTCCTCGTGGGACTAGGAATGCCGGGGGCGGGGGGGGGGAGCGGTGAGCAGGAGTCCAAGCCAGATCCTAAATCACCTCTAGGGTGCCTTCTGAAAAATTTGAAAGTAATTGATCTTGGTCTCAAGCGAAAATGGCTGATTTTTCTATCCACTACGGCCTGGCCGTTATATCAGCTCAATAATCGTGAGACCTGGCCTCCTAAAGGCACTTTTAATTTTGTTAGCCTTACTGACCTAAATAATTTTTGCAGAAGGACTGGAAAATGGTCTAAAGTCCCCTACATGCAGAGCTTTTGGGCCTTGCGCTCCCCCCACCCCCCGGCTCTCTCACAAGTTCTCCTTGCTGGAGGAAACCCTAAACCTGTCTGGTTTCCTAAGCCTACTGCCCTAGAACCTCCTTCCTCCTTTTCTGACTCCCCTGAAGACCCTGCTACCTTTCCTCCTCCTCCTCCTCCTTATAAGCTCTCTGCTAGCAGCCACTGCAGCCCCTGGCCCTCCCTTCTCAACCAGATTCTCCTCCTCCCCCTGGAGATCTTGCTACTCCTCCTTCTCCACTCCTGCCAACGGCTACTCCAGCCAGGCCCTACCCTCTCAACCGGATTCTCCCCTTCCCAAATGAAGACCTTTCTTCCCCTGTTAGCTCACATACTCGCTCCTGCCTGAATCTAGAGCCCCTGGACTCCCGCATTTGCCCCTTCTGGGAAGTGGCAGGAGCAGAAGGTGTAGTTCAGGTCCATGTTCCTTTTTCACTAGCTGAACTCTCTTCAACTGAAAAACGCCTAGGCCCATTCTCCACTAACCCTGCCAATTTTATCAAGAAATTCCTGTACCTAGCCCAGGCTTATGATCTCACATGGCATGACCTGCACATCATTTTAACTTCCACTATGACCCCGGATGAGCGCAAATGTGTCCAGACTGCCGCCAGGGCTCATGCAGACCTAACCCACACCACTAATCCTCTAATGCCAGTACAGGCTGAAGCTGTGCCAGAGGCAGAACCAGGCTGGGGCTACAAGTCAGGGCAGGCGGGTGGGAGACACCATGACCAAATGGTTGAGTGCCTGATAGCAGCTATGCACCAATCTTCCCAGAAAGCAGTCAATTATGATAAGCTCAGAGAAGTCACCCAAGGCCCCAGAGATAATCCAGCTCTGTTTCTCAACAGACTAAATGAGGCAATGGTGCTCCATACCTGCCTCGACCTGGCTTCTAACACTGGGGCTGCTGTCCTAGCTACTTACTTTATCTTCCAGTCAGCCCCAGACATTAGAAGAAAACTAAAAAAGGCCGAGGATGGCCCCCAAACCCCCATCCGAGATCTGGTAAATAAGGCACTTAAGGTTTTCAATAACTGGGAAGCAGAGGCTGAGGCTGCCCACCCTGCTTGCCTACAGCAAAAAGTAGCCCTGCAAACCCAGGCCATACTAGCAGCCCTGCGGCCGATGAAAAACACTGGCGCGAGGGTGAAGCCTAAGTCCGGGCCAAAGAACACTTCACCAGGGGCGCCTGTTTCAAGTGTGGCAAAAAAGGGCATTGGGCCTGCCAGTATCCTCAACCCTGGCCACCAAGGAAGCCTTGCCCCAATTGCCAGCAGCTTGGCCACTGGAGGCTTGTCCCCAGTGTCTCCACATGGGGCACCAGC
This sequence comes from Sturnira hondurensis, assembly GCF_014824575.4. Lineage (NCBI taxonomy): Eukaryota > Metazoa > Chordata > Mammalia > Chiroptera > Phyllostomidae > Sturnira > Sturnira hondurensis. The sequence continues at coordinate 21,497,610 of NW_028079044.1, forward strand.
TGATCAAGGTGCAGACTCTTCCCTGGTCGCTCTGGGATTTCTCAGACTCCTAGGTGACTGAAGCAGCCTGGACTCAAAGACCCCTACCACCCTTGCTGAACCCAGGGTAATGCTACAGGTAGAGAGTAAGTCGATTTCTTTCCTATTGGACCCGGGGGCTACCTTCTCTGTTTTACCATTTTTTCAGGACCTCTTACTCCTTCTCAGATCTTGGTCATGGGGGTTGACAGGGCCCCATCTAGCCTGTGGTGAACCCCGCTGCCCTGCCCCCCCCCCCCCGCTTAGCTGCAGTCTGGACAGCTTTCCCTTTCCCCATTCATTCCTTGTCATACCCTCCTGCCCTATTCTGCTCCTAGGATGGGATGTTCTGCAATTATTAGGCACCACCCTTCAGATCATGCAAAACTCGACTGCTTCCTCCCCCCTTATCCTCCCACTGTTAGAAAATCCAACTCCTCCTTCAGCTCCGCCCATTTTGCCTTCCCTTGTCTACCCACAAGTATGGGACATACTTCTATATAGACATACTTCTATCCCAACTGTGGCTTCTTATCACCCCCCAGTCATCATTCGCCTAAAATGACCCAACATTTTCCCATCTCAACCCCAATTTCTTATTTCTCACACAAACTTAAAAGGATTACAGCCTATCATCAACTGCCTCCTAGATAAGAAACTTCTTGTTCCTGTTAATTCTCCCTGCAACACTCCCATCCACCCAGTCAAAAAAGCACCTACCGCCTGGTCCAGGACCTTAGACACATCAACGAAGTGGTCATCCCTATTCACCTGGTAGTTCCCAACCCCTATACTATTCCCTCTCACATTCCTTCTAATACAACCCACTTCTCAGTTCTAGACCTCAAAGATGCCTTCTTCACTATCCCACTACATCCAGGGTCCCAGTTTCTTTTCGCCTTCACATGGACAGACCCTGACACTGCTCTATCACAACAGCTCATGTGGACAGTCTTGCCACAAGGGCTTAGAAATAGCCCTTATTTGTTTGGTCAGGCTTTAGCTTGGGACTTAGCTTCCTGTGACCTAGGTTCCAGCAAAGTCCTCCAATATGTAGATGACCTCCTTCTCTGCAGCCGCACTTTGCAAATTCCAGACAACATACTGCAGATCTCCTTAACTTCCTTGCCCAAAAATGATACCGAGTCTCCTCTGACAAGGCTCAGTTGTCAAGCCAACAAGTCACCTACTTAGGTCTCACCCTTTCGCCTACCTCACATAGTCTCATAGTGGACCACACTCAGCTCCTCCACAATCTCCAACCACCTACAACAGGAGATCAAATTCTTTCTTGGGGCTAGTTGGATTTTTCAGACACTGGGTCCCCAACTTTGCCCTACTTGCCAAGCCACTGTATGAAACAGCCAAAGACACTCCTACTTGCTCCCTCATATCCCCCAAGCTAGTGCGAAAAGCCTTTACTGTCCTGCGGGACACACTGTTACAGGACCCCTCCCTGAGTCTTTTCAATCTCTCCCGTTCTTTCCATCTGTTTACAGATGAGAGACAAGGAATTGCGGTGGGAGTCTTAGCTCAACCGGTAGGCCCAACATATCACCCAGTTGCCTACTTATCAAAATAGCTTGACCCTACCCTACGTGGATGGCGGCTGTGCCTCCGGGCATTAGGGAGTGTGGCTGAACTCGGGAAGGAAGACCTCAAACTCACTCTATGCCAACCTGTTACTGTATTTTCCCTCTCATCACCTTACGGACCTGCTATCCCACAGAGCTCTCTTTTGAGCCCTTCCCGTCTACAGGAATTCCACCTCCTGTTCCTCAAGGGGATGGCCCTATCTCTCCAGCTCTCACCATGCCTCAACCCAGCTACCCTCCTTCCAACCCCCACTACGGACATAGAGCTTGCCCTCTCTTGCCCAGAAGTACTAGACTTCCTGGGTCAGCCTCTAGACCATCTACTAGCTACACAGACTCCAAATATGCTTTCTTTTTTTTTTGTTTTTTTTTAAGATTTTATTTATCTTTAGAGGGGAAGGAGAGAGGGAGAGAAACATCAATGTATGGTTGCCTTTTGTGCAGCCCCTGCTGGGAGTTGGCCGGCAGGGAACTGGACTACAACCCAGGCATGTGCCCTGACTGGGAATCGAACCGCGATCCTCTGGTTCGCAGACCCGCGCTCAATCCACTGAGCTACACCAGCCAGGGCTCCAAATATGCTTTCTTGATTGTTCATAGCCACTCGGCTTTGTGGAAGAAAGGGGCTTCCTCACTACTAAAGATTCACCTGCTGTTAATGCCTCCCTCATTGCCAAACTCCTCCAGGCCACAGACCTACCCACTGCCAGAGCAGTGGTCCACTGTAAGGGTCGCCAGGCCTCACAGGACACTGTTTCCTGTGGCAATGCCTGGGCAAATGTGGCTCGAGAACTCACCGCACAAGCCCCACCACACCCCACCCTCTTTCTGATATCCCCAAAGTTCCATTGAAATAATTCAACTCTTCAAAATTACTGACATAAGAAACATCACTGACTGTTTCCTATGTGCTTTTCTTGACCACTCCCCTATTGCGGCAGTTCCCATACCCACTCCCCTCAAGGTCACGAACTCCCAGACACTTTTTTTCCTAAAGGATGTACCTCTCTTTCAAAACATAATGAACAGTCCCAAAGTCTGTTACACTACCACAGGCGCTTCCTCATGCAGCCAAACTGTGCAGATATTGGGAACCACTACCAGCCCCCCAGGTATGTTTTTCTGGTGCAATGGAACACTGCTGTGGACCATTAACTCCTCCTCAGCCTTCCCCTGCTTCCCAATTGTGCTGACTTCACAGCTTATGCCAAGACCCTACCACTCTTGAAATAACCCTATGGTGGTGATCCCTATTTTTTACCACCCTGGCCCCAGTCCTAGGGCCAATCATAATAATCTGCATACTATTAATGCTTGGCCCCCGTTTCCTGAGAGTCCCCTGGGAAAGAATTTGCAAAGCTTCCACGGTTACTTTTCACCAGATGTTGCTTCAGACACAAACCTACTCACCCCTCCCTGGCAAACTATAAACAGCTGACCTCTAGGCCCTGACCTCTAGGCCCTCCCCTCTATGCCCCTCCTGTCAGCAGGAAGCAGCCAGATGAACACCTCATCCCTTATCCTATCAAAGAGGTTGGAATGTTAGGGTGGGCATGGATAGGAGGAAGGTCCAGCTGGACTTTGCCAAGATGGACATCCTCACAGTAACCTGAGTCCGAGGAAGAGACCACCAATGCTGTATTGCTGCTTTGTTCAGAGGGGACCAATCCCCAGCTCCCATGGGGGGCCAATGAAAATAAAACCCCATGACATTCCCTGCTTGGTTTCAACTTCCCCAGCGCCACTCTGCAGACTGGGGAAACTTGCCCGGGTGCACAAACCCCAATAAAGCTCTTTATTGCCTACTTTATGACTGATTGGTATTTCTTTCTTGCCGGAGCCTAAGAAAACCTTTCAGTAACCAGACCCATTAGTTTTGTCATTCCCTTGCATTTGTAACATTTTTCAAAGGACTGAACTCAGGAGCTTCGGTCTTATCACCTCTTGAGCTCATCCTTTTCTTACACTTTATTTGTGCTTTATGATTTATATGGAAGTTGTTTTCTTGTGATTGCATTCGGGAACAGCAAATAGTAGATTTCATAGGCCTAACAGCTACAATTGATTTAAAAAACAAAAGAAAAAAGGGAGATGTCAGAACCTTCTCTGGTGGGTTCCAAGGAGTTTAACTGCCTCCCATGGCTAAGGATGAGTAAGCAAAGTCTGAAATGTGAGCCAGAAGGTGACAAAGCTTTTCTCTGGTAGCAAACACTGCCTCTACTTACTCCCCTACCCCCAGAGCATTGTCATATACTCAGACATGGGTAAGACTCCTCAGAGGATGGAAGCCCTGAACCAGGCACAATCACTTGGGAGGCCATCATGGAAAACTCCAGGGGCTGCAGCAAAAAAGGAAGTGATGGACCCTAACCCGCCAGTGTTTGTGACATAGCCCAGTCCACATGTCCTCTGGAAGAAGCTCTTCCTGGCTCAAATCCACTGAAGCCCGAAAACCTGTGATGGGGGAGGCGGTGCAGCCCCTTGCTAGCTAGAGCAGGATCCGGGGTGATCTGGCATGAGACAATTTCTAACAATCCTGTGAAGACTGCTGTGGTAAAAATGCTTTAAGTTAAATAATAAAGGCCAGTGAAGGAAATGAGTGTGTTTTTCCAAAGTTCTGTAGCCTTTTAGCTGATACACCCTGACTTAGAAGATGCCCTAGTGGCTTTTTGTATAGTATCTACTCTTTACTGCCTGACAATGCTTAATGAGTTGTACCTGAACTCCTGCGACAAAGACACAGTAAAAGCCTGTCCAAGCAAGGGTCGGCATGCTCTCCCCTTGAGAGAGTTGCCAGGATGCTACGATGATCTCTCTCCTTGGGAGGCTTTCTGGGCCACTCTGAGGCACTCCCCACTGGAGGGTGTAGCCATTCCATCTCTTTCTCTCCACAGGACTCCGTAGTGCATGTGAATCCCCCAATAACAGGAAATAATCCTCACAAACTAACTTCTCAAATAAATTGGTAAACAGATGTCACTCATTACACTGTCCTTGGGAAATTCAATTATGTTCATATATCCACTGATAGTTACTCTCATGTGTTACATACCTCTGCTTTAACAGGAGTACCTTACAGTCCAACTTGTCAGGCAATTTTTGTTCAGGCACATCATACTTTCAAAAATCCTTTTAAAAAATGAAAAAGTGGAAGTCATGAGTCCAGCCCTGAAAAATTTTATTTTGTGCCATGTTTACCAATCATTTTCTAAATGACAATGTATTGCTTTATACTCCGATTGAAAAACAGTTTCAGACAGAAGAGTCAAAGCCACCTGACCCTCACATTTTATACAGAGATTCTTTATGAGTTGGCACTTGGCAGGGTCCTGTAGAACTTTTAACTTGGGAGGAGGGTATGCTTGTGTTTGCTTTCCAGAATGAACTTTGGAACAGTCATCTAAGAGGGTGAGGCCATATCAAACAAAAAGCTTTCCTGGACGTGACCCACCTACACTCATTACTCTCTATACCCTGACTTCTCCAAGCTGAGTGTTATACCCCTGAAGTGGAATTCCTAGATCAGTATTCAACACAACCTGAGGACTTTTTCTACCAACTTAAAGAAAAAATTGATAAATTGCACTTGGAGCTACTTCAGCAACTGCAGGACATTCAATGCCTAACCAAGCAGGAGGTTTTTCAGACCCTCCATGAAAATGTTGGCTGGTTGAACCCAAACATTGGTTTTATGGACTTCATCTGAAAATGTGGTTCTTTGGAGCTGCCAGTTCTTTACTAATTCTGATAACAATTTGTGTACTTTGATGCATTTGATTATTTTCTCAAGGTCATATAAGTGAGGAATAAGCGGTAACCTTTGTGGGACTTAGAGCAGTCCTCACTAAAAACAAAGAGAAATATGTAGGAAACAGCTTCTTGGGACCTGGAAACTTAGTGTAACACTCATGTGGGAAACTAGTGTGTGGTAAGTCAACATACAAGACTACCCCCATAAAGAAGTACTCTTGAGGGTGATCAGCCCTGGTTTGTACTTAGGCTGCTTTGTGGTATGCATTTCCTGAAGTCTGTGCTAATCCTCCCAAAGATTAAAATGAAACCAGACCTGTTAATTTTGTTATTCCCTTGCATCTGTATCATTTTTCATAGGACTGAACTCAGGAGCTTTGGTCTTGGCAGCTCGTGGGCTCTTCCTTGTCTTACTCTTTATTATTGGTGCTTTATGGTTTGTATGGAAGTTGTTTTCTTGTGATTGCACTGGGCAACAGAAAGTAGTAGGTCTCACAGGCCTAACAGCTTCAAATGATTTAAAAAAAAAAAAAAACAGAAGAAAAAGGGAAATGTTGGGACCTACTCTGCCAGTTTCCAGGAAGTGTAACTGCCTCCCATGGCTAAAGATGAGTGAGCAACCTCTGGAATGTCAGCCACAAGTAGACGCAGCTTTAGTTTGGTAGGAAACGCTGCCTCAACCTACCCCCCTGCCCCTAGAGAATTGTGGGAGACTCAGAGACCTGTAAGACTCCTCAGAGGAGGGGAAACCTAAGCCAGGGCACAGAAACTTGAAGGGCCATTAGGAAAAGACTCACGGGGCTGCAGAAAATGGGAGTTTTCTGATTGACCTTTACTCTTCAGTTATTGTGGTGTAACCCAGTCCCCATGTGCTCTGGGAGAAGCTCTTCCTGGCTCTCATCCACAAAACCTGAAAAACTGTGATGGGTGAAGTGTTGCAGCCCCTTGCCATCTAGAGCAGGATGTCGGGTGATCTGGCATAAAACAGAATTTCTAACAATCCTGTGAATACTGCTTTACTAATTATGCTATTAGTTAAATGATAAAGGCCAGGGCAGAAAATGAGTTAGTTTTCTCAATGTTCTGTATCCTTTTAGCTGGTAGACCTTGATTTAGAAGACCCTGACTTTGTATACTATCTACTGTTTAGTGCCTGTCAGTGCTGGATAAGTTGTACCAGAAATCCTGTTCTAAAAACCCAGTAAAACCCTACATAAGCAAGTGTCAGCGCTCTTTCCCCTGAGAGACTTCCCAGGACGCTCTGTGGCTCTCTCCACTGGAGGGTGTAGCCACCCTGTTCCTTTCCCTCTACAGGACTCAGTAGTGTGTGTGTGAATCCTCCAATTATAGAAATTAATCTTCAAGGACTAAGTTCTCAAATAATTCGGCAAATGGAAGCCACTCATTATGCTGTCCTTGAAAATTTCAAATACGTTCATATTTCTATTGATGGTTACTATCATGCCCTACACAACTCCGCTTTAACAGGAGCACCTTACAGTCCAACTTGCCAGGCAATTGTTCAGGCACATCATACTTTCAAAAATCCTTTTTAAAAAAACTGAAAAGGGGAAGTCATGAGTCCTCCCCCCAATAATTTGATATGTGCCATGTTTATCTATACATTTCTAAATGACGATGTAATGCTTTATACTCCAATAGAAAAACATTTTCAGACAGAAGAGTCAAAACCACCTTACCCCCAGATTTCATATAGAGATCCTTCAGGAGATCGTGCTCGGCAGGGTCCTGTGTAACTTTTAACTTGGGGAGGGGGGTATGTTATATTTGCTTTCCAGAATGACCTTTGGAACTGCCAGCTAAGAGGGTGAAGCCATATCAAAGAAAAGCCTTCCCTGGATGCGACACACTTACACTAATTAAACTCTCTCCATCCACACTTCCCCAAGCTGTCATCCCACTGAAGTTGAATACCTGGAGCAGTATTCAACATCACCTCAGGGCTTTTTCTACCAACTTAAAGGGACAAATCGATAAATTGCATTTGGAGCTACTTCAGCAGCTACAGATTCTTCAGTGTGTAACCAAGCAGGAGGTTTTCCAGACTCTCCACGAAAATGTTGGCTGATTGAACCCAAACACTTGGTTTGATGGGCTTCATCTGAGAATGTGGTTTTTTTTAGCTTCCAGTTGTCTAATAATTCTAATAATGCTTTGTGTATGTCAATGAATTTGATAATTATTTCCCCAAAGATATATAAGGGACGAGTAAGTGGCAACTTTTGTAGGACTTAGAGCAGGCCTAACTAATAACAAGGAGAGAGATGTAGCGAATGGCTTCTCAGACGTTAAAACCTAGCTCAACACCCACTTGGGAAACCAGTGTAGGTTAAGTCAGCATGCAAGACCACTCCCGGAAAGAAATACTCCCATGGGTGACCAGGCCTGCTTTGTACTTAGGCTGCTTAGTGATTTGCATTTCCTGAAGCCTGTGCTACTCCTGCCAAAGATTAAAATGTACCCAGATCTGTTTGTTTTGCATTCCCTTTCATTTGCAACATTTTGCAATGTTCTGAACTCGTGAGCTTGGGTCGTGGCAGCTCTTGGGCTCCTCCTTGTCTTACTGTTTATTTGATCTTTATGATTTATATGGAAGTTTTTTTTTGTGATTGCATTCGGGAAAGAAAGTAGTAGGTTTCACAGGCCTAGAGCTACAATTGATTTTAAAAACAGAAGAAAGAGGGAGATGTTTGGACCTGCTCTGCCAGGTTCCAGGAAGTGTAACTGACTCCCATGGCTAAGGATGAATGGCCAACCTCTGGAATGTAAGCCACAAGGAGACACAGCTTGTCCCTGGTAGCAAATGCTGCCTGTACTTACTCATCTACTGTCATATACTCCAAGATGGTTAAGACTTTTCAGAGGAGGGGCAACCTAAGCCAGGCATGATCACCTGGCAGGCCATCTGGAAGGACTCGGGGGGCTGCAGCAAAGAGGAAGTGATTGACCCTGGCCCCCATGTTATTCTGACATAACCCAGACTCCATGTTCTCTGGGAGAATTGCTTCCTGACTCTAATCCACAGAAGCCCAAAACACTGTGATGGGAGAGGCTGTGCAGCCCCTTGCCACTCCGAGCAGGATCCATGATAATCAGGCTTACAGAATTTCCAACAATCCTCTGAAGACTGCTTTGCTAAGAATGCTTTAAGTTAGATGATAAAGACCAGGGCAGAAAATAAATTTGTTTTTCCAAGCTTCTCTAGCCTTTTAGCTGATGGACCCGTACTTAGAAGGCGTCCTAATGGCTCTTCTATACTATGTACTGTATACTGCCTGGCAATGCTTAATAAGTTTTACCTCAAGTTCTGTGACAAAACCCAGTAAAAGCCTGTCTAAGGAAAAGTCAGCACGCATAGCCCTTGTGAGACTTGCCAGGATGCTCTAAGGCTCTCCCCAATGTGGAGTGTACCACTTCCATCCCTTTCCCTCCACAGGACTCAGTAGTGTGTGTGAATCTCCCTATTACAGAATTTAATCTCCAGGGACTAAGTTATCAAATAATTTGTTAAACACATATCATTCATTGCGCTGTCCTTGGAAAATTCAAATACATTCATATTTTTATTGATGGCTACTCTCATGCCCTACATATCTCCACTTTAAGAGGAGCACCTTCCAGTCCAACTTGTCAGACAATTGTGGTTCAGGCACATCATACTTTCAAAAATCTTTTTCAAAAAACTAAACATGGCCCTGGCTGGCGTAGCTCAGTGGATTGAGCTCGGGCCTGCAAACCAGACGAACGCGGTTCGGTTCCCAGCCAGGGCACATGCCTGGGTTGCAGGCCGGTTCCTTGCAGGCTAACTACCAGCAGGGGACGCACAAAAAGGCAACCATACATTGATGTTTCTCTCCCTCTCTCCTTCCCATCTAAAGATATATAAATAAATAAAATCTAAAAAAAAAAACTAAATAGGAGGAGTCATGAGTCCTCCGCCACAAAATTTGATTCGTCTTACGTTTACCTATTATTTTCTAAATAACGATGAATTGCTTTATACTCCAATGGCAAAACATTTTCAGAGAGAAGAGTCAAATTCATCTTACCCTCAGATTTTATATAGAGATCCTTTATGAGTTGATACTTGGCAGCGTCCTGTAGAACTTTAAACTTGGGGAAGAGGGTATGCTTGTGTTTGCTTTTCAGAATGACCTTTGGAACTGCTGACTAATAGGATGAAGCCACATCAAAGAAAATGCTTCCTTGGACATGACACACCTACACACCCTAGACTCTCCATCCAGACTTCTCCAGGCTGTGTGTTATCCCCCTGAAGTGGAATTCCTGGAGCGGTATTCAACCTCACCTCAGGAATTTTTCTACCAACTTAAAGGGACAAATCAGTAAATTGCATTTGGAGCTACTTTAGCAGCTACAGGACATTCAGTGCCTAACCAAGCAGGAGGTTTTTCAGACCCTCCATGAAAATGTTGGCTGGTTGAACCCAAACACTTGGTTTGATGGACTTCATCTGAGAACGTGGGTATTTGCAGCTGCTGGTTGTTTACTAATTCTAATAATGCTTTGTGTACTTCGGTACATTTGATAATTTGCCTAGGTCATATAAGGGAGGAGTAAGTTGCAGCCTTTGTGGGACTTAGAGCAATCTTCGCTAAAAACAAGGAGAGAGATGTAGGAAAAGGCTTCTTGGGACATGGAAACCTAGCTCAAGAACCACGTAAGTAACCAGTGTGGTGTAAGTGAGCATGCAAAACCACCCCCATAAAGAAGTACTCTTGAGGGTGATCAGCCCTGCTTTGTACTTAGGCTACTTTGTGATTTGCATTTCCTGAAGTCTGTGCTAATCCTCCCAAAGATGAAAATGTACCCAGATCTGTTAGTTTTGTATTCCCTTGCATTTGTAACATTTTCCAAAGGACCGAACTCAGAACTCAGGAGCTTCAGTCTTACCACCTCTTGAGCTCACCCTTGTCTTACTCTTTATTTGTGCTTTATGATTTATATGGAAGCTGTTTTCTTGTGATTGCATTTGGGAAAGCAAATAATAGGTTTCACAGGCTTAACAACTACAATTGATTTTAAAAAAGGAAAAAAACAAGATTTTGGGATCTGCTCTCCCGAGATCAAGGAAGTGTAACTGCCTCCAAAGGCTAAGGATGAGTGAGCAACTTCCAGAATGTGAGCCATAAGAAGACACAGCTTGTTTCTGGTAGCAAACACGGCCTCGACTTACTTTCCTGACCCCAGAGCATTGTGGGATACTTATAGAAAAGTAAGACTCCTCAGAGTAAGGGAAAGCTAAGTCAGGCATGGTCACTTGGGAGGCCATCAGGGAAGGACTTGGGGGGCTGCAGCAAAGAGGCAGTGATTGAGCCTGCCCACCCCCCCAGTTATTCTGACAAAACCCAATCCCCATATTCTCTGGGAGTAGCACTTCCTGGCTGTAATCCACAGAAGTCTGAAAACATGTGATGGGCTAGGCTGTAGAGCCCCTTGCCACCTAGAGCAGGATCCGGGGTGATGTGGCATGAGACAGGATTTCTAACAATCCTGTGAAGACTCCTTTGCTAATAATGCTTTACATAAATGATGAAGGCCAGGGTAGCAAATGACTTTGTTTTCCCAAAGTTCTATAGCCTTTTTGCTGATAGAGCCTGACCTAGAAGATGCCCTAATGGCTCTTTGTAAACTACCTATTACATACTCTCTTAAGATGCTTAATAAGTTTTACCTCAAGTTCTGTGACGAAAACCCAGTAAAAGCCTGTCTAAGCAAGGGTCAGCACACCCTGCCCTTGAGAGACTTGCCAGGACACTCTGAGGCTCTCCACTCTGAAGGGAGATCTGTCCCTTTCCCTCCACAGGACTCAGTACCGTGTGAATCTTCAAATTACAGGAATTCATACTCAAGGACTAACTTCTAAAAATAATTTGGCAAACAGATGTCACTCACTTGCTGTCCTTGGAGAATTCATATACATTCATATTTCCACTGATAGTTATTCTCATGCGTTACATACCTCTGCTTTAATAGGAGCACCTTACAATTCTACTTGTTGGGTAATTGTGTTTCAGCCACATCATACTTTCAAAAGTCTTTTTTAAAAACTAAAAGGGGGAGTCATGACTTTTTCCCACCAAAATTTCTTTTCTGCCATTTTTTACCTATAATTTGCAAAATGATGATTTATTGATTTATCCTATACTTGAAAAACATTTTTGGACAGAAGACTCAAAACCACCTTACCCTCAGATTTTATACAAAGGTCCTTTAGAAAATTTTACATGGCATGGTCCTGTACAACTTTTAATGTAGAGAAGAAGGTGCACTTGGTTTGCTTTCCAAAATGTGCTTTCCAACTGCCAGCAAAGAGGGTGAAGCCTTATTACTGTAAAGTCTTTTCTGCGAGCGACCCACCTTCAACCAGTAGACTCTCTCAATCCAGACATCTCCAGGCTGTGTGTCATCCACCTGAAGTAGAATTCTTGGAGCAGAATTCAACATCACCTTAGGACTTTTTCTACAAAGTTAAAGAAAAATCAATAAACTTCAGCTGGAGCTACTTCAGCAGCTGCGGAACATTAAACGCCTAACCAAGCAGGTGGTTGTTCAGACCCTGCGGGAAAATGTTGGCTGGTTGAAGGCCCAAACTTGGTTTAATAAACTTCTGAGAATGTGGGTCTTTGGAGCAGTTAGAGTGGTTTGTTGATTCTAATAATGCTTTGTGTACTTTGATGCATTTTCAAATTATTTTCCCGGGTCGGGTCGTATAAGAGAGCAATGAGTGGCAAACTCTTTGGGATCTATAGCAGTCATAAAAAAAAAAAACAAGGAGGGCAATGCAGAAAACTGCTTCTCAGGCAGTGGAAACGTAGCTGAACACCCACGTGGGAAACCTGTGTGAGGTAAGTAAGCATGCAAAACCACCCCCTTAAAGAAGTACTCCCATGGAGGATCAAGCTTGCTTTGTACTTGGGCTGCTTTGTGATTTGCATTTCCTGAACTCTGTGCTAATCCTCGAAAAAATTAAAAGGTAACCATTCCTGTTAATTTTGTTATTCCCTTGAATTTGTATTATTTTCCAGAGGAGTTTACTTAGGAGCTTGGGTCTTGGGAGCTCGTGGCTCCTCATTGTCTTAATTTTTATGTGTGCTTTATGATGTAGATGGAAGTTGTTTTCTGGTGACCGCATGAGGGAACAGCACATAGTACATTTCACAGGCCAATCAGCTAAAACTGATTTAAGAAGGAGATGTTGGGAACTGCTCTGCTGGGTTTCAGAAAGTGTAACTGCCTCCCATGGCTGAGGGCAAGCTCTGGAATGGAAGCCACAAGGAGACAAAGCTTGTCTCTGCTACCAAACGCTGCCTCTGCTTACACCCCTGCTCCCAGAACATGGTCGGAAACTGAGAGATGGGTAAGACTCCTCAGAGGTGGGGAAAGCTAACCCAGAAATGATTACGTTGGAGGCCATCATGGAATGACTGGGGGTGCTGCAGACAACAGGGAGTGATGGACCCTCACTTCACCGCTATTCTGACTAATCCCAGTCCCCATATCCTCTGGGAGGAGCGCTTCCTGGCTCTAATCCACTGAAGCCTGAGCACCCATGATGGGAAAGACAGTGCAGACCCTTGCCAGCTAGAGCAGGATCAGGGGTGATCTGGCATCCGAAAGAGTTCCTAACAATCCCATGAAGCCTGCCCTTCTAAGATTGCTTTTAGTTAAATTATAAGGGAAATCACAGAAAAAAGATTTGTTTTCCCAAAGTTCTGTAGCCTTTTAGGTGATAGACCTTGACTTAGAAGCTTCCCTAATGGTTTTTTCTATACTATCTTCTTTATACTGCCTGACAAAGATTAATAACTTGAACCTGAAGTCCTGAGCATAAAAAAAAAACATAAAAGCCTGTCTAGGCAAGGGTAAGCACACTCCCTCCTTGAGAGGGTCGCCAGGCCACTCCCAGTCTCTCTCCCTTTGAGAGAGTTGCTGGGCCACTCCAAGCTTCTCTCACCTTGAGAGACTTGCCAGTCTTCTTCAAGGCACTCCCCACCTGAGGGAGGAGCCATGCCATCTTTTCTCCTCCATATGACTCTTTAGTCCATGTGAATCCCCCAATTTCAAGAATTAAACATCAAAGCCCAGCTTCTCAAATAACTTGTTATCCAGATGTCACTCATTATGCTGTCCTTGGAAAATTTCAAACATGTTCATATTTCTATTAATACTTACTCTGATGCCCTACATGCATCTGCTTCAATAAGAGGACCTATGATCGAAATGGTCAAGTAGTTGTGGAACAGGCTCATTATACTTTTAAAAATCTTTTTAAAAAATAAAAAATGGGTAGTCGTGGGTCTTCCACCACCAAAATTGATTCTGTATCATGTTTAACTATAATTTTCTAAAAGATAAGGTATTGCTTTATACACCACTTGTAAAACATTTTCAAGCAGGAGAGTCGAAGTCACCTTCCCCTCAGGTTTTATACAGAGATCCTTTTGGAGATGGCACTTGGCAGGGTCCTCTAAACTTTTAACTTGGGGAAGAGGGTATGCTTGTGTTTACTTTCCAAAATGCGCTTTCCAACTGCCAGCAAAGAGGGTGAAGCCTTATCAGCACATGTAAAGGCTTCTCTGGACGTGACCCACCTCCAACCACTAGACTGTCTCCATTAAGACTTCTCCAAGCTGTGTGTCATCCACCTGAAGTGGAATTCCTGGAGCAGTATTCTACATCACCTTAGGATTTTACCACAAAGTTAAAGGGACAAATCAGTAAACTGCAGCTGGAGCTACTTCAGCAGCTGCAGGACATTCAATTCCTAACCAAGCAGGAGGTGCTTGAGCCCCTCCATGAAAATGTTGGCTGGTTGAACCCCGAAACTTAGTTTGATGGACTTCTTCTGAGAATGTGGGTCTTTGCAGCTGCCGGTTGTTTGCTCACTCTAATAATGCTTTGTGTACTTTGATGCATTTTCAAATTATTTTCCGAGGTCAGGTCATGTAAGAGAGCTCTAACTGGCAACCTTTTTGGAAATTATAGCAGTCATAACCCAACACAAGGAAAGAGATGCAGGGATCCGCTTCTCTGGACATGGAAACATAGCTCAAGACTCACGTGGGAAACCAGTTTGTGGTAAGTCAGCATGCAAGACCACCCCTGTAAAGCAGTACTCCAGTGGGTGATCAGGCCTGCTTTGTACTTAGGCTGCTTTGTGATTGGCATGTCCTCAAGTCTGAGCTAATCCTTTAAAAAATGTAAATGTAACCAGACCTGTTAATTTTGTTTTTCCCTTGCATTTGTATCATTTTTCAGAGTAGTGAACTCAGGAGCTTGGGTCTTGGCAGCTCCTGGGCTCCTCTTTGTCTTAATCAGTTAGGGTTTTGGTTAGGGCTAGGCTTAGGGCAATGGCTAGGCATATGTTTAGAATTAGGATTAGAATTAGAGTTAGCCTTAGCATTAGTGATAAGGTTACGACTAGGCCTAGTGTTAGTGTTAGGGTTAGGTCCAATGTTAGGTTTAGGTCTAATTCTAGGGTGAGTGTAAGGTTTAGGGCTAGGGTTAGTGTTATGGTTATGAATAGAGCTTGAGCTAGGGTTAGGGTTAAGGTTTTGTTTAGGTATAGGGTTAGGTCTAGGGCTAGGGTCAGGGTTAGGGTTGAAGCCAAGGGTAGGGTTAGGGAAAGGGTTAGGGTTATGGTATGGTTTAGAGATAGGGCTAGGGCTAGGGTTAGTTTTAGGCTTAGGTGAGGGTTAGGTGTAGGGTTAGTTCTCGGGCTTGGGCTAAGGCTAAGGTAGTGTAAATTTTAAGTCTAGGGTTAGGGTGCCAGTTAGGGCTAGGACTAGGGCTAGGGCTAGTGTTAGGCTTAGGTCTAGGGCTAAGGTTAGGTTTATAGCTGGGGTTTAGGCTACAGATTGAATTAGGGTTAGAGCTAGGATAAGTGGTAGGTGTCGAGTTAGGGTGAGGGCTAAAGCAAGGTGTAAAGTTAGGGTTAGGGTTAGGAATAGAGTTATTGATCAGGTAAGTGTTAGGGTTATGTTTAGGGTTAGGGCACAGTTTAAGTAAGTGTTAGGGATAGGGTTAGGATTTTGTTTAGGTTTAGGGTTAGGTTTAGGGCCAGAGTTAGTGTTAGGGCTAGGGGTAGGGCTAGAGCTAGGGTGAGGGTTAGTGTTAGGTTTAAATCTAGGGTTGAGCTTAGAGTTATGGCTAGGATTAGGTGTAAGGCTAGGGTCAGGGCTAGGGTTAGGTTTAGAACTAGAGTTACAGCTAGCACTAGGGTGAGGGTTAGGAGTAGGGCTATAGTTAGGCTAGGCCTAGGTTAAGGCTGGGATTATGATTAGTGTTGGGGTTAGTGTTAGGGATAGGGTTTGGGTTAGGGTTAGTGATATTGTTAGGGCTATTGTTAGGCTTATGGTTTAGTTTAGGGTTAGGGTTAGGGTTAAATTTTGGGCTAGAGTTAATGCTAGAGCTAAGGTGAGTGTTAGGGTTAGGATTAGGGCTAGGGTTAGGGCTAGGGCTAGAGCAACAGTTCGGATTTGTGTCAGGATTAGGTCTAGAGTTAGGGTAAGGGCTAGGATTAGGTGTAGGTCTAGGGTTAGGTTTATGGCTAGGGTTAGGGTTAGTTTTAAGGTTAGGGTTAGGGCTATGGCTAGAGTTAGTGTTAGGTTTAGGTGTATGGTTATGGTTACATTTAGGGTTAAGGTTAGGTCCAGGTTTGGGGTTAGTGTCAGGGTCAGGGCTAAGAGTATGGTTAGATTTAGATTTAGGGTTAGGGTTAAAGACAGGGTTAGGGTTAGGTTTAGTGCTAGGTTCAGGGTTAGTTTAAGGTTAGGGTTTGGATAAATTTTAGGATATATTTAGGAATTGGGCGAGGGCTAGGTTTGGGGTTAGTGTTAGTTTAGGATTTGGGTTGGGGCTGGGGCTAGTTCTAGGGTAAGTTTTAACCTTATCCCTTATCCTTAGGGATAAGGCTATGGTTAGCTTTAGTGCTTAGTTTAGGGTTAAGGTTAGAGTTAGGGTAAGGTCTAAGGCTATGGTTGTGGTTAGGATTGGGGCCAGGGATAGGGTTATTAAAAGGGTAATGATAAAGGTTACGTTCAGGGTTGGGGCAAGGGTGAAATTTAGTGTTAGGGTTAGTTTAATGTTTTGGTTAGATTTAGGGTTAGGGTTAGGTGTAGTGTTAGTGTTAGGGTTAGGGTTTCGGC
Source organism: Sturnira hondurensis (assembly GCF_014824575.4). Classification (NCBI taxonomy): domain Eukaryota; kingdom Metazoa; phylum Chordata; class Mammalia; order Chiroptera; family Phyllostomidae; genus Sturnira; species Sturnira hondurensis. The sequence continues at coordinate 21,514,165 of NW_028079044.1, forward strand.
TATAGGTAGGATTAGGGTAAGTGTTATGGTTAGGTCTAGGGTTAGGATTAGGGCTAGGCTTAGGGCTATGTCTAGGCATAGGTTTAGGATTAGGTTAAGAATGAGAGTTAGTCTTAGTATTAGGGTTAGGGATAGGGTTATGAGTAGGGCTAGAGTTAGTGTTAGAGTTATGAATAAAGCTTAAGCTAGGGTTAGACTCAGTGTATGGTTTAGGTCTGTGGTAAGGTTTAGGGCTAGGGCTAGGGTTAGGGCTCAGTACAGGAATAGGGCGAGGGCTTGGGTTAGGGTGAAGATTAAATCTAGGGCTAGGGGTAGACCTTGGGTTAAGTTTTCAGTTAAACTTAGGCTTAGGGAAGGGTTTGAGCTAAAGTTAGGGCCAGGGATAAGGTTAGGGTAGAAATAGTGTTATCTTTATGGTTAGGGCTAGATGTAGAGCTAGGGTTACGGTTAGTCTTAGGGTTAGCTCTAGGGTTAGGGTTAAGGTTAGAACTGGGGTAAGGCTTTATTAGTTTTAGGGTTAGGGTTAAGGTTAGGAAGATTGTTAGTTCTAGGGTTATGGTTAGTACAAGAGCTAGGGTTAGTGTTAGGGTTAGTTCTAGGGTTAGTGTTCAGTTTATGGTTAGGGTAAGGGTTAGGATTAGTCCCAGGGTTGGAGTTAGTATCAAGATTAGGGTTAAGGCTAGGGTTAAGTTTAGGTTTAGGTTTCAGGTTAAAGACAGGGTTAGTTTAAGGGTTGGGTCTAGGATTAGAGTTAGGGATAAAATTAGAGGTAGGGTTAGGGCCTTGGCTAAGGCTGGGTCTAGAGCTAGTGTTAGGGTTAGGGTTAGGCCTAGCGTAGGGTTAAGGATAGAACTAGTGTTAAGCTTGTACCTAGGTTTAGGGTAGGGTTATGGTTAGGGTGATGGCTACAGTTAGGATTAGTATTAGGTCTAGGGTTATTGTTAGGATTTGGGTGGAGCTAAAGCTACATTTCAGGGTATTGTTAGTTTTAGGTCTAGTGTCACAGTTAGGGTTAGAATTAGGGCCAAGTTTAGGGCTAGGGTTGGGGTCGCGGTTAGGGTTGAGGCTAGGGGTGGGTTAGAGCAAAGCCTAGGGTTAGTTTTAGGCTTAGTTTAGGGTTAGGTTTAGGGTTAGTTCTAGGGCTTGGGCTAAGACTATGGTAGTGTAAGGTTTAAGTCTAAGGTTAGGGTGTCTGTTAGGGCTAGCACTAGGGCTAGTGTTAGGGTTAGGTCTAGGGTTAAGGTTAGGTTTTATTGTGGGGTTTGTGCTATGATAGAATTAGGGTTAGAGCTAGTAGAAGGGGTAGCTGTAAAGTTAGGTTTAGGGCTAGTGTAAGGTGTAAAGTTAGGGTTAGGGTTAGGGCTAGGTCTGGGGTTATTTGTGCTAATGTTTGGGCTAGGGTTAGGTTTAGGACTTGGGCTATGGTTATTTTGGGGTTAGGGTTAAGTTTATAATTAAAGCTAGGTCTAGCACCAGGGTAAGGTTTAGGCTTATTGTTAGAAATAAGGCTATCATTAGGGGTTAGGGCTAGGGTTGTTAGGTTTAGAATCCAGGTAAGGTCTAAGGTTATGGTTAGGAGTAGGATTAAGGCTAGTAATAGGGTTATTGATAGGGTAAGTGTTAGGGTTATATTTAGGGTTAGGGCATGGTTTAAGTTTACTGTTAGGCATAGGGTTAAAATTTTGGTTAGGTTTCTGGTTAGGATTAGGGCCAGGGTTACATTTAGGGCTAGGGCTAGGGCTAGGGTTAGGGCTAGGGCTAGGGTGAGGGTTAGTGTTAGGTTTAGGTCTACGGTTGGGATTAGGGTTATGCCTGGATTGGGGTAAGTCTAGGGTTAGGGCTAGGGCTAGGTTTAGAACTAGAGTCACAGCTAGCGCTAGAGTGAGGGTTAGGATTAGGGCTAGTTTTACAGCTAGGCCTAAAGTAAGACCTGGGATTATGACTGAGGTTAGGGTTATTGTTAGGGCTAGAGTTAGGGTTAGGGTTAGTTTAGAGTTAGGGCTAGGGATAGGCTTAAGCTTTTGTTTAGGGTTAGGGTTAATTTTAAGGCTAGAGTTAAAGGTAGGTCTAGGGTGAGGGTTAGGGTTAGCATTAGGGCTAAGGTTAGGGCTTGGGCTAGAGCAAGAGTTCGGGTTTTTGTCAGGATTAGGTCTACAGTTAGGGTAAGGGCTAGGATTAGGTGTAGGTCTAGGGTTAGGTTTATGGCTAGGGTTAGTGTTAGTTTTAGGGTTAGGGCTGTGGTTAGTGTTAGGGTTCAGGTTAGACCTAAGGTTCGCATTAGGGTTAGGTCTAGAGTTACAGTTAGGGTTAAGTTTAGGTTCAGGGTTGGGGTTAGTATCAGGGTTAGGGCTAAGGGTATGGTTAGGTTTAGGGTTAGAGTTAGGGTTAAAGACAGGGTTAGGGTTAGGTTTAGTGCTAGGTTCAGGGTTAGGTTTAAGGTTAGGGTTAGGATAAATTTTAGGATATATTTAGGGTTAGGGTTTGGGTGAGGGCTAGGTTTGGGGTTAGTGTTAGGTTTGGGATTAGGGTTGAGACTGGGGCTAGTTCTAGGATAAATTTTAGGGTTAGATTTCAGATTAAGGCTACAGTTAGCTTTAGTGCTTGGTTTAGGGTTAAGGTTAGAATCAGGGTAAGGTCTAAGGCTATGGTTATGCTTAGGATTAGGGATAGGGATAGGGTTATTAATAGGGTAATGATAAGGGTTATGTTCAGGGTTAGGGCAAGGGTGAAGTTTAGTGTTAGTGTTAAGGTTAGGGTTAGGTTTAGTGTTTTGTTTAGATTTAGAGTTAGGGTTACATGTAGGGTTAGTGTTAGGGTTAGGGATTCGGCTATCAGTAGGATTAGGGTAAGTGTTATGGTTAGGAGTAGGGTTAGGATTACGGCTAGGCTTAGGGCTATGGCTGGGCTTAGGTTTAGAATTAGGTTTAGAATTAGAGTTAGCCTTAGTGTTAGGGTTAGGGATAAGGTTATGACTTGGGCTAGGGTTAGTGTTAGGGTTAGGTATAATGTTAGGTTTAGGTGTAATCTTAGGGTTAGTGTAAGTTTTACAGCTTGGATTAGTGTTAGAGTTATGAATCGAGCTTGAGCTAGGGTTAGGGTTAGTGTTTGGTTTAGGCCTAGAGTTAGGTTTAGGGCTAGGGCAAGAGTTTGGGCCAGGGAGAGGTATACGGATAGGGGGAGGTTTAGGTTTAGGGTTAGGAGCATTGTTAGTGCTAGGGTTATGGTTAGTGCAAGAGCTAGGGTTAGGGTGGTTTTAAGGTTAGTTCTAGGGTTAAGGTTAGGTTTATGATTAGGGTTAGGGTTAGGTTTAGTGTTGGGGTTAGTATCAAGTTTAGGGCTAAGTCTGGGGCTAGGTTCAGGTTTAGGTTTTGGGTTAAAGACAGGGTTAGTGTAAGTGTTAGGTCTAGGGTTAGGGCTAGGATTAGAGCTAGGGTTAGGATTTGGGTTAGGGTTAGGCCTATCATTAGGTTTAAGGTTAGAACTAGTGTTAGGGTTGTCATTGAGTTTAGGGTTAGGGTTTTAGTTAGGGTGAGGGTTAGGATAAGGATTAGGGTTAGGTCTAGGTTTGTTGTTAGGATGTGGGTAGAGCTAGAGCTAGGTTTCTGGGTAGTGTTAGGGTTAGATCTAGTCTTACAGTCAGGGTTAGAATTAGAGCTAAGTTTATGGCTAAGGTTAGTTCTGGAGTTAGGGCCAGGGTTAGCCTTGAGGCTAGGGGTAGGGTTAGAACAAGGGCTAGGGTTATGGTAAGGTTTAGAGGTAGTTCTAGGACTAGGCCTAGTGTTAGTTTTAGGCTTAGGTTAGGGTTAGGTTTAGGGATAGTTCTTGGGCTTGGGCTAAGGCTAGGGTAGTGTAAGGTTTAAGTCTAGGGTTAGGGGGTTGGTTAGGGTTAGGACTAGGGCTAGGGCTAGTGTTATGGTTAGGTCAAGGGTTAAGGTTAAGTTAATGGCTGGGGTTAGGGCTACATATAGAATTAGGTTTAGAGCTAGCAGAAGTGGTAGGTGTAGAGCTAGGGTGAGGGCTAAGGTAAGGTGTAAATTTAGAGTTAGGCTTATGGTTAGGGCTAGGTGTGGGGTAATCGTTTGTGCTAACGTTTGGTCTAGGGTTAGGTTTAGGGCTTGGACTATGGTTATTATTTGGATTAGGGTTAGATTTATAATTAAGGCCAGGTCAAGTGCCAGGGTAAGGTTTAGGTTTAGGATTAGAAATAAGGGTATTGTTAGTGGTTAGGGCTAGTGTTATGGTTAGCATTAGAATCAGGGTAAGATCTAAGGTTATGGTTAGGAGTAGGATTAGGGCGAGTAGTAGGGTTATTGATAGGGTAAGTGTTAGGGTTGTGTTTAGGGTTAGGGCATGGTTTAAGTTTAGTGTTTGTGGCAGGGTTAGGGTTTTGGTTAGGTTTAGTGTTAGGATTAGGGCCAGGGTTACGTTTAGTGCTAGGGCTATGGCTAGAGCTAGGCTGAGGGTTAGTGTTAGGTTTAGGTCTACGGTTGTGCTTAGGGTTATGGCTAGGATTAGGGGTAAGTCTAGGGTCAGGGCTAAGGCTAGTTTTAGAACTAGAGTTACAGCTAGCGCTAGAGTGAGTGGTAGGGTTAGGACTATTGTTAGGGCGAGGGTTAGAGTTAGGGTTAGTGTTAGAGTTAGGGCTAGGTTTAGGCTAAAATTTCATTTAGGGCTAGGGTTAAATTTAACACTAGAGTTAAGGTAGGGCTTTGGTGAGGATTAGGGCTAGGGTTAGGTCTAAGGCTAGAGCAAGAGTTCATTTTATGTCAGGGATAGGTTTAGAGTTACCATAAGGACTACGATTAGGTGTAGGTTTAGAGTTAAGTTTATGGCTAGAGTTAGGGTTAGTTATATGGTTAGGATTAGGGCTATGGTTAGTGTTAGGGTTAGGGTAGAGCTAGAGCTAGAGCTAAGGTTTAACCCTAGCTAGTGTTAGGCTTGCTGGTGTTAGGGTTAGGTCTAGGGTTATGGTAATAGTGTTAGGGTTAGTTTCAGAGTTGGGGTTAGTATCAGGGTCAGTGCTAAGGCTATGCTTAGGTTTAGGTATAGGGTTAGGGTTTGGTTTAGTGCTAGGTTCAGGGTTAGGTTTAAGGTTAGGTTTAGGATATGTTTATTGTTAGGGTTTCGGTGACGGGTAAGTTTGGGGTTAGTGTTAGTATTAGGGTTCATGTTGGGGCTGTGGCTAGATCTAGGGCAGTAAGTTTTAAGGTTCGGTTTAGGGGTAAGGCTACGGTTAGCTTTACTGATTGTTTTAGGGCTAATGTTACATTCAGGGTAAGGTCTCAGGCTATAGTTATAGTTGGGATTAGGGCTAGGGATGGGGTTATTAATAGGGTAATGGTAAGGGTTACATTCAGGTTAGGGCAAGGGTGAAGTTTAGTGTTAGTGTTAGTGTTAGGGCTAGGGTTAGGTTCAGTTTTTTGGTTAGGTTTAGGGCTAGGGTTAGGTTTAGGGTTAGTGTTAGGTTTGGGCTACAGCTATAGGTAGAATTATGGTAAGTGTTAAGGTTACATCTAGGGTTAGGGTTAGGATTAGGGCTAGGCTTAGGGCTACAGCTAGGCTTAGTTTTAGGATTAGGATTAGAATTAGGTCTAGCCTTAGTGTTAGGGTTAGGGATAGGTTTATGACTTGGGATAGGGTTAGTGTTAGGGTTAGGTCTAATATTAGGGTTAGTGCCAGGTTTAGGGCTAGGGTTAGTGTTAGAGTTATGAATAGAGCTTGAGCTAGGGTTAGGGTTAGTGTATGCTTTAGGTTTGTGGTTAGGTTTAGGGCTAGAACTATGGTTAGGGCTAGGTCCAGGCATAGGGCAAGGGTTAGGGTTAGGGTAAGGGTTAAGGCTTTGCCTAGGGGTAGAACTTGGGTTAAGTTTTTAGTTAAAAGTAGGTTTAGGGAAGGGTTCTGTCTAAAGTTAGGGCCAGGGATAGGGTTAAGGTATAAATAAAGTAAGCTTTAGGGTTAGGACCAGATCTAGAACTAGGGTTACGGTTAGTGTTAGGGTTAGGTCTAGGATTTGGGTTAAGGTTAGAACTAGGGTAAGGCTTTATTAGTTTTAGGGTTACAGTTATGACCATTGTCAGTGTCAGGGTTATGGTTAGTGCAAGTGCTAGGGTCAGGGTTAGTGTTAGGTTTAGTTCTAGGGCTAGTGTTAGGTTTATGGTTAGGGTTTGGGTTAGGTCGAGGTTGTGGTTAGTATGAAGTTTATGGCTAAGGCTAAGGTAGGTGTACATTTAGGTTTTGGGTTAAAGAGAAGGTTAGCGTAAGGGTTAGGTCTAGGGTTAGGTTTAGGGTTAGGGTTAGGATTAGAGCTAGGGTTAGGGCTTGGGCTAGGGCTAGGTCTAGAGCTAGGGTTAGGGTTAGGGTAAGGATTAGGCCTAGCATTAGGGTTGAGGTTAGAACTAGTGTTAGGCTTGTCATTAAGTTTAGTTTTAGGATTATGATTAGGGTGAGGGTTAGGATTAGGGTTAGGTCTAGGGTTATTGTTAGGATTTGGGTAGAGGTGGAGCTAGGTTTCAGGGTAGTGTTAGGGTTAGAATTGGGGCCAAGTTTTGGGCTAGGGTAGGGTCTAGGGTTAGGGCCATGGTTAGGGTTGAGGCTAAGGGTAGCATTAGGGCAAGGCCTAGTGTTATGCCTAGGGTTAGGTTAAGGTTTAGGGGTAGGGCTAGGACTTTAGCTATGGTTAGTTTTAGGCTTAGGTTAGGGTTAGTTTTAGGGTTATTTGTAGGAATTGGGCTAAGGCCAGGGTATGGCAAGTTTTAAGTCTAGGGTTAGGGTATCAGTTAGGGCTATGACTAGGGATAGGGCTAGTGTTAGGGTTAGGTTGGGGTTATGGTTAGGTTTATGGCTGTGGTTAGGGCTACAGATAGAATTAGGGTTAGAGCTAGGATAAGTGGTAGTTGTAGTGTTAGGTTGAGGGCTAGGTCAATGTGTAAAGTTAGGGTTAGGGTTATGGTTAGGGCTAGGTCTGGGGTTTTTGTTTGTACCAAAGTTTAGTCTAGGGTTAGGGTTAGGGCTTGGGCTGTGGTAATTGTCTGGGTTAGGGTTAGGTTTAGAGTTAAGGCTAGGGGTAGTGCCAGGGTAATGTTTAGTTTTAGGGTTAGAAATAAAGCTACGGTTATGGGTTAGGGCTAAGGTTATGGTTAGGGTTAGAATCAGGGTAAGGTCTAAGTTTATGGTTAGGCGTAGAATTAGGGCTAGTAGTAGGGTTATTGATAGGGTAAGTGTTAGGGTAATTTTTAGGGTTAGGGTATGGTTTAAGTTTAGTGTTAGGGATAGAGTAAGGGTTTTGTTTAGGTTTAGGGTTAGGATTATGGCCAGGGTTAGGTTTAGGGCTAGGGCTAGAGCTAGGGTGAGAGTCAAAGTGAGGTTTAGGTCTGTGATTGGGCTTAGGGTTATGGCTAGGATTAGGGGTAAGTCTAGGGTCAGGGCTAAGACTAGGTTTGGAACTAGAGTTACAGCTAGTGCTAGAGTGAGGGTTAGGGTTAGGGCTAGTGTTAGGGCTAGGATTAGAGTTAGGGTTAGTTTTAGAGTTCTAGGTTTAGGCTAATGGATTCATTTAGGGTTAGAGTAAGGGTTAAGTTTAAGACTAGAGTTAAGGCTAGGGCTATGGTGAAGGTTAGGGTTAGTGTTAGGGCTAGGGTTAGGGCTATGGCTAGAGCAAGAATTCATTTTATGTCAGGTTTAGGTCTAGAGTTAGGGTAAGGGCTAGGATTAGGTGTAGGTCTAGGGTTAGGTTTATGGCTAGGGATAGGGTTAGTTATATGGTTAGTATTAAGGCAATGGTTAGTGTTAGGGGTAGAGCTAGAGCTAGAGTTTGTATTGGTGTTAAGGTTAGGTCTAGGGTCACAGTTAAGGTTAGAACTAGGGTAAGGCTTTATTAGTTTTAGGGTTAGGCTTAGGACCATTGTTAGTGCTAGGGTTATGGTTAGTGCAAGAACTAAGGTTAGGTTTAGTGTTAGGTTTAGTTCTAGTGTTAGGGTTAGGTTTATGGTTAGGGTTAGGGTTAGGTCCAGGGTTGGGATTAGTATCAAGTCTAGGGCTAAGGCTAGGGTTACATTTAGGTTTAGGTTTCAGGTTAAAGACAGTGTTAGTGTAGTGCTAGTTCTAGGGTTAGGGTTAGTTTAGAGCTATGGTTAGGGCTTGGGCTAGGGCTAAGTATAGAGCTAGGGTTAGTGTTACGGTTACAGTTAGGCCTACCATTAGGATTAAGGTTAGAACTAGTGTGAGGCTTGTCATTAGGTTTAGGGTTAGGGTTAGGGTGAGGGTGAGGGTTAGGATTAGGGTTAGGCCTAGGGTTATTGTAGGGATTTGAGTAGGGCTAGAGCTAGGTTTCAGGGTAGTGTTAGGGTTAGCTCTAATGTTACGGTTAGGGTTAGAATTGGTGCTGAGTTTAGGGCTAGAGTTATGTCTAGGTTTAGGGCCAGGGTTTGGGTTGAAGCTAAGTGTAGGGTTACAGCAAGGGCTAGGGTTATGATAAGGTATAGGGGTAGGGCTAGTGTTATGGCTAGGTTTAATTATAGGCTTAGGTTAGAGTTAGGTTTAGGGATAGTTCTTGGGCTTGGGCTAAGGCTAGGGTAGTGTAAGGTTTAAGTCTAGGGTTAGGTTGTCTTTTAGGGCTAGATCTAGGGCTAAGGCTAGTGTTAGGGTTAGGTCTGGGGTAAAGGTTAAGTTAATGACTGGGGTTAGGGCTACAGATAGAATTAAATTTAGAGCTAGAAGAAGTGGTAGGTGTAGAGTTAGGGTGAGGGCTAGGGTAAGGTGTAAATTTAGAGTTAGGTTTATGGTTAGGGCTAGGTCTGGGGTTATCATCCATGCTCTTGTTTGGGCTAGGTTGAGGGTTGGGGCTTGGGCTATGGTTATTATTTGGATTAGGGTTAGGTTTATAATTAAGGCTTGGTCTAGTTCCAGGGTAAGGTCTAGGTTTAGGGTTAGAAATAAGGCTATGGTTAGGGGTAAGGTCTAGCGTTATAGTTAGGGTCAGAATCAGGGTAAGGTCTAAGGTTATGGTTAGGATTAGGATTAGGGCTACTAATAGGGTTATTGATAGGGTAAGTGTTAGGATTATGTTAGGGCTAGGGCAAGGTTTAAGTTTAGTGTTAGGGATAGGGTTAGGGTTTGGTTAGGTTTAGGGTTAAGATTAGGGCCAGGGTTAGGTTTAGGGCTAAAGCTAGGGCTAGAGCTAGGGTTAGGGTTAGTATTAGGTTTAGGTCTATGGTTGTGCTTAGGGTTATGGCTAGGATTAGGGGTAAGTCTAGAGTTAGGGATAAGGCTGGGTTTAGAACCAGTGTTAAAGCTAGCACTAACGTTATGGTTAGGGTTAGGGCTAGTGTTAGGGCTAGGGTTAGAGTTAGGGTTAGTGTTAGAGTTAGGACTAGGGTTCAACTTTAGGTTTCATTTAGGCTTAGATTTAAGTTTAGGGGTAAAGTTAAGGCTAGGGCTAGGGTGAGGGTTAGGGCTAGAGCAAGAGTTCAGTTTGTGTCAGGGTTAGTTCTAGAATTAGGGTAAGGTCTAGGATTAGGTGTAGGTCTAAGGTTAGGTTTATGGCTGAGGTTAGAGTTAGTTTTGTGGTTAGGGTTAGGGCTATTTTTAGTGTTAGGGTTAGGACTAGAGCTAGAGCTAGGGTTCGCATTAGTGTTAGGTTTAGGTCTAGGATTATGGGATTAGTTAGGGTTAGGTCCAGTGTTGGGGTTAGTATCAGGGTCAGTTCTAAGGCTACACTTATGTTTAGGTCTAGGGTTAGGGTTAAACAGGTTTAGGGTTAGGTTTAGTGCTAGGTTCAGGGTTAGGTTTATGGTTAGGGTTAGGGTAAGGTTTAGGGTATGTTTAGAGTCAGGGTTTGGGTGAGGTCTAGGTTTGTGTTAGTGTTATTGTTAGGTTTACTGTTGGGTCTGGGACTGGGTCTAGGGTAGTAAGTTTTAGTGTTAGGTTTAGGGACAAGGCTACAGTTAGCTTTAGTGCTTGTTTTAGGGTTAATGTTAGAATCAGGGTAAGGTCTAAGGCTATGGTTATGGTTGGGATTAGGGCTAGGGACAGGGTTATTAATAGGGTAATGGTTAGGGTTACCTACAGGGTTAGGGTAAGGGTGAAACTAGTGTTAGTGTTAGGGTCAGGGTTAGGTTTAATGTTTTGGTTAGATTTAGAGTTAGGGTTTGTTGTAGGGTTAGTGTTAGGTTTAGGGCTATGGCTATAGGTAGAATTAGGGTAAGTGTTAAGTTTAGGTCTAAAGTTAGGGTTAGGGCTATTCTTAGGGTTATGGCTATGCTTAGTTTTAAGATTAGGACGAGCATTAGAGTTAGCCTTAGTGTTGGGGTTAGGAATAGGGTTACACCTTGGGGTAGGGTTAGTGTTAGGGTTAGGTCTAATTTTAGGGTTAATGTAAGATTAAGGGCTAGGGTTCGTGTTAGAGTTATGGATCGAGCTTCAGTTAGGGTTAGGGTTAGTGTATGATTTATGTCTGTGGTTAGGTTCAGGGCTAGTTTAATTTAGGGTTAGGGTTAGAAGTACAGCTAGTGTTAGTTAGTGTTAAGGTTATGTCCAGGTTTACGGTTAGGGTAGGGCTAGGTTTAGGGCTAGGGTAAGTGTTAAGGTTAGGGCTATGGTTAAGATTAAAGCTAGGATTAGGTTTTGAGGTAGGCCTAGGGTTAGGGCTAGGTTTATGGTTAGGGTTAGTGTTAGGTTTAATGCTAGGTTTTGTGGTAAAGTTACGTTTAGGGCTACTCTTGTTAGAGTTAGGGCTAGAGCTAGTTATTGTTTGGGTTAGTGTTAGGGTTAGGTCTAGGGTTAAGTTTTGGGTTAGAATTAGGGCTAAGTTGAGGGTGAGGGTTAGGTCTAGAGTTAAGGTTAGGGTTAGGTTTCGGGTTAGGGTTAGATTTGGTGTTAGGCTCAGGGCAAAGGTTAGGGTTAGATTTAGGGTTAGGATAGGGTTTAGGGTTAGGTTTAGTGGAAGGATTAGGATACGTTTTGGGTTAGTGTTAGGTTTAGGTTTAGGTTTAGGTTGTGGGCTGGGGTTAGGGTTAAGGTTAAGGTTAGAGCTAAAGCTAGGGTTTGCTTTATTAGTTCTAGGTCGAGGCTTAGGGTTGGATTTACTGTTAAGGGTAGGGTTAGTGTTTAGGTTAAGAATAAGTTTAGGGTTAGGGCTAGTGATAGATCTAGGGTTACGGCAAGGGCTAGATTTAGGGCTAGTGCTAAGGTTAGGTTTACTGTAAGAATTAGGTATGGGGTTTATGTTAGTGTTAGGGCTAGGGCTAGGTTTAAGTTTAAGTCTAGGGTTTTATTTAGAATGATGTTTAGGGTTACGGTTAAGGTATGGGCTACCGCTAGGGTTAAAGGTAGGGTTAGGGCTAGGACTAGGGTTGGTGTTAGGGTTAGGTCTGGGTTTAGGGCTAGGGCTAGGTTTAGGGCTAGGGTTAGTGTTAGGGATAGGGTTATGTTTAAGTTTAGAGCTAGGGTTAAGTTTAGTGATAGGTTTAGATTTAGAATTTTGGTTAAGGTTGGGTTTTGTGTTAGGGTTAGGGCTAGGTTAAGTGTTAGGGTGCAGGCTCAAGCTAGAGCTAGGGTTCGGGTTAGTGTTAGTGTTTGGTCTAGGGTTAGGGTTAGGGCTAGGGTAAGGGCTAGGACTAGGGTTAAGGTTAGGGTTAGAATGATGATTAGTGTTAAGGTTAGGTTTAGGGTTAGGGAAAGGCCTAGTGTTAGGTTTAGGGTTTAGTTTAGAGTTAGGGTTATGCTAAGTATAGGGTTAGTTCTGGGTTTAAGGGTTAGGGTTAAGGCTGGGGTTAAGGATAGATTTAGCTTTAAGGTAGGGTTAGGGATAGGGTTATATTTAGGGTTAGGGCAAGTGTTAGTGTTAGAATTAAGTCTAGGGTTATTGTTTTGGTTTGGGTTGGGATTAGGGTTAAGGTTAGGTCTAGAGTTAGGGTTAGGTTTAAAGGTAAGGATAGTGTTAGGGGTAGGGATAAAGCTTTAACTAGGGTTAGGGTTTGTGTTAGCATTGGGAATAAGGTTAGTCTTAGTGTTAGGGTTAAGGCTAGGTTTAGGACTAGGGCTAGGGTAAGGGCTAGGGTTAGGGCTCGGGCCAGGGTTAGTTTTAATTGAGGTGTAGAATAAAGGTTGGCTTTAGGGTTAGAGTTAGGCCTAGAGTTAGGGCTAGCCCGAGGGTTAGGGCTAGGGTTAGGTTTAGGGTTAGGGCTAGGGTTGGGGCAAGAGTTAGTGTTAGGGTTATGGATAGGATTAAGTCTAGGGCTATGTCTAGGTTCAGAGCTAGGGAGAGGGTTAGTGTTAGGATTGGGTATAGGATTTGTGTTAGAGGTAGGACTAGGGTTACTGCTAGGGCTAAGTTTAAGGTAAGGCTAGGGTCAGGGTTAGGATTAGGAATTGGGCTAGTGCTAGGGTTAAGTTTCAGGGTAGGGTTAGGGCTCGGGCTCAGGCTAGGGTGTTAGGCTTAGGTTTGTGTTTAGGGTTAGGGTTAGAAATAGGGGTAGGGTTTGGCTGAGGTTTAGGATTAGGGCTAAGGTTAGGGTTAGGGTTGAAGTTAGGATTAGGTGAAGGGCTAGGGTTAGGGTTAGGGGTAGTGTTATGACTAAAGCTATGGTTAGGGCAGGGTTATGGCTAAAGGTTGGGCTAACACTAGGGTTAGGGTTAGGTTTATGGTTAGGTTTAGATTAAGGGCTAGGGTTAGGGTTATGGTTAGAGTTAGAGCTAGAGGTAGGTTTAGTGTTAGTGTTAGTGCTAAGCCTAGTCTTAGGATTGGGGTTAATGTTAGGGGTAGGGTTAGTGTTAGGGTTAAGAATAAGGTTAGTGTTAGGGTTATGGTTGGGGTAGAGTTAGGGTTAAGGTGAGGTCTAGGTTTAGGGTAAAGGTTAGAGTTAGGGTTAGGGCTAGTGTTAGAACTAGGGCTTGGATTAGGGCTATGGCTAGATTTAATGTCAGGGCAAGGGTTAGGTCTAGGTTTAGTGTTAGGTCTAGGGTTAGGGCTAGGGCTAAGATTAGGGTTAAGATTTTGATTTGGGTTGGGGTTAGGGCTAGGGCTCTTGTTAGGGTTAGGGCTTCAGTTAGTCTTAGGGGGAGGGGTAGGGCTTGGGTTGTGTTAGGGTTGGGTCTAGATTTAGGGTTACGTCTAGGGTTAGAATCTGGGTCAGGTCTATTGCTAGGTTTAGGGTTAGGATTAGATTTAGGGTTAGATTTAGAGCAAGGGTTAGGATACATTTTGGGTTAGGGTTAGGATGAGGACCATGGATAAGGTTAGAGTTTTGGTTAGAGCTGGGATTAGTTGTATGGCTAGGGTTAGGGTTAGGGTTAGAGTTAGGGTTTGGGTTAGTGTTAGTGCTAGAGTTACAGGTAGGGGTAGGGTGAGGTTCAGGGTTAGGGCTGGTGTTAGGTCTAGTGTTATGGCAAGGGCTAGGGTTAATGCTAGTGCTTAGGTTTGGGCTAAGTTTAGGGTTAGGGCCAGTGGTAGGGGTTAGGGATAAGAATAAGTTTAGTTTTAGGGTTAGGATTGGGGCTAGGATTATGGTTGGGCTAGGTTTAGGTTAGGAATAGGTCTAGGTTAAGGGTAGAGTTTAGGATTAGGGCTACGGTTAGAACTACAGCTTGGTAGGGGCTAGGGTTAGGTTTAAGGTTAGGATAGGGTTAGGGTTAGGGCTAGATTAAGAGCTAGGGTTAGGGCTAGGGCCAGGGTTAGTTTTAGTTTGAGGTGTAGAGTTAGGGTTAGGTTTAGGGTTAGAGTTAGGCCTAGGGTTAGTGCTAGGTCTAGGGTTAAGGCTAGGGTTAGGGTTTGGTTAGGGCTAGGGTTAATGTCTAGTTCTAGGTCTTGGCAAGAGCTAGGTTAGGGTTACTGTTAAGATTGGGAATAGAGTTATAGTTAGTGTTAGGGTTAGGATTAAGGTTAGGGTTACATTAGGGCTAGGGCTAAGGTTAGTGTTTGGTTCAGAGTTAGGGTTTTGGTTAAGATACTGTTAGGGTTAGGGTTAGAGTTAGCGTTAGATTTTTGGGTTAGGTTAGTGTTAGCGATAGGGTTACAGTTAGTTTTAGGTTCAGGGATAGTGCTAGATGTAGGATTAAGGGTAGTATTGTGATGAGAGCTAAGGTGGAGTTATTTTTAGGGCTATGATATGGGGTATGGCTAGGGTTAGTGTTAGGGCAAGGTGTAGGGCTCTCGCTAGGGCTAGCATTTGTGTTAGGATTAAGTCTATCGTTTGGTTTAGTGTTGCGTTTCTTGTTAGGGCAAGTGTTAAGTTTAGGTTTAGTGTTAGGGTTAGTGTTTTTGTTAGGGTTAGGGTTAGGTTTAGGGCGAGGGTTGTTGTTAGAGTAAGGTATAGAGATAGATCTAGAGTTAAGATTAGTTTTAGGCTTAGATCTAGGTTCAGGTTTAGGGCCAGGTGTTAAGGATAGGGCAAGAGATAAGGTTAGGGCTAGGGTTAGTGTTGGAGTTAGGAGTAGAGCTAGAGCTAGGGTTAAGTTTAGTGTTAGGTTTAGATCTAGGTTTAAGATCAGGGTATGGCTAGTGTTGGGGCTAGGGCTGGAGCCAGGGTTAGGGCTAAAATCATAGTAAGGGCTAAGGCTAGGGCTAGAGGAAGGGCTAGGCTTAGTTTTATGGTAAGGTCTAGGGTTAGGTTTACGGTTAGGGTTAGGGGTAGGGTTAGGGTTATGGCTTGGGTTAGTGTTAGGATTAGTTTTAGGGTTAGGTTTGGGGTTAGGGTTAGGTCTAGGGCTAGGGTTAGTATAACGTTAGTGCTAGAGCAAAAGCTAGGTTTCGTTTTAGTGTCAGAGTGTGGTCTAGGGTTGGGTTTAGTGTTAGGATTAGGGCAAGTTTAGGGCTAGCGCTAGTGCTAGGGCTAGAGCTAGGGTTAGGTTTAGTTTTAGTGTTAGGTCTAGAATTAGGTCTAGGGTTAGTGTTAGGATTAGGTCTAGAATTAGGGTTATGAGTATTGTTACAGTTAGGGTTAAGGCTAGAAATAGGGTTATGGTTAGCGTTTTGCTTAGAATTAGTTTTAGGGTTAGGGTTAGTGTTAGGGTGAGGCCTAGGGTCAGGTTTAGGGCTACGGCTAGGGCTAGGGCTAGGTGTAAAACTCGAGTTAGTTTTAGTATTAGAGTTAGGTCTGGTGTGAAGTTTATGGCTAGGTAAGGGCTCGAGTTAGTCTTAGGATTAGGTCTAGGTTTAGGTATAGGGCTATTGCTAGGGTTAGGGCTAGGTTTAAGGTTAGGTTTAAGGTTACATTTAGGGTTAGGGCTGGGGTAAATTTTAGGGTTAGGATTAGGGTTAGGTTTAGGGTTAGATTTAGGGTTCAGGCTAGACTTAGTTTTATATTTGGACTAGAGCTAGAGCTAGGGTTAAAGTTACTGTTAGGGTTAGGTCTAGGGTTGTGGCTAGGGCTAGGGTTAGAGCTATGGCTAGGGTTGGGTCTATCATTGATGCCAGTGTTAGGGCTAGGGCTTGGTTAAGTATTCAGGCTAGGGCTGGAGCTAGGGTATGGGTTAGGGTTACATCTAGGGTTAGTTTTATTGTTAGGGCTAGAGCTATATCTAGGGTTAAGGTTACTGTTGGGTTATGTCTAGGGTTAGCATTAGAAATAGGGTTAGGTTTAGGGCTAGGGTTAGGGTTAGAATCAGGGTCTGGGCTAATGCTAGGTTTAGGGTTAGGATTAGGGCTAAGTTTGGGTTTTGGTTTAGGGTTAGGGTAAGGCTTAGGGTACTTTTAGGGTTAGGATTAGGGTGATTTCTAGGGTTAAATTTAGGGTGAAGTTTAGAGTTAGGGTTAGGTCCAGGGCTAGGTCTAGGATTAGGTTTAGGATTAGGATTAGAGTTAGGGTTACAGTTATGGTTAGAGCCAGGGCCAGGGCTTGGACTTGGTTATGGTTAGGGGTATAATTCAAGCTAGGCCTAGGGTTAGGGTTAGGGATACGTTTAGGGTTAGGTTTAGGGCTATGGTAGGGCTAGGGCTAGGGTTAGTGTTAGGGTTAAGCCGCGGGTTCTGTTCAGGGTCAGGACTAGGGTTAGGGTTAGGAATAGGGTTAGGGTTAGGTCTAGTCTAAGGGTTAGGGTTAGGGTTAGGTCTAGGGTAAGGTGTATGGCTAGGGTAAGTATTAGGGTTAGAGTTACTGTTATGAATAGGGTTAGGGTTAGGGCTAGGGCTAGTGTTAGGGCTAGAGCAAAGTTAGAGCTAGTATTCAGGTTACACCTAGGGTTAGTGTTAGGGTTAGGGCTAGGGTTAGGGCTAGGGCTACGGTAACAGCCAGGGCTAGGGTGAGGGCTCTGGCTAGTGCTAGTTCTAGGCATAAGGTTAGGGTTAACCTTACATTTAGGATTAGGGCAAGGGTGAAGATTAGGATTAGGGTTAGCTTCAGAATTAGGGTTAGGGATAGGGTTAGGGTTAGTGTTTCGTTTACGCCTAGGGTTACGGTTAGGGCTAGGGTTGTGTAGAACTAGGGTTAGGGCTAGGGCTAGGGTTAGGGCAAGTGTTAGTGTTGGGGTTAGGGATAGGTTTAGGTCTAAGGCTATGGTGAGGTTTAGAACTAAGGATACGGTTAGTGTTAGGATTGGGTATAGGATTAGTGTTAGGGTTAAAGCTGTGCTTCAGGCTAGGGCAAGGGTTAATGTTAGGGCTAGGGTTAGCCTTAGGATTAATGTTAGAAGTTTGGTTAGGTTTAATGCTAGGGCTAGGGTTAGAGTTAGGGGTAGGAGTAGGATTAGAATTTTGGCAAGTCCAGGGCTGAGGTTAGGGTGAGGGTTAGGGTTAATATCAGGGTTATGACTAAGGCTAGGTTAGGGGTAAGGCTAAGGTTAGGTTTCGGTTTAGTGTCAGTGTTAGGGTTAGGATACCATTAGGGTTGTGGTTGGGTTAGGGTTAGGGTTACGTTAGGGCTGGGTTAGAATATGCAATGGGGTTAGGGTTAATTTTATGGTTAGTGGTAGGGCTAGAGTCAGGGTTATGATTAGTGTTGGGGCTAGGGTTAGGACTAAAGTTAGGGTTAGGGTTAGAGCTAGGGTTCAGGGTAAGGCTAGGATTATGGTTAGGGCTCATGTTAGTATTAGATTTGGGCTAGAGTTACAGCTAGGGCTAGGGTAAGGTTTAGGTTTAGGGCTGATATTAGGGCTAGGGTTAGGGTTAGGATTATTATTAGGGTTAGAGTTAGGGTTATATCTAAGGCTAGGGTTCCAGTTAGGGTTTCAATTAAGGTTAGGGTTAGGGTTAGGGGTAAGTCTAGGGTTAGGGTTAAGTTTAGTGTTAGGATTATGATTCAGGCTAGCATTAGGGTCAGGGTTAGATCTAGTGTTATAGCTAGGGATAAGGTAAGGTTTAGGATTAGGGTTAGAATTAGGGCTACAGTTAGGTCTAGGGCTAGAGCTAGGTGTAAGGTTAGAGTTAGAGTTAGGTCTAGGTTTAAGGTTAGGGTTAGGGATAATGTTAGAGTTTCGATTACGGTTAGGGTAACAGTTAGTGTTAGAACTGGAGGAAATGTTAGGGTTAGTGATAGAGCTACAACTAGGGTTTGAATTAGTGTTAGAGTAAGGTCTAGGGTTAGGATTAGGTATAGGGTTATGATTAGTGTTAGGGTAGTACTAGGTAAGGGTTAGCGACAAAACTCCAGTTAGTTTTAAGGTTGGGGGTAGGGCTAGGGCTAAGTCTAGCATTAGGGTTAGGGGTAGAGTTAGGTTAAGGGCTAGGTTTAGAACTAGAGCTAGGGTTCAGGTGAGGATGAAGGCAAGGTCTGGGTAAGGGTTATGGTTAAGACTAGGGATAAAGTAATTGCTAGGGTTAGGTCAAGGGTTAGGGTTAGAATTAGGGTTAGAAATAGGGTGTTTGATATGATTAGGGTGAGGGTTACATTAATGGTTAGGACCAGGGTTAAGTTTAGGTTTAGGGTTAGAGTTAGAATTAGGGTTAAGTCTAGGGTTAGCATTAGGATTATGGCTATGGCTAGAGCTAGGGTAAGGGTTAGGTTTAGGGCTAGGGTTAGGGCTAATTGTACATATAAGTTTAGAGCTAGAGTTAATGCTAATCTTTGAGCTAGGAGAGCTAGAGCTAGGGTTTGGTCTAGTGTTTGTATTAGGTCTAGGGTTAGGGTTAGGGTTATGAGTAAGTTTAATGGTAGGGTAAGGTGTAGGTCTAGATCTAGGGTTAGGGTTAGAGTTAGGGTTAGGAATAAGGATAGAGTTACATTTAGGTTTAGGGCTAGGAAGAGGGCTAAGGCTAGAGTTGGGGCTAGGGTAGGTTTAGGCTTAGGGCTAGGGCTAGGGTTAGGATTAGGGTAAGTATTAGGATAAGGGCTAGGTCTACGGTTAGTGTTAGGGTGAGGTGTAGGGTGAAGTTTAGTGTTAGGGTTAGGGCTAGGTTCAGGGCTGGGACTAGGGATAGGGTTAGAGCTAGGGTTAGGTTTAAGGTTAGTGATATGGTTAGGGTTAGGGTCAGGGCTTTGGTTAGGGCTAGATTTAGGATTAGAGCTAGAGCTAGAGCTAGGGTTAGGTCTAGTGTTGGGGTTACGGTTAGGTTTAAGCTTGGGGCTAGGGCTAGGTTTAGGGCTTGAGTTAGGTTTACTTTTAGAGTTAGATTTAGAGGGGTAGGTTTAGTGTTAGGTTTAGACTCAGGGTCATATCTAATGCTAGGGTATAGGTTACACTTAGGACTATGGTTAAGCTTAAGGGTAGTGCTAGGGTTAGTGTTAGTGTTAGGACTAGCGCTAGGGTTAGGATTCGGGTTATGGGTAGGTTTAGAGCTAGTTTTAGGGAGAGGGAGAGGGGTAGTGTTAAGGTTAGAATTCCAGTTAAGGCTAGGGTTAGGGTTAGGGTTGGGGCTAGGGCTAGGGTTAATGATAGGATTAGGGTTCCAGTTACTTCTAAGGTTAGAGATAGGGTAATGGTTTGAGGTAGAGTTTGGGTTAGGGTTAGGCTTAGGGTAGGACTACTGTAAGGGTTGGGCTGGGTTTATGTCTAAAGCTAGGGCTAGGAATAGGGTAAGGGTTGGAGTAGGGCTAGGTTTAGGATGACGGTCAGAGGTAGGGCTAAAGTTGGGGCCAGGGCTAGGTTCATTATTAGAATTTGGGTTAGGTTTAGGGTCAGTACTATGGTTAGTGTGAGGTTTAGGGCTAGGGTTACATTCAGGGTTAGTGTTAGGTTCAGAGTAAGGTTTAGATAAAGGGTTAGTGATAGGGTTAGGGTTTGGTCTAGTTTTAGGAAGAAGTCTAGGGTTAAGATTAGTTTTAGTGTTAGGTTCAGAATTATATTTAGGGTTGGTGTTAGGGTTAGAGCTAGGGTTAAAGGTAAAACAAAGGTTAGGGATAGGACTAGAGTTTTGATTAAGGTTAAGGTAAGGGTTAGGGTTAGGACTAATGTTAGTGTTGTGGTTAGGGCTAGAGCTAGGGTTAAGGCTAGCATTAGTGTTAGGTCTGGGGTAGGGTTAGGGTTAAGTTATGGTTAGGTTTAGAGTTATAGCTAGAGGTAGGGTGAAGTTTAGGGTTAGGGCTAGGGTTAGAGATGGGGTTGGTTTAGAATAAGGGTTTTGCTCTGGCTGACAGTTAAGATAATGGTTTGGGGAAGATTTACACCTAGGTGTTGGGTGAAGGTCATGGTTAAGACTAGGGTTAGGGCTAGGGCTAGAGCTAGAGTTAGATTTAGTGATAAGTTTAGGTCTATGGTCATGGTTATTTTAAGGGTTAGGTTTTGGTTCAGGTCTTGGCTTAGGGTAAGGTCTAGGGTTTGGATTGGGTTTAGGGTTAGGTCTAGGGATTTGATTAGGTTTAGGGTTAGGGTAAGGACTTGGGTTAGTGTTAGAGTTAGGGCTACAGCTAGAGCTAGGGTTACCATTAGTGTTAGGGTGAGGTATAGCATTAGGTTTAGAATTAGTGTTAGTGTTACGGCTATGGTAAAAGGTAGGGCTAGAGTTACGGATAGGTTTATCATTAGGTTTAAGTCTGGTTAGGATTAGTGTTGAGGTTAGGGTTACGTTTTGGGCTGGGGTTACTGTTAGTGTTAGGGCTAGAGCTAGAGCAAGGGTTAGGGTTAGTGTTATGATTAGGTATAGGGTTAGTGTTAGGGTTTAAGCTGTGGTTCGGGCTAGGGCAAGGGATAATATTAGGGCTGGCATTAGCCTTAGGATTAATGTTAGGATTTTGGTTAGCTTTAGGGCCAGGTCTAGGGGTTGAATTAGGGGTAGATGTAGGGTTAGAACTGTGGCTAGTCCAGGTATGAGGTTATGGTCAGGTTTAGTGTTAAAATCAGGATTAACCTTAGGGTTAAGTTAGGGGTAGGGCTGAATTTAGGTTTTGGTTTAGTGTCACAGTTAGTGTTAGAATATTGTTAGGGTTATAGTTTGTTAGGCTTAAGGTTAGGTTAGGGCCAGGATAGAATTAGCAATCAGGTTAGTGTTAGTTTTACAATCAGTGGTAGGGCTAGATTTAGGGTTACAATTAGTGTTGGGGTTAGGGTTAGAACTAAAGTTATGGTTAGGGTTAGGGCTAGGGTTAGGGGTAAGGCTAGGGTTATGGTTAGGCCTCATGTTAGTGTTAGATTTGGGCTAGAGTTAGAGCTAGGGATAGTGTAAGGTTTAGGATTAGGGTTAGAAATAGGGCTAGGGTTAGGTCTAGAACTAGAGCTAGATGTAGGGTTAGAGTTAGTGTTAGTTCTAGGGTTGAGGTTAGGGTTAGAAATAAAGTTATGGTTTTCATTAGGTTTAGGGTAACAGTGTTAGAACTAAGGGAAGGGTTAGGGTTAGGGATAGAGATACAACTAGGGTTTGAGTTAGTGTTAGGGTATGGTCTAGGGTTAGGGTTATGTATAGGGTTATGGGTAGTTTTAGGGTTGGGGCTAGGTTAGGGTTAGCGATAGAATTCTGGTTAGTTTTAAAGTTGTGGGTAGGGCTAGGGCTAGGGTTAGGGTTAGATTTAGGTTATGGGCTAGATTTAGAACTAGTGCTAGTGTTAGGGTGAGGAATAAGGCAAGGTCTGGGTTAGGGTTAGGTCTAGGACTAGGGTTATGTAAGTGCTAGGATTAGGTCAATGGTTAGGATTAGAATTAGGGCTAGAAATAAGGTGATTGAGAGGGTTAGGGTGAGTTTTAGATTTATGGTTAGGACAAGGGTTAAGTTTAGGTTTAGGGTTAGAGTTAGATCTAGAGATAGGCCAAGGGTTAGCATTTGGATTACAGTTAGGGCTAGATCTAGGGTTAGGGTTAAATTTAGGGTTAGGTCTGTTGTTAGGGATACAGCAAAGTTTAGGGATAGGGCAAGGGTAAGAGTTATGTTACAGTTTTGGGTTAGGCTTAGGGTTAGGGTTAGATTCAGGGTCAGGGTTAGGGTTAGCATAAGGGCTACTGTTATGTCTAGTGCTAAGGTTATGGTTAGAGCTAGGTGTAGGGTTAGGGCTGGGGTTAGGGTTAGAATAAGGGTCAGGCCTAAGGCAAAAGGTAGATTAGGGTTATGGTTAATGTTACATTTGTGGTTTGGTTTAGGTTCATGATTAGGGTTAGGGCTAGGGCTAGGGTTAGAGTTAGGGTGAGGGGTAACGTTAGGGTTAGAGCTAGGGTTAGGGCTAGGGCCAGGTTTAGGGCAAGGGTTAGGTATTGGGGTAGGGCTGGGTTTTGGGATTGGGCAAGTGTTCGGGCTAGAGCTAGGATTAGGTTTAGGTTTAGGGTTAGGGCTAAGAGTGGGTATAAGTTTAAGGCTAGGGTTAGTGCTAGCATTAGTGCTAGAGCTAGAGCTTCTGTTTGCTTTAGTATTATGTTAGATCTAGAGTTAGGGTTAGGGTTATGAGTAAAGTTCATGGTAGGGTAAGGTGTAGGTCTAGATCTAGGGCTAGGGTTAGTGTTAGGGTTAGGAATAAGTGTAGATTTACAATTAGGTTTAGGGCTAGGATTATGGCTAGGGCTAGGGTTGGGGCTAGGATAGGTTTAGGGTTATAGGTAGGTGTAGGGCTAGTTTTAGGGAAAGGGTTACAGTCGTGTTAAGGTTACAATTCCAGTTAGGGCTAGGGTTAGGTTTAGGGCTAGGGCTAGTGTTAATGGTAGGGTTAAGGTTTGAGTTACTGCTAAGGTTAGAGATAGTGTTACAGTTAGCTTTTGGGTTTGGGTTAGGGTTAGGGTTAGGACAGCTGCTAGGGTTAGGATACGGTTAGGTCTCAAGCTAGGGTGAGGGGATAGAGTTAGGCTTGAGGTAGGGCTAGGTGTAGTGTGAGGGTTTGGGGTAGGGCTAGAGTTGGGGCTAGGGCTAGGGTCATTGTTAGAATTTGGTTTAGGTTTATGGTCAGTGCTCTAGTTAGTGTAAGGATTACGGGTACAGTTACTTTTCGGGTTACGGTAAGGAATAGGGTAAGGTTTAGATATAGTATTAGGTTTATGGTTAGTGTTAGGGTTAGGTGTAGTTTTCTGAATAAGTCTAGGGTGAATTTAAGGTTTAGGTTTAGTGTTAGGTTTAGGATTATGTTTAGGGTTGGGTTTAGCGTTAGAGCTAGGGTTAAAAGTAAGACTAAGGTTATTGTTAGGGTTAGGGTTTTGATTAGAATAGGGTAAGGGTTATGGTTAGGAGTAATATTAGGTTGTGGTTTTGGCTAGACCTAGAGCTAGGGTTAAGGCTATTAGGTCTGGAGTTAGGTTTAGGTTTAGTGCCAGGTTTGGTGTAAGGGTAGGGTTAGTGTTAGTGCTAGGGTTAAGTTTCAGATTAGGGTAAGAGTTATAGCTAGACGTGGGGTCAGGTTTAGGGTTAGTCCTGGGGTCAGGGCTGGGGCTAGGTTTAGGGTGAGGGTTTGGCTCAGACTTCCGATTAAGCCAAGTGTTAAGGCAAGATTTACCCCTAGTTCTTGGGTGAAGGTTATGATTAGGGCTAGGGCTAGAGCTGGAGTTAGATTTAGTGATAAGTTTAGGTCTATAGTCAGCATTATTTTAAGTGCTAGGGTTAGGTTCAGAGCTTGATTTAGGGTAAGTTCGAGGGTTAGAATTAGGGTTAGTGTGAGGTCAAGAGTTTTGATTTTGTTTAGGGTTAGGGTAAACACTAGGGTTAATTTTAGAGTTAGGGCTAGAGCTAGAGGTAGGGTTACCATTAGTGTTAGGGTGAGGTCTAGCTTTAGGGTTAGGATTAGTGTTATTGTTATGGCTAGGGTAAGAGGTAGGGCTATGGTTAGGGCTACATTTATTGCTAGGTTTAAGAACCCTAAAAATAAACTCAGCCAAAACCCTAACCCTAAACCCAGAAATGACCCTAACTTTAACACTAACCCCAGCTCTATCCCTAGCCGTAACCTAATGCTAACCCTAGACCTAACCCTAATTCTAACTCTAATCCTAAACCTAAACTTAACCCTTGTCCTAACCATAAATGTAACCTGCACTCTTACCCTATCAATCACCCTATTTCTACCCCTAATCCTACCCTAACCCTTGACCTAACCCTAGCACTAACTTTATCCCTAGTCCTAGTCCTAACCCTAATCATACCCCTAACTATAACACTAGACTTAGCCCTAGCCCTACCCCTAATCTTAATCCTAACCAGAATTCTATTGCTAACCCTATCCTAGCTCTACCCTAACACTAACCATGACTCTATACACAATTTTAACAATAGACCTTACCCTAAAACCAACTCAAACCCTAGTTGTAGCTCTATCCCTAACCCTAACACTTCCTCTAGTTCTAACACTAACTGTTACTCTAACCATGAACAAAATGCTAACTTTAAGCCTAACTCTAACCTTAACCCTAGACCTAACCCTAACTCTAACACTACACCTAGCTCTAGCCCTAGTCCTAACCCTAGCCCTAATTCTAACCCTAATCCTAAACCTTACCTTATCTCTGGCTGTAACACTAGATCTAACCTTGACCCTAATGCTAGCCCTAATCATGATCCTAACACTAAACCTAACCCTAACCTTAAGTGAAACCCTAAACGTAAACCTAGCCTTAAATCTAACCCTAACTCTATCCCTAATAATAATCCTCACCCTAACCTTAGTCCTAATATTAGCCCTAAACCTAAACCTTACCCTAAACCTAGCTCTAACTCTGGCCCAAATCTAACACTCTGATGAGTCCTAAAAAAAAAAAAAAACTAGCATTACCCCTAACCCTAGCTCTAACCCTAGCAATAGCTTTAGTCCTAACCCTAACCCTAACATTAATCATAATCCTAACTCTAGCCCTATCACTAATCATAAAACTAACCCTAACCCCATTGCTAATTCCTACCCAGCCCTAACCTAACCCTAAGCCTAAGCTAACCACAACCCTAAAAATATCCAAACCCTATCCCTGACACTAAACCGAAACCTAACCTCAGCCCTATCCCCAACCTAACCCTAAACATAACCATGATTTTAGCCCTAACCATAACCCTAACCTCAAGCCTGGATTTGCAGTACTTCTAGCCCTACACCTTTAACTTTAATCCTAGCCCTAGCCCTAACCCTAACCAAACTCCTAACATTAAACCTAAAGCTAACCCTAGCCCTAACATTATCCCGTGCCCGAGCCCTAACCACAGCTCTAACCCTAACCATATCCCTATACCTAATCCTAATCCTAACACTAACCCTAACAATTGTTCCACTGCTAGCCCTAACACTAACAATAACACCAACCCAAACCCTAACCCTAACCACAACACTAATCCTAACCATACTTAAACCTAAAAATAAACCTAGCCATAAACATAGCCCTACCTCTAACCCTAGCTGTAGCACTAACACTCATCCTAACCCTAACGCTAGACCTCACACTAACACTAACGGTAACCCTAGGTCTAGCTGCGGCCCTGACTCTAACACTAACCCTAGTCCTTACCCTAATGCTAAACCTAATCAATACCCTAGACCTAACCCTAAACCTAATCCTAACCCTAAACCTTACCCTAACACTAACTCAAACACTAGTTGTAGCTCTATGTCTAACCCTAACACTTCATGTATTCCTAATACTAACTGTTACCCTAACCCTGTTCAAAACCCAAACTTTAGCACTAACCCTAACCTTAACCCTAGACCTAACCCTAACACTAACCCTACACCTAGTTCTAGCACTGGAGCTACCCTAGCCCTAATTCTAACCCTAATACTAAACCTTAACCTAGCCCTAGCTGTAACACTAGATTTAAGCCTGACCCTAATGTTAGCCCTAAACATAATCCTAACACTAAACCTAACCCAAACATACACTTACCCCTAACCAACCCTAACCATAACCTTAAATGAAACCCTAACCGTAACACTAGCCTAAGATTTAACCCTATCTCTAACCCTAATAATAATTCTAACCCTATCCTAGCCCGAATATTAGCCCTAAACCTAAACCTTACCCTATCTCTAGCTCTAACTCTAGCCCAAATCTAACACTATTATGAGCCCTAACCTTAACCCTAGCCTTACCACAAACCCTGGCCCTAACCCTAACACTAACTTTAGTCCTAACCCTAGCCCTAACACTAATCATAACCCTAACTCTAGCCCTACCACTAATCGTAAAACTAACCCTAACCCCATTGCATATTCTAACCCATCCCTAACCTAATCCTAAGCCTAAGCCAACCACAACCCTAACAATATCCTAAGCCTAACCCTGACACTAAACCAAAACCTAACCTCAGCCTTACCCCTCACCTAACCCTAAACGTAACCCTGATTTTAACCCTAACCCTAACCCTAACCTCAGCCCTGGGCTTGCTGAAATTCTAACCCTACCCCTAACTCTAACTCTAATCCTAGCCCTAGCATTAACCCTAACCAAACACCTAACATTAATCCTAAGGCTAACCCTAGCCCTAACATTATCCCTTGCCCTAGCCCGAACCACAGCTTTAACCCTAACACCAACACTATACCTAATCCTAACACTAACCCTAACCCCAACTCTAATCCTAACCATACTTAAACTTAACGGTAAACCTAGCCCTAACCATAGCCCTATGTATAACCCTAGCCGTAACACTAACACTAATCCTAACCCTAAAGCTAGACCTCAACCTAACACTGACGGTAATTCTAGCTCTAGCTGTCGCCCTAAGTCTAACACTAACCCTAGTCCTTACCCTAACCTTAAATCTAATCAAAACACTAGACCTAAGACTAAATATAATCCTAACCCTAGACCTTACCCTAACCTAAGTCCTGCACCTAACCCTAGCCCTTAAAATAACCCTGAGCATAGACCTAAACTTATCACTAAATTTAACTTCATCTCTAGCTCTAGCCCAAACCCTAGCCCTAACAATAACCTTGACCCAACAAGACCTAGATGTAAATCTTGCCCTAACCCTTAGCTTAACCAAAAGCCTGAGCAAAACCCTCACCCTAAACTTAGTCCTAGCCATAACCCCAGGCCTAACCCTCATCCTCACCCTACTTCTAGCTATAACTCTAACCCTAACCCTAGCCCTGACCCAAGACCTAACACTAACACTAGCCTTAATCCTAGCTCTAGCTCTGGCCCTAACCACAACACTAACATTAGTCCTAAACCAACCCCTTACCTTAACTCTACTCAAAACCCTAATTCTAATCCGAGTTTTACCGTAGCCCTAGTTCTAACCCTAACACCTACCGTGAACATAATCCTAAAGCTAACACTAAACCTAAACCTAACCTTAATCCTAGACTTCTTCCTAAAACTAGACCGAACCCTAACCCTATTCTTAAGCCTATATCCAAACCTTACTCTAAGCCTAACCATAACCCTAAATGTAAACCTAGCACTAAACCTCAAACTAACCATAACATTGGCCCTAAACCTAACCCAAGTGCTAACAATGACCCTAATGCTAGCCCCAACCCTAGCCCTACCCCTAACCCGAAACCTACCCCAACACCTGCCCTCACCCTATCCTTATCCTTAGCTTTATACCTAACCCTATCCTAACCCTAACAGTAGTCTTAAACCTAATACTAACCCAAACCCTACCACAAACCATAACACTATGTCTAACCTTAGCAGGAACTTGAACCCTAACCCTACCATTAAACCTAACTCTAGCTTTAACTGGAATTCTAACCTTAACACTGCCCATAGCCCTATCCCTAAAACTAGCCCTACACCTCCCCATAACCCTAAACCTAACCGTAGGCTACCCTTAACACTACGCTTTACCCTAACACTACCCTAACCTTAACAGTTGCCCTGATCAAAACAAAAATCCTAGCCTTGGACATACCCTGATTCTAACCACAACACTAAACCTACCCCTAAAGCCAACTCTAAAAGTAAACCTAGCTCAAGCCCTACCCCAAGACTTAGCCCTGGCCCCACCCTTAAACCACACCATAACCCTAACGCTCAACCTAAACCTAGCTCTAGCTCTACCCGTAATCCTAAATCTAGCCCTAGGCTTGCCCAATGGCCTAAACCTAACCCTAACCCAAGCCCTAGCCCTACAAATTACCCTAACTCAAACCCCATGCCTAACTCAATTCCTAACCCTGGCCCTAGCCCTAACCCTAGCTCTAACTCTAACGCTACACCTCACCCTAACTCTAACCCTAGCCCTACTCCTACCCTAACCCTAAACCTCAACCTAAACCTAACCATAACCATAACCCTAACATTGACCTAATCCTACATTTTGCCTTAGCCCTGACCCTTATTCTAACCCTAACCATAGCCCTAACCCTATCCTCGCCCTAACCATAACCCTAGCACTAGACCTAACACTAGCCCTTATGCTAACCCTAACCCTGACCCTGATTCTAACCCTAACCCTAAGCCTAACACCAAACCATGACTTATCTCTCACCCTTGCCCTATCCCTAACCATTGCTGTATCCCTCACCCCAGACCTAACCCTAACTTTAACCCTCACCCCAGCTGTAGCCCTAGCCATAATCCTAATGCTGATTCTAGACTTAAGCGTATTCTAACTCTAACCCTAAGCCTAAACTGAACCCTTATTCTAACCATAAATGTAACTCTCACCCTAATCCTATCAATCACCCTATTTCCCACCCTAATTCTAACCCTAACCCTTGACCTAAACCTAGCACTTACTTTATCCCTAGTCCTAGTCCTAACCCCAACCATAACACTAGTTCTAAACCTAGACTTTAACCTAAGTCTAACCCTATCCCTACCCCTAACCCTAATGCTAGACCTAGCCCTAGCCCTACCCCTAAACTTAAAACTAACTGGAATTCTATCGATAACCCTACCCTAACACTAAACATTACCATATATCTCATCCTAACTCTAGACATTACCCAAACACTAACTCAAACCCTAGTTGTAGATGTCCCTAAT
Source organism: Sturnira hondurensis (assembly GCF_014824575.4). Taxonomy (NCBI): domain Eukaryota; kingdom Metazoa; phylum Chordata; class Mammalia; order Chiroptera; family Phyllostomidae; genus Sturnira; species Sturnira hondurensis. The sequence goes on from NW_028079044.1 coordinate 21,542,359, forward strand.
CCTAACACTTCCTCTAGTTCTAACATTGTTACCCTAATCCTAATCAAAACCCTAACTCTATCCCTAACCCTAACTCTAACCCTACACCTAGCTCTAGACCAAGACCTAACCCTACCCCTAATTCTAACCCTAATCCTAAACTTTACCCTATCCCTAGCTGTAAAACAAGGTCAAACCCTTACCCTAACGCTAGCCTTATTCATAATCCTAACACTAAAACTAAACCTAACCCTAACCCTAGACTTATACCTATCCCGAACCCTAACCTTAAATGAAACCCTAACCATAACCCTAGACTTAGATCTAACCCTTAATCTAACCCTAAAAAATGATCCTAACCCTAACCCTAGCCCTAATATTAGCCCTAAACCTAAACCTTACCATATCTCTAGCTCTACCTGTAGCCCAAATCTAACACTACCATGAGCCCTAACTGTAACCCTAGACTTACCCCTAACCCTAGCCCTAAGCCTAACCCTATCTTTAGTCCTAACCAAACATGAACACTAATCATAACCCTAACTCTAGCCCTACTACTAACCCTAACCACATCGCTAATTCTGACCTAGCCCTAACTTAACCCTAGGCCTGAGGCAACCACAACCCTAACAATATCCTAACCTTAACCCCAACACTAAACCGAAACCTAACCTCACCCCTACCGCCAACCTAACCCTAAACATAACCCTGATTTTAACCCTAACCCTAACCATAATCTCAGCCCTGGACTTCCCATAATACTAACCCTACTCTAACTCTAACCCTAGCCCTAACCCTAACCATAATACTAACATTAATCCTAAGGCTAACCCTAGCCCTAACATTAACCCTTACCCTAGAATGAACCACAGCTTTAACCCTGACACTAACGCTAAACCTAATCCTAACACTAACCCTAACCCTTGCTCCAGCTCTAGCCCTAACCCTAACAATAACCCCAGCCCTAACACTAACCCTGACCTCAGCACTTATCCTTACCATACTTAAACCTAATGATAAACCTAGCCCTAACCTTAGCCCTAACCTAAACCAAAACCCTAACCTTAAATGTGACCCTGATTCTAACCCCAATAGTAAACCTACTCCTAAACCTAGCTCTAAAAGTAAACCTAACTCAAACCCTAATCCTAGCCCCACCACTAGCCCCAGGCTTAAACCTAACTGTAACCCTAACACTAGACCTAAATATAGGTCTAGCTCTAGCCCTAATTATAAATCTATGCCTAGCACTAACCAAAGCCCTAACTCTAACCACAGCCCTAACCATATCCCTAACCTTAAACCTAATCCTAGTTCTAACCCTAGCCCTAGACCTAGCACTAATGTAGACCTAACCCTAACACTAAACTTCACCCAACAACTCACCCTAAAACTAACCCTAGCCCTAGCCCTAATCCTAATATTTGCCTAATCCTAACTCTAGCCCTAACCCTAGCCCCAACCCTAGCCATAATCCTAGCCATAAACTTAAATGTAACTTTACTGTTATTCCTAACCAAACACTAACCCTTACCATAGATCTAGACCTACAGTTTACCCTACCATGAAACATACTCATAACCCTAACCCTAGACCTAACACAAAAAGTACACCAAGCCCTAGCTCTAGCCTTAGCACAAACACTAGCACAAACCATAGACCTAACATTATACCTACCCTTAGCCCTAACACTAGCCCTAGCCCTAGCCTTAGCCCTAACTCTTGCCCTAACCAAACCCAATCCCTATCCCAAAACCTAAACCTTGCCCTAAACCTGCCCCTAGCCCTAACCCTAGCTCTATCCTTAACACTAACTCCAATGCTACACCTCACCCTAACTTTAAACCTAGCCCTAGCCCTAACCCTAAACTTAAATCTAACTGTAACCCTATCACCAACCATAAACCTAATCCTAGCCCTAATCCTACCTTTTGCCTTAGCCCTGACCCTTTTTCTAACCATAACCCTAGCCCTAAACTTAAACCTAGCCCTAACCATAAGCCTAGCAGGAGACCTACCACTAGCCCTTATGGTAACCCAATCCCTGACACTGATTCTAACCCTAACCCTAAGCCTAAACCAAAGCCAAAACCAAAACCATGACATAATCCTTACCCTCTCCCTATCCCTAACCCTTGATGTATCCCTAATCCCAGACCTAACCCTAACTTTAACCCTAACACTAGCCCTAACCCTAACACTAGACCTAAACCTAGCCCTACCCCTAAGCTTAAAACTAGGTTAGGATCTACCCCTAACTCTAACCCTAATCCTATTTCTAGCCCTAATATTAGCCCTAAACCTAAACTTTACCCTAGCCCTAGCTGTAACTCTAGCTAAAATCTAACACTAATATGATCCCTAACCGTAACCCTAGCCTTACCCCTAATCCTAGCCCTAACCCTTACCCTAACTTTAGTCCTAACGGTAACACTAACACTAACCGTAACCCTAACTTTAGCCCTACAACTAATCGTAAAACAAACCCTAACTCCATTGCTAATTCTAACCCAGCCCTAAACTTATCCTAATCTAAGCCAACCACAACCCTAACAATATCCTAACCCTAACCCGGACACTAAACCGAAATCTAACCTATGCCCTACTGTCAACCTAACCCTTAATGTAACCCTGATTTTAACCCTGACCCTAACCTTAACCTCAGCGCTGGACTTGCCGTAATTCGAACCCTAACCCGAACTCTAACCCTAGCCCTAGCCCTTACCCTAACCAAAACATTAACATTAATCTTAGGGCTAACCCTAGCCCTAACATTAACCCTTGCCCAAGTCCAAACAACAGCTTTAACCCTAACACTATTCGTATACCTAATCCTAACACTAACCCTAACCCTTGCTCTAGCTCTAGCCTGAACCTTATAAATAACCCCAGCCAAAATCCTAACCTTTACCCCAACACTAATCCTAACCATACTTAAACCTAATGATAAACCTAGCCTTAACCATAGCCCTATCTCTAACCCTAGCCATAGCACTAACACTAATCCTAACCCTAAAGCTAGACCTCACCCTAACACTAATGGTAACCCTAGCACTAGCTGTAGCCCTAACTCTAACACTAACCCTAGTCCTTACCCCAACCCTAAAGCTAATCAAAACTCTAGACCTAACACTAATGCTAATCCTAATCCTAGACCTTACCCTAACCCAAGCCCTTCACCTAACCTTACCCCTTTAAATAACCCTGACCATAGACCTAAACTTATCACTAAATCTAACTGTAGCTCTAGTTCTAGCCCTAACCCTAGCCATAAAGGTGTTAACCTTGCCTTATCCTTAGGTTAACCATAAGCCTGAGCGAAACCCTAACCCTAAACCTAGCCCCAGCCCCAAATCAAGCCCTAACCCTAAACCTCTCCGTACCTCTAGGTATAACTCCAACCCTAAGCATAACCTTAACCCTAGCCCTAATGCTAACCCTAGCCTTACCCCTAAACCTGGCACAAAACATAACCCTAGCCCTATCCACAGACCTAACACTAACAATAGCCTTAACCCTAGCCCTAGCTCTAGTCCTAACCACAACACTAACATCAGTCCTAACCCTAACACTTACCCTAATCCTAATCAAGACCCTAACCTGTATCCTAACCCTAGTCTTATATTTAACCCTAGCTCTAACCCTAACACGAACCCTAAACATAAACCTATACCTAACACTAAACCTAAACTTAATCTTAACCCTAGAATTATTCTGAAAACTGGACCTAACCCTAATCCTAAATGTAACCTTATATCTAAACCTTACCCTAAACCTAATCGTAACCCTAAATGTAACCCTAGCCCTAAACCTCACACTAATCATAGCACTGACCCTAAACCTAACCCAAATTCTGACAATGACCTTAGCCCTAGCTCCAACACTAGCCCTATACCTAACCCTGAACCTAACCCTAGCATTACCCCAAACCTAATCCTAGTCCTAGCCCTAGCTTTAGACCTAACCCTATCCTAAACCCAACAGCAGTCCTAACCCAAATCCTACTGCTAACCGTAACACTATCACTAACCTGAGCAGTAACTTGAACCCTAACCCTACCACTAAAACTAGCCCTAGCCATAAATCTAACCCTAACTCTAGTACTAACTGGAATTCTAACCTTAACTCTATCCATAGCCCTATTCCTAAAACTAGCCCTACACCTACCCATAACCCTAAACCTAACCCTAGTGCTAGCCCCAACACTAACACTAACCCTAGCACTACCCTTAACCTTAACCATAGCCCTAACCATAACAAAAACCCTAGCCTTAGACGTGACCCTGATTCTAACCCTATCACTAAACTTATCCCTAAACCTAACTCTAAAAGTAAACCTAACTCAAGCCCTAACCCTAACCCTAGCCCTAGCACCAGCCTTAAACCTAACTGTAACCCTAACACTAGACCAAAACATAGCTCTAGCCATAGCCCTAATCCTAAATCTAGCCCTAGCCCTAACTAAAGCCCTAACCCTAACCCCAGCTCTAACCATATACGAAATCTTAAACCTAACCATAGCCCTAACCCTATCCCTAGCCCTAGTCCAGGACCTAGCCCTACCTCTAATAGTAAACATCTCCCTACACCTCACCCTAACACTAACCCTAGCCCCAGCCTTAATTCTAATACTTACCTTAACCCTAACCCTAGTCCTAACCTTAAACCTACACTAGCCCCAAACCTAGGACTAGCCCTAATCCTAGCCCTAAACCAAAATGTAACTCTATCCTCATTCCTAACCCTAACACTAACCCTAAACCTAGATCTAGACCTACATCTTACCCTACCATGAACCTTACCCATATGCCTAACCCTAAGGCTGGACCTAACACTAACACTAAATCAAACCCTAGCTATAGCTCTAGCCCAAACACTAGCACTAACCCTACCTCTAAATTTATTTTTACTCTTACCCTTAACCCTAGCTCTAACCCTAACACTACACCTCACACTAGCCCTAGCCCTAACCCTAAACCTAAACCTGACCATAACGCTGATGCTAACCATAACCTTAATCCTAGCTGTAATCCTTACTCTTGCCTCAGCCCTGATCCTTATTCTAACCCTAACCCTTGCCCTAACCCTAAACCTAGCCCTAACCATAACCCTAGCACTAGACCTGATACTAGCCCTTACACTAAACCTAACCCTGACCCTAATTCTAACCCTAACCTGAAACCTAACCTGTAACCATGACATAACACTTACCCTCGCCCTATCCCTAACCCTTGCCATATCCCTAACCCCAGACCTAACCTAACTTTAACCCTAACCCTGGCTCTAGCCCTAGCTGTAATCCTAATGCTAACCTTAGACCTAACCCTAATTCTAACTCTAACCCTAAACCTATATTTAACCCTTGTCCTAACCATAAATGTAATCCTCACCCTATCCCTATCAATCACCCTATTCATAGCCCTAATTCTAACCCTAACCCTTGACCTAACCCTAGCACTACCTTTATCCCTAGTCCTAGTTCTAACACTAGCCCTAACCCTAACTCTAGACCTAGCCCTAGTTCTACCCCTAACCTTAAAACTAACCAGAATGTTATCGTTAACCTTATCCTAGCTTCAACCTTAACACTAACCATAACCCTATGCCTAACCCTGACCCTAGACCTTACCCTAACTAACTCAAACCCTAATTGTAGCTCTATGCCTAACCCTAACACTTCCTTTAGTTCTAACACTAACTGTTACCCTAACCCTAATCAAAACCTGAACTTTAGCCCAAACCATAACCTTAAACCTAGACTTAACCCTAACTCTAACCCCACACTTAGCTCTAGCCCTAGACCTAACCCTGCCCCTAATTCTAACCCTAATCCAAAACTTTACCCTAGCCCTAGCTGTAACACTAGATCTAACCCTTACCCTAACGCTAGCCCTAATCATAATCCTAACACTAAACTAACCCTAACCTTAGACTTACCCCTAACCCTAACCTTAAATGAAACCCTAACCATAGCCCTAGCCTTAGATCTAACCCTAACTCTAACCCTAATAATAATCCTAACCCTAACCCTAGCCCTAATATTAGCCCTAAACCTAAACCTTACCCTAGCCCTAGCTGTAACTTTGGCCCAAATCTAAGACTAACATGAGCCCTAAATCTAACCCTGATTTTAACCATAACCCTAACCCTAAACTCGGCCTTGGATTGCCGTAATTCTAACCCTAACCCTAACCCTAACTTTAACCCTAGCCCTAACCCTAACCAAAACCCTAACATTAATCCTAAGGCTAACCCTAGCCCTAATATTATCTCTTGCCCTAGCCTGAACAAAACCTTTAGCCCTAACACTAACTCTATACCTAACCCTAACCCTAACCCTAACCCTTGCTCTAGCCCTAGCCCAAACCCTAACAATAACCCTGGCCCAAATCCTAACCCTAACCCAACACTAATTCTAACCATACTTAAACCTAACGATAAACCTAGCGCTAAACATAGCCCTACCTCTAACCCTAGCCATAACACTAACACTAATCTTAACCCTAAAGCTAGACCTCAACCTAACACTAACGGTAACCTTAGCTCTATCTGTCACCCTAACTCTAACACTAACCCTAGTCCTTACCCTAACCCTAAACCTAATCAAAACCCTAGGCCTAACCCTAACCATAATCCTAACCCTGGACCTTACCCTAACACAAGCCCTGCACTTAACCCTAGCCCTTAAAATAACCCTGACCATGGACCTAAACTTATCACTAAATCTAACTCCAGCTCTAGCCCTAGTCCTAACCCAAGACCGTAACCTTCACCCAAGACCTAGGTGTAAATCTTGCCCTAACCCTTAGCTTAACTGTAACCCTGAGCCAAACACTCACCCTAAACCTAGCCCCAGCCCTAACCCCAGTCCTCATTCTAACCCTAGCCCTAACCCTAGCTTTAACACTAACCCTAAACCTAACCCTAATCCTAGCCCTAACCCTAATCTTAATCATAACCCTAATTAAAACACTATTTCTAACCCTAGCCCTATCTGTAGCCCTATCTGTAGCCCTAGCCCTAAACCTGTCCTAACTTTAACCCTAGACCTAACCTTAACCAAAGATCTATCCCTAGACCTAAGCCTAACACTAGCTCTAACCCTAACCCTAACTTTAAACCTAACCCTAATGTAACCCTAACTCTAACCCTAACCCAAACTCTAACCCTAGCCATAACCCTAATCCTAGACCTAGCACTAAACTGCATCCTAACCCTAGACTTAGACCTGACACTGATTGTAACCCGAACAATTTTCTAGCCTTAACACTAGCCCTAACTTTAACCAAAACCTAAGCCTTAAACTTGGCCCTGACTTTAACCCTAATGCCAACTTACCCCTTGCTGTCACCCTAACCCTAGCCCTTCCTTAACCCTAGACCTAACCCTAGACAAACCATAACCCAAGCTCTCCCCCTAGCCCTACCTCTAAATCTAGCTCTAATCCTAACCCTAATCCTAACATTATTCCTAAAGCTAACTCTAACCCTAATCCTAAAGAAAACCCTATCCTTGGACCTGACCCTGGATCTAACCCTAATTCTAACCCTAACCCTAACCCTAGCCCTAGCCCTAAACTTAACCCTAAAGAAAACCCTCACCTTAGACCTGACCCTGATTTTAACCCTAACCGTAATCCTAAACCTTACCCTAGCTCTAGCGCTAGCCCAAATCCTAAACCTAACCCTATCGCTAGCCTTAGATTTGACCCTATTCTAACCCTAACCATAACCCTAAACCTAGCCCTAACCCTAACCCTTAACCTAGCCCTAACCCTAACATAAACCTTACCCTAACCCTTGTGTTAAACCTGACCCTGATTTTAACTCTACACCTAACCCCAGCCCTAGCTGTCACCCTATCCCTAGGCCTACCTCAACCCTGGACCTAACCCTACACTAACACTAACCCAAGCTCTATCCCAAACCCTAACCATAACCATAACCATAACCATAACTATAACCTGAGCTTCAGAGCTTACCCATATTTTAACCCTAACCCTTAACCTAGCTTTATCTGTAAGACTAAATGTAGCCCTAAACTTAACCCTAGACCTAACCCTAGACTAACCCTAACCCAAGCTATATCCCTAGCCCTAACTCTAACTCTACCCCTAATCCTAACCCTATCCCTAAATCTACCTCTAACCCTAAAGTAAATCCTAACCTTAGACCTGACCCTGATTTTAACCCTAAACCTAACCTTAGCCCTGTCACCCTAACCCGAGCCCTAACCTTAATCCTAGACCTAACCTTAGAGTAACCCTGACCAAAGCTCTATCCTTAGCCCTAACCCTAGCTCTAACCCTAACCCTACACCTGATTCCTGCAATAACATGAATAAAAGCCCAAACCCTACACCTAATCCTAACCCTAGACCTAACCATAACTGAAATCCTACCCATAGCAATAGCCCCACATCTAACCCGAATTATGACCCTAACCCAAACACTAACCTAGCCTTACACCTACCCATAATTCTAAACCTAACCCTAAACCTAACCCTATCCCTCACCCTAACCAAAACCCTAGACTTAGACCTCACCCTGGTTCGATTTCTAACCCTAAACTTAACCCTATCCCTAAACCTAACCCTAACGCTCACCAAAATCCTAACCCTAACCCTAACTCTAGATTTAGACCTGAAGCTGACTCTTACCATAACCCTACCCCATATCTAACACTAAACCTAACCCTAGCCCTAGCCTTAGACCTGACCATGATTGTAAAACTAACCCTAACACTAACACTAAACCTAACCCTAACCCTAAACTTAACCCTACCCTAGACCTAACCCTAACACTAACCCTAACCCTAACCCCAACCCTAATCCTGACCCTAACCTTAACCATAATCCTAAACAAAATCTTATCCCTAAACCTGTCCCTAGCTTTATCCCTAACCCTAACCCTATCAATAACCCTACCCATCACCCCAATCTAAACCCTAGCCTTAGACTTCACCCTGATTCTAATTCTAACCCTAACCTTAGCACTATCCCTAACCCTAACCCTAGCCCTAATCCTAACCCTAGAGGTGTTCTAACCCATACCCTCACCCTAATCCTAAACCTAACCCTAACTGTAACCCTAATCCTAACCCTAACCCTGACCCTGGCCCTAACCCTAATATTTGCCTTAGCCCTAACCCTTACTCCAACCCTAATTCTAGCCCTAACCCTAAAGCTAGACCTAACCCTAACCCTAGCCCTATCCCTAACCCTACCCCTAACCTTAACCTTAATTTTAGACCTAACCCTAACACTAACCCTAACTTTAGCTCTAGCCCTATCCATAACCCTAATACTAACCCTAGACCTAACCCTAAAGCTAAACCAAATCTTAATCCTTAACCTAAACACAAATTTAACCCTAACCCTACACCTATCAATAACCCTATTTCTAGCCCTAATTTTAACTCTAAACCTAGCCTTAGACTTTACCTGATTCTAATCCTAACCCTAACTGTATCCTAATTTTAACCCTAAAGAAACCCTAAAGCTAAACTTGGCCCTAACCCTAACCCTAGCCCTAATCCTGACACTAACCCTAACCCTAGCCCTAGCTGTACACCTACTCCTAACCCTAACACTAACCCTAGCCGTAACCCTGTTTCTAGCCCTACACCTAATCCTAGTCCTTACCCTATTTCTAACCCTAGATCTAACCCTAACCCTAGCTCTATTTCTAGACCAAACCCTAGCTCTAACCCTAACACTAAACATAAATGCAACCCTAACCCTAACCCAAACCCTTGCCCTTACCCTAACCGTAATAATACTCCTAACCCTAACCCTCACACTAGCCATAAACGTAGCCCTAAACGTAACCCTATCCCTAACCCCATCACTAGCCCTAAAACTAATCCTAGTCATTACCCTTACCATAACCCTAGATCAAACCCTAACACTAACCGTAACCCTAGATCTATCTCTAGATTTAACCTTAGCCCTAACCCTGACCCTAAATGTCACTATAGCCCTTGCTTTAACTGTACCCTAAAACTAACCCTAACCCTAAATGAAACCCTAACTTTAACCCTAGCCCTAGCTGTGACCCTAGCTCTAGCCCAAATTTTAACTCTAAAAGTAACCCTAACCCTATCGCTAACCCTAAAATAGACCTAATCCTAACACTAACCCCAGACCTACCCCAAGCCCCAGCCCTAACCCAAACTTTAACCTCTGCCCTAGCCCAAACCCTCCTCCTAAACCTAATCCTAAACCTAATTCCAACACTTACCCTAACCCTAGAACTAGCCTGAAACCTAACCCTAACCCTAGACCTAGTCCTAACCCTAACCATATCCTAACCCTAACGCTAACCCTAAACAAACTCTAAACCTAACCCTAGCGGTAGCCCTAACTCTAACCCTAGTACTAACCCTAATCCTAGCCTTAACTGTAACCCTAGCCCTAGCAACAGCACTAGGACTAAACCTAACTGTAACCCAAACTTCAACCTTAGCCCTAGCCCTAATGCTAACCCTAACCCCAAACCAATTCCTAGCCCTAGCTGTGGCCCTAGGCCTAATTCTAAACTTAATGGTAAGGGTAAACTTAATTCTAAACTTAACCCTAACCCTACTCTTCTCTCTAACCTTAACCCTAAATGTACCCTAACCCTTACACTAACCCTAAACCTAACTGCAACCCTAACCCTAACCCTGGCCTTAACCCTAACATTTGCCTTAGCCCTGACTCTTATTCTAGCCATAACCCTAGCCCTAACCCTAAACCTAGACCTAACCCTTACCTTAACCCTATCCCTAACCATAACCTTAACCCTATCCCTAACCCTAACTCTAATACTAACCCTAAACCTAATCCTAGCCCTAGCCCTAGCCCTGGCACTAATCCCTAATTCTCAATTTAACCCTAACCCTAGTACTCCCTCTAACCCTAACCCTAAACATATTTTAATGCTTACTCTAAACCTAACCCTAACCCTAATATTTGCTTAGCCCTTAACCTTAATCTAACCCTAACCCTCGTCCTATCCCTAACCCTAGTCCTAAACTTTACCTTGATCCTAGACCTAACCCTAACACTTACTCTAAATTTAGCTCCACACCTAGCCTTAACCCTAACACTAACCCTAGACCAAACCCTAATGCTAAACCTAACCCTCACCCTTAACTTAACCCTTACACTAACCCCAAAAGTAACCTTAACCCTAAGCCTATCAATATCCCTATTTCTAGCCCTAAATTTAACCCTAACCCTAGCCTTAGACCTAACCCTGGCCCTAACCCAAACACTAACCTTAGCCCTAGGTGTAACTATAGCCTTAGCCCTAACCATAGCCCTAGCCCAAACCCTAGCCCTAACGCTAAACCTGACCCTAAATGAAACCCTAACCATAATTCTAGCCATAGCCCTAACTGTAACCCTAATTTTTATACTCCAATTTAAAAAATATTTAGACAGAAGAGTCGAATTCATCTTACCCTCAGATTTTACATAGAGATCTAAGGATCTCTATGAGTTGGAACTCTGCAGGGTCCTGTACAAATTTAACTTGGTGAATAGGGTGTGCTTGTGTTTGCTTTCCAGAATGACCTTTGCAGCTGCTGGCTAAGAGGGTATAGCCATATCAAAGGAAAAGCTCCTCTGGACAAGACCCACCTATCTGCATTGAACTCTCTCCATCAAGACTTCTCCAACATTTGTGTCATCCACCTGAAGCAGAATTCCTGGAGTGGTATTCAACAGCACCTTAGGACATTTTCTACAAAGATAAAGAAACAAATCAATAAACTGCACCTGGAGCTACTTCAGCAGCTGCAGGACATTCAACGACTAACCAAGCAGGAGGATGTTCAGAACCTCAGTGAGAATATTAGCTGGTTGAACCTGGAAACTTGGTTTGATGGACTTCATCTGAGAACGTGGGTCACTGAAGCTGCCTGTTCGTTACTAATTCTAATAATGCTTTGTGTACTTCAATGCATTTGATACACATTTTCCCAAGGTCATATAAGGGAGGAATAAGTGGCTACCTTTGTGGGACTTAGAGCAGTCCTCACTGAAAACAAAGAGAGAGATGTATGGAATGACTTCTCGAGACTTGAAAAGCTAGCTAGACTCCCACGTGGAAAACCAGTGCGGGGTAAGTCAGCATGCAAGACCACCCCTGTGATGAAGTACTCCCGTGGGTGATCAGGCCTTCTTTGTACTTGGGCTGCTTTGTGATTTGCATTTTCAGAAGTCTGGGGTAATTCTCCCAAAGATCAAAATGTCACCAGACCTGTCAGTTTTGTTATTCCCTTGCATTTGTAACATTGTTCAACGTACTGAACTCAGGAGCTTGGGTCTTGGCAGCTCCTCGGCTGCTCCTTGTCTTAGTCTTTATTATTGTTGCTTTATAATTTATACAGTGGTTATTTTCTTGTGATTGCATTTGCTAACAGCAAACAGAAGGTTTCATGGGACTAATGGCTACAATGGATTCAAAAAAAGAAAACAAAAAACAAAAGAAAAAGAGATGTTTGGACCTGCTTTGCCAGGTTCCAGGATGTGTAACTGCCTCCCATGGCTAAGGATGAGTGAGCAACCTCAGAAATGTGAGCCACAAGAAAACATAACTTGTCTTTGGTAGCAAACACTACCTCTACTTACTCCACTGCTCCCAGAGCTTTGTAGGACACTCAGAGACAGATAAGACTCCTCAGAAAAGGGGCAACCTAGGCTGGGCATGATTGCTTGGGAGGCCATCATGGAAGGACTCTGGGGCCGACAGCAAAGAGAAAGTGATTGACCCTCACACCCAGTTATTCTAATTTGGCCCAGTCCTCATGTCCCTTGGGAGAAGTGCTTCTCGGCTGTAATCCACAGAAGCCTTAAAACTGTGATGGGGGAGGTGGTGCAGTCCTTTGCCAGCTAAAGCAGGATCTCGGGTGATCTGGCAGAAGACAGAAGTTCTAAAAATCCTGTGAAGACTGTTTTGCTAAGAATGCTTTAGTTAAATGATGAAGACCAGGGTAGACAATGAGTGTGTTTTCCCAAAGTTCTGTAGCCTTTTAGCTGATAGACCCAGACTTAAAAGATGCCCTAATGGCTCTTTGTATACTGTCTACTGTATACCGCCTAATGAGTCTTAATAAATTGTACCTGAAGTTCTGTGCCAAAAACCCAGTGAAAACCTATGTAAGCAAAGGTCAGCATGCTCTGCCCTTGAGAGACTTGCCAGGACACTCTGAGGCTCTCTTCACTGGAGGCTGTAGGCAATCCATTCATTTCCCCACACAGGATTCAGTAGTGTGTGTGATTCCTCAATTAAGGAATTAATCCTCAAGGGCTAACTTTTCAAGTAATTTGGCAAACAGATGTCACTCATTACACTGTCCTTGGAAAATTCAACTACGCTCATCTTTCTTTTGATAGTTACCCTCATAACCTATATACCTCCGCTTTGACAGGAGCAACTTATAGTCCAAATTGCCAGGCAATTGTCATTCAGCAACATCATACTTTCAAAAATCTTTTTAAAAAACTGAAAAGGGGAGTCATGATTTCTTCCCACCAAAATTTCTTTTTTGCCATATTTACCTATAATTTTTGAAATGACAATATATTGTTTTGTACTCTATTTGAATAACCTTTTTAGACAGAAGGGTTGAAGCCACCTTACCCTTAGATTTTACATAGGGGTTCTTTAGAAGATTTCACTTGGCAGGGTCCTGTCAATCTTTTTACTTGGGGAAGAGGGTATGCTTGTGTTTTCTTTCCAGGATGCCCTTTGAACTACAGGCAAAGAAGGTGAAGCCATATCAAAGGAAAGGCTTCCCTGAACAGGGAAGCCTATATCCACATACAGCCATTAAATTCTGTCTGTCCAGACTTCACCAAGCTGTGTGTAAACCCCCCGAAGTGGAATTCCTGGAGCGGTATTCAACATCACCTTAGGACATTATCTAAAAAGTTAAATGAACAAATCAATAAACTACAGCTGGAGCTACCTCAGCAGCTGCAGGACATTTAATGCCTAACCAAGCAGGGGGTTGTTGAGATGCTCCGTGAAAATGTTTGCTGGTTTAACCCTAAAACTTGGTTTGATGGACTTCATCTGAGAATGTGGGTCTTTGGAGCTGCCGGTTGTTTGCTGATTCTAATAATGCTTTGTGTACTTCGATTCATTTGCAAATTATTTTCCCAAGTGAGGTTGTATAAGAGAGCAGCAAGAGAAGAATTTTGGGGATTTATATTAGTCATAACCAAACACAAGGAAGGAGATGCAGGGAACCGCTTCTTGGGGTGTGAAAATGCAGCTCAACACCCACGTGGGAAACCAGTGTGGGGTATGTCAGAATGGAAGACCAGCCCTGTAAAGAAGTACTCCCGTGGGTGATCAGGCTTGTTTTGTACTTAGGCTGGTTTTTGATTTACACTTCCTGAAGTCTGTGCTAATCCTTTCAAAAGTCAAAATATAACCAGACCTGTTACTTTTGTTATTCCCTTGCACTTGTAACATTTTTCACAGGACTAAACCCAGGAGCTTGGAACTTGGAAGTATGTGGGCTCCTCCTTGTCATTATCTTTATTTGTGCTTTATGGTGTATATAGAAGTTGTTTTCTGGTGACTGCATGAGGGAACAGCACAGAGTAGGTTTCACAGGCCAAATAGCTACAACTGATTTAAGAAACAAATAAGAAGGGGATGTTTTGAACTGCTCTGCCTGGTTTCAGGAAGTGTAACTGGCTCCCATGGCTGAGGATGAGTGAGCAAGCTCCAGAATGAGAGCCATAAGGAGACAAAGCTTGTCTCTGCTAGCAAACACTGCCTCTGCTTACTCCCCTGGCCCCAAAGCATGGTCAGATACACAGAGAGAGGTAAGACTCCTCAGAGGAGGGGAAAGCTCACCCAGGCATGATCACCTGGGAGGCCATCATGGAAGGACTCAGGGTGCTGCACCCTAGAGGGAGTGATGGACCCTCAACCCTCATCTATTTTGACATAGCCCAGTGCCACGTCTTCTGGGAGGGGTGCTTCCCCTCTATAACCCATTGAAGCCTGAGCATCCATGATGGGGGAGGCAGTGCAACCCCTTGCCAGCTAGAGATGGATTCGAGGTGATCTGGCATCAGAAAGAATGCCTAACCATCCTGTGAAGCCTGCTTTGCTAACATTGCTTTTAGCTAAATGATAAAGTCTAGCGCAGAAAATGAGTTTGATTTCTCAAAGTTCTGTAGCCTTTGAAGTGATAGACCCTGACTTAGAAGCTGCCCTAATGTTTCTTTATATACTATCTTCTGTTTGCTTTCTGACAAAGAGTAATACGTTGAACCTGAAATCCTGAGGGGAAAAAAAAAAAACAGTAAAAGCCTGTCTAGGCAAGGGTCAGCGTGCTTTCTCCTTGAGAGAGCTGCCAGGCTGCTCTGAGTCTCTCTCCCTTTGAGAGAGTTACCAGGCCGCTGGGAGGCACTCCCCACTTGAAGGGGAGCGGTGCCATGCAGTCACATTTTCTCCACAGGACACTGGAGTCGGTGTGAACCCCCCATTTACAGAAATTAAACCTCAAGGACTAATTTCTCAAGTAACTTGGCAACAGCATGTGACTCATTATGCTGTCCTTGGACAATTCAAACACATACATAATGTATTTAATACTTACTCTGATGCCCTACGTGAATCTGCTTTAACAGGAGGACCTACCTTCCAAATGGTCAGGCAGTGGAGGAACAGGCTCATCATACTTTAAAAAATCTTTTAAGAAACAAACAATGGGTAGTCATGGGTTCTCCCCCTCTAAAATTAATTTTGTGCCATGTTTACTTATAATTTTCTAAATGATGATGTATTGCTTTATAGTCTACTTGAATAACATTTTCAGGCAGAAGAGTAGAAGCCAACTTACCCTCAGGTTTTACAGAGATCCTTTAGGAGATGGCACTTGGCAGGGTCGTCTGGAACTTTTAACTTGGGGAAGAGGGTATGGTTGTGTTTGCTTTCCAGAATGACCTTTGCAGCTGCTGGCTAAGAGGGTGAAGCCTTATCACCCTAAAGGCTTCTCTGGATGCGACCCACCTCCACCCTATAAACTCTCTCCATCAAGACTTCTCCAACCTTTGTGTCATCCACCTGAAGCAGAATTCCTGGAGTGGTATTCAACAGCACCTTAGGACATTTCTACAAAGATACAGAAACAAATCAATAAATTGCAGCTGGAGCTACTTCAGCAGCTGCAGGACATTCAACGACTAACCAAGCAGGAGGATGTTCAGAACCTCAGTGAGAATATTAGCTGGTTGAACCTGGAAACTTGGTTTGATGGATTTCATCTGAGAATGTGGGTCTTTGGAGCTGCTTGTTGCTTCCTGATTCTAATAATGCTTTGTGTACTTTGATGCATTTGCAGATTATTTTTCCTGGTTGGGTCGCATAGAGCAGCAAGTGGCAACTTTTTGGGATTTATAGAAGTTATAACCAAACACAAGAAGAGAGATGCAGGGAACCACTTCTCTGGATGTGGAAACGTAGCTAAACAACTATGTGGGAAACCAGTTCAGGGTAAATCAGCATGCAAGACCACCCCCATGAAGAAGTACTCCCATGGGTGATCAGGCCTTCTTTGTACTTAGGTTGCTTTGTGTTTTGCATTTTCAGAAGTCTGGGGTAATTCTCCCAAAGATCAAAATGTAGCCAGACCTGTCAGTTTTGTTACTCCCTTGCATTTGTAACATTTTTTCACAGGACTTAACTCATGAGCTTGGGTCTTGGCAGCTCGTGGTCTCCTCCTTGTCTTACTCTTTGTTATTTGTGATGTATAATTTGTATGGAAGTTGTTTTTTTGTGATTGCATTGGGGAACAGCAAATAGTAGGTTTCAAAGGCCTAACAGCTACAATTGTCTTAAAAAGCAGAAGAAAATGGGAGATGTTGGGACCTGCTCTACCTGGTTTCAGAAAGTGTAACTGCCTCCCATGGCTGAGGATGAGTGAGCAAGCTCCAGAATGGGAGCCATTAGGAGACAAAGCTTCTCTCTGAGAGCAAATGCTGACTCTGCTTACTCCCCTGACCCCAAAGCATGGTTGGATACTCAGAGACAGATAAAACTCTTCAGAGGAGGGGAAAGCTCACCTAGGCATGATCACTTTGGAGGCCATCATAGAAGCACCCGTGGTGCTGCAGCCTAGAGGGAGTGATAGACCCTTGCTCCCCGTCTACTCTGACATCTCCCAGTCCCCATGTCCCCAGGAGCTCTTCCTGGCTTTAATCCACTGAAGCCTGAGCACCCATGATGGGGGAGACAACACAGCCACTTGCCAGCTAGAGCAGGACCTCAGGTGATCTGGCATAAAACAGACTTTCTAACAATTCTGTGAAGCCAGCATTGCTAGAATGTTTTTAGTTAAATGATAAGGGCCAGCACAGAAAATGAGTTTGTTTCCCCAAACATCTGTGGCCTTTTTGCTGATAGACCCTTACTTAGAAAATGCCATGATGGATCTTTGTTTACTATCTACTGTTTACTTCCTGACAATGCTTAATGTGTTGAACCTGAAGTCCTGTGCAAAAAAAAAAAAAAACCGTAAAATTCTGTCTAGGCAGGGGGTAGCACACTCTCCTTTTGAGAGGGTTGCCAGGACACTCTGAGGCTCTCCCCACTGGAGGCTGTAGCTGTTCAGTCCCTTTTCCTCCACAGGACTCAGTTTTACATTTACTTAACACTCACAGATCTGTAGAGGTCTATGTCTGCAGTATAGCAATGTTACATTTCTTTGTTAGGAGAAAATCTTAGCCTAACCAAGTGCATGGAGGAAATGATGGGTTATAAGTTTCCTCAGTTTCACAGATAGCATAGTCCTAAGCAAGCATTGATAGGTTGTGACACAAGTGATTTGGTGGATCTTTTGGTGTACTATTTACCAGGAATGTGACACTGCAGAAAAAACCTTCAACAGAAGCGCTAGGGAAGTCTATTTTACGGGAACAGCATTGTGTTTGTGTAATACTGAAATGGGTTCCTTGCCTTACCTTTAGAAACAATTCAGACAGAGTTTGCCTAAAACAGGCTTTGTGAGTTACTTGCTCAATCCCAAGCAATTTCGGAGGTTTTCAACAGTTCATAATGGTTCCAACAGAGAGAAATTCACTTGCTTAAGGGAAGTAGACCCGTCCGTCTCCTTTTCATTTTGACCGTCACAAACTGTTTCGTCCAAGTCAGGTACTGCACAATACATGTATGCCGTTGCTTACTCCTTATTTTCTACGAGAAAGAATGCTTTGGAGGAAGCTGTACGTGGAAGCCATTCTACTTTAAAGGTGATGTGACTTATGCATCTGTTGACACATTTCGGAAAGAAAACGTGATTTGAGCTGCTCTTTCATGCTCCAGCTTACTGAGAAAGTGACGTTTCGGGAATACTCCAGCAGAAGTGATAAATGCTTCTGTATGATCAGAAGCATGATTCCCCTCAGGTTTTCTGAAGTGAGTCCATTGTCCTGGACTTATAAAAACTGCTGAAGTTGTATGCTCACAACCAGTTGCTTTGAAACAGTGTCTTTCCAGCATGATTTCAAAAGGTTCAAACAATTCTTTTCTATTTTCTCCAAGGGAAATGAGCTGGACAACAGAAGGTCAACCATTGATTTCACATTCATTTTGACCGTCCCAACACTGTTTTGTCCAAAGCACGTCATAAACTGTACTTGCATGTCTTGATTGGGGTATGCTTTTCTCTTGGAAAACAAACACATGAGAAAAGTCTACCATGTAAGCTTCTTGTCCTATGCCAGCATTTTCCAATTGGCTAACAAAAAGTGTGCTAAACTGGCCCTGGCTGGTGTAGCTCAGTGGATTGAGCACGGGCCTGCAAACTACACGATCACGGTTTGATTCCCAATCAGGGCACGTGCCTGGTTGCAGGCCAGTTCCCAGCAGGGTCTCACATTTCAATTGAGAGCCTTGATGGATAAAGTAGTCTTGGTTGCAGGCCTCTGGTTCTCATTACTTGGAATATTTCTTGCCATTTCCTTCTGTCTTGGAGCATTTCCATTGAGAAGTCAGCTGTGAGTTTTCTAGAGGCTCCCCTGTATATTACATCTTGTTTTCCCTTGCTGCATTTAAGGTTCTCTCTTCTTCTTGGAAGTTTGCCATTTCAATTACCATGCATCTTGAAGTGGGTCTGTTTGGGTTTCTCTTGATTGATATTCTGTATTTCCTGGATTTGTGTAATATTTTCTTTTATTAAATTAGGGAAGTTTTCCATCATTACTTTTTCAAACCTGTTTTCTACTCCTTGCTCTTCTTCTCCTTCTGGTATTATATAGATACCTTCTCCTTCTCCTATTATATGGATATTGTTACATTTCCTGTTGTCCTGCATTTCCCTCAATCCCTCTTCATTCTTTCTGAGCCTCTTTTCCTTTTCTTTCTCCTTTCGTGTGTTTTTTTTTTTTACTTGGTTCTCAGCTTGCTGATTCAATTCTCTGCTTCATCTAGCCTGCTTTTGATTCCTTGTACTGTGTTATTCATTCCAGAAACTGTGTTCTTTATTTCCTCTTGGCCCTTGTTGATACTTTCTATTTCCTTTTTCATGTTAATACAGTTTGCAATGAGTTTATCATAGTTGTCCTATACTTTTTGGTAATTCTCTAAGCTCACTGACCTTCCTTATAACCATTGCTGTGAACTCAATATGTGATAATTGACTTGCCTCTATGTCATTTAACATTTTTTAGGAGGTTCCCCCTTTCCTTTCATTTGGGGATTGGTTCTTTGTCTTTCCATTGTTTGTGAGACTCTTGTTGTTAGCCTCAGCTTCTTAAATTAATCTGTTCTGACTCCATGGGTTTACAGTGTGAACTTCTATGGTAGAATACCTGTGAGATTCAGTGGTGCCATCTCCTTGATCTCCTGAGCTCACTGCTCTTAGGCTGTAATTTATGTTGGCTCTGTGTTTGTCTTTGGGTTTTGATTGTTGTTGGGTCTGTCCTTGGTGAGTCCTTCCCACCACCTGGTTAAGTGAGGGTCACTCTCTCCATCACCTCTTGTATTCTGTTGTGCACGTGTGGATAGTTTGCATTGAAGTTGGTTCTTCTGCGTGTGCAGGGTTTTGAGGATTCTGTCTTGTTCGTGTTCAGTTGTTTGTTCTGAGTATTTTCTCCACTATATAGTTGTATTTACAGATATGTCCTGGATTGAGTTAGGTTAGCTTCCACTCCCTCCTTCACCTTCTCCTGTTGTTATCTTTTGGTGGTTCCTTTGATGTTGGGTTTCCTCTTCCAGCAGGTATCCAGGTGTTCACAGCTTCCACTTACTCTTTTTTGTGATCAGTTGAAGGGGAAAGGCAAAGTGCTTTAAGACACCCTAGCTGGTGTAGCTCAGTGGATTGAGCGTGGGCTGTGAACCAAAGGGTCATCAGTTCAATTCCCATGCAGGGCGCATGCCTGGGTTGCAGGCCAGGTCCCCAGTGGGGGCAATGTCAGAGGCAACTACACATTGATGTTTCTCTCTCTCTTTCTCCCTCCTTCTCCTCTCTCTAAATATAAATAAATGAAATCATTTTAAAAAGTGGTTTAAGACAGCAGGATTGTATTCCATGATATTTACAGTACCAGCCCATAGAGAAGAGATAGGAGATCCTTTGGATGTGTGTACTGTGAATTGTGATATTCCATCCAACTAGTCACTTTTTAGAAATGGTGGAAAGCAGATAAGACTCTTGTTTGGGGGTGGGGAAGGATTGTCAGGTGAATCTAGAAAGCAGTGAGGTAGTGGGAGGTCATATTCTGAGGTAAGGTGGGAGTAAAGAATAGAAAATAGGTGTAGTGTGTGAGAATAGAGTTAACCACAACAGTAATAAAGTTTAGGAAACTGTTAAGTGGGCTAATGTCTGGGAAGGGTGCTGTGTAGTATTTACAATTGTATTGAACACGCTGTTCTACTTTAGTAGTAATATTTATTTGGGATATTATGGCAAGCGGTGCTGGCACGGCAGTGCATTTGCTCTTTAAATACATTTATGAAAGAAAAGAAATTGGTTTAAACATCAAGTAAATTGACTATAAGTGATAGGGAGATGTGGCAAAAACCATGAAGGTTTTTACCTTTGTGTTATATTAATGAGTAGTGTGAGAAACTGGTGATAAAGTCACCCTCCTGTTTAAAATTGTTTTCAAGGATTCCCCATATTTTTCCAGGATAAGATTCAAATTAACATTCACACACAGTACTTCTTTTGCTACCTCCAAATTAACTGCACCTGAGAGTCCAGTCACTGGAATGTCTTCATGCAATAGTTCAGGTTAGGACACATGCAGGTGCACACACGTGCCTGTTTAGAATGTACCCTCCAGGTTTAGCAGCACCCATGTGTAAAAATGTAACTATGACCCAAATAAAAAATTCTGTTCAGTCAGGTGATGAAAAAGGACTACCATATGATCTCACTTATAAGTGGAACCTAACCAGCAAAATAAACAAGCAAGCAAACTATAACCAGAGGCATTGAAATTAAAAACAAATTAACAGTAACCAGAGATGAGGCTCGAGAAGATAATGGGGGGAAGAGGGAAGAGCGAAGGGTTTTCAGGAATATGTACAAAGGACACATGGACAAAATCAAAGGGGTAGGATCAAGAGTGGGGAGTGGAGATGGCTGTGGTGGGGGTGAGTGGTGGGGAAAAATGGAGACAACTGTACTTGAACAACAATAAAACAAGTTCTATTCAAAATGTGATAGAATTTGAAACATAATTCATGATATCAGCTTCATAAAATCCTAAATTTATTCAGTATTATTCAACATTGCAAAATTTTCCATTAAGCTCTAAGCTATAAAGTAGGACTGCCATCTTTGGACAGATCTAGAACACTACATCATATAAACTACTTAACTTTATGACTATTGCTTCTGTGTGGAGGAAGGCCATGTGCAATTGAGATATAGTGTCATTAACATACATGTTAATATATGTTATATGGTGTTGGTAGGTGTGCATTTTCTACTACACTCTTCTTCAGCATCCAGCTGGTCCTACAGCTAATTACAGAATTATAATGATAGAGGAACCTGGACCTCTATGAGTCCCAAATGATTCTCTTTTTTGTGTTGTCACATCCTATACCTGGATTGTCAAATTAATTTTCACCAGGGGACCACATCAGCCTTGTGGTTGCCTTCAAAGGGCCAAAATAATTTTAGGACTGTATAAATGTAACTACTCCTTAACTGTTAAGGAGTTGAAATTACATTAAGTCCTTTGAAGGCAACTGTGAGGCTTATGTGGCCTTCAGTGAAAATCAGTTTGACACCTCTGCCCTATGTCATTTAAAGACGAAATGCTTGGAGTAAGTAGTAAGACCCAAAATGGAGGAAAGTAGTAAAAGAGTTGAGAATGGAGGACACAGAAGGACAGAGTGTGTGACTAAAAGGGTACAAAATAAAACAGACAAAAAAAAAGGGAAGAAGTCAGTTCTCAATATCAGGCTCCAGATTGCTTATGTCTTCTTGCTATTAGTTATTACTTAAATGTGAAGATCTCTTTTCCTCTTTTGTAATACCCTTAGTCAATACTGGCATGAAAACAAAGGAGTAGGCAGTAGAAAACCTTGAAGTATCTTCAGGTTGCCTGACCACCTCATGTCAGGTTTCTGCCACACTACATTTTATTGTAGAAAAAAAATGAAGTCATTGAAATTGCTTCTACATGGGAGACATTGAAAGGCCTGGAAGAGGAAATGAGCAGACTGGAAGACAGTAGACATGGAGGACCACATGAGTACATTGCCAGAAAGCTCAACTTGTTAGCTTTTCTTTTCTTTTCTTTTCTTTTCTTTTCTTTTCTTTTCTTTTCTTTCCTTTCCTTTCCTTTCCTTTCTTTTCCTTTCCTTTTCTTTCCGTCCTTTCCCCCCTCCTCTCTCTCTCTCTTTTTAAGATTTTATTTATTTATCTTTAGAGAGGAAGGGAAAGAGATAAGAAGAGAAATATCAATGTATGGTTGCCTCTTGTGAGTTCCCTGCTGGGAACTAGCCTGAAACCCAGGCATGTGCCCTGACTAGGAATCGAACCACGATTGTGTGGTTTGCAGGCCCGTGCTCAATCCACTGAGCTACACCAGCCAGGGTGCTCTCTCTCTTTTTAAAAAGATTTTATTTATTTATCTTTAAAAAGAGGGAGGGAAACAATCCTTGGCCCACAATCTAGGCAACAGGTACATGTCCTAGCCAGGAATTAAACCAGCAACCTTTCAGGTTGTGGGACAACACCCAACCCACTGAGCCACACCAGTCAGGGCTGTTAATTTTCTTGATGTGAGTCAAAACTTGATTTATAGAGCCCAACTCCCTGCCCTGAGATAAAATTTGGTGGGTGGAGTATGTGTGTGGGTGGGGGTATGTCAAAGGGAAGGGAGCTATAGTGGGGGCAAAATAAACCCCAGGAAAGTGGTTTGATCTTACATTTGGGAATGTCACCTTCCCATGTTAGGGCCAGAGTTATTAAGCATGGCTCCTCATCACCCATAATTTTGATGACTGGCATTTACCTCCCCAGTCCTCAGAATCTCACCCAGTCAAATATCACACTAATCTGGTGTTTTTTCGCCCTTCTCTGATTTTATTGCCTTGTATTGATAATTTTGCATTCATGATTTATCTCCCTTAACTACATTAAAGAAATATTATTTGCAATTTCAGACATTAAACAGAAGCTTAAAAGGCAGTATAATAAATTTCCATTTACCTATTATTACCCATTTTCAACCATAATCGACATTTAATGTCTTTCTTTGATTTTAAGCTCCTTAATGAAGAGAATTATTACTAATGAATATTTGAGATAACTTCAGTCATAATTGAGGTGTCCTGGTTACTTTTGACACCTCATTTAAGTGGTTGAGATGTTTATTCTCCCAGTTTCTCTTAGATCTGTGCATTTCCTATTATACAGAAACACATCTCTTTTGTCTTAAAAAACTCAGCTTTCACTTTTCTCAATTGTACGTGGGCTCTAGTAACTCTGACATGCATCTCATTGGTTGATGTCAGGTATGAACGAGAGAACCCAAGTGAGCTCACTGTGTCATAAGATTGCAAAGACAAGAAAGGAAGGGACCTAAAGATTAACATTTTAGCCCTGTCTGGCATAGCTCAGTGGATTGAGTGCCAGCTGTGAACCAAGGTTTCGCTGGTTTGATTCCCAGTCAGGGCACATGCCTGGGTTGCAGGCCAGGTCCCCACTTGTGGGCTCACAAGAAGCAACCATACATTGATGTTTCTCTCCTTGCCTTCTTCTCTCTCTAAATAAAAATAAAATTTAAATTGTTTTAAAAGAAGATTAACATTTTATTTAGAATGAATATTTTGGAGCCAGACTAGGTGTATATTCTCTAGTTCTCATGATTTTCATTTAGACCTACATGATACCAGTAAAATCTAAAAATTTGCAAGAGAGGCTGATTTTTTAAAAAATTGTTTTTAAGACTCAAGTCACCAAAACTACTTAGGCTAGGAGTGCTAAGTGTGGGAGATAAAGGAAGGAGAGGGGTTTATCTTCTGTTCACCACACCCAGTCTTATATAAATAGTGATATGAAGATAAGCTACTGCTTGGTGATATTTTGTACTAATATTAGGAAAAGTTCTTAAGAGTAAAATGACTTTAAAAATAATTGTTTATTTTTCAATTATAGTTGACATACAATATTATCTTAGATTCAGATATACAACAGAGATTACACATTTATATAACTTATGTAATAATCACCCTGATAAATCTTGCTCCCATCTGACACCATACATAGTTATTACTATGGATCTAAAATCCATTTTACTGATGTAAAATCTAGATCTTTTTTACTATATTCCCCATGCTGTGCTTTATATACTTATGACTATTTTGTAACTACCAATTTGTACTCCTTAATCCCTTCACCTTTTTCACCCATCCCACAACACCCCTCCCATCTGGCAACCATCAAAATGTTCTCTGTATTTACAATCCTGTTTCCACTTTTTTGTATCTTTACTTTGTTTTTTTTTTAAGATTTCACATAAAAGTGAAAGCATATGGCATTTTTCTTTCCCTGACATATTTCACTCAGCACAATACACTCTATGCCCATCCATGTTGTTGCAGATGACAAGGTTTCATTATTTTAAAAAGATTTTATTTCTTTATTTTTAGAGGGAAAGGGAGGAAAAAGGAAACAAATATCAATGTGTGCTTGTACTCATGCGGCCCCTACTATGGACCTGGCCCACAACCCACACATGTGCTCTGACTGGGAATCAAATGGGTGACCTTTTGGTTCACAGGCTGGCACTCAGTCCACTGAGCCACACCAGCTGGGGTGGAAATTCTTGCATAATTATTTCATACCTGAGGGTTTGGCCAATCCAAAAAGGTCACAAAGGAGACAAGAAAAAGAGAGTTTGAATGTCTTGGCTCCCATATGGCTTCCCTGTAATAAAAAAGATTTAAAACTTGACATAAAATATTTCTCCCCTTGAAAATATTTTAATTAGGATCCTAGTGCCCTAACTCCTTCTTGCTGAAATGATTATTTTCCTCTACAAGTTATGTGAAAGAGTTGACGTGTTTAGCCTCACCTAGGATGTTGTGTAAAGGGGCATCCCACCTTGGCAATTATGATTTGGCCAAGATAAAAGGCTTCAGTTCACAACTTTACTTCTCTCATTGTGCACAAAATTTTCTTACTATAGCCTCTTTCACCTGTCATGCTTTCTCCCTTTTTGACCTTAGGCCTAGTTCTTGTTTTTCTTTATGTCTACAGTAGCAGGATTTTTTTCTAGCTTAGTTATGTCATTAGCATAGTTCTATAAACTAGATGGCCATGCACTGCACTGTCATGTCTATCTAAGATGTAGTAGTACAGCTTACTATTTTTTCCATAAAAATAAAATGAATTAAAAGTACAAGATTTAAAGTTGTATTCCTCATTAAACTATTAAGATGTAGAACAATGCAGACATAGTTTAGGTATAGAAAATTGTGCTTAACTATGTGACATAGATAAAAGTGGCATAGAAATTCAGGTGAACGAGAAAGACATTGGGGTTAAAGCAGTCATGGAGGGCTTCAACAAGATAGTGGGACTTCAGCTGGGTATTAAGAGTGAGTGCCTTTTCCAGTTAGCCAGTTTAATTTTTATTAACAAACATTATTTTGAGACACTACTATTTGCCAGGGACTGTTCTTGGTGCCAAACCTATAAAGATAAATGAAATGGGGTCCTTGGCTTCATGGAGTTTATAGTATAATGGGTAAAGCAGACCCATAAAAAGAAAGAAAGAATTCACAATAGTTAGTATTTAATTTCAGTTGAGCAAGTCTATCTCTTTCAATTGTTCTCTAAATTCTAATCTGAATACCCACTTTGATGACGAGCAAGAATGGTCAAGACCAGTGAAAGATTGAGAATGATCCCAAAATAAAACCATTTCTCTTTGACTACCTCCAAAAATCTTGTGGCAGATAAGGAGAATTCCATCTGTGCCTTCACTTCTTCACGGGGTCAAAAACCTTTTGAAACAGCTTTCTCCTGCCCTCAGTCATTTCATTCTTCTTCCTGAGTATTC
The DNA here is from genome assembly GCF_014824575.4 of Sturnira hondurensis. Taxonomy (NCBI): domain Eukaryota; kingdom Metazoa; phylum Chordata; class Mammalia; order Chiroptera; family Phyllostomidae; genus Sturnira; species Sturnira hondurensis. The sequence continues at coordinate 21,568,879 of NW_028079044.1, forward strand.
CCCACCCTCATCCTCTGCTTTCTAAAAGGAAGTCATTTTTCCATTTCATTCTCTTTTTTTCTCTTGCTGTTGACAAGAAGAAGAAAAAACACAGGAAAAAGAGACCTTTGCACTTTTCTCTTTCTCCTCTTCCATCTAGTTTCTCATTCTTTGAAGGTCTCATGTTGATATATATCCAAATTTGCATTAAATAGTAAAGATAGCCTGAGAGTGTGGTCAGTTTCTCTATTTAAAGGGATCAGTGTTTGTGTTCTGTGTTCATTTAAAAGATTTAACTGATCAGAAAATAACATTTAAATTTAATATACAGAAGTTCTTCACCTCATCCTTGTGGATCAAGATATGTGCTCTGTATATATTTTCAGTGAGAAATTATTTGCTGATATTTTTAAGGATTGCTCCTTCTAAAATGCAAGGATCTCAGGTTTTTAAAAATAGCTTAGCTTTGACATTTATTGTGTGTGTAAAAACAAGGTACTAGGATTATAATTGTTTTAAAACAACAAGTTATTTTGCACTCTGCCTCGGGGGATACAAAAAATGCAAAACCTATTTTCCTTTTTTTCCAATTACAGTGGATGTACATTATATTAGTCTCAGATGTACAAAAGAGTGGTTAGTTATTTATATACCTTAAAGTGATCCCCTGATAAGTCTATTACTCATCTGATACTATACCATACTTATTACAATATAATTGACTATATTTCCTATGCTGGACTTCACATGCCCATGACTATTTTTATTAAAAATAGAATTATGCTATATTATTATTGTGGTAAAAATGCATGACATTTATCATCTTAACCATTTCTAAGTGTACAGCTTGGGAGTGTTAAGTACTTCACACTGTTGTGTAGCTAATCTGCAGAACTTTTTCTCCTTGCAAAGCTGAAACTATGTCCCCTTTACATGAAAACTTTCTGTTTCCTCCTTCTACAGCCCCTGGCACCCACCTTCCATTTCTATGATTTTGACTACTCTAGGTGCCTCATATAAGTGTAACCATAAAGTGTTCATATATTTTGACTGCCTTATTTCATTTAGTATTGTGTCCTGAAGGTTTACCTATGTTGTAGCATGTTTCAGAATTTCCTTCCCTTTTTGAGCCTGAATAATATTCTATTGTACTTATATACTACCTTTTGTTTACCCATTCACCCATCAGGGTTGCATTCACCAGTTGCAAATAATGCTGCTGTGAACATGGGTGTGTAGATATCTCTTTGAGATTCTGTTTTTAATTATTCTGAATATATACCACGAAGTGGGACTGCTGAATCATATGAAAACTCTACTTTTTAAATTTTTTGAGAAACCTCCATACAGTGTTCCATAGCACCTGTAGCATTTTACGTTCTCACCAACAGCACACAAGGGTGGAACCCAGTGATCTAAAGATGCATTTTTACTAGATACATTCTTACTACTACTTTTAATGTAAAATAGAGGAAGATTTCTTTTTCCTGTAAGTGCAATAAAGGAGGCCAAAAACTTTAGTTTCAGGGAAAAAAAACAGTCAAAAATAAAGTGAGAGAAGTACATTTTCCCTTGATACTTTTCCTTGGTACAAATACACAAAATTGATCTGTACCTCCCTCAAACAGTTTTTCTGTTGCCATTCCAGTGCATTTTCATAGATCAAAGAAGATAGGGATATAGTTACAAAATTCAAATTTTGAAATGTGACTATAAAGAAATCTTTAGACAACATTAATGTGTTTTTAATTAGAATCTTTGACTTATTCCCTCTTTTGAGTTGACTGTAGACTTTACTTTGGTTTGAAAACTACATGTGCTAGAAAATGCCTTTCACCTTATTCCTCACAAAAACTGTCTCTTTCCTTTCTTCAAGCAGCTCCCTAAAGTGTGAGCACCAAGGGATGATTTGTTAGGCAAATCATGACCTTACTTGGGGAAAGGTGAGTGTTATACCAGGCCCTCCTAAAAGCATAGGAGCTGGTGGATAATATGAAGCATACAGTTAGGCAGCCGAGAGATTTCCATCAGAGACTATTTGTAGATCTGGGAATCTGTTCTTCCCTTTCTTGGGATACTTTGTAAAGCCAGGACACTTTCTTCCCAGTTTTCACCATAATATTTTAGTAAGATATGTCTTAGCCTTGAATTATATTTTGGTCTCTGAGGCATTCTTTGTGATTTGGGGGCAGAGGCAAATGAGTTCTGTATTAGCAGTTGTGAGGATTATACATTCACAGTATCCTGGGAAGCTAACATTAACAGAAAGGTAGATGGGTAAAACTTTTTCTAACTGGGATTTAGCTTTATAGGGAGTCTCCAGCTGGCAAGGCAAGAGCCTACTTTCCCCTTCTTCTCTCCACTAACCCAGTATTTTTCCCACTTGTTCTTTTGAGGTCCTTTAATAACAGTGATTTCTTTGGCTGCCCTTGAAGGTATTTAATCTTGGAGGCAATCAAATATAAACGTGGATTAGAAGATCACACTAGAGTGAATATTCCTGAACTTTGCCCAAACAGAAATAAAACAAAGTCAAAATTATAAAGGTAATTGAACAGTTGTTCCAATTACTGTCTCACACCTTTGTGCCAGCGTTCTGCCTATTGATACATAGTGACAATCAGTTTCTGTTGCATGGGACAGCGTTTGGATGTTCAGAATTAGAGCAGAAACCAAGACGTTGCTTGCTGCATAGAGCAGAGGTTCATAAACTCACTGAAACAGCAGGTGATGGACCCCATGCCCAGAGATTCTGATTCAGTAGACCTGCATTAGGACCAAGATATTTGCATTTTTAAAGAAGATTTTATTTATTTATTGTTAGAGAGGGAAAAGGAGGGAGAAAGAGAGGGAGAGAAACTTCAATGTGTGTTTGCTTCTCATGCGCCCTGCATTGGGGACCTGGCCTGCAACCCAGAGATGTGCCCTGTCTGGGAATTGAATCTGAGGCCCTTTGGTTCAGAGGCTGGACTCAGTCCACTGAGCCACACCAGCCAGAGCGATATCTGCATTTTTCGTTAGCACCCGGGGTGATTAGGATGCAGATGATACAAACAGACCATATGTTGAGAAATACCCCAGTGGTTTATATCGAGATATACCTAGGGATAATGTTAATCATGCAGATGCCCAGCCTTATTGCAAACCCAGTTAATAAGAGCCTACAGGAGTAGGACCGAGGCATCTTTTTATTAAGTTTTCAGGGAAATTGTGATGAACCACTGTCTTATCATTTAGGTAACCCTCTTCCCACTTTTAACAACTTCATTGAGGTGTAATTTATATATTATATACTCCATTTGTTTAAATTACACAAGTTGATTTGGGGGGTAAATTTGCCACGTTGTGCAGTTATCACCACAATATAGTTTTAGAACATTTCCGATACCCCATATTAAGATTCCTCATGTCCATGTATGTGAATCCCTGTTTCTACTCCCCATCCTATGCATTTTTTGTACATTTTATATAAATGGAATCATCTGAGGGTTGGTTTTTTTTTGAGTCAGCCTTCTTTTACTTAGCATGATGTTTACATTTACACTGGTTTTCAGTTGCTGATATACCAAATTAGCACAAACTCCATTGCATAAAACAATATAAATTATCTTATAGAACCAAAGGTCAGAAGTCCAAAGTGGAACTTATGAGGCTAAAATCCAAGTATCATCAGAGATGCATTACTTCTGGAGGCTCTAGGGGGAGATCCATTCCTTGTTTTTTCAGCTTTTAGAGGCCACCAGCTTTTCTTAGCTCATGGTCACACCATTCTGACCTTTGTTTCCATTGTCCCTCTTATAAGTGCCCATGTGATTAGTTAAGGATCTTGAGATGAGAATATCGTACTGAACCCAATATAATCACATCTGTAAAGTCCCTTTTGCCAGGTAATGCATTCACAGATTCCAGAAACTAAGAATAGATATCTTTTTGTAATTTATTTAATTATTTTTCAAGTACAGTTTTCTGTCTATTACTCCTATCCTAACCCACCCCCATGCTCCCTCCCATTTCCACCCTTCTTAGTTTTTGTCCATGTATCCTTTAGATTTGTTCCTCTAAATCCCTCCCCTATTTCCCCTGAAATTCCCTCCCCTCTCCCCTCTGGTGGCTGTCCCCCTGTTCTCTATTTCAGTGTCTTTGGTTATATTTTGCTTACTTGTTTGTTTTGTTGTTTAGCTTCCTGTTAAAGGTGAGACCATATGGTATTTGTCCTTCAACACCTGGCTTATTTCACTCAGCATAATGCTTTCCAGTTCCATCCATGCTGTTGCAAAGGGTAAGAGCTCCTTCTTTCTTTCTGCTGCATAGAATTCCATTGTGTATATGTACCATAGTTTTTCGATCCACTCATTTACTGATGGGCACCTAGGTTGCTTCCAACTCTTGGCTATTGTAAATTGTGATGCTATGAACATTGGGGTGCATAGGCCCCCCAATGATCATAGAATAGATTTCTTTATTCTGCCCACACAAGGTTCATTCGTGCAGTAGCATTTATCACTATTTTGTTCTTTTTTATTGCTGAATAGTACTCTATTATACAGACATAGTGCATTTTGTTTATCCATTCACGAGTTAAAGGATATTTGTATTGTTTGCACTTTTTGGCTATTATAATTAATGCTGCTATGAACATTCATATGCAAGTCTTTGAGTGCAAGTGTTTCTATTTCTCCTAAGTAGGTATCTAAGAATGGAATTGGTGGGCCATGTGGTTCGTTTATTTTATCCTAATTTAATTACTAATAGTTCCTCCCTTTAGTCTCATAATTGTCTTGGTTTGGGTAATAAATTGTATGGTCACCTTAATTACAGTAGCTTATACAACAGGAAGCATATCAATCAATGTAGTCCCACCGCCCATCCCCAAAATGTTTAGGTGGAATTAGTAACACTAATAATAAGCTTGATATAAAAGCATGGGGAGTAACTCCAGTTCTTAGTTAGAAGAACTAACTTAGTTTGGAGAACTTTCCAAACTTAGAGATATTTTTAAACTAAATAAAAACAGAACAGACAAATATATGACAAAAAACAGAAGTGTTGAAGGATGGGAGGCAGGAAAGAAAAGAAAAGCAACCAGGGGTCTAAATTTAGTGCTTGAACATTTCTATCTGTGAAATCCTCACATTAAAAGGCCAAGCAGGCAGCAAAGTGTAGGTACAAGTAGGCAAGGAGAATCTAAAATCTAGAAAGAATGTAGTAAAAGCAGGTAAGAGGAATTATAAATTCTGAACTTAAAAATGACTACAGGACATATGAATCCAGCCAAGTAGGGCCCTTCCCCACCTGCAACGGGGTTACTCACCTCTCCAGAGATCTCTCTGCGTGGCCCCAACCACGCATTCTTCTCTAGTCCATGCCTTCCCTCTTTAGTCAGCTTCAAGACTTCTGTGCTGCCCTCTCCCCACAACCTTTCTGATGGTCACCATGAAGATCAACCACTTCGTGATGTCAGAGCGCAGAAAAAAAACAAGCTGCCACAGAAGTACAACATCCACTTCATGCCTATCCACAAGGAGGAGGTGGTCCAGGTGGTTTGAGGACACTACAAAGGTCATCAAATTGGCAAGGTAGTACAGGTGTAAAGAAAGAAATATGTCATCTACATTGAGGGAGTGCAGTATAAGAAGGCTAACCATGCCCCTGTCCATGTGGGCATTCACCTGAGTAAGGGGGCATTACCAGGCTAAAATTAGACAAATATTGAAAAAAATATTGAATGCAAAGTCAAATCTCGGAAATTTGGAAAAGAGAAAGGAAAATACAAGGAAGAACCTATTGAGAAAATGCAGGAATAAATATAACCTGTTACACAACCATAGTTTAGCTCTAGATTCTTAGCCTGGTGTGCATTCCTTTGAAACTTTTCAAGATATCTCTGGAATATTTTGTTTCCTTCTAGTTTTGTAATTGATATGGGACTCTGCAAATGTTTTGTTGCCATTTTGATTAATTTTATGAATAAAATGAAAACTGTTTCTTAATTCTAAATGAATAAATAAACAAATAAAAATGACTGCAGCCCTGGCCGGTTTGGCTCAGTGGTTACAGTGCTCTCTCTCTCTCTCCCCCTACACCTTCCTCACTCTCAAAAATGCAATGAAAAAAAATGTCCTTGGGTGAGGATAAAAAAATATAATTGCAAATTTTCTGTCCTTTGTTTTCTTTGTGTGTGGGCAGGTAAGAATGTAAAGGCTACACTGCTGGTGCATCCTAGCTACTACATAGGGGCAGAGGCTAGGCTAGCAAGCCCAAAAGTTTACTGAGAACTAGAATCACCTGGGCATTTATTTGAGTGCAGATTCCTGGATTCCAAATCCTGGGGATTGTGATTCAGTTGGAGTGCCGGAGAAGCCAGGAATCTGAGTTTTGACTGGTACCCACATAATTCTCATGCATGTTTGGCTCTATGGAAAAAATGACCATCCAGGGGATTCTCAAATTAAGATCTGAAATTTTAACACTTCAGAAGTCATTTTAGGGCTTCTGGTCAAGAAAGCAGCCTAAGTAAATGGTATACTATTCTCATCTTCCCATTACCTTTCAAAATTACAACCAAACTACAGAATAACTATCATTCAGAAGTACCTGAAGACTAGCTAAACAGAAGTATTTGTGTTGTAGTTTAGTTTAGTACTTGTGCTCCTCCACTCTGAGGAGCACGGGGTCCCCCAGATCAGGGTTCCTTTGCCAGGAAGAGAAGTTCCTATAACTTCTGACTTTGAAAACCAGTGGGGGTTAAGGCTGAGTGAGACAGAAGACTGCTGGTACCCCAGGAGTTCCTCTTAAAGGGCCAACTTTGGACTAATTCTGACTCACGTCCTTTGAGCTCCAGCACTGGGGCAGCAGCTCAAAATCCAGGGGACATACTAGGAGGAACTGAATTATCTAGCTTCAGGGTGAAGGCTGGAGGGGCAGCTTTCTCCCAATAGAAATGCTGGCAGAGGCCATTGTTCCTTTGATGGGCCCTCCCTCCACCCACACCCCCTAGCCAGCAACCTGGCTAACCATTCTCCCTGCTCCACCCAACCTACCAACTTAACCAAGCTCTTTCCAATGGCTTTTCCACACAAATGGCCTATCTTGGCTCATGCTGAAGATTCCTAAAATCTCTCAAAGACTGAGAGATTAGCTAGAGGTACAAGACACATCGAGGTTGGATACACAGACAACGTGTATCCAACCTCGATGTGCCTTGTACCTCTAGCTAAGTGATCCCAGGACTGGCACTGGAAACAGCCAGCCTTGGGTCCTAGCTTAGCCTCTATCAGATATCTCAAGGGTAAGGGGCCCAGGAGAAGTAGAAGGGTAAGGGGCCCACCTGTAGATTACTTTGTAGGACATTCTGAGAGGTCCTGGGCTGGGTACAGGTGGCAGCTGCACCTTTCATGAGACCCCAGAACCAACATACCTGGTTACCATCTGCAGGCAACTCCATAGCACTACCCAACACCCTGCACAAGTGACACACTCAAAGGGTAGATGCAGTAGGCATCAGAGTCCTGATAATGCGAGTCTAGGAAGCCCAGAACTATGAAACACTTTATGATATGCCCAGAGAAAAGATAAACTCTTGGGAGCAAATCAGTTGGTTATGCCTGTCAGTTATGAAGAAAAGACATTTGCACTGTGTAGACATTTGTTGGTTGTTTGTGTAGGTATGATAAGGGACTTAAGAGTAGGGGAATTTTAATTTAAGGCAAATAGTTATAAGCCAGTAAGTAATGCATATGTTAAAGCTATTATTTCAGAAACTACAGATAAGGCCCATTCTGGCTATTGAGAGAGAAAACCGACCTCCAGTGGCACAGCTAAAGACCACTGCCTGGGGCATGGCTGTAGACATCTGAGCCACTGTGTTTCTGGGAGAGACAGATGACCACCTGGGAACAGCTAACTGCCCAAGGTAAGAATACTGTAGTTTTGAAAAATGTAATTTTCCCTGAATTTCAAAACCGCTCACTGTACTATAAAAAGTACACTTCTGTGTTATAAAAAGCTGGCTTGGAAGAAAATGTAAGATGGTCTGTTAGGGTATGAAGCCACAATTTTCTCAGATTGCGGGCCATCTAAATAAAGCACCCATTAATATTCAATCCCTGTTTCTGCTTATTGGGTTCTGAAAGTGACAGGCAGCACAAATGTCAGTCTTTACTAGTTTAAGTTAGGCGACTTATAGAAACAAATTACACCTGTAAATTAGAAGAGGATTGCTAGTGTTTGCATTTCCTGAGCACACTTTGATAAAGGTACAGGTAGAAATGTATTTTCTTTTTCTTAACTTATACCATCTCACATAATTTTTTCAATATACAATATTTTATTAATAATATGCATTATTCTTTAAGTGGGGCTGTTTTTCTGCTGGAAAAAAATACTTAGAAACAAACTGTAATGTAGAATCTCATTCTGCTTCAAAGATCATGTAGCCCTATGCTAGCATTCATATATTGGCTGATGGAAAATAATTTCAGTAGCTCTTTGCTATCAATCAATCCTAAATATTGATATATAAGATAGATACTTCAAGAGAGTACTGAAAACATGACATACTATGGGACACCACTCATTTCATCTTGTAAGGAAATGAGTACAGTCATAAGGCACTAAACTGTGTAGAAGGCTTTTGCTGGAAAACTGCTTCATTCAAAATGTATTCGTTCTGCAGGAATATAGAGAAGTGCAAACTCTTCACTACTATATTATCAGAGTGGAATGCTCCTGGAGCCCCATAAGTGTATTTTAGTTTTCTATCCACATAAACTTTCACAATTCTGTACAAGGTTACATAGTACAGACTACATGCACTTTCTACTCCGGCTATGCTTTTCTCCTAGTGAAAAATCTCTTGGGGGAAAACTGCGATATGGATGCTTACAGCATTTCATAAGTGACATAGTCCTATGCTGCGTTCACGCATTCATTGGCAGAAATGTAATTCAGGAGCCCTTTCGCTATCAAACACACAACAAAAGTGGCATTTCGGGAAAATACTTCAACAGAAGGGCTGAAAACACTATTTTTAAAAACAAAACACTATCACCGCAACTACCATCATTTCAACTTGCACTGAAAGGAGTACCTGGACCTAGGGTGATGAACACTGCTCGCAGAGTTTGCTTTACACTCCCTGAATAGAAAACACGCTCATTCCTGAGTTGTTTGGAAAGGTTCTGACAATTCATTAGTGTTCTCTCAGAGAGAAATGCACCTGGTGATAGAAAGTGGACTGTAGTTTCCTATTCATTTTGATATTGACTAAACGGTTTTGCCCAAGTCAAGTGGTAGTCCATGTGTGTCTCAGCTTCCCTATGCTTTAGATGAGATAGAATACTTTGGAAGTAACTGTACTGCGGAAGTGCTTTCTACTTCAAGCTGACAGTCTTATGCATCTGTTCACTGATTTGGGGATAGAAAGGTGTTTCCAGAAGCTCTTTCACTATTAAACTCTCCACAGAGTCATATTTCACAAAGATACTTGGACAAAAATGCTAAAAAGAGTATGCGTTGTGAGAGACACCCTTCTTTTTATCTTCTACTGAAATGAGTACAATCATAAGCCAATAAACAGTGCAGATGGCTCTTGTTGAAATTCACTCCATACGGACTGTTTTGATTCCTCAGTAATTCAATAAAGTGCAAACCCTTTACTACCATATTATCAGTGTGGAATGCTCTTGGAATCCCAAAAATGTACTTTTAGAATTCTATTCACTTAGAAATTCACAATGTCGTTCAAAGTTACATAGTACAGTCTACATGCCTTTCGTAGTTAGGCTTTGCTTATTTCCTGGAGAAAATCTATGTGGGAAACTGTTGTATGGATGCCTACAGCATTTCACAAGTGTCACAGTCCTATGCTCACGTTCACATACTAGTTGACAGAACTGTGATTCTTGTTGCTATCAAAATTACCACTAAAGTAACATTTCAAAACAGAAAAGCTGAAAACACTCCATATTGCCACAGACACCATTCATTTCAACTTCTACTGAAGGGGGTATATTGACCTAGCATGATAAACACTGCACACGGAGTTGGCTTAAAACACTCTTCATAGGAAACATGCTTATTCCCAAGTGATGTGCAAGGGTTCCAACAATTCATTAGTGTCCTTTCAGAAATAAATGGACTTGGTGATAGAAAGTGGACTGTAGGTTTATATTCACTTTGATATTGACAAAGTGGTTTTGCCCAAGTCAGGTAGTACACACACAGTCCATGTACATCTCCACTTCCCTATGCTTTCACACCAGGTAGAATACATTGGAAATACCTATACTGCAGAAGCTTTTTTGAGCACAAAATGGCAAAGACTTATGCACCTGTTCACTGATTTGAAGACAGAAAAGTCTTTCTGGAAGCTCTTTCACTATCAAACTTTTCACAAAGTCATATTTCAGAAAAAAATACTTGATCAAAAGTGCTAATAGCGGTCTATATTGTGAGTGACACCATCCCTTTTGTCTTCTACTTTAATGAGTACAGTCATAAGCCATGAAACAGTGGAGATTCCTTTTGTTGGAACCCATTTCATGTGAAGTATTTTGATTCCTGAGTAATTTATTAAAGTGAAAATCCTTCACTACTGTATTATCAGTGGGGAGTGTTCTTGGAATCCTGAAAGTGTACTTTTAGGTTTCTATCCACTTAGACCTTCACAATTCTGTACAAAGTTACATAGTACAGACTACATGCATTTCCTACTTAGGCTATGATTTTCTCATAGAGAAAATTTATTGGAGAAAACTGTGCTATGGATGCTCACTGCATTTCATAAGTGTCAAAGTCCTATGATTGTGTTCACACATTAGTTGAGAGAAATGCAATTCAGGAGACCTCTTGCTATCAAACTTACCACTAGAGTAACCTTTGAGAAAAATACTTCAACAGAAGTGCTGAAAACACTATGTGTTACTGTAGACCCAATTAATTTCCACCTCTACCACAAGAAGTATATTGACCAGGCATGACAAACACTGCAGAGTTTGCTTAAAAACTCTCTTCATAGGAAACATGTTTATTCCCAAGTAATGTGGAAGGGTTCCAAGAATCCATTAGTGTTCTCTCAAAGATAAATGAACTTGGTGACAGAAAGTGGACTGTAGGTTCATATTCATTTTGATATTGAATAAATGCTGTTGCACTAGTCTGGTAGTACACAGTCCATGCACATCTCAGCTTTCCTATGTTTTAATATGGAAGGGAAGACTTGGGAAATACCTGTACTGCAGAAGCTCTTTCTACTTCAAGATGCAACAGACTATTGCATCTGTTCACTGATTTGGGGATTGAAAGGTGTTTCCAGAGCTCTTTCGCTATCAAACTTACCACAAAAGTCATATCTCAGAAAGATTGTTCAACAGAGTATTAAAACAGTCTGTGTGATGAGAGACACAATTTGTTTAATCTTCTACTGAAATCAGTACCTTATCCTGGGGTTAGAAATACCACTGAGTGTGCATGATTTGAACATGCTATGTAGGAAATAGTCTCATTCTGGAGTGATTTATAAGGGTTCAAAAGATTCATTACTATTGTATCGTGAAGAAACACACTGAGTGACTGAAAGTAAACTACTAACTACATGTTAATTTCGACACTCCTGAAACTTACTGTCCTACTCACAGAGAAGGCTGTGCTTGCACATCTTAGAGGGGTTATGTTTTCCAGCTGGAAAAAAAATACTTTGTAGAAAACTCTAGGAGCTCATTCTTTCTCAAAGGTCACACAGTCCTATGCTAGCATTCACACATTTGCTGAGGAAAATAATTTCACTACGTCTTTTGCATTTTTCACTTCTGTTCAAGTATTCCCAAATCGTCACTTTCTAACTAAGTTGGAGATTAGAGAAAGAACAGCTAAAATTACGTTTTCTTTCTGAAATGAGTCAGCAGATATGTAAGACCACGTCACTTTAAAAGTAGGGAAGCTTTCACTGAAAGGTTCCCTACTAATCATTCTTTTGCTGTAGAAAATAACAAGGAAGAAAAGACATTCATGTACTGTGCAGTACCTGACTTGAACAAAATCGTTTGTGAAGGTCAAAATGTGAAGGAGATGAACAGTTTACTTCTTTCAAACAAGTGAATTTCTCTCTGTTCTAACTATTATGAATTGTTGGAAACCTTCGAAATCACTTGGGAATGAACAAGTTCCTTACAAAGCCTGTTTGAGGAAAACTCTGTCTGAATTGCTTCCAACCGTAATTCAAGGAACTCATTTTACAGGTACACATATGCAATGCTCTTTCCACAACTTAGACTTTTCCAGCACTTCTGTTCAGGTGTTTTTCTGCACAGTCACGTTTCTGGTAAATATTATTACACCAAAAGTTTTGCCAAATCACTTGTGCCCAGTGTATGAATGGTGCACAGGAGCATGCTATCTGTCAGATGGGGGAAACTTCTAAACCATACTTTTCTCCAATTCATTTTCTTCTATGAGAATATCACAGAATAATTGAGAAATGTAATTTTGCTGTACTACATAAATTGGCCTCTACAGGTTTGTGAGGGTTAAGTGAATGTAGAAATAACAGTCCACGTTGCACGCTCCATGGGCATTCCATCTGATTACACAGTAGTGCTGAGACATCCATCCTCCAAATCACAAAAAGGAACAATATTTTGTATGAAGCGGGTTTTCAGCAAACATCATTGACACTCCTCATCATCATATTAGTGTTCTCATTTGAGTAAAATATGAAATGAGAGGTGTATCATATTGGGCCATCTCTATTCAGCTCTTGGTTGAGGAATCTTCCTAACATATCAGTTTTGTGGAGTGAGTGAGATAGAATCAACTACTAAAGTCTTTTATTGATAGCCAGTTGGTAAAGGCTGGCATAGGAATATGAGATATTTGAATGACAAGAATCTTCTATAATAGTGTTTTCTCGTGTGTTTCTGTTCCAAGAGGAAAGCGTATCCCAATAAAAATGTGCAAGTAAGTGTGCTTTGGACAAGAGAGTTTTGTGATGGTTGAAATGAGTGTGAAAGGAATGCTTGATTGTCTGTCACCTAGTTCATTTTCTTTGGATAGAAGAGTAGAGGATTGTTGGAACCCTTCCAAATCACGCTGGAAAGACGCGGAGTTAATACAACCATTTCTGTGCACAGCTTTTTGACAGTGTTTACAAGTCGAGGGCAATAGTCCTATTTCAGACTAGGAAAAGGGAATGATGTTTTTGATCATACACATTGCATTTTTCAGTTCTATTCAAGTATTCCAGAATAGTCGCTTTCTTACTAAGTTGGAGATTAGAGAAAGAGCAGCTAAAATCACTCTTACTTTCTGAAATGAGTCAGCATGAGTAAGACCATGTCACTTTAATAGTAGGGGAGCTTCCACTGAGAGGTTCCCTGCAAAGCATTCTTTCCTGTAAAAAATAACAAGGAAGCAAAGACATTCATGTACTGTGCAGTATCTGACTTGAACAAAATTGTTTGTGAAGGTCAAAATGTGGAACAGATGAGCAGTTTACTTTTTTCAAGCAAGTGAATTTCCCTCTGTTCTAACCATTATGAATTGTTGGAAACCTTCAAAATCACTTGGGAATGAACAAGCTCCTTACAAAGCCTATTTGAGGAAAACTCTGTGTAAATTGTTTCCAACCATAATTCAAGGAACTCATTTTAGAAGTACACATACACAATGCTCTTTCCACAACCTAGACTTTTCTGCCACTCATGTTCAAGTGTTTTTCTGCACGGTCGCGTTTCTGGTATATATTTCACCAAAAGGTTTGCCAAATCCCTTGTGGCCAACATATGAATGGTGCACAACAGCATGCTTTTTGTGAAATAGAGGAAACTTCTATATTTTTCCAGAGAAAGCATATCTGAATAAAGATATGCAAGTAACTGCTTTGTACACAACAGTTTTGTGATGGTTGAACTGAGTGTGAAAAGATGGCTCAATTTTCTGTCACCTAGTTCATTTTCCTTGGATAGAAGAGTAAAGATTGTTGGAACCTTTCCAAATCACACTGGAAAGACACGGAGTTAATACAACCATTTCTGGGCAAACAATTTTGACAGTGTTTATAAAATAAGCTCAATAATCCTATTTCAGACAAGCTAAACAGAATGTTTTTGATCATACACATTGCATTTTTTACTTCTGCTCAAGTATTCCCAAATTGTCACTTTCTAACTAAGTTGGAGATTAGAGAAAGAGCAGCTAGAATCACGCTTTCTTTCTGAAACGAGTCAGCAGATATGTAAGACCATGTCACTTTAAAAGTAGGAGAGCTTCCACTGAAAGATTCCCTGCAAAGCATTCTTTCCTGTACAAAATAACATGGAAGTAAAGACATTCATGTACTGTGCAGTACCTGACGTGAACAAAACCGTTTGTGAAGGTCAAAATGTGGAGGAGATGAACACTTTACTTCTTTCAAGCAAGTGAATTTTCCTCTGTTCTAACTACTATGAGTTGTTGGAAACCTTTGAAATCACATGGGAATAAACAAGTTCCTTACAATGCCTGTCTGAGGAAAACTCTGTCTGAATTGTTTCCAACCATAACGCAATGAACTCATTTTAGAGGTACACAGACCCAACGCTCTTCCCACAACTTACACTTTTCCAGCACTTCTGTTCAAGTGCTTATCCTGCACAGTCACGTTTCTGGAAGATATTATTACTCCAAAACATCCAACAAATCACTTGGGCCCAACATATAAATACGTGCACAAGAGCATGTTATCTTTGAAACAGAGGAAACTTCTAAACCATAGTTTTCTCCAATTCATTTTTTTCTAGGAGAACATCATAGCCTGACTGAGAAATGTAACTTTTCTGTACTACATAAATTGGCCTCTACAGGTTTGTGAGTGTTAAGTGAATGTAAAAGTAAAAGTACACGTTGCGGGCTCCATAGGCATTCCATCTTATTACACAGTAGTGCCCAGATTTCATTCCTCCCAATCACAAGAAGGAACAATATGTGGTATAAAGCGCATTTTCAGCAAATGCCATCTGCACTGTTCTTCATCATATTAGTGTTCTCATTTGACTAGGAGATAAAATGAGAGGTGTATCAGATTGGGTCGTCTCTTTTCAACCCTCGGTTGAAGAATCTTCCTAACATATCAGTTTTGTGGAGTTAGTGAGACAGAATCAGTTACTGAAGTTCTTTATAAATAGCCAATTGGTGAAGGCTAAGATAGGAATATAAGATATTTGAATGACAAGGAGCTTCTACAATAGCGTTTTCTCATGTGTTTCTTTTCCAAGAGAAAAGCATATCTAAAAAAAGACATGCAAGTAAGTGTGCTTTGGAAAAGAAAGTTTTGTGATGATTTAAAGTAGTGTGAAAAGAACGCTTGATTTTCTGTCACCTACTTTATTTTTCTTAGAGAAAAGGGAAAAGAATTGTTGGAACCCTTTGAAATCTTGCTGGAAAGATGCAGTTTTTATACAACCGTTTCTGAGAAAACAATTTGGGCAGTGTTAATAAGTCCAGGACAATAGTCTCATTTCAGACAAGCTAAAGGGCACAATGTTTTTTTTTATCATAAACTTGCATTTTTTTTACTTCTGCTCAAATATTCCCAAATTGTCACTTTCTTACTAAGTTGGAGAGTAGAAAAAAAGCAGCTAGAATCACGTTTTATTTCTGAAATGTGTCAACAGAAGAGTAAGACCATGCCATTTTTAAAGCGGGAGAGCTTCCACTGAAAGGTTCCCTCCAAAGCATTCTTTTCTGTAGAAAATAAGGAGGAAGCTAAGATATTCATATACTGTTCAGTAACTGACTTGAACAAAACTGTTTGTGAATGTCAAAATGAAAGGAGATGAAGAGTTTACTTCTGGCAAGCAAGTGAATTTCTCTGTGTTGGAATCATTATGGATTGTTGGAAACCTTCAAAATCACTTGGTAATGGGCAAGTTCCTTACATAGCCTATTTGAGGCAAACTACGTCTGAATTGTTTCCAACCATAATGCAAGGTAATCATTTTAGAGGTACAGAAACGCAATGCTCTTCCCATAACTTAGACTTTCCCAGTGCTTCTGTTCAAGTGTTTATCCTGCATGGTCACATTTCTGGTAAATATTATTATGCCAAAAGATCCAACAAATCATTGTGCCTAACATATGAATGGTTGCACAAAAGCATGCTATGTGTGAAATAGAATAATCTTCTATTTTTTTTCCAAGAGAAAAGCATACCTAAATAGAGACATGCAAGTAAGTGTGCTTTGGATAAGACAATTTGTGACTGTTGAAATGAGTGTGAAAATAATGCTCAATTTTCTGACACATAGTTGATTTTCTTTGGATGGAAGAGAAAAGAATTGTTGGAACCCTTTGAAATCATGCTAAAATACAAGGTTTTCTTACAATCGATTCTAAAGTAACTATTTGGGCAGTGTTTATAAGTCCAGGACAATAGTATCCTTTCAGACAAGCTAAAAGGAATGATGTTTTTGATCATACACATTGCATTTTTCACTTTTGCTCAAGTATTTCTGAATTGTCACTTTCTTACTAAGTTGGAGAATAGAGAAAGAGCAGCTAAAATCACGTTTTCTCTCTGAAGTGTGTCAACAGAAGAGTAAGACCATGCCACTCACTCTTAAAGTAGAAAAGCTTCCACTGAAAGGTTCTCTCCAAAGCATTCTTTCCTGTAGAAAATAATGAGGAAGCTAAGACATGCATGGACTGTGCAGTATCTGACTTGAACAAAACTGTCTGTGAATGTCAAAATGAAAAGAAGATGAACAGTTCACTTCTTCTAAGTAAGTGTATTTCTCCCTGTCAGAACCATTATGGATTGTTGGTAACCTTCCAAATCACTTGGGAATGAACAAGTTCCTTACAATGCCTGTTTGAGGCACACTCTGTCTGAATTGTTTCCAACTGTAATGCAAGGTAATCATTTTAGAGGTACACAAACGCAATGATCTTCCCACAACGTTGTAGACTTTTGCGGCATTTCTGTTCAAGTCTTTTTCTGCACAGTAACATTTCTGGTAAATATTATTACACCAAAAGATCCAACAAATCACTTGTGCCCAACATATGAATGCTTGCACAGGAGCATGCTATCTTTGAAATAGAGGAAACTTCTAAACCATAGTTTACTCCTATTCATTTTCTTCTCAGAGAAAATTGTAGCCTAACTGAGAAATGTAAGTTTGCTGTACTACATAATTTTCCTCTACAGGTTTGTGAGTGTTAAGTGAATGTAAAAGTAAAAGTACATACTGTGGGTTCCATGGGTATTCCATCTGATTACACAGTAGTGCTGAGCTTTCGGTCCTCTCAATCACATGGTTGGGGAACAATATTTCTTTCTAAGAGGGTACTCAACAATGCCATCTATACTGTTCATCATCGTATCAATGTTCTCATTTGAGTAGGAGATGAAATGAGATGTGTCTCAGATAGTGCCATCTGTTTTCAGGACTCGGTTGAAGAATCTTCCTAACATATCCATTTTGTGTGTGAGGAAGAAATAATCAGCTACTGAGTTTCCTTATTGATAAGCAATTCGTGAGCACTAGAATAGGACTATGTGATATTGGAATGACAAGAAGCTTCTAGGGTAAAGTTCTCTCATGTGTTTTTTTCCCCCAAGAGACAAGCATATCCCAATTAAGACATACAAGTATAGTCCAAGAGGTGCTTTGGACAAAACAGTTTTGGGAAGGTGGAAATGGATGTGAAACAAATGGTGGACTTTATGTTACTCAGTTCATTTTCCTTGGAGAAAATAGAATGAATAATTTGAACCCCTCAAGATCACTCTGGAAAGACACTCTTTCAAAACAACTGGTTCTGGGCAAACAACTTTCTCAGTGTTTCTAAGTCTAGGACAATAGATTCATTTCAGAAATGCTGAAGAGAATGATGTTTTTGATTGTACACAAGCATTTATCACTTCTGCTGAAGTATTCCTGAAATGTCACTTTCTTAATAAGTTGGAGAGTGAAAGAGCAGCTAAAATCATGTTTTCTTTCTGGAATGTGTCAACGGATGCATAAGACCACGTCACCTTTAGAGTAGAACAGCTTCATGGTACACTTTGCTCCAGAGCACTCTTTCTTGTGGAAAATAATGGGGAAGGTAAGACATGCATGTACTGTGCAGAACCTGTCTTGGACAAAACAGTTTGTGAATGTCAAAATGAAAAGAAGATGAATGCTTTACTTCCTTTAAGCAAGTAAATTTCCCTCAGGTAGAAGCAATATGAATAGTTGGAAACCTTTGAAATTACTTGGGAATGAGAAAGCCCTTGCAGAGACTGTTGTAGGCAATCTCTGTCTGAATTGCTTCTAAAGGTAAGACAAGGAACTCATTTCAGTAGTACACAAACACAATGCAGTCCATGAAACACAGATTTTCCTAGTGCCTTTGTTGAAGTGTTACTTCTGCTGTGTCTCATTTGTGGTAAATATTATAGCCAAAGATCTACCAAATCACTTGTGTCCCAACATCTGAATGCTTACATAGGACTATGCTATCTGTGAAACAGAGGAAACTTCTAACTCATAGTTCCCTCCAGTGCATTTGATTTCTAGGAGAAAATTGTAGCCTAACTAAGAAAGGTAAGTTTGCTGTACTATATAAGTTGGCCTCTACAGGGTTGTGGGTATTAAGAAAATGTAAAACCAAAGGTACACGTAGGGAGCTCCATGGGCATTCCATCTGATTACACAGTAGTGCTGAGCTTCAGTCCTCCTAATGACAAGGGTGGAGGACAATATTTCTTACCAAGCAGGTACTCAACAAATGCTGTCTACACTGTTCATCATCATATAAGTGTTCTCATTTGAGTAGCAGATGAAATGAGAGGTTTCTCAGATAGTGCCATCTCTTTTCAGCACTTGGTTGAAGAATCTTCTTAACATATCCATTCTGTGAATGAGTGAGAAAGAATCAGATAGTGAATTTCTTTATTGACAGCCAATTGGTGAGAGCTAGCATAGGAGTATGTGATATTGGAATGACAAGAAGCGTCTAGGGTAAAGTTTTATCATGTGGTTTTTTTTTCCAGGAGAAAAGCATATCCCAATTAAGACATGCAAGTACAGTCCATGATGTGCTTTGTACAAAACAGGTTTGGGAAGGTCGAAATGGATGTGAAATGAATGGTAGATTTTCTGCCACCCAGTTAATTTTCCTTGGTGAAAATAGAAGAGAACGGTTGGAACCCTTCGAGATCACACTGGAAAGACACTCTTTCAAAACAACCGGTTCTGAGGAAACAACTTTGGCAAGTGTTTCTAAGTCCAGGACAATAGACTCCTTTCAGAAAAGGTGAAGAGAATGATGTTTCTGATTGTACAGATGCATCTGCTGAAGTATTCCTGAAATGTGACTTTCTTATTAAGTTGGAGAGTTGAAAGGGCAGCTAAAACCACGTTTCCTTTCTGAAATGTGTGAATGGATGCATAAGACTATGTCACCTTTAGAATAGAACTGCTTCCAACTGCTTTCCTCCAGAGCATGTCTATGCGACAGATGGCACTTCCCTGAAGGGGGCAGAGGGCTGCAAACAGATCCGGTGTTGGCAGGAAGTCTCTAGGAATGGATGTGTTGGCAGGACAAGCGGTAGTTATGGTTCACCAACGTGGCGGGTGGCAGTGGTTTGACTCACCCAGTTTTCCCCACAGACATGGGCCACCTTCTCCCTTTATCCGGCATCCTTAGCCTGGCAAATCTGGCATGAAGGCTGCTTGCTTGATCGTGTCTTCTTCTCCCAACGTAGACAGCTGTTGGAGGAAAATGCTAATCTCCAGGAGTACATGGAAAAAAGAGACCCAGGAAAAGAAGAGGGTAAGCCGTACTAAAGAAGATCTGCTCTGGAAGCTCCAAACTGGGGACCCAACCAGCCCAGTTAAGCTCTCTCCCACATCCCCTGTTTACCACAGCTCCTCCTCTGGACCCCCCTCACCTGCCAGAGTCGGCACGATGCCCAGATGATATCACCACACAGCCCTCCAGAGCTGTGCCTCCTACTGTAACCCATGCTTCCACCTGAAGGGAGTCTTGACCGGCGCCTCCCACCGGGAGTCCTGTGCGCATGCTCAGTAGCTGCAGAGTGGCAACCTCAGAGTCCTCCGACCTTGGTGTAAGACTGACCTGGTATTGACACTTAGGAAGGTGTTGACCTTACTTAGAGACAAAAAAAAGAAATGCCCACTGCTCCTCAATGATGAATTTCACTGCAGAATTCCACTTTAGTGACAAATAGTTTGGTTTGAAATCTATGCTGAATAATCATTGTGCACTGTGCCAGAGTGTGTGGATCTTTAGATGTACGCATTTGCACTCGCAATGGTTCTGAATTTCATTTTGTATAACATGAAATGCTGACATATTTTGGTGAAGGTCAGCAGCTTTCTAACTTGTTAGATTCTTATTATCCCCTAAGAATAATAGGGAAATGAAAATGCATTTCTATCTAGCTTCCCAAGAATATTTCTATCCAAAATAGAAAAAGGGGGAAAAAAAGATACAGAGAAGAGGCACCTTTCAACCTGCCACCAAATGGTACTGTATTTAACACGGACACCAGCAACTTGTGAATGGTAGCTGCCTTTGGAATGATCACAATCAGCTCTCTGTCAGCATGCTATGAAGTCACCATAATTCCATTCACAGGTTTTAATTGTTAATGCTCCTGTCATGGGTGGGTAAGGGAGAGAGCCATGGGGAACCCTGTGGGGTTTAGCAGCTTCTCGGACATCACTCATGACAGCAAATCATCTAGTCTCATAAACACGTTTTGCTTTTTCCCAAATGGCATCTTGGAATCTCTCATTCAGCTGTTGCATCCTTGGGAAAATATGAAAGAGTGTGCCTGCCCTTGTGGAGTGAGGGTGAGGATGGTCTTGGAGTTGACCTAGGCCATTTGCCCTCTGGCCTCAAGAAAGACTGATGGGGTGTGTACTTGGACCAAGCACAGAGTAGGGAAGCTCTGGCCTTCTGTGTGATTTGCTCCAATCTGATGCTGCAAAGGGTCCCCCACTGCTGTGACCTTCAGGACCCCATTTCATAGCAACCCCCCATCCAGTTCTCCACTTCAGTTCAACAGCTCAGGCCCATCACTGTACCTGGAGACGGCTCAGGGATTCTAGCAGGGGTTTCTAGAAAACCAGTTCTTCCATCTTTGGGGACCAGTTCCACACTGTGCTAGACCATCCCGTGACCTCCTAGGAACCCAGGAATATTTTCTGCAGGATCATCGAGCAGTGCCACAGCCGACAGTGGTCCGATCTTAGACCAGGAGGTTCTTCCACACAGAGGGGCCCATCAAAGCAGCCAGCCAGTGGGCACTGGCTACTGGACTGGCATCTGTCTCTGAAATGATAGAATTAGAATGTGAAAGGTATCTCTGCAGTGCTGTGGAAGGTTAGGAGCATGACGCCCCAAAGAGAAGTAGTTTTAACAGTTGATATGGTGATGGTAATGACACCTTTGTTTCCTGTTTGTGACGGAGACCCTGCGCTTTCCTTCCTAAGGCCCCTGGAAACCGTCCTGAGCATAGGGCTATCTCTGAACATGACCAAGGCAAGTAGACCCATGCAGGGACATCCATGGTGGGGAAGAGATGGTCCTTGGAAGGAAAGGGTTGGCTTGCCAAGGGCCCTGCATGCTTGGCTGGCATGAAGACAGACCTGGTCTGTGTTCCCTGCTTGAGCAAAGGTTGGCCTTTGTGGCCTCAGGTCCATCTCATTTCTAGGAAACCTCCAAGGGTCTTTTTCCCATCCAGAGGACATCCATAGTAGGTAACCATTGAAGAAACATTTCTCTTTATCTTTTATGCTCTGCAAGATGCTGTGATATTGAATTTGGCAGTCCATTAGAATAGATCATGCCAGGTTGACAAAGTACACAGTTATGTCTTCTGTTAGTGACACCACCTGCAAACACGGGTTCCGTGGTAGCTCAGCTTTCCACCTTAGGAACTGCACCTATAAGGGCATCTGCTAAATGCAGTTACACAGCAATACAGATCTTGGTGTCCTGTTAGGATGTGCTACAGTGTGTTAGCCTAGTGCAGTCACAGGTGTAGTGATGTTGGCACCAGGTGGACTGGAACTCTGCTGTGACTGGCTCTCACCTTGGGCACTTGCACTCACTCCTACATTGCCATGGATTCATCCCTTCATCGTGGACACCCACCACATCTGGCTCTTATCCTGGAACATGATGGGTGGCTGTTGGGCCCCTCTTGCCACTCCACCCATGCACCATTAGAACGTGGACTTCTCTCAACGTGGAAGTCCTGTCATCCACCTCCCAGGCTGGAGCTGTTTGCACATACGAATGCTGCAGCCCCCCACCTGCCTCAGACAAACCCACCAAACCTCACCAACCTCTTGTGAGTCGGTGTTCTTCCCACCCTCGGTCCCCATGGCTGGGGCGGCATTCTGGCTGGGTGTCAAAGTAGGAGAAGAGCTGGTCAGCTGGCACACTGCGTATGACTGTTTGAATGAGGTCACACATTTCTTACCTGGACCCAGCACTTCCTGTGTTGCATCTTTGTGTCGAAGCATATTAAAATTAATTTGAAGGAGCTCCTGTGACATGCATTTCATGTAACATAGACTGGCTGGTTCAGGCTTCAGAAAATTTAGGCTGGAACCCAAGGCAGAGCAGCCAGGGAAGTGTTTGGCAGGCTGGGTTTCTTTTCTGTGTTTGTGAGGGTCAGCCACAAGCCTCCAGACCCCGCTGACTCCACAGGCCACCGTGTTTGCAGCCTGGGGTCCTCAGCAGCCCAGCTCTAACTTTGGGGAGCTCAGTGACTCTGCTCTGCCCAGCTGTCTTCAGTAGGCTGGGAGGGCTGAAGTCTGTGGGAAATAGGACACATAACATTGAGAACAATCCCTTCACCCTCAAATTCAAATTCAGACCTAGATGGGGGTCTGTTTCCACCCCCAGTGAAAGCTAAGTCCTGTCAGTTCATGCCCTATGGCTGCCAAGCTCTCTCACAAGAGGCAGGGGAGGTGCCCTGGTTCAGTGGCCTCGGTCACAGCAGTTCCTTACCTCATGCACAGACAACCTGGCAGGTTTTCTCACACCAACAGGGCAGCACAGGATGCTGGACAGCTCTGCAGCTCTTCCTACAACACTCCTGCAGCCAGCCCACTTGCTCAACCTGAAAGCACGTGCTCCCCGCATCCTGGCCTCTGGTTGGGTTGCAGCCAGTTTGGTCGGCCTGCCCTTGCTTAGGGTCACAAGGGAGATCCCCAGCTGTCCAGAGGATCTGGACAAGGGACATCACCCCAGCTGATCCCCCTGTGGTGGTTTTGCAGGGTGTACTGGAGTGGCAGCGACTTTAGGGAGACTGCAGCAAGTCTGCTCTTCTGAACAATTGTGGAACAAATCACCTCAAGTCATTTCCAGGCCTGCAAGGACCACAGGATCCCTACTGATGGCACCTACCTATTTATTAATGATTCATTTGACAACCTGTCTCAGCCCGTTAGTGTTTTAGGGCTGTCTCGTGACCTCCACTTTTATAGTAATCATCTTCCATTTCCTTTCCCCCACATGGGAGTCCTCACCTTCACTGCACAGAAGAGCAGACAGGAGACTCAGCCACTGGCATGTGCAGGAAGCAACATTAGAACTGCTTCCTCCTCTCTGCAGAGAGCCGTCTGCTCCCACAGCTGATCTGCAGCAGGCAGAGGAAACTTCTGAAGCCAGCCAACGCATCACCTCCTCTGTGAACCATCACCTCCAAGGAGCCTTGCACAGCCTGCTCTCCCTGCATGGGGGACATGGGTCATCTCAGCAGGAAGGAGTGATGCTTCAGCAGGCAGAAGCCCAGAAAGTGGGTACAGGCATACCTTAGAGATGTTGTGGGTTCGATTCTAGACCACAATTAAGCAGATATTGCAGTAAAACAAGTTCTAATCTTTTAACTGGTGGAGGGTCTTGCCTTCAATTTGTAAAAAACGCAACATCTGTGATGCATGATGAATCAAAGCACATGGTGTGCCTGTGCTTCTCACCTGTTTGCACAGCTGCTGCTGCCTCAGAGCACAGGCATCAGGCCAGACCTCTGGGGCTGCACCCAATTAGCGAGAGTCAGGGTTCTTTCTGCCCACTAGAGAGTTTGGGTCAAATGCTTAAATACACACAAAAACACCCCCAAAGGCTGGTATGCTGTCTTGGTTGTTAATACAAGGGGAAGTAAATCACTTAAGTTTGCTTATCTTAAATCTCTTTTTAAAAGTTAAATTAATTGGGGAGACACTGGTTTGCAAATACATACGGGTTTCAAGTGTACAACTCATTAAAACATCATCTGCACACGGCATTGGGAGCCCATCACCCCAGGTAAACTCTTTCTGTTCCCATAACCCCCACCTCTGCCCCCCCTGCACCTACCCCCCACCCCTTTTCACTTTGGCTATCACCACACTGTTGCCTGTGTCTTTTGTGTTATGGAGGTCTGTCCAGGAAGTATCCAGCCACATGCTATGAAACATAGAGACATTTACTGAAGAAGATACAAGATTCAAGAAACATTGTACATAGGACAGTGATGCTTCTGTCCTTTTCAAACTAGGCATCTTGGGACCTCACACTGTTCTCCTTCCCAATCACCATTAGCTACCCTGTTGTACTTTCCTGAATCTCATTGGTGGTGTGTAATCTCTTCCCTTTCAAAGGTGATTTCAGTTTTGGGAAAAGCCAGAAGTCATAGGACGTGGGGCTGAGTCACCTGGGTGACGTGATGTTTTACCAAAAGACTCTGCCTGAGACATAATTCATGGGTAGGTGCATTGTTGTGGTGAAGCTGCCAATCACCAGTTGCCCATAGCTGCAACCTTCTGAATCATCCAAATAGTTTCCTCAGAGAAATATTCAAGCTTAACCCAAAATTGGATGCAGATTTGTTGCTCTACTCACTCAGTCATTTTGAATGTGACGGCCACACAGTGCACATGCTCACTCAATGGCATCTACTGCCCCCACTGACCAGTACAGTGAAGTCGTCATTGTTCATTGTTCACATATTCACATTCCAGTCCACTCTCCTTGGCTGCCAGGTTACATCGATGTTATGCAAACTGTTCTTATTACACTAACAATGGCTGGACTTTTCCCAGACAGACTGTGTACCACATTTTTCCATGTACAATGCATTCCTGTGCATGATGAACACCCATGTTTTTGGCCCAAACTTTCAGGAAAAAAATCTTTCATTTTAATTTTTTAATTCAAATTTTTGGTTATTTGTATTTAGAAACAAAACTAATTATCATATTCCAGGGTATTATTTTGCATACAGATAATGTTATTGCTTTCCAGAGTAACACTTTTAATGCATAAGCATAAAAAAAGAATTAAAAACATTTATATAGATATGAAATTAGCACTACCCATGTATAACTCACATCCTTATTTTTCCCTCAAAAGTTGGGCAAAAAACTGCGCATTATTCACGGCAAATTACAGTATACTTTTTTGGAGCTAATAATCCCTTCATCTCCTTTCATCCAGCTCCTCTCTCCCCTCTGACAACTGTCAGTCTATTCCATCTATGTGTCTGCTTCTATTCTGTTCCTCGGTATATTCTGAACCAAAACAAAACAAAAAATAACAAGCCCCCTGGCATTTCTGCTGGCCCAGCTCTCTTCACCCCTCTGCACCCATCATCTGCCCCAGGGCTAACTTGCCTAACTTACCAAGCCTGCAAGGCTTTTCCAGCAAAGGCACCATGGGGGGAATGGGATGCCATGCAACTCTAAGTGGGCGTCACCCTGCAGTGTGTGACTGAGAGCCCTGCCTGGGTGCAGCATGCCAGGGCACCCACTGCACAGACTACCGACAGGCCACTGGGCACAGCTGCTGCTCTCTGTGTGGGGGTTTCCCTCTTCCAGATTCATGTAGCAGGGGGCCTCTCGCATCCTCTGTTTCCCATGACTGCACACCGCTGATACCTGAGGAGGCACTCAATGAGAAACTGCATTGTTTGAAGGAGTAAAAAAATATTTATTTATTTATTTTTAGAGAGAGGGACAGGAGGGAGAAAGAGAAACATCCATGTGAAAGAGAAAGGTCAATCTGTTGCCTCTTGAAGCCCCATCCCCCCCCAGCTCCCCACCAAGAACTGAACCTGCAACCCAGACATATGCCCTGATTGGGAATCAGCTGGTGACCATTCGCTTCTCTGGGCGACGCCCAACCAACTGAGCTACACAGGTCAGGGCAGGAGTAAACTTTAAAGCATCCACAGGAAATTGTAAAACTTTGCAGCTTCTTCCTTCCCCAACTCAGCCAGATTCCCCTGGGATGAGGTGCTGACCAAGCTGAGCAGCTAGCCAATGGGCTCCTCTCATTAGCAAAGGGACTGCCTGTTTTGGTCCCTGAACCTTTTCTCACAGAACATTTTTCAGTGACTGTATTGATACGTTTGTGGACAAGCTTGATTTGCTGAAACAAAATTCTTACCTTTGAGGAGGAGCTGGCAATGAATGGTACCCCCAGTAGGTCTTCCAACCCTGACTGGCTCTTGGGGCTGAGCCAAGCTGCGCTGTAATGGTGGGTTTGTAAGGTGGCTGCAGTTCCCCTGTCACCTGGTGAAGAGTCTACGTGGGGTTCCTCGTTACTGCAAATGCCAAGCTGTTGGCACAGCCCTAGATTTACCAGAGGTGTATTGTGACCAAACCGTATGGGCAGAAGGTGCTTCAAGTGACTCCTCCTCGGGCCTGCAGACTAGATCTCTTCTGGGGCTGAGGGTGTCTTGCCTAAGAAAGGGCTGAAAAACCCTGCGGAGTGACTCAAGGGACTGCCTTCTGGCCACCAGGTGGCAGTGTGGCTCTGTGGAAACGGGCTCCGCCTCCCGCTAGGCCCAGGCTGTTGCCTAGCAGAGGCGTGCACCCCCTTCCCCGTGGACCTGGACTCTGTGGAACACCCTGTGACAAAGCCTGGATTTGAAGGCCAGGGGCTAGGCTCGCTGGCCACCTCTGAGAAGTTGCCCTGGGGGAGCCGGCTGGGGGACGCAGTGGACCCCTGTCTGCTGTGTCCCCAGACACTGCATACCCCGGGGGGCATGTTGAGAGTACCTCCATACCTTCAGATCTGTGGTCTAGTTTGCCATTTGGCTGACGACCCTGAGAGATGCCTGGTCATCACTGTCCTATTCCCCATGACAAAGCTGTGGACGCCAGGCCCAGCAACTCTCTGCTCTTCTCTCTAGTGCCCTGGGTGTCCCCTCCAGCACTGTCACCAGCTGAGAGGACACACAGGTTAGGCCTAATCTTTGGGGCAACAGATTTTCCCACTTGATAACTGAATCACTGTGTGTCTGAGAGCTAAGGCCCATTTGAATTTACCTCCCTTGCAAGAAAATGCCCTCTTTTCAAAGGGTAATGGGGACAGAAAGATCAAGTATCAGAACAGTTTACCATGTTCTCTGCCCAGCAGGCACCCATCCTCCCTAAGGAATGGTGAGTATAGAAGGATATTCTGGTGTGACGGGTTTTACGGCACCACACCCAAGTCCTTTAGCAAATGAGACATCGCTGAGGCCCAAACCTGAGCCAAGTCTGGAAAACGAGAAGTGGGAGACAGCAGCAGAGGACCCTAAAGGGGAGTTCAAGGGGTTCTGTGGTTGTGGGCTCTCCTGCTAAGTGTTGGAATAAGGATTTCCACCAAATGGCTGAAGAGGCAATACAGCACCTGCATGTGGGGAGGCAGGGAGATCCTAAAGAAGCCAAGAGTGGGACCTGAGATTCCCTGTGGGGCACTGCCATTCCTGGGGACCTGGCCAAGAGCTGCTAGAATTCTTGAGATGAACACCATGCACACTGAAGCCACAGACAGAATTTATTAGAATTTGCGGAAGCATGGGGTTATGTACCACAAAATAGTTTGGTTGTATGACATAAAATATGGTGGGCAGTTGTTGATGTACAGTGTTGTCAGCAACAATGGGAGTTCCACAGTTTTTAAAGGAAATGGACAACATCTATGTTTTTCCTTAAAATAAAATAAAAACAGGAGCGAACAGCAGAGACCAACTTGATTTGCAGTTAGTGTCAAAATCTAAATCTAGTATCACAATGGTAAGAAACTATAAGAAAACTATTAGAAAAATAGAGCATCAAACAAGCAAAAAATATTTTACAATTTACATAATAAAAAACAGAACTTGTTTACCAATGGCTCCATGTTCAGTAGAAGAAAAAGTTTACCCAAGAAACTACAGCTCTTCAGGTTTGGCAACACGCCAACCCTCCTGGGGATCACCCCACTCGGTGCTCCTCACATCCACTGATGCTGAAAGGCACAACTTAAGCAGGAAACTTATTTTAAATATATATAACTTCTCAATGGGAAATTAAGTCCCCAAATTAAAAAGTTTGTCATCAAGAAACACAAGATCACATAACTTGTTAATAAATTAACAAAGTCTGAGTGTGTCTTCTGAGCCCTGCTTCCCGAGCCTGCTGGACTCTCACACCCTGAGAAAATGCCCTGGACTTTATGGCCAAGGGCATCCATCTCCTGTGGGTCTTCCAGCCAGCAGTTCAACATGTAGAGAGTGATCCAGGATGGCTCCTTGAGAACTGCACCCTGAGACCCTTGACCAGTCGACATCCCATTGAAAGAGAAGGCAACCCCAACAAAGCAATGGCACAAAGACTCTGGATTATAGTGATGAAGACAAAAGTCAGCCAACATTTTTTTTTTACCTAAATCCCCCATCAGGCATCATGATGACAATGATGGAGAACAGAGTGTAGTTCTGACACCACTGGATCAATAAAGCATTTCATTATCAAAAGAAAGTCCACGAGAGTCTGACAAAATGTATTCTTCCCCTTCCCAAGGAGTCTTACATACAATACTCTCATTATGCTGGCAAACAGATACATTTTAAATTATAGGTAACAATTATACATACCATATGTTTAGTTCCACCAGAAGGGAACTAACAGTTCCACGCGCACACATCACACACCATGCCCCAGCAATGAGGATGTGCCCACAAACACACCTGTCTGTCCACCCTGGAAGACAGTGGCCATGAGGCCTGTGACCGGGATGGCCCTTGTTACATGTGTGTTAGTGGGGCCTTCAAATCAGAAAAGATGGGTCCTGGTACAGAGCCAGGCAGAGGTGCCAGAAACGCTGGTGAGCTCATCTACCATGTGGGTAGGGCCCCTGTGAGGTGAGTCCACACTCACCCAAGGAACCCAGCCTCCCACTCCAACCCCAGCAGCCCCCACTGTTAGGCATTCTATTTGGGGCAGCAAAAGCCACTCGATCCAGAATGCTTAGTGGAGGGGAGAAGACCTGGCTGAATCCACCTTCCCACCCCTATGCACAGCCAATGCAGTGGCCAAAGATCAGGCAGAGCCAGGTGCCTCATCCAGGTGTGCACCTACGCTGCCCCGGCACAGGTGCAGAGAGGAGTGTGTCGGGCCTGGGGAGACAACCTATGGCGCCCAAATCACACATCAGTACATGGGGCCAGGTGGCTGATTGCCTGATAGAGTCAATGGAACAAAACTGAAGGTTGGGGAGACGGATGAGTTCTGCCTACAGCCTATATTTAGCTGTCCTTCCGTAACAGCCTGGAAAAGATGGCTCCAGCACTACTTCTTGGTTTGGAAAAACAAATTCAGCCCAAAGTCCAGCTCAAGGGCTGTGAGCAGGTCGGGTGGGGCGGCGCACATGCAGCGGTCGAGGGTCCCTCCTTGGAAGGTCCTGGGGGCCTGGCTGTTTCCTCAGAGACCCTCTTCACGCTCCCTCTGCAGCAGAGGTCCTGGCGTTCCAGTTTGCTGAATTTTTAGGAGTGATGTCACGAAAACATGCCAGTGGGATTTCGGAGGCAGGAAGGGACGTTTACTCATCACAATGGTCTTTCCATCCTGAGCATTTGGGGCTGGGGCGCAAATGAGTAGACACAATATCCCCAAAGGATGTCTCTTGTAGAGCGTGATAAGAAGTGCATTCACTTTGAGAGGCGAACCCCCACACCCTACCTACCCATGGCCCCCATACACAGAGAACACACCTGCTCTCCAGACGAGCACTGCGCGGCAAGAGGGGTATGCACACTGTGTCTGAGTCACCCTCGGGGCCCTGCTCTGATGGGAGGGTACAGGGCTTTTCCTTAGACTAAGCCACAGTTTTCTGTAGCACTGCTGGCTCTGGGCTGAAGAAAGGGAGACGCGCCTGTTGGGGGGTCTCATGCATGAGACAGTGCGGGGGGCAGTGCACTTTTTTCAGTGTGCAGAACAATAAACCTTGTTAGTGCAAAGGTCGACTATAACCACAGTCTTTTGGGCACTGTTTTGTGTGGAAATTTCAGCCAGAAGGGAAATTAAAGTTAAAAAAAAACTTAGACACACTCTCCCTCCAGTTTTTTACTTATGTGGAAAAACACCAGACAAATTGAGCAAACAGCTAACAAGCCCCAAGAAGAGAGCAGACAACCCAAACAAAATAATATTTATCAAAATAGTTTACGGCACCAATCAACATAAACTAAAATGTTTATTTGGGAAACCAAGCTTTGAACTTTTGGGGTCTCCCACCTGTGGTCTGAACCACAGTGGCCCAGCCTTGGGTTGCCTACTGCCTCCCCTCCACTGGCCGACCAGCCATTTGGCTATTTTACAAATTCTTACATTTTTCTCCAAGAGCCTTTTGGGGTAAAGAAAAGTGTTGTCCATTTACAAGGCTTCTTTCTCCTTACACAGACTTGTGCAAAGGCTGGGATGGGGTGGTGAGGCAGGTGGGGGGAGTGGGCAGGGAAGAAATGGGAAACTAAGCTTTGAAAGCAGCATTTATATTCTGTGGTGTCCAAAATACTTGTCTCCCTCAGTTCCAACAACACAGAACCTTCTGTCCCCTGAATTACACTCCAACTACAGGACTCGACTAGCATTCCTGTCTCCTCTGGCTTCTTCCATCTGGGAAGGCCACAGGGGTGGGGGTGGGAGTGGGGAAGTGTGCTATGTAGAGAGACTTATGGAGGCGTGAGGTGGAGGCAGGGCTACAAACCCATACACAAACCTGTGCATTTGGACGATGGATACAGCAGAGGGACAGCAATACAACCCCAACTTTTCTGTGGGTCTCACGGGGGTGGAGGGGGCCACGCTCTCAACAACATGCTGATGGCACGGAGTAATTAATTATTTGGCCATTTTCCAAGTTAATGTTAAGCACCAATGTATTTGCTGAGTGATTCACAGAAACTGACAGGAGGACTCAATTTGATCACACATACGAGAGGGGTCAAATAGATCATGGTAGGGGCCACAAGTGGTCAGAAGGACTGGTCACCATCACCTCAGAACAAGCAGACACCTGTCCTGGGAACCTTATAAGACCCCAGGCACTGACCAGAAAGCATCAGAGCGCTGGACGTAGTGAACAGCAGAGACCCACAGAAAAGGGTGTTTTGAGCTCTGCTCATTTGAGGCCGATGGTGCATGAACACAGTGTCACGTTCCAGTTACTCAGGACACGCAGCCAGTGGTGAGACGCCAGAGCAGCAGGAACAGGCAAGGCCAGAGGGCAAGTGTCTGATGAAGGCCCCCTGCGCACACGCAGCCTGGAGTGGAGACAGCACCCCCAGCCTCGCTCCCACAGTGGCGCTCCTGCGCTGGAGTGGGCGGGGTCTGTCAGGGTGGCACAGCCCCTGCATGGAGGGGAAGTGGAGAAGGGGTCACAGTCCTAAGGCCCCTTCTGGAAGCTACTTGGAGGGCAGGGCAGGAGAAAGAAACCGGTCACGTTTTTCCTTGTTGAGTAAACTGCTGGCTTTCAGCTCTGGGGTGAGCCTGTGGGGATGTGCTATTTTGTGGTACTTGTCTTGCATGTATGGCCGACTGTTTGGGGCTAAGCAGGGAGATGGCTACTGCAAGTCTGGGGTAGGTGCATGTTCAACTCCAGAATGGTGCCCAGCGACAGAGCCCTGGCAACCTCCTTTCTACAGCAGCACAGCAGGAGAGGACCTGCTTTCTTTGTGAAGAGGGAGGTTAAGAGGCACAGTGGCCAGCCACAGCCAAGTGGCCCTGGCCAGGGGAGCTGTCAGAGGTGACCAGGGCCTGATGAGCCTGCTGTAGAGCAAGACTGGGCAGGCCCCACACCGTGGGGTGAGGCTACAGTCCAGGTACCGCACCTTTGCCACTTGGGAGCCTGGTGGTCGTGGGTGGGTCCTGTTGCATTTGTGGAGACAGCGAGATGCTTCTGAGTTCTCTGTGGGCATCCCTCAGGGCTGCTGTCACCTCCAAGGGACAGAGCTGTGTGTCACTTGCAGTGGTCCAAATTGCCATCAGGAGTCCTTGCTTGGCCAGTGGCCAGGGATGCCTCCTCACTGTGCCACAGTCCATAGCCGAAGTAGATGGCAAAGCCTGCAGGCCAAGGGCAGAGTGCAATGAGCAGAGAAGGGGCCAGAGGGTAGCAAGGGGGAAGGGTTCCAGGCAGGCAGGCAGAGCAGCCCCAGCAGAGCAAACCTGGCCATACTGCCTGCACCTAGCCTTTCTGCACTTGGAGGAACAACATGACTCTTCAAACAGGGCCAGCAGCAGAGACCCACTGGAAAGCCTCACACCAGGAAAGCCCCTGAGCAGAGGGAACAGCTCAGTTGGGGGCCCCTGGGAGGGATATTAGTTCCTCAGCTTTATCCACTGGCCACCTGGCTGGGGGGTGTGTGGCTGCCGGAGAGGCCAGGGCAGACACTTCAGAAGCTGTACCGCTATGCTGTCCCCTGCCGAAGTGGGGTTTCAGCAGCCCCTGGGTTGCCCTGGATTTCCATGCTGTCTGCATAGTCCCAGCTGCACTTTTTCCCTGTGTAAGTGACTATCACACTGCAGGAGGCATTCAGATCACCTGGGAAGGTATGTACCATAAGAATCCAGTCCAATCCAGTGCTGGGCACTCCAAAAATCTATGGTTAGACCCAGACCTGTCCAGTGACTGTGGTCCAAGGGCCACCCTTACTCTTGTGACATAAGGAGAGCAGGCCTTAAAGGAAAGACTCGGCTACCAAAAAACCAAAAAGCAGCAAATGCCTGGAAGCCAGAAGCTTGCACCGGGGGATGCTAAGAAGCAGGAACCATGTACCTCTGGCAGGAAGAGAGCACCAGGGCCTGAAGTCTCAAGGAGTGGGCACAGTGGGCTGAGCGCAGACTGAGCCAGGTCTCTCACAAAAAGTCTCTACAGGAGTTGCCTGCCAGCTAGACACCAACTTTGAGGGAAGTGAGGGATCCACAGAGTGGGGCAGTCAAGTACCCCCTAGAGTTGGTGCAGCAACAGCTGTCTATTCCAAAGTGTGACAACACAGGACTAAAAGGCCTGGCAGAACCACGGTCCTGAGATTACTGCTCTTATCAGGGATACTGAGGGACATAGGTCAAGGCCAGTCCCCCTGCATCAGCACTCAGCTTAGACATTGAGGGAGAAAACTGAGTTCATCTCCCACAGCCCCTAGAGAGAGACTAGGCCACGGTCAGGCCCAGAGAGGATCATCAACCCCATGGTGACACCCATGCCTCTACAGGCCCGCCAGTGCCCACATCCCACATGGAGATGTGAGGCCCCAACTTTCACACTTGCGGGGAGAAGGACTGATGGGCTGTTGATGGCAGACTCATAGCCTTGGTCTGATTAGCCTCAAGCTCTTGCTCAATGACTAGTTCAGGCAAGAGGCTATTAAAATGAAAAGTACCTGAAAGGAGGAAAGGACCTACCAGGAACTCCTTGTTGTATGAGAGAAAACTGCTGACTACCTGTGTTTCTACTGTGTTTTGAAATCTGAACCAAGGGTGGCTCAGTGACATTAACCATCCAGACAAGTAGCAGGGACATGAGTGGGCAGCAGGGATGGGAGGCCTCAGGAGACACTGGAGTACGGGACATGCTGGTTACAGCGGCACCGATGAACTGACCTACCTATCAACATCCATACTGCAAACCGGACCCACGTGCCTTGGTCCAGCTGCATCATGAGATAGACGTTCACAAAGATGCTCAGGACAGGAAGAACTGGCAGGAAGGGCACCTGCAAAACACAAGGCAGCGGCATCAGTTCTGACAGGCTGAAGAGCATGGAGATGGTGCCTGTTTGAATGATTTAGCAAAACTACCTAGAACACATCATGCACCTGACACTCGTGTGGATCTCTGAGAGTTGTGTGGATGGCCATCTTTACGAGAAGAAGAGGAAGTAGCAGCAACCCCACCCCTGTGCCCCTAGCCCCTCCAACGCAAGCACACCCACATGCGGCAAACCCTAACAGGTGGGAGTTTGGGTCTAAGCAACTAACTGCCAAAGTAAGCTCTATTCCTACTTTCCACTACTGCTGTTTTTCCTCTACAGCAGGGGGCTGGGGCAGAATGGCACTTTACCTCCAAAGTTGAACTATTTTATTATTTGTATAATCTGAAAGTGCAGAAGCCTTAGTCACCTCCAAGCCTGGGTGATGATATGTGGTCCACCAGGACAGCATTTGTGAGAAGCCCTGGGGACCAGGTACGCTCCACCACCTGAGAGCCAGGGGCAAAGAGGGGTATCTTCCTCCAGAGTCAGGTCCTCAGCAAGTACTGTCTGTGCCCACAGTCCCATATTCTCCTGAGACTGACCCGCAAGTACCTCCTGCTGGACACCCAAACTCCTAAGGGAGCCCATGTAGGGACTGTCCCAATAGGTGGTCCCCTGCAGGCCTGGCAGGCGGAGTCACTCACCTTAAACGAGAGCTTGGTCTTGCTCTCAGGCTGTCTCCAGATGATGACCGTGACCACTAAGCATAGGATGGCAGAGCCAACGAGTATAAAGACTGCCCACAACTCCCCGTTTGCAAAAGCCTTCTTTCCCAGCACAGCCACGATGCAGAGGATGATGATAAAAATTGCTGGGAGAGACACAGAGAGAGTGGGAGAGGGAGCTGTGTCTCAGCCATTTCTCAAGTTCCCACAGATACTCTTGGCTCTCTCCAAAGCCTATGGAGAGGGAGGCTGTATGTCTGTAGGTATCACCAACAATGAGGACAGAATAACTGACAGCACAGTCCAGAAGTAAGACCCCCACACCCAGGGACAAGAAACCATGCAGTACCAACAGGCAGGACCCCAGACACATTACAGGGAAGGGGAGGCTCTTACCTATGAGGCTGGTTGAAATGTTCACAATTAACCCAGAGATTTTGGAGGGCTCCATGTTTTTGGGTGAAAGTATACTTTTCAAAGAAAACCTTTCTGCTTCTGGTAAAAAGCCTGTCTGGGAATCGCTGGTGCTCACCAATTCATTCTGGTCTACTTGGTCCAGCTCCTCGGTAGTTCTGGCCATCTGGTATACCATGTTAGGTTGCTCTGGCTGATACCTGCACACGAATGTGACCATTGTGGCATGCAAAAAGATTCATAATAATTCAAGTTCTTAGTAAGCCCTCATGGGTAAGTTGCCCAGGACATAATGCAGCATATGGAAAGATGATGGTCAGAATGACATCTTCTCTGGCAAAGCAGAAACACAGAGAAGAGCTGGGTCCTCTTCTGCTGCTGCTTCTGGCAAAACCCTTCTTGGTGTCTCTGTTTTGAGACCACTTGACCTCCACCGTAAACCAGCCCAGAGAAATGTCCTGAGATGGTTTCTCTAGCTCTGAGAGTAGCACTGGCCCTTGGAAACTTAAGATACTAGGCCACTTCCAGCAAAACTAGGCTGCAGGAAGCTAAATCCACAGACAGAAATAGAAAGCAATAACATTAAGATCCTATTTGGTACAGAGAACTGGAGAAATGTGTCTGCAGGCTGATGGCTTTGAGATATTCTGTTCTCAAGACTTAATTGGATCAATTTATTTTAAAGCTCCAAGTGCCTTGGTATAAATAAATCTACAGAGCTGGGTGAAAGACCCAGCCCATGGCATGATTTCCAAGGCACAACCTACCTGCAAATGGAGCTGTCATTTTAAATGAAGCTCCTTATCTTCTCACTCAAAATGAACAGAGCTCAAATCTTTTCCACCAGTCTCGAAAAATAGAATGCCTTATGAATTTTTTTGCATTTAGTCTAAAAGTAAGCATAAAGATATTCACCATATTTTCACTGATTCACTTCTGTAACACCATTTGGTCAATTAGCAAACTAGTTTTCGCAGATTCTACATGGTCACTACCAAGGCTCAATCTAGGTGTTACCTATGTCATCTGCTGTGCACATTAAAAATGGGATCAATGGCCTTGCAAGTAGAAATACCTAAAAAGAAACAAGAGGCTCTTGCCAGGTGACCAACACTAAGAGTCTCCATGAGTACGTGTTCTCATGCTGAGTGCTACCTAGGGCCATTTCTGGGACTTGGGAAGCAGAACCCTGTCCTTCCAGAGCAAGTGAAACTGGCACCCAGAAGTATGCTGTGGAGGTAGCTGAGACACCAAGCTTAAGCCCAGGGCTGCTCTACTATCTCAACCCAGGGGCTAGCCTGGGCACCCAAGCCTAGAACAGCCAGAACCTGGAAAGTCTTCCCGAACATCAGTCTCAGCCATCCCACACCATATACTGGGACTCCTTCCTCCAGGAGCAGTGCAGTGAAGCATCAGAGCAACCTGAGTTTCAAAGGTCATCCCAGTGACTTCAGTTTCACTGTATTCTCCCAATTTCTACCAGGGCCAGTCCCAAGACCCCTCTGTCCCAAGAACCTGGCCCACACTGTAAATATTACCCAAGCCTTCAAAACATCTGATCCCAGGAACTAGGCCCAGCAGTTGAGCTGAGAACCTGTCTTGACTCTCCCAACATCCAGACAGAAAAATGAGGGTGTAAGACAAGAGGAAGGTGAGGCTATCCCTGACTTTTTGCAAGGATGTTCTCTGTAACTAGGCTCTCAACCACCAGATCCCACCCTCTCCTGGGGAGTTCCCAAAGGAGTTATCAATAACCTAAAATTTATACTGTCTAAACCATTAATCTGGACTGCTAAGTGGCTAGCAGGGTTCATGGGCATTTCTGTCATGGGACCCAGAGAAGCCATACATACCGTAAGACCAACACACAGGCAGCCACCAAAGAGTAAGCCAGGAGAGTGCCGATGGACATGAGGTCCACCAAGTCCTTCAGGTCAAAGAGAAAGGCCATCACAGCTGGGGAGAAAAGCATCAGGATCCATGGATGGTCCTCTACACGTACTGACATCCAGAACCACCACCCACTTGTGATCCAGAGCACATGAGAGGTGCTGCTTTTTCTTGCACCCCACACACCCATCCCTTTCCTTGGAAAGACACTTAAAGGAAGAAAAGCTCAGGATTAAATCATATACAGTCCTCAACAGATGGTAACTTTGCAAGCTATTCCAACACTACAGACAGAGAAACTGAAGTTCAGACTCATTGGAACAGTTACCTAAGGTCACACAGCCAGTATGTGAAAAAGTCAGAATTTGAACTAGGTTCTTGTGAGTCCGAGTCCAGTGTTTCTTCCTTTCCAACATGCTGGCTCAGAGACAAGCCATGTTCATCCATCCATCCATCCACCCATCATCTGCCTGGCACTCACTGAAAGCATGGTATACACCACTGAAGGTAAGAAAAGTATCTGGCATATCATCCAAAATATATTAATTGGTTAGCAACAGTGATGAGGAGGTGGCTGAGGGCGGATGAGGCTCCTGACACAGACAGTTGAGCATGGAAATCAGTGTTACTTCCCAACAATCTCAGTGCCTTCACCATGACCACACTTTAGAAAAAACCCACATGCATGCTTATTTTAAAATCCTTTGTACTTTTTCAGAGTGTGTGTGTGTATTTGTGTGGGGACACAGGTTGCTTTCCATTCAAACAATAACTTGGCTAGGTCTATTTGGGGGTATTTTCAAATCATTCACAATCAAGGCAAGTTAAAACATAAACACAAAACCACTGCTTTCCCACAAATACTTCTCAAGCCCCTGTAAATCACTGCAGCTAAAAAAATGTAAATTGTGAATAAATAATAGGATTTAAGAGCAGAGAAGACCATCTGAGTAATTAGAGCAGTGTCCAACCGTGCATGCCACCGGCGCCTACATCCCCACTCACAGAAAAGCTTGAGACAAATCTCCATGTGAAGTCATTTTAGAGAGCCTAACACTTTTTTACACTCCAACCAAATAAAATGAAGAGAAAATCTTCAGTTTGATGAATATACTTTATAGTCACTTTAATGATTATAGTTTCATCTCCCTTCACCAGCAAAGAAAGGAAATTAAGGACAGTCTTTAATATGTTCAAATTACATGTAAATACTGAAAAAATCTTCAGTTTCCAATGCCTTAATCCCTTAAATATATCAGTCATATTCTGACAAATAGTGTTCCTTAACCTGACCACTGTGATCACTCTCAGGAATGTAGAATTATAGGACAAACTTGGTAAATAATAAAAAACTAGGTTTCTTTCATTATATAATGTTAATCAACAAAATGAAGCACACTTTGCTAAGGGCATAAGTACTATTAATAACAACTCATCCATTTAAGATAGTCAAAGGTCTTACCAATGGCCATTTGACAAATCCCTGTGGTACAAACTGTGACCAATGTCACGTGTCCTAATTTATGAAAAAACCTGCTGCCCTACTACTCACAGCCTGGAAGGAGCCAGAGTCTTTGGCATACAAACAAACCAGAAAGAAAGCACAAGCCAGCTTTACACTACGGTGTGCTTCCGACTTTCACCTCTCTGTGTCTCCACTTCCACATCTGCACAATGGGATCACATTGCCTCTCGAGTTATGAAATGCAATCATTAAAAGAGGAAACATAGATAACAAACAGCATGTGGTACATGTGCAAATAAATTTCTGTTCCTCCTCCTTAATCCAGGGCCCGTGGAATATCACATAGACCAGGAGTCCCCAGTCCCTGGCCTGTTAGGAATGGGGCCGCACAGCAGGAGGTAAGCAGCAGAGGACCAAAACTTCATCTGCTTTACAGCTGCCCCCCTGTCATTCACATCACCACCTGAGCTCCGCCTCCTGTCAGATCAGCAGCAGCATTAGGTTCTCATAGGAGCACAAACCCTACTGTGAACTGTGCATGCAAGAGATCTAGACTGCGTAGTCCTGGTGAGACTCTAATGACTGATGATCTGAGGTGGAGCTGAGACTGTGATGCTAGTGCTGGGGAGCGGCTACAAATACAGATTATCGGTAGCAGAGAGGTGTGAGCGCATGGAGACCATAATAAATCAGCTGCTTGCAGACTCATATCAAAACCCTCTCAGTGAGGGGGAAGTGGCAGTTAAGCTGCATCTGGTGACTGGCTATAAAGCCAATCCCACCCCTCTGCCCCAGTCTGTGGAAAACCTGTCTTCCACAAAACCAGTCCCTGGGCCCAAAAGGTAGAGGACTGCTGACATAGACTCAAGGCGTTTTTCAGTCCACGATGTCATCTGTCAAAATCAAGCTCTTGGTGAGGAACCTCACGTTTGGTAAGATAAATATCCTCTGGGGCTGCCATTATTTATGTACCTAAGGCAAATGGCTTCAGCAGCAGCACTTTCAATATCTCCTGGGGAAAAAGTAGTACATCTTATACAGCACTAACCACAAGGGTCTCTCGCTTCCCAGAGAATTCACGAGCATAGATACAAGGACACTAAATTTTCAGTAATAACACATAGTCTCACTTGGCTTCTAAATGCATGGAGATGTCATCTCACCAAAGTTTTCTCAGGGACACTCAGACACAGAGAGGACCAATGGCTTTGAGGGACCATGTGTGTCCTAAGCTCTGGCCAATGAGAGGATAATAACAAAATTCAAACTTTTTGGAAATTCCACCACATCTCTGTAGCCACTGGCCTCTGCTACAGGGTAGTCACCTTGCAACAAACCAGGTTCTAAGGGTAAAAACTGAATGTTAAAAAGACCAGTTAAAACTTCTCATGGGCCACAGTATAATTCAGGACATTACCCTAAGAAGTAATAATAACTCAACTGTTGAAATATTTATGTGTGAAATTATTTCCAGTTCTTACCAGCAATGGCACCTGAGGTTAATGTGGCAATTATTGGTGTTTTGGTTCTATCGTTGATTTTGGCCAAAAATTTAAATAGCAGTCCATCTTCAGCCATGGCATAGATAACTCGAGGCATGGGAAACATGGAACCCAAAAGGCTAGGAAGAAGGAAAAGGCAAAAGCATCAGTAAGATGAGCTTACCAGGAATCAAGGCACCAGCATCCAACCAAGCCCAGTTGACCTCTGGGGAGTGGGGACCCTGAGTTCTCCCCAAGGGCTCATGCCAGCCAGGCTGGGTGAGGCTCATGCTAAAGACTCAGAATTCCACATACCAGCCCCTCAAAAAGCACTTACTCTGAGTTTGTGTAAGTATAAGAATGGGAAAGGCCTAGCAAACAGCACAAACCAACTTACCGTTTTTCTGGAAGGGAAATCTCATATTTATTCTTGCAGTTATTTCCAGCTAAATCAAGCAGAAAATAAAAGAATCTCTACATCCATGAGGATGTCTCTGGTAAATCAATATTTACCATATAGTTACTGTTCATAGGTTTAGCAGGAAACAGCAGGGGCAAAGCGCCCTTCACTAAAAGGCACTCACTCCCTTTTTCAAGGTCACCTCTGCTTGACAGCCAGACTGAGGCCAAAATGCAGTGTTCAAAAAGCTGGCCTGATCCAGTAGCCAAAATTGGGAACAGAAAACCAGTCCCTTGCTGAGCAGATGACAGCCTTGGGTTCTTCAAGAAGATCAATAACATAATTGAGTCTTGGCTGATTAATAGCAATAATAAGGGAGAAACCACAGAATCAAAATTGGGGTTACTGGCTCCATTTCCAGGGAAAAAGGTAATTTTAACAGCAAATCTGCACAAACAGCTTTACTTAGCCCCCCACACTCGATGCCTGAGAATCCTCACCTGGTAGACAGAGCACAGAGGGAGCCAACAGCCACTGCGTACTTGGCGCCTTCCCATCCTACGTGCTTGAAGGCGTCAGGCAGGGGGCTGTCCTTGTCCAGGCACAAGTACGGCATCATGAGTGTGAGGGCAGCCGACACCCCGAAATAGGCGATGAAGCAAATCAGGAGGGAGGCGACAATGCCCACAGGAATGGCCTTCTGGGGGTTCTTGACTTCTTCACCTAGAAGCAGCCAGGAGTCAGCCCAGGAGGTTGAGGTGGTGAGGGGTACCCCACAAACCACAAGGCCCCAGGCCTTTCAGCATCCAAGGAGTCTATGCCATCACAAATGACCACCACCGAACTCAGGTCTATGGGGGCCAGGGTCTGCTGGGCTCTGGAAACATGGGGTGGCCCCTGCAACACAGACCAGATGACCGCTAGGCCCCAGATGGTGTTCTTGACTGTTCTGTCATGGTTCTGACAAGGAAAAGACTTGCTTCCTTTGGCGGGAGATTTGGGAGGCACGATGGAACCTAGACTTTTCAATTTGCCAGGATGACAGTATTTTTAATGGCCTCGTGTCTCCAAATGATGCACAGATGTGAAGTCAGGCTGTGGCCTGGGCTGTCATTATCTCACTTGTTCTAGCAGGACAGTTAGTCACACTCCTGCCGCAGCTTCCTGTCAGGAACTTCCCCTCAGGGAAGTAATAAGGGTGGGGAAGATTATCAGGAAGCTGCAATTTACAAGTTACTCCTGTGTGAAAGCTCGGCAACCAGCACAGGCACACAGGAAGGGAGACAGTGACCCGTGGGGTCACAGGAGGACCAGAGGTGGGTAGGCGTACCTGTGGTGGCGATGCAGTCAAAGCCCACAAAGGCATAAAAGCAGGTTGCTGCTCCTGATAGGACACCAGAGAACCCGAAGGGCATGAAGCCCCCAAAACCGAATCTCCCTGCCTTTGTGTCACTAGAAAAAAAGAGCCAAAACAAAGATCACAGCACCAGTTTCATTATTCCAGTCACCACCCGACTTAAACCCACTGCTCCAGCCCTCAGTATGTGACCCCAGACAGCTGTCACCAACCACCACATCCCAACTCTGTGGGCAATAGGATCCCCAATTTGCATGGCCTAGAGCTGTAAGGGTGTGTACTAAGCCCTTTCCAGAGGTGCCTTATAAATATTGACTTGGAGTAGGGGTGGAATGTAGGAACTGTGATGGGCTGTCCAGCAGGAAAGAGGGAAAAACCAAGAGCAGCCTCTCCTCCAGAACCCTAGAGAAAGATATGAAGCCATGCAGTGCAGGGGCCCCAGACCTAGGAACAAAATGCAAAAAGCCTCCATATTTACCAGCAATTTAGGTCTCAAAACAAGCATTTCCAAAGACACTGAGACTTGAAGAGTGGTTTGTTTTAGTCAACAAAAATGCTTCCAAAGCACCCACATGCTCAAGGTAAACAATTGGGATGCTTCATGGGTAAGGACTTCAAACATATCTGTTGAACCTTAAAGTCCTTGAAGATCCAGAAAATAGACCCAATGGATCAAAACCTGTGACTCTAGACACTAAGCTTCAACAAGGGGCACTTCACTCCTCCGGCCCTATCTGGGTGGCCATCTGTGACATCAGTCTACCTCAGGCCCTGCCTGGCACCAAGTAATCTTGAACCTCCACCACCTGAAGAGCAGCCCCACTCGTTCCAGTCTGAGAAAGGGCAGCTCCAACTCCTCAACACGGAGCCCCAGAGGACACTCACAGCTCCCCATCAGCCCTCCCCACTCAGCTGACTGCCCCTCACACAGACCACTTCACCCCTCGACCTGAGAACAGGAATGAGAGAGAATATTCCAGTCCTATGAACACCGATGCACTGAGGCCGGGTTAGCAACTCATTTTGGCAAATTCGTTTTCAGTGGGATTTACCAACTGACTAATAAAACTGACAAACAATTTGGACCCAATTACTTTCTAACAGGAAACAAGACTTTTCCTGATTCCTTAGGAATAGTTACATTTTTCAGTTCCAGAAGATGCCATGGAGCCACTGGGACTTACTGTGGTGCAGTAGCAATGTGAGGGAAACCTCAACAAATACACAAGTGATAGATGTGGGTGAAATTTCACCAGATTCAAATGGAAGCTAGTCATTTTAAAGTGCGACTGAAGTAAACCATCAAAAAAGGTACAAAAAAGGCAGCCCAGGACAGTTAAGTCAGCAAGGAGCAGTCCACAATCTACACTGTCTCCCAGGTGCCTGGCGGGCAGCCACTCCTGGGTCCATGAATCACAAAGAACTGCCTCCGAACCCATGCAGGATGGAGCCCCTCCATGCTGTATGGTTTCACTGGGAAATGCTTCAGTACTTCAGAGAGACAAACAGTTTCATGTAAGACTGTGTGGCCATCGTCAGAAACACAAATCTACAGCTGGTAAACTAAAAAAAAAAAAAAAGGGGAAATCTTACAGGTTTTAATAAAATGAGTAAGCGAGCTATGTCCCTGTCCCAGTGCACTCTACCTCTTATGGTGGCTGGCTCGCAGCCCCCCATGGCTGTGTCTCTAGGGCTGGGCAACACACGCCACTCTGTCTGGGAGGCGGTACAGCCCATCATTGCTAGGACACACAGCATGAAGATGACCAATGAGAGCAAATACCACAGCTCGCACAAACAACCTCTTCATAGAAACAAAAAAATGAAATCTTGACTGACAACCAGGAATCCTTTAATCCCTGACCTGTGAAGCAACCAGTAAGATAGGAAGCGTCTGCTCAAAGTTTTCAGTTGACTATTTCTTCAAAGCATTGTTTGAGTTGGCTTTACTCCAACCTCAGTGAATGGGCACTGAGAAATGTGGCATAAATTGGTGAGGAATGCTTGGGAAAATATATTAAAAGTCCTCATTTCTCTGTAACAGGATTTAGTTCTCAAAAGAAAGGCCCTTTTTATTTGAAATGTTAACCATATAATATGGGGGTTAGTGAAGTTTCATATGTTTAATTCAATAGCTTCCTGTTTGCACTCCGGTCATGAACTAGACACACATCAGTGCCTGCCCATTAATCAGACCACTCAGTGGATGCCTAGCTTGTAACAACCAGCAGCCAGGTTGGCATATGGCCACTAAGACCCCAGTGTCTCAGCCTCCCTTGCAGCTAGCTGTGGCTGCCTACTGAATTCTGGACAGGGGAATGTGAGCAGAAGGGACGTGTGTCTTGAAGATCTGTCCTGAAAAGCACTGGGAACACTCTGCTCCACACTTGCCCCCTCTCTGGAACAGCTGGATCATGCCAGTGCCCACGGCCCAGCTCTGACCCAGTGGATGAGGGCAACATCCTCAGAGATGACAGGACAGCCAGATGCACAATCTGGGCCCCGGAAAGCTGATGTACCACAGCACTGGCCAGCCAACCAAACTGCTCATTTCAGGACCTGAGACGTCATTTTAAAGCCATTGCATTTTAGAAAAGTCTCTTTATTTGAGCAGTTTAACCTTTAGCCGTAGTTAAAATAGACTCATAGATAAAATCAAACTCCCTGTTCTCCAGCCTGGGATCCTAAGTTTCACCTGAAAATCTGATGAGAAAATTAAAAAGATACATTATAATTTTTTTGGTTTTGTGTCCTAGATAATACCAGTTTGTTGTTGAGGGGTCACTGCAAGGCCTGAAATGGCAGAGGGCTGCGAGCAGTCCTGTCACCAGCTTCACCTGGGGTCCTGAGCCAGAGAGGCATCAGGAGGACGGGGCCACTGCTTTCCAGAGC
This sequence comes from Sturnira hondurensis, assembly GCF_014824575.4. Lineage (NCBI taxonomy): Eukaryota > Metazoa > Chordata > Mammalia > Chiroptera > Phyllostomidae > Sturnira > Sturnira hondurensis. Next base: position 21,613,464 of record NW_028079044.1, read on the forward strand.
TGACGCCACCTGAGTCATGTGTGGGCAACAGAGGCGATCACGATGACACTTTGAAAGTCACTCTGAAAACCTTTGTAAAAGCCCATGATAAAAGCTCCACATATTTCTTTTTCAGTGTTATTGAGTATTTCAATTAAAGTGGTATCACCACAGAATCACAGAGAAAATCTTTTCTGATCACAAAACTCAGAAGAAGGTCATGAAACAGAATATGGGGGAAAAGAGATTACTTGGCGAGTCTGACAGTGATCTTCCACTGTGTCCATTTTGGAACTGGAGGAAGATTTTGTTTTGCCCAGTAGCACCCTGACATACGATGTTCTGTATAGTAGAGGGAAACAAAACTTAACACAAATCCAAACCAATAAAACACCCTCAGCTACTTCACTACAAAAAAAAATTAACAAAATATCCAAATTCAAGTCACATTATAAAAGAAAGACTCATATAGTTCTAGCCAATTCCATCCCTCAAATACACAAACAGCCATGTGCCAAAATGAGAACAGAAAAAACAACTCACTTGCCGCACAAGTGACCAGTTGTGTTCTGGAAATCCTCCTCCACGAGCTGCCAGTTTTTAAGTGATCCTTTCACAAATCCTGACACCATGATGAAGCCCAGGACCAGAACGTTGACACAAGTGAATATTTTGTTGACCATGGCTGATTCTTTCACACCAAGAGTTAAAAGTCCTGAAATGTTCATATATAGGAAACATTGAGTGTTAACCTCATACCAGGTGAATCCCTCCTGGGATGGAGACAGGGGCGAAGACGACAACTTAAGAAGAAACCACATGGAATCCAATCTCGGAAGACTTCTGTGAGGGGCTGAATTCATGACCTTTCTAGTGGCAGTGAGCAAAACAACCGAAGTCCTGGGGTGTTTAATAATGGTTCGAGGATGCCATCCGGGGGCACCAGGGGATATCAGAGCCCCGTAGGGGATGAAGCGAGCTCTTCATCCCTGTACCCTCCCTTCACTAAAGTATGTTACTGAGAATGGCCCTCAGGAGCAGGATTTTATTTTCTCCAAGGCAGAGACATTTTGCTCAGTTTCCTGGCAGAATGAGCTTTTCAGATGAGAAAATTACTCAGGTTGACTTGGGGAGGTTAGCAGTATCAGCAACACTAAGTGTCTGTGGTTGTAGAGCCACCGCCCTGCACGGTCCCTTTGAATTTGGTGCATGGCAAACACGAAGTCAGACCAGCTTGTAAACTCACATAAAAAAAAAAAAAAACGTCAAGTGATAAAGACGCCTGGGAACCACATGATGGCGCAGAACCACCTTGGCATAAACGCACCATCTGTGGAGTTCTGTGGCACACTCAGCTGGGCAAGAAAAGTGGCATGATAAGGTGCCCAGGACACACGACCACCATTTATGATTAGAGATAGCTACTCTGCCATGTATGTCTTTTATACATTTTAAAATAAAAATGCTAACTTAATAGATTGAACTCTGAAATGCAAGCATAAGAAGAGAATGGAGCAATTCATCCCAGAGAACAGGACACCACACTCTGCGGTGTTTGTCCTTCCACGTCCCTCCCTCTTATGTTTATGAAAAATCTGAGTAGTGCAGACTTAACTTCTGACACACGCTCCTGCCAACTGGACCAGAAATACTGCTGAGACTGGCATGGCAAAATGATTTCAATTACACAGAGGGCAAAATGACACAGGTTGTTTTTAAAACCCATGCAAGGTTTCCTAACCTCAAAAGATAAGTTATCGCATTTTAATTTAATGTTTATGACAACAAAACTCCCACCCACAGATAAATGTCAGTTAAGAAGCAGCTGCCAATCAGTCGTGGGCGAATGCCATCTGAAATTTTTCAATTCTGCACACACAACCATGTCACAAAACATATTTACTTAAAGGGCATCGTGACGCCCAGTAGGTGTGAAAGCACCAGAGGGGTCTCAGACAGCAGTCAGCGCTCCCGACAGACCTCGTTCCTCCACACTGACCTAGCGACTGAACCCCAGCTTTCCTTTCCCAGTGGTCATCATGGGGTCAACAGAGTGTGTTCCCAGGCCATCTGCACAGAAAGCCTGCAGTACTAACAAATCTTACTCCATAGTCACATAAACACCCAAGGGTTCCCTTTTAGCTAAATGATACACAAACCTATGTGACTCTATTAGAAGCCACTAAGGCAAAAAAGGATGTCTGCACTAATCACAAGAGGAGGAGGAGGGGGAGGAGGGGAACATGGGGGAAAGGAGAAAGAAAAAAGGAAGAAAACCTAATGCGAGCCTGCCTTATACCTTGGGCCCCTCCCTCCAACCTGGTGGCTTTCTCACTGTGTGACTGTACCTGTTAAGATGAGAATTATAATCACAGCAAAGATGTCTGGGTTTTCAGCCAGCACTCCAGGGAGCTTCAGAGCCATGTGTGTTCGAGAGAACTCCCCGATGGGTTTGCCAATCAGCTCATCAAATGTTGCACTCCAGGCTCTTGCCACGCTTGAAGTACCTGTCACAAAACACACCCACCAGAAGAAAGTGAAAGAAAGCAGTTTCCAGAGCATTTTTCATCCAGCTGGACATTCACAGAACCCATGTGTGTGATCACAGACAGCACACAAGACTCTGCAGCAGCAGCCAGACCTCAGCATATGTGAACTCAGAAGTTCAGCGCAAAGTCCGAGAAAGCTTCTAGGGCCTGGAAAAACATGCATTTCCCACCATGACCCAATACACACATGTATGTGTGTTTCAAATATTTAACCAAGTTATTAACAAAAGTTTTATAAAACATGTTACCTTGGCACCTGAGAGGCACTCAGACAGTGTTTATTCAATTCTACCCATTTGATTTCATCACAAACAGAAACACTGATGGCAAGCCATGAAACGGATGGCACGATGTACTCTCCAGTTGCAGTGAGCTGTGTGCACCTTGCTCAGAAGCTCCTTTTCCAAGACCATCCTGGAGAACACTGCTCTCCCAGCAGAGAAGACCAGGGACATGGTACGTGGCTGACCCTCACCTCTGCCGTCTGCCACTCTGTGCCTGACCCTGAGCTCATACCCACAGGCCTCCAAGCACCTGCCAGCAGACAAAGTGCTCTCTATTCTTCCCGCACCCCGGCCACGAGGAATGCAAAGGGAGGCAGAACTCCCAGTGCCAACAATGGCTGACTGGGCACACTGTCCCTCCCTCCCTGCTCCCTTTCTGTCTCAATCTGAATCAAGTCTGCTTGTCCAGTGCTGTTCCTCAGGAAATGTCACCAAAATTCCAATATTCACATAGAGCATTTTTCTTTCCTTTCTCCAAGGGGCCTTGCCGGTAACTGTGGTCTGGGTGACCCCCAGGAGTCTGCCACAGTGATCTGCTGAGACTCAATTTTGCTGTTTGGTCTCATGATAAGTAACCTTCCAATGGCTCAAAAATCAAACCACATTTCTTCATGCTGAGCCGCCCGCCTATTATGAAATCTGTCCGTCAAGGCCACAATCCAGCAAAGAAACATGGTCTCCCATCTGGCCCAGAGGCTGGCTCACTGCTGACCGGGATCCTGAACCCCATCCAACTGGCTAACAGGGCCTGCTGGGCCTCCCTGACCCCGGTTCTGAGTCAGGGATTTAAAACCCTATGTTGGCCAAGAAAACTGCCCTCCCCAACAGCTAAGGCTGAGAGGTCCCTACAGTGACACGTGACATGCGCATGATCCCACACCAGCAAGTGGTGCTCTGGCAAAGATGCATTATCTGGGGTCTGGAAGTATGAGGCCTCATGCTCTCTCGTGCCTTGAGCCCAGATAAATCCTCTGGAAACACAACAGTCCATTTAAAATAGCCGCATTCCCACCAGGAAAATCCAGCATGTGCGAGTGTCTGCACTTGTTTCAGAGTTGGGCTGAGAAAACCATGGGGTGAATTTTGTTCTGGAGGTTACAAGAGTAAGCAGTGTCGGCCCCGAGCAGATGCCACAGGGCTGAAAGGAAAGGTGGCCTGGGCGTGTGGTGGCGGGCGGCCCTTGGAGGCCCAGACCCAGGGGCTGAGAGGCTGTACTCAGCTCCACACCTGACGTTCCCAGGACCTGCGTGGCTCAACTTACTACATCTTACTATCTTTTGATAATATCACAAAACGCCTGTTAAATATAAATGGAATGTTTAATGGATATTTGTATTTCCACTTTTGTGAATTGGCCATTCAAATTCTTTGGTGCTTCTTTTGTTCATGTGTTTGCTTCAATAGAATGACATGCAACCATTAGGAATAATACTATGGAAAAAANGTTGGGCTGAGAAAACCATGGGGTGAATTTTGTTCTGGAGGTTACAAGAGTAAGCAGTGTCAGCCCCGAGCAGATGCCACAGGGCTGAAAGGAAAGGTGGCCCGGGCGTGTGGTGGTGGGCGGCCCTTGGAGGCCCAGACCCACGGGCTGAGAGGCTACACTCAGCTCCACACCTGACGTTCCCAGGACCCGCATAGCTCAACTTACTACATCTTACTATCTTTGATAATATCACAAACGCCTGTTAAATATAAATGGAATGTTTAATGGCTATTTGTATTCCCACTTCTGTGAATTGGCCATTCAAATTCTTTGGTGCTTCTTTTGTTCATGTGTTTGCTTCAATAGAATGACATGCAACCATTAGGAATAATACTATGGAAAAAAGGTGAACACTGTGAAAAATGTTTACTATGTATCATTATATAAATAGACATACTGTGCCAAAAACACGCATCTCATGAAGAGAGATTGTCTTTTTCCTCTGTTGTGTCCTCAATATCTACCAAAATGCCTTGCACAGAGCCAGTGCTCAGTAAGTATTTGTCATGAATGAATGAATGAGAGAATTCATGACTCTCATTTCTCAGATTTTACTTTCTTCTTTGTGCTTTTCAATATTCCACCCATCTTTCAGTGTCCATAATGAATTTACCCTAGTACTAAAAACAAAAAACAGAAAACAAAAAACCCAAAGAGACAAAAAAATAACTAAAAGAGACTAAATCCTTTTTAAGTAATTAGAAACATCTCACCGGCTCTACGTCTGTCACATTAATGGGAACGACCTCCTTGTTGGCTTGGCTTGTCCCCACTAAGCCCTGATACACTTGCCCATGAACCCCCAAGAGCACAGACCAGAGAGGCAGCGGAGTCCATAAGGCTGCCTCCACCTTTTGTAAAAGGAAAATGGAAGATGGACAAAAGTCAGGCAAAGAGGGAGCTCTCGGGGAGAAGCTAGGGTCTATTTGAGAGCAAAGTGGTGCATCTGCCCGTGATTGGGAGGTGAAAACAACAGAAGAGGGGGACTCACCAATGATGTAGGAGAGAATGAGGTTCCACCCTGTAATGAAGGCCCAGAGCTCCCCAACAGTGACGTAGCTGTAGAGGTAAGCCGAGCCGGTCTTGGGGACACGCGCACCGAACTCGCCGTAACAAAGGCCAGCCAGCACCGAGGCCAGAGCAGCAATCAGGAAGGAGATGACGATGGCAGGGCCCGCATTCTCGCGTGCCACAGCTCCAGCCAGAACGTACACACCAGCGCCCAGCGTGCTGCCCACCCCCAGCGCCACCAGGTCAAAGGTGTTCAGGCAGCGGGACAGCCGGCTCTCTTCATGGCTGCAGTCCACCACCTTCCGCCTCAGCATCTGCTGACCCAGGCTGCACAGCACTTTGCACCCCATCCTGCTGATCAAATCTGCCGAGGAGAGAGAACAGGCATGACATTGTAGTCACCCCTTTCACCCTTCACCCCTTCACCCCTCTGGTCACAATAATAGTACAACCAGGTCCCTGTTGTCATTAACTGCTAAAATGTTTTCAGTCTCAGAATCCCCCAGTCAGGACCCCACCTAGGAGTTCTCCAGCCTGAGGCTTGCTCGGGCAGAGCACACAGAAACATGTGGGGCCAGGACCCTGATGACTTCACCCCGGGCTCTCTGAGCGGCCGCCTTCCTCTCAGTTCTGGCGGAAACTCTGTGGGCAGGAACTCTGGAGTACCGGAAGCAAACATCAGGGACACTGTTCCTGCCCTTGACAGTCATGCAATTTACCGGAAAAGACAAGATGCCATCCTAAGTGTACCACTGGGGATGCAAACCAAGCCATCCTTTAATTCATTATTAAAACCCATAGGCCAATGACAATGTTATTTAGACCTTTATGGAATCATCTGGGGGCAAGGACCAAGCTGTTTCCATTTTTAAGTTAACCCAGAGTTAGGCCCATAGCAGAAAAATGTCATATTATTAGATGTTTGGGCTTTTCATAACTGTTACTACTCCGGGAATTACTTTTTAACTCAAATGTTAGCCTTATGTGTACGAGACACTTCTGAGCACATGCTGAGAGAGAGAGCGCATATTCACATAATGGGTCATGCCACCCACTCCTCACAGGGGACACAGCCACAAGGGCCCCAGGGTGCCAGCTCAGCATTTAAATGGCCCTCCTGTAATGCAGGGGCCAACCCTGCCTGTTTGGTTGGCCTGGCTTCCACCTTTAAGGAGGTGGGACTAAAGTCTGCACCCTGAAGGGTGGGCTGCCTATAGTAATTTCCTTCCAAAGAGGATGATCTGGAAAGGGGAGAGAAATGAATGACTTTGCAGTGGAGAAATGAACAGTCAACATCAACGGTCGCAGTCCTGCTGATGGTGTGATGTGATGAGAAGGACACCTCACCTTGGTGACCTTCACACTCAAACCCAGAGCCCAGTCTCATCAGGAGAGAAACACCAGACGAGTCAGATGAGCAGCACTCTACAAAACACCTGACCAACACTCCTCGAAATGGTCAAAGTCATCAAAACCAAGGAAAGTGGAGGAAATTGTCAAAGGCCTGCGGGGCCTGAGGAGGCATGTGGGATCCTGGATGTGGGACAAGGACACGAGCAAGGGAAAATCTAAGAGAGTCTGAATGAAGTACCATTGGTACTTCATGTCTGAATGTAGCTACTGGTACCATTGGTACTTTATGTCTGAATGTAGCTACCAGGCCATTGGTACAAACAATGGCCTTTGTTTGTACCAATATCAGTTCATAACAGGAAACTGGGTATGGAATGTGTGGAAATTCTCAGTAATACCTTCACATTTTTTCTATAAATCTAAAACTGTTCTAAAATAGCTTATTTAAAAAGAAAACAGCAGGTGCAGCGATAAGCTACCATCGTTATTTTTGGCTATAGAGATGTAAAACGGTATCACTGATTTTTCATCTTTATCATCAGTTGATACCTACTGACTTAAGTTTGCTGCAATAAAGCCATTGGAGATCACATGCCAGCCAAGTCCATACCTAACCCTCCAGAACACTCAACTGCCTGTCCCAACACAGGGCCCCTGCGTGGGCCATGACACTGGCCAGGTCCAGGTCATGGAAAATGGAGGTGGTCCTTTCCACATTTCATCTAACAGCTTTTAGTTAGAATTGGGAGAGAAAAGTCATCCGATCTGGTCTCCTTGTTACACAGATGAGAAAAAATAACTACAAGAGTCAATGTCACACAAGGTCACAGAGCTCTGACGACACAGCAGCCCAAGTCCTCATCTAGGGCTCTGGCTTTACAGGTGGGAAGAAAATGATCTCACTGTGTCTTAAGATGGGGAGGCAGTGAGGAGGGAATGAGGAGAGATGGTTCATTTGTGGAGCAGGGAAATCAGACACAAAGGTTCGATAAGAGCAAAAGAGGGCAGGTAACCGGAATGAGAGAGGAACAAGCACAGAGGTCAGTGGCTTCCCTCAGCAGCACACCAGCCTGTTCCCGAAAGCTCTCAGGCCAGGAGCAGATTCAGGGGAAGCAGGTTTTGCAGACAAGAGCAGCTTGAGGGGGAGCAGGTATGTGAGGACCTGAATGGGACACCAGGGCAAGTGGAAGGACTCAGCACTGTCCCAGGGAGCTATTCCTCCAGTAACTGCCTTTTCTTTTCTTCCTCAGAGGATTTAACTGGATTTATTCTGAGAAGCTGTAAGTCACAGCAATGTCATTAGCAAGTGATTGCTTGAGTAACAAGTTAAAAGGGAAGGTACACATTTCACCACAACCCTTGACTCTGCTAGGGCATGTGTAAAAACATGATAAAATAACAACTCCTCAACATCGTTTTTTGGGGGGAGGGGAGTATTTTTAAGTACACAGGAATTTTAAAGGGAAGTGGGAGATAAAAATGCCTTACCATTCGCATTGTTTTTAAGTTGGTTGGTAGATATGGTGACAGAGAGCCTGCCTGTTCCCATCCTCTCCTAGACGTGGTTTCTGAGTAACAATAAGCACATTTTCTCCCCCAAACAATAAAAGCCAAGTGCAAGGCATAGATAATGCAATTAAATAGCATTCTCCTCCCTAGGCCTCACAGAGTAAAGCAAACTAAGGGCCCAGAAGGTAGGATGAGCCCTCTGCCTTCCACTGAAAGACACTTCTGTCCCTTCTCAAAAGTGTGCTGTTGTCTAAAGCAGAAGATTGACCACATTGGGATTCTTCACAAAAGGCCCACTGGAGACCCAACAGGCTGGGAATGGATTTTTGAGCCTTCTTAGGGTGGAAGGCAAATAGGAGCCTATGACTCACTGTTGGCAGAAGTGGCCCACCTGGGGGTGCACAGCCCTGTGTGCCTGTGTCATCGGTCCAGGGAGGGCTTTGACCAGCAGAAACCCACTCACAGAACCTACTGACTAATCCTGGTGGCTCAGTACCATTTTCAAAATAAAGTGGGCAGATTACTGAATTCTATGAATTAGAAGCTGATGGTTTCAAACATCACGTGAGAAGGGACTTCTTTGAGCTGACAAACCGTGACCAAACAGATGCAGCCCACAGGGGACCAGCCTCTGCATGAGCAGCTCCCCATGGGAGCCCCAGGGCAAAGTGCTCTGAGCACTGGTGGGGCAAGGCTGGGCAGGAACCTCATAGGAGATCAACTGCCCATCATTCTCACCTTGGTCCCTCCAACAGTGCTGCTTGCTATCTATGCAAGGAGCACCCAATTCCTTTGGAAGACACTGGGACAAAAATGCGTAAGAGCACTGCTGAGAGGTGCAGATCTGATCCTCAGGAGGGTGCCACCATCTCAAGTTAGGTGTTCACGTCTACCTTCCAGGGTAGGGGAAAATGTGACACTATGTCCTGGCTTTGTTTTTAGGAAATAGCCTTTCTGTCTCCCTGAAATAGTGCAAAACTGTGTCCTCCAAGGGGCATCGTGTGTCCATAGCCCATGCACACCAGGCCACCCCTGACACTCATGCTGAGACTCCAAAGCTGGAGGTTCTGCCAGTGGTGAGACTGCACGAAAGTTCCCCTGCAGGCAAATCCCACATTTCAGCCCCAGCACCACCAGGTTCACACAGACTTCCTGCTGTCGGGAGACACGCAGAAAGCCATCAGAAGGCTCTGACAGCATTAGCTGGAAATCAGGTTATCCTTTCTCATGGGCAGAGATGTGTACAGTGGTTGACACCTACTTTGATTTGAAGTTTTGACAGAAATCTTGCAAATGTCTCCAACCCATTGTACTCCCTGGTCATTCATCATTAAAAACACTTACCTTCTGTGAAATCCTCCTGGAAAAGCTAAGGGATATCTGTTCCTTTCCCACAGAAACCCAAACTCTAAGTAATTTTCCCCACTAGTACTTACTCTATAATAACAACAGCAATACATTGATCAATCAATGATCAGGACTTTAGAGATAAAGACTTTTGTACGCTCTGTTTTGAAGGTTTCTGGATGAAAGTGGGCAGATGTGAATGGTATGATTCTAAAAATCATATTTAGTGATAGTTTCACCACTGAAAACGTCCAGCTTAATGGCTTGAAGGGGTCTATTATATATACTCAGATAATAAATGCCATTCATTGATCAAAATATTAATATTGACATTCTACTAGTCAAAACTTTGACCCCTCCTTGAAGTGAGTGATGGTCTTTAGGATGGCCCAGGCCCTGGAGGCCTTTCACTAGGTACCTGGTGGGCACCAGCTGGAGTAACGTCTACCATTCCAACAGGATGTGCACTGCGGTCTCCAGCTCACATGCTAAGGAGAGCAGGTCTTTGCTCGGGTGCTAGCCTTTAGGATCCCACTAATGGGTGGGCAGGCACAGTCAACTCCCTACAGCATGAGCAGCTGCCCACTTATGGGTGGCTGCCCTGAGGCACCTGCTCTAGAGCTCATACAACTGTAACAGGGAAGGAAGCAGAATGCCTGTGACTGGGTGATCTGCCACCAGGTGGTAGGAGGGGTCCAAAACAGGGCATCCTAGGACACTGGCCATTGTGGGAGAGGAGAAGAAGACTCAAGGCAAGGAAAAAAAACCTGTGTTGAAGGAAGTGCTCTCAAAGCCAGATCTCCATTTACCCCCAGATGCCAGGAGGTCCAGGTGCAAGAACTTAAATTTTTTAAAAACCAGAAAGTAGACACTAAACAGGGCAACCCAAGAAGTAGGCACGGCATTGTGAAAAAGAGGTAAGAAATGACAGATCTGAACCAAAACTATGGGGTTGGGAGCGAATGTTAAAACTACAAAAACAGTAGGCAAAGTCTGTAGTTGAAGCAGGGCTGGCTCACACCCACGGACCCTCACTGGGTGGCAGCAGTCTGTCTGCCTGGGGGAGATGTGGTGGGGGAATCTGGACTCTTTAAAGCCCTCCAGGGTCTACATTTGTCTGACCCCAAACCACGAGGAACAAAATTCACTCATCTCACCCCTGTGCTTGATACAGCCTGCGTTTAAGGAATTGCCTAAATCCACAGTCCTACCCCCAGGAAGCAGTGTCAGGGTGAGGAGGCTGACAGGGTGACAGAGCTCCAGGAGAGGAATGTGGGACCAAGAGAAGGTTTAGCTGTCTGTCTCAAAGACTGCTACTTTCATGGGGCAAAAAGGTCAATTTCATCAAGTGAGGACAGAGGCAGGAAGCCTGGAAATCCACCTGAGCACATCTCTGCATCTAGTCAGGAGCCTTGGTTGTAAACACACTTGACATCTTTCTGAAATCCGCAGCCTGCAGGTACTGCGGCTTCTCAGTGGCACAGGCAGGCACTCAGTCCAGCTGGTTCAGCTGGCGGTTGAACCTCATGGTGCCCGGCATTCACACTCAGCTTAACAAACCATGAAGCTAATACTGCCTGCAGGCACCTAACTTATAAGTGGTGGAGTCTGGATCTGAAAAGAACCTAAGTCATCTAATCCCAAAAGCGCTATTCCACACCAGGTGCCAAACCAAACGGACTCAAGTTTGACCAAGCTTCTTCCCACTGCCTAACAATTCTTACTTTGTCACCTTGCCTGAAATCTTACAGATAAAAGACTGACGTGGGTTAAGTGTCAACCTCTTTTTGAATGCCATTAGCCCTGTAAAAATTAAGTCAATTAGTTATTCACGAGGTGCAGTTAATCAACATAACCCACCCACTTCCCTCCAGCCACTGAACAAGGCCCATTGTCTCAGAGGCCACAGGAGCTTTATTTGGGACTGAGGAAAAGTAGCTACAGCCATCCCTCAGTATCCAGCAGATTGGTTCCAAGACCTCCTCCCCACCCCTGTGGATAATAAAATTGAGGAAGCTCAAGTCTCTTATATGAAACCATGTAGCATTTGCATATAACCTATACACATCCTCCCATATATTTTAAATCACCTTTAGATTACTTATAATACCCAATGCAATGTAAATGCTACCTAAATAGTTATTACATTGCATTGTTTAGGGGATAACGTCAAGAAAAAAGTCTGTAAATGTTCAGTAGAGACGCTGAAAGTAGAAAGTTCAGTCATTATAGGCCAAACTACATAGTACATGTCAGCAACAACAAAACATTTTTTATTGAATACTCTCAATCCATGGTTGGTTGAACCTACAGATATGAAACTTATGGGTACGGAGGGCCAACTATATTTTGAGTGGCAAAGGTCAATTGGGACCTCAGTGGAGAGTTCTGGAAGGCACATGGGGAGATCGCAGGCTTGGAAAGGAATGCAGCGGAGGGAGAGTGGCCAAAGCAAATGGTTTTATATTGTGTTGGAGATGCCATATCTCTGATAAAAGGGGGGGGGGGAGTGTCAACATAGCATATATAGAATCCCTTAAAATAATAACATATATGAATATAAGTGTACGTAAAGAATGATATAGAAGGAGAACTAAGGTGTTTAAGTCTGAATAGGAAATGATGGGCAATTTTATTTTCAGTACTTTGATATTTTTTTCTATGAGTTTGTATGCCTTCTGAATTAAAGGAAATCTCTTTTGATGAAACTAATGAAGAAGCAAGTGGGAAAAAGGAAGGCAGAGGGTTCACAGGAAAGTCAAACCCATATCAAGGGTCCATCTAAGAGGGGTGGATAAAGGGATACATGGGGTTTATTTTGCTTTCTCTTCATCTCTGTGCATATTTGAAAATTTCCAGAAGTAAATGTGAAAAGATATTCATCTAGGACTGACCCAGAAAGCAATGAGGAAACTTTCTACAACCCACAGCCTAGGCCAGGATAAACCTACAAAGCTGTAAACCACAGCTGCATAGTAGTTAAAGTCTTTTATATACAATAGAATTAGGTTAAACCACGTGGAATTGTCAGTATTTGGTCAATTTTTAACTAGAAAAATGGCCAAGAATAAAGAGTTTGTAATGGGCAGTCGTAGGCTCACCCCTCACAAGCTGTGTCTCTAGACAAATTTCTCTGAGCTCCACTGTATCATTTGCAGAATGAGACTGAAATCAGGAAAACAATGTGAGTTCCAAAGAACAGACATAAGAACAGAGTGGTTCATAGGTTTTTCAAAAGCCAGCAGCCGCTCAGAGAGAGAACCCTGTAGACACCCACATGTTTCTGTGCTACATATTATGAGGGATGCAGTGAATTTTGTCCTGCCCTGTCACCTTTCAGCATTACACACCCTAAGGGGAGATGGGGGGAATAAAGCACAGCCAAGCCACAGGTGCCACCCGTCAGACAGTACCAGGCGAGGCTGGAGTGTAGGTGTGCGCGGAGAAGCAGGAGAGTCTCGAACGGCCAGATGAGTGATTTACACTTTGCTCAGATGTAAAATTTTGAAGCAGAGAATGGCATAAACTAAATATAGGGTTAGCCATAAAGTTCATTTGTTTTTTTTCCATACGATGGCTCTAGCAATGCTTAGTTGTCTTTAATTTCATTAAAAACAATTTTGTTAGATTTTATTGTGACAGCTGTCATATAAGTGTGCATTAAAAAAAACTTATCCAAACTGGTGGATTTTTGTGCAGCCATTTAAATATTAAGGATGGAAAAATATGCAACATTTTTGGCATATTATGCTTTAATATTTCAAGAAAGATAAAAATGCAACTGAAATGCAAAAACAAAGATTTGTGCAGTGTATGGAGAAAGTGCTGTGACTGATTGAACATGTCAAAGGAGGTTTGCCAAGTTTCTTGGTACTTCTGACATTTTGGCCATATAATTCTTCACTGAGGGGCTCTCCTCTGCATTGGAAGATGTTTAGCAGCACCCCTGGCCTCTACCCACTAGAAGCCAATAGCAGGAGATATCTGACACACTCAAAATATCCAAATCGATCGAGTTACTGATGAAAATGAAAAATGTGCCTTTTTTATGGAAAAACTAAACAGACTTTTTGGCCAACCCAATAATACTGAGAGGATTACTTTGGTCTCATTGTACAGGGCAGACTAGAGAAGGGAGTGATTCCAGAACTGCCAGATCTCATGGGCAGCCTTCGTCTATGGGACCGCAAGTCAGTAGGCTCGCCTTTGGGAATGGTATTTCAATCCAACTTATAAAGTAACATTTGCACAAGCCAATGCTACCACCTTTCACAGTCACCTGCCACTCATTCCCTGTCCCTGTGTTTTCCTCTAAAAGCCCTGAGACACAAGTAATGCACACCCCTGTGGTTACCATAGGGATTATCTCCATGTTATGTGCCGTGCACACACCACCCCTAAGCCCACAATGCCATATTTTATTAGAGGTCTTGCTGTCTTATTTGCAACCACGCTTCACAGGTGGCCAAAATTTCAGACACCCCAAGAAAAGCTTTGAAGACAGGAAGCAACATCATAGCCTCCTGCTGTGGTTCACCACCTTCCCTGTGCTCAGCCCAACAACTAACTGCCTGCCGTGCTTTTCCACTTTGAGATTGCATTTTAAGTACTACACTTGGAGAAACATCCTGATGGGTGGTCACAGAAAAGTCTCTATTAGAAAGTAGAATGGGGCTCCATTTGTCTGGAATGAGGTTGAGGCATCAGAAACCAATGGCCAGTTACAGGAGAGCCTGTGAATTCCAGAGCAATCACAGCCCAGGAGAGGACTGCTCCAGAGGGTGGAGCTGAAGCCAGAAATGAACAAATATAGTTATTTCCACTAGAGCAGAGAGCCAGGCTGTGGCATTAGGTGTGAAGGAGCCCTTTCTGCGCATCACATAGATTTCGCTGGCACACAGATCACAGGCAGTATGACACTTGCTCTGCTTTCATACAAGGCTCCAGTGCAATAGCCAACAACAGACTATCAATCCAGAATGTTCTTGTACTTGGCTCCCAAGCTCTTAATATGCCTACCTACCCTCAGTTATCCAGATTGTGATTCACCTGAAATTTCTTCTCCTCTAGTTACTGCTTTACAACTCCATGTCTTTAGAGAATCAGGAGACACAGCACAGGCTTCTGCTGCTTTTCATTAATTTTTAAAGGCTAAAAATAGACACTGCAATTTACACCCCTAGAATGTTCTCTACACAGCCCATCACCACAGAAAAACACTGTGAGGGCATCTCTCCTTGTGGAAGTTCCCTGCTGCATCAGTCACCTTAAACTCAGGCCACATTTTCCTACACAAACAACACAATGAAGCCACCACTGGATGCTAAAGCAGCTCACAAGAAGCAGTTTAACCCTCAATGTTCCCAAGCAGAAGGGAGCACTCTAGCGCCGTGCACTACCTGGCAGGTCCACGGGCAAGAGCACCTCTGTGTTGGCAGGAAGGATAAATGGATCCTGGAGAGTTGTGATCTTTTAATAGATTTAAAATAATGAGAAATTGGGGGAAAAAAGAAAAGAGCAAAACCGTTTTTCACAAACATGGATAGCAGGTAGGAACCACTTTTCAATCCTCCTCTCAAGGGACCAAGAAAGGTGACCTTGGTGGCCCCATTCACCCCACACTCTAAGGTGGCCCCATTCGCCCCACCTCCATGAGTTCCCATTAGTGTGGGTGGAGACTGGGACTTCCTCCTAATCAACGGAATATGACAGAGGGGATGGTGTCTCTCCTGCGACTACATGATGTTCTGTGAGGCTGCATCCAGCAGGCTAACTCTCCTTGCCGTCTTGATGAAGTTAGGGGCCACACAGGTGGTCTCCAGGTCTGCCAGCAGGAGGCTGGGGCCCTAAACCCTATAATCACAGGAAACGCTCCTGGCTAATAATCTTAAGGAGCATGGAAGCAGGCTCTACCCCAGCCGAGCCTCCGCATGAGAACCCAGCCCCAGTCAGCTCCTGAGGGCGGCCACGGGGAACTCAACATAGCACCACTGCACCACATTCTGACTAGAGGACCTGTGAGAAGACGGATGTGTGTTGTCATTTGCTGCTAAGTTTAAGATGTGTTATGACTAGGAGATAATGAGTCTGTATTTTTTCTCTCTTTAAACCTTCACGGTTTCAAATGTCTCTGCTTTGGTAGCTGAACTAATCCTTACTTCACCTGAAACTACTTTTTTTCTTGGTTAAGGCCAAATGATTTGAAAGTAGTTTCCTCCTTCTGCAAGAATGGCATACATTAAATAACTATTATTTCATTTTCTAAAAACTGTGTGTCTACCCTGTGCCTACTTGACTGTACTGTCCCTGCTCTCGGGGTGCTCAGAAGCTGCACAGGAAGACACAAACAACCATCCATCCCACAGCAAATACTGTCTTGCATCCACCAAAGGCTGTCTCCTTCCAGGTGCTGAGGATGCTGCCAGGAGTGGAACAGCGCCCCCTACCCTCGTAAAGGAGGAGACAACATGATCGATCAAAGTGTATAAACAGGTGCTGCAGAGACAGCAAAGCCTCCCCGAGACACACCATCTCTGTCACCATCTCTGGTCCGTATGTCTTCACCCAAGAAGAGTGACATCATGGTGGCGTCCAATAGATAGACTGTGACTTCCTCTGATTTAGCCATGGCTCAGGACCTGTGCCCAAGCACCTAAGGACACCAGGGCTTCACCACACATTTTGTGCCAGCACTGTCCACCCCTTGAAACAGCCAGCCTGACTCAGGCCTTTCACTTAGGCATGAATACTCACCCCCGCCATGCCCAGTACTAGGGAACAGAGAAAGAAGTTCTTACAACAGTCCGTTCCACCAGCAGAGACACATCTGACTACTGCAGCAAGGGAGGAAGAATGCAGAATGAACTCACCCTGATTTAAGCACTTTTACTAAATAACTTCTGAGAAAGGAAAGGAAAAAAGTATTCGAGGCTTGCAGTGGCTTCTGGTACTCCATGGAATATCCTCCTCTCCTTTCCCTGCTGGCAAGGATCTAATTTTGTTGCCTTTGTGGAAGTGAACCTAGTATTTACAAGGTTGCTTCTGACATGTACGAGGGTGCAACAGCCTCAAAAATAAGGTGCTTACTTACAGCTGTAATCCCCCTGGGAATTAGGAGCTCTGGGAATCCATCCTCCTTCCTTCTATTCAAGGCAGCTGCTTGGAGATGCTGACATGTGGCAAAGGGCAATAGCTAGATACCTGCAAAGTCCCTCTGATGAAGGAATCTATGTGGACTCCTGATCCCTGATCTTGTGGGCATTCTTAATATAGCTACGCACTTAAAATTAAGACTATAGATGGCCCCAAGTAATGTAAGAATGTGAGAGGATGATAAAAGGCAGGTGACATTCTTTACACAAACACACACACACACACACACATACCTGAAAACATGACTTCCATTTTTTGTGAGGAATAAAACAGTGAAAATGATGAAGTCTCTATGTGGCAAACTCATTTTTAAAAAATAGAATAACAACAAAAAAAGCTTTCAAGTATTTCAATAGTAGAAAACTTTTTTCCCTCACTGTGTCCCATGCCAAACTCCAATATAAGAGTCTAATAAAATGGGAGCTACTCTTAATTGTAAGAGACGCACGTGCCGAGCCCCACAGACTAGCCTCGACCATCCCCGCCTGGCTCCTGTGACCCACCTGACACGCACTGATCCTTACAGCACCTAAACCACAGAACAAGCTAGAGAAGAATGCTTAAGAGTGAAAAATAGAAGAGGGAGAAGAATACGAAGAAGAGAGAGAAGAATACGAAGAAGAGGAAAAGTTTGTGAATAGGAAAGAAATCAGAGCTTGCCCTTGACCGTAAGAAATGCAAAGTCTCCCAGCGTCAAAGGCAGAAATGCAGCCCGGTGTATCACTGGCACGCTGTGCACACCCCCATGGAGCAGCCGGCAGCTGGCACACAGAGCACAGAGCCCTCCACATGCTGCTGCTGACAGCACAGCACCCGGTGTCTGCTGACCCTGGCCTTTGTGCAAAAGGCCTTACCATCTGTAGGTGTTAAGAGTTCTGCTTGAAGAAAATGTAGAAACTTAAGAAACTCACCACTGTGAAAGGGAAAAACCTATTTTCTGATGAGATGGAAGTACTAAATGATTCTTTTTTAAAAATTTTTATTTATTGATTTGAGAGAGAGACTGATTTGTTGTTCCATTTATTTATGCACTCATTGACTGATTCCTCTATGTGCCCTAGAGGATTGAACCCACAAACTTAGTGAATCAGGACAGTGCTCTAACCAACTGAGCAACCTGGCCAGGGCCAAAAGTGCTAGATGGTTCTGAAAAAGCACAGCAGCCATAGATTTTAAAAGGTTACTTGTCATTTCACTTAAAAAGTCAACAACTGAATAAAGGTCTAAGTGAAAAATACATTCTAGCACAAAAGTGATAACCATACTACTCGGTGGCTGATGGGCAGACTGTACCTGAAATATGATCCAAGGACTTGTCACCTTGTCCCCCAACAATCGCCTGGGTCTTGGAGCAAAGATGTCTCAAGAGGGATAAGCTGGGAGCTTCAGGCTCCTGCAAGGCAAAGACGAGACATCAGACACAATCTGTTTGGGCCCCAGAATCTCCATGCCTTGGCTGTTACAAGAGGAATGACTCCATTTGACTTGGCACCAGGAAGGACGTCCCAGCTGTAATACCAATGAAGAATCGGATGAAGGCAGGGAGGCGAGGGTCATGTCACAGGGACTAAGACACGGGGTTGAGCACCACCAGGCAGGGTCATCAGCAAGGGAATTCAGAAGACAGGAAACAGGACAAGATGGCCTAAGACCCAGAGATCCTACCATATCACTTCTACAAAAAGAAGGTCATATTTTGAATAAAGATGCTATCATCACACTCACAAGCCATTTCCACAAATCTAGGGAATACAGGTGGGTATGCAAGAGTCTGAGGCCCTTGCTAGGGACCAGGAAGGGGAGTGAACCCTTTCTTTTTTAAATTATTTATGTATTTATCTTTAGAGGGGAAGGGAAGGAGAGAGGGAAAGAAACACCAGTGTGTGGTTGCCTCTCCTGAGTCCCTCGCTGGGAACTGGCCTGCAACCCAGGCATGTGCCCTGACCGGGAATCAAACCACGATCCTCTGGTTTGCAGGCCTACGCTCAGTTCGCTGAGCTACACCAGCCAGGGCTACCCTTTCTTGACATTGGTATTGAGAACTGAAGTCAGCAGGGACAGAAAACCTTGTCAGGGGTGTCAAACTAATTTTCACTGGGGGCCATATCAGCCTCACAGTTGCCTTCAAAGGGTTGAATGTAATTTTAGTACTGTACAAATGTAACTACTTCTTAACCAGTTACACGAAAGCTTGGTGCTGCTGCTGGGTAGAAACAAGGGGGTGGGCCAGATAAAACAAGGTGGAGGGCTGGAATCAGCCCACAGGCCTTGTGTTTGACACCTGTGCCTTAGCTGGTTCCTTTAGGAAATACTTGCACTCCAATCTGTACAGTCAATCGTGAGGGAACCTCACGATTCCGTGAGGGAACCTCCTGTACTGGTTGACATATGAGCACTGAGCAGACACACAGACAGGCCCAATTGTGGTCAGTGTAGGACGTGCACTGTTGACGTGCCTTGTGGAGCAGCCTGCAGTCCCACGAGGAATGGGGTCAGTGACTGGAGATGCCACGGTCTGAACACAGCGAGGTCACACTTCCTGGACAGCATGCCAGGAAGGACCTCTCAGTGGCACAGAAAGTCCTTTGCTTTCTCAATCTTATCATTTCTACTTTGCACATATGCACTGACCCAAGAGCTGGGGAGGTTTTACTAAGCTTCCTGAATATGATTTATAACTAATATGAACCCACAGAGGATTACCACTATGCCAAAAAATACCATAAAGATGCAGTTGATGGCATTTTATCTCTTCAACAGTGGGAACCCAATTCCAGCCTACACCATCCATGCATTCATTCCATGGTCATATTTCATTCTTTTCCACTTTCTACTTTGAAAATGCCTAACCCTACATAAAAGTTAAATGATTATTTGCATACTCTTCATCTATATTTTCTAATATTTGACACTTTTCCATATTTGCTTTATCTTTACAGAAATATACACTTTTCTCATTGATCATCTGCTCGTGAGCTCCTGGAACCAGATTCTCTCTCAAGGGCCTTAGAGAAATGCATCCCTGCCCACACCTCCATCAGAGCCCCATGAGACCACTTCAGACTCTGACCTCCAGAACTATAAGGTAATAAGTTTGCATTGTTTTAAGCCACTTAAAAAATGTAGAAACAAGCCTGGAAACTGTCAGAGTGCTGGGGCTGGGGACAAAGTCACTGAAGTCCTTGTGTCCTAGCCAAGAGCCCTGACTGCACTTGTACCTTAGGAAGAAAACTTGAGAGTGAAATCAGCAGAACCTAGAAGGCAACAACTGGCAGTCTTTGTTGCTGATGACCAAATTAGAGCTTTCAAGCAAAAAAACAAACAAACAAACAAACAAAAAATACCCCAGAACTTTAGAAAACTTGCATCTATCACCAAGATCTCAACAACTTCCCAAAACTTAAGGGTGTTTCTCGTGTCATTGGTGGTGATATCAACCATTGTGATTTAAAAAAATATTATATGATTAAATGTGTCTACCTGCCAGATCTGCATAACTCAGTTGAGGCAGCAATGCAGTAAAACAGGTCACATCCATCTGGGTGATAGACTGACTCAAAAGGCAGAACAGATCCGTGTAGTTTACAGCACAAAAGCTCATTGATGTGATTTCAGACTCCACAGAGGAACCCACCACCACCTGCGAGTTTTCGTGTAGTATCAAAAGAGAATGTCCACAATTATCTGGAAAGGCTACTGAAGTGCTCCTCCCTTCCAGGGACATCCCAAAGGCCATCTTTTCTTTACACACTAAAACTAAAACAACACACCATAACTGACTGACGCACCCTAGCTGGGTAGCTCAGCTGGTTAGAACATCATCCCCATACGCCAAGGTTACGGGTTCAGTCCTCTGTCAGGGCCACGTACAGGAATCAACCAATGAATGAATTCATAAGTAAAACAACAAATCAATGCTTCTCTCTCTCTCCCCCCTCTTCTTCTCTTTCTCTAAAACCAATAAAATAAAATAAAAGTTGATGCAGAAGCAGACATAAGAATCCAATTGCTTTCTACTAAGCTAAACATTAAAGAGATTTGCAAATATGTAAGATGGCAATGCTTCTATTAAATATTTCTTGGCTTGGGAAAATATTTATTTTCATTAAAATGTTATTATTATGTTAACATGAAATGGTTTATTGATGCTATGTTTAAATGGATCAATATATGAATATTTGTAATGTGATAAACATTGATACATATAACCCACTTCAGCCGAAGCTCTGGGTAGCCCTCAATGGATTAAGAACATGAGGGGGTCCTGAGACCGAACAGTTTGAGAACTGCTGCTTGTCTGGGCTGCTCAGTGACATGAGCACAACCAAACCTTACCCCTTGCTTAGTGAGGAAAGCAGCTGCTAGCTTCTCCAGGTTGGAGGGAGCAGCGGACAGTGATTCCTGATCTGTTCACACTGTCCCATTAGAAGCAGTTCACGCCCAACTTGCAAGTCTTGAAGAAAGAACAGCTGTGCATTGATCTGGGGTGAGCTTGTCAGGGTTAATGGGGCCTAATGCCTGGCAGATTAATCCATTAGCACTGCTTTGCTCTAATTCCAGAATGTTCCAACCAAGTAATTCCATTTTTTTCAGATCTGAAAATTAACTTGCTGAAAACACAGTAAAGAGAATGCTGCATACACCTCATGCCTAAAGAACTCAGTGTCGTTTATTTTAGAAACACAGCATGTAGCATTTCAACACCCCAGGTTCCCAGGGCTACACAGGAGCCACCAAGGTGTGGCCATGACACCATGTGACACTGTCACACTGATGAGAGATATGTACATAAAATAACCTAAGAACATTTGCAAATGAACTTCTACTGAACAATTTGTAAATCAAAAGAAATCAGATCTTTCCATTTGCTACATACCCTTAAGGAAGTATTTTTTAATTTTATTAAACATAATGCCCAATGCTTTGGCAACTTAAATAGGTGCTTTGCCCATGAATGAGTTTTTGTACTGTTCTTTGTTTCACAATTAACCAGGGATGCAGCAGTGAACTAACTACACCAGAATTCCTGTCTTCACAGAGTTTAAATTCTATTACTGGGAACACTGCTTCAAAAAATAAAAATGGATGAAATATTTAGTGGAGGCAGCACACTCCTGACCCCCTAACACAATTCCATTAAGTAATTAGAAATGAGATGAGCTGCAGTGTCATCCCATGGGGAGGGTTGGGAATGAAGCTACAAGACTAAGGAAGCACGTGCAGTTCAAGGCAGTCAGCTCTTGAGACCACTGCCTCCAACCAAGAACTGTGGCGAGAACAGAGTTCCTTTGGGATGGCCAAGTTCCTCCAGCGAAAAGGATAAGCAGAGTGTCAGAATTCTGGAAGGACGGTATTGGTAGTTTGAAAAAACAAGCCATAATTAAATTTTTTATCTGACATAAACTTTAAGAATTTCAGCCTCAGCTTGTTTGTTAACAGGGACCACAGCTGAGGCTGGAAAGCACGCTGAGGAAGTCACCGAACTAGCCTTCCGGTTCAAGGAAAGAGACAGATGACAGAATCAAGACCTGAAGTGCAGAATGAGCCACAGTGTCCCCAGAACCACGAGGGCAGGCCTCCAGGCACTCCCAAAGGTTCCAGAACTGTCCTCAGACCCTCACACTTTCTTGCCCTTTCTCTGTGAGCCTGCAATATGTGCACAGTGGGGCAGCACCGAGAACTGACATCACAGGGGCTGCACCTGCAACACGCTAAGAGAATGTGACTCCAGAATGGGAATCACATTCCTGTTTTCTGGGCCACAGGAGCTCAGGAGTGATCTCCTCTATTTATTAGCCTCCCAGTCTTGAAACTCTGCCCTTTGGATTTTTCCACCAATCACCAGACTCTTGTTAACTCACAAAAGGCAGGCTTGGATAACGCCAGAAACCGAAATACTTTTACCTATCGCTTTGCCCTGTATTTCCATCTCACCCCCACACTCTGACTTCCAGAGCTCTGTGGCCGCACAACGCACTCTCACTGACCAGAGCCTCAGTGGTAACGTGCTGTCTTTTCTTGATGACAGTAGACAGTACGGCTGTTTCTGGTGGCCCCCAGGCAAGCTCACAAAATGGACACCAGTGTCCACTTCAGAGCACGAGTGAGTTACCTCTTCCCCCTATTGCCAACATCCACCCTGACTCCACCTTTATTTGGGACCCACACCATTTCAGTCCAATCCCAAAGGCAGCAACAACATTTAAGCAGAAAAGCTGTTTGAAAGGCCACACCATAGACAGACATTGTGGTTCCGCAATGCTTATTAGGGGGGAAAATTATAAACTTGAAAGGAAATGTGGCCAAGAAAACAGCCAGATGTCCCTCCTACCTCCATAGGAACCCTTCAATAAGTAAAATTGCTCCAGCCCATTCCACACCAAGTGAAGGGCCACTGGCCTCACAATTTGGTGATTCCTCCACCTTTGAAATGTAAAATACTCCTTCGAAGGTGGCAGAATCCTTTGCTGTGCACTAGCAGGCCAGCAAAGGCCATTCTTCCCCTCAGGGTGGATCTCCTGGGGATGGCCCACCAGGGGAGGGGGCAGCAAGAGGCTGGGAAGGACCAAGTCAGAGGCTGCAGGACAGTATTTTTTAACCAGACATGCTTCGGGCCCCATGGGACAGTTAGCAATGTCTGGAGACAGGTGTGGTTGTCACGGTTGAGGGCTGGTGATACTGCAACAAGCGTACGGAAGCCAAGGATGCTGCTGCCCATCTCACAGGGTGCAGGGTGGCTCCCACCACAGGAAAGGCTGGAGGCACCAAGGGCAGGAGACCTGCCTTCCTGAGGGCAGCTGTGGGCCCCAAAGGGCTCTGCAGGTTTGTAAGTGAACTGCTTTAAAAATCATTGTTAAATAATGTTTTATTTTTTTTAAATCCACTACAAACAATGTCTACAAGTGAGCATGTATTCATCACAAACACTGTGTCACCACATCTCTGGAGAACTTTATGTCCCCAAACCAGGATTGAGAATAACCAGGAGGCAAACAGATAAAGAGAAAGTAAACAATTTAAAAATGCAGTATGAACAGGCAAGCTTCGCTTACCCATCCAGGTTCTCATTTCTAAGAGTGACTCGGGTATCTTGCAGAACTACTTGAGATTCATTCCCCTGCATGTAACGCAAAGACAATGAAAACTTTGGAGAGGCAACTGCTAGTTGGAGACTAAGGGACTAACCTACACAGAGTGCCCGTGACATGGCTCTTGTGAATGCTTATAGCAGCCTCCGGAGAGGACCCCTTACCCCCTCCCCACCCCCCGTTCACAGACGCGGTGTGGAAGCTCAGAACAGGTCAATAACTCAACTTCGATATTAAGGCTCCATTGCCACCTTATAAAACCCGCTGTTTTGGTGTCTAAGAGGGAAAGGTGCCTCTGTTCTTCGGTTCTGAGGAAGAACAAGGATGAGGCAGCTTCCTCCTACCTGTGAGCCATGAACCTCTTTATTTTGTCATGCCTGAGGGTTTGAAAAATGAAATTATAGGTTCTAAGAGTTGGAAGGGACTGACAGGGACCCACCATCTAATGCAGAGGTCCTCTCAGACTGTAAGAGGCAAAAGTGATTAGGGCAGGAAAGCAGTAGAGTAAGAGGAAGGAGGCCTGGTTCTAGGGGAGGGGGAGGTATGCAAGAATTCGCTGCTTTTCCATTCAGTCCTTTCCCTCCCCATTCTAAACACTGCCAGCAAATAGCCTCCAAATTCTGACTCCAGCCCAGTCATAATAAACAGACATGTGGAGTCAGGCATGTCCCCAGAGACAATAATAATAACAATAATGGCTAACTTTTATATAAAGTGCTTACTACGTACCAGTGCCCTCGCATATGGACAGCATTGAACGTCATCTCAGTTACTGCTCAGACTGAGCCTGTGAAGCTTATTCAGCTGTTAGACCTGCTCACACATGAAAAACCAGCTGTATAAAGCGGAACCTTGGCTCAGACCTTAGCTCATCTAACTCTAAATCTACCCTATGCTCCATGATTTTTTAAATCCTCACCTAAGCATATATGTTTATTGACTTTAGACGGAGAAGAGGAGGTGGGGAGAGGGACACAGCAATGCGAGGTGTGAGGAAGAAACACTGATTCCTTGCCTCCTGTGTGTGCCCTGACCAAGGATTGAACCTGCAGCCCAGACATGTGCCCTCACTGGGAGCTGAACCTGCAACCTGTTGGTGTACGGGATGATGCCCCAACCAACTGAGCTACTGGCCAGGGCTGCTTCATGATTTTTAATTTGATTGAGAGTCCACAGGAGGCCTACAATAGATCCCCTAGGGCAGGGATGTCAAACTCATTTTCACTGGGGGTCACATCAGCCTTGAGGTTGCTTTTAAAAAGCTGAATGTAATTTCAACTCCTTAACAGTTAAGGAGTCCTTATGTGGCTGTCGTTTGAAGGCAACCACAAGGCTGAAGTGGCCCCCAATGAAAATGAGTTTGACACCCCTGCCCTAGGGCAATGGGACACAATGCCCATTTTTCATTACAGTAAAATTTTAATTAGATACAGGGGCCAGCCTCCCACTTAACAAGTAGGTTCTGAAGATGACTTTAATTTCAATCCCTGACTTTAAGAAAAGCATTGAATTTATACTTTAAGTGGATGGTCTTTATGGCATCTAAATTATAATCAGTAAAGCTGTTTTTTTAAAAAAAGCAAACAAGCGCCTAATCCACAAGGGACTGCAGTTGGTTTTTCTGTCAGGTGCTGGGGAAGACACAGGAGCTTCTACACAAGCTCAGTTGCTAAAGGAGCACTTTTTCTCACATACTTTCATTCTGCCTCCAGGCAAAACTCTACCACCTCCCCTCAAAACCCACCCTTACAGCTCTTGGTGCAGCTGGTGAGATTTCCACTCCAGCTGCACAAGTCAGTTATTATGTGGAACGGGCATCACACTTTGGGTTTCAGGAATATGATTAGCTCCTGAGCGCTGCCTCATCTCTGGTTGTCCGGTTCCACTGTGAACATGAGCTCTGATTTTGATTCACAGCTTACATATTCCATGGCAACAGGGTATAGAATAATGAAATTGAGGAAGACTGCAGCATTGGCTGGTTTAAATGGCATACTTAGTTTAAGTTTTTAGCTCCCACAGGGGACAGGAAGTGGGACCCCTCTCACTCTGTGTACTCAAGGTCCAGGACCTCAGAGAGAACAGGACAACTTTTATAGGTAATCAGAAGTAAATGATTATCAGGTAGTAACAAATTTAACAGTCTCTTAGCACCAACACAGTATTTCCTTCCATCAGCCAGGTACAACTCCAGTGAGGCAGGGAAAAGATGTGCCCAGCTTGGGAAATGGAAAGGAAAGAGGTAGAGAAGGCAAATTTGGGAATGCCTTCTCTACCACTCAAAGGTAAAGAATGCTCCACTGCAAGTCCCAAATGCTCAGGAAGCTTGGTGGCAGCCCTTTGTCTGCCATGGCACACCTGACAGGTGAGTTCATGCTACTCTGCTGGGCATTGACAAGCTTTCCTGCAACTCAGGGCAGGCAGGTGTCAGCCTGCCCCATCCTCCCATGGATGGGCATGTCCCCAGGGTATGGCAGCTCTGAAGCAACTTGTAGAGAAAAAACGAGCCTTGGATATAGCCAGGGGCTACAAGGGGCAGCAAGGTTCAGGAGAGAGGAGCTTGCTTGCACTAGCCCAGCCATTACCAAAGAGAATTAAGCAAGCACTTGCAGGCTTTGGCCTCTGAGTTTCCATGCCACGTTACTGAGATTCTGAACACGAACACATCCAGGTAACTGTGATGTCCAAGGAGTGATTTATGACGCCACAGGGCTCCCATCCAGGAAACATTTGCTAGTTAGGGACTTAATTTAAAGATGGCTCTGTGTGCATGTTTTTTCTCTAAACTCACACTAGATTTCTTCTTGAGAACATTTTCATCTATATGAAACGGTCCCAACAGGCAACATATGAAATATGAAGTAATCAAGGAACACCCATGCTGGTGGAAGGAATTACAAGATGATCTAGGGCTTTCCAAAGCAGCCTATCTGCGTGCCTCCACCGTGAGTTTTTGATGTGCCCGGGCAGCATACATACACTTATTCTGACTCTTGGTCTTAGCTAAGAGGCCAAAAAGCAATGCACAGTTATTCCTAATACTGTTCCTTAAAGGAATCCACCTTTAAATAACTTAAATTTGTTTGAAGAAACTTTGTATTACTTTCATAAATGAAGCTCTACCAAAATTATCAGAAACCAGACATTAAACAGCTCCATCAGCCAATGAGAGGGTCGCCTGGTTCCTGCAGGGACCCTCACAGCCGCAGCCTTATGGGCAGTAAACTCTGGGTGTGTCAGGCACCTGTTTTTTCTAACATGCATTCACATTAACATACTATTGTGTTATAATAACAATGTCTGTACCCTCTAAAATCACCTGGCACACAACACACTTAGAGAAAAAGAATATGTAGTCCACAAGTTGCCACACTATGGCACTTGGCTCATTTTTTACCATGAGTTAAGAATCTTTTTTATTAAGTTTGTTTGGAAAAATCACAAGGCAGAGGAGGAGGAGACCAATTATTTCATACAGACTACATATGGTCCAAAAAGCCTAAAATATTTTCTATCTGGCCCTTTTCAAATCAGATTTCCTAAGCCCTGACATAATCTACGCCTTTATTTTACCAATGAGGTCACCGAAATCCAAATAACACCGAATGACTTGGATGAACTTGTTCCAAGTAATTGAAGGAATTTTACCAAAGAAACCATCAGCTTAAACACTTTCAAAATGGGTCTCTTTCCAAACATATGACTACATATTAAGAACTGAGGCTTATCTGAAACAAACCAAAATGTGGGGCTGCACACGCATCCCATTTGCCCAGAACCACTCTGGACCTTCTCCACCATGGGCTCTGAGCAGTCTGGGCACCGGTGGCAGAGGAGGCCTCCCTGCTGGAAGCCCTGCCCTCCAGGCTGAGGGCATGAGGGTGGCTCGGAGTCTGCCCTCACCACCCACAGGCTTTGTAAACAGCAACTTTGTGAACTCACCTCAGACAACCTAGTTTGAGAGGGCCATCTGTTCCCTGCAGAGGCCCTTAAGGGATGCAGCCTTATGAGCAGTGAGCTCTGGATGTCATGGCTGCTGATGCCACCTGAGGAATTCGGGCAGTCCAGGCCACTGTCAAGCACAATGCTTCTATTATATACCCACACGGCTGGACAGGGCCTTCAATCGTCTAGTGATTCGTCCTCCTCCTTCTACAGTGAGCTACATAGACCTCCCCTAGAATCAAAGGTGCCTGGACAGATTCTAGTGCCTAGTAACAACACCACACTGTATTATTAAAATACATTTTTAAGTCCTCAGTGTAATATAGTAAAATCTGAGCAGCTGGAATGTTGCAGACACTGCTAAGTCTTCCATGTGTACAGAAAACCAACAATCAACTCTCACTTTATAAATGAGAAGGCTGAGTGAGCCTCAGAGAATCTCAGTGGTCCATCTTGCTCTAAGCGGCTGATGTGGCCTCATCCCAAACCCCTTCCACTGGCCCAGTTTCCCCTCAGGATCTGCCTCTGTGGCTGACCAAGCCCGACCACAGACACAGCAAGTCCTCCAGCCAGTTTATCCACACAGGCATCCCAGTCACATCACACAAATGAAGTTAAATGAGGTAACAGGGCAAGACCGGGTGGAGGTTTTCTGACATAGCATGGAAGCTCCCTCTTCTCACTTACCTCTGCCCTGAACTTGGCACAGAAAAGAATGCCAGGGTTCCTGGCACGTGGGTGGGAAGGCCTGGCCACTTGTAGCAAGCTATGATATTGATTCAGTTGAACTAAGTACACAGTGAATAAAAACATTTCACATCTGCTCACTGATCTGATGAGGAATCAGGGGACTTGCCTACTCCTGGCTGTGTGATCTCAGGCAAGTCACTTGGCTTCTCTATGTCAGTCTTACTATCTGGAAACAGGTACTGTCACTCAGTACCTCACCTCCACCTCACCCCATTCCTGCTTATCCCATTTGTGAAGATCAGGGAAGGCAAGATAGAGGCTAAAATCTCAGATAAAATGAATTAAAAAATATGGTGGGCAAATTAACTTAACTTTTTTGAGCTTCCTTTCTTCCCTCTGCAAGATGAGGATAATAACAGTGATAGCTACTTCAGAGTTTGGGGAGGTTCAGATGAATGAATGTACACAGCACACTAATGAGCACCTGGCGCACAGTGAGTGCTACATGTTTGCTATTATTATTAGTATTAATTTCTAAGGAAATACTGTGGAGATTAAGCAGGTACTCAAAATAACTAGATTATTATATGAGGAAACTCTGTAACTGACAAAGGACTATACAAATATACAGCTTAAAAAATAAAAATAAGCTTATTGTTTGACTTATTTCCATCTGTGCTAATTCAGATGGCAGATGATATGAAGGCAATTGCCTAGAAATGCTTAAGTTGACATAAAACTATTAAAATATAAATATAACTAATATATATAAATAATACAATTAATAATGACTGAGTTTTTAATCATGGTTCGTGTACGTGTGTGTGTGTGTGTGTGAATACTGGACAATCGCAGTTTCTATAGAACTAACAACCAAAGTCCTCTGTGGGGGAGGGGTTGGGGGGTGGCAGCAACCACAGATGTCCTGGATCACAGCTGTCATTTGGGCACCGGTAACTGCTCACTGATGTGCCTCCTTTAAAGAAACGGCCACATGCTGCGGGCTGCGGGCCACCCTCTGGATGACGCCATCCCATCCAGAGGCCCGGGCATCTGTTTGACTCTCCATCCCCAACATGGAAGTTTTTAACTTGCATTTCACAATGAAATGCTTTGCTTTACCTGTTCTGCCACAGGGGCAGTCCCTCCCATGTATTCTACTCTAAATTCAATGGGAAAAGACTGCCCAGCCATCTGGACACTCACAAAGCCCAGTTATTTATCTTGCTAAAGTGTGTGTATACATTGAATAAAAATGTTTGTTTTCCATGTCCCACTTTCTGTCTCTAAAGACAAATGATTAAAGAAGAATTTCAAGGGCACTTCTTTCCACTCATCCCCTCCAACCCAGTTACACTAAGCAGCCTCACTTCCTGCCTTTCAACTTGCATTTCAGTCCACAAATCATCCACTCTTCTTTGTTGATCTTTCTGTGTGTAACGTTGCTTCAAAACCGTTCTTCAAAGGAAAGGTCAGGGTGAGACCTCACCTGCAAACAGGCTATAGGGCCTGCAGCCTGGAAGGCACCAGCTCCCAGAGCTGAGGCCACCTGTGGGGTGTGTGGCACAGTCACCAAAGGTAGGTGGGAAGAGCGCCAAGCTGGACCACCTGGCCTATCACCAATGACACCCCCACCCAGAGAAGCCCAATCTAATGGGGCCCCCAGGTCGTCAGGGACAGAGCCAGGACCTTTCATCCGAGAGCCGTGTACCAAGTGTCCACCACACACACACTGCCAGGAACTGCAGGCGACAGGAACAGCTGTGTGGTCCCTGTCCCACCAGGGCTCACAGTTAACAGGGGAGAAAAGACATTCACCCAGAAAAGGACAGATATAAAAACACACAAACAGGAGTGAAAGAACACAAACAACAACAAAAAAGGACATATACAAAAGCATGGGACTTCAGAAAGATAGGGGGTTGGGAGGCTGTAAGAAAAAGAGAGTCTGGCCAACAAGGTGAACTATTTCAGAGACAATGGGGTGAGGACAGATGACAGACCACAGATTGCTTAATTTAAAAAAGGTGGGGTGGGGGGTTGGCAACTGTGAGCAGTTTTAGTGTAATAGTAGGAGCTTGCTTTTCAGGGGGATAAGGGTAGGTGGGAAGACACTGGCACTCTCCCTAGCTGGCTTCATCATAGAGGAAAGGGGTTGCCAGCTGGCTGCGTGCACCTTCACAGGGCTGGCAGAGAACCCCACGGAGCCATGCCCCCAGGAGCAAGCATGTGGGCAACTCGGTGCTGGCAGCTGCATGCACCCAACCCATATCTGCTGAATGAATGAAAATATGAATGAATGCTGTACTTCCCTGGGAGCTTTGCTTTGAAATTTGAAATCTCCCATAACTAGACAACAGTCTTGCTTATATCTTGGCATTCCATGGCACTTACCCCAGTTGTGAAGGCTGTTTGCCCTTTCACCAGTTTGTCCGCTGGTTACCTGTCGCAGGAATCTCCCATGTCTGTGCGGGCCTCCACCAAACACATGAACAAAAACACCTGCCATCCCTCCCAATGAAGCACATGGTCCAATTCACAGACAGAGAGCTGAGGAGAAAGGCTACCACCTCCCAAAATGAAATGATGTCACTTCAGACACATTTTTTCTATACCCCTTTGTGTAACAGCTGCAACTATTCTTTAGTTACAGGAGCACTTAATCAAACAAACATCTAAGAACACCACAATTTTCTTATTTATACATACAAGTATTATTCAACCCAGCACCAATTTCCCTTGATCTGTGCTGGAAGAAATCCCAGGGACATCTTATCAAAACAATAAACTTCAAAAAAGATGACCACCTATATTTTCAAAAATACAACACTGTATCCTGTCTCTGACTTATGATAAATCCCCAGTATATTTTGAATGTTTATAAAGAAAACCTGATTTGCTTTGCCACTGTCAACTCTCCATTCTGCTAAGAGGCCCCAAACTTAGAATCTACAAACAGATCAGGGGTGGCCGCAGTAAAAGCTGTCTCAAGCTTTTGAATGTACTATAAGCACAAATTAAACCAAAGGTTTTTCCTGCCAATGCCTGAAAAGTTTTAATTCCAAATGGAGTCTATATTATTAGTACTAATTTTTTTCAAACTTGGCCCGAAGGAATGTATCTCTGTCCTCAGGTGGGGATACTGTTGCCAGCTCTGGTCACCTGCCACAGACTTGCAACTTCCAAGGAAGGACCTATCCACCCATGATTCCCCCTTCAAACTGGAGATGCACTTCCTATTATTAATGATGCCTGGAGTTGCCCACCAGGCATCATTAATGCTCAGTGCTGCTTAATGCTGCTGTGAGTGAGGTCATACACTCAGCACTGGCAGCTGAGAAACTGGATGCTTCCTGTAGGCAGAAAGGGCCACACAACTACCTCCGATGAGATGGACCAATTCGCCAAGGGAAGGAACGACTAAGGCAATTAATGTGGCCTTAAAATTGGGGTCCCTGGCATCATACCATTTTTCCTGGGGTCCCCAATTCTCCTCACTCTCTAAAGGCTGACCAATGATACTAATTTCAGATCAAACTTATATTTCATGGAGCTGCAGAATGTCAGGCTTGGAAGGAGCTGGGGGTGGGACTTCAGAGGTCCTGAGTGGGGGGACAGAGGGTAGAAGAGGAACCCCAGGGAGAGCACAGGAAGCTCCAAAAATTCAGCTCCAAGTGGGGCTCTGAGTTCAGACGAGAGGGCTGTGTCTATCCTGAGGCTGCAAGTCACTTTACAGTGCCCACGGAATGCACGAGACAACCAGGACAGGCGTCCTGCTCCTCTCTGAAACGCCAAGAACACAAATAATATCTTGGTCAAATGTGGTCTGCTCTGGCCAAGAGTCCTCCTGTCTTTGGAGAAGCTCACAAAGAAGGCTTTGTGGGCAGACGTGTCCCACACAGCATTTTTAGAAGATAAACCCCCAACACCTCTGGCTCCCACATGCTATAAATAAGGACATTCTTTGCTCCCTCTCACTGTCAGCTGGTCACCAGCTGTGGAAAGCACTATTTGTTTTTTATTTATTCTAAAACATTTGAGAGTCTAGACAAGGAACATGAGTGGTTCAACCCGCCATAACCTGTAAGGGTCTTAAACTGTGGTCATTTCTCTTCCTCTTGGTATTGCCAGACTGGAAAGTCCCCAGTCTTCCAGTCACCCCCTGTATCAACTCACCACCCCCCCCAAACAAAAGCAAAGGTTTCCTGGGGACTGGCAGACCAGAAAGCTCCCTCTTCTGTAATACAACCCTTATCGGATTTCTGTCCACAGAGCAGATATTTAAGACATCTGAACTTCAGCTGCACAATTGAAGTCTTTTTTGCAAATCTGACTATTTGCCATCCTTTGTCCTCCTTTGAACCTTCCGTGAACTCAATACAAGGGTGTGCTATTATCATACATGCACATCCACATATCTAAATAAAAAGGCTCTGCCATCAGGGCATCGGGTCCAATAAAGTGCATCTAAAGGGCTTGGGCAGAATGCCCTTAAGGGAGTCCTTGAAACTGAGACCCAGGCAAGCTGCCACCCTCCATGTCCAGGCTGGGCTCACGCAGAACACAGAACTGCAATAATCCTTCAACGCCCCCTGGGAAGGAGGGTTCCTGGTCTCAGCCCATCAAAAGCAGTGAACTTCACAGAGTCACATTTGCCCTTAGGTCTGCAATGCACACCTGGTGGCAGACAAGACCCTTCCCCTTCTCACACATTGAACCTCACCTTTGTCATTGTGCCACTAGGCAGGCAGAAGTGTGTGTTTCAGAGGAGGCAGGGAGAAGCAGAGGCAGGACCACCAAAGGACTATCTAAACGAAATGTTTCTGGCAAAAGACAGCTCTTTTTAGGAACACTGCTACAGAAGGGCTTTGCTTTAAATTCTAGTTTGGGGCCCCCACAGGCCAGCTTGCTTCCTTTTTCCTTTGGTGGGACCTGTGCGCATTTTGATGAGTATGGCTGGCTGATCCTTTCGAAAAATAACCTCTCTCAAGTTTCTTCCCCGGGGAGATAGCTTGGGACTGAAACTTGTCAGGGCCTATCCCGATTTTCCAAAACCTCAGCAGGAGCAACCCCACACAGCAGGACACTGCCATCAAGGGTCTGTTCGCAGCTACTGGCTGCCCCTGGGGGGGAGTTCTTGCCCCATCTGTGGGTAAGCACCCATGAGGTTGCATCAGATCATGAAAGACCTGGTCCGAGAGTGCTCACTCTTCCTAGAGAGGTGCTAGGAAGAGAAAGGTACTTTCCAGGTCCTGGAAAGAGGTACTTCCCAGAAGAGGTGCTCTTCTGACCAGCATGGCTCTTCCAGAATATTCCAAGGATGGGGCGCAGCTCTGGTGGGCTATCTGGACTCTTGGTCCAGGGGCTTTACTTTTTGTAGTAGTCTTGCTCAACACTTCTGGACTAATCCAGGCAAAGTGACACTTCTCAATCAAAATCTTTGTCATCACCCTAACACCAGGCCCTCGTTTTTACTATGGGAGATTGCTGTTGCACCCCACTTGATGTCCATTTTTATAGTGTGGATGCCGAACCACACAGCACACTTTAGTGAACACAAAACCGTAGTAAGTCACCAATTTACTACTCAGGGCTGGAAAACCCAAAGAAAGTATCCTAATGCAAGTCCAAAAGCAAAAACAGTGACCCTGAGTACTCGGACTGGCACAGGACCACATTAATGGGCATGTGGCTGGACTGGTGGCACAGAGGACTCTGGACTCCCAGACCATCTAACTGAGGAGGAGGCAAGCTTGGAAACACTCAAAGAGGAGGATGGCTGGGGTCCAAGGACAGCCTTGGGGCCAGACAGCAGGAGACAGAGGGCTCCAGGTTCTGTGCACCTTTCATCAAGCCGTGTCTACCCCATTTGGCTCCCCAGGACATCCATAAGAAAACCCTACTCTGCAGGCTGCCCCGTGCCTACTCAGACAACCCATGGACATACTCGGAGGGGTTCCTGCACTGGACAGCACAGTCTTCTCCTTTATGGACTTTTCCACACCTTCAAATGTGTCTAATTTCCTCACGTAGCTATTTTGATGAACTATCAAGACAGGTTCCCGTAGCTGACAGATTTTCCTCTCTGCCAAGGTGAGTGTTATCAACAGCATGATTATTCACAGGCCCAACTGCAAAGTTTAACCCCTGCAACATGCTGCTCATCTTAACACCCAGTGAGACAGATCTATTATGTGTGAATTTCTGGACTGAAAAGCACAAACAGATTATAACTGGTCCCTGCATCCAAAGATCTTCCATCTTGTCTTCATTCCAGTCTTGCTTCCTGATCCTTTACAAAGGGGATCACAAATCCCAAATTTTGGAGAACAATGTCAATGATGTCTGTATGTCACTTAACAGAAAGCCTTCTTATGAGCATATGAATGAATGAACCAGACAACCCAGCAAAAATAAAAACCACGTACAACTAAATATAGTAACACTCCATTCCTATTACTTCCTCCACTTCTTCCCCCTGTGAGAAGATACAAGAATTACATGTAGATCAAGGCAGTTCAGGGGATTTGTCGACATTTTCAGAGCATCTGCAGTAAAGCACTTGGGGACGCAGGACCACTGTCTGCTTTGCTGCCTCCTTTCTTACCTTAAATTTCCCAAGGCAATACATATACACTGGGGACAAAGCTTTGAACTGAATGACAGTCAGATGCAGCCAAGTTCTTTCCTGACCATTCAAAGGCAGGTTTCTCCCAGTGGCCAAGTCCATTGCTTCTGGGACCCATGTGAGCCTGCCCTTTTACCTTCAGCCACCCGTTCCTAAAATTTCTCCATAACCCTATGTAAGCAAACTGTAAGCAGGCTTAAACACCTGAGTGTCCACCCAATGTGGCATCCTGCTAGGTGGCATCCTGGTTTGAAGCCTTCTTTCTGTACAGGAGACCCTGGAACCTCGCCTCTTGCTCCAGCTCTGGCACTGCCACCTCCTTGTACCCCTTTAATTAGAAAGCTCCTGACATTTGCCTCTTCCATTAAAATTTCCCAAGGGAGGGCAAGCAGCAGCCTCTCCGGAGCCTGGTCGCCCTTCTCAGCCCTTGGGAGGAATCACTCAGAGTGGTAACTCACACCTACTCCTCCACCAGTGAGAACAGCACAGACAGGTAAGTGCAACCTCAGGAATGGGACGTTTCTCTGTCTCCCTCGGCAGAGATGTCCCTGAAGACTGAAGTTTAACCTCTTAGTCACCAATCCTGATTAAAGCTGGCACTTATTGAACACCCACTGTGATGCAGGCAAAGCTCCTAGATACAGAGCTCCAGGCAGACCCCCACATAGACCTCGTGAGATGGGAGGGTGCTGGTCATCCACTCAAGAATCCGAAACCACAGCTGAGTTAGTTCCTGCCTCTCTGCTTATGTTGCTCCCTCACTGTCCTTGCTGCAAGGTCGGGTTGGGGGTTCCAGTATCACTTCTCTCCATCAGTAGGAAACCCCCTTCTGCAGTCTAACTTACACTTCCTATCAGCAGGCAACTGCAAACAGGTAACAGGATGCTCAGAAATGAACACACTAGTGGGCCCCACAACCCTTCCATCCCAAGGGTGCTAAAGGCTTCACCTGCTTCATTTCTGTTGAAAAGAACCTTTAGCATCTACTCTAGACCAGGCACTGCTCGGGTAGAGGAGCCACATGGAAGCATAGCCTGGGCCCTGTCTGTAGGGGCATGCAGTCCCATGGGTGGCCATTCCCATGGGTGGCTGGGTCTTCCTCATCCATGCCAGGTTCTGGCAGTTTTACAGATGCATACTGCCCCAAGGGCTCTGGGCCCCACCCAGGCCCCCTGAGTCAGCTCTAGGGTTCAAGGAGATCCCCAGGGTACCTATGTGCAAGTCCTGGCCTGGGTTGTTTGATGGCATCTGATGTGTGACTTCAGGATTGAAAGGCTCTGTTACATTATGTACGTTACTGAACTTATAGACTCACTGAAATGTATTCTTTTCTCTATTCTTAAAATGCCTTTTTCTATTGCCACATCTGTCCAATTCATGTATTATATATGCCTACTTGCATGCATTTTAGATACTGATAGAGCTATAGTAATAATGAAGAGGCAAATCACAAAAGCTGCGGAAGAGGCACACTATACTGTGGTCCTGGTTTGTGTGCTACATTTCCAGAAACAAACTATAACATGGTTAGTCCTGTCCCTGGATTTACATTTTTTAAATTGGTGTACCGTTTGCATGTGTAGGCGCAGGCCTTTCCTAAGATCCAGACCCAGCAGTTATGTGGCCCTCAGGCCACAGAATTTTGGGGGAGCTTTTCCCATGCCCAGACAAGTAGGAAAGCCCTGGTAGCTCCAGACAGTGTAACAGCAGGACCATTCCAGAAGAAGGGAAGAATACTACAATTTCTGAGTCATCTACTCATTTAAGTCTGGGGCAGGGCTGCTTAAGTGTGGAGGGAATGCCTCTCTTCCTCTCTCCTGGCTCCCAGGGCCTCTCCAGGGCAAGTGGTATTTTCTTGCTACCCCATCACACCCCTCGTAAGAAAGAGACTCCTGCTGGACCTTTGGGGGGCCAGCTGGGGTGTGAGAGCCAGGCAAATGGGATGTTCCACACACATCTTCCGCCAAGTCAAAGGCTCTCCAGGGAGTTCCTTCAGCAGGAACTCCCTTGCAGATCCTCAAGGCAGGATGTTAACAGGCAGCCAGAGCCACAGGAAAGTACCCCGAGTTTGTATACAGTGTGGGAGCATGTTCCAGCCTCGGCCCCCAAGCCCAGGCATGGACCTCACTCAAAAGCCCAAAGAAGCTGCATGTGCTCACTCCCCAGACCACAGGCCCAAATCTTCCAGTGACTAGGCCTGAAACCTAGTGCAAATCACCACTGCTAGTTTTCCCAAATTCTGATTGTATCAAACTCAGACTAGGGAGATAGTCTTCCCATTTCAGTACGAATTACACAAAAAAATTAAGGAATATTCATGCCTAATGTCTCCCAAAATTGCTGGTTAGAGAGAAAGACATGTCTTCCAACCAAAGCTTTAAAAAAAAAACCAAACTAGCTGCTAAAAATGTGAGGTTATAGGTTTATGGGTGATGTGTTATACAACGGCAATGACAGATTATGCCTTATTTCACAGAACAGTATAAAATCAAATTCTGGAGGAATCTTCTCAAATACTAACAGTGGTGGTGATATTTGTAACTTAGAGATTAATTTTTAAGAGACTGTAAATTAAGTACTCTGAAGTCTTCTTTAAATTGTATTTATTGATTTGAGAGAGAGAGAGACATACAGACAAACACTGATTTGTTGTTCTACTTACTTATGCATTTATCGGTTTCTTCTTGTACGTGTCCTGACCGGGGATCAAACCTGCAGTCTTGGAGTATTGGGACAATGCTCTAACCAATTGAGCTGCCTGGCTAGGGCAATACTCTGAACTCTTATAATAAACATTTCTATTGAGAAGTATAGTAAATAAAAGAAACTTACAAGAGACAAGAGAAGCGATTTGTACAGGTTCAGTAAAGGGGGCACTTATCTGATTCCAACTGTTACATCCTTGTGCTCTTGTTCTGTAGAATCAACTCCCTTTATTTACAATTATTTTAAGAATTAGACACACAAAATTGCTAAAGCATATGTTTTCTAAGAAAAACAAAAAGCCATTCAAACACATCTCAAGCAATTTTAAATGTATGTAAAATCTATTCAAACTTTCAAAGAGAACTATTTAATGTTATAGTTGCTATTGCTAATAGTAAGATTTAAATATTCTATACAACTTGAATCAGTCAAGACTTTAGAGTCCACAAATGTTTATTTCTATAAGAGTACTTTTTCACCCTCTTCTTTCCACAAACCCTTAACTCTGAAAGAGAAGGCTCATCTTTCAGATAGGTTCTCCCCCAAAATAGAGTAAAAGAAACTAAAAAAAAAAAAAAGGTCAGTTTTGAAATTAACAAGCACTTGGCCCATCTCTGAAAAACCACACACAGACTTCCCAGGCTCCCTTCACATCCCCCCTGTGGGAGGTGACTCGCATGTGTGTCCCCTGAACCATCCTGGATGCCTCACGAAGGACAATTAATGGCCACCTGAGTCAGATACCCTCAAGTCACCACAAAAAGAAATCTACACCCTCCTAAAAATCTTTGTCCAAATTGGTCTGGACAGAGAATTATTCCCACCCCTCGTGCAGCCAGCCTGGCCTCTAGGACAGCACGGTGGGGGCAGGTGGGGAAGCAGGCCAGTCTGCTCCCACCCCACAGAGCTTGCAAACTGGAATGCCCCCCAGGGCTTTTGTAACTCAATAGAAAAGAATCAAAAACTCTCATTTTAATCTCTATAGAAATATGACTGTTCCTGTGTGTGTGCTTAATTGGAGTCAATGTATTTGCTACTGAAGATTTCGACCACAGAAGTATGAAGGCCATCACCCTGGGGAAACCCAAGTGGAGATGCCCTGCACACAATCTGAAGCAAGGCTTCTCGAAGACTGGGCTTCTAGCACCCCGTGCTGACAGTGAGCATGCTGCTGCCTGGCTCTGAGACCTGAGTGCCTGTCTTCTTCTGAAGGAGACACGAGTAACCTCACTCACCAGGGGCAAGTAAAGCAGCTGTGACACTCATCCCCCCAATATAAAGTCAGAGGCCATTGCTGTTTTCAAACCTAAGCCATAGTGCAGGTCAGAATGAGAGGCTGTGTTTGCAGAGAAGTTGATACATTAGAAATGGGGACAAGTTCTATCCAGTATCCAGGTAGTACCGATGCCCCCAAATGAGAAATCCCAGGCAAATCAGGCAAAACTTTCTCACAAGGGAACAGGACAAGCTGGTCCAATGGTACATGAGCTGCAGAGTTTGTGAGAAGTTGCCTTTTTACCCCATCTGTGAAACCACCCACCAACCAACCCAACTTCTTAACAGTATGACACTGATTTCAACAGACCGGATTATTCCTATAACAGAAATGTCAGAGCTGCTCATTCATGGAACGATTTGTACAAAACACAAAATGGTGGTACACCTTTGTCTCAAGAAACAAAATAAACTGCAAAGTGAGACACCAGGGCAGCATTACAATAGAAATTTGAAATAGTGCCTTGTTCTTTCCACCTGCCAAAATATTACTACTTAGCTGAAAGACAGTCCTCCTTCAAAATATCTTTTTATTCTGCCAATTATGAAAATATTCTTTCAGCAAACATTTGTTGAGCGCTAATTCAGGAATCACATACACAGCAGTGAACAAAGTACAGTCTATTTTAACGGTGTTTTCTTTCCATGAAAATACATATATCTCATTAAGATAACACTTAGTATGAAAAATTCCACCCAGACAGTTTTCACTTTTGACAATAAAGCTTTTCCTATAAGATCAAATGTCCCTGGAAAATGCCATTTTTATTGGCGTCCAGATATTCCATAAAGAATGGCATCATAATTTCCCAAAAGACCTTGCTAAATGCTTACCACCAGATAAAAACACAAAAGAGAGACATAGTTAAATATAACATGTTAGACCTAGATTTAGGATCCCCCCAGAAATTAAAACAGGAAAAAAGAACTCACACCTGGCCAGTGTGCACCAACACAGACACCTCTCCCCGTGCCACTGTGTAAGGCCTAATTTCTGAGTCTCCCTCATTTTATAGGTCCCACTGACTCTTTGATCTAAGAGAACATTGTCTGCACAGAACAATTTCAATTTCCCTTCTTTTCAGGAAAGGAAATGTTTGCACTTCAAAGGATTCTTTGAAGAGCAGCCCTGCCATCCTGGCCTGGCCAGGTCAGGAGCCCCTGACCACAGCAGGGGGTGCAGGCTCTGGGCAGCTGCCCACCCCAGCACTCTCAAGGCTAGCTCTTTCAAGGGGAGGGTCTGGCGCAGGGGAAGAAAAAACAAACACATGAAATATACTTGAGGCTTTTGATCTTGACCTTCAGAAGTCCCTTTCCACATACAATATTCATTCCCAGCTCGGGAAAACTGAGGTACAGAAGACAGGGAACAGTGGACAATGCCACGGCAGCCTCTATGAACAAAATTATTCCCAAAACCAGACTCGCTGAGCGTCTAAGACCCCTTCCAGACCAGGAAGAAGTGGAGCCCCCCTCAGTTATTGCAGGTGATGACAAAGGGGATGACCTTAATACATGAAAGGCAGAGGAAGAGCCACACTTCAAACACAATTCTGGAACCTTTTCCTAAGAAACTTTTAGCAGATACTCACCCACAAAAAGCAAAATTCACAACTAAGAATTTCACCTCTTCTTTCTCCACTGGCCCTCTGGTAGGAGGTCAGCAGGGTCATCAAAAGTAGCATTATATAACCAAGAGATATTTGCCAAGAGCCAGCACTATTCCTTCCAACCAAGTCCCCATGTCCATCATGGCCCTCTGCTGAATCTAGAAAGCCAGGGGTATAGAGCAGATAAGAGAGGACCTGCAACACTTTTTCTCAGCTCTTGAACAAGTCCTAAGTATTTAATAATGACCTCCACCCTTCCCCACCCCGAGTGGTTCAGTTCGCCTGCTCAAGTTGGCAGCCACCTGAGTGGTGGGCAAGGGGCAGGAAGGTTGGCTCCAGGTGGGAGCCTGCTCCCTCCTCCCCACAGCCCGGGGTTAGCTCCAGGCTGCTGCCTGGGTGTGTGGGTGCAGGTGCCAGGGACCAGGTCACCCTGAGCTGAAGAGTCTTCCAGCACCTCTCACAAGCCCTTCACCTGGCATGGCACTAACCCTTTGTATTGGAATTGTGAGTGCTTTTTCTTTTTTCCTTCTTTTACTTTTCTGCACTTTCCAAATTTTTTTTACAATGAGCATTCTAAGTTTCAGAAACAGTTTTGCTTAGTGAGATAGAAAATTTGACCATAGTTCATTCCTTAGAAAGATCTACTGCCACAAAAAACAATATATATATATATATATATATATGTATTGTTTTATATATATATATATATATATATGTATGTATATATATATATATATATATGGCAGCAAAAACATTACTTGAATTCAAAGTGGAGTATGGATGGTGGGCTAGATAACAACGTTGAGTCAATGTTAAATTTCTCAATTTTGGCCCTCGCTAGTGTGGCTCAATGGATTGAGTGCTCGCCTGCAAACCAAAAGCTCGCTGGTTCAATTCCCTGTCAAGGCACAAGCCTGGGCTACGGGACTGGTCCCTGGTTGGGAGTGAGCAGGAAGCAACCAACTAATGTTTCTCTCCCTCTCTTTCTCCCTCCCTCGCCCTCTCTGTGAAAATAAATAAATAAAATCTTTTAAAATTTTTCCTGATTTTGATAAGGAAAATCACGTAAGTGAGCATCCTTGTTGTTAGAGAGACAGTGAAGTATGTCCAGGTAAATAAAAAGATGTTTTCAACTTACCTTCAAATGGCTCAGGAAAAAAAAGATGCATGTAAACGTACATGTGTAGATAGATTGATCAATTAAGCAACAGAAAGAAAGAAGGAAGGGAGCAAAGTGTGAAAAACTGGTGAATTGAGAAAAAGGTCCATAGGAATTCCTTGTATTACTCTTGCAATACAAGGAATTGCAAGAGTCTCAAGTCTCAAGTGTTATCCAAAAGAAAGTTGAAAGAGCTCTTCTCCCAAGTGCCTGAGATGACCTCTGAAAATGGTTCATTATTCACTTGATCCAGAAAATCCCACAAAATCATGCAAATCAAGAGGTTCAAATCTTTGCATTCACTTTAAGAACACTCCTGAAACTACCCAGGCCATCACGGGTATGCACATCTGCAAAGCCACCAAGTACCTGAAGGATGTCACTTTACA
This sequence comes from Sturnira hondurensis, assembly GCF_014824575.4. NCBI lineage: Eukaryota > Metazoa > Chordata > Mammalia > Chiroptera > Phyllostomidae > Sturnira > Sturnira hondurensis. Next base: position 21,655,624 of record NW_028079044.1, read on the forward strand.
GAAGCAATGTGTGCCATTCTGTCATTACAGTGGTGGATCTGGTAGGTATGCCCAGGCCAAACTGTGGAGCTGGACACAGGGTCGGTGGCCCAAAACAAGTGTTGAATTTTTGCTAAAAATGCAGAGAGCAATGCTGAACTTAAGGTTTAGTTGTAGGTTCTGTGGACATTGAGCATATCCAGGTGAACAAAGTTCCTAAGGTACAAAGCAGAATTTACAGAGCTCACGGTGGATTAACCTACCCACACACAAGCTCTCCCTGTCACACTGAGATGACCCTGCTGAAGAAGAGGATTGTTCCTAGACCAGAAGAGGAGGTTGCACAGAAGAAGATATCCCAGAAGAAACTGAAGTAACAAAAACTCATGGCTCAGGAGTAAATTCACCATAAAATAAATGCGAATAAAATTTTTTCAAAAAAAAAAAAAAGAAATGAAAACTAAAAGAGAAAAGGACAGCACAAAAGGCAGGAAGGGGTGGGGTTTTCCCCACTTATCTGTCAGCACCTGCACTGCACCTGGGCCTGTTGTGGAGTCACCCCAGGACACAGGTGGCCCAGGTGTTCTGAGGGTGTCAAAGAAGTGCTTTCCAAGGAAGGAGGCACTTCGGCACCTCACCACACTATAGCAATCAGCAAAAAGGAGGTCTGGGGGCAGGACCACTCCAGCCCCTGGGCCTGAGAAGGACGAAGTACAGCCTGGAAGTAAATTTTCTCCATAGACAGAGTCCAGTCCCCACAAGACCACCTGCACAGGGCTTTCCCCACATGGAAATGACTGGGTATAGACAAAAGGAACAGGGCTTACCTTTGCAAGAAGTCCCTCCATTCAGTGCCACCCTGGGGATGTGAATGCCAAACTACTGACCAAAAAGGAGGCAGCCCAGCCTCTGTCTCACATGCCAGCACTGGGTTCTGGCCACTACCGGGCACCGCTGTCCCAGGGACACTAGTGCCCACTGTACTCAGGGTTCTGCTGTGGAGGCTTATTGAGGAAAGACCTGCATTCAAAGGTCACAAAAAGAAATTTGGGCAAACAGAGGGGAAAAGCAGGGCGTTATCCAGTGGCAGACCAGCCAGCCCCTGCACCTCCGGGACTCACTCCGAAACAAAGAGGGGCATGGAGGTGAGCCTCTTCAGGTTCTTGTGCTGAAACACAGGAACCTGGCCCAGCCTCATGCACCTGGCTTGCAGAACATGGTCCCAAGGAGGCCCAGGCCCCAGGGGAGTCTGACGCCCACGGCCCTACAGCACACTTGGTGGGTGGGACTCAGGCCAAGCCGCCAGGTTCAGCTCCTTTCTCTGCCACTCACCACCTACCTGTGTGGCTCCATTTCCCCATCAGTCAAAACAGCAGTGCCAACCTCTCAGCAGTGGTGAGGATTAAATGGAAGTATATGATGTGCCAAGTACTCAGTGAGTCCTAAGTTTGTGCTTGTGATTCTTGATGTCACCCAGCCCAGGGTACTCCCTCCCTTCCAATTTGTGTGCCAGTTTCAGGTTAATGGTCCTTGGTGGGAAATTGGAAGATATGAGAAACAGAACATGTGCACACCAACCTTGTAAGATCAAGTCCAGTGTCTTCGTCATAGGTAGGATGATGGTAACAGAACAATGTGGAGAAATACCAGTGAGACAAGGTCTTGCTCCCCTCCCTTCTTACTGCTGCTCAGGGGAACCTCTGCCCCCCCCCCACCCACCCAAAGGCATTAGACGACTGGGCATGACCACCTCCAGGAAGAAGGAATCAAGTGGAAAACAGAGAGCTAGGCTTGGGGCTTTGGTTTTTCAACCCAAAGCCCTCAGGGTAATTTAGACAAAATGGCTGGGGTCCAGGATGACTAGGACGAAGGCAGATGCCTCCCAAAAACACAAACACACACACGTGCACACTTCCCCACACACACGCAGGCAAGAATGGAGACTGTGAGCTCTGTTTGTCGGAGGTTCAAGAGGCACAACCCAAGATGTCTGGATCTGAGACCTGAAGGAACCTACCGCCCACACCCAGGGAAGCACCTGTTTCCAAAGAGAGAGTGGCTTCAAGGTCACACGAGCAGTCAAAGCCAACTTAGTCCCAGGGTCTCTGGTTCCTCCCCAGTATTCCCTCCCCCATCGCAGCAAAAAGGCCACGAAATGCCCTCCTTGACCTCAACTGTGAAAGATCATTAGTAAAGAGAGCCCTCCAGGTCTACAGCGACAATGGTGTGAGAACTAGGGCCACATCCATGGATCCTGAACCAGAATGGGCAGACGCAGAGGAAGCTCGACGTTCCCATGTTGGCACTACTCCGCCCCTACAACGCAGACACGAGTCCAAGGGAATGGAACTACATTTTAACACCCTGGCAGAGTGAGACAGCAAGGTAAAGTTGTCATACAAATGATTTATTTCCATACCTAAATCACAGAACTGAGCTTGCTTTCTTTAACGAACTAACATTTATATCAAGCACTGAGTCAGTGCCAGAAGCTGTAAAGTGAGTTTATCTCATTCAAATCCTCTCATTCCTATAAAGAAAGCACTAGAAGCCAACTGTTATGCAAGCAATAAGGAAAAGAACTTCATTGTGGTTCTGGGAGGTATCTTAGAACAGGCACTCATCCCACCAGTGGAGCCCAGCCTGGGACCACCAGGATGGGTGAGCCTTATGCCAGAATCTGTGCTTGTGTCCAGAAATGTCACCGCTACAGCCTGTGTTCCTGGGATAGACAAACCCTGAGCAATTTTGGGGGGATGGGGTGGGGAGGAGGCATGGCATCTCCCCTGACCCAGCCATGCATGGTTCCATGAGTGGCTCAGAATGGCCACACCGAGCAGAGGCTGCCCCCTACAGCTGAGACTCCGCACTGATTGCCTCTTCAGTGTGGGGCTCACTGCCCACGGAGCCCACAGGGAGTACAGGATGCGTGCCTAAACAAGTGAAACGTGTGTGGTTGTTCTCACAGTCAAGAACCCATCTGACTGAATCTTACGAAAAAAGGACTGCAGTAGGAATATGGAATGTTATGGAAACAAAACTACCTGTCCCCTCCCTACAGAAAAGGGAAGAAAAAATACACCCAGGACCAAGGAAGAGATGATACACAGTCCTGCTTAGGAAAATGAGGCTCCTCCTCCTACCTCCGTGCAAGTCCCCTCATCATAGCCTTTAAAGCTTTCCCTGAGCTGGACTTCCATTTGCCATCATCAAAATAGCTGGCTGGCAAAAAGAACTTACTTCATGAAAGGAACCTAAATGTATTGATTTAATCCCTTTATTCTTTCACAATATCCTATGGACTTCACGTTCAATAGTTTCACTATTGTGAGGCTGAGAGGGAAGGCTTCCCCAATCTACAGACAGAGCAGGTGTACCAGGTTAGGAAGGCCTCAAGGAGACAGCCATAACTTCTAAGGTTGTGCTGTTCTGAGTGCAGATGCCCCCTGCCCTCAGCTCCTGGAGCAGTCCTTGTCCCGGGGCAGCTCATGTCAGGTACTCTGAAGCAGTGAGGGCCCCTTCCCTCAGCACAGAGCTCTCACTCCAGGCCCTGAAGCGAATGTACATCTGCTAATAACAATAACCAGAGGAACAGCCAAATGAAGGACAGTGGATGTGGCCGGATGGGTGAGCCTTATGCCAGAATCTATGCTTGTGTCCAGAAATGTCATTCCTACCACCTATGTAGCTGGGATTAACAAATCCTGAGTGACACATGAGGTAAATTCTTTACCTACAACTCAGCCAATACCAGGTGTCTGAAGGAGCACCTTCAGAGCAAAATGAACATATTTAGTTGTCCACCAAATTGTTTAACCAACTTGCTGCTTGACCTTCTAGCAGATTCTCAGGTGGCAAACACACTAACCTTTCCACGATAAATTATACCTCCCTTTGAACTGCAACAGTATTCTCAAAGCTGCTTTGGAGTGGAGATGGGGAGAGTAGGGTGAAGTCAGGGTGGATTACGGAAAAGAAGAAAGAGTATTCCTATAGTTTACAGGGCTGATAGTCTGACAGTGAAGATACCATATTCCTTGACTAGAAGACCCTTAAAGCTTCGGGGTAGATGGAACCTTGGCCTGGGATCCAATGCCCATTTCCTAAGGCCCAAGAAACCCCTGGAAGGTAGAAACCCATCAGGTATAAGGAAGCATGAAAGCCAGGTTAGAAGAAAGATGTCACCAATCTAGGACAGGTGGCTACCAGGCAGTCACGAACCTAGGAAGGGCCCCCAGGAGGGTACATCTCTTTCAGCTCTGTCTCTTGAGTACATAAATGGCAGTTGGACGTAAGTCCGTCCCCACCTGCTCTTTCCTCAACTTCCCCCATCTCACTAATATGGTAATGAGACTCCTCTTAGAATCACAGTGGGCCCCATTCACACCTCACACTGACTGCACTGGCCAATCCTGTTGAGTCTGTCTTTAAAATCTAAAGAGGAGAATTCAACCTTCTGACATCTCGACCATGTCCCAGTTGAAGCTGCCCTCATCTCTCACCCAAATTACTTATGGTCACTTTCTCCTGTGTGGAAATAGCCTGGACTAAGGGTTTATTTCAGAATTAGTTACAAGTCTCTAAACTGGTCTCCCCACTTCCATGACTGCCCCTCCCCCTCATCTCTTCTCTACACAGGGCTGCAAGTCATTACAAGAGCCTCTGGTGGTCCTCCGCCCTCACTCAAAGTAAAAGCAAAGTCCTTGTGGTCTATGACACTCACAGTGGTCCTCACCCCACAGTGGTAGATGGCCCCCAGGCCAGAAGAGGCTGACCACACAGTTAAAACATCAGGGTCCCTCCACAGGTCCTACTTGGTGTGAGGACCAAGAGCCAGGCAGAATGATGAACGTTTCAGAAAATGCCTCTGGCCCAGACAACTCCAGGTTAGAGAAAAATATTTATCTTCATAACCAAAATATACTTATACCTGTTCTAAATCTTTATCTAGGATTAATAAAGCAATGCCTCCAAATATTTAGTTAGTAATGAAAAGGGATTAGACACCGTTTGACAATCCGATATGGAGTCACTGTCAGCCATGACATTTATGTCAAGGGGCAATATGCTGAAGACTGAGGTAATGGAGTATAACAGAAATAACTTTTGGCCCTGGCCTGTGTGGCTCAATGGATTGAGCACAAGCTGGAAACCAAAGGGTCACCAGTTCGATTCCCAGTCAGGGCACATGCCTGGGTTGCAGGCCAAGACCCCCAGTTGGGACCACGTGAGAGGCAACCATACATGGATGTTTCTCTCCCTTTCTCCCTTCCTTTCTCTCTCTCTCTAAAAATAAATAAATAAAATTAAAAAAAATAAAAGGGACAGAAACAAATGAATAGTTAAAAAAACATCTTTTTTTAAAAAAACCATAAGTGTGGATACGTGAATAAGGACTCCACATGGACACTAATATAAGAGGCACCCACCCATTGTGGGCTAAAAGAATTTACAGCTCTGACCATCCCCCACGTGAGCTTGGCTATACCACAGGTCATGCTTGGAGCCCAGTGGGACTTTCACTCCACCAGACACTGCTGCCACTGTAGCTGCCTGGCTTGAGATGGATGCCCACCTCCCCATCCCTGGAGTCTACCGGTAATCTGGACTTTGAGCTCTATCACTGGAAGGTCCCCCTTTCTGCATGTAACCTGGGAGGAACCCCACTAGCTTATTGGGGAGGTCCCCCGTATTAAACCTGGCATCATAGAAAGACACAATGCATGTGCGTAACTCCTTTCAGGGTTGCTCCCTTGTTCACAACAGGGATCAATTCAATTAGACATAAGGCTGGGCCCTCCAACATTGTTACATATTTTTACAGGCCTTAATAGAAAGAGACTGGAACAATCAATAAAAGATGCATTTAATCCTCTCAAGGAATGGAAACTTCTACCAAATGTAACTAGAATTCAAACTCCCAAGGTCTGCAATCTTGTCCTTTAAGCCTTTTTTTCCCTCTTCTAAAGTGAATAATTATAATACCTAAGAGTACCCATGTGGCTCAAATCCAGACTCCAGCAAGTGAGTACATTTCTGATCTCTATGAAGTCTTGTACTATTGGTTTAGGCAAACTCCTTTGACATCCTTTGTCATCCTTTGACATCCTTTTAAATGTTCAGCACATGAAGATTATGTTTAATTGTGATACATTTTATGATTTTATGTGATAAAATGTATCACAATTAAACATAATCTTCATGTGCTGAACATTTAAAAACTATTCTAGTCCATTGTTGTCTTTCTCCCCTAAATTTCTATTCTGATTGTGTGACTTAAATAAGGCCTTTTGTATTAAATACAGAGGTTGTATTCATTTAAAAATAATAATTTCCACTAAGACCAGCTAAAGAATCAGGGATATAACTGTACCACAGTTTCTTTTTACCCAAACCAAACATAAAAGGCAAGAGATGTTAAGGCAAATCATAGATAAAGTATAATTCATATTAAACAGAATTAGGAACTCAGCCAAAGGCCAACATACACAGTACTATTGGGTCAAATTTTTAAGAGCACATTTTTGGGACATACACCTGGGGCTGAAACCCCAACCTTTCCTCTTGTAACTAAATCTGTAATAAATCCAACTCCAGGTTACTTCCACATGAGAGCTGGTCCTGCTTACACTCCCGGTGTCACATCCACTGAAAACGGAAAAGAGCTACAAGCCTGTGGCCAAAGTACCACAGTACGTACAACTGCTCTGTGTACAGGACGGGTTCTGGAAAGACTGCCTTACCTGCCAGCCAGGAAAGGTCCCACTAGGCAACAAGCACCACGCTGAGAAGACTTGGTTGCGGCTTTGATGACGGAAGAAATTGCTTCCACTTCAAACTCACGATGCTTGAAGAACTCGGCCTTTTCGGGCCAAGCCGGGTCCCAAGGAAGCCCACCCAGGTGAGACTTCGCCGAAAAAAATTCCCTGGGGCCCTAGGTAAGGGGTGCAGACAGGCCGGGGCGCATCAGGGAAATCCAGGGGAGAAGAGAGGTGGGCGCTGCAGCCGGCGTGCGCGGAGAAAGGGGGGGAGGCCGGTGGCGCTGCGCTATCCCCACCCGGCCACCTTCCGCGGGACCACTCTCGGGGTCGCCGGGTGGCTCGAGACCGCAGCGGATGACTCGACTTGGACCTCGTGGCAGGGTATGGTGCTGTGCCCCGCGCAGCGTCCGGGAAGTTCCCTGGGTGCTCCAACCCATAGACGCCTACCCATAGACCACCGGAGAGGGTCGCTGCGCTGCGGGAGTCCGCAGCCGGACCCGAGGCACCAGGTGGCCCACTACCGCTCACTCGGTGTTGCATCATGCAGCACGCTGCGCTTTATGCTACAAAATGGACTCCGGTGGCGGGAACGCCTCATGGGCACCAACCACGCACCACCGGGCTGCCCTACCCTCGCCACCCGGAATTTGTCAGCACCCCCTCGTGGGAACCCGCGCAGCCCTCCCACGACTCCACGAGGTCCCGGGGTTCTCTCCAAGGTGACCCGGATCCAGGAGCTGCCCAGGCGTGGCAGGGCCGGACACTCACCAAGCCGGTGGGCGGCGGGATGCAGGCAGGACCGTGGCTGGATGGACCGAAGTGCGGACCGAAGCGTGCGGGGAGTGGAGTAGGGCTGCCGTTAGTGGATGCCGGTGGCTCCGCCCGCGCGTGGAGGGCTTACACCTGCCTGCGCTGATGGAATGAAGGGTGGTTGGCGGGAGCCGAATCCGCGCCTGGTTTTATCAGCCGCCGTCGCGTCACAACGGAGCACCAATGGGAATCGCGTGGCCGTGGCACCAATCAACGTGGGATTGCCCCAGGGCAGTGCCTATTCACCCGGTTGCTATTTCTCTGCCTCTTGGAGCTGCAGAGCCGGGGCGGTGTCGGTGTCGGGACTGCATCCCAGGGCACGGACCTCGCCAAGCCCACTGACACTGGTTTTCCTCTTCCAAAAGTAAAAGATCCGGGAGGCACTTCAATGCTTTCTTAAAAATTATTATACATCTTCATTTCTTTTATTCTATTACTATGCCCTTGCTTTTGGTAGAGAACGTACTGGCCCATTGTCAGGAAAGGCCCCAAAGCCTCCATCTGCTGGCGCTCCTGGCAGGTGGACTAGCACACCTGGCCAAAGGGCTAGTCAAGGGGCTTTCTTCCAGAGGCACTCTCCCGGATATCTGTCACTCCCGCCCTGCACAACTCACCAGCCACCTCTTTGCTGTCTCTCTGTGCTCCAATAAACCAAGCAAGGACCATTATCTATAGAGATCCAGTAATCTGTGACAGGAGAGATGAGCTGTTGAGATTCATCCAGCCGGCCTCCTGACTTTGTAAGAAAACTGAAAACTTATTTGTCCGTGTCCATGGCCTGTACATCCTTTCCACACCTGGTACCTGTTCAAGTCCTTGGTCAAAAATGGGGACACATTGTCAGCCACCACACATGACCCTCTTGTAATCACACTAGCAACTTATACAGCATATGATCCTATGTGCTATCTTGGGAAAAGGTTTTAATGAAAGGAAAAAGGGGGCTAATATTTGTAAAGCACATTGAACTGTGCTTGGCATTGTAATAAGCAACTATATATGCCTTGTTTTAAAATAATATGTTCTAGTTTTGATTGTGCAGTGGTGAAATGATGCTTCCAAATGACGCTGAGAAGGCCTACCTTGCTGGGGCTTTTCCTGAACCCCACACAGCCTCCGTCACCTATGGGTGCTGCCATCAAAGGATGTCCTCTTCTCATCCAGTTCAACCCAAGGACTGGCTCCTTTGCCTTTGGCACCAGATCTGGGTTTCATTCTGACCCCTACCACTTTGTTCACTGTGAGGTCTTCTGCAACCTATTTCACCTGTGCTTGGAACTCATAGCAATTTTTTAAATTATATTTTATTGACTATGCTATTACAGTTATATCACTTTTCCCCCTTTACACCCCTCCACGCAGCACCACCCACTCCCTCAGGCAGTGCCCACACCATTATTCTTGCCCATAGGTCATGTGTATAAGTTCTTTGGCTGCTCCATTTCCTACACTGTACTTTACATCCTCATGGCTATTCTGTAACTACCTATTTATACTTCTTAATCCCCTCACCTCTTCACCCATTCCCCCACACCCTCTCTTATCTAGCAACCATCAAAATGCTCTCCATATCCATGATTCTGTTTCTCTTCTTGTTTGCTTAGTTTGTTTTTTTAGATTCAATTGTTGATAGATATGTGTTTATTGCTATTTTATTATTCACAGTTTTGATCTTATTCTTAAGTCCCTTCAACATTTTATATAATAATCATTTGCTGATAATTAATTCCTTTAGTTTTTTCTTGTCTGGGAAGCTCTTTCTGCCCTTCCATTCTAAATGATACCTTTGTTGGCTAGAGCAATCTTGACTATAGATCCCTGCTTTTTGTGACTTTGAATATTTCTTGCCCACAAAGTTTCTTTTGAGAAATCAGTTGACTATCTTATGGAGATGCACCTGTAGGTAACTAACTGCTTTTCTCTTGCTGCTTTTAAGATTCTCTCTTCATCTTTAACATTTGACATTTTAATTATGATGTGTCTTGGAGTGGGCTTTCTTGCATCCATTTTGTTCGGGACTCTCTGTGTTTCCTGAACTTCTATGTCTATGTCCTTTCATTATTTTTTCAAATAGTTTTCCAATTTCTTGCTCTCTCTCTCTTCTCCTTCTGGCATGCCTATGATGTGACTGTTGGAATGCTTGAAGTTGTCCCCGAGGCTGCTTACACTTTTCTCACTTTGGGGGATTCTTTTTTCTTCTTACTATTCTGATTGTTTTTTGCTTCCTTATGTTCCAAATCATTGATCTGATTCTCTGCTTCATCAACAGTAGTCCTTGCAGCTGACTGACCTGAGTAAATCCTCCCACTGACCTGCCAACAGCAATCAAGGCTCAACTACAAGAGAAGAGTATACTCAGACCACACGAAGGACACACCCTGAGTACCCAGTTTGGGTGATAGGGGAGGTAGTGCCACTGGACCCTACAGGACACCTATTACATTAAGCCACACTACCAAGACAGGGAGTCATAAAAGCTCCATCTAATACATAAAAACAAATACAGGGAGGCTGCCAAAATGAAGAGACAAAGAATCATGGTCAAAATGAAAGAACAGATCAAAACTCCAGAAAAAGAACTAAATGAAATGGAGATAAGCAATCTACTAGAGGTAGAGTTCAATACACTGTTTATAAGGATGCTCAAGGAACTTAGTGAGGATCTCAATAGCATAAAAAACATCCAATCAGAAACAAAGGATACACTAATTGAAAAAAGAACAATTTACATGGAAACAACAGAAGAGTGGATGAAACTTCTATATTCTTATCATAAGGCTATCCTTTAGTGTTTGAAATATAACTATGGAGTAAAAAAATCTTCTTGGCAATAAATAGAATATATTAGATTGTAGAGTTGCTCCTTTTGAGTAACACAGAGAGGAAACATAGAGTTAATATTTGCGAATTCTGAGAGCAAGTTTTCCAGGCCCTAATAGGAATATGAGTAGAACTTAAGAAAGAGGATTTTTAACACTGTGCTCAGGTTAGCAATCCCACCCAGCAGGTTTCATTTTCAGAAAGACAGCAGGAGACCCTCCATGACAAGGCCCATAAGCAAACAACTTCCCATAAAAAAGGATTCATTGTCAACTAGGAAAAAATCATTATGTTCAAGGACTCTGCAAACTGTTAGAGAAAAAGCTGAAAAATTGGTTGAATATTTTAAGTAAGGTTAAATTTTAGCTACGTTAGGATTCACATTTTGGGTCCAGAGTTATAGGCAACCTTGATTAGAATCAAAGAACAATTGAGCCAAGATTCCAAAGATGATTAGACTTAAAGCCCCAGAGGGCACCATCTAAAGTTAAGATTGTTGGACAAAGTCCCAGCCTAGCACATTAGGTAATATAGAAAATGCACAGAATCAGACATACAGATGTGGTTTTGAACTCTGTATTTTCTGTCAGCTGCTGACCTAGGGAAATTGTGTTTGTCACCTCTTAGCCTCAACTATAAAGAATTTTACTGCCTATTGGATAAGTAGAAACTTCATAGTGAGAATGAAAAAAATATTCAATAAAAATCAAGCTGGAAAAATATATACATAAGGCACTCACAGAAATTAAATCAAAATGGATTGAAACCTTAAACACAGACCTGATACTGTACAACCCTTAGAAGCAAACAGACCAAAAACTTCTCAACACTGCTCTTCACAATGAGTTTTTGATATGAAACAAAGCACAAACAACAAAAGAAAAAGTGAACAAATGGGAGTATATCAAACTTAAAAGTTTTTGCATGTCAAAAGAAACAATAAACAAAATGAAAATGCTACCATGCAATGGAGAAAAAACCTTTGCAAATCATATATCCAACAAGGGGTTAATACCCAAAATATACAAAGAATGCATTTCTCATAACAAAACCAAAAATGAATGATCTGATTTTACAATGGGCAGAACTAAATAGACATTTTACAAGAAGACATCCAAATGGCCACCAGGTACAAGAAAAGATACTCAATATTACTAATTACCACAGAAATGCAAATCAAAACAATGATAAGATATCACCTTATACCTGTTAGAATGGCTATTATCAGAAAGACAAGAGAAAGCAAGTGCTGGTGAGGATGTGGAGAAAGGAAACCCTGGTGCACTGTTGGTAGAATTATAAACTGGTTCAGCCACTGTGGAAAACAGTGTGAAGGTTACCTGAGAAATTAAAAATAGAGCTACCATATGATCCAGCAATTCTACTCCTGGTTAATTATCTGAAGAAAATGAAACATTATTGTGCAGACAAGATATGGAAACAGCACATGTCCATCAACAGATAAATGGATAAAGATATGGTACATGCAAGGTCTGTGCACAGGAATTCAGCCATGTACTATGAAAAATAGAGATATTTATTAAAGAAGATACAAGATACAAGAAACATTGTACATAGGACGATGATGCCTCAGTCCCCGGCAAAGTATGCACCTTGGGACCTCACACACTTCTCCCAATCGCCATCAGCTGCCCTGTTGTATTTTCCTGAATCTTATTGGCAGTCTGAAATCTCTTCCCTTTCAAAGGTGATGTTAGTTTTAGGAAAAGCCAGAAGTCATAGGGCACCAAATCTGTGCTATTAGGGGGCTGAGTCACCTAGGTGATCTGATGTTTTGCCAAAAGACTGCACAGGACCTGATACATGAGTGAGTGCATTGTCATGATGAAGCTGCCAATCACCAATTGCTCGTAGCCACAGCCTTCTGAGTCATCCAAATAGTTTCCATGGAGGAACTTTAAAGCTTGATGCAAAATTTGGTGCAGATCCATTGTTCTACTCAGTCATTTTGAATGTGATGGCCACACAGTACATACACTCACTCAACAACATCTACCTTCCCCACTAACTAGTACAGTGAAGTTGTCATTGTTCACACATGCTCATTCCAGTTCACTCTCTTTAGCTGCCAGGTTACATCAATGTCATGCAAACCATTCTCCTTATATTACCAATGGCTGGACTTTTTCAGATAGACTTCAGATAGCCCTCTGTATTCATGGTTTCTGCATCCAAGGATTCAACCAACCAGGGATGAAAAATATTGGGAAAAGAGTTACACTGTTGCTGACATGTACTACTGTGTAGTTAGGCCTATGATAGTTGCACCTGTACTAAATATGTACAGATTTGTTTTTCTTGTCATTATTCCTTAAATAATATAACAGCTATTTATAAAGCATTTACATTGTATTAGTTATTATAAATAATCTAAAGAAGATTTAAAATATATGGAGAATGTATATAAGTTATATGTAAATACTATGCCATTTTATATAAAGAAGTTGGGCATCCTCAGATTTGGTATTTGCAAGGGGAAGGGAGTAAGGGGGGGACCTGAAACTGATCCCCTATAGACACAGAAAGATGCCCATGTATACAACAGAATAATACTCAGTCATGAGAAAGTAGGACAGCCTGTCATTTGCGATGACATGGATGAATCTTGAGCACATTATCCTAGGTAAGGTAAGTCAGACAGAGAAAAACAAGTACTATGTGTTATCACTTATATGTGGAATTTTAAAAGACAAAAACCATAAGAACAAACAATAAAATAGTGGTCACCAGAGGATAGAGGTAGGAAGACAGGAGAGGTGTCATTAAAGGGTAGTGAATGAACCCTAGAGTACAGTGAATAGAGATAATAATGTATTAGAATTATCAAGGTTGTTAAGAGACTAAAACTTAATTATTCTTCTAACTACTAAAAAAAGTATAATTATGTAATGTGATAGAGGTGCTGATTATCACCTCTATCATGTAATATATAAATATCAAATTAATCATATAATATGTTATACATTTTAAATTTACACAAAGTTATATGTCAAATACATTTCAATAAAAAAAGAAGATATACAGATAGAGAATAAGCATGTGAAAAGATATTTAACATCACTTGTTTTCAGGAAATTGCAAATTAAAACAATGACATACTAGTGCACACATATTAAATAACTGAAATCCAAAACACTGACAACACCAAATGCCAGTAGGCATGTGGAGCAGCAGGAGCTCTGACGCATTGCTGGAGAGAATGCAAAGTGGAACAGCAACTCTGAGGGGCAGTTTGGCAGTTTCTTACAGAACTAAACACAGTCTAACCATATCAATTCAGTAATCATGCTTGTTTGTATTTACCCAATGAATTGTGTCCAGAAAAAAACTGCTCATATGACTGCTTATAGCAGCTTTATTTGTAATTGCCACATTGGAAGCAACCAAGATGCTCTTCAGTAGGTGAACAGATAAACTGGTATATTATTTATTGGTAAAAAAAAAAAAAAGAGATGAGCTATAAAGCCATGAAAAGATGTGGAGAAACTTTAAATTCATATTGTTATATGACATTCTGGGAAAGGCAGAATTATGGAGATGGTAAAAACATTAGTGGTTGCCAAGGTTTTGTGGGGGCAGGAGGATATAGGAATGAACAAGTGAAACACAGGAGAGTTTTAAGTCAGTGAAAATGATCTGATTGATACTGAGTGATGGCTACATGTCATACACTTGTCGAAACCCACAGAATGCCCAACACAAACAATGAACCCCATTGTAAACTAAGGAATTTAGTTAATAATAATAAACCAAAATTGGCTCATCAATTTTAACTAATGTACCATACCAATGGAAAAGGTTAATAAGGGAAACTGGGTGGCAGAAGGTAGCACATGGAAACTGTACTTTTCCCTCAAAAAAAATATATATATTCTCTTAATTATTGTTGCTATTCAGCAGATCATGGGACTGCTCCACTTGCTGAAGTGTTTCAAGGCAGTTAATTGGATAGGGTAAGTGCATAGGCTCTGGGAATGGAGAATGTGGCTTTAGTTTCTGGCTTTGCAACTTCTAAGCCACAAATACTTAGGCAAATTACCTCACTTTTCTCCCAGGTTCACTGTCCTCATTTCTAAGATAGGGATTGTAGTGCTTATGATAAATAAATGACAACATTCATGTAAAGCAAGTGGCAACATATATATAGGACATGGCAAAGGCCCAGAGGGTGTTCTTATTGACTTTGACACTAGACTGATTTGTGGGGTCTCACAACATGTTAAGATCATTTGCTTTACTTTTTCCATTATAAAGGATATTCTTATAATAAGACATTTTGGCCCTAAATATATTATATATTATATATACTCAGTGTAGCAACATAAAAACATCCCTAAAAGGAATTTCAATTTTTTTGCATACTTACCTCAATTTTCTACATTGAAAATTTATAATAAACTTAATAGATGGCATTAAAATAAGAGAACCATAGCCCCAAAATAACATAAATTAGAATTCTGCCCCCAATCCCATCCTCCTCCTCCAAAATCTGTATAGCCAAAGTGCACCCATATCTTCACCTTCAATTCCCACTCTCCCTTGGGTTTTGTCAAGAAAGAAGCTCGGGCATGACATGCAACCATTGACAAGATTTTTAGGCCACTAGCACTAGGTAATCAGGACATGAGCTTTGAAAAGATGATGATGAACTATCTTCCCTTTAAGCATTCAAAATAAATATATTAAAATAAGTGTGAGGAAGCCCAACAATCTGTTTGTTTTTCTATGCTGTCTTGGTTCCCTTCAATGCTTTTGTCTTTAACGTCACATTCTTTGCAAAGAAAATCCTTTGGGGCCCCAGGCCCCAGTGGAGCTGGAGCCCCATGAATGGGCATGGTCTGCAGGCTGGTAGCCTAACCAGCTCTAGATATTGCACTCTTTTATGGAGACTCTAAGAGGTTATATAACTTGATTAAGGTCACACAGTTGACTAGTGATGGAGTCCAGATTCACACTCATGTCTCTCTGGTGACACAAGTCCATTTTTCTACTCCATTGTGGGAAGTGACAACCTTCACCTGAGTCAATTCTCTTCACTCACGTCCCCAGTTTAAATTTGCTTCAAATTTGAAGGCCAATGGTACACATTTCTTAGTGGGTTTCCATGGTGTTGGAAGTATTTTATTAGCTTTTAACTAATTTTCCATACATTTGCCATGTTCTTTAACATAAGAATACCATATCCATTAACATTTAAATTTATGAAATGCATGAGAATATTTTGTAATAGGTAGTATGTTATGGACTGAATTGTGTTCTCCTAAAATTCATATGTTGAAGCCCTAATTCCCACTAACTGAGAATGTGATTTTATTGGGAGAGAGGGCCTGTAAAAAGGTAATTAAATTAAATGAGGTCCTAATCCGGTATGACCCATATCTTGATAAGTAAAGGAGATTAGAGCATAGACAAAGACACCAGGGGTCTGTAGGCACAGAAGAGAGACCCTGTGTGGACACAGTGAGAAAAACATCATGTACTAGCCAAGAGGTAAGGCCTCAAAAAAACCTGAATATGCCAAGACCTTAATCTTGGACTCTCAGCTTCCAGAACTGAGAGAAAATAACTCTCTGCTGTTTAAGCCCAAAGTCTGAAGTGTTTTGTTATGGCAGCCCTAGTAAACCAATATATGGTGGTAATCATATATAAAAGACTGACCATCCGAGTTGAAAAAGATGTGAGCTGAACACCACCATAGCAGACCCCTGGTTTCACAGAAGCAGGGAAGCACTGTGCTGTCTCAGGCTCTCAGGACCAAGTAAAGGCACAGACAGGTGCTGGGACTGACAGTGCAGGACTCTTCCCACGTAAGACTGAGGCCCCCATTTTCATTTATCAATGAGTTGCTATTATAGTGTTTTCCACAATTGCTCTCCTCCCTCTGGGCTCATGTGCATACATGGAAGATGAGAAAAGCTAGGTCAACTCCAGGTCAGCCTTGTCTACCTCATTTGTAGTTTAGTAGCTGTGCTGCCAAACAAGCAGTCCACTTCTCTGAACTGATGTGAACACAAAGCTATTAGCTTCAGAAGGTTGTCACTTCCCACAGTGGAGTAGAAAAATGGATTTGTGTCATCAGAGAGACATGAGTGTGAATCTGGATTCCATCACTAGTCAGCTGTGTGACCTTGATCAAGTTATATAACCTCTTAGAGTCTCCATAAAAGAGTGCAATATCTACCCTTGACTTACTGTTGTGAAGCTCAAATGAGATACTGTGTGGAAGGAGGGGGATCAACAAAACAGACTCCTTTCTGCCCTGCCTTCTTTCCTCTGTCACCTTACTATTCCTTCCTCTTCCCCTCTGGTGGGAAGACAGGAAATCAAAGGAAGAGAACCAGGCCCCAGCACCCAGGTTTCTGACTCTATTCCATTGTTCTTTCCATCAAATACACCCCTCTCACTCAACCAGGGAAGGCCTGTTTGTGAGACACAAGGGCTCTGGGTGCTACCTGCAGACAGCTCACCAAACCATCATCTTTTGTGGGGCTTAGTTGATTTCTACAAATAAATTTTATTAGGCAGAAACTGTCTCTTTCTTTGGATTTCTGAAAAAAGGTGGCCACTTGGGTGATATGCCAGCTTTAGCCAAACCTAGACAGAGTGGTTCTTCAACTCTGGCAGTATTCATTATAGATAATTCTTTCTTGCTGCACTAAGATTTAAAAAAAAAAGTATGAGATCTCAGCCCACTCTGTTACTGGACAGGGTCTGGGCCTAGAGTAGGTCTGCCTTAGGCTTGCCAGTAGTATGTGGGTTCTTGATTTCATGTAGGAAAGATTTCCCAATGTGAGTCGAGGTGATTTTGAGAGTATGTTTATTAAAGCTGGGGCAGTGAAACAAAGGAAGGGTTTAAGATAGAAAAAGCAACACGAGAGAGAAAGTCAAAAAAGGGGGGCCTTGGAGAGAGGTTCAAGGGTTCCTGGGATAAGCTGCTACTGCCCAGTGCTTCCCTGGTTGCAAGTCTCATAAAGTCCCTAACAGTCTAGGAGAAACGGAGCAGAGGTTCAAGGCATGGGCATGCTCCAACAAGAGAGCAGTCCATTTGTCCTTCGTCTTGAAGCTTTTTATCTTTCTTTGGCTGCAAAAATCCTAGAGGAACTCTCAAGGGAAGATCTTAGAAGAATATTCATTAGTGTTTCAGGTGTGTCCTTCAATATGTTCATCATCAAAATGTGCATATAAAGGGGTCTGAGGTTATTTTCTGGTGAGTATGATTCTTAAAGAACATCATCAAGTATGTCATTGAAGAGGGACAGAGACCTAGGTTCTGTCCTAGGGTGGTCTGGAACATGCAAGCCATTTGCTCCTAAGTGTCCTTGGTTAGAGAAGATAAAACCTTGTGATTTATTAGCTGACTGTAAATTGCTCAAATCATTTGACCTTGTTTAATTCTTTTGTCTCAGCTTCCCTTATTCCACTTGTCAAGAAATTTTCCTAGCTTCTTATTCTCCTACTTCAACCTAAACACCCCAGAAATATCTACTTGGTTAAGCAAAACTACAACCCATGTGCAAAGACATTTTGGGCTTCCAAACAGCTTGCCTATATTCCTTAGTCACCCCATTCTTACCTTGAGTGACTCTGACCTCACAGTCTTGGAATGAGGTCTCTTTATTTGCCCCTTACACTGGACATACCTCCTATGACAGTGGACAACAAGCCCAGTGCAGTGGCTGAGAACACAGAATAGAGACGGAACTATCTTTGGGATTTCCAGCAGGTAATTGACCTCTCTAGGCCTCAGTTTCCTTATCTAAAAAAGGGGAAAGGTAATGAGCTGTAAGAGTTTAGATAAAACTTGGAAACCCTCTCTCAGTGCCTGACACATAATAATGATGACTCTATCAAAGCTACATATCATTAATATTATCATCATCAATAATTTTCACCTGACACATGCTCTGCTAACACAAGGAAATACCAGTGGAATGCCTTCATCAGTACCTAGTTATTTTAGTCTTTGACTACTAACAGGCTAGTGACGAAAAAAGCAAGCCACAAGGGCAGTGGTTTTTATCTTGAAAATCACTGTGAACTGACAGCAACCCCCACCCCAGATTCACAAGCTGGTAGTATGGACAAAACAAGGGGTGCTGTAATAAGTTATAAATTCCTAACTGGGCAGGTTATGGTGAGTAGGTATAGCCTGAGCCTGAAACTTCTTTAGTGAAAGGTTTTTAAGCAAGCTCTGTTCATTGTTCCTGTGGATACAGGTTAACACACTTTGAAATGCCAGAAGTAATACCCCTTGAAATCATGACCACCCTCAAGAGAGCACATACTCCTAGCTAACCTGTAATCCAATCCCCCTGGCTTTCTGCCACCTTTATATAATCTTTCTTACTTTCCCTCCTTAATTTCAAATGCATAAAAGAAACTGCAAAACTGCCATTTTCTGGGGCATTTGAGATCTTGTTGCTGGCATATGTCATCAGTTTGGCTCAAGTAAAGTAAAAAAATTCTCTACAGGTTTGGACCTTTGTGACATTGATAGTAAGACTGTGCTGACATGACCAACTGCGAAAGGTTTGTTATAATTCAGGGCACTGGCTACTATTGCTCAGGCAGGGTATTACCTGCCACGGGGTTCCTCACTCTCTCCACTATTGACATTCAAGGCCAGATTATTCTTTGCTGGGGGGTTGCTTTGTGCATTGTAGGAAAGTTAGCAGGATCTCTGACCTCTACCCATCAATTGTGTCCTCCCACAAAAATGTCTCCAGACATTGTCAAGTGACCCTGAGAAGTAAAAAATCACCCTCCTTTGAGAGCCACTGTTCCAAAGGGACAACAGACTGTCTTGCACTGGGTGTCAAATACTGTCTCTCGGGTGAAAGCAGATTACCTGATTCCATCAGGCAAGATTGAGCTCCAGCTGTTTAATGTCAAATCATTGTTTGTAATCTAGCAACTGTTCTGATCAGTTGGTGCCTATGCCATATTTTTATTAAATGTGCTTAATATAATTCCTGCATCATAATGAGCTTTAGGTTGAGATTTCTTTTAAAAAGTAAAGATTAAAGCAGATCTTTGTTCATGTAGCAAAGATGAAATTCATTCAAAAGGCATTATGGTGCCTGAAAGTAGTCAGATGGCAGTTATATTACCTCAAAGACTTCCCACAATGTGCCAACATGGTCAGTTCCCCCACCATTATTTTCTTGCCCATCTTTCCCAATCATAGTACAAATGGTGTTTCAGACTGCTTGACCTTAATGATAACCACAAGCTACTTAACTACTTCTGGACTTTTGTAGAGCAGGTTAAAAGAGGCAATTCTCCTCCAAATGTCTTCATGCTTCAGTCTGAAGCACACCACATCTGATGATGCATTCTTAGGCTCCAGGTGATATGTGCATACCATGTTCCCCTACAGGATTGGTTCTGACTTTGGGTTCCAGAGGGCTTGTAGTGAGGATGGTGACCTGTTATCAAAACAAAAGACATCCTGAAGTTTTGCCATGGTATTTGATCTGTGTCCAGAAGAGTACTCTGATATAGGGAGGAGGGGAAACAACCAGATAACTGGAATATGAATGAATTCAGATGGAGAGAAAGATGAAAGGTAAATTAGATTGGGTTACTCCCTAAGATTAATCCATTTTACCAAGTGAAGTCATATACCTGCCATAAGCAGCAACACCATTGTTGCAATATTGTTAAAACTATTGGAATAATGGGTCACCTGCAGTGAGCCTTTTCAACAAGACCAATTTTAGTAGAGGATTGTTTTTTGGTTAGAGCGCTGGGCCAGGCGTCTAGATAGGAGCAGAAATTAGGTGTGGTTTATCATCCAGATTCTTGGTTAAACTGAATGGGTTTATCAGTATCTCAAAACAAGGCCCTGGAAGTACGTGAAAGGCAGCAGAGAAACAGGAATGCTAAGTCACAATGTGCTAAGTCACAATGTTTATCACCAAAGATGTGCCCTTGGGGTTGCTTGTCCAGCTGATGGCCAGCTTGTCAGAGGGGCCTCTGGGTCTGACCACATGCTATTTGCCACCTGGAAAATTGTCCCTCCTGACTTCACTTACCTAACATTCTATTCATTTACTTACTATTTGCATGGCTGGGAGGATGTTACTTAACTTCTCTGTGCCCCAATAATTTTGGACAAAATCATTCCTATTTAGAAGTTATGGTGGAGCTGAAACAAGATAACACATGTCAAGCACTTAGCACAGTGCCTGGCCCATAGCAAGCATTCAATAAATGTTAGCTGCTGTTAGAGGAATTGTTATTAACCTTTCACATGTCGTTTCTCCCAATATACCTCTGTTGATGCTCTTAACCAGGTCATTTGCCCATTATGAGTTTCCATAGCACATGGTATGAAGTATACATGTTATCTTTAGGGGCTGCCCCAAAAGTCTTCAGGAATACACCTGAAGATTCTTAGTGCAGATTCTTAGTGCAGCTCCAAGACACTCCCACAATTGAGACCAGCCTGGATAAAAGCTCAAATATCTGGGTGCAGTTATTAATGCAGTAGTCAACAGGGACCAAAAAAAGCCTATTTGAAAAACTGATGTATTGTTATGGAGATTGGGAGAAGGAGGATCTTTCTCTCTATAAGATCTCATGTGCTAAGAATGATGCTTTTTTGAAGTTAGCAGGGGGCCATCTTTGCCAGCAGGGAAGCCTGCCTGAGAATGAAGAAGATGTGGAAGAAAGCAAAGGTCAGAGGTAGAGCAGGTTAGGGAAATGAGGATGCTGGGGACAGGGAGAGAGGATTATATAGTTGGAACCCTGAATCCAGCCACACCTAAAAGTAGATGTTCCCAGGGCTACTTGCTGTCAGTTAGCTTGAATTTGGTTTTTCTCACTTGTTATTAAAGTCTAGATTAGCACATCATAATTTCTCATTTATAATGCAGATCACACTTCATCCTAATTAACCATTTAATTGTCTGTCTCCTCTCAACTAGGCTGAAATTCTATAAAGTCTAGGCTCTGTCATACCCGTCCACCACTGTGAACTGAGCAGAGTGTCTGCCCAGAAGAGGTGTTGACACAGTTGTTAAATTATGGATAGATTAGAGGTAAATTAGTAACCTGGGGGGACTCCAGATGAGAATCAAAGTTCTACATGATGCAATGGTAGAAAGTATAAAGACCCACTATCTTTTCTCAACTTCTACCCAGCCAAATACAGATTAGAAATATTATTACCCCAAAAGATGGCTCCCCATTTTATTATCTCCCATTCTTTTCATTGCTCAGAGAAACAGATGCTATGAGATCATTTTAGTATATTGGAAATCAGGGTCCCCAACCCCATAATAGAAGGCTTAATTCAGGAGAGGAAAGATGGGAAAATGTCAGGAGAGGTACTCTTGTGCACATAATATTTATGAATAATAATCTCATCAAACTATCAACTTTCCAAAAATTTCTAAGGATTACTATTGGTGTTCTTATTAACAAATTCCCTAAAACAGTAAGAGACATTGGGTATGAGACTATGGAAGGGATAAGCTGTCCTTGACTTCTTTGAGATTCCTGCTTCCACAGGTTACAACCAACCATAACTTTGTTTTTGTTTTTTTTTTTTTATCCTCACTCGAGAACTTTTTTATTGCCTTTAGAGAAAAAGGAAGGTAGAGAAAGAGAAATAGATAGAAACATCAATGTAAAAGAGAAACATTGATTGGTTGCCTTCACATATGAGCCCTACCTGGGGATTGTACCTGCAACCTAGGCATGTGCCCTGACCCTCAATCAAACCCTCCACCATTTGGTTTACAAGACAATGCTTCAATCAACTGAGCCACACTGGCCAGGGCTCACAACCAACTATGATTCCAAATGGGCAAGAACAGAAACAAAGAAACACTTCTCTGTGTTAATCAAGACTCACTCAATTGTACATTCCACCTGGCTCCAGTGATCTCTCCAGGCACAACTGTCCTGTGCTCCAATCTTATCTCGGATAGGGACAATAAGCTTAATGCCCAGTTGTACTAAATCTGTCATGCAGCAGTACAACACCACACACACAGACAGACACACACACTGCCCTGTGCTCTCCGTCCTGGAGAGACTTGCCATGTCTCATCCTTTCTTTTGATTATTCTCCTCCACCTGCCTCATGAAATCCTGGGAGCTAACCTGAAAGAAGCAATATGAGCAACCCAGCTCTAATGAGAAATTACCTTTCCCTTCAATACTGACCTTGAACAAAACTTGTGGACATGGACTTTCTCCCCTTAGGTTTAGTTCCTTTTCAGAAACTTCTAGTCTCTAATGCCAACAAGCTTCAGACAGGCCAACACTCTCCAATTAGATCAGGCTAGATAACTCAGCATACTATATAGCTGAGATTGCTGCTGGACTTATTTCAAGAAGAAGATCCTATTCTTATTAGATTTTCTATTTAAATGTCATCAGAATTATTTGTTAGTTGTCCTGAACAACTGTTACCCTACCATTGATCATCAGGTTGGCTGGGTAGTATTCTAATTGGTTATCACAAGGACAAAAAAGTACAAATTTCTCCTGTTGGGATTTTCTTTCTTTGGGGGGCAGAGGAGCTTGTATTTTTCTACCTCTCTTCCCATGTAAAAATATTAAGTTTGGGGGGCCCTGTACATAAAACATTGATGTAACAGTTAATGCAACTGTTAACTTACTAATTTGCTCTTGGTAAAATTTTTTAAGTGAAGGAGAAATATGTTAATTGACTCTGCAGTGACCTAAGTATATTGCAATGGTGCCTAAACTTCTATCTGTGCCAAAGATTCCTCCTCATTAACTGGACATGTTGCAATCAGAAGGAACAATTATATGCAAATAGATATTGGCTGATACTCCTGGCAGAATTTCAACACATTCTTACCCTCATTTAACCATAATGAGCAAGTGAGTGTGCAGACTCATGTTGTAGCCAAATTCCCATTCTCTTCCTAAAGATGCACCTTCTAAACAGTGTCATCACTAGCCCCTAATCTGCTCATCTTTCCTCCCAGCAGACCTTGTTCAGCCCCACTCATTTCCAGCAGTGCCTTTCATTTGCCCATTACAAAAAAAGTTACTCAGGAAACAGCAACTCAAGAGCCCTCTCCTCCAACACACATACTCCCTCACAATAAGCCAATCTTTCCAAACTGACATGAGCACTCTAAGAAACATAAAGAAATGAAACAGGTAACTTAGAAACATTGTTTACTCTTACAATTATTGTGATGTTGTGTTTCTGGTCCTGAAAATTAGGCATAGACAAAGCACCAAGGGCTAAGTAAACACTTGTCAGATTAAACCAGTGATAATTGAGAAGACCAAAAGACATTAATTCTGACAATACATCTGTTCTACTGTTTTGTTTTGCTGTCCCAGAGTGTATAACAACATGGAGATCACTAATTTTGCAGATTTTCTTATGTGTGGCAGATATTTGAAATTAAGAATGAATGAACCATTTTCTCCTACCCACAGGCCATTGGCTGGGAAAAGCAGGCTGTTGATCAATACCGGCTGGAATATGTGTTCACTCACCTTTTCAAACTCTCCAGGAACCCTAGTTCCCATGCTGGGAACTTCCTGTGCTTCCTTCCTTCAAACACAAGCAAGGATTATACACATCCTTGCTCTTTGCCAGGTGTTCAACAAGTGAGTATTTTGGGATGTTACTAGAGTATTATTTATCATATGTACATTTTAATGGAGCCTCCTGGAGAGATGCTTTAAACCAAATAAATGCCATCATTTACTTACACCCTCTAAATCCTTCAAAGCACAATTCCATTCAACTCTCAAAGAAATTTTATGGTACAAATTTTCAGATTTCCTCTGCTACAGAAGAGGAACCAAAGTCCTGAATGTTTAGATGATTTTTTCAAAGAATCTTACATTTCTAAACTGAGGCCTGTGTTATGCGGCCCAAAGAAAAATAAACTCTTTTCTGCCTAAAATCACACACTTGGTAGGAAAAAATATTTGAAGAAATAATTGGAAAAAATCCAAATTGGATAAAAATTATCCACTTACAGATCCAAGGAGCTCAGCAAAAAAGAAACAGGACAAATGCAAAGAAAAACACTATAGTCTAACTGCAGAAATCCAGAGTAATTCTTTAGAGTAACCAGAGGACAAAAAAGACGCACACAACTGGGGAAAACACAAACGCCCAGCAGATACAATGGAGACCACAACACAGTGAATGGCTTTTAAAAAATGGAAAGAAAGAAAATCAAAAATCAAATGGTCAACCCAGACTTCTGTATTCAGCAAAAATATCCCAAGGGTGAAATAAAGACATTTTCAAATAAATGAGAGAATATGTTGTCAGCAGACCTGTACCAGCATTTCTTAAAGCTGATGATTTTTTCTGGCTGGAAGGAAATCGTAACTTTGAAACTTGGATCTACAGGAGGTAATTCCAGGTCTACAAGTAGCATTTTGAGTGGTGAATAAGAGAGTTTGGGTGGGGGAGCTGAAACTAAAATATTTTAAAGTAATAAAATGATGTCATATGTCATAAGGACAGAGGAATTGTTTTCTTTTTGTACTGTTTAAGAGTTTTCCATAGATGATTGTTAGTGTCTTAATGTTATGATTTTTGCTGTATAAGCATTCTAGAATCTAGAATCTATTTTTATCTATTGTTTCTTATTTTCTCTCTGTAGTTCTTTTTGTCCTTAGCTTTTCCTGACTAGAGAAAAGTGAGTCACTCATATGATTTTACAGCTGCTTTTAAATTCAATTGCACAATTTATCCCAAATTTATTTTAATATAGGAAATTTAATGTAATGCAATGAAGTAAGAATCTAAATCTCTCCATCATATAGCCAGTATATCAATATCATTGGTTGAATAAGTCACCCTTTTCTATTGACTTAGGCATAGACATCAGTGTGGGTAATATGAAGTAAGATATTCTGAAGTCCTTTATTATATGTTAAACTTATGTTTATAGGGTCTGCCTCTGAGCTATTTAGGCTCTCCTGTTGATCTATTATTGATTATGTGTTATGCCATTTCCCTTGAACAGCTTTATAAAGGATGGAGCTCCACATTGATCAGATCCATTCTTCCCATTTCTCTCAAATTGTTATTCTTTTTTAAAATCATTTTTATTAATGTTCAAATACAGCTATCTCCATTTTCCTACCACCACTTTCCCCTGCCCCAACCCACCCCAAATGAAGTAAGCCAGATGGTGAAAGACAAATACCATATATGATTTCATCTGTGGTAAGTGGAACCTAATCAACAAAACAATCAAATTCTTACTCTTCGCACTGATTTATTCTTGGAAAAGTTTTACAACATTTTATTCCTGCCACACACATAACTCTGAAATACTGAATAGAATTTCTTTTAAATAACAAATTAATTTGAGGAGAATTATACCTTTGCTGTGGTCCATTTTACTACAAGGAATATAAAACCTTTCTGATCTTAATTAAGGTTCAAGCAAGGTAAAAAAGCTGAGAGCTTTCCAACATTAGTAAATCTAATAGGAGACATTCCCTCCTGCATTCAACCAGGATCTCAAGAGCAGTATTTGTTAGAGTTAAAAAGAAATAAGAACCCACATATAAAGAGAACAATGGGAAACCTGCCTGTCTTGAACTGCTGTTCTGTAGAAGTTAAAAGCCTGTCTAAGAATTCATAATCTCAACCTGGCCCCGACATACATTTTGGTATAAGTCTACATTATTTGTGGGTCTGAATGACATCAAGTCATAATTAAATCTATAGCAAGGCCTTCAGGGAGCTAGAAAAAGCAAACACAAATCCTTTCTGGAGGAATTTATTGTCAACTAACATCTCAAATTCTCACAGGAAAAAATGTTTAAGGAAAATGTGTGACTCATAAGAATAATTTTAAAAACTAAATATAGAAGAAAATGCACTATTACTAAAGTAAGGCATGAAAGAGACAAGTAAAAATAAGTATGCATTAACTTCAGATAGAGAAATGCTGCATCCAAAATAACAAATAATCATATTCAACATTATTAAATAAAATCAAATAGAAGTTGAAAAAATGGAATGAAACCCTAAAAATGAAAAATATAATCACTGAAACTAAAAACTTAATTGATGGCTCCCATTTGTATTGCTATTATAAAAAAACCCAGCAAATAATAAGTGTTGTCAAAGATGCAGAGAAATTGAAATCTTTGTGTGTTACCAGTGGAAATTTCAAATTGTGCACCTACTATAGAAAATAACATGACAGCTCTTCAAAATATAAAAGAGAATTACCATGTGATCCAGAAATTCCACTTCTGGGTATATACCCAAGTGAATAGAAAGCAGAGACTCACATAGATGAGTTCACATTAACAGCTGCATTATTCACAATAGCCAAAAGGTGAAAGCAACCAGTGTTTATGAATGAATGGATACATAAAATGTGGTACAGTATAGCACAATGGAATACTATTCAGCCTTGAAAAGAAGGGAAGGTCTGACACTTGCCACAACATGGATGAACCTTTAAAACATTATGCTAAGTGAAATAAGCCAGCCACAAAAAGACAAGTGCTATGTAATTCCACCTGTATGAGGTACAAGAAAAGTCAAATTCATAGAGATAGAAGGTAGAATGATGGTTGCCAGGAGCTGGGGGAAGCAGGAATGGAGTTTTATTCAATGGAAATGGAATTTCTGTTAGGAAAAATTAAAAGAGTTCTGGAGACAGATGATGGTGATGATTTTATAACAATATGAAAATACTTAATGCCAATGGACTGTACACTTAAAATGGTTAAAATGGTACATTTTAAGTTATGTATACTTTATAACAAAATTAATTATTTAAAACCTTAAATGAAGCTTCTGAAAATACTAAACTAAATTATTCATACATATTAGTCTGCTGACAATAAAGTAGCCACAATGAAAATTATCTGCTTGAACACAAGCAAGAGATGGTGAAAAGTACAATACAAGGCCATGATTTAAGGGGGAAAGGGGAGCTCACAGATATGATCCTGTTTTTTTCTTTTGAACTTTAAGGTTACTTTTTCCTTGGGGACATTTTCCACTTTTATAGGAGGTGGGTCACTGTGAGGTTCAGTGTCTCTTCACAGCATCAGAGACTGACTAAATAATAATTGGGGTGCTGGTGCTGCCAAGGTTGAAGGGGGTTTCAGTGATGCTTTCCTGCTTTGAGCTGCAACCTTTAAGACTAAGTCCTAGGAATAAGGGTGAAATAAAGGTAGAGTCCCTTCTGAGTCCCTTTGAATCATTTCAACTCCTGAAACTACATTAAAATGTTTTAAAATTGTTATTGCTTCCAGACACTTGACAGAACAAACCCTCAAATTATCCTACAAAATAATTCATAACTATAACTCTCAACACTCAGTAAAACATTTTTAGAATAGAAAGAGACAAGGCATGACAGAAAATCAGCAGAAACAACAAACCAGCAGACATAACAGCCTACCAATACCAAATATTGGTAATATAAGATTTTAATTTTAAAATAACCAAATTTACTATATTCAAGATAAATCACAAACAAGATAAAGCTTTTTGACAAAGGATGAGAAACTATAAAAAAAGAACCAAATGGAAGTTCTAGAACTGAAAAAGTCAATGACTATATTACAGAACTCCATGGGAAGATTTGATAGGAATTTAGACAGAAAACTAAAGAGAGAATTAGTGAACTGGAAAATAAGTCTGAAGAAAATATCTAGAATTATGTATTTGTAGCACAAATTATGGAAAAATCCAGAAAAGGAATAAGAAAAAAAGAGGATAGAGTGAGAATATTTAATTGAAGTCACAGAAGGAAATGACATCTGCAATGAGATCAAAATAATATTTAAAAACAATTTTATATTTATAAAACTAGTGAAAGACATCAATCTCAGATTGAAAAATTTATGCACACTCAAAGTAAGATAAATCAAAAGAAAACTATGCCTAGGCAAACATAGTAAAACTGTTACAAACCAATGAAAAACATAAAATCCTCAAAAGTAGCCACAGAAAAAAACAGTTTACTTCAAAGGAACAATAATTAGACTGACATCTTATTTTTCAATAGAATGGAGTAACCAATGGCAATGAAATATCATTAAAACAATAAAAGAAAATAACAGGTATCTTAGAATTTTGTAAAATTATCCCTCCAGAAATACTATGAAATAGAAAATAAACATCTGGTCCTGGACAGTGTGGCTCAGTTGATTGACATGTCATCCCATAAACTAAAGGCTGTGAGTTCAGTTCCTGGTCAGGGCACACACCTAGGTTGTTGGTTTGGTCCCCGGTCAGTGCACGTAGGAGAGGCAACCAATCGGTGTTCCTCTCTCACATCAATGTTCCTCTCCCTCTCCCACCCTCTTTCCAAAAAAGGAAAAAAGAAAAAAACATGTCCTGGGGTGAAAATAAAAACAGAAAAAAAAATAAACATCTGAATAAAAGGTAAGATAATTCATCACAAGAAGTTCTAAGCTAAAGAAAATGCTAACAGGTATTTTTTAAGAAGGAAAAATGATCCCAAATGAAAAGCCAAAGATGCAGAAAGGAATAAAAAACAATGAAAATAGTGAGTCTTTTGTAAATATTGAAGTGATTGTTGATTTGGTAAAAATAATGTCTTATAATTTTTAAATATATAAACTACATATAAAATATATAAAAAACAGTGGCATAGAAATCAGTGTGGGTAATACGAAGTAAGATATTCTGAAGTCCTTTTGGAGGAAGGTAAAATAATTATTAAATAATGAGATGGCACATTTATACCCAAATATATCAATAATTGTAATAAATATAAAAAATCAAACTCTCTAAAAGAGAAGATTGCTGAACTGCATTAAAATAAAAACAACTCCCATTTATTGCTTGTATAATAGAGATATAGAAAACATAAAATGGAAAGAAAAAGGATGGAAAAAATACACCATGTGATCACTCATTAAAAGACTAGTAGCTATATTACTAACAAAGCAGACCAAAAAAGGCAGTACTATGGGCATAAAGAGAAATTTGTAATAATAAATGGCCTAATATTTCATCAAGAAGATATGATGATTCTAAGTTTATAGGTACCTAATAATATAATTTCAAAACATGTAAAGTGAAAATTGACAGATCCCAAAAGGGGAAGTTCACAACCACAGTAGGATATTTTGCATACCTTTTTCAGGTATAAATGTAGAACAAACAAAAATTTAGTTAGGATACAGAAAATCTGAACAACACAATTAACCAACTGACTTAACTTTCAAATATAGAATATTCAGGCTCAATGTCTTTTCTAAATTTGTTGAGTGAAAGAGCAGATTATTCATTATTTTCAAATGCATAAGAAAATTTATAAAAATTGCTACAGAAGATATCAAAGAAGTGAAATCATACAAATATTGCCTCCTACTAACCTAATTAAAACTAGAAATAAATGACAATCTGATGATTAGAAAATCTTTACATGTTTGGAAATTATGAAAGAAACATCTAGAAATACCATCAGCCAAAAAGAAATTCTAATGGGAAATTTCAAATATTTTTACTAAAAATAATGAAAATATTACATATCAACATTTGTAGGATGCAATTACAAATGTACTTACAGGGTAATATGTAAGCTTACATGAATATTTAGGAAAGAGGGAAAATGGGAATTCAATTATCTAGGTAACTATCATGAGAAATAGAAAAAGAACAGTAAATTAAACCCAACTAAGTAGAAGGAAGACATAATAAATATAGACAAGAACTTAATAACATAGAAAACAAAGAATAAAATAGAGAAGAGTAACACAATCACACGTTGATTTTTTTTAAAAGATTAGTCAATGATACTAATGGCAATATTAATTAAGAAAAAAAGAAAATATACAAATAATTAAGGAAGATATAAAAAAACGAAATACCACAGGACTTCTGGTCAAGATAATGGCATAGGTAAACATGGCTCATGTCCTTGCACAACCACATCAAAATTATAACTAAACTATAGAACAATCATCATTCAGAACCATGAGATACAAAGCTGAATTAAGTCCTACACTGATGGGGTTAAAGAAGAAACCACATTGAGACTGGTAGAAGGGACAGAGACTCAGAACAGGCTGGCCCTATACCCATGTCTGGCTGATAAAAATTGGGAGGGCTATCTTAGGAGCAAGGGAATCCCAGCCCCATACCAGCCCCCAACCAGAAGTGCCTTCTTGGCAATTCCCCTCTAGTGCCAAGAAGGAAAGTCTCCATAACTTTTGGCTGTAAAAACCAGCAGGTATAGAGGTTGTGGAAGACAAAGGCAGTTCCTCTTAAAGGCCCTGGGCACAGGTTTTTTCAGACTCACTCCCCCTCAGCTCCAGCCATAAGGGTAGTACACAGAAAGGTATTAGAGACACATGAGGGGGAACTGAATTGTCTGACATCAAGACAGGAGCTGTGAGACAGCTTTCTCTCAGACAGAATTACTAGCAAGGGCCACTGTTCCTTTTCTGAGACCTCCCCAAACATAGCCAGTGAGCCAGCAGGCAGGTGCCATATCAGACTCCATCAACATGGCTTGCACTGTTTGTCCCACCCTGGTGACTCTCAGGGGCCCTGCCCCACACAAATTTCAGGTCAACCCAAGCTGTTTCTAGTGCTTTTTCCATATGAATGTCTTGTCTTGGCCCACGCTTTTAGTTTTTTCTAAATTCTCTGAAACAAGCAGCAACTGACTTCAGTGAACCCTGTACTTCCCACTAAGTTGCCCTAGGCCTGGCACTAACAGCAGTTCACTTTGGTTAACAGCTTTGCCTCACCTTGGCACTTCCAAGCCTAGCACAAGTAGCAGCCATCTGCAGGTCTCTTTATAGCTTATGCTGTGTGACTCCAGACAGAACACAGGCCAACAGCAATCAAGGCTCAACTACAACAGGTGGGTGGGTGCACCTTGAGTACCCAGCTTGGGTGATAGGGGAGAATGTGCCACTGAACTGTACAGGACACTGACTACATTAGGCCACTCTACCAAGACTGGGGGATATAGAAGCCCTATCTGATACATAGAAAAAAACACAGGGAGGCTGCCAAAATGAGGATGTTACCAGACAAGCTTATGCTGTTCCAGAAAAGTCAGTGAGGTTCTATTGCTCACTGCCTAGAGGCATAACTTTAAAGGCAGGAGTTTGGAGAAAATGAAAGGGTTGTTTATTTAAAAGTTGTATAGTTTAGAAATGGTGGTAGTTTTCTGCCTCAGGGCCCTGCTCCAATACAGCTGTCAGCTGATTTATCAAAAGAAATGTTGTAAACTAGAATGGATTGGCAAAAAATATTGAAAGCGATGAAAAGCAGGAACCTACAACCAACGTTATCCAGCAATACTATCATTTAGAATCAAAGGACAGACAAAGAACTTCCCAGGCAAGAAAAAGCCAAAGTGGTTCATCATGACCAAAGTAGTATAATATAAAATGTTAAATGGAATTCTTTAAGAAGATAAAAAATATGAACAATAAAATGTCTATATGTGTGTGTGTATCACTAACTGATTCTAAAAAAGCAAAAAATAACCCCACAAGAAAACACACAAAAAATGAATCAAAACACCAAGCACATCTGAAACAGAATCATAGATACAGAGAATGTCTTCATGATTGCCAGATGGGAGGAGGTCAAGGGGATGGGTGAAAAAGGTGAATGAATTAAGAAGTTCAAATTGGTAATTACAGAATAGTCATGGGAATATAAAGTACAGCATAGGGAATAGAGCAGCCAAAGAATATAAATACATGACCCATGGACATGGACAATGGTGTGGGGATGACTCGAGGGAGTGGGGGGGGGGGTGCTATGCGGAAAGGGAGAAAAATTGAGACAATATTAATAGCATAAACTATAAAATATAATTTAGAATGGGTTGGTAAGATGGCAGAGGAGTGAATGGAAACCACACTAACCTCCTCCCAGGACCATTCTGGAATTACAACTAAACTGTGGAGAAATCACCCAGAACAAACAACTAAACAATAGTGAGAGAGAAGCCTAACAACCTCAGACAGACAGAATAACCAGCTTTGGCACAACCTGTCTGGTAAGGAGTGTGGTAGAGACTTGAGAGGGCTGGTTGGGAACCCACAGGCAGCAGCACTGGAGGGATAATTAAGTGGCCAATTGGATCCCCTCAGAACAATGGGGTCTAAACATTAAGTTGGGATTCCCAGCCTAGAGCACCAGGGCCCAAAAAATATGCAGATAACAACCAGCAGCAAAAAGTGTCTGAGTTGTTCTCTACCAGAGACAGACTGCTGGAGATACAAAGAGCTGTTTAAAGGGCCAATGCTCAAATTTTCACTTGCTGCCAATTATCTGGAGCTCTGGCAAAGGGGGGTGGGGCAGAGTGAGCTATAGATGCCTGAGGAGAGACTGGGAAAGGAAGCATTGGGGAAAGTGCTGAGAGAATAGACACTGGGATCCTGTTGTTGAGTCACTCTCTATATGGCAGCAGCCATCCTGCTCAGGAATACCACTCCCCTGTGAGTGCAGCAGCAGCCTGAGAGGAAACAACAGCCCCACCCCCAAGAGAGACTGTGCCCTGACTCTGTGGTACTTCAGCCTGACTGCTGAGTGCAGAGTGACTAGATTAACAACTGGACGAGACAGCCACAGACAGTAGATCCCTAGCAAAGTGAGGTAGAGTGTACTAGAAATGCTTGAGAAGATACTGGGGATGGAGGCTTTGGGGAGAGAACTGAAAGAGTAGCTACTGGGATTCTGGTGCTAAGTCATCACCCATACTGCAACAGCCATCATGCTCAGGCAGTCCACTCCCTTCCGAGTGGCAGCAGCCTGAGGGGAAACAATAGCCCAAATCTCAGGAGGGATTCTGCCCCACCTCATGGGGCTTAAGCATCACTGCTGAGTGGTGAGTGACTAGATTAACAACTGAGGGGGTCAGCCAGGGACAGTAAATCCCTGGCAGTCTCAGAGCAGGCTGTGTAAGGTCATACAGGGTCAACATCTGACATCACCAGTGGCTAATCCAGGAAAAAAAAGTGGTAAATACTAGAGACTACCAAGATGAAATCAATGGTGGTCTTCTCCATGATTAGTGATAGTTTTTTTCATAGCTTTTTAACATTCATTTCTTGTCCAGCAAGTTTGTGCATATTAAGTCACTAGAGTTTATACTATAGTTTATTCCTCTTCTTTCTTATAAAATATTAATCTCTTTACACCCTTATTAATACTGTTCATTTTCTGTGGATAGTGGGATTGAAGGAAGGGAAATATTTTTGAGAAAGTGGATTTGTTCCCTGGGCTTTGTGGTTTTTTCCTGGCAGCACCTGCACAACAGCACACAAGACATGGCAGGCAGAATGACCCTCAGAAAACCAGCTGGAGGGAAGCACCCACCAAAAAATAAAGACCCAACAACAACCAAAACTCAATTATATCCAGAGAGCCAACATAAACAGTATAAATGGCATCCCAAAAGCATCTAGTTCAGGTGATTAAGGAGAATGAACCACTGAATCTCACAGGCCTCCTACCATAGAAGTTCACACCACAAACTCAGAGAGTCAGAACAAATCAATTTGAAAAGCAAAGGCCACCAAGAAGAGTCTCACAAACAATGGAAAGACAAAGAAACAAATCCCAAATGAAAGGAAAGAAGGAGTCCTCAGAAAGAATGCTAAATGAAAGAGGCAAGTTAACTATCAGATATTGAGTTCAAAGCAATGGCTATAAGGAAGCTCCATGAGCTCACTTACAATTACCAAAAACTACAGGGAAACTATGAGGGACTTATTGCAAAATACATCAGCATAAAAAAGGATATAGAAATTATCAACAAGGGCCAAGAGGAAATGAAGAACAATTTTGGAATTGCAGAACACAGTAGAAGGAATCAAAAGCAGGCTAGACGAAGCAGAGGATCAAATTAGTGAGTTGAAGGACAAGATAGGAAAAAAACTTCCAGAAAGAGCAAGAAAAGCAAAAAAAAAAGACTCAAAAAGAATGAAGATGGGTTAAGATAACTGCAGGACAACATGAAACATAATAACATCCATATAATAGGGATACCAGAAGGAGAAGAGCAAGGGATAGAAAACCTGTTCAAAAAAGTAATGATGAAAAACTTCCATAATTTGATGACAGAAAAAGCCACCCAAATCCAGAAAACACAGAGAGTCCCAATCAAGAGGAACCCAAAGAGGCCCACTCCAAGACACATCGTAATTAAAATGGCAAAATACCAAGGCAAACAGAGAATCTTAAAGGCAGCAAGGGAGAAACAGGAAGTAACATACGAGGGATCCCCAATAAGGCTAGCAGCTGACTTCTCAATGGAAACACTACAAACCAGAAGAGATTGGCGAGGAATATTCCAAGTAATAAAAAGCAAAGGCCTGCAGACAAGACTGCTCTACTCAGCACAGCTCTCAATTAAAATGGAAGGCCAAATAAGGAGCTTTCCAGACAAAGGAAGACTCAAAGACTACACCTCCACCAAACCATCACTGCAACACATGCTAAAGGGCCTGCTTTAAGCAAATGAAGAAAAAGAGTGAGAGAGATGAACACAGGTATGAAGGGAGTAAAATGGCAATGAATAAGTACCTACCAATAATAACCTTAAATGTAAATGGATTAAATGCTCCAATCAAAAGACATAGAGCAGCTGAATGGATAAGAAAACATGGCCCAAACATATGCTACCTACAAGAGACTCACCTTGGAACCAAAGAACTATACAGACTGAAAGTGAAGTGATGAAAAAAAATATTTCAAGCAAACAGACAGGGGAAAAAAGCCAGGATAGCAATACTTGTATCTGACAAAATAGCCTTCAAAACAAAGGCCATTAAAAGAGACCCAGAAGGACACTTCATAATACTCAAGGGAAGAATCCATCAAGAAGACACAAACATTGTTAATATATATATACACCCAACATAGAAGCACCCAAATATATAAGGGGATTCTTGCAGAACTTCAAGAAAGATATAGACAGCAACACAATTATAGTAGGGGATTTTAACACTCCACTATTAAAAATGGATAAATCCTCCAAACAAAATATCAACAAGGATATTGCGGCATTAAACAGTGCCTTAGATCAAATGATACATAGGTCACTGATCATGTGCCCTGACTGGGAATCAAACTCAACTGATATATATATATATATATATATATATATATATATATATATATATATGGAACTTTTCACCCCAAAGAAAGCAAAATATATTCTATTCAAATTCACATGGAACATTTTCAAAGATAGACCACATAATAAGGCACAAAACAAGCCTTAAAAAATTCAAGAAAGTTGAAATCATATCAAGCATATTCTCATACCACAAGGGCTTGAAACTACAAATCAATCTTGAGGATAAAACTCAAAAACATTCAAATTCATGGAGACTGAATAACATGTTATTAAACAATGAATGGGTCAACAATGAGATCAAGGAAGAAATAAAAAAGTTTCTGAAAACAAATGAAAATGAACACACAACAGTCCAAAACCTATGGAACACAGTGACGGCAGTCCTGAGAGGAAAGTTCATAGCAATATAGGTCTATATATGAAATTTTTTTAAAGATGTGAAAAACACTGAAAAAATTCTTGTCATGACTGTTGTGAAACTCTGTAAATATACTAAAAATCCCTTCATTGTTCATTTTAATTAAGTGAATGTTATGGTATGTGACATACCTCAATAAAGATGTTAAGAAAAAAAACAATCAAATATAATTTTAAAATGAAATATCACAGAGCCCAAAGATATTAAAACAAAATACTATGAACAATTTTACAACAATGTTTTTAAATTTTAGAGGAAATGTTCAGCTAAATAAAAGTACAGCTCACCAAAACAATATTCAAAAATAGAAAATCTGAATGTCATATAAATATTAAATAATTTGATCTATAATTAAGAACATAGATTTGTCAATATATTCTTCCAGACATTTAAGGAAGCAATAGTGCTAATTTATTACAATCTCTTACAGACAAAAAAATAAGAATACTTTACAATATTTGGATGAACCTTGTTAAATGGCTGTTTGTGTAGGTCAAAAAATGACTGAATAGCAGCAATTTCATATGAGTCCATCTAATAGTTGTATGACCCAGCATAAAATTAATACCAAATCCTGATAGGATATTATCAGAAAGAATAATGCATGACTAAGTTAGGTTTGTTCCAGAAGGTTAACATAAAGGTTGTAAAATCTACGTAATTCATCAAATTAACAAAGTAAACGGGGGAAATGAGACAATCTGCTCAATAAATTTTAAAAAGACATTTGATAAAATTCAACATTTCATGGTAAAGAAAAGAAAAAATCTCTCAACAAACCAGGAATAGGAAGGAACTGATATAGTGTTTCTATTAAAACAAAACAAAACAAAATAAAACCTACAGCCAACACCATGTTTATTGGTCAAGTGTTAAAATGTTTTCTTCTGAGATCAGATAAGGATGCCGATTGTCACTACACCTGTCATCATACTGGATAATCTAGACCGGGCAGTCAAGTGATAAAAAGAAACTACTTTATATATATATATAAATATATAAATATATAAATATATATATATATATATATATATGTATAAAATAAATGAAACTACTATTATTCACAAATGACACAATTGTATCCGTGAAAAATTTTAAATTACCCATAAGTATTAGAATTGGTGAATGTAGCAAGGTTGATAGGTTTAGCATTGATTGATAAAAATCAGTTGTATTTCTGTGTATTGGCAAATGAGTTTTTTCTCCAAAATTTTTTTTATTTAATTATTTCTCAAGTACAGTTTTCTGTCTATTACTCCCATCCCATCCCACCCCCCCTGCTCCCCCCTCCCTCCCAGTTTCACCCTTCTCGGTTGTTGTTCATGTATCCTATATATATGTTCCTCTAAATCCCTCCCCTATTTCCCCTGAAATTCCCTCCCCTCTCCCCTCTGGTCACTGTCAGCCTGTTTTCTAATTCAGCGTCTTTGGTTATATTTTACTTGCTTGTTTGTTTTGTTGTTTAGCTTCCTATTAAAGGTGAGATCATATGGTATTTGTCCTTCAACACCTGGCTTATTTCACTCAGCATAATGCTTTCCAATTCCATCCATGATGTTGCAAAAGGTAGGAGCTCCTTCTTTCTTTCTGCAGCATAAAATTCCATTGTATATATGTACCATAGTTTTTTGATCCATTCATTTACTGACGGGCACCTAGGTTGCTTCCAACCCTTGGCTATTGTAAATTGTGCTGCTACAAACATTGGGGTGCATAAGTTTTTGGGGATTGGTGTTTTAGGGTTCTTAGGATACAACCCTAGCAGTGGAATTGCTGGGTCAAAAGGCAAGTCCAATTTTAGTTTTCTGAGAAAATTCCATTCTGTTTTCCATAGTGGTTGTACCAGTCTGCAATCCCACCAACAGTGGACCAGAGTCCCCTTTTCCCCACACCCTCTCCAACATTTGTTGTTTATTGCTTTGTTTATGATAGCCATTCTCACTGGTGTAAAGTGGTATCTCATTGTGGTTTTAATTTGCATCTCTCTTATAGCTAGTGATATTGAGCATCTTTTCATGTGTCTCTGGATCCTCTGTATGTCCTCCTTGGAGAAGTGTCTGTACAAGTCCTTTCCCCATTTTTTTTCTCCAATTTTTTTATTTAATTATTTTTCAAGAACAGTTTTCTGTCTATTACTCCCATCCCATCCCACCCCCCATGCTCCCCCCTCCCTCCCATTTCCACCCTTCTCAGTTGTTGTCCATATATCCTTTATATAGGTTCCTCTAAATCCCTCCCTTATTTCCCCTGAAATTCCCTCCCCTCTCCCCTCTGGTCACTGTCAGCCTGTTCTCTATTTCAGTGTCTTTGGTTATATTTTGCTTGCTTGTTTGTTTTGTTGTTTAGCTTTCTGTTAAAGGTGAGATCATATGGTATTTGTCCTTCAACACCTGGCTTAAGCCCAAGGGCACACCTGCCCGCCAGCCAAGCTACCAGACTGGGGTGCGGGCACTCACCCACCCGACAGGCTGCCTGGGTCCCACGGGATCTGGTACTGGTCCTTCCCAGTCCTGTGGCTGGGTGAGAAGCAAGTCAAGCTGCCTTCACAGGAGAATACCTCAGTCCACTTTCCAGTAAAAAACTTCTCCAGAAAGCGTGCCTCTCAGCCCAGCTCAATCCCCAACCTGACTGGTTAGGACAATGCTCCTCTCAAATTTTCTGGGCTGGCAGACTGGTGGGTTGGCGACCACAGAGATCACAACTGAACATGGCCCCCTGTCTTTGCCACCCTCCCTGCACACCTAGGCAGACAGGTCTCTGCCACCCAGCCCCGCCTAGATGGTGAGGGAGGCAGCTGGCCCAATGCTCCACTGGGTGCCGGGCTCCCTATGAGTCCTGCTCGGCTCTGGCCGAAAACTGAAGCCTCTACATCCCTAATGCAGGGGCAGCGGTGGCTCTGAGGCGTTATGGGCTGGCCCTGCCTCTGCTTTTGTCTTTACTCACAGGTGCCAGGCTCCCGATGAGTCTTCTGTGACAGACACCCCTGTCACTGGGCGCACACATGGAAGCCTCTGGGCCCTGACTGCTGGGGCAACCGCGGCTCCAGGGCCATTCTGCGCCAGCCCAGGGCTGCCACTGGCCCGGCCGCCTCTGTCCTTACTCGCGTCCCTGAGACCCCAACGACCTGCAGCTGTCTGGTTCGTCACTGTCTCTGGTCTCTTATTTTCATAAATGCTGGGGAATTGTTGGTTGGGGAATTGATTGCGCTGTTCTTCAGTAAATCTGCCAGGATTTTCTCCCAGGGGTACGAGAACTGGAGTGGCTCCGTCCTACTCCGCCACCATTTTCCTCACTCTCAGCAAATGAGTTTTTTTTTTAAAAAAAGACTTTATTTGTGTATTTTTAGAGAGCTGGGAAAGGGAAGGAGAAAGAGAGGGAGAGAAACATCAATGTGTGGTTCTCTCTTGCACACTCTCTACTAGGGGGCCTGGTCTGCAACCCAGGCATGTGCCCTGACTGGAAATCAAACCAATCATTCTTTGGCTCATAGACCCATGCTCAATCCACTGAGCTACACCAGCTAGGGTACAAATGAGTCTTTTAAAGTGAGATTTTAAAAATAATGCTACTTAAAATTTTTTAGAAATATAAACTGCCTAGGTATAATTCTATTAAAATGTGTACAGGAAACTATAAATGAATTATTAAGATAAGAAGGAGGGCAATAAAAAGATAAAGAAGGCCTAAATAAATAAAGGTCTTCTTGGGGATATACAATGAAAGAATCAATATTATATGTCAGGAGACAATTCTCCATGGGTCCTTCATATATCTGTATCTATTGGAAGAGTCACTGGTTTACCTTCTCAGGATGTGTGTATTAGACAGATTCATTTACTTCCCATTATAGAAGATTTGAGTTCCCTAAATTCAGAGTTTCTTTCCTTAACACAGCCCACTAGGTATTTAGGAGTCCTATCTGCATTGTTCTGTGGAAGCTGGGACTCTGAACTGGCAAGTAGTACACTATTACACTGTGCCGGGAGTAATAGAGTCCTTTGTCTATGATATAGGGGTGGTGTGTTTTCTGCCAGCATCCATAAAACTGAGATGGGCTAACTTGTTAACTTTCACACAAGGCAAAATATCAGACCCTTCATAGTTCTTGACATTGTAAAGACATCTGTTCTCCCCAAAGTAGTCTGTAGAGTTCCTTAATTTCAAGCAAAGATAGCAATAGAACTTGTGTAACTTGACAAGCTGATCCTATAATGGTACATCATAAATCAAGAATAACCAAGACATTCTCAAAGAAGAGAAATGCCACTGTACATGATCTACCAGATATCAAGGCTAGTTAAAAAGTTACCAGAGTCACAGCAGTGTGGTATTGGCACCAGCACAGACAAAATAAAACAATGGAAAGAACATCATGCCCAGCCACAGTCAGATATATATGGACACTTGGTACAACACAAATGATACCACAGTGTAATCAGAAAGGGAGGTTTATTTCACAAATGGTGCTGGGACAATAGAGTGTCCACATGAAAACAAGAAAACACAGAGCCAAATCAAACAAATTTGACTACATAAAACAGTTCCTTATGATGAAGGTCATCATAAATTAAATTAAAGGTAAACAATGGGCTGATTTACAATTCTAACAAAATATACAACAGTAAAAGAAAATTCAAATTAAATAATAGGATCCTACTTTTAATACATTAGATTGACAAAGAAAGAACTTTTAAAAGGTTATGCACTATGTGAATGTGGATGGGGAGATAGTCATGCTCTCCTTCACTGTTAGTGAATGTGCAAGTTGGCAAAGTTGTTTTGGGAGGCATTTGGCAGGATCTAACCAAATTTTAAATGTATGCCACTCTAAACAAAGCATTTCTACTTTTTAAAATCTGTACTGCAGAAGATTCAGATGTGGGCAAATGTGTGTATGCAGGAGGCAGTTTATTGCAGTACCATTTGTGATAGTCACAGAATAGGACTGAATGATGTCCATTGGCACTCTGCATGTGTGCACATTGTGTGTACAAAGGAAGAGGAGTTGCAGAGAATAAAGAGAGTGCAATAAAGATTCAAAATGCTTTGCAATTATTTTGGATGATGAACTATTTTTCTTTTACTTTTTTTTTCAGTGACCCAGAGAAATAACAAGACAGCCTGGTTTTATGTGTAAATATACTCCAAGGGAGGCTTATGTTTATAACCTACAATTCTATATTGTTTACATGTCTCAAGGGAATTTAAAAACAAAAAGGAGAAAAGCAAGCTACAGATCTGTGAAATATGTTCCCATGAGGATA
This sequence comes from Sturnira hondurensis, assembly GCF_014824575.4. Taxonomy (NCBI): domain Eukaryota; kingdom Metazoa; phylum Chordata; class Mammalia; order Chiroptera; family Phyllostomidae; genus Sturnira; species Sturnira hondurensis. The sequence goes on from NW_028079044.1 coordinate 21,696,788, forward strand.
AAAGATCTCTACAAAATAGGTTACGTTTGTTTACATATTATAAATGTCTGATAAAAAAATATACAAGGAGCTGTCAATAGGGCCTGCCACCTATGAGTGATGGGGAGGCTGTGGGAGGTGAATTGGAGGGTTTTTGATATATATGCTTCAGTTCTTTTTGTTGTTTTTACGAGCTTCAAATTTAAAATAAATGAATAAGTATGCCAATAAGGGGAAGGGAAGAAAAGGCTGTTGCTTTCGATCTCAGAAGAAGGAAAAGGAGGTGTTTTTGAGATTGGGTGAGCATAAGGGACCAGGAAGGTAGTAGGGAATGTGGGTAATGGATGTCCTGTGTCCTGGGGGGGCTGGAATGGGATACCCTTGAATGGACAGTGCTCACCTTACTACAGTGGAAGATAGAAGCAAGGAAGAGAGAGTAAGAAGAAATAATGGCTGTCACTGAGAAGGGAAACAAAAGCCGAGTTCCAGCCAGAGAGTACAGAGAATGTACTGAAAAAAAATACCACAGAGAATGGAAAGTATTCTCATTTTAGATGTGTACTGCTAAGCTGTATCAGTGATTGCAATTGTGTGAAAACCAAAATCATTTTCTTGAGTTATAAACATAATCTTAAACCATGGCCACAGGCCACCTGGGCCCCAGCAAATGTGACTGATAATGAATGACCTTTCAAAACAATTGGATCTTTTTGTCTCTATTGTGTTACTTTTTGCAGCAGAATTGGGGGTTATCTTTTGTCACAGAAGGAAGTGAATAACATTAGAGAAGAGAAAATGTATATTTCTTAAATTTGTGAGTTTAATGTGTAGAAGACTGACCTGAGAAAATTGCATTGCGAGCATGCTGTTTCTGTGAAATATCCTTGACACCCAGGCAAAACCTAGACAGTCTTCCTGGATGTGCTGGATAAAGGAATCCTAAGAGTGCATACTGAGTTCAATCTAGCTCAGCTGGAATGAATTAGTGTTTGGGGGAGAGAAACATAATATGTAAGCATCTTAAAGAATAGCCAGGCTCTTGATGAAGGAGACACACATGGTGTATCTTGCGGTATTTTGCCTTATTCCCTTTGAGTAAGAATAAAATTTTACTATTGACTTCTGGTCAAGATGGAAGCATAGGTAAGCATGGCTTGCCTTCTTGCACAACCATATTAAAATTAAAACTAAAATATACAACAATCATCAGTATCATCAGAAATGAAGCTGAATGGAAGTCTGACAGCTACAGAATTAAACTACATCCATTCAGACTGGTAGGAGGGGTGATAATGTGGAATGGGCTAGTCCTGCATCCACATGTGGTGTATAAAAATTGGGGAGGGACATCTCAGGAGCAAGGAGTCCCAGCCCTCCAGCCTGGGTTCCACTGCCAGGGAGAGAAATCTCCATAACTTCTGGCTGCAAAAACCAGGAGGGATTGAGTCAGTGAAAGAAACTTCTGGAATCCCAAGCAGTTCCCCTAAAAGAACCTACACATAGACTTTCTGTACTCAGAATCATCTCACTGAGCTCCAGCACTGGGATAATAGTTTAAAAGGCCCCAGTGGCACATGGGGAGGAACTGAAGTGTCTTGCATTAAGACAAGAGATGGGAAACAGTTTTCTCTCAGACAGAAAGGTAGGCAGAGCCCATTGTCCTTTTCTGAGCCCTCCCCACCACAGAGACACATAGCTGGCAGGCCAGTGCCATATCTGAGACTCCATCAACCTGGCTAACACTGCCCAACTCTAGAGGTTCCTTGAGACTCTATCCCACCCAACTTACAGGCCCATCCAAACTGTTAACTGTGACTTTTCAATGTCTGGTCTTGGCTCATACTTTGCAACTTCTTAAATCCTATCAAACAACCAACAATCAGCCTCAGTGAGCCCTCAACCCCCACAACTCTTGCTGAGTGGTCCTAGGCCAAGCACTAATAGCAGTCAGCCTAGATTCACAGTTTGGCTTCACCTGGGAATCTCCAAGCCCAGCACAAGTAGTATATATATCAGCTGTTTATAGCTCATGCAGAGTAGCCCCAGGCAGAACACATTAGGTACGGACCTTGGCCTGTACCACCTGGGAATCCCAGAGCCAACATACCTAGTAGACAGCTACAGACCACATCAGAGCACCACCACCCTGCCCTTGCAAAGCTAATCCACCAGGGAGGGCAGAAGTTTGTGGTCACTGGTCACAGCCAGTGCTTGCAGCTGAATGGCTTGGGTAAATCTTTCCCACTGAACTGCCAAAAGCAACCAAGGCTCAACTACAATGACAGGGGAGGCTGTGCTACTGGATCCTACAGGACACCTAGTACATTAGGACACACTACCAAGACAGGGAGTCATAACAACTCTACCTAATATATAGAAACAAACACAGGGAAGCTGACAAAATGAACTGACAAAGAAGCATGGTCTAAATAGAAGAACAGATAAAATCTCCAGAGGAAGAACTAAACAAAATGGAAACAAGCAATCTACTAGATGCAGAGTTTAAAATACTGGTTATAAGGATGGTCAAGGAACTTAGTGAGAACCTCAAAAGCATAAAAAAGATCCAGTCATAAGTGAAGGATACACTAATTGAAATAAAAATCAATTACAGGGAAATAACAGTAGAGTGGATAAAACCAATAATCAAATCAATGATATGGAACATAAGGAAGCAAAAGACAACCAATCAGAACAACAAGAACAAAAATGAATTAGAAAAAAATGAGGATAGCATAAGCAGCCTTGGGGACAACTTCAAGTGTTCCAATCTTTAAATCAGAGGAGTGCCAGAAGGAGAAGAGAAAGAGCAAGAAACTGGAAATGTATTTTTAAAAATAATGAAAGAAAATTTTCCTAATTTGGTGGAAAAAGTAGGCACACAAGTCCAGGAAGCACAGAGAGTCCCAAATAAGATAGATGCAAAAAAGTACCACACTGACACACATCATAATTAAAATGTCATATGTTAAAGATGAAGAAAGAATTTAAAAGCAGCAAGAGAAAGGGAGTTAGTTACGTATAGGGGTATTCTCATAAGAGACTGTCAGCTGGTTTCTCAAAGGAACCCTTGCAGACTAGACAGAATTGACAAGAAATATTCAAAGTCATGAAAAGCAGAGGCCTAAAGCCAAGATTGTGCTACCCAACAAAGTTATCAGTTAGAATTGAAGAACAGATAAAGAGCTTCCCAGATAAGAAAAAAACTAAGGGAGTTCATCATCACAAAACCATTATTATATGAAACATTAAAGGGATCTATTTAAGAAAAAGAAGATCAGCGAACCAGAGAATCGCGGTTTGATTCCCAGTCAGGGCACATGCCTGGGTTGCAGGCCAGTTCCCTGCAGGCCAGCTCCCAGCAGGGGATGCACAAAAGGCAACCATACATTGATGTTTCTCTCCTTCCCCTCTAAAGATAAATAAATAAATAAAATCTTAAAAAAAAAAAACAAACAACTCAGGCTTGGCATCATGGAAATGTTCTGGTCAACCCTGGAGAGATCACTGAGCAGTGCATTCAGTGTGAACACCCAGATCTGGCCCAGTCAGTCTCGGCTCCTTATAAAAAAAAAGAAAGAAAGAAAGAAAAAGAAGATCAAAACTATGAACAATGAAATGGCAAAAATACATATCTATAAACAATTTAATCTGAAAAACAAACTTGGCAAACAAGAACAGATATGAAATTATGGATATTGAGAGCATTTAGATTGTTGCCAGATAAGAGAGGGTGTGGGGGAATGGATGAAGAAGTAAGGGGATTAAGAAGTACATATAGGTAGTTACAGAATAGACATGGGGATGTAAAGTACAATGTAGGAAATGGAGAAGCCAAAGAATTTATACACATGACCTATGGGCATGAACAATGTTGTGGGGATTGCCTGAGGGAGTGAGGGCTGCTCGGTGAATTAGGGCAAAGGGGGAAAATTGATATGACTGTAACAGCGTAATCAATAAAATAATTTAAAAATAAAATTACTATCAATATAACTTCTACTCTTCCAAAACTTTCTCTGGTTGTTTTTATGGTGCACTTGCTGGCCTATTTTTGATGCACAAGTGTGCTGGGGGCCAGATCTTCCTCTCCCACTGTGTTCCAGAAATACATGAAGGGCTTTGGAAACCATGCAACACCAGATGTAAAGTCCAATAAAGTAGCCATATGTTTTGGAAAATATGTACGTTTTGGGAGCTTCTTCTTTAACTGGTTCTTATCCAAAGCAACATACCTTTAGGACCATTTGTTCTCACACTTGTTACCTGTCCAGTCAAGCAGGCCTAATTTGGTTCTCAAAGAAAAGTAGGTAATATGAGATTTTAAAATAGGGAAAGCTAAAAATCAAAAGTGCAGTGAGAAGTCAGTGGGATTGCATGAGACTGTCAGTGTTAGTACACATGAGGGCACCAAATATTTGGATGTATCCATGATCTTATAGTGATGAGATCATAAAGCCAGGAATTTTAGGACCATAGTAGATTTTCCTTCCTTTTCAAAGGTGAACTCTTAGGAAGAATTTTGTGTCTAACGAACAACATGGATCTGAAAGCTGTTCTCCCATAGGATAATAATGATTCACTTTGAGGTTTTGGCATGCCCTCTCTCTCCAAGCATCAGTAGTTTCATCCAGTCCAGCTTCCAAATGCTGTCCTTTCTTGGTTAACTTGATATTGTCTGTACATTGATGGTAGCAAATCAATACTACAGAATTTTATTCCACAGAGTTGGAATAATTAAAACAAGTCATCATGGCAAAGACTTAGTGAAAGAAACTTTCTCATCTATTGCTAGAAGGTGTGTGGATTGCTATAATGTGTTTGGAAAGCAGTCTGCCAATACCTATGACAGTGAATAACTCTTCTCTCCCCGATAGCAAAAAGCAGCACACCAAAAGTGATTTTAAAAGTAAAGGAACAAAAATAAAATTTGAAGAACAAACTGATAAAACTCTAAGAAGCAATTGCCCAGAAAGTGCTATGAATTCTTAAAAATATTCAAGGAGGTAATTAATTCCGATGTTATAAAACTCTGACAAATCATAGGAAAAATGGAAACTTTTCAATTTAATTTTTGGAGGCTAGGTTTATCAAGAAAGCAAGACTAGAAAGGAAAACTTGACTGACCATTAAGGCAAAAATCCAAAATAAAACACTAGCAAGTTGAATCAGTGTATTAAAAGGGTTAGGCAAAGTCGAATGCTTTCAGTAATACAAAGTAGCTTAACATTAGAAAATCTATTCATGTATTTCACCACCTGCATGTATTTATGGAGAAAGCTATATATCCTGAAAAGTAATTTGATGAAATTTAACAATAATTCCTAATGTGCCTTCAAAAAGCTCTTTAGTAAATTAGGAATACAGGGACCCTTTCTTGAACTGATAAGCCATGCCACTGTATTTTCTGTGTTCAGATCTCTGTTCATCTGCAGAGATTTTCCAAGTGCTCTCCTTTCCTGCTGTGACTAACAGGAACCTTGGCAAGAAGCTTGAAGAAAGGGAGAGCACGAGGCCAGGATATTTGTTCCTCTGTCTCCCTCCCTGCAAGGTGACCTGAGTTGTCACTGTAGTTCTTAGGGGAGCTGACTCTGCCAGACTCTCACCCTCTGGCTCCTGGGCATCACCTCCTCTATTATTTCTTAAACTTAGAGGCTGTGAAAGGGCAGCTGTTCCTAAGCTCTTGGTTGCTGCACTACCCTTTGAGGTACCCTGCACTTAGGCCTTCATCAATAGAGATTCATGTTATTTACAGATGTTCTGTCCTATAGAGTCATCAAGAACATGAACCAGAGAGTACAGAACTATTGCTCCTAAAGGAAATACAAGGTTACGTTCCTGCAAGACTCTGTTCACAATGCTTTTGTCAATGATGAATACAGAATGTTGTTTTACATGTGTTTCTGTTTAAAGGCATCTTATGTAATGTATGCTGTTGATTCATGAATGTTGAACTCACAGCCAATAGCACTATAACTCACACACAGATTCGCTCTATAAGCCACATGGCAGCCTTTTCACATTTAGAAACACTAGGCAGCACTTCAGCATTACACTTGGGGGCCATTTTAAACATCGAAATTGCCAACAAAAGCACACAATTATGCAAAACATGTCATTAAGTAGACTGTGAAAAGAACATCTGCTTACATCACAAGAGCTGAAGCAAGATGTCAGTGTCACCTTGTTCAGCCTCGGCCAGGAAGCTGCATGTCAGTGACAAGTTCTCACTACTCTACACATCTATGAATAACTGAAAACATCGCAGTATTGATTTTAAGATTACAACTAAATCTTGGCAAGTAGACAAATCTGCAACTATGAAATAATGAGCAGTGAGGATTGACTGAAATGGTTACAGTTAAATCAAATTATTATGCTATTCCAAAATGCCATTGTTTCTTATTAGTAGTCTGATTTTATAGGTGTATATGCCAGAAATCTGCAAGTATATTGAATCATAAAAATTAGAAGCATTGCCATTAAAAGAACAAGGAAGGGTTTCAGTACCATTTATTGTGCTAGAAATCTTTAGCCAGCATAAGAAGAAAAAGAAGTAAGACATGAATACTGTGAAACAAAGATAAAAATGTCTTTGATTTAGGAATACATGATTATTCACTCATAAAATCCAAAAGAATAAATTATAATTTATTTAATTAATAAGACTGCATCAGTGTGGATGGGTATAAAATCAATGTATTAAAAGTAATAGCTTCCCTATATGTTCATCAAAAGCAATTAGAAAATATAATAGAAAAAAATGACATTCACAGCACAAACAAAACCTCTAAAAATCCTAGGAATAAACCCAATAAGCAAAATCTAACACTCATTAGAACAAATAATAAAACTTACAAAAAAGCAAAAAGGGCACCTGAATAAATAGAGAGTTAAGCCACATTCTCAGTTTGGAGAGTAAATATTTTTAAAATATCAGTTGTCACCTAATTAATCTATATATTCCTTGCAATATCAGTCAAAACTCACTTCCTCAACCCATATCTTACAATCCATGTTAAATGTTATCAAAAACTCATTTGGAAGAGTCTATGCCAGGTTCTCTAGGTCAATTTTTAAATGGAAGACCAATGAGGGAATCAAAGTGCATGACAAGTTACAGTAATTTTAAAAGGATGACATAAAAAGGAAGGAATAAACAGATCGATGGAACACAATAGTAAGTCCAGAAATAGACCTATGTATGTACAGGAAATCAGTAAATGACAAAGGTTGTACTTTGGACCTGTAAGTGAAAAATTTAATACTTGCTATTGGAAAAACAAATGGTACAAAAAGGTATTTGCAACATATGTAGCAAAAGACAAGGGATGAATAGAGAGAATATAAGTAACTCTTACAAGTCAGTAAGAGAGAAGAAAAAGAAAAGTGAGCAGTAGACAGACAATTAAGAGGAAAGTATATATATGATGAGCAACTGATAAAAAGATCCTCAATTTCAGTAGCAATTAAGGGGAATGCAAATTAAACAAGGATGACATATCATATCCAAACAGCAGTTTGGCAAAAAATTGAAGAGACTGTTAGTAGCAAGTGTTGGGAAAGTGTGGGAAATGGCATTTTCCTGCATTATGGGCAGTTTAGCTCTTTTGAAGAGCAACATGGCAATATAAATTAAAAAATTACATAAACATACCTGATGATCCTAAAATGCATTTTTATCTATCTAATATAGAGAAATACTTTCAAATAAGCTCATAGAGAAAAATTGTAAACCAACTCACAAGTTCACTAAAATGTTTAAATAATTGGTTACATTTTCATGCTATCGATCACTGTAGCAGTTTTTTTAAAAAGCTAGGCTAATAAATACCAGCACTGAAATATCTCTGACATAAACAGGGTGAGAAAAAAGTAGGTTTACAGTTGTGAGTATAAACACAGTTTTTTCTTGTTATCATTTATTAATTGCTGTATGATGCTGTCTTATTTTCCATAAGACCAAGTGTAAACCTACTTGTAAACCTACGTTTGCCCACCCTGTATTATCAGATGCAAAAAGCATACTGCTGAAAATATTACAATACTATGTAATATGTGTAAAATAGAGAAGAGTTTGTGCAGACAAGCTGTTTTCATTTTTATCTTTATGTGGGAATGTATGTAAGCATACAGAAAAATGTGTAAGGATACACTATAAATTAATAAGCAGAAACTTCTTATAGGGAGGTGGATGAGATTGGAAAATGGTCATCCAAGATACTCTTGCTTTACTTTTAATTGTTTTATAATTTTTAATATTTTAATTATAGTAACAAATTACAAAATTTTTTAACCAACTTAACCATCTTTAACTGTACAGTTCAGTAGTGTTAAGTGTGTTCACATTGTTGTGAAACAGATCTCCAGAACACTTTTCATCTGGCAAACCGAAACTGTACCAATTAAACAACTCCCTACTGCACTCCCCCTGCTCTGTCCCTGGCAACCGGCACCCTACTTTCTATCTCCATGAATTTAACCACTTTCAATACTTTATACAAGAGGAATCATACATCATTTATCTTTTTTGTGACTGGCTTATTTCCCTTAGCGTAAAGGCTTTAACATCTTTCCTTCCTTTTTAAGGTAGAATGATAATTTCATTGTATCTAAATACCATGTTCTATTCATCCATTTATCCACAGATGGATACTTGGGTTGCTTCCACCTTTTGGCAATTGTGACCCATGCTGTTAAGAACATGGATGTGTGCACATCTCAGTCAGACCCTGCTTCCCTTTCTTTTGGAAAGAAAGAAAGGTATGATGGCTGGATCATACCGTATTTCAATTTTTAATTGTTTTAAGAACTGTCAGACTGCTCTCATTTTGTTGTGCACATATTTCACAAGAAGAATATATTTATGTTATATTTATGTAATTAAGGGTAAAGGAAGAAATTAGTCAGTATTGATGTGGTTCAAAGGATACCCAACCCCAAGTAAACAGTGGTTTGGGAGACAGCTGAGAAGGAGCAGGCTGGGTGGTCACTGGCCTACTGAAATGCTTATGAACTGAAAGTGTTGGAAAGTATGGGTCTAACATTTCATTAGTATCACTGCTTGTTCTAGTGTTCAGAAATATGCACTAGCTTTGCCTTGGGGCAGCTTATATTCTCCAAACTGACAGATATCTAGTGTGGCCCCCTGACTTGCCTTGGCCAATGAAACATGAGCAAAGTGCTGAGAATAGATTTCACTTTTGACAGCCACTGCATGGTTTTCCAGTCCTCTCTCCCCTCTGGTATGATAACCAGTACTGTCTTGAGTGCAGGATGCAATGGCAGCTGTGGTCCCAAAGGGAGGATGTGAGCAGTAGAGCTGCAATCAAACATTAATTCACATAAAACATGAGCGAGAAGTAGATTTTGAGGGTTGAAACACCTGGATTTATTTAGATGCCACAGGACAATGTGATCTGCCTATCCGATGCAAGATGTTTATGTCAACTTCAAAATTGACATGAGGACTGTGGACCTCCAGTGAAAACAGGAATCTGTAAATACAAGGCCTCTTCTCCCCCACTAGCTTCCATCCCTCTTCTGAGTATATGTACTCACAGCCTCCACGCCAGGGGAAATGCCAGCACCATAGACTGTGTTGCACCCAGGGAAGAGGCCACACAGCCCAGGATGTGGCAGTTCAAAAACCAGCCAGAGCCCTGTGAACCTGCAGGAGACCTCAGGCTCTGCTCTGGTCCCTCCCTGGGGTCTAGACAGAAGCTAGGCTAGATTTAGATGCAGGAGGAAGAAACCACAACATGTTCAAGCAGAGAAGTAAGGTCTCCATCTCAGGACTTATCTTCAAAGTGCAGCTTTGAGGGAATTTAGCAGAGTGTGAGCTGTGAAACTACTGCTCATGGGGATCCATCAACCCCATTGTTACCTTTGGAGAAATAGCCAGCACAGCGTGTCACAACTGCCCCCAGAGTCCCCTCTCTCAACAGGAAAAGGAGAATCACTTCATTCTGATAAAGTAATACTTCTCTGCTTTCCTTGTAGAGTTGTGCCTCATTGGCTCCAGTCCAATTCCAAGTGAAGGACAAAACCAGACCCTGAGTTTAACTTCAATCCATGGGAATGGCCAAAATTTTTCTTTTTTATTTGTTAGTTGTCTCAGTTTTTTTAAAACCAGAATAGTTTTGACAGAAGATTATACAAGAAAAATGTATTTGACAAGTTGTGGCAAAAGCAAACTGAATCATTACAAGAATTAATCATTGCTGGCCAAAAAAGAGTCTAATGTTAACTTCATGGAAGCAGCTATGAAATCAAGGGCATTGGATTCTTCTAGCTAATTTTCTCATTTTCTGGCTTATCTCCTACTGACATGAAATGCTAACACATTTGTCAAGAAACTGATGGCAAATTCAAACAGAGCACAAATTCATAGGACTCCAGGGTTGCTGAGATCCTTTGAAACAGACTTCTTAAAGCAAGTGTTATTTCTCGAATCTCAGTAAACACATCCCAAGAACACAGTTTTACTATCTCCAAGAAGATGCATCATATCAAAGATGGGACCTATGCAAATGTATGTTTTCTCTTGAGATTCCCGAATGTAATCATCTAGTTTTCCCAAAGTGCACTTGTTAATTAGCATTTTCTTAATTAGCATCTTTCCATCATTCTTGTGAGAGCATTCGGGGGTGAAGAAAGTTACTCTGGGGGTTAGAAATTTGTAATTCTAGCTCTGACTTCAGCCCTGACTAATAGGATCTTGGGCAAGTTAGAGCATCTCTGGCCTTATTTGTTCTGTCTATAAAATGAGAGTAAAATAATTAAGGCTCACCTCTAATTATCTGATTTGTGAGGACAAATGTCATGACCACATCAGCATGAAATTTGGATGAGATTGAGACTGAGAGGTGCATCAGACATACTTAATTGGGATGGTGAAAGAAGGGAGTGAAAGGAGCCAGGACAGCAGCCTCCTCCCCACACCTGCCTGAGGGCCTGAGCAGTGTGCAGTCAGGGAGGAGAGGCTGGCAGCAGGGCCATTTTGAAAACAGAGCTGTTGTTTGAAATCATCGTCTACTTGGTTATATTTCAGTTAACTTTCGATGAACTACATAAGATGTGCCAATATAGCATGCATCATGATTTTAGATAAATGATAGATAGGTAATATACTTCGGTTCCCAATAGGTTTTCTTTTGTCTTTTTAATTTTTCCAGTTAGAGGAGCTTTTTGGATGGTGTTGAGGAGAGAGTTCTGAACCAAATGGATCTAAATCTGACATTTTGATCAATGAATCCTTTCCATTTCCATCCTGGCTCTGGAAGGGATAGAAGAGGCAGGCCCAGTGAATATCTCTCTCTAATTATGAGGACACGAGAGGACATTCTGGTGTGGGTTTGCTGTCCCTTCACATTTACTCAATTTGACACACATGTAAAATTGACACTGTCAATGGGCAGAGCACTGGGTACTTTCTTAGAGGCCTTGCAAGCTTTATCAATTGACACTAACATACATGTAAATTAATATAATCAGCATTATTTAAATGTCATTTCTTTCAGAAAAGCAAACAACAAAAACTTGAAACAGTAATTGCCCCCCACCCTCCACCACAAAAAAATGACGGGCTTTAAAAATCATAAACAGTCTTCATCATTTGGGAAACGCTTAGTTTGTGGTTTTCATTTATATCTTAATTTTGTGAACATTCTTTAGTTTATTTACATAAAATCAACTTGGGCTTCTCAACTCTGCTGAGGAAAAGGAGTGAAGAACAACTGTAACCACCAGCAAGTGATCCAGGGGGAACAGACTCTGTAATTACATCACTAATTTTCAAAGACACATCCATCGCACTTGAGGTTACAGAATGTAAAAATGGTATTAGAAAAAACTCGATTTCAAGTGCTAACAAAAATGAACACAAAAGACTTTATTCACAGCACTCTCTAATCCCTTTGATTTACACTTTGAAGAAAGTGACGGTGTCCTCTAACAACAGGGCCACTAGCGTGCTGATTGGGTGGCCTGCCCTGATGTGCACACTGGTGAATGGATGGCAGCTCTCTTCCTCACCACAGCCACAGCTGACATGGCGCTCACAGGGAATGTGCTCCGAGGAAGTGGGGCCATCCTTGCACGGCTCCAAAGGGGCTGCTGCTTCTGTCTCAGCCTTCCTCTGACCAACACCTTCTTGCCAAAGGAAAGAAGCATTATTGCGGGTGACACAAAACAGTAAAAAATCAGCCCAAGGTTTTCCTCAAACCCTTCTGCTTCCTGAGAGGTATTTTCTGGAAGTCCCATCTAGACAACATAGGACAACTCTTGCACCAGTTACTGCGTGGTCATGGGGAGACGAAGCATTCTTGTTACTCTTGGAATTGTCATATAGAAGAGACAAGGAGGGTGTTCAGGGCACCTTCTCTGAGGTGGCGGCAGTGTTTTATTTCTTAACCAGAGGATGAAGACATAGGAGCCATTGTGTTGTTCTTTATTTTTTGTCATCTTAACTATCACATATATATTCTTTTTAAGAAAAGTAGACTCACACTGATTGGTGTGGCTCAGTGGGTTGGATGTTGTCCCACAGACTGAAGGGTCACCAGTTCGATTCCCAATCAGAGCACACCCCTGGGTTGTGTGCAGGGTCCCTGGTTAGGGATGCATGAGAGGCAACTGATTGGTGTTCTTTTGCACATTGCTGTTTCTCTCCCTCTCTTTCTCTTTCCCTTACTCTTTTCCAAAAAATAAATAAATAATTGTTTTTAAAGAAGGAATAAAAATAGACTCAAATATGACAGTGTTGAGAATAAATCAGTCCTCTTAAGCTAATTATGTCTGTGTACCCTTTTTTGCTTTAGGCAAGAATTAGTTTATGCAATTAAAATTTTCACCACTCATTAAACATTAAACATTTTTTAAATTATAAAGATATACACAGAAACAAATAGCAAAAATGAAGCACCAGTGTCTCTTGGGTCCCTGCTCTAGCTTCACTCCCCTCCCCAAAGATACCCACTCTCTCTGGTTCAGTGTATATCCAGACCATTTTCTACATTGCTAAGTACATGTTTATACACATTGCATTTTTAAATGTAGGGTCAGTTTTGACCTATGCATCTTTTCTGGGCATTGGTTGCTTAAGGTGGACAAGAATAAAGAACTGAAGTCTTGAGTTAGAAAGGATAGGAATGTTCAAAAGGGAAACTTTGATGATTAGAGTGATAGATATGATCTCAGTGGGAGATATTTGAAGAGAACCATGACTTGTTTAACTTGTCCTGTGGTTCAACCTAAAAAGGGTTCTGCTTAATCCCATGTGTAGTGATGGAAGATACAAGTGTCAAATCTTGGGAACCCTGCCATTTTGTGGCTCTTTGGGGACAAAAGCTCTTCTTTCTCCCCTTGGGAGTAGGAACCACCTAACACAGGGCAGACCTATGATCACAAACTATATACAAACTGAACTTAGAGCCAGGTGCCCCGCACTTAGACTGCGGCATCTTCCATCTCCAGTTGCCTCCAGGCCCTTCCTTGAGCTTGTGTGTGTGCTTTCTCCCCCTTCTCTTCCCTCTTTGTGTCAGAGAAGAATTGTGCATTCCTTCAGCAGAGCCAGTGCTTCAGGCTTCACTCTGCAGGGGCTTTTTTGGAGAGCTATTTTCTTCCTAGATCCGTTTCCCTCTGAGCCACAAGGAGCAGAAGGTCTGCTGTGCCTGTGGCTGCCCTGTCCAGGCTGGCAGCAGTCTCCTGCTTGCAGTTTTATGGTTGACTGGCCTCCCAGTGCCCTTGGCTGCCACCTGCCCAGAGTGTACTTGCTCAGGGTCATAGCTGATGGAGGGACAAAGCCCATCCACACAGACCCCATTGGCTTTTGCCTTCTTCTCTGTTCCTCTATTCCCTCTTGTTTCCTAGAGAAACAGGGAATAACTAACAATCCTTGAAGCCAAACTGCATTTCTGAATCTATTGCATTCCTCAAAGAGTGAAGAAGAAATTAAGAATTGGGCTTCAAAAATATCATGTAGGAGCAAATTATGCTTCTGTCTGATTGTGAAGCAGCCCAACCAATCCATATGTTCAGTTTATGACATATGCTGAGAAAGGATATTTTCCAATGTTAAAAAAAAATACAAATATCTTTCTCCTTAAGACTACAGCTCAGGAGNAATCTATTGCATTCCTCAAAGAGTGAAGAAGAAATTAAGAATTGGGCTTCAAAAATATCATGTAGGAGCAAATTATGCTTCTGTCTGATTGTGAAGCAGCCCAACCAATCCATATGTTCAGTTTATGACATATGCTGAGAAAGGATATTTTCCAATGTTAAAAAAAATACAAATATCTTTCTCCTTAAGACTACAGCTCAGGAGACCTCGTTGGGGAAGGAATATCTAGTATGTTTCTGGTTCCCTGAATAGAATTATAATCCAGTGGCCAAAAATAATAACTCTAGGTGCACATAATCTTATGAGAATACAACAAACAGAATCCCAGATTCACAAAACATTAAAAATTAAATAGTAATTATTAGCTTTACAAAACATTTTGGCATTTCATGCTGCTGAGGTTTGTTGTACTGGATATGGCCGACAATAAATGGCTCTCAGACTACAGAGATTTCCATGGTAAAAGTTCTGAGACTCATATGCAGATATGTCAGACTGTAGAGCAAAGTGGACCCTTGGAAACTAAGGGCTATCAGGGTTTCGTGATCACCAAAGATCATGTGCTGAATTGGAGTTGATGTTTTAAGCTGATATTGTTGGAAACGTCTTCCACATCAGACTAATGAAAATTACAGCTCCTGGAGTTGCAGTGAAGTGGAGGGTTAGGCAAGATACCACCACAGCTTTACTAGTCTTATCGGATTGTCCCCCATGCAATGTTGGAAACCCCCAGACAGGAAACCTTTCCTCAAGCCTCAGGGCGTAGGGCAGCAGGGTAAGACAGCACCCCTTGGGGGCTTACGAAAAACACTGAGCCCAGGGTCCCATGACTAAAACTCATTCAGTAGGTCTGGGGTGGATAGAGGCTTCAAAAATTTTAGCAAACTTGGTAGATAATTGTGAAGCACACCAATACTTGAGAACCTCTAATAAAGTGAAACAATTCGAGTTTTGAAACTAAATGGACATGAGCTCACGTCTGACCTTGAGCAGGCTGCTGTTCTCTGAACCTTGGTTTTTCCTACATTCTGGAGCTGTTAAGTGTTTATTTCGGGGCTTGCCACCTAGTGGATGATTAATAATCGTTACTTCCTGTATTAGTCCGCTGGGGCTACCATAGCGAAATACCACAGACTGGCTGGGGTTGGGGGAGATGGGGGTGAGGGAGGCTTAAACAGCTGATATTGATTCTCTTGCAGTTCTGGTGGGTGGTGTTGGCATGTTGGGCTAAGATCAAGGTGTGGGCATGTTGGGTTCTCCTGAAAGCTCTCTTCTTGGCTTGCATATGTCTGTTCTCTTGCTGTGACCTCACATAGCCTCTTCTCTGTGTGAACGTCCTGGTGTCTTTTCCTCTTTTTATAAGTACATCAGCCCTATTGAATGAGGATCCCATCCTATGACCTCACTTAACCTTAATTAGCTCTTTAAAGGTCCTATCTCCAAATTCAGTCACATTGGGAGGCTAGAACCTCAACATAGGAATTCAGGGGGCCACAGTTCAGTCCCTAACACTTCCCCTCACCCTACCCTTTCATGTATGTCCCATCCCCTTCCATCACCATCAGCAGTTTACATGTGAACCATCCATAACCCCACAGAAAAATTTTACAGCACTTCTTTGGTGAAAGCACTGGTTGAAAGTGGAGGTGATGATGGGGAGTGGGTACTGTGTGAAAGGCACTGGCTCCCTGAGACCCCAGTCCCCAGAACCCTGGTCCAAGAATATAACAGAGACTCTGTGCTGAGCTGAAAGGTCTCATTACTCTTGCTAGTTCATTTAAAGAAAAAAGACCTAGATGGAAAGGCACAGAAACCCCCTGTGTCTAAATTCTAAGTCCCTGCATTTCCACATTCCAAAGAGCTCTTTTCCCCCTTAAGATAGATCACAGCAGAGAAAAAGAAAAGCCTTTTCAAATTTCCTAAGAGGAAGGCTTAGCTTTGTGATATGTTATTTCCTGACACAGTGGTTCTTACCACTTGTTTTCAGAGTCCACATTATGCAGTGTCTGTCATGGAGGCTCCGTGCTAAGCCAGCCGCCGTATGCCTCCCCACTTGCCTCAGAGGCTCCTTCATGGTTGCTCACAAAAGCTCCAGCAGCCAGAAGCCTCCCGATAGAATCTGTGATGTGAATTTTGTCTGTTCTGACTGTACACGGCAGCACCTTCCCCTCAGAACCCATCCCTGATGGAACCCGCAGTGCCCCGAAATAAGTCCGTGCACGAGTCACTCAAGGCAAAGCTGCAGACCTTCAACCGCAGCATTGTCCTCTTATTCGTATCAGAATGAATTAAAGTGTCTGGCCTAGACTATGAATTTTACCTCTTTTCTAATTACATTTCTTGACTCTCTGTTTTTCTTCTTATGAAACTGAAGTAGCCTTTTAAAAATATGTGCACTTATTATGTGTCTTCATTTGTTTGATTTAAAATGTGCCACTGTAATTACTGCGAATTGTAAATGGCAGAGTGAATGAAGAGGCAGGAGAAGCTGTGTGTCTATAACAATGTTGTGAGTACCTTTCTCTGCTAACTCAGGTGGCGATTAAGGCTCCAAGTGGGGTGCTTCTGTCATGTTGTTGGCAGCGCCGTTTTGATCACCTCAGTAACCTCAAGCAGTCAAATGACCCACACTCCTGGCCCTTCTGGCTCTTGTTTGCCCCACCTTTAGGGAAGGGGATTCTTAATGTGTATTTAATTAGTAAATCATGATGGTATAGCATTAGTTAGGATCAGATTCATTGGTAAGAATAGAAAACCCAAATATCAGTGGCTTAAAAAGAGTTTATTCCGTTCTTATGTAAAAGTCTTCAGGCCTTTAGGTGTTTCCTCCAGGGCTGGTGAAAAGGCTTTGTTTCATAAAATCTCAGGGACCCAGGTTCCTTTCATATATTATGCCACCATCCCTGAAGAAGTTTCCTCGTCCCCATGTAATGGGGGGAAACACCCTCTTGGGAACAAGGGAGGGTTTGAGCAGTGCGTGTGTGACTGGAGACTCTGCCCCCTTGCTGAGCATGGTAACCAAAAGAGGCAAAGGTGGCAGACACTGGCCCTCATTGTTTGGAAGGCTGGACACTCCCACTGGCTTTTGGCATGCATAGGATTCTGAAAGAGGAGTTTTAAACGAGCATGCTGGAAAGCAAAAATCAGTTGGTTCTTTCCCCTCTCCCAGGAAGGGGGCATGCCAGCAGTGGCTCGTGCAGGCCTATGAGTGGAGGCTTGGGGCACAGACTCTGAAAGATGTCTGGAGCTGAACAAGTGATTGGAGACCTGCTAAGCCACCTACATTTACAATACTTTAGGGTGGGAGAAGAAGTTCTTGGTACAACCTTGAGCTGAGCTGGAAGAGGGTGACAGGGTTATTCTTCTTTGGGTGTCTTAGAAGAGATGGGCTTTCAGACAGAAACTTGCCCTTATTTCCAAAGATCTTAGTAAAAATAGCACTGTAAACAGATTTTTGTTCTTGTGTTTTTAGTTCTCGAACTTACATACTAGTTCAAATGCAAATATTTAAATAGTTATTTTTGATGTCATACTCTGACTTTTCTTTTCCCCTTGCTTTTGTTACCCAGATATTTGAGGCAGAAACTTGATATTAAATAAAAGATCCCTTTCTGTTCCACTGGACTCCATCTTTGGAGATTTGGCTGATAGGTGGTGAGTAGTAGGACCTCCTCTTCTCACTGGTTGAGCTCAATAACACTCATAATCCCAGATGGCTGACATTTCAGGCCACAAAATGGAATAAGGAACAGAGAAGAACCAACAGGGGTAATGGTGCAGGAATTGTTATGGAAGGTTCCTGAAATCTGTGCCCCACATAATCACCTCTACTTATACAACCAGAATTTAGTCACATGGACTCACTTCCTACAGAGGAAACAAGGACATATTATCTTAATGTGGGTAGCAATGTGCACAGCTAAAATTTTATTACTATGGAGGATGGGGGACATGACACTGGGGAATCATTAGCAATTGCAGAACATACCTGAAAAGGCATAGCAAATTTGTGGGAACAACAAGAAGATTGATGGTGCTGGATCATAGCAGGAAGGAGGTAACATGCTAGGTCAGCTACAGATAAGGGAGCGGGGGGCCTAAATTGTGAAGAGTCTGAGTAACCCCAAGACTTTGGACATTGTCCAGTAGGCTATTTTATTCATCAGAAACCTTAAAAAAAAAAACAGATGGAACTCTTGGAATGAGTGAAGTAAGATTAAATGCGAGACTATTTAAGAGGTGGGTAAGGTTAAAGAAAACTAACAAGGGTGGTGATGAGCCCCCAGGCCAGCAACAGCAGGAACTGCTGAGACAAGTGGGTAAGTTGCAGTCATAGGAAATGGGTCTCAGACAAAAGCTGTGCCTTTGGTAGAGGAACACTGTCACTGCCACGTGTGGCCTGAAAATAGTAGAACTGGTGGCATAATTTGCAGGGCCCAGTGCAAAATGACAATGAAGGCCTTGTTCAAAAATTAGTAAGAATTGCAAGAAGGTGACAACAAAGCACTAAATCAAGCACAGAGACTTCCTGAAGACAGAGCCTTTTAAAAAAATCCTAGAATATAGATTTTATTTTTTTTAAATATATTTTATTGATTATACCATTTACAGTTGTTCTATTCCCCCCCTTCAATCCCCTCCACCCACACCCTCCCTCCCCCACCATTCTCCCCCCCTTAGTTTATAACCACGTGTCTCAAGTTCTTTGGATTCTATATTTCCCCCACTATTCTCACCTTCCCCCCTATTTTCTGCCTGCCATCTATGCTATTCTCTGTGCCTTTTCCCCCCTTCTCCCCCTCCCACCCCCCTGTTTCTAACCCTCCATGTGTTCTTCATTTCTATGGTTCCACTCCTGATCTAGCTGTCTTCTTGGTTTGCTTTTGTTTTAGGTGTGGTTGTTAATAACTGTGTGTTTGCTGTCCTTTCACTGTTCATCTTTTTCATCTTCTTTTTCTTATATAAGTCCCTTTAGCATTTCATATAATAAGGGCTTGGTGATGATGAACTCCTTGAACTTGACCTTATCTGAGAAGCACTTTATCTGTCCTTCCATTCTAAATGAAAGTTTTGCTGGATAAAGCAATCTTGGCTGTAGGTCTTTGGATTTCATGACTTGGAATACTTCTTTCCAGCCCCTTCTTGCCTGTAAGGTCTCTTTTGAGAAATCCGCTGACAGTCTGATGGGTACTCCTTTGTAGGTGACTGTCCCCTTATCCCTTGCTGCTTCTAGGATTCTCTCCTTCATTTTGGTCTTGGCTAATGTAATTATGATGTGCCTTGGTGTGTTCCTTCTTGGGTCCAACTTCTTTGGCACTCTCTGAGCTTCCTGGATTTCCTGGAAGTCTATTTCCTTTGCCAGACTGGGGAAGTTCTCCTTTATTATTTGTTCAAATACGTTTTCCACTCGTGGCTGTTTCTTTCCCCCTTCTGGTACCCCTATAATTCGGATGTTGGAACGTTTAAAGATGTCCTGGAGGTTCCTAAGCCTCTCCTCATTTTTTTGAATTCTCATTTCTTCATTCCTTTCTGGTGGGATGTTTTGTTCTTCCTTCTGGTCCATTCCATTGATTTGAGTCCCAGTTTCCTTTCCATCACTATTGGTTTCCTGTGCATCTCCCTTCATTTCAATTAGTTTAGCCTTCATATGTTCCTCTAATTTGTGACTATAATCAACCAGTTCTGTGAGCATCCTGATAAATAGTGTCTTGAATTGTGCTTCTGAGAGGCTGGCAATTTCTCGGTCACTTAGAGTTATTGGCTCTGGGACTTTGAGTTTTTCTTGTGCCATCTTTCGGGTTGTTCGTGCCTGTTCCATAGCAGGATCAGAGCCCTAAAGTGTTCACTAGAACAGGGCAACTCAGTCGCTGGGTTGTGATGTTGTAGGTGGGGGCAGGGTCAAAGAGGGACAATGGCTCTCACTGGTCTTGCAGGGCAACTAAGTCACTGGGTTGTGACGCTGTATGTGGGGGCGGGGTCAAAGAGGGACTATGGCGTCCTGTCTGCCGCCTGCCGCCACGGCCCTCACCGGTGCCGCAGTTGCTTCCGTCACCGGGCCCACGCGTTTCGTCCCACTGCACGAGAGTGTGCCAGCGCCATCAGCCCTCGCCCCCTGGGGCCTGCGTGGTCTGTCTCACTGTGCGCAAATATGCGCCCGCGGTCTGCCCCACACCCCAACTGGTTCCCGTCTGCCTGCGTGCCTGGGTCGGGGGCCCTGTCCTGCCCGACCCTGCTTGCTGCTGGCTCCACCCCTCTTACCGTCCCCGTTGAACGGTTAGATGTAGTCGGACTTCCGTATAATTCAATTTTCTGTCCTTTGGTTGTGTCTTTGTTTCTCCAAACCTTTGTTGTATTCAAACTTGGTTGTGGGAGAAGGCACAGTGTTTCCACCTATGCCTCCATCTAGAATATAGATTTTATTTCCACTGCAGTAATTACTTAAATATGATGAACATTATTTTTAGGACTCAACATTACTGATCAATTAGGGGGGCACACACAAGTCAAAGCATCCTCACATAAAAAGACTTTGTGTCTCCTGGGAATTAGTATATTTAATTTCAAATTTTGCACAAATTTTAGTCTCCGTCATATTTACACACCTATCTCTATTTTTTATTTTTACTGAAAAAATAGAACAGTTTTCAGAGGTTCATATTAAATAGATCAAACTATTGTCATTGAGGACACATTGTGGACACATTGCAGAATTAATATATAGAAGAGAAAATATAATTTAAATGAGTAACATCAAGTACCTAGTAGTTCATGTAGTTACACAGGGTCCTGAGGGACTTACAGGTTGCAGGCCATGAAACTGGCCTTGCCTGGCAGAGAAGCTGAAGGAAAAGTGACCTACATTTCTTTCTTTCAGACCTCTGACCTTTGTCTGTGCCTCCCAATGTCCATAGCCACATGTAAGTCAAGGAGTATGGTTGAGGCAGTCCATATGGAACACGCACAGTGCTTCTGGAGGAGCAAGCAGAGGATGTCTAGCTTGGCTATGGAGAGCCACTAGAGAATTTTAAGTCAAGTGACATCGTCCAATGTATTTTTAGGAGGAACTTTCTGGCAGCAGTGTGGAGGATGGATGCATATCCTACAGGCAGAAAAACCATTTAGGAAGCCCTTATAATAGTCTCATAGTTGCTTTTCTTCTTTAATATCAAAACTCACAGTAATAAACATATTTCATATTTGTATTGCTAACCAGTGATACACACATATATAAAGTCCATAAATTAATACAAACCTTGCTAGAAGCAAAGTACTCTGATTTCATTTACAAACATTGATTTTAACTCATTATGTTAACTCTATTTGTCACTAAAGAGCCACAGCTTTTATTTTATTAAACATTGGTCTAAGAGAAGAGTGTAGTAGGCAAAATAATGCCCTCCAAAGATGTCCACAACTTAATCCCCAGAAGCTGGAAATATGTGACCTCACATAGCAAAAGGGATTTAGCAAATTTAATTATGTTAATGACTTGAGATGGGAGTTTATCCTGGATTGTCCAGGTGAGCCCAAGGTAATCACATGGTCCTTATGAGGGAAAGAAGGAGGAGAAAGGTGTGAGGAGGGTTGCAGAGTTGGAGCAATGCAGTGGTCACCACTGCTTTGGATATGAAGGAAAAATCCATGAGCCTAGTAGTGCATTTCTCTAGAAGGTGGACAAGGTGAAGAAACAGATTCTCCCCTGAAGGATCCAAAAGAATGCAGTCCTGTTGACACCTTGACTTTGCCCAGTGACTTCAGACTTCCAGAATTGTCAGAAAATAAATAAAGGTGTGTTGTTTTAAGATCTAGAGTTTATAGTGGTTCATTACAACAACAATAAAAAACTAATACAGGAGGGAAATGACAAGAGTCAGAATGCAGACAGTGTCAGTGTTGGAAGGAAGGGACAAGAGGGAACTTGATATTTTCAGAGCATCTGTCCTTTTGAGAGATGTAGAGTTTGGGTTATCTCCTAGGATAGTGTCACAGCCCCAAGACAAATCACACTTCCTTCCTCTAGTGTTCTCTATTCCCAGGGAAGTTAAAGTGAGTATCAAAGACTCACAGGGAATAAAGTTCTGTTTTAAAACTCTTTGTTTTAGTGACATGACTACACAGATTTGGGGAAATTAACTAGAATGATTTGCAAGGCTGTGAGCTGATCTGGGAGATGGAAGGAGCCACCTACACATTTTTAAAATTTAATCTTTACTGGTTGAGCAGGTCCACTGAATCAGCATAGCTCTCTCAGATGATTCCTGGGTGTATCTACAACTCACAAGAAACTTCCCCAGAGTGGAAGGGGCCATCAGCCACACAGTGGAACTAGGAGATAAGTGATTTGTAAACGGGGCAGGAGCAAATGAGTTAGTACAGTGTTGAATCAGTTGTTGAGCACAGGACAGGCAAACCAGCAATAAGACCTGGTAATAGACAACTCATGTTTATGACATGCTTGTTCTGAAAGCACAAACCATCTGAAAAACAAATCCAACAAATCTAGAGCATAACTTAAAATTAATCATTGACAATGGCAATAGAAAATGTATCTAAGAAAAAACCTAAAAATTCCCATGACCTTTATGTAGAAAATTATAAAATTTTATAGAAAGACATAAGGCCTAACAAATGAAAAGTTATCCCATGTTTGTGGATGAGATGAACATCTGTTTTTTTCCAAGAAACTAAGGTTTTATTTTTTATTTTTTTAAAGATTTTATTTATTATGCCCTGGCTGGCGTAGCTCAGTGGATTGAGTGCGGGCCTGCGAACCACACTATCGCGGTTCGATTCCCAGTCAGGGCACATGCCTGGGTTGCAGGCCAGTTCCCAGCAGGGGACTCACGAGAGGCAACCATACATTGATATTTCTCTCCTTCCCTTCCCCTCTAAATATAAATAAATAAAATCTTTTTAAAAATTTTTAAAAAATGATTTTATTTATTTACTTATCTTTAGAGGGGAAGGAGAGGGAGAGAAACATCAATGTATGGTTGCCTTTCATGCGTCCCCTGCTGGGAGTTGGCCTGCAGGGAATCGGCTTGCAACCCAGGCATGTGCCCTGACTGGGAATGGAACCGCGATCCTCAGGTTGAGATGAACATCTTAAAGATGTCAAATCTCTCTCAAATTATTCTATAAGTTCAATACAATGAAAATCATTACTTCAATGACTGCTGTCTGTGCCTTTGTGCCCACACATGTGTATGTGACTCAGGATAACTCTAAGTACGTGTGCAAGAACACAGGGTCAAGATCAGCAGGGCTCTTGGAAGTGTCACTGTCTAGATGTCATCCATTATCATTAAGATCTATCAGTAAGACTGTCTTGCATAGGAACAGGAAAAGACACACAGGCTGGTGGGGCAGAATAACAATGGAACATGCATCAGTGTAATGTTGGCCTGTGACAGAAGTAACACTGTAACTCAGAGGGAAAAGATGGACCAGTCGATAAATGGCCAGGGGACAATTGACTGTCAATATGAGAAAATAAAATTAAACTCAAATGTGGAAAGCAAAACTTTAAAACTCTTAGAAGAAAAAAATACAGGATATTTTTATAACATTAAAGAAGGAAATAAAATCCAAGATATACATAAAAAACAAAAAGGAAAACTTAGATTCATTCAATTACACTGAAATTCGAAAACTTAATACAAAAAAAAAGATACCACAAACAACATAAAAAAGCAAATCAAAACCTGGGAGAAAAGTTGTAAATACAGAAAACTAATAAAGAAGTTGTATCTACAATATATTAATAACTCTACATATTAATAACTCTACATGAGTCAACCAACCCAATAGGTAAGCAGGCAATGGCTATTAACCGAAAATTCAGAAAAGGGAAATGTGAATAGCCAATAAATATAAGACTGTTCCCCTTAGTAAATGGGGAAATGAAGATGAGACACCATTTCACTCTCATTAAATTTGCAAAATTTTAAAAATATGACAATATTAAGTGTTAGAGAAAATGTGATAGAAAAGAAACTTTCCTACTTTCCTACTTTCCTGGTAGGAGTGTAGATTAGTACAAGCAACAGAGAACAATCTGATGGCATTTACTAAAGTTGGAGGGGTGTATATTTTATGACCCAGCAGCTCCATTTTTAGAAATGCTCCTTAGAAAAACTCAGTCATGTGCACAAGGAGATCTATAACATCCTCATTTAAGCATTGTCTATACCAGAAACAAAGTATCCATTATTAGGAGACTAGACAGATAAATAGTCATATATTTATCCATAGAAGTACTATGTGATAGTTAAAAATTAATTAAACATAGCCTTGTGTATAGCCATAGATAGCTTTCAACCATAATGTTGAGCCAGGAAACCAAGTTGTAGTAAAATACATTTTGTTACAAAGCATGTAAAACAATGCTATTTCTGTAGATAAACATTGCATAAAAATTACAAAAGCACGTATGAGAAGTACCAAACTCAAAATAGTAGTTAAGCCCCAAAAGGAGGGAGTTGAATGGAATGGGGTGGGAGGGAATACACAGAAAGCTGTAACTATAATGTTTAATTAATACTTTATATTCATTGTTTTATACTTTTTATTTATTTTTTGTATGGTTGAAAAAATTTATTAAAAAATCAAACACGTTATCATGACAAAAAAGCATAAAAAACAAAAAACAACTTGCCTCCTACCCTCTTAAGTTCTTCTAACTGGTCTAATAATCAAATTAATGATAAGACAGGTTAATGAGAGAAAATAACCAAATTTGTGACATATGTATAGACAGAGGCTCCATAAAAAGATAGGGGGTCAGAGGACATGGGGCAATTAAGGGTCATGTGTCATCTTGACCTCAAGAGAAAGGGTGTGGAGCTTCAAAGGGCAGGAAGACCACTCACGTAGAGATGGAAAGCAGATGTTTGGAAAACAAAGGTTTGCTGGGCCATCTTTACACTGAGACAGAGAGGCCTTCATCAAAGGGGACTTGCTAGGTCCCTCCTGGTCTATCACACCTGGTTCAGATTAAACTGAGGTTATCTATGAGGATGGCTTCCTGCCTGGAGCAGGTCCTCTGTCTAAATTCCTTCAGGTAGTTAGGCGAAGGTCAAAGGTTCTTCTTGACTCTTTTGTTTCTTAAAATAACCAGCTTAAAATGATCAATATCCCCAAAAAGTTATATTTGGGGGTGGCAAACTCTGTTGCCCCTCACAAGCCACTCGCAATCACCCCAATAAGGTTGTCTTTGCAACCCTTTCCATCCCCACCAGTCACTCCCATGCACCATTACTCTCTAGACATACCAAAGTTTCATGCTGTTTCTTGGAAACAGTAGTTCTTGGTTTTTCTTTCTGCAGTTTGATCCTGGTCCCAAAATATTAAGTGGAAAATTCCAGAAATAAACAATTCATAAGTTTGAAACTGCGCTCTGGTCTGAATAGTGTGATGAGTTTTTACACCATCCTGTTCCATCCTGTCATGGTACCACAGTGCTTGTGTTCAAGGAACCTTTATTTTACTTCATAATGACCCAAAGCAGAAGAGTAGTGATGCTGACGATTTGAATACACCTAAGAGAAACTGTAAAGTGCTCCTTTAAGTGGAAAGATGTGAATGTATCAGAAAATACAGCACATGTAGGGTTTCAGGCATCCACTGGGGTCTTGGACTATCTTCCCATGGATCTGGGGAAATTGCTGTAACTCCTCTTCACAGTTCCAGACCCTTGCTTACATGGGCCCCTCCCTCCAGTGCCTTCCCTCTAGACCCCACCTGGAAGACTATTCATCCTTCCAGATTCATTTTATGTGTCATTTCTGGTGTCCTTCAAGGTAATGCTTCTCAAACTTTAATGTGCATGGGAGTCGACCTTGGAGCTTGTTCAATTCAGGTTGACTCTGTAGGTGGGGGGTGCATTCCACATTGCTAACAGGCTCTCAGGTAATGCGCTTGGGGCAGGTCTGAGGACCACAGTGTGAGTAGCCAGGACTTCAAGATCCCACCTTCCTCCTGGGCAAAGTTAGGGGGTCCCTGCTCTGGACTCCCACAGCTGCTTCTTACAGGAGTTATGGTCTGTTTTCCTGTTTTTTCAGGAAACTCTTAAGGGTGGTAAGCCCTTCCTTGAATGAGTTGTACTGTCACACCTAGGATTGACTTGCTGAATATTTGAAACATTCCAATGTTGAAAGAACCATTTCCTTTTGTGCCTCAGGTGAAACCTCATTAAATCTATTCAAATGCTTTTGTTTAATTGTGTTTTATATCCCAGGCCAGTAGCAACACGTAGGCAGAACAGTAAGTGCACATTGTGTGAAGATCAGGCCTGAGTAAGCTCCTAATTATAGTGCTTCTTTGGAGAGAGAAATAGAACCCTTACATGTGTTCAGAACCCTCAGGGGCAGTGAAAGTTGTAGAGATGGGAGAGGTAGTTAGTCACAGGGCATGAGTTTTATCCTAAGTATTAAGATTTAAGGCTTAGGGGAGGTTTGCAGCACATCTAAGAAACAGGCCCTCAGAGAGCAGGAAGATTAAAAAGGCAAAGGAAGAGCTTCCAGGTGATTAATTAAAATGGCCTAGGCAAAGTTCCAGTAGGTGGCAGAGATCCCACCCTGTTTTAACCTGCGCAGGTGGCTTAGCAGAGGGGCCACGGAGCCCAGCTCAGCTCTCACCTGCCTGCCCCATTCCAATCCTGGCACTGTCATTTGTCAGCTAAGACATCTTGAGCAACTACCTTACTTCACTTTTCTGAGCTTAGGGGTTCCAGATTCCACTAAGTACCACATGTTTATATATGCACAGTATAAAGCATATTTTTACTGAAAAATAGTCCTTGTTTATCTGAAATTCAAAATTAGGAGTCCAGGACTTAATCTGGCAAATTTACCTGGGCCTCAATTTCTTTATTTCTGAAATGGGAATGATAACAGTACCAACCTCGTATGTAAGGTTGTGAGGATGAAATGAGTTAATATACAGAAGGTGCTTAGCCTAGAACCTGATCAGGGTAAGTCGTTCAATAGGTAACTTTATTACAACTTCCTCACCAACACTGTTGTCCATGTCTCTCGCCAGAACCATTACCTTAATTTCTAACTGGCCACCCCGATTCCAGTTCCTTCTCCCCTCCACCTTCCCTCTGCTTGGCTGCCAGAGATACCACTGGAAAATAGAAACCTGATCATGTAGTATAAATCCTCTAATGGCTCCCTGTTACCCATAGGATCACATCCACACTCCTCAGTCTAGGTTGACCTTCAAGACTTGCACTTCCTTCCTTTCCCATCTCTGTTACCACCACCCTCCCCTCCATGATCCCAGGCCAGCCCATTCTAGCCTCATTCTGCTTCTGTGCCTTTGCTGCCTACTCCCTCCACCTGGAATCCCTTTCTCCCCCCTGGTTCCCTGATGAATACCCACTCATCCTTCGGAGCTCTGGTTAAGATCGCCTTCTGCGGAAGCTCCTCTAGCATACCTAATGTGAACCTCACCCTTACCACCAGCTCCGTATTTGGGCTCTCAGAGTGCTTCATGCATACCTTTATCTGTTCGTATCACACTATATCATAATGACTTCAATGTGCGTGTGATATTTTCTCTAACAGTATAACATGTGTGTTTCAATTGATTGTAATACACAACCTGAAGCTTTTAGTTAGTATTTGAAGTGTCTTAATGAGGAACTCATACATCAGGGGTCGTTAGTAAACATTTTTAAAACCCTAGCAAGCCCTCACCAGTCTAGATGGGGCTGCACAATTTTAGACACCCTTGTCTATATAAATCTGCACCAGAGGACTTGTTCCTTGACTAAGGAATGTAGAAGTCATCATTCATTTATAGAATAGCTAGTGATCAAGTTCGACTTATATAGAGGACAAGGCATCTGTGTACCCTCCTGGATGAAATAAAGAGAACTCAAAGTCTAAACCCCACTAATTCCTGGGTCTTCCACTTACTAGAGGCTTCTGCCATCTGGTGTGATGGAGTTGATCTGTTATCAAGACACAGTCACATTTGCCTCTGGTGAACTTCCATGCAAGGTGTCTGTTGGAGTGTTTGAAAGAACAAAGAGCAAGGACCTTACAGAACAGGTGTTTGTACCTGCTTGCTAACAAAAGTTGTTTCACATTTCTGAATGTGGCCTTAGACTCAATGTTATTATAATTATTATCACCTGGTAGGGAGGTGGTCAGCCAAGAGGTATGTGTATTCTTCCAGGCACCTCTAATCATCAGAAGCCACACTTATCTACCAAGAAGGACCTGATGATCATGAAACCAAGTTGGTTTAGCTCATTTTGCAACACCCTGTCTCTCCAACTAAAGGAGAGCTGGAAAGTAGGAACTTCTGGGTCTTCTTCCTCAAACCCATAACTTTAATCTAACCAAAAGAAAACATAGCCAAATTAAGGGACATTCTACAAAATACCTGGCCAGTACTCTTTGAAACTGTCAAGTTCATGATAAAAAAGGAAAGACTGAGAAACTGTCAAAGCCTGGAAGAGACTTTGACAGTTTCTGGAGAGGAGATACAATGACTGGAAGAAGGTATAATGACTAAGTGCAATGTGGTATCCTAAACAAGATCCTGAAGCAGAAGAAGAGCATTAGTGGAAAAATTGGTGAAATGCAAATGTTGGTGGCAAGACAGCACCAGATATTAGGCCAGTGGGGTCAGACTGGACCTTGGTTCAGCAACCTTGGTACTGGACTTCTGTGGGGTCAGTCCTTAAGGGAGTGTTTGTGCAAGAGCTTGCAGTTTGGCCCACTGCTGGTTACCAGGGGCTCCCTGACAAGGTGACCCTTTACACCTGACCTATGTGTATCCTCCTCTGCTCATGCCAATCTACCTGCCTACTACACAAGTATGTCTGGAGCTCATTTGATGGTACTTGGACTACTGTTAATTTCTTAGTGTTGACAAATGTACCATTGCAATGAAAGATGCCAGTATTAATAAAAACTGTCTGCAGGCTATAAGGGAACACTGTATTATATTTAGAATTTCTCTGTAAAGCTATCATAATTCTAAAAGAAAAAGTAAAGATAAATATTTGATTGACTAGATTTTAGAAATAAAGAGGAATCTTTTCCCTAATAAATTGAAAGAGAAGTCTTGCATACCAGAATTATGACCTCCACCACACCTTCCTGCCTGGAATGTATATTTGTTGGAATCAGCATTTGCTGGAGGGCCTGGGCAGGGCCTGATCCATTTGGACCATATAATTTCTACTAGGTTTGCAGCTAGGATCTTCTTTTAACTTGGCTCATCTGTCTCTGCTTGAGTGGGTGGGTGGCTAGCCAAAGTGTGCAATCAGCTTTGGGATTGATTCAGCAATTTAAGGGCAGAGAGCTACAGCTATCACAGCGACAAATCCCTTTCTTCTAATGAATATCACAAAGAACATCAAGCCCCATTCCCTTCCAGTGCCTATCACAGACAGTACTATGCACCCTGTGGGGTATCACTAATGTTTGCTACACTTCACGGCACTGTAACCCAGTTCAGGGTTGCCTGTATTCACTTTGATGGGAAAATATACAACCAAAGTAGATAAATCTTGGGTTATTTTCCTGATGTTGACTTTGGGTGTAAGAGGCAATAAAAATTTCATATTATTCTAACTTACCATAAAGTGGAATTGGAATAAAATGTACTAACAAACTCATAAAACATTCATGCACCAAAAGTTTCCTTATAAGTACTTTGTAGACATCAGCAGTTGCAGCTCCTGCTTGACCAAGGCATGACCCTGACCACAAGAATTTGGGCAAGCATCAGCGACTCCTATCAGAACCAGGAGAAATGCTGCCTGCATGTGCTGTTCTCAGATATTAGCAGTAAGACTGCAGACAGAGCATGCAGCAACATGATGACGCATGCAGGAATCAACACTGCACATCACCAGATATTCCTTAGTTCCCCTCCTCCCACTGTTCCCCTGTATAAACTTAGCCAGGATGCCTGAGTGCTAAGATGGGCCTTGAGACAAGAGTCCCCATACTCTAGGTTGCTGGTACCTAAATAAAACCACTCTCCTCTACATCAGCACCTGCCTCTCAAGTATTGCCTTTCAAAGTGGTGGGCAGCAGAACTGTGTTGGTTAGTTTGGGGCACCCCAGATGGGACCAAGTATGCAGCTCCCCAACCCTCAGTAAGTCCGTGGACTTTGGAGAGGGTTCCCAGGCTACCTGTGGCTGACCAACCCCATGAGAAAACTTAGGAGTCCCTCGCAACTGCTGAGTGATTTTACTCAGGGACTGACCTTTGCTTTCTTCTGAGCTTGTCACCTGCTATGTCCAGCTGAGGAAAGGAACAGGTTACTAGTGGGCTGATGAGCCCAAACTGGGTAAAGTCCCTGATGTGCGCAACCAGGAGCCCCCAGATCCACAAATTGGGTTCTCTGAACCATCTGGGATTCTGCAGGAAGCAACAGGTGCAGCACGGTGTCAGACACAGCTCAGTGACTAAGAAAAAAAACCAGTTCCCCTGCATGGGGTTTGGAGTGCACTTTCAGTGCTCTGAGTTAAGGCTTTCTGGGTTTTGAATATTTGTGCTGTTTGAAAGCTCTCATCTGTCTGTTCTTTTTGTTGGAGAGCCCTCATCTGTCTGAAATGAAACTTTGGCTACAGTTTTCTCTGCTTGCTTCCTTATCTTCTAAGGACTTGGCTTGCTCTTTGTTTTCTTGTTCACATAGGCCATCCTCTGTCTTTGTCATCTGGACATTGCGTCATCTAAAATTTGTGAAGGTATTTCTTGCTAACATATCAGCCCTTCCTTTTAGAGGATTCAGTTTGAAAGTGTTCATTCGTTTGAGGTTTGTTTGTGCTTTGGATGCTGTTTTTGTTTCTATTTTGAAAGGGGCAGCTCACTCTCAATCCCATCAGAGTCCATATAATTCAGTGTCTAATTAGAGTCATTTGCCAGAGGTTTGGTAAATGGGATAAGATACATTATGTGCAAATTTTCATCTTGTTACGTCATAAGGATTCTCCTCAGAAAGGATTTAAATTGGTACTTCAAAGACAGGGAAAACATGTCACTCCCCTCTCAGTCCGTACACTCAGAAGAAGGGATGTGAGGAGATAAGTCTTTTATATGCTGAATGCTCCTCCTGGAGGCACGAAAGCTGTGCTGGTCCCAGGAACAATGTAAAAATTAATGCCACCCCCAAATCTTGTGGAAGCAGTAGGGGGAACTGCCTTATTTCAGTATGATGAGAAAAAATGGGCATTTTAAAACTCAAAGTGGCTAAAGCCATTCAAGCCTGATATCTCTCTTGCCTCTCCTCCAACCTCCTTAAAGTTGGCAAGGACAAATTAAAAAAAAAACAATAAAATCTTGTCTTCTCTACAATTATTAATAGTACTTTTTATATGTATGGCAAAAACTACAAGAACTATTTCAAATGGTTTTTTCAGGGTCATGTGGTCTGGAAAAATATTTGATATTAAAGCTGGTTTAAAGTTAATAGATATCTTTTAAAACTATTAACCTAAAATATATGGTTATTTTGCCTGGTTTGCTGGAATCATTTCATGTTATTTATCTCTGCTACAACTTTTTCAAGAAAATGACTTGGGTAATAATT
Organism: Sturnira hondurensis; assembly: GCF_014824575.4. Lineage (NCBI taxonomy): Eukaryota > Metazoa > Chordata > Mammalia > Chiroptera > Phyllostomidae > Sturnira > Sturnira hondurensis. The sequence continues at coordinate 21,728,455 of NW_028079044.1, forward strand.
GACTTTAAAACCTCAAAGTTGTTAAGAACTAATAAATAGATGTAACTAAAATGAAGGGTTTTGATAAACAATTTTCAGTAATAATTATAAGTATACTTAAAAGTAGTTTTCCAAAGCCTTGGGTAACTTGGAACTTTGGAGTTTGCTGGATTAAAAAATGAAAATTATTAAATATCTAGATAATTTGAAATAATAGGATACTAAAATATTAATCTGAGTTTGCCTACTTTGGCTTCTTATCGCATAGAAGTTCGATAATGGATTTGGCTTGATTAATGAATGTATCTTGTACTTTATTTGAAATATGTCTCTTGAAAATGTGAGCGTGTTTGCCAATGGAAACCTGTTTCTAAATGTTATACAATATATTTGTAATAGTGTCAATCTAAAGAATACTAATCACTTACTCTTAGTTGTCACTAAAAATCAAGGCTTCTAAAAATTAAGAATTCTAATTAAGTTGGAAAGAAATTGTATGGTTTGCTAATAGAAAGAATCAAGTATGAAAACACTTGTTGAGTAAAAAGAAAATAATTTATTCTAAAGTTGGATATTTCTGAATGAATTTTAAAAAGCGAACAAAAAGGGACTGTGTAAATTGTGGAAAGACTATGTAAGTTGCAGAGGATTAGGTACGTTATGTAAAAGGAACTGTGCAAATTGAAGAAAGTTTGTAAAGAGAGATCTTAAGAGGAAATTACACAGTTAAGCTGAATAATGAATTTAATTAGATAAATAAATCTAAATATCAAAAGCAAGGTAATACAGAATCTGTTTGGTTCTTTTCAGTGTCTTAAAAGGGAAAAAGTTTTTTCTGTATCTACCTGGAAAGCAAAGAATCTGTATTTTAAAAGATATAGTTAAGTATTATATTGCATTAATCAGATACTTGATTACTTAACAATACATATTCTTTATCCTAAGAACTAAAGTTTTGCTAGCCTGTCTTTATGTTCGATATTTTATTGTCACTTTGGGTAAATAAATAATTTAGTACTGTTTCATAATGATATGTAATCTTTTGTCCAACCTTCCTAGGGTTTAAATTTTAAGACTTATTATTGACCTAAAATTGCTTTGGGTCATTCCCATAGGTCCCTGGAATGGCACAGAGATTTGTTCTTTCTCCCTATGAAGAAATTTTGAATCAATTAGCCCTATTTGATATGTTTAACATACATGGGAAGCTTTGTCAAAAAAAGAAATAATAACCATGTTCTACTTATATACACTTACTTATTATTAAAATGGATGTTCTAGAAATTATGTAAAAGTGTTCAAGAGTCTACAAAGTTCCAACATACTTTCAATTGTTACTTTAAGTTATCTTAAAAGGTAGTTTCAGGAAAACAAATTCCTTTGTCTATTGCATTATAATTAGATCTATACCATGTCATTTATAAATATGTTACAATTTCAGAAAGACTCATAGAAAGGACTCTGACTTATTTTAAATTACATATTTCTGAAAATTATATTTTTAGATCATATTTTTGAACTGGATGAAGATTACTAGAACTCTATGGAATACATGGATTAACAGAAATACTGGCAAATAATCAACATAAACAAAAATTGATTATGGGACAAAATATACTGAAGATGACTGTAGTTTTTGTAATTTTTTGTTGGAAATATTGCTAATTTTTAATCTTTTTGTTTTTCAGGCATAAAGAAACTTGGTTTTTCTTTTTCCTTAAAGCCATTTGGTAAGTTATACTTTTATAAGTAATATTGAGGAATTTATATTTTTCTCCTTAACTGATCCCCTTGGAATTTAGAAACTCTTAATGAGTGACTATCATTATTTCCATGGAAATATATACATTTGCATAAATCCAATAGAAATTTAATTTCTTCATAACAAGACTCATAAAGCCAGTTTCCAATTGGGGTTTTATTAACCAAAACTTTAACTGGAATGTCATGTCTGAGAGAGAAATGCATAGCTTCTGGATGTCAGCAGAAGCTTTAAGGTACAAAGATAGCCTCTGAAGCCAATAAAAGCCACCTGGATTGTTGGCCTGATATCTTGCTTATTCATAAAGTTCATGGCAGCCTCACTAGGTAAGAAATAAAGATTGCTTTCCTGGGAGATTGCAAGAAAGAACCTCAGGATATCTTGGGGAGCCTTGAGAACTTGAAGAACTAACACAAAGTTACAGGTATCACAGGCAAAGCTTAATGGCAACAGGGTGGCTTGGCTTCTCTGTCCTGTGGCACTAATAAAAGTTCAATTTGGAAATTCTTTCTAAGATTCCAACAAAGCACATTTAAGGAGCCTATAAATCATCTGCTATTCCAGGTGTGTGTATGCAAATAATTACACCAAATTGAAACTGAACTTTATGCGGTAAATGAATTGGTCTTAATTTGGGTCTCTGATAAAAAATAAGGGTAATTTTAGGGTAGTTTTATCAACATCAAACTCTGGTTCACTTCATTGTCTTCAAAGCTTTATTTTTCACTTATGCACAGACAAAAGTGGAGCAAGGACAATAGACCAGGTGTAGAAGGTCACCAAAGCAGGAAGCCCAGGTGCCTAGCAACAGGCATGGGGAAGAGAAATGAATAAAAAGAAGCACACAGGCAGATGATGAAATGGAATGATGACGAATGAGGTGGCCCAGGGTCTCCTCTAGACACCTCCCAACTAAGCACTACTTCCCCACAGGAGTCTCAGATGCAATTTACAGTGGGAAACAAATTAATTGACTTTAGTACACATAAGAGTCATATACTCTGTATCAGACACTAAATTGTTTTTAAAATTTTTTAAAAACTCACAACAGTCTCAGTTGTAGGAGTAACAAGACAATGTAGCAACAAGACTCCCTCCAGCTTTTAGAACGCTAATTAGAGAACTTAAGTCATCACACAGCTTCCTCTATTTGCCTGAATGTCCCATTGCTGGTAGGGGGCTTGCCCTGTAAATTGTCCACCCAAGCAGCCTTTTCCCCTGAAAGACAGCAGTTCCACCTGCAGATCCCATCAGAACATGCACTCCAACTCCAGGTGTTTTTAACCTGTTCAGGAGAACTGTTCTCTCCTGAGATCTAGAAGCAAGTAAATAAAACTGTTTGGGCAGATGGGACTCTAGGGTGAACAAACAGTGCTCACCCAAATGACCTGAGCTCTCTCCCAGAGAAACACCAGATGGTGATGGATTTCTTTAGATGTGCTCCATTACCCTGGTGGGGAGTAGCAGCCCTTTGGGATACATACCTCAGAATCTCTCTGAGACTTTAAACACCATAGCCAGTAAAGCTGCCACCTACTTGCTAATATTTATAAATCTCTAGACTCTCTAGTTAAAATTGTCTTAGATCACCAAATAACCTTAGACTACATAGCTGAACAAGGAGTTTGCATGACCAGCAACTCCTCTTGTGCTTACACCTCAGATCAGATGGAGACAGCCATCACCAAAGTCAGGCAACAGGCTACCTGTCTTCAACAAACACTGGACCATCACTTCCCTCTCTCTCTTTGAGGGAACTGGAGGTTGGTTTGTGAGTCTATTGTCACGGGTACCACAAGGACTCAGGTTGCTATTAGGAGCAATTTAATTTAGGTTTAACCATTCTTTTCTTCATGATGCTTGTCTCCATTGTTTTAAACCTCCTTATGACTTGCTTTTCCCATGCCAGAAAAATCGTATCTTCTCAATAGTCACACACACACACACACACACGCGCACGCACACATATGGTTTTAACTTACAAGATTTTGCTTTACAACAAGCTAAAGTTTTTCACTCCCCCAGATGATTCAGAGAACATCAATTGCTCCATAGATATGGAAGAAGAATGGACAGTGGGGAATTGTAACAGAGAATAAAAACTTTATATTACTCGAATTTACCATAAAATGGAATTAGAATAAAATGCACTAGCAAACTCATAAAACATTCATGCATCAAAAGTTTCCTTATGAGTACTTTGTAGACATCAGCAGTTGTAGCTCCCACTTAACCAAGGAATGACCTTGACCACAAGAATTTGGGCAAGCCAGGGACTCCTATCAGAACCTGGAGAAATGCTGCCTGCATGTGCTGTTCTCATATATCATCAGTGAAACTGCAAATGGAGCAATGAAGCTACAGGATGATGCATGCAGGAGATACTATTGAAAAACCCAAGAGCAGAGCTGAGAAACAGCACATTGCCAGCAATTCCTTAGTTCCCCTCTTCCCACAGTTCTCCTATATCAACTGGCCAGGATGTCTAAGATACTAAGATAGGCTTTGAGACAAGAGTCCTCCCAACTTCCAGGTTGCTGGTACCTGAATAAAACCACTTTCCTTTACATCAGCACCTGCCTCTGGTGTATTGGCTTTTCAAGTGGCAGGCAGCCAGACCTGCATTTGGTTATATGGCATCTGTTTTTAAAGTCTGAGATGTGGATAACTAGTATTTACATTTTAATTAGATCATTTCCAAGGTAGGGAGTCTACCTATTTTTTGATGTAAAGAAATAAAATAGTTGAGTATTTGCTGTTTACAGTGAATGTTTACAAAATAACTTATTATTTTTCTGAATATGAAACAAATACTTCTCTCAACAGAAAACATGAATGCCCAAAAAGTAGAAAGAAAAGAGTTAGGTCACACCTCATAATACCATGACCCAGAAACCAATGACATTAACAAAATAATGAACTTTTCATGTATATAACAATAGATTTTTTATGATTGGAATTATACTATATCATCAACTGTTAAATAATTCTTTCACCAATAAGCTTTCTGACTGTAACATTAAAAAGTAATAATAGCTATTAATTATATAACACTTATTTTAGGCCATGTTGTATTCCAAGCCTCATATATATTAACTATTGAATGCTCACAATAATCCTGTAAGCTGGTTAAAATTTTCCTTCTCCTTTTATAGATGAAGAGAGTGTGATACATATTGGTTAAGTACCTACTCAGATTCTATACATTTTTATATTTGATGAAACCATTGTATGTGGATGAACTAGGATTCGAACTAGGCAGGCTGGCTCTAGAATCTACCCCATGAATCATGATGCTCTGTTTTTCCGCATAGTTCACTCGAAAGTTTGAAACCATAGTAGCCAGCTTCCAAGATGATGCTTACCTCCTGGAATTCATTCCTTGTCCAGTTCCCTTCCTTGGATCAGGATTTGTCTGTGTCTCATATAATACTGTGGAAGTGACAATGTGTGACATCTGCGGCTAGGTCATAAAAGACATTGTAGGTACTTGGTCTTTGGGTAGCAGGTACTCTAGGGGAAGTCAGCTGCATGTTTTTAAGTCACTGAAGGATTTTTGAGAGAGGAACCCACTTGTCAACCACAAGAATAAGACACACTGAAAGCAGATCCTCCAAACCCAGTTATGCCTTCAAGTGACCACAGCCAATGCTGACAAATGACTGATCTTAACAAAATCACAAGCCACAACTGCCCAGTCAAGCTGCTCCCAGATTCTGACCCCACAGAAACTGGGAGAGAAAATAAATATTCATTGCATAATTTTTAAGTTATAAGTATGGGGATAATTTGGCACACAGCAATTAGATAACCAATATAGAAACACTAAAAAAATTATGAAAAAAATCACTTAATCTTATAATTCCAAAATAACCTCATTATAATTTGAATATAAACACTTATTTATTTTTTGCTTAAACATACTTAAAAATATGTACAGTTTTAAAACATAAAACTATGGTCATAATGTAAGTTTGGTTTTGTATATGCCAATTTTCTATTTGATTTATAAAAAATTTTTGAGCAACATAAATTTAATGGCTTTATGACATCATACTAAATGGGTTCTCTACAACTGAGCCATTTTAGGCATTTAACCTGTTTCCACAACTAATGCTATTATAACAAGGCTACAGTAAATGTCTTAGAAAGAGAGAACATACTGAATTGAACTCACTCTGTGTATGCAAACTCTAGTTCTGCCCCTTCCTAGAACAACTTTGAGCAAGTTCCTTGGTATCTGTGCCTTGTTTCCTCCATCTATAAAATAAAGAATGAAGTATCCTTGCTGGCATTTATTAGTTTTTATTGTGGTACAATATACATAACCCCAAACTTACCATTTTAATAGTCTAATTCAGTGGCATTAAGTCCCTTCCTGATGATCTTGTGGGCTTCACACTTGCCTCATCTGCCCCCACAATTGCATTTTTCTGCACTAAATCTCTTCATGTATCTCCTATTGGTTCTGTTTCTCTGATTTAACCTTCAATGATACACCTTGATATCAAAACCAGATAATAAACAAATAATTACAGATCAGTATTCCTTGTAAACAGAAACACAGAATCCTTGACAAAATATTAGCAAGTCACTATCAGCAACATGTAAAAGAACAACACATCATGACCAATTGGTGTTTATTCCAGAAATGCAAATTTGGGTTATTATTTTAATAATTAATTAATATAATTCACCTTATTAACAAAATTAATAGAAATGTCATTTCAGCAGAAGAAAAGAGAAAAAAAGCATTGAGTCCTGGCTAGTGTAGCTCAGTGGATTGAGCACAGGCCTGCGAACCACATGATCTCGGTTCAATTCCCAGTCAGAACACATGCCTGGGTTTCAGGCCAGTTCCCAGTGTGGGACACACAAGAGACAACCATACATTGATCTTTCTTTCTTTCTCTCCTTCCCTTCCGCTCTAAAGATAAATGAATAAAATCTTTTTTAAAAAGCATTGACAAAATCAACATCTGTTCATAATTTTAAACAGTACACTCTCAACAAACTAGTAATAAGAAGCACTCCTCATCTATGTATTAGTTTGCTGGGACTACCATGGCATAGCACCACAGTCAGGCAGCTTAAATGACAGAGACTATTTTCTCACGATTCTAGAGTACCAGAAGTCCAAGACAAAGTGTCAGCAGGGCTGGTTTCTTGCAAGGCCTCTCTCTTTAGCTCATAGATGGCTGTCTTTTCTTTGTGTCTTCATGTGGCCTTCACTCTATGCCTGTGACCTTATTTCCTCTTCTAGTAAAAACACTGGTCATATTGAATTAGGCCCACTCTAAAAACCTCATTTTAACTGAATCACCTCTTTAAAGACCCAGTTTCCAAATACAGTCACATTTTGAGGTCCTAGAGGTTAGGTTTTCAGCATATGAATGGAAGTGAGAGAACACTCTTCAGCCCATGACAATCTAATAAAAGACATCTTTGCAAAATTTATAGCTGATACCATATTAATGATGCAAAATTGAGTGATCCCCTTAAAACAGGGGATAAGGCAAGGATTTCCACTCTCACCATGTCTTTTCAACATAGTGCTGAAAAGCTTAGACAGTACAATAAAGGGAAGTAAAAGTGTTAAGAAAGAAGTAAAAACCTCTTTATTCACAGTTGACATGATTGCATGCATAGAAAATCCCAAGGAATTTTACTCTCCCACCAGAAAAAGTTGCTAAGGATAAAAAGCAAATTTAGTAAGGTTGTAAGACACAATGTTAATATATAAAAATTAGATGTGCAAATTAGTATATATATATATATTTATTAACAATGAACAGTTAGAAATGAAATGTAATAAAGCCACATTACTACTGCATCAAAAATATAAAATATTTAGAGGTAAGTTTAACAAACATGTTCAAGACCTCTACATTGAGAACTACATATATATATCTCTGAAATAAATTAAATAAATAGAAACATAGCCCTGGCTGGTGTGGCTTAGTGGATTGAGCACAGGCCTGTGAACCAAAGGGTCTCAGGTTTGACTCCTGGGCTAGGGCGCATACCTGGGTTGCAGGCCAGATCCCCAGTGAAGGGCATATGAAAGGCAACCGCACACTGATGTTTCTCCCTCTCTCTTTCTCCCTCCCTTCCCCTCCCTCTAAAAATAAATAAATGTGTTTTAAAAAGAAAGCAACATACACCATAGATTGAAAGGCAATATTGTTATGACTTCAATTCTTCCCACATTAATCCACAGATTTATTACAATCCCATTCAAATCCAAGGAGTATTTTATTGTAGAAATTTGTAAGCTCACTCTGATATTTATGAACAAGGGCAAAGGACTTAAAATGGCCAAACAATTTTGAACAAGATTCAAAACTTACTATAAATTAGCCATAAAGTATAAAGTAACACCAATTCTGAACAAGATTTCAAGGGTTACTATAGTTTACATAGTCTAGAAACAGATGCACGATTTTATAGTCAATTTGTATTCACTACAACTGTCCAAGCAGTTCAGTGGGGGAAAGAAAAGTCTTTTCAACCAATGGTGGTAAACAGATAGATGTCCATATGGACAAAATAAATTCCAATGCTACTTCATACCATACCCCCAAATTAATTATGGGTTATATACCTAAATGGAAAAGCCAAAACTATAAAGGTTCTAGAAGTATGCATAGGAGAATACCTTTGCAAGCTTAATATAGACAAAAATTACTTAGATGAGACACAGAACACTAACCAATTGATAAATTAAACTTTATAAAATTCTGCTGCTTATCAAAAACACCATTGAAAAATTAATAAGTAAATTAGATGGAGGGAAAATTTGGAGAGAACATGGAGAGAACATATCAAGAACTCTTATAACTCAATAATAAAAAGACTAACAACAAGGTAAATGAGTAAGCGATCCTGATTAAGACCCCAAGTGCAGAACCTTTGAAGACAAGGAAATTAAAGTTAAACTATACTGTAAGAAAATCTACTCCATCACCAACAAGACTGACTGCCTAAGGTTTTCGAGACAAAATAGCCATGTAAATTCAAAACACAGCATCAGTGTTACAGTGATCTCTGGTACATTCTGTAGAGGGTCTACAGAGAGCTTAGGAAAGGTGAGCCAGGTAATCTGTTTCCTTAGGGGACACGTGAGGGAGTGAGAAGTTCAGCCTAATCTCACAGAACCACCAAAAAACCTGTGGCTGAGCTGCAGGTATCTTTGCTCCTGGTAGACAGACCAATGCCGATGAACTGAGCCAGGGAACAGCCTTTCAAATGCAGTTGCCCATGGCTCCCTAAGCAAACAGTTCTTGAATAAGGCATCCCTGTCAGTGAAAGTCAGGGCTCTCACTTCAGAGGTGCATCCTGCTCACTGGCCCAGGGGCCTCTGCTGACTCATTTCCTGGCTCCAGCATGAATCAGGGACACCAGAGTCTCCACACCTCTGCTCTCTCACAGGCTTCCCTGGCTCCACCCAAACCCTCCTAGGAGCATTCCTCTTCATCTTTCCCATCCAGACCTTCAGCCACACCTGATGTTGCTAAGTCTCATTTGCTGAACCCCAATATGAACCCACTGTGCTTTACAAAACTTGCACTGTCACTCTGCCCTCAGAGCCTTTGTTCCTGCTGGTGCCTCACTTGGAATGGTGTTCTGCTCCTCCTCCAAGCAATGTCTACCACACCCATGAAATCTCTCCTACATTCTGTCCTGGCTGGCAGGGCTGGGTTAGAGAAGTATCCTGTAAACTGAAAGATCTAGGTTTGATTCCCAGTCAGGGTACATACCTAGGTTGCAGGTTCAGTCCCAGAGGCAACGATGGATATTTCTCTCTCACATTGAGGATTCTCTCCCTATCTTTCTCCTGCCCTCTCTGTAAAATCAATAACCATGTCCCCCAATGAGGATAAAAAAAAATCTCTCCTACTTGCTGCTTCCTCCCAAGTCCGTTTATTCTTTGTGCCCAGGGAACTTTATAGTGTACACTGCTTAACAGAACACAGCACACTTTTGCCCTCCTTGGAGAAGATGAGGGAGCAGCAAAAGCAGGGCAGGTCAATTCCCACAGGATTATGTGGAAGGTGAGGAGAAACAGGTCATTAGTAGTTCCATATGCCACGCTGGGTGGTTTTGTTTGAATAAAATTAGTTCCTGTTCAGAGGACACAATAAGAGAGCTGCAGACTGAGAAGGCAATGGTCAGAAATTCTTCAAGTTATCCAGATCTATTGTTAGGAAACAAGTCAGAGTGTTTTCTAATAAATTTATTTCCCTGGTTCCCAATAGTTAGAACCTTGCATTTTACAGAAATTTGATAATCAAGAGAAAATCTGCATCTCCAAGTGAATGAAGAAAAAATATTTGCAACAACAAGTAAGCTAGAAAGGGGAGGAATTAATGGGGCAGAGGCAACTGTTTCACAGTTCTGTTTCTAGCCCATTAGTCCTGAGCTTTTAGGGATCAAATAAAGGGGTATGATCAGTGACACTCCCTCCTCTGAATAAGAACCGAAAACAGCATCTACTGAACACACACACCGAGGAGCCAGCTAAGTAAGGAGTAAAATGTTAAGCAGTTTACCTAAAAATTTTACAGTCTTCACAAACAACCTCTTTTCAGATGAAGCTTAGAGAGGCCAAGAAACTTGCCCACAATCAAGATTCCAACCAGCCTGGTTTTGGAGTCTAAGGGCTGAACCTCTAAGTGGAGGTGCCCTTCCCATGTCTGTTCCAGGCTTCCCAGGCACTCTTGGAGCAGTTCCTTCAGGGCTGTTCCCTAAGCCTGGCACCTGCCCCAAGGCTGGGGCCTGCTCATGTAGTAGCCCTCTCAACCCATTTGGTGACATCCAGTCTGGTCCTATGATCCCACTTTAACTTAACATTTCTATTGTTGAATTAAATAATAACCCAAGAGACTGACCACACACCAATGTTGATGGACATCATTGGAGAAAGCATATTTCGGGGCCACCACACATCAACTGTCCAACAAGGACTCTGGTAAGGAATATTCTTATTAACTATTTAAGTTTCCTTTTATTCTGGTTTCCTCTGAGCTCTTTGCCATTCAAGCCTAGCCCAAACATCCAAATTAGGTGACTGTGGCCCACCCCCAGGCATTCACCCTCTCAGTCCTCTGGAAGTGCCCCTCTTAATGCTGCAGTTCTGTTAGCTTACAGAGTCTCCAGCACCTGAGCTCACCACAGTGATAAAAGGAAATCACAAACCAGTACTTTAAGCCCTGTACATTACTTTCTCCAGGAATTTATTTTACATTACTGAAAGCCTCAGAATATTATGAAACATCATTTACAACTTCAGATGAAGTTGATAGCTCAATGTTTTCCATAGCCCAGGCTTCCACATATTGCATGGAATGATCAGCTCCACTTTTCTCATTATCTGCTGCTTTCCCCATTACCATCATCCCATTTTATGTTGCACCATTGTTTAGCACCTATACTGACATATTGTAGATGTAGTTGGACTATTCTTATATATCTCCATTTATTGAAGATTATCTTATTTTTCTAGCATTAAATAGAACAACTGACCTTCCAATTAGTTTTGGTATAACCATAAAAGAATAACAAACCAGTCAAGTCCCATAGTTATATAATGCAGTGATGCTTATAGCCTCCTCACAAAAAAATCTCCAGAATTTCTAGACCATTAATTACTCAGCACTCTCATGCATTAAACTTAAATAAAATTTTCATACCATTGTTTTTCAAAATATATAAAACTACCATCACTTTCATGAATAGTCCCAAAGGAAACATCCTTAAGACAGTGATAGTAGAAACTCTGACCTCAGGGTATATTGTTCAGCAGACATAGTTGTTGTGTAACCAAAATCCATGAGCATTCTCCCCAAATAAGTTTCAGAAACTATTACATCTAAAAAAGATTGCCAAAATTCATTGCTATACCACATCCAATTCCACCCTTACAATCAACCCTAGCCTACCATAAATAAGTGAAAGTTTTGAAGAAAAACCTACAAAACTGATCACAAAAATGATACTTAAATACAGTATATAACACTGTAATTCTCACATGGAATTTAACCATAACTAACAACATAAACATTATCATTCTGTTTCAACTATAAGAATATTAATGACCAACATCCCAAAGACCACTCACAAATCAGGATTATCAACAATTTGTGTTGATGTGCCAGCTCCATCCAATATCTCACCATAATGAAATTTTGGCTCCCTCTTAGGAATCTGCTTAATTTTACAAATTCTAACGGAGTCCTGCTCCTGGACATACCCTGCACATCAGACACAAGAGCTGCCTTTCCATCAGCAACCCAAGATGTAAATTACGGATATTTACACACCCACAGAGCATTTATATTTTATATTTGCCTTGTTTATTCATGTAGGACAAAAGCCTATCCCATGGATCTATACCTGTCCAAAATATGAAATAGTGAGATCACTTTATTGATCACAATGATGTCCACAGTGTTCACAGGCTCTGTTCTACCATGGGGACAAACAGCCTTCTGAAGTATGATAGTCAGTACCATCTCCTCTCAGCTCTTCTTTACATGGGCATCAGCTTCCTGGAATGAATCTGAGGATAACTCTCAGCTGTTAAAGCCACTCGTACCTGATTCTCTGCTGTTTACTTTATCTTCTCATTCGTCATTTTGGCCCTAGTAATCATGCCTCTACTATTTCTCCATGAAACAGGATCACACAATCCGTCATGAATCTCAACTGACCCAGACAACATGCCATTTCGCCCATGCTACACAAGTAAAGACATCCTGGGACTCTCATTCCTAATCCCACCACCATTTTTTTAAGTCTGATTCTCACCTGACCTTTCACAAGATTCAGACAGTTCTATTGCAGCCAGCCCCTTCAGTGCTTCCCCACATATAAGCCAGGATGGTGTTTCTTATACCCTGAGGTACCAACCTTTACTGCCAAGGCTGTAAATCCAGTTTTGGCAGCACCAGACAAACTCTCTTTATGTTCCCCTTGAGGAAAAAGGTGATAAAATTATGGCTTTTATGAATGAGTTCAGACTAGGCTCTTTTGACTCTACACCCAATCTTTTCTAGAACCTTCTTTGTAGGTAGTTGTTGAGGTAGTGACAAGAGAAGGAGAAGTTCCCCACACTCTTTGTTCAAGTAGGTCCTATGTGTTGGGTGATGTGGTCCTCAAGTCTGAGAGGAGGCTCAGGGTTAGTTAGACCCCTCAGAGCAAATGTAGACAGTAAGGGGATTCCTTGGTGGAAGCAGTTTGCCCCAGGAGGTTCCATAGGTTGGCTCTACCTGAGAAAGTCCGCACCCCCACAGAAGCTGGCACCACACAGCAGCCTCAGAAACCTGATGTGCACCAGTGCGGTGGATTCAACTGTGACCCCCCAAGAGATATGTCCAAGTCCTAACCCCCAGAGCCTGTGAATGTGACCTGGGAAAAGTGTATTTGCAAATGTAATTAAGCTTAGGCTCATGAGATGAAAGCATCTTGGATTCAGAGTGGCTCTAAATCTGCCAACAGGTTCCTAATGAGAGAAGCAGGCAGAGGTCTGAGACCCAAACACACAGGAGAAGGAGCCACATGGAGATGGAGACAGAGACTGGAGTGACGTGGCCACAAGTCAGGGAACATTGGAACCACCAGAAGCTGGAAGAGGTAAATGAGGATTCTCCTCTAGAGCCTTCAAAGCAAATGTGGCCGTACTGACAGCTTGATTTTGGACTGGGGGGACCCAGAACTCTGAGAGAATACATGACTGTTGTTTAGGCCACAAAGTTTGTGATAATTTGTGAAGGCTCCCTAGGAAACTGAGAGAGGAGACCACAGCTCCTTGTCTTGGGTTCTCTCTTACTAGTTACACTCCACCTGTCTCCAACCCCAGAGTAAGAAGTTAACAATGAGAAATGTAACTGAGAAAGGGAGGCCACCACGGCGCAGTGCATCCACCCTCTGCAGGCAGAGCCCCAGGGCAGACAATCCAATGCTGGCAGTAATCCATCTTTAGAAAGGTTGCCCAGCTCAGGCACTGAGAGGGACCCCCTGCTTCTAGCCGAACTCCAGGGACAGCCTGGCTGGGCAGTTTCAGGATATCTAGGAGCACCTTTCTCCCACTAGGGGTGCACAGCCAGCTTGGCTTCCTGACCTCTGCTCTACCCATGGGGCCTCAGGCCTGACAGTCACCCGGGGAGTCTAGTGCCCTTCTGTGAGCAGCACCAGCAGGACCCTGCTCACTATCTGGTCACCACAGGCCAGTTCCCTCATGGGTTGCCTTGAGTTTTAGATGATTCCAATTTCTTTGGTCACATTTGACCAACAATTTCCACACATGGCTTCTCCCATCTTTTATGTGTGGATTTTTCTAGTTTCACTCAAAAAACTATTCCCGAGTTTCCAGGAGCAGGAAGGCACCTTATGGTTGGGACTCCATACTCACTGGCAAAATGCTGACAGAGTTCCACTGGGGCCTCTAGCCATGGAACTCAGCTGGCCCTCTTGACGTGAGCTGAGCAGCCATTAACAAGATGCCAGAGTGATGGTTTTTTGTCAGTGTTTAACACAGGGCAAGTTCATTCTTACTACAGTTTTCTTTCCATGTGTGTGCGTGTGTGGGGGGGAGAGAGAGAGAGAGAGACAGAGAGATCATCTGCATGTTGGGGTGGGAGTTAAGTCACCAGCCACCTCTTCCTCTAACTCTAAGTAAAGAAACAGACTTTGATGTTCTTATCCTTTTTTCCTTTAGGTATAAAATCCTAAGATCCTGTGGAGTTCATCTCAAGAGAATTTAAAACAAAGGATAACGAGTTCACAAATACGTTCAACAGCTTGAGCTTACAGAGAACTCCAAACCCACAAGGAAAAAGAAACCTTCCAGACCTACCTCCCAGAAGACGAGACTGCTGGGATGGAGCTCAGGATTAGGAGTGGGTTTATGAGCATCCCTTTCCCCTTCCCTGGAAGCCCTACCATGGCTCTTTTGGCTGGCTTTTCCACCCAGTTCCAACTGACCTTTTCTTGGGAGGTTTCAAGAAAATCAAGTTAAATCAAGGCAGGTTTCCTTGACCCTGATTTTAAAAAAAAAAAGATAGTGAAGCCAAGACCTTGCTCTGAAGAAAAAAGTAAATAAACAGATGTAAAGAAGTTGGAAACAATCTTGATGAGCTGCTCAATCGCAGATTTCAGGCTCCATGTCACTAATTCCTGGACTTGCCTCTAAGCCCAACAACCCCATCTGGGTCTCCAAGTGTCAGAGGAACACTGTCACTGTGGTCTAACACACTGGCCTCTGTGGAGGGCCGTGCTCTGTGTTTCCATGCTGTTCCTTCTTCACATTGTCTGCCCTGCATTTGTGCACATGGTTTGGAGGGGAAGGTGTATCTCCCAGAAATCTTCCTCCTTGTGAAGCTAGTTAGGTTTGCCATTATCAACACTCAGCACTGCACAGTGGAAAGACCACTGGGTGGTTTGTGGGAATTTATGTGTAACTCTTGTACCAGACAGACCAGGCAAAGGCCAGAGATATAGCCTGAGAATATATGAATTCACATGTAGCCTAAGAATAACATGGCCCAGCTCAGATCTAGTTTTCCTAGACTCATTCATTCATTCATTTATTCATTCGTTCCATCCTAGAATCACTAATTGTGTGCCTTCCCTGTGCCAGTCATTGTGTGGAACTCTTGGGGACAGAGTGATGAACAAAGTTCACATTGATCCTTCCCTCCCCCAAGGCTAGGCTTTCCTTTCTTAATGCTGAGGAAAAGCCCACACAGGAGAGCAGGTCTGGTGCACCCTCCCCTCCAAACCATGTGCACAAATGCAGGGCAGACAATGTGAAGAAGGAACAGCGTAGAAACACAGAGCATGGCCCTCCACAGAGGCCCAATGGGGACCCACTGACAATAGACATGACTTAGTTGGAATAAGTCTCACTCGGGACCTTCTGCCACCTTCCCTCCAGCCAATGATTGTTGCTCCTAAGCACACCTGCCTGTCTCCACCTTGAGGATGCCGGTCCCCCACCACTGACACTCCCCACCATTTAAAGGCCATTCAGCATACCTTGATTCTCAACAAAGACCCCGGGGAACCTCACACTGTTTTCTTTGCTCCAACAAGTCTTGTGAACTTGCAGGAGCTGTGTGCAAGGGGCCCTCCAGAGGCCAGTGAGAGTCACCACACCCCCTCAAAACAGAACCATCAGCCTCTTTCTAGAGTGCTCAATGGCAGAAAGCACAAGCTTTTTTGTTTTCACTTTCTATTTCTCTGGCTAAACTCTTTCAAACTTTTGTTTTAATATAGTTGCTTATTGACCTATAATTCACATAGCACACAATTCCAATTCAATGGTTTTTAGTGCATTCACAGGATCTTGCCACCATCACCATGATCGATCACTTTTAGGACATTTTTCTTGCCCCCAGGAGAAATTGCTTATCTGCTCATAGTCACTTCCCATTTCTCCCCACGCACCCTCACCCCTGGAAATCACAAACCTGCTTTCTGTCTCTATGCATTTGCCTGTTGTGGACAGTTCATGAAAGGAATCATGTGATATGCAGCCTTTTCTTGTCTGGTTTCTTCCACACAACAAGCTTTTGCTCCTTATTTTATTTTCACTCTCGTTAGAGTCATGATAATATTTATCAGCCAAACTGGGACACTTTAGAGTGAGAGGATGCTCTTAATTACCCTGTGACAACTGGCACGGACTGGGGCCACACCTGGCAAATGAGTGCCCATCCCTCCTTCACCTGAAAGTGGTTAAACAACCTGCACCTCACACCCCCTCTTCCTCCCCTTCCCAAAATCATAGTTGCCAAATCTCCCTCAGTAACCTCAGGAGCTGAAGTTCATGCACTTCTGCTGTTGCTAATTAATTGTCTGTTTACAGCATGAAGTTTCCTTATGACTTATGGGAGAAATGCACCTGGCTGAGTGGATAGTCTGTCTCAGGCTCTTTGGGATATTCTTGGAAAATGTTTTCAGTGTTTGTTAGCAAACAAAAATTTTAGTTTTTCATTATAAGTATTTGTTGGGAAAAGGTAGAAGCCATGCCTGTTTGAATTCCCCTGACAAATGACCTTCAGTTCTGCGATCGACCTTTGGGACTCCTGGTTCCCTCCTTGCTGCACGAAGGCTTCATCGAGTAAGGAGATGTCTGTACAGCAAACCAGGCACCCTTGTCACCGACATGCTCAGATGACCTGCCACGTACAAGACACTCTGCCTTTGAACAGTTGCGTACCATGACCATGACGTCAGCTTCCTCTGAT
Organism: Sturnira hondurensis; assembly: GCF_014824575.4. Taxonomy (NCBI): domain Eukaryota; kingdom Metazoa; phylum Chordata; class Mammalia; order Chiroptera; family Phyllostomidae; genus Sturnira; species Sturnira hondurensis. The sequence continues at coordinate 21,745,447 of NW_028079044.1, forward strand.
GTTTGCACTGCTCACACCTGTCTCAGTGTTGAGCTTAAATTCTCTAAGAAATTGTGAGACTTCTTTTTATGATATGCGTTCTTAATTTCCCAGCAAGGGCAATTTGGGCCTACCTGTCACAGTGTGCTCAGGGATTGCATGATTGAGTGAAAGCTGATTTTGGTTCCTGCTATTCGGGGCAGGCTCTGTGCTGGGGGCCAGACACAGGGTGTGGATGCTTCCAGGCTGAGGAAGCCCCTCAGGCCAGTCCAGCTCTGGGCCCAGATGCAAATGAGATCCTCTGCTCCCCCAAGCAGCTTTTGTTTGTGGGTTTCATGTCTGAGCTCATCCATCTGTCTTCCCTTCTGCCACCTTTTCTTCTATTTACACCCGCCAGCCTCAATTTGTCCTTCTGGTCTTCCCAAACCAATTATGCTATAGACAGATTAGTCGATTCCTAGGCCAGATGCTCGGATGCATCCTTTTCTGCATTTAAAGTAATCAGCATCAACTTCCAGCCAGCTGCAGGATTTTCAGATCCTTAAAACTCTAGAAATCCACAGGAACTTTTTGATCCCAGCACAGTCTCCAAATTTGTTTGTGGGAGGAAATGGGGACATGGCTTCCCTGAGAGTGTGGAAAACACCTTAGATGTAGGTCAGAGCACCCAGTCTGTCACGCAGCCAAGAGACCTGGCCTAGATCTTCTGCAGCTCTTTGCCAACAGTATTCCTCACAGCTGGTCACACACCACTTCTAGGCAGAGTCAGCCACTGTGGAGAGGCCTCCCAGCATTTGTCCACTAGATTGCTCCACTGAGAAGCTGGGGTTTTCTTGTCAGCATGATGCTCCCTACTTTGTTGCTTATTTGGGTGCAGTTTGTAGAAATGACTCCATATTTTAAGGTATGTGGCATGTTTAAGATGAGACCATCAACTCTTGCCTCATCTTAAAGCTCCAGGAAAGGGGCTGCTGATACTGTGTGTGGCATTTCCCAGAGAAAAGAGCTTCTGTCATCCCACCATCAGGAAAAAATAAGCGAGTCCTTAGCTGGAGCCTGGCAAATGCTTAGAGAGCAGGTGTGTGTGCCATGGGGAAAAATACAGATGTGTCAGGATTCCTTGCTATTGAGGAGCTGCCTACAGGCAGATGCCTCCTCGCCATTCCTGTCCCCACCAAGGTCTCCCCTGGCTTTTAGAGCAGAAAGCAAGGCTCAAAATTCAATATGCAAAAGGACTCCCAGCTAGCTGCCCCTGGGATCTTGGCAGAATGGAGGTGGGGCCCAGGAATCTGCATTGTAAGCAAGCTCCCAGATGAACTGGGTATAGGGAATCACGTGGTGGCATGGCCTCCTTTTGTCTGCCAGGATGCTTAGCTGAAAACATGGGTGTTCTTCATATTGCCCCTAGATGTCATGCACAGCGCTATACTCCCCCTCACCAACATTACATGTAGGCAGAGAAACACAGTCCCATCCTGACCTAAGTCACCCCAGAGAAGCCCTTGGTTCAAGGGTCTGAGGAAAACAAAGGGACCTAATGTCACCAACAATTGTCCCAACACCCACTGGTCAACTCTGAAAGTCAAGCCTTATAAAATAAAACTAGCTCTCAGGTATTGATTATCAATATTGCCAATAACTACTTACAGACCTCCTCTATGTATATCCTTTGCTATGATTTAAGGAGCACTTATGCTGTGCCCCACAGACGACACTTCCTATGGGAAGGAACAGCACTTATAAAGACCCTGTGTAAGACAGTGCTTGCTCCTCAAAGTGTGCTCCACAGAACAGTGGCCTTAGGATCACTGGAAACCACATTAAAAATCACCTCCTGAACCAGCATTGCAACCAGATGTCCAGGTGATCTGCAAGCACATTGAGAATGAGGAGGCATAGCTCTGCCTCTCTCAGCCCCTACAAGCTAGGGTTCCTACAGGCACCTCTCCATGCATGACCAAACAATATGGCTTCCTCCCAGGGTAATTTCAGGGGCTCCTGGGGACTGAGGACATGGTATAGGAGAGGCTCCTTCTGGCTGGGTGTGTGGGGGTGGTGGCAGAGACTCTGGGATAAATATAGGATATTTAATCCCTGAGAAAGGGCCTCACAAATTCCCTTTGGGCTCCCTCAACCCTTGTCCCACTTTGGCCAAATCCATTTAGTAAATGTTGAGGGGAGAGGATTAGCACTCCCCATAACCTTGCAATCAGATTTTAATTAAAGTAACTCTTAACTCAAATAATGTCCCACATTTATTTTAAAAACAAATGATTATTAACAAAGTAGTTCAATCAATCTGTTTTGTAGGTTTGTAGATGTCCTAGCTCCCAAAAGCTTAGGTGTTCAACCCCCATCTGTGTGGCAAAATCCCGAGGCACACACAACAGTGTTCTGATGCAGCTCTGTGACCTCCATGGTCAGCATCAGGCACAGGGATGCTCCTGACCATGAAGGTCACAGAGCTGCATTGCTGGACATAAGCCCATTCATGGGTCACTGTTATTGAGGGTCCTTCTGAAGAGTACAGACCACAGATGTTGCTAGATTTATATCCTCTGTTCAAGGTAGGACACGTCTTTAAAATATTTAGGCCAACTCAACACCTTGATTTATATCAGTGAAGCCTATTCTAGTATTTGTTATATTAATTGACTACCAACTAATTTTTAATAATCAATACCCTTCTCAGACATGTATCTTCTCAGATACTACTTAAGATTTGGGTACCAGAAGCATTTTGGTGTCAATACTTGGGTATCAACTCAGTATTTCTGGAGTGTGGATCCTCAAAAATGGAAATTGACTTCTCTATCAATGACGCTTGAACTAATCACAACTGCACAATATCATATAGTTTATGTGGGCCTATTTTAATGTCAATTATAGATGCCACACCAGAGAGTTACTATGGGATCTATCAGTAAACAAGTGTGCGCTGAGTACTGTGTCTGCCATGTGACTAGGTCTGAACATGTGGAGCTTTAAAAATGGTACGATTTACTGGTCTTTAAAAAATGTGTGAATTGTTGAATATATATATATTCATTTATTAGTTGAATAAACATTCATATTATATATTCATTTGTTCATATATTAGTTGAATATATACATTCAACTAATATATATATATATATTCAACTAATATATATTAGAGAAACACGTAGAGAGTGGGGAGAGAGAGAGACTGACAAATCAAAGTTCTGAGATGGGGCCATTGCTGGGGACCTGGTTAGTGAAGGACAGAGGTCTTGAATTTGCCTTGCATAGTGGGCAGAGTCTGAACGGACAGAGGAAGAGAGAAAGAGAACATCCTAAGTTTAATGTGTGAAGTAGGCACATGAGGGCCTATAGGAAACCACTTCACATGTCATGGAAATGTAGCTCAGCCTCCACATGGAAAACCAGTGGGGAGCAAGTGGCATGCAGGACCACGCCCACAGAGGGGTTTTCCCATGGGGAATCAGGCCCACATTGTACCTAGACAGTTATGAGACTTGCTTTGCTAAAACTCCCTCTCCCTGAATTGAGGCAGAAAGTGCTTACTGTAACTTCCTAAAGTCTGAGCTAAACCTCCCAACTATGGAGTGTAACTGGTTCAACCACTTTTCCCTTGGTCTGCAAAGTCCTTCTCTTTGAAGTAATTAGCAACATTCTTTTCTTTGTTATCTGTAAAAGGTAATCACCTGCAATGAACCTGTGCATAGTAAATGAGGACCACCCTCCATGTAATGTACCCAGAAAAACAATAAAAGCCTGTCCAGGCAAGGGCCAGGGCCCTCTCACTCTCTCTCACTCTCTCAGAGAGTGGCCATGCCGTCCCTTTTTCTCCACAGGATTTCTATTGTCCGTGTGCATTTGTTCACTAGCAGCTACAACATACACAGATCCTGCAGGCCAGGATCCACCTCAAGGGCCATTCCGCCCATCTTCTGTTGGAAGGTATGGCCTGAGACAAGGCCAACTGCACAGACAACTTGGGCAGGTTCACAACTCATCCTTGGTCATTCAGTTCTGTTCTGCTTTTTATGAGGAACAGCTGGCATCTCGTCTCCACCCTCTCCTAGAAGTGTGTAATGACAAGCCACTCAGACTGCTGGGCTCTCTGAGGCTGTCAGACACAGCCAGTGGCCCCTGTTTAAGAGACTCTGATTCTCACCATATGTGTAAGGGTTGACTTATTAATTTTGCAAGCATTATTTAAGCATTTGGGAAAACTATATTAGGCAACCAAAGCTCTTAAAAAGAAAATGAAATTATTTTCATTATAATGTACTACAAAGTATTCAAGGGAATGTAATTAAGTTCCAAAGTCTTGTAAACAATTAAATGAATTTAAATAGACTTATAACTAAATTCATAAGATCTATTAAGCTTAAGTTTAAAAGCATAAGAAAACCTGGGTTTTAGAATTTGTTACTTTAAAAAAAAACGAATCTAATTTTTAACTCCAAAGTCATCTTTCCTGTGTGCTTAGAGTCTCCTCATGAGATAGTAAAAACCATATACTATCAAAGGTAGATAAAAGAAACCAGGAATCTACTTTCCCAGGAACATGACTTTTCCCTCCCTGCCTGCTGAGTCATGTGCTGCTCTCACTGGATTTGGTTTTGCCCTGGAAATGAGAGACAAAAACTTGTGAATTCAATGTGTTATTCAAGGAGGCAGGTCTTATATGCTGAGTTCTATTTTTCTGGTAGAACATCATTTCTTTTGCCTCATCTTCTCCCAGTAAGTGACCTTCAAAATCCTGTCACCCTGAGATATTTAATCTACTTCCGATCCCATGACCCTTGTAGCAGTAAGAATTGCATTTGGCTACAGATGAAAAAAAAAAACACATATCAGTAATTTAAATACTCTAAAAGTGTATTTCTTTTCAGGGAACTCCTTCTGTCTTGTTGCTCTGCCACTCACAACATAGGACTGACTTTTTCATGATCCAAAAATACTTCAGCTCCAGCCACTGCAACCACATTTCTGCCAGGGGGAAGGAATAAATTGAGAGGAAGGACACATTTTCTTTTAAGGATCATTTATGAAAGTCATACATGACACTTATATTTCAGTAGTTAAAATTTAGTCAGGTGACCACCCCAGCTCAAGGGGCATTCTAATACTAAAGAAGAAGGGGTAAGTGAATGGATATGAGGGTACACACTCCTACTCCACTTCCCTCTGCCCACTAAATAGTCTGGTTTATTACCTCTACTTCCAGGCAAACATCACTCCTTGCTTTCTTCATGATTGTAAACACTACTAAGAAGGGCTCCTGGAGGCTAACTGGGCTCAAATAATAATTATAATAATAAAAGAAAAGCAGAGTCCAGCAGCCATTTCTGCACAGAGGCCTCTCACAATAACTTCATTCACAGAGAAGCCTACCTCTGCTTGCCTCGGTGAACTGTGTTCCTGCCATCTGAGCCAGCCCTTATCAAGGTCCTGGAATAGAATTCAACCAATAACACTGAGGCTTTCACTATCTAATCAGACCTGTGCAGCTCTGGCCAATCAAATGGCTCTATTCTGACCAATCAGGACAGTGCCTTTTGGACCAAACTGAGAAATTGGCACCCTCATCTGCATGAGGATAGACTAATCAAGGACTGGGGACAGGAACTTCTATGTATATAAGACAACTCCCTTTGGCTCATAGAGGGCACTACCCTCTGAAGATTGTGTTTCCTGGGTTGTAAAGATGTCTTACCAGAGCAGAGCTGACTAGGGTTGACTAGACCATCTTGGAGCAGACCATTGCATCACAAAGAAGAGCTGCTTAGCTGAAGAAGAACCTGGCCCCAGGTTCACTTGGTTTGAGGGCTGCCTCATAGCTGTGATGCATCACAGTTGAGCTCTTCCAGAGCAGCGCTGTGTTCACAGCCATGCTGTATCACCGTTTGCAGTGAATAAAGTTTCCTTTTTCACCACACCCCAACTTGGGGATTCCTTTTGGCATTGAATTGGTGCCAATGACCATCAGTTGACAGGACTTTCCTTGGCTTTCACAAAGATCTGAATTATTATCTCTGAAACGGAAACTTGACCCTGTCTTTGTCTTTGCTATTGAGGAAGGCAGTATTAACTTTCCCTAGGAACTGACTTAGGGGTTCCCAAGTAGAAAAACATAGCAATACATGAAGATACTTGGAAATATCTTCACACATGGTAACGTCACTGCTCCTCTCATACTTAAAACTATTTAATATCTGTCTATTGATCCTTAGATAAAGAATAAAATTTTAAACCAAGCCCCAAGAATCCAAATGCCCTGGCTTTGGCTTTCCTCTTAGCTAGTTGTCCACATGTAGACTGAACTCCAGCCACTCCAGCCTGCTTTGTGCATGTGGAAGGAGCCACACTCCTCTCCCACTGATTCTTCCCTCTCTGTACCCTCCAGCCTCCAGACCCAGTCAATCTCTGTGCATCCTCTGTGACAAACACCTATGGCCTCACTCCTTTTATCCGAGGTGTTTGTTTCATTTTCTGGATTATTTGATTACTATGTTAATAAAAGAACATCCAAACCTATAAAAATAGTAGAAGACTTTATCATTATAAGCCAAATATTTACAAATATAAGCCAAAATTTTGAGGACATGGCCAGAAGAAAAATTTCAACAGATCAAGAAAATGTTCTGGAAAATGGTGTTAAGAACTTTTAAAAATGCATTTAAAATTGAAGGAGAGAACACAAGGAAGGTATATGAAATCTATCAGTGGTAAATTAAAGAGGCAGGAGAAAGTGAGGCAGGAGAGTCTGCAGGGTTGAATAAAAAGCAAAGCGAAGAGATACATACTTTGACATTGGTAAGTATAGGAAAGTTAACACTTAACATTTACAGTAAGTAGAGACGGTATGCAGCAACAAATTAATAGTGAGAAGTTTGGGTGCTCCAACCTGGTGATACGTGGTTGCATCTCCAAGGTGTTTGGAAAAAAAGATTTCTCTGGCATGTCAAGGTGCATCATCCCAGATGCAGAAGAACAATCGACAGGGCTCACAGGAAAAGATTGACCTTTTGCTAAGGAAGCTATAGGCTTGGGATGTGGCTGCCCAGTTAGGAACTTATGATCAGAGCATCCTATGTGATCAATCACTGTGCTTGTCACACCTGCCAAGTAGACACCTGAAGTCCCAGGTTAGCTACAATGCCCCTTTTTTGTTCACAACTATTTCTTACTCCCTGAGTCTGTAAGTTGCTAGTTGATATATAGTTGTCTTTCTCCTCACTGGTCTTCAGTGAATGAATGAATGAATGAATGAGTGAGTGAATGAGATAGATGGATGAATGGGTGGATGCAGAGGTGGTCATTCCTCATTCTAAAGAAATTTTGTCAGTCTGGGTCCTAATCCAATCTGGCCCATGAGTGTGATCAGTGAGCAGACAAACATACGAATGGCCAGAATATGTAGCTGTCTATTTGGGGCAAATGGAGGGAAGAAAGTCAATCCCCTCATATCTCCTGTTCCCACACTCTGGAAATTTGGCCACTCTACATTATTTTTCTGGGCTAATTTCTCGAGAACCCTCTACTAAAATTCAAGTAATCCTAAGGGAGTTCAGTCTTTATGAACTATACTTTTAGCAGGTGAGTTCACAGCTGAGCCCTGGAGATCAGGCAAGTGGGACTGGGAAGCAGGAGAGGTAGAGAGATGGGGAAGGAGGTAGAGACTAAACAAGAACTGGAAAGGAAGTTAAGGCATCCCAGGTGTCATTAGCTTCACAGATTCACCAGACTCTGGTCTTCTTACTTTCATGCTTCCTGATCCTGCAAAACATCACTTCAGTGTCCCCAAGGAACAAAGATACAAAAGCCAGCAGGAGAAACTTCTGTGGAGATTCTTGGAAGCACATGAACTCAGAAACCATATGTTAACATTCTGTGTATTCTCTTAGAAGCTTCACTCACTCATTTATTCATTGGAAAACAACTGCCATTGTCAATCACTTGGCACACACTGGAAATAAAATAGACACTATTTCTAACCTGCAGCTCTGTGGGAATTTCCCACAAGAAAAAGACCTGTTTTTCTAGGTCTGCTCAGACTCCCATGGCTTGTAACACCAGAGAGTGTTACAAGTAGGGCATGTAACATCCACCAGTAGGGCATGTGGATTTGGGGCAAGATGGGGAAGATAACCATATTCTTGGGAGGCATAGAGAACATGGAAAAGGAAAGGAGACAATATTCTCCTGTCTCAACCTTTTTTTTTGTTTTTTGATCACAGAACATGAGAAGATAAGAGAAAAGATATATGCAGGCTTCAGGAAATGTCTCTGGTGGCCTGATGCTAGCTTGTAGCTTGAAGCTTTGCTGCAAATAGAAAAAGATGTCCAATCTGCAAAATAGTTTAACTGGCTGGTGATTTTAAAATTGGTTACATTTGCTGCATTCTCTTTTATTTTATTAATTTCCTTTTGCTCCTGATATTCAATTTCTACCCTTCAGTTATGTAAGAGCTGGACTCTTCATGTTTTAGCATCCCACCCCTAATAAAATTCCTTCTATGTCTTTTCTTACATTCGTTTCACGTCCTCTCCCCACCCCAGGTCATTGCTGAGGGCAGGGGCAAAACAAAGCTATTGTGTGATTTCAATAAAACCATGTAATCTCTTCCTAATATACAGCTCTCTTCTGGTAAATCAATATTCCTCCATTAGCAGTTTTCCAGAATGTGGTTAGTTTAACAAAATAAGATCTGAAAAGTCAAAATGTTGAGAGGAAATTACATTTTTAACTGTTCATTTTAATTTTATACCCACTTTCATGTCCTGCCTCATTGTTGACTAATGGAGGAAGCCAAACAAAGCTGGCCTTGAATTCTTTCCAAAGAAAGGGTAAATGAGTCAGGGCCTTTTGGTTGTAAGTCGTCAAAACTCAACTTGAGCTAGCCAAAGGGCAGAAGGTGTGGAGGGAGGGGTTGGGGCTTGTTAGTAGGAGGAGGAGAGAGAGATGCTGGGTAGACAAATTGGCAGATGTCTACTACAGAGGCCAAGGGCAAATGGGCCCTTCTCAATCCCACCACCCTCAGCTGTCAATTATGAGGGTGACAGGAAAAGAGCTGGGGCAGGAGGTTTTTGCTGTTTGGGAAAGGTGTCTGAGTGGTTAATTGGGAAAAAAACGATCATCTTGTTGCCCTGTTGTGCAAAGACCTGTCCTGAACTCACCTGCTTCACACAAAGGAAAAGCTCTCAGAGTTGCCTAAAAAGCTGGATCCACCTTCTCAGCAACCCACTCCCAGGGAGCTTCCAGACCCCAACTCTACCCACCTGTACTCTGAAATTGCATGGCTGGATGAGCAACAATCCACATCACCCATGCTAATGAACATTTGGTCCTTACGTGGCTCTGTTGAAAATACTTGGTCACTCTTTCTTCTTGCAACATTGTTCTCTTGGCCTCTATGACTCCCCACCATCATTCTGTCCTACTGCTCTGACCTCTCTGCTCTGCCAGATTCTGCTCCTCCTTTTGCTTGTGAAATGTTAGGCTTCCTCAAGGCTTGGTGCTGGGCCACCTTCCACTCTCCTCTACATGCTGTTTACATACGTTAACTTACTAACATTTCTTTAGATGCCTCCTAGGCATCTCAAAGTTAACTTAGAAAAACAGAACTCAGGAAGCCTCTCCCTGAGTCCAGATCTGATTCTCTCCCACCCATCAGTCTGTAAGAAGCATCATCATCCCCATGTCTACTAACATTCTGACTTACCAAGAACCATCTTTGGCCCCTTGTATTTCTATTCTCCTCTACATAACCCAATAGCAAGTTCATCTGGCTATACTTCAGATATATCTGATATGAGCCTCCCTCTTTATCTCCATCAAGACCATATGGGTCAAAGTTACCATCATGGTTCATGTGGTTGACCAAGAAGTCACCTAACTGGTCTATTTCCTATCTTGCCTTCTCCAAGTTTTCCACAGAGAATTTTTTGAGGCAGATTATGTCACTTTCCTACTTAAAAATCCTTCAGTAAAGTTCCATTGCCCTGAAGAGAAAGGCCAATATCTTCTCCAAGTCCCACAGCATGTCCTAGCCTGTCCTAGTTCCTCTAAGTTTTGGACCTCATCTGTGCCCAGTTCCTGCTCTCTCATTCTGCCCAGGCACACGGCCATCCCTAAATTTCTGCAATGCACACAGCTCTGTCCTGCCCTGAGGCCTTTGGCTCACACTCTTCCCTCTTCCTGGACAGCTCTCCTTTATTGCTTGTTTCTTGTTGTCTTTTTTCTTAGTATTTATGACTCAGCCAAAATGTCTCCTCCTCAGAAAGAACTTTTCTGATCACACTGTCTGCTCTCACACTCAGCTATCTCCCTCCAATTACAAATCACATTGCCAATTACTTCCTTGTACTTTATATACATCTCACATTAGACCATAAGCACCCCAAAGACAGAAAGCATAATCTCTGCCATGTTCTCCATTTAGCCTTAATACCTAGCAGGAGACATATGCAAGGAATGCTGACTGAATGAATGCACATAAACAGCACAATGATAACTATGTCAGTCAGGATCCCCACCCTGACTACTGAAGTATATATATTTTTGTTGGTGAAACTTTTTCTGAAAATATTTAAATCATCTGGAATTAAGATTATGTCTTAAGAGGTACTCAGAGGAGTCCATGCTGGATTAACTTTCAAGTAGAACAAAGCTGCATTCCTTTAGCAAACATTGGAAGAGGAAAACTTCTATGGTGAGACAATTTATTACTCCAATTCAAAAACTTTCCTGGTAAGTAGGATATAAGAGGAATATTTTTGAAGTTAATATGGACACTATTATGTGATAAAGCATATGTGAGAAGCTTTTTTTGAAATAAAACTATAATTAGCTATCAAACTTTTAGTCTCTGATCATCTCTTTCCCCAGAAAAGTGATTTTAAAAGAATTCTTCAGTGTTATCAAGAAGAGGATAAGATTATTTGAAGACAAAGTCTAAGGAGATGTTTGGCATTAGCTTAAAACTACCTCCTGACAATTCCTTTAACTAGTAAGAGGTGAAAAAGAGATTTTTCAGTAGCTGCAAAATTTTGCTCACCATTCAAAAATATGCTCACCATTCAACAGTGACACCATTGAACCATACTGGTTTTTTTAGACTGAGCTCTGATGAAAGAGCAAGTAATCTTATATTTAATTAATTTTTATTGTTTTCTTAATAAAATATATTTTCTTGATATGCTATTACAGCTATCCCAATTTCCCCCTTTGCCCCTCCTCCTACAGGTATACCACTTTCCTCCAGCAACCCCCCCACCCCCCACTTAATTCGTGTCCATGGTTCATGTGTATAAGTTCTTAGGCTTTTCCACTTCCTGTGCTATTCTTAATATCCCCCTATTTTGTTCCTACCAGTTATGCTTCTTAATCCCTGCACCTCTTCCCCCCATTCCCCCCCGTCCCCCTGGCAGCTGATATCTCCAAATGATCTCCATATCTGTGATTCAGTTCCTGTTCTGGTTGTTCGCTTAGTTTGTTTTTTTTAGATTCACTTGTTAATAGATGTGAATTTGTTGCCTATTTAATTATTATAGTTTTGATCTAATTGTTCTTAAATAAGTCCCTTTTACATTTTGTGTGATAACGGCTGGGTGGTGATAAACTCCTTCAGCTTTACCTTATCTGAGAAGCACTTTATCTGCCTTTCCATTCTAAATGATAGCTTTGCTGGATAGAGTAATCTAGGTTATAGGTCCTTGATTTTCATCACTTTGAATACTTCTTGCCAATCCCTTCTTGCCTGCAAAGCTTCTTTTGAGAAATCGGCTGATAGTCTTATGGGAGCTCCTTTGTAGGTAACTCTCTGTTTTTCTCTTTAAGATTCTCTATGTATCTTTAACCTTTGGCATTTTAATTATGATGTGTTTTGGTGTGCTCCTCTTTGGGTCCAGCTTGATTGGGACTCTCTGTGCTTCCTATACTTGTATGTCTATTTCCTTCGACAAATTAAGGAAGTTTTCTTTCAATATGTTTTTCAAAACATATTTCTTGCTCTTTCTCCTCTCCTTCCAGCATCCCTATGATTTGCATGTTGGCATGTTTGGAGATGTCCCAGGTGTTCCTAAGCTTTTCCTCATTTTTCTAAAATTATCGTTTCTTCTTTCTGTTCTGATTGAATGTTTATATCTTCCTTATGTTCCAAATTCTGGTTTCCTTCTCTTCTCTGTGGATTTTTCTTTATTTTACTTAGTGTAACCTTCATTTCTTCCTTTATATTTTTGCCATTCTCAGTAAGTTCCCTGAGCATCCTGATCACCAGTGTTCTGAACTCTGCATCTGATAGACTGCTTACCTGTGTTTCATTTAGTTCTTTTTCTGAGATTTTGTTCTGTCCTTTTGTTTGGGCCATCTTTCTTTGTCTTCTCAATTTGGCAACCTCCCTGTATTTGTTTCTATTAGGTAGAGATGCTTTTACTCTCTGTGTTAGTAGCATGAACTATGTAGAAATGATACCCATAAATTGTGTGTGGTGGAACATTAGGCAATTGCCAAGATCGGGTAACCTGCTTCGCCACATCATGGTTCTGTGTGTGTGCTGGGGGAAAGGACTCTGAGAGAGAACAGTGCTGCTGCCTGGCTTCTGTAGATTTTTCCAGCATTCACCCCATTTTCAGTCACTTCACCCACATCCCATATGTGACTGGTGTCCTTCCAGCTGCTGCCTTGGTGATGAAACCCAGAGTGGGTGGTTTTGTGTACATTTTAAGTCCACATGGGCCCTTTAAACAGCAAAAATTCAGCAATTTCTTCTGTCACGCTAACTCCCACTGGTTTTTACAGCCAGAGGTAAAGGGAATTTATCTTCCTAGTGCTGGAACCCTGGGTGTGCAGTCTGGCCTGGGGCTGGCATCACTTGCTCCCAAGGTATCCCTCCCAATTTTTATCCGCCATATGCAAATGGAGGACTGTCATTCTGCCACCACTGCTGCCACCTCTCTGTGCCACACTGCCTCTCTGCCCACCTCTACAACTCTACCCCTCCTACCCATCTGGATGAATGTGGCTTCTTTAAATCCTTGGTTGTTGGATTTCCATACAGCTCAACTTTCTGACTGTTCTGGGTGTTATTAGTTTTGAGATCTGGTTGTAATTCTTTCTATGGTTATGCAAGGAGGTGAAGCATGTCTACCTCCACCTCCATCTCAACTGAAAGTTGATTAAGCATTTTTCAATTTATGTAGTTTTTATTTTTCAAACACTTCATTTAAATGAAATGTCTAATAATTCATCATTTGAGTGATAATATATAATAATTATAAATGCTTTGTTGTTTTTGGAATATGTTTATAATTTCTCTGGTGTGTAAGGCATTGAATATTTGTTTTTAATGACTTTTTACTTTTCTTTTAAATATCTTATTTATTTATTTTTAGAGAGAAGGGAAGGGAGGATGAAAGAGAGGGAGAGAAACATCAATGTGTAAATCATACATCAATTGGTTGCCTCTCACACATCCCCAACTGGGGACCCAGCCCACAACCCAGGCATGTGCCCTAACTAGAAATCAAACTGGTGACCCTCCAGTTCACAGGCCAGCACTCAATCCACTGAACCACACCAGCCAAGGCTGATTTTTTATTTTTGTAAAATTAACACTAAAAATGTCAGTGTTCTTGTCAATATGTCATTATAAATCTAAAGAGATATTGAAGGGAGATCCAAGATGACAGAGGAGTAAGGTTAGCTACACTAACCTCCTTTCAAGACCAATCTGGAATTACAACTCAAATGTAGAGAAATTATCCCAAATAACCCACTGAACACTAGCTGGAGAGAAGCTTTATAACAAAAGACAAACAGAAGAAACCACTTCCCCACAACAAGACTGTTATGGAGTGTGGAGGAGGAGTGAGATGGCTCCCACAGGTGGCAGCTGAAGTCTGGAGAGACATTTCAGTGGCCAAGGGTTCCCTTTGTGAAGTGTAGAATCTAACCCCCAAGCTGGGCTGCCCAGCCTACATCACCAGGGCCAGAAAAGAATCCAAATAACACCCAGCTGTGAAAAGCAGCAAAGTTTCTGTCTGCTGAGAAGAGACAGTTGGAGACGCAGAGACCCACACAAAGGGCCAACACACAAAATTTCCTTTGCAGCCACTTACCGTGGGCTCCAGCAGAGGGAGGGCAGAGAGGACTAGAGACACCTGAGGAGAGTCTGGTGTTGGTGGCTCTGGGGAGAGAACTGAAGGAAGAGTCACCAGGATCCCTGTGCTGAATCATTACCCATACTGCAGGAGCCATCTTTCTTGGGCAGAACACTCCTCCTATCCAAGTGGCATAAGCCAGAGGGTAAACAATAGCCCCACCTGTAAGAATTACTCTGCCTCACCGTTTGGTGCTTAAGCTGGGGTGCTGATTACAGTTTGATTAGATTAACAGCTGATCTGCTTAAAGGCTGATTAGTTTAATAACTAAGGCAGAAAACACAAAGAAGTAGCCAAAATGGGAAGACAAAGAAACAGACCCCAAATGAAAGAAAAAGAAAATTCTCCAGAAGAACTAGATGAAATAGAGGCAAGAAATTGATCAGATAGAGACTTTAGAGTAATTATTATAAGGATACTCAACAGCATGAAAGAAGACATAGAAACCATGAAAAAGAACCAGTCATGAATAAATATATATTTCTGAAATACATAATACACTAGGAGGAATAAATAGTAGGTTAGAGGAAGCAAAGGATCAAATCTGGTGATTTGGAAGACAAGCAAAAAAATAACACCCAGGCAGTGTACCAAAAATTAAACACATTTTTTTTAAAAATTAGGATACTTTAAGGGACCTTTAGGACAACATGAAGCATAGCAACAACTGTATCATAGGAACACCAGAAGGAGAAGAGAGTGAGCAAGGGATTGAGACCATATTTGAAGAAATGATGACCAAAAATGTCCCTAATCTGGTGAAGAAACAAGACATACAAATCCAGGAAGCTCAGAGGGTGTTAAACAAGTTTGACTCAAAAGACCCTACACTGAGACTACGTCATAATTAAAATGACAAGGCTTAAATACAAGGAGAGAATACTGAAAGCTTCAAGAGAAAAGCAGGTAGTTACATACAAGGGAGCACCATTTTGACTGTCACCTTATTTCTCAACAGAAACACTTCAGGTACTTCCAGCCAAGATGGAGGCATGGGTAGATACACTTTGCCTCCCTGCACATCCAAAAGAAGGACAACAAATTTAAAAACAAACAATAACCAGAACTGCCAGAAAACCAAACTGTATGGAAGTCCAACAACCAAGGAATTGAAGAAGAAACATTCATTCAGACCAGTAAGAGGAGTGGAGATGGGAAGCCAAGGTGGAGGAGACTCTCACCAAGGTGGTGGCTGGAGGACCATGGCAGATGAGGTAGCAGATGGCAGAGCAGGCAGTCCCACATTTGCATGTGAATAAACTGAGAGGAAAAATTGGAGAGTAAGACAGACTACACAACCTAGGGTTCCATTTCAGGTATGAAATAAAGCCCAAAGACCTCTGATTAAAAAAAATCTGTGGGAGTTAAGGCAGAAGAAAATACTCCCAGCCTCACAGGAGAGTTTGTTGGAGAGAACCACAGGGTCCTAGAACATACACAAAACCACCCACCCAGGAATCAGCACCAGACAGGGCCAATTTGCTTGTGGGTAGTAGGAGAAATGACTGAAAACCTTCCAAGAGCTGAGAAAATGGTATTGTTCCCTCTCAGACCCCTCCCCCACATACAGCACCACAATGCAGTGAAGTAACTTAACCCACCCTGGCAAATACCTAAGGTTCCACACATTACTATCTAACAGGCATGCTGAGACAAAAAATATGGCCCAAATGAAAGAATAGTTAAAAACTTCAGAAAAAATACAACTAAGTGATGAAGAGATAGCCAACCTATCAGATGCATACTTCAAAACAATGGTAATCAGGATGCTCACAAAAATGAATGAGTATGATTGCACAATAGAGGAAAAAGTGAAGGCTATATAAAGTGAAATAAAAGAAAATGTCCAGGAAATCAACAGTGAAGGGAAGGAAACCAGGACTCAAATAAACTGTTTGGACCAAAGGAAGAAATAAACATTCAACCGGAAGAGAATGAGGAAACAAGAATTCAAAAAAAAATGAAGAGAGGCTTAGGAACCTCCAAGACTACTTCAAAGATTTCAATATCTGAATCATAGGGGCGCCCGAAGGAGAAAAGGAAGAACAACAAGTGGAAAACTTATTTGAAACCATAATACAGGAGAACTTCCCTAATCTGGCAAAGGAAATAGACTTCCTAGCAGTCCAGGAAGCTGAGAGTCCCAAAAAAGTTGGACCCAAGGAAGCACACAACAAAGCACATCATAATTACATTACCTAAGATTAAAGATAAGGAGAAAATCTGAAAGGCAACAAGAGAACAGAGCAGTTACCTACAAAGGAGTTCCCATAAGACTATCAGCTAATTTCTCAAAAGAAACCTTACAGGCAAGAAAGGGCTGGAAAGAAATATTCAAAGTCATGAAAGGCAAGGACCTACACCCAAGATGACTCTATCCAGCAAAGCTATCATTTAAAATGGAAGGGAAGATAAAGTGCTTCCCAGATAAGGTCAAGTTAAAAGGGTTCATCATTACCAAACCCTTCTTATATGAAATGTTAAAGGGACCCATCTAAGAAAAAGAAGATAAAAAATTCGAACAGTAAGATAAAAAGAAACTTACAACTATCACCAACAGAACCTAAAAAAACAAAAAAAAATAAAATGAACTAAGCAAACAACTAGAAGAGGAACAGATTCACAGAAATACAAATCACATGGAGGATTATCAGTGGGGAGGAGGAGGGAGGAGATTGGGGAAAAGTTACAGGGATAAGAAGCATAAATGATAGGTGCAAAGTGAGTAGGGGAGGTTAAGAATAGTATGGGAAGTGGAAAAGCCAAAAACTTATATGTTTTACCCAGGGACATGAACTAAGGTGGGGGAATGATGGTTTGGGGTGGGGGAGTACAGCATGGAGGGGAATAAATGGGAGAAAATAATGGGACAACTGTAACAGCAAAATCAATAAAATATATTTTTCTAAAAAGAAACATTTCAGGCCAGAAGGAAGTGGCATGACATATTCAAGGTGATGAAAAGCAAAGATCTACAACAAGCCTACTTTACCCAGCAAGGCTATCATTTTAAATTAAAGGGGAAATAAGGAGCTTTCCAGAGAAGAAGAAGCTAAAGAGTTTCTTAACATCAAACAAGTACTGCAGCAAATGTTAAAGGGCTTGCTTTAAGAAGAAGAAAAAGAAGGAAAAAAAGAAGAAAATAGTTTAATAATAAAATAGCACACAAAATGTGTATTTATTAATAATCACCTTAAATATAAATGGCTTAAATTTTCCAACCAAAAGACATAGGGTAGCTGAATGGATAAGAAAACAAGACCCATATATATGATGCCTCCAAGAGACCCATCTCAGATAGAAAGATACCCACAGACTAAAAGTAAAGGGATGGAGAATGATAGTACATGCAAATGGAGAGGGAAAAGAAGCTGGGGTAGCAGTAGTTATATCCAGCAAAACAAACTTTAAAACCAAAGCATTAGTAAGAGACAAGAAAAGGACACTGCATAATAATAAATGGAATAATCTGACAAGAGGATATAACCCTAGTAAACATTTATGCATCCAACATAGGAGCACCTAAATACATGAAACAAATCTTGACAGACATAAAGGGAGAGACCAACAGAAATATAGTCATAATTGGGGGTTTTAGCACCCCATTGTCTTCAATGGACAGATCTTTCAGATAGAAAATCAACAAGGAGACGGTGGCCTTAAATGACTTCTAGATCAAATGGATTTAATTGTTATCTTCAGAGCCTTTCATCCCAAAGCAACATAATATACATACTTTTCAAGTGCACATGGAGTGTTTTCTAGACTAGACCACTTGTTAGGACACAGAAACAGAATTGCTTGTTAAGCAATTCTCAATACATTTAAGAAGACTGAAATCATATCAGGCATCTTCTCTGACCACAATGCTATGATACTAGAGATCAATCACAAGGAGAACACTGAAAAACTTGCAAAGGTATTAGAACTAAATATTATGTTATTAAACAATGAATGGGTCAATAATCCAAAATCTGTGGACACTGGGAAAGCAATCCAAAGAAGAAAATTCATACCATTATAGGTCTATCTCAAAAAAAAAAGAAAGAAAGAAAAGAAAAAGCACAAATAAACAATCTAGCTTCACACTTAAAAGAACTTGAAAAAGAACAACACACTAAGCCCGAAGTTAGTAGAAGAAATGAAATAATACATATCAGAGCAGAAATCAATGAAATAGAGTCTAAAAAAAAACAATAAAAAAGATTAATGAACCCAAGAGCTGGCTCTTTGAAAAGATAAACAAGATTGAAAAACTTTTAATTAGACTCATCAAGAAAAATAGAGAGAGGAGAGGGAAGATGGCAGTGTGGTAGGAGGGATTTCACAGATTTCACTTCCCCCTACACATGGGAGAAAAACCTAGCCGATCTACGGAGGAACAGAGCAAACAGCCAACAATACCACAGCATATATGAAAATAGGGGATCAAAAATTGTAGTGGACATTGAAAAACCAGACAGTAAGGAGAGTGCTTCAGGACAATAAGGGCCAGAGATCAGTGCGGGGGACCAGGGACGCTGCAGCGCCAGGCCCAGTGCTCACAGGGTCTGCCACAGGGCTCTTGGGAGAGAGTTGGGTCAACCACTCCCTCCTCAGCCAAACAGGGTTTGAGCAGCAACAGAAGACACCTGGTTGCTTGAAGTTGCAAAGAGGGGAATAAGGACTAAGTGGCAAACACACAGGGGCTGTGAGAACCCACACATAGCTCTGGGAAGAGTGCGTGCCCAAACCTGTGCAACCTGAAGTGGCCTGGCTGCATGCCCAGGGCTGCAACCCAGGGAGAGTGTGCTTTGTGGAAGACCCAGAGCCCACAACCTTAAACCCTTGGTGAGCACATGCTTAGGGAGGCATGGATCCCACACCCAAGGCCCTTTGGAGAAGTGCCAGGCTAGCTCTGGGGAGAATAGGCTGACTGAGTGCTGAACAGAAAGGGAGAAAAGCTATACCCCTCAGCCTGCTGCAGCCAGCAAGACCAGAAAAACCAGTTTAGCCAGTTTGAAGCCAGCAAGAGGTTTTTTGATTTGTTTGTTTGATTTTAAGTAATTTTTATTTTTAAATTCTTCTTATTTTTATATCTCTCAATTCNAGAAGTGCCAGGCTAGCTCTGGGGAGAATAGGCTGACTGAGTGCTGAACAGAAAGGGAGAAAAGCTATACCCCTCAGCCTGCTGCAGCCAGCAAGACCAGAAAAACCAGTTTAGCCAGTTTGAAGCCAGCAAGAGGTTTTTTGATTTGTTTGTTTGATTTTATTTAAGTAATTTTTATTTTTAAATTCTTCTTATTTTTATATCTCTCAATTCCTTTTGCTTCTCTTTCCTTCTTTCTAGTTTTATTCCTTCTTTCTTTCTTTCCAGTTTTATCTCTTCTTCCTTCTTTCTGTATAGTCTTCTTTGGTTGGCTGTTTATATTGTATGGTTTGACAGGTTTCCCCCGTTATCTCGTTCATATTATATTGCTAATTTACTGTCTTTCACTCCACTTGTGTTCCATTAGCACACTACTCAAGGGCCTATACTCTCTATTCTTGTTACCTAGATCTCATAGGTATGATTGTTGCTCTAATATTATTGTAAATAATAGCTATTTCATACAATCATAAATACTACACAATACCCCTCCCAGATCTTAACCCACTTCATGGTTTCCTAAAATCTATTGCTGTAGTGGTTAAATCTATTATCTCACACACTACACCTATTTACTATCCTTTACTCTCACCTTACCTCAGAATCTGACGTCCCACTGCTTTGTAGATCCAACTCACAATCCTTCCCTCCCCAACAAGAGTCTTATCTTCTTTCTGATAAGTCTTTCAACCTAATTTGATCTTAACCTTCTTTCAACCTAATCTGATCCTTATTGGGCTGGTGAGCCTGATCCAAATGGAGGCCATGGGCTTACTCATCCTGAGGAAGAAAATGAACTTTCATGGGACATACAGGTGTGTGTCTCTTTTAATCACTACAGTAGCCCTGTGGTGTGGATAGCATTAGAACGGTTTTTCAGTTGAAGATGCTAGATCTTACAGGTTTTAAGTAATTACCCTGAGATCCCACAGTTAGTGTAGGAACCAAGAGCTGAGCCCCTGCCAGTTTGACAACACAACCCTTTCTACTGCACCTCCTGACCTCATGGCAGGACCCACCAGACACTGTGTTCTTCAAGATCCCAGTTCCAGCCTTCCTGAAAGGAAAAGGAGATTTTGTGATGGAATTTCAGAACCAAGTCCATGGCTGCAAGGGTAAAAAGTGGTCCCCGACAAGTGGTCTGGGCACCAATCAGAGATGCCCTACCTTCTGCAACAGGAGCATAAATGGAGAAGGGTTTTCTTGCCTCTGAGGACAATCAATCCAGCAGGAGGAGAAGGTGAACTCAACTATTAGAACACCTGTGGAGGCTTTCCTCAAGTTCAGATTCCTATAAACACCAACAATCCTTTAAAATTTCATTGCAGATGTCTTATTTATGAAGTTGGATAACAAGCACTCCTGCTGCTACTGTTGATTCTGCCACCGTCTTACCACTGCGGCTAGAGCTTTCAGAGACCTGCTCCACTGACTTAAACAGCAGCTTTGTGGTGGGTTGCTCATCTATGGCCCACCTGGTGGAGCATCAGAGGTGGGTGTGGGAGCATTGACAACAACTTAAAATAGAAACTTTCATTGCTTTTTGTGTTCAGAGCCTCGGAGTTCACAATTTAATTGGTACTGTGAATATCTAGAAAAAAAATTATCTTTTTTTATCACTGTATATAGTTAAAGTTGTGTGTTGTACTCACAACACAATAAGTACTTAACATCAGCTTGCATTAAGATGTTCTGCACACTGTTTGCCTCAAATTGATTTTTAAATAAAATTCATAGATTTTTTTAAATCAGCAAACATCTTTTCAGATTATTGTGTTTGATTTTGCTTTAAACTTCAAATAAAAGCTACTTGCTGCCAAATTGAATGAGTAACACTTACAAATAATAATTGACAAAGCATTGATGACTAGTTGAAGTAAAAGTTCTTTGGAAATAGGATAAAACAATAGTGTACATGAAAAGCATTGTGAAACACAGTTAAATCTCTCAGAAGTAACAGCGAATTGGAGGAGCTACCACATCTGGTATGTTACTCAATGCGTAAAATAAATGCCATCTACTTTTTGTGGCTTAGAGATTCATTTTAACTGAAAACAATCAGATCCATACCAAGTCACAATAAAATGCAAATGGTCACGAGGCTTGGTGCCCTCCCAGGACTGTAGCTAAGGCCCAAAGAGGCACAGTTCCACCAACCTTATCACCAACACTCAGTTGACTTCTTTGGGAATTAAGCACTAACAGATCAGAAACACACCTAGGTTTGGTGTGAGTTGTGTTGGAAAAAGCAAATTGTTCTATTGGAGTTTTTTCCTTTTTCTTTGAAATCATGATATTATGGAATATGGCTTTGCTGAATCCTTAAGAAACTGAGGACTTTGGTTATTTGGGCAATACTCAAAGGTGTGACAATTTATTCATGTGGATAGAGCCATTTTTCTTCCTTATACAAGTTTAAAGAAACTGGACTATTAAAACTGCAAACTAGACCTACAGAGTTTTTGTTGTCATTGTTATTGTCATTGTTTTTAAGCAAAGACATTATTAGCAAACACTAGAAATATTTTAAGAGTATATCAGGAAGGAAAATATCAAAATACAGAAATATCTCAGGGCCATGTAATTAAGTAAAAAATAAGTTGCTGGATAATATGGACAATGCCATGATATTTATAAAAAAGAATCCTCTAGCCATGTATACTCACACACTCCAAACTGTAATGAAGGCTACATGGGAAAGTAAATGAGATTTGGGTAGGAGAGAGATGTATTCACGTGTTATTTTGAATTAAACATTAAGAAACAAACAAAACCAAATATAAGGAAGCAAACAGAAGTCCTGAAGATTGTATTTGAAAAACAGTATGTATTGATCGGCTCTGGCTGCCACAGAGAGCGCCACAGACTGTACAGATTAAACAATGGAGGTTTATTTTCTCACAGTTCTGGAGGCTGGAAGTCCAAGATCAAGGTGTCAGCAGGTTTGGGTTCTCCTGAGGCCTTGCAACTTGGCTTGCAGATGATGCCTGCTACCTGTGTCTTCACATGGCCTTTTCTCTGTGTGTGCACATGCCAGGGGTCTCTCTCTGTACATTCTAATTTCTTCTTATAAGGACATCAGTCATACTGGGTTAGGGCCCACCCCGAAGACTATTTTAGCCTTCATCACCTCTTTGAAGACACTAGTATCACATTCTGGGATACTAGGAGTTCAGACTTCAACATATGCATTTTGAGAGCTCACAATTTAGCTCATAATTCAGTATTTTCATTTCATTACATTATTTATTTTATAGGAAGTTGATTAAACACAGCACAATATTGATATGCCACATTAGGAGAGCAATTTTTCATGAACATTTGAACACTGATTACAGACTTAATTTAGTAAATTTCCTAAACAATTTAAACTAGAATTATAGTGTTATAACTTATTATTGGAAACTTCAAGTATTTTCATTTAAAATTCTAAGCCAGCCTACTTACGGTCCATAGTGTATTGGTTTTAACAACTGTGGAGTTTTACTTTGACGATAGGCTAAAGATACACTGAAGATGACTCTGAAAATGTCAAACAAATGTCAAACTTTGAAAGTGGTAAACAAAGCCTCAGGTCTTTCTCAGCTTTCCAAGGATGCAATTTAAAGGTCATGCCTCTCAATCCAATACTCAAATGTCATTTCGCTAAGTTTCTTCCCTCCAAGATCCCAAGGAACTTGATTCCTATTTCCATGTCCCGCTCACCAAGTATCTCCCAGTTTGCAGAATGCTCTATTGGGTGAGTCCACTATGGAATATGGTAAAATCAAGCACAGAATTCATATCAGCACATCTTTCCATCTCTCAGCATCTGGCACAGGCGTGCCACATAGTAGGTGCTATGGGTGGAATTGTGTCCCTCACAAATTCATATGTTGAAGTCCTCACTCCCAGGACTCCAGAATGTGTCCTTACTTGGAAGTGGGTCACTACAGATGTAATTAGAAGATGAAGTCACTCTAGAGTAGTGGGCCTCCTAACCCACCATGCCTGGTATCCTTATAAAAAGGAAAGATTTGGACACAGACATGCAGACACGGAGGGAGCCATGTGAACATGAAGACAGAAATTAGGATGATGCTTCTATAAGCTAAGGAATGTCAAGGATTGCTAAAAACCACCAGAAGGCAAGACACAGGTCAAGACCAGATTTTCCCTTACAGCCCTCAGAAGGAACCAATCCCACTGGCAGCTTGATGTTGGACTTCCAGCCTCCATAACCATGAGACAACAAATGTATGTGTTTAAGGAAACTGGATTGTGGTACTTACTGTGGCAGGTCCAGAAAACTTTCAGAATGGACATTAATAAATAGAGTGGAAAGGTGCTCTATTAAAACCATACACAGACAACAGGCATCACTGGGACATGTGTCCCAGTGATGGGAGTTCTTTTAATTTATTGTTCCCTTTTTACTGTCTCCTCCTGACAAGACTGCATGGGTTGGTAAGTGACAGGAATAAGGCCTGTCGCTTGCCCTGCAGAGAGTGCCTCAGTCTACCTCTGCCGATTCTTCTTTTTTTAGTGTTGCTCAAGTTGTCACTTGCCTAAAGGAATGGACACTCAAAATAAAAGTTTGGAAAAGAAAAAATCAGCTAAACAAACTTGACAACTATGCACCTCAAACCTAAAAGCACAAACTTCTTTGCAGGTACATATTTTTGAGTACACAGCGCCTGTCTCTGGTCAGGCACAAGTGGCACAGTGACATTTGTTTCTGGCTGTCATGCTTGTTATGGTCTTGGGCTATTCTGCACTATTCACAACCACAGCTACATTTCTTCCTGAGGTGCTGGTCTTGGGGATCCCCAGGGCAGTTTCGGGAACTGAAACCAGAGAATAAATTTGCATGTGTGGCTCATGCTCTGACCCCACCCTGTTGAGCTCTAGGTTCTGACCGTCCTGTTGTTTAACATCCAGGTGATCTAGTAGCAGTGGGTTCAGTGACACAGAGCCCCAATTTTAAGCTTTATTTCTTTGTTCACTCTGAATCCATGGCCTGCCTCTTATGTGTCCACAAGGAAAAAGCAGCCAGGATGAGTCCATTAAGAAAAGAAAAAGGGAAGGAGATTCACATCTTTGAAGCATTACCCTGTGTAGGGTTCTGTGCAGATGAAGCTCATTGAACCTCAATGATAAAACCTGCTTGGAAACATGGTATTATATCTCTATTTTCACACGGAGAAGTTGACATTTGGGGAAGTTCACTTATGTGTCCACATTCATTTGACTAGTTTATGATAGGCCTGGGACTCAGAACCACATCCATCTTGTGCTTTTCCACATTACCAATAGGGGTCTCATGGGGCCTGGGCAGCTGGATAGACAACACACCGAAAAGTAGGCTAAGGTTGGCTGCTGCCAATGGATATAAAGCACAGCTGAGTTCCCAAGCAACAAAGGAACAGACTGCTGGGTTTTTATCTGATAAGTAGGTCGAAGCAATTTATCAAGAAAAGGAAACTAGCCCTGGCTGGTGTAGCTCAGTGGATTGAGCACAGGCCTGCGAACCAGAGGATCACAGTTCAATTCCCAGTCAGGGCACATGCCTGGGTTGCAGGCTGGTTCTCTGCAGGCGAGCCTCCAGCAGGGGATGCACGAAAGGCAACCATACATTGATGTTTCTCTCCTTCTCTCTTTACCCTCTAAAGATAAATAAATAAATAAAATCTTTAAAAACATATTTAAAAAAAGAAAAGGAAACTTTCTGGGAAATTGGCTACAAACATCTTTTGTAATTATGGGATTGATACAATAATGTCCAAAGTCTCCCACCATTCAGGAGCTGCCTAATTTCCCTGTCTTGGAAAGTGGGGTCCAAAATCATATGGGTTCAGTTGTGCGGTGTGTCTAGGGGTGTGGGAAGTATGGGGGCAATTACTCAAAGCAGAGAGCCAAGGAGATGCCAGGCAAAGTCAAAATGAATAGGCCAGTGTCAGGTCTCCAAGCCATGAGTGTGCGTGTGAGAGTGTGTGAGTGTGTTTGAGTGTGTGAGTATGTGATTATATGCATGTGTGAGTATATGCAAGAGTGTGGGTGTGTGAGTGGCATGTGTGTTTGTGTGTGTGTGTATGTGAAAGAAGTGCTTGAAGACGTCAAAGTCAGATGGCAATAGGGTAAACCTGGAGTCATTCCTGATTCAAAAGCAAACTGTTTATGTGCTTTGTTTTTTAAAGCAGTGCCTGAAGCTTCTGGGGTGCCTGTGTGAGGTCATGTACATAAACTGTCAGCTATCCACTTTTGCTATCAACCCTTGATTAAAGGTGAGACCACAGTCTGGTTGTAGGAAAGCCTTTCCATGGGTAGTTCAAGCAATGGGCTTAGCTGTTGGAGGAAGAGCGGGCTAAGCAGACAAGGGACGATGGGTACAGAGCAGTGGAGCATCCCCCAGCACCCTGTGCCCTGAGACTGCCTCTGAGCCAATTTCCTCCTCTGAGAGCCCAGCCTGATGCCACAGCCTCTGCAGCATGGTAATCAGCATGGCCAATTTCTCTGAAGCAGATGGGCTATCACACTGGCCTTAGGTGTCTGCCAAGTGGCTAGTAAGCCCCAGGCTCCAGTGCCATGGGTGCTTTGTTCCCCAGGCCAGGTGTCAGCTTCCTTTAGCACTTGTGTTGAGAGCTGGCTTTGGTGCCTCCTTTATCAGGACTTCCCTGTGGCCAGGAGGTCTCAGCAGGCAGTCTGGGTCATTGAACATATGCAACCTGCTTACTTTGTCCGTTAAGCAGTGACCGCACTTTGTTACAGAGGACCAGTGCTTCTTATTCCTTGGAGCAGGCTCTGCCAACTGCACTGCCTGCTTTCCAGCAATGAAAATAAACCATCCACATGTGTTTGGTCAACTCTGGGGAGAAGGTGTCAGGAGATAAGGAGGCCCCAGAGTTTGAAATCAAATGTGTTTAAGAGCAGCTGGGCTCTTTTGAATTGGGAAGTAGCTTTTCTTAGAGTCTTAACAATTTGGGAATTGAAAAAGAAAGCAGTGCTCATGTGGTCCAATCTCTACATATTTTAATTTTTTATTGTTGTTCAAGTACAATTGTCTTCTTTTTCCCCACACCACTCCCCCCAACCCCAGCCATCCCCACTTCTCACCCTTGATCCTACCTCCCTTTGGTTTTTGTCCATGTGTCCTTTATGGTTGTTCCTGAAAACCCTTCCCCCTATTCCCCCCATTATCCCCTGCCACCTCCCCTCTGGTTACTGTCAGTTTGTTCTTAATTTCAATGTCTCTGGTTATATTTTGCTTGCTTGTTTCTTTTGTTGGATATGTTCCACTTAAAGGAGAGATCATATGGTATTTGTCTTTCACTGTCTGGCTTATTTCACTCAGCATAATCCTTTCCAGATACATCCATGCTGTCACAAAGGGTACAAGCTCCTTACTTTCTGCTGCATAGAATTCCATTGTTTAAATGTACCATAGTTTTTTGATCCATTCATTCACTGATGGGCACTTAGGTTGCTTCCAGCACTTGGCTATTGTAAATTGTGCTGCTATGAACATTGGGGTGCATAGGTTCTTTTGGATTGGTGTTTCAGGGTTCTTGGGATATAATCCTAGCAGTGGAACTACTGGGTCAAAAGGCAGATCCATTTTTAGTTTTCCGAGGAAATCCCATACTGTTTCCCACAGTGGCTACAGCAGTCTGCATTCCCACCAATAGTGCACTAGGGCTCCCTTTTCTCCAACACTTGTTTTGTTGACTTGTTTATGATGGCCATTCTGACTGGTGTGAAGTGGTATCTCACTGTGGTTTTAATTTGCATCTCTCTGATAGCTAGCGATATTGAGCATCTTTTCATGTATCTCTGGATCTTCTGTATGTCCTCCTTGGGGAAGTGTCTGTTCAAGTCCGTTCCCCATTTTTTAATTGGGTCAGTTGTCTTCTTAGAGTGGAGTCATGTGAGTTCTTTGTATATTTTGGAGATTAAACCCTTGTCTGAGGTATCATGGGCTGATAAGTTTTACCATACAGTTGGTTCACTTTCCATTTTAATACTGTTTTCTTTAGCCATGCAGAAGTTTTTTTTTTTTTTTTATTTTGATGAGATCCCATTTGTTTATTCTTTTCTTTGTTTATTCTTTTCCTTACTTTAAGGGACATATTGGTGAAAATATTGCTAAGTTGCATGTCTGAGATTTTCTTGTCTATGTTATCCTCAAGGACTTTTGTAGTGTCATGACTTATATTTAAGTCTTTTATCCACCTTTAATTTATTTTTGTATATGGTGTAAGTTGGTGATTGAGTTTCATTTTTTTGCATGTAGCTGTCCAGCTCTCCCAACACCATTTGTTGAAGAGGCCATTTTTACTCCATTTTATACTTCTGGCCCCTTTGTCAAATAGTAATTGACCATAGAGACTTGGCAAAATGGACAAATTTCTAGAAAAATATAATCTCTCAAGACTGAATGAAAAAGAAGAAACCCTGAAAAGACCCATAACAGCAGATGAAATTGAAGCAGTAATCAAAAAACTCCCAGCACACAAAAGCCCTGGACTGGACACTTTCACAGGAGAATTTTACAAAACATTTAAGGGAGAGCTAATTCCTATCCTTCACAGACTATTAAAAAAAATTCAAGGAGATAGAAGATTCTCAAACTCTTTTTATGAAGCCAGCATCATCCTAATCCCAAAACCAGGTAAAGATACAAGAAAGAAAGAAAAGTACAGGCCAATATTGCTGATGAACATAGATGCTAAAATCCTCAACAAACTATTGGCAAACCATATCCAGCAATACATTAAAAAGATCATACACCATGATCAAGTAGGATTCATCCCAGGGATGCAAGGATGGTACAATATTTGCACATCAATAAATGTAATGCATCACATAAACAAAAAGAAAGACAAAAATCATATGATCATATAAGTAGATGCAGAAAAAACACTTGATAAAGTACAGCACCCATTTATGATAAAAACACTCAGCAAAGTGGGAATAGAGGGAGCATCTCTCAATATGATAAAGGCCACCATATATGAGAGACCTACAGCCAACATCATACTCAATGGGCAAAAGCTAAAAGCTTTCCCACTAAGATCAAGAACAAGATAAGGATGTCTGCTTTCACCTTTTCCATTCAACACAGTATGTCCTAGCCACAGCAACTAGACGAGAAAAGGAAATAAAAGGCATCCAAATTGGAAAAGAGAAAACAAAAATGTCAGTGTTTGCGTATGACGTGATAGTATACATAGAAAATCCTATAGACTCCACAAAAAAACTTCTTGACCTAATAAATGAATTTGGCAAAACAGTGGGATACAAAGTCAATATTCAGAAATCAAAGGCATTTGTGTATCCCAACAATGAAATATCAGAAATAGAAATCATGAAAAAATCCCATTTGATATAGCAACAAGAAAAATAAAGTACCTAGGAGTAAACCTAACCAAGAAAGTAAAAGACCGGTACTCAGAAAACCACACAAAACTGAAGAAAGAAATCAAGGAAGACACAAACAAACGAAAGCATGTACCACGTTCACAGGTTGGAAGAATTAACATCAGCAAAATGTCCATAGTACCCAAAGCAATTTATAGATTCAACACAATCTCTATTAAAGTACCAATGACATATTTCACAGATATAGAACAAACATTTCAAAAATTTACATGGGACCATAAACAACCCTGAATAGCAGCTGCAATTTTGAGAAAGAAAAACAAAGTAGGCGGGATCATAGTACCTGATATCAAACTGTATTACAAGGCCGCTCTAATTAGAACAGCCCGGTACTGGCATAAGAACAGACACACAGAGGAATGGAACAGATTAGATAGCCCAGAAAAAAGTCTCTATGGTCAATTAATATTCAACCTCTACATTTTATGGCAAAGGAGACAGAGGACTAGCCTTTCAGCAATCACAATTGGAGTGGAAGAGCTGAGACCACAACCCACTCTGACTAAAGGCTGTGCTGCCCTGTCTGCTGAGGAGAACTGTTTTGGACTGCAGGAGTCAGAAAAGACCTAGGGGAGACATTCTGGAAGTTCCTCTGGAATTAGAGGACCCAGGGCATAGTCACATATCAAGGGAGAGTGAGGCAGAGAGTAAGGTACAAGGCAGGAATGAAAGGGTGCACTTCTCAGACCTGAGAGGAGACCAGTTTGATAGGGGAAAATGAGAATTAAAGCTGGGGAGCACCTTGGTCAGAGTTAATGACTGCAGAATCCAGAGGCCATGCTAACTAGTTAAAGCAGAAAGGACTTAACAGTATGACATTTAGAGAACAGAAAAAATAAACAGTCTCTAAGCTGAGCCTCTGAGAATGGCTCCCTTTACCACTCTGGAAACTGGGCTGCCAAGACAGCTAGACCTCTGTCATAATCAGGAAGTTGCCAGATTAAGATGTTGTCTATAAACCAGGCAGTCACTGTTTCCAAACCAGAACCTCCTGCCCCTGCTGAAATCCAGACCCACAGCACAGATACTTCACACCCAGTCTCCCTCTCCACATACATCAGTGTGAGTGCAACCAACAGGAGACAGCTTAAATTACAGCTGGAACTCTAGCTGCATGAGAGTCAGGAAAAGTGTTTTGTTTTGTTTTCACTTGGGCAGCATATGAAGGAATGCTAGAATTAATTTGGAAGAGATGTTGAACAAGCCAGTCCTGAGTATTCACTACAGAGGGAGAGCTGGGGTCATAGGATGGAGACCTGGGCGTGGAAGCTTAGATTTATGGGGTCAGAAGTAACAAGTTACTGATAAGTTACTGGCCAGAGGAGCACCTTGAAGAAGATGATTTTGAAAAAATTTACCTACAAAGACTTCATCTGTCAACAGAAATTCTTAGGCAAAAAGAGTATGTAGGACTGTAGCTATACTACACTAATGGCAGACACAATAAAGGCATGGAGGTAGGAGGAGAGAGGAAGGGAACAATAACTAAGATGAAATTGAGAGTATTTGTTGACCAGGGAGCTGGGCAAGGACATGACCCATAAACCCTGCAAGCAGAGACTATATCACGTGTCCTTGAACTCTTAGTGTCCCCCGATGCCCCCCTATATCACGATGCCTTGTGGTAGGCACCCAGTAAATAACTAACAAGTGAATGAGAAGGATGCATCAAAGATGGTATGTAATCATCAAAGGCAGGTGATTTGATAACTATATAAAACAATAAGTCAATGGATTTTTCTGTTTTTCCGTCTTTGTGACCAGTAGCATGAGAAGGAAATAGAGCACTTTACAGAGTCAAGGGGGTGACTTGTGGATAGAGGAATAAAAGAAAGTGAAAATGAAGCTGATTCTTTAGTAGAAATGAGGATTCTAGAACTATCCCTGAACTGAAAGAACAACGATCCTTGAGGGTAACCCTAATGTAGGAACGGAAGCAACCCCCACTGGTTGCTAAACCAGGTGGTGGGAATCCCGGCTCCATACACTCAGGGATTGGTCAGCAGAGTGCAGGGTGCAGCTTCTCCAACAGAAGTGCACACAGCTGCACCTGAGTTTCCTTCTGTTTCCTCCTATACTCCATATTCCTGTCCCTGCCTATTTCCACAAACTCCAGAATATCACAATTAGAGAATGAAAGTATACATTTTTAAAAAAATCAAAGGACTACACATAGCTAAAAGTCCAAGTCCAGACATTACAGAAATACCTGCGGTAATTTCAGTGAATGCAAATGGAAAAGACACAAATGTTCAGGCAAATGAAGAAGATAATAGACATGGTGCAGAGATGAAGATAATCTGACATAAGAATAACTGGTGTTCCTAAAGGGGAAAATTGATAAGTGGAGCAGATAATGTAGATAGAAGTAGATGTAGATAATGTAGATAAAATGTAATCTACTCAAAGTAGATAGAAAAAATTTCCAAGGCAGAATTGAATATGAAGGTGAAAGCACACTCTGTATTCTTGGAGATTTTGGTCATGAAATTTCTGTTCCACTGTAGAACCTGGAGAAGCTTTTGAACTTTAGGCATAAACAAAGAAATCTTCAGGCACCCAGAAAAACACAAATCAACTACTAAAGAAATACATTAGACTAACCTCCAAATTCTTTGCAATCACCAAAGCCTTAAAACAATGGAGCAATATCGACAAAGTTCTGGAAGAAAGTGACACCTAAAATTATTATACCCTGTCAAGATATCACTCAAATGTAAAAATAACAGACAGACATCTACAGACAGTATCATGAGTCATTTAAAAAGAATATATCTTATGATAAAAGCTTACCAATTGACAGATGAATCATGATTGAAAAACAAACAAAAACCATCCAGAGTCCACTTAGAGAGTCAAAACTAAATAACTATGAGAACACAATTATAGAGCACAGTGTATGATTTAGAAACTAGAAAGCATTTAAGTTCATATGGCCTACAAACTTGAGAGGGGGTCAAAATGAAGGAAGTATTAATAGTTCAGTCTTTCAGAGAAATAAATTGATCAGTATTGTCTAAAGTTGAGATATAAAGTTATAAAAATAAACAACCCCTTTTATTTTTTCTTCAGAATCACTTTCTTAAATTCTATAAAGAGATCTTTAGGAAATAACCCTCTTGTGATGAAGAAACTTGTATGTCACAGTTGAGTTTTCTTCATTTTCACTTCAATTTCTTTTGCCAAGTTCAACTACAAATGGTTTCTATTATATGATTTATAAAACCAATTTTGCTTATTAGCTATCTCTAGTATCTACATGAATAGAACATATTCAGATCATGCCTTACTTATGAGCAAGGAGCTTGTGGTGATACAAAACACTTTCATTTCTTCATTTTCGGGACTATTTGTATTCTTTGTAATACACATTTTTTCACAAGCAATAAAATAACTTATAAATTTTTACTACAGGAAGACTGGAAGGGTATACGCCGAGATGATGTGCAGAGTTCGTCTCTGATGATGTGAATATGGATGATACTTAGTTGTGCAACTGTCTTCGGAAAGATCCAGACTTCAAAGTCATTGTCAGGCTTCCAAGGTTCTTCATGTTACACTTCCTGCTTACTTTTCCAGGCTCAGCTTTCTTACTTCCTCTTCATCAAAGTCACGTGTTGCACACTCCCACCAGTATGAGCTAGTTGTATTTCATGGCCAGTTCATCTGCTCTCATTTCTGGCCTTTTACATTTCTGTTTGCTCTGTCTGTACCACCGTTTGCCCTCTCATTTGGACCCTCCATCATCCATGCCCCTGTTACTGGATAATGCCTACTCATATTATTAAAATTATTATTCTTTATTGAGGTAAAATATATTAAAACATGACATTTACCATATTAACCATTTTTCAGTGTAGAATTCAGGGCATGAAGTACATTGACTGTGTTGTATAACCACTACCAGCGTCTATCTCTAAAACTCTTTTCATCTTCCCAGATTGAAACTCTGTCTCGATTAAAATCTAACTCCTCTGGAGGGACATACTCGTGATGGACAACACCTTCCCATCAAAAAACACTGTTGACATGGTCTTGATCTTGCTGACACGTTCAACATTCCCAGGTGTTCTGCTTGTTGCAGGCCTTCCAGGACATGGATCACTTTCAACAGAGTCTTGGCCACCTTTGAAGCATTTGTGCCACACATTTATTTGCATTGCCCTCATTGTATCATCCCCGAAAGATTTCTGAGTCATCTGAACAGTTTTCAAAGAGGAATGTTGAAGCTTAATGCAAAACTTGATGCAGATTTGTTGCAGTACTGAGTCAGTCATTTTTAATGCCATGGCCACACAGTACACGTGCTCACTCAATGGCGTCTACTTCCCCAACTGACTAATACAGTGAAGTTGTCATTGTTTATGCATGTGTACTCCAGTCCACTCTCCTAGGCTGCAAGGTTACATCCATGTTGTGAAAACCATTCTTGTTATATTAGCAATGGCTGGACTTTTCCCAGACAGACTTCATCACATGGTATAGGATTTAGGGGTAAAGAGACCCCTGAAGCTCTCACCCTCCAAATCTCTATCTCTTTATATTACTTGTAACTATCTCTCTGTATATAGAGAACAAATGTGACATTTTTACAGATGGCGAATATATAGATGAAGGATATGAGAGTTTTCATTATACTATTTTTGCAACTTTTCCATAGATCTGGAATTTTTGAAATACAAAGTTAAGAAAAATTTTAATATTTACAATTTCTATGTAGTCAAGCATTTGACTTATTTTTAGTAACTTCCACTGATTTACATGTAGAAATACTTGAAATAGTCTGAATGTCCAAAATTAGGTGAATGGGTGAAATATAGTGAGCTCAAAGTGGTCTGGCCCACTGCTATTATATCTCTAGTAGGTGACATATTTCCTGATACATTAAATATTTGTTTTCCCTTTATTTTTCTTGAATCTAAATTCTACCCAGAAATTACATACAATAAAATTATACAAATCTGAAGTGTACAGCTTGATTTTTACATGATGTATAATCCCATGTAACCCCTATGCAATTATAGGGATATTTTCGGTGCCCCACAAGGTCCCTATAGTCATTAGCACCCCTAGCCAATGGCACCCTTAGTCAATGGGACCCCTAGTCAGTAGCATCCCTCCCCACTAAAGGTGGCCCTTATTCTGACACTATCATGATAGACTAGTTTTGCCTGTTTGTGAACTTGATTTAAGTGAGCTTATACAGTATGTACTCTTTTATGTCTGGTTCTTCCCTTAATATCATTGTCACACAATTTTAAAGTCCATTTTGCCATTAATGGGCACTGATTGGGTTTGCTCACTGTTCATGAATAAAGTGGCTGTGAAGATGTACATGTCTCTCATGGACAGACACAGTGTTTTTCTGTTGGATATCTATCCAGGAAAAGAATGTCTGGGTCACATGATATACATAGGTTTGGTTGATGCTACAAAATAGTTTTATAAACGAGCATTCTAAGTTACATTCTCACTAGGAATATATGAGGATTTTGGTTGCTTCACATCCTTGCTAACACTTGATGTTGTCAATCCTTTCATTTCAGCCATTCTAGTGAGGGAGTAGTGTTGTTTCAGTGTAGCTTTAATGTTAAACTTTTATTCAATGTGTAAATGAAAATGATATGCCTGTGAAATATATCATATAGCTATAAACAAGTGTTGTTAAAGAAGACAATATTGTGGATATGTTTGATATGTTAAAGATGAAAACAGTACATAAACTCAGTATATACGACACTTTTTATTTTAATGTTTAGATGTTAATAAAGAGGACTAAAAATACATTCAGTGATATATTAATAACTGATTCTGGAGGAGGAATTGATTTCTTTTTCATACTTTTTCATAAGCATAGGATGTTCTACAATGAGTATTTTCAAGAATGGTCTCTGCCTGAGAAAACGAACTCTATGTTTGAAAATGTGCTGTACTTCTTTGGGCCTGTTTTATCACCTGTAAACAGGCCTATGTCATGACCCTAAAACAGTGCTTGTCACCAAGTAAGCATGCAGCAGATGAGACTTAGAACATGACACCCCCATGACTGCAGCGATGGTAGTGCCCTCAGGGGAGAGTTGGGGTCAGAACAAGAGAATGAAAGGGACTCCCGCAGAAGCAGCCTAGGCCAAATGGTAGGAAATGGGACAGAGACGGGACATCCTAGGGCAACAGGGGGGTCATAGTGAGGACATCAAGGAGGAAGCTAGTTGTGTGGGCCTTCTGTGGTCTCAGAGCAGATGGTGGTGGTGAGCTGTGTGGCCATAAGGAACAAGGGTCTGGGCTTCTCCTTCACTCCTGACAATGGCACCAGGAGGCAGGCAGAAGGACAATATTGCTCTGAGAGGGTGTGAGTTCTCTTAGAATCCTGAAGTGTAAACTATCTGGGTCTGGAGACTCGACCCAACAGTAGTTGCCATCTTGTTCCTGTCTCCATCATCTCGCTTGGTTTCCAACACCATTTTAACTACATGTATCCCCACCCTCCAGTTGTGTTCCTGATTCTTGGTATTTGCATGGTTCTGTTTTTGGTCATCTGCAAAAACCAAGGCAACTGCTCCAAGCCACAGGCGCTCAGCTTTAATGAAGCTGGTGGATGAGGCTCAGCTGTCAATACTGAAAAGTAAAACATTGAAGGGCCCTGACGGTTCCGTGCACAATGAGGTGGACAACCAGCAGTGTAGCTCAGCACTGCTGTTGTTTTGAACACCGCAAACAAGTACTTTTTCGAAATTTTCTGTCAATTCCAGCTCTTTCCAGGCCTTTCTAATGTTATTCGGAGGTGTTTTGACATTTGCTATTCATCCCTGATTTATATAGATCCCAATTCTCATTTTCTGCTCATGCCTTTTAAAATTGAGATTGGAGAGCTGACTTGTTGCCACACTGGTCTCACTAGATGTCTTTTTGCCTTCATCATCAGGAAAATTTGTGATTATATAGTCAGATATAATTTGGGGAGATCTGAATATAGAATCACCTTCCTCATCTTTTTGTAATCGAATTTCATAAAGTTTGAAGAATGTGTTGAAGTGTAACCCTCCCTTCTGCGTATCATTAGGGATGCTTTTGAAAAAGTGGAAGTAGGAAAAACTTTAAGAAATACATTAGACTGCCTATGAAGAAGTCTAGAGCAGCGGGGTTTGCGCTGGGCAGAACCAGCAGCCCCATGAGTCCTCATGGGCCAGATATTTTCTATTTTTCTCCTCTGCACCTTCGCTGTGCCCTCTCTGCCCTCACACTAGCTCCAGTGGCAGTTTCAATCATCACTTCCAGACAAGATAATGTCCAGAGAACACAGTCTCTGCTAAGCTTTTTGGGAGTAAGAACTTTCTCCAGAACCTCCACCAGGAAGCTCCCTTCGAGTCTCCGTGGCCAGGATTGGATCCCAGGCCCACACCTAAACCAAACACACCAAAGGCCATGGGCTTGGGCCCTAGGGCTGGGATAAAGCCACAATTCCCTGAGCCAAGTGTGTGTTGGGGAGAGAACAAACTGTCTCCTCCCCTCCAAGAAAATCAGAACTCAACAAGCAAGGAACAAAGAACTTGGGAAAAGCAATCCCCAGGGTAGATTTTCATCAGTTGTGTTATCACAAAAATCTAGAAGGTCACAACTGTTTCCTCTGCAAGGTCCTAACATTTCTACTGGAATCACTCATTCTGAGTGCAAATTAACCCAAGTGCAGGAGTCCCATTACTTCTGTTAACTATGGGATGGCACGGTCAGTGGTTCTCAGCACATGAAACACCCCATCATTACAAACATCTGTCTCAAGGCTTTGCTCAGCTAATTCAGAAATGGATGCCTGAATCTAAGGAAACATACAGTAGAATGCCATATTTTTGTTTCTGTTATCCATCACAATTCAGCTATGTCTCACCCACGTCAGCACTCAGGCCTGCGAAGCTCCACGTGGATTCTTCCTACCCTAGTGCCGTTTCCCACCCTGATTATACCTCTTTTGAACAGTGCATGTGCATATCTTTATATGCCATCTCGAATGTTGACAGTTACATTCTCATGTTAACATACCCAATTCTTTGTGGTCCAAGCTCTATAACCTGGTGCCTATAAGCTGTATCTGAAATTGTTTCAGCGGTGAATTGTTGACTTACTGTGTCTACTCTGTATTTCTCTGAAGTTGTCATTTTGGAAAAAAGGCAGAATATAAAAAATATAAAAGGACACTTTGAGATCAATGTCAAAGACCACAAAATAACTTTACTTAGAATTAGATGCTTCTAACTTAATTTTGTCCATGAACTCTTTTAGAAACCACCTCCCTCCTACCATGTCTGTAAAAGAGCTTCATATATGGCATAACCTTCTGAAGAAAGGGCACCACGTGGTTGGCGGGGGGTAAGTGGAGGAAGGTCACAGCCAGTTTCCTACTGCCCACGTCACCTCGGCTGGAAAAGTGGGCATGGATAATGGGCAGCAGTCTGCACTGGTGTTTCCACCATCATTCTAGGTTTTATATTCTTCTTTCAAGCCCTCCTCTCACCCAATGACTAACAAGAAACAGTACAATAGAAATGTTAGTGGAAAAACTGAAGACATGCCTGTTAGTCACCAATAAGGATGGAATGGAAGCACACTAAGTTTTGGTTGATCCCTTCTCTAGAAGAGTAAAGGCTGGAACACACGCTACTGATTTTACTGAAGAATGTAATAAAACAAAAGAGAAACAGGAGAGAGGTAAAGAATAGGAAAAATACACCAAAATTATCATTAGAAATCACTTGTAAAAAAGGGAAGTCTTCTACAACAGATGAAGAAAGTTTTAATTTATTTTCACATTAAACATTGTTTACCACAATTGGCTAACAGAAATTGCTGTAACAAAGGTCAGGAAAACATAAATCTAAGAATAAATGTTTGTTATGAGAAAACCTCATTTAATGTGAATGACAATGTGAGATACTGTATTTTTCATGACAGGATAAGATACAACTTACCTAGAAGAAAAAACAAATAGCTCAGGTCAAGGACACATGCTGAGAATTTAACAGAGAAGGAAAGCTTTGTTTTGTGCAGAACACTTAAAGTCTAGGGTAATTTAAGTAAAAGAGGTGCATTAGATACCAAGCACTGGGCAGAATCAGAGGTCCAATGTCAGGCTTTATTTATGATACTGGGTCTATGCAGCTTCCACCTTTTGGTAAATAAGCTGTCATTTCAGCAGAGGGGCCTTCTGTGGCAGCCTTGGCTATGACTAGTCATATTTTAGCCATCAGGCAGTCCAAAGAACTATTTTAAAGAAATAACTGAGTATTTTCACAAATAACTATTAAGGCATCTAGATTTTTGGTGTTTTCAGTGTATAATTTTACTATTATTTTTTATTCTGCACAATAATGATATTAAATATTAAGTGACATAATTCTTTCTCTACTCATAAACAAGTTTATCCATTTTGCAAACTCTAAATTGAGGTCTTGTGAAAGGGAAATGCATAACATGGAAAAACACAGAAAAATATTTTGAAAACCAGTAGAGAATATTTTTAACTACCATAGAAATTCAATCACAATTACTTGATAGTCTTTAACTACGGAAAAACGTAAGAGTAAGTAAAATTAAAATAGGTATTAAAAATAATTACCAGTAGTTTGTTTTACAAAAGAAGGACAGAGCTATAAATGACTTAATTGCCCAATTGAGTAACTACCAGATTCATAAGTCAACAATAACAGAACTCATGTTTGAGCTAGTCAACAAAGCATATAAATACTTAACATCTTTTGAATATAACATTTTAGTGGTAACAGAGACTACATAACTCTACCCATTGTTTTGACTGCACAAATTAACCAGGTTAAATATCAAAAACACATTGTAAATAATTTTCAAAACTAACAAGAGAATATTAATTAAATGAATTTTCAGAGGTTAAGAAATAAAAGTAGAAAACAATTGTAAAATGAGACAGTGTTTAAACAATTAATGACCTAATCAAGGCCTTTAAAATGACAAACGGAATGCACTACAATATATTTTTAGTTTACAGAGAAAAAAATCTGTAAGTACAGGTTGCAGAAAGAAAATGTTTAGTGCTATTTACATTCATTTTTAAAACTCTGCTCTATACAAATTTAATTCTGTCAGTATGAACAATATTTTTGTAGATCTACTACATATAAAGCCTTTTCATCAATGCAATAACAATGAATAAAATGACCTGATTACCTTTAAACAGAGCTGACCATCTGAAACCTTTTACACTTAATGTTTGTAAGGACTGTGGACACTTAGTCAGAACATGTCAGCCTGCAACTTCATTTTTATAAAGGCTAAAGTTATTTATATGGAATATTGTTCTATATACTACACGCCAATCTATATTTAAGTTCTATAATTAGGTATTTTATAAGTTCTTTATTAAATATATTCTACACATATTTGTACTTTCATCCAGGAAGAATTTTTTCCTAGTGAAAAAATATAAAATCTTTTATATTTTTACAGGTTTAGATGAAACTAGCTCATGCTTTAGTACTGTGCAAATTGTTTTTAGCATATCAATTTTTTAAGTTATTGATTTAAAACAAAGAGTTGATTTTAATTGCAAGCACTAATACCAAATGCAAACTATATAAAGAAATAAGTCAGTTATTATGGAGAATTTTTTAATTTTAAGAATTCATCTGAACTCTCTAATAAGTAAGGGTGACACTGGACACAATTACAGATGAGCAAAATTATGAAAAATTTAATCTACTGATATTCAAATACATAAAATTGAACAGTAAATGAGGTTTTCTAATATTTCTCTGCCCAACAATGAAACTCTATGAGTGATTGGAACTTACTGCCCACTCCCCCACACACATTAAGGCTAGGAAACGCACTCATCCCTTTTGTGCTGTGTGAACAAGCACTCGGTTACTTATGACTGAAGAGTGCATGCGTTAAAGAAAAACAATTTGCTCATCGGCTTTCCACTGAGTGCTTCAAACAACAGGCACATTTATTTCTTCACCGGTGCAATGAAGACCGTCACACTCAGTTTAGGATTTGTGCCAGTGCAGCCACCATGGAGACTTGGATAGAATTTACCCAACATTTTGGTTTCTTTCCCATCTTTTTCCTCTCCAGTTGGCCCAGTTATTAACTTCATTAATTGCTGAGTGTTTTCCAGTGTGGAATTGTGCATGAGTATTTCTAGGTAGCATAAACTATGCTATAAATTCTGCTGACGAAAAACTATGTCAAACTTTTTTAGTGCAGACTGTATTTGGAACACTTCATTTGTTAGTTCTGGTGATAAGATTTTTGTGGCAGCTAAATAATTTCAGCTATGAAAGGTGACTTGTTAACATTTCCCCTGGAGACTGACTGCATTCAAAACCCAATATTTTAAAATTGCTCAACATAAACAAAAATTCTAGTAATAAAAATCATAGTGAAAATGTTCTTGTTTCTTTTAACTTTCATGAGAGAAGATGACAGTGTTCATGTGAGCATTCAGTTCCATGGCTTTACAGGCAGACTTTCTAAGGGTTTCTGAAGCAATGTTGGGTCTAGCTTCTGTCCCAGCAGCATGAAAGACAAGGACATCACATCACACTTAGCAGACAGTGTTTACAGGATTACACAACAATTACTCTCTCCAGTCTTCTCACGATTCCTCTGACCTAGAGAAAATGAAGAAAAGCCTTGTTCATAAAAATGCTCCAGTTGAAGGTGGAGTGAAGGGGAGCACCCAAGCTTTTTAACAGATAGGTTTTTCTTTTAATATTTACTTTTTTCAATTAAAAACTATAATAAATGCTTTTAATTTCAGTCTGTTTCCAAAATGTCTTATTTGCTTAATAAGTTCTATTCATAAAGGATGAAAACTTCCTTTCCCTAAGAATTCTTGTCCAAGAAAAACAGCCATATTTGAATGCTTATCTCTATGGCTCAAGAGATGCCCTGCCCTAGGGCCTGGCTTACCTTGCGAGTTTGGCTCTGGCAATGTCTCTCTGGCCACCAAATGCATCACTGTTGTTTTACCAAAAGGAAGTTTTAATGCTGTGGGAAAAGTAGAAGAAAATCTGTTACATATATGTCAAGCTTTTGAAATCGCTAACCAGAACTGAGTCCATTTAAAAAATTGATTGCTTTTGGTATGACTTCCTCAATAGCTTGAACTGCTTCCTGGATAGACCATCTCT
Source organism: Sturnira hondurensis (assembly GCF_014824575.4). Lineage (NCBI taxonomy): Eukaryota > Metazoa > Chordata > Mammalia > Chiroptera > Phyllostomidae > Sturnira > Sturnira hondurensis. The sequence goes on from NW_028079044.1 coordinate 21,786,286, forward strand.
TAAAAAAGGAAATTAGGTTAATATCATCAGAAACAATTTTTACAATTCAGAAAGTTAGCTATGGCATTAGCTTGACACACACCATACTGTTGAAGAAAGAGGACAAGGGAAATGTGTAATTGATTAATACTGGAAATAACCCTGTAGAAGAGAAAAGAGAAGGAATTTAAAAGATTGTCTCAGGGGGACAGTGACTTGGTGATCTGGAGTTATGCTACATAGACAGTGCACCAACCACAAGAATGATATTTCATGGACAAGCTAAATTGGCATCCAAAAGCAAGGCTCCTCACTTTAGGTACAAGATGGCAGAGTAGGAAGGTCCTGAGTTCACCTCCTCTCATTGACACCAAAACTACAAATACATATAGAATAATTATCTCTAAGAATGTCCGGAAGAACGGGTTTTCTACAACTATGGATGTAAAGAAAAAGCCACTCTGACATATGTAGGAGAGGCAGAGCCTTAGTCTAGTCAGGACCCACCCTACCCACCACTTCCTGTGCAGTGACCCACAAGTAGGAGGGACGTCACAACTGCAGAAGAGTGATGAGCCTGGAGGACCTGCACCAGTAACAGGTGCCCCCATAACATATGGCTTTGAAAACCGGCAGGGCCTATGCCTTAGAGAGCCAAAGGGCTATAGAAAAACCAGTGCAGAGGAAGCAATCCGAAAAGTACCTGGTCATTTGTGAAGGTGGGCAGGGATCTACTGAAAATTTGAATCTCCACAATCAGAAGTACTGGTGGGCACCATCCCTCCACCCTTTTTTCTTTCCTCCCACCTAGCTGGTCTGATGTTGGCAGGTACCATTTCTGACACCCTCCTTTAACCTTGCTAACAGTGTTCATCCCACTCTGGTGTTTCTCTGAAGACCCCACCCAGGTGCCTATACCTAAAAGGGCTCCTGCTGTGCCACAGCAGTGGGCAGACTCAGTCAACACCAGCACACTGCAGTGTGTCTGCAATAGGTGAGGCTGGGCCTTGCACCAAAGAGCTACCCTGCACACCAGCATGCCCCAACAGCTGTGGCCAGGGACCAGCCTCACCTGCCACTGTGTCCTTAGTAGTTGTGACCCAACCACAACCAGAGGCCACACTAGTCCACACAGGGAACATCCCTGGACACAACTGGCTATGGTGACAAGGGGAGATCCCACCCACAGGCCCCACAGGACACTTTCTCAATAAGGACACTTTCTCAATAAGGACACTTTCTCAATAAGGACACTTTTTCAAGAGCAGGATATGCAGCTTATCTACTTCATGTATAGAAAAGGACAAAATGAAGAGACAAAAGAATATATTCCAAACAAAAGAAAAACAGAAAGATAATTAAACAAAATGGGGGTAATCTAGATGAAGAGTTCAAAGTAACAGTTATAAAGATGTTCATCAAACTCTGTAGGCAAGTGGAGAACTTCAACAGAGATAAAAAGTATAAAAAGAACATATCAGAACTGACAAATATAACAAATAAAATGAAAAATACACTAAGAGGGAATGGACAGCAAATTCAATGATACAGAAGAATGGATCAGAGATCAGGAAGACAGGACAGTGGAAATCATCCATATGAAAGATCAAAAAGGAAAAAAGTCAGAAAGAATGAGGACAGCATAAGGGAGCTCTGGGACAACATCAAGCATATTAACATTTGCACCATAGGGGTTTCAGAAGAAGAGAGAAAGGGACAGAAAACCTATTTGCAGAAACAATGACTGAAAACTTCCCTAACAGGGTAAAAGAAACAGACATTCAAGCCTAGAAAGCAGAGTTCCAGGAAGCAGAGAGTCCCAAACAAAATGAACCCAAAGAGACCTACACCAAGACACAACATAATTAAAAGGTTAAATTTTAAAAATAAACAGAGACTGTTAAAAGCTGCAAGAAAAACACAGTTACGTACAAGGGAGCGCTCAAAAGATAGTCAGCTGATTTTTCAACAGAAAACGTACTGGCCAGAACGGAGTTCTGATATATTCAATGTGATGAAAGGAGAAAACCTATAACCAAGAATACTCTACTAGGCAAGATTATCATTCAGAATTGAAGGAGAGTCTCAGAGAAGCAAAAGCTAATGGAGTTTATCACCAGTAAAACGACATTACAAGAAATATTAAAGGAAATTCCCTAAGCTGAAAAGGCCAAACTAGAAGTAAGAAAATAAGAAACTAGAAATGTGAAAGAAAAATCTCATTAGTAAAGGCAACCATATAATAAAGGCAAGTATGAAACAATTCAAATGGCAGTAAGTACATACCTAATCAACAATACTTTAAATGTAAATGGACTAAGTGCTCCATTCAAAGAACATGATGTGGCTGAATGGATAAGAAAAAAAGACACACACATATGCTGCCTATAACACACTTACTTCAGATCTAAGGACACATGTGGATGGACTGAAAGGGTATAGAAAACAGATATTTTATGCCAACAGAAATGAAAAAAAGCTGGAGTGGCTTTACTGACACCAAACAGACTTTGAAACCAACACTGTAACAAAACACAAGAGTATGACACAATAATAAAGAGATCAATCTAACTAGAGGATATAACAATTTTAAGCATCTATGCACCTAACAGAGGAGCACCTAAATATATACAGCAAATATTAACAGACATAAAGGGAGAGGTTGACAGTAATGCAGTAATAGTAGCAGGCTGAAGCACTCACTTTAATGAATGGATAGATTATCCACACAAAATCAACCAGGAAACATTGGCCTTAAGTGACACATTAGACTAGATGGACTTAATAGATATCTATGCAACGTTCCATACCCAAAAAGTAGAATACACATTCTTTTTGAGTGTACCTGAACATTCTCCAGGATCGATCACATGTTAGCCCACAAAACAAATCAATAAATTTAAAAACATTGAGATCATATCGAGCACCTTTTCTGACCAAAATGATACAAAAATAGAATTATAAGAGGAAAACTGAAAACAATACATGTGGAGGCTGAACATATTACCAAACAACCAATGGATCAATGAAGAAATCAAAGAGGAAATCAAAAAATACTTGAGACAAATGAAAATGGAAATATTACAAAATCTATGGGATTCAGCAAAAGACATTCTAAGGGGGAAGTTTGTACCAATATAGGCCTACCTCAAGAAACAAGGAGAGTCTCAATCTAATTTTATAACTAAAGAAAGTAGAAAATGAAGCAACAAAGCCTAAAGTTAGAGGAAGCAAGGAATTCATAAAGACCAGGGCAGAAGTGAATGAAATTAAAGTTGGAGACCTCATTCCCTCTGATTTCAAACTATACTACACAGCTACATTAATCTAAACATCATGGAACTGGTACAAAAACAGTACCACTGGTCAATGGAACAGAATAAGGAGTCTGGAAATAAACCCACACTTACATAATCAATTAAATTTACAATATAGGAGGCAAAAATATACAATAAAAAGTCTTCAATAAATGGTGCTGGGAAAACTGGATAGGTACACACAGAAACAAAAATTAAACTGGACTACTTTGTTACACAATATACAAAAATAAATGCAAAAACAGACTTTAAGACTTGATTTAACACCTGAAACCATAAAAGTCCTAGATGAAAACATAGGCAATAAACTCTTTGACATCAGCCTTAGGAATGTATTTTTGGATGTGTCTCCTCAGGCACAGGTAACAAAATAAAAAATAAATAAATGGGATTACATTAAACCTACTTTGCACAGCGAAAGGAATCATCAATGAAATGAAAATGCAACCTACTGAATGGGAGAAGACACCTTCAAATAATATAACTGATAATGGTTTAATATCCAAAATATATAAAACTCAGCATCAAAAAACCCAAATAATCCAATTACAAAATGGGCAGAAAACCTGAACATTTTTCCAAAAAGACATGCAGATGGTGAACAGACACATAAAAATTGCTCAACATCACTAATAATCAGGGAAATGCAAGTAAAAACCACAATGCAGTATCACCTCACACCTGCCAGAATGGCTATCATCAAAAAGATAAGAAACAACAAGTGTTAGCAAGGATGTAGGTAAAGGGAGCCCTCATGCACTGTTGGTGGGACTCTAAGTTGGTACAGCCACTGTGGAAAATAGTATGGAGGTTTAATAAAATTAAAAATAGAACTACCAGCTAATTCAGCAATTTCATTTCTGGGCATTTTTCTTAAGAAAATGAAAACAGTAATTTGAAAACATACATGCACACCTATGTCCACTGAAGAAGTATTTACAATAAACATGATATGGAAGCAACCGAGGTGTCCATCCACAGATGAATGGACAAAGGTGTGGTACATGTATACAGTGTATATACTCAGCCATAGCAAAGGATGACATCTTGCGATTTACAACAACATGGATGAAGTAGAGGAAACTATTATGCTAAGTGAAATAAGTCAGAGTAAGACAAATACTGTATCATTTCATTTATATGTGGAATCTAAAAAATTAAACAAATGAACAAACAAAACAAAATAGACTCATATATACAAAGAACAAACTGATAGTCGCCAGAGGATTGAGTGATGGCAAAAAATTGAAGGCAATTAAGAGGTACAAATTTATGGTTATAAGAAATAAGTCAGGGGATGTAATATATAGCACAGGGAATATAGTCAATATTATAATAATAACTTTGTATGATACTGCTGGGAACCATCCTGCCTGGTTTCAAAAGCTGTAACTCCACCAACAGGTGAAAAGGCCCCATGGGTAGAGGACCTTGGGACTAAAAGCCACTAAGAAGACAAAACTTATCCTCCTATCAGGGGCACAACCTCTGCCCCCTTTACTTCACCCTGCTTGGCCCTTGGAGGATGGCTGGATAGTCCATGATGGGTAAGATTCCTCAAGGGAGGAACAACCTAAGACAGGTACAGCCATGAAGGGGCCATCAGGAAAGGACTTAGGGGATTATGGATGACGGACAAAAGACCCTCGCTCTCTGCTTTGTCATAGCCTAAGTCCTTATTAGATCTGTAAAAAGTCTCCTAATCTCTTGCCTACCTTACTTCCCCTGCCTGATTTAAGCCTAAAACAATGCCAGAGGCAGGTGCAGCCCTGTCCTAGAACAGGTGGTTCGGGGTGGGGGTGGGGGTATGGTGATCAAGCCTAAGAAAGAATGCATAAAATCCTGTGAAATCTGCTTTGCTAAGAATGCCCTCAATTTAAATGTTAAGGGTCCAAGCATAAAATGAGTTTGTTCCCCAAAGTTTTATGGTCCTTTGGCTCACTCTATCTATCTGACCCTGACTCAGAATAAGCCCTTATAGTTATTTGAATGTTATCTATTCCTTGATCATTACTACCTGACAATGACTGATGAGCTTTATATATATGCCCTGTATTCTTATGCAAACCAAACCCAATAAAAGCCCACTGAGGAGGAGGCTTGAGGCCTTTCTCCTCTGAGAGTCTGATCTGCCTTTCCTCCCCAAGCAGATCATGTCTTGGTAGACTTATTCTCATCTGCAGTGGCCAGGAGGGCTCTGTGGGATGAACCCCCCCCCCCATACACACACACACATGGTATTAGGTGCTTATAGACTTCTCATGGTGATCACTTACAAAAGCATAAAAATGTCAAATCTCTGTGGTGTACACCTGAAACTGTTACATTGAATGTCCACTATACTTTAACTAAAAAAGCTTTATAAACCAAAATGAAAAATAAAATTTTTTAAAGACTATTTTTTGTAAACATGGGAAAAAGTTTAGATTGAGACAACTGTTTCTGAATCTAATTATATGTCAATCACCTAATAAAATTATTGTACCAGACAGGCCACTACAATGTAAAAACAGAAAAAAATGACAAACTTAATTTTGAACACTTCATCTCAACTGTGTGTGTATTCTCCAATTATAAAAAAAATATTTAAAATGTTACTTTAGAAGAATCATTGTCTTGGTATTATTAATAATCACTATTTTCTCATCAAGTCTTTAAGAGGTTTTTCTCATTCATAAATAACAAAATTTAGGAATATGAAATATTTCAGACATAAAGAGATTACTATGAAAATACCCACATATCCATAAGCCATTTAAGCAAACACAACAAATTTTATGGTAAATTCTTGTTATTCTGTGTAGAGAATTAGAAGAGCTGACATATCTAACTTCAAGAGTTATTTCCATCTTTGTGACCTTTGAGTTTTGACATCCCCAAATACTTGCTCTTCACTAACTACAAACTAGAGGCAAGTTTATGAAAATTACTTGGCCAAGTATGATCCTCCTGCTACCTGCCTTTAAAATCTTGCTGTTGGATGATGGTCAACAGGGAGATTAACAAAAAAAAGTGCTGATTTTCTTCAATATTATTAATACTTCATGTAATCAGGGTGAGTTTCCATCTTGTTTAAAATTAGTCAGCCATTATTTGGTCTATTTCTTAACTTCTGAAGTTTAAATGAAACACAATGGCCCATAAACACAATGATAGACGCTTCTGGGTAATCTCTCAGGCCAGGTTTAACATTAAAATGCAAATACGGATTTATAGTATTAGAATTTTCACTGAATGCATCAGGAAATGCTGACTGAATTTAAAATGCACAAAGGCCCCATGGGGCATCACTGTCACACCACATTGTTGACTCCAGGAAGGCAGACCTGAGTTCAAATCACGCTTCTCCTGCTCACCAAAGGACTGGGGAGTTACTGACCCCTCCCTAAGCCGCCGTTTCCCCTCCTAAAGTGGAGATAGTAATTCTATCACCTGCCTTTTAACAGTCTAGTGATTAAATGAAACAATCCAAGCAAAGTGCTTAGTTCAGGGCTTCCCACAAAGACTACATTTGGTATGTTTTCAGATAGCAAGGAAAATGGATCTCAGGAAACAGGCAGAGAGCTGAGACGACAATTTAGACAAACACTGGACAGGCCTGGAAAGCTGCTGAGTGGCTGGCCATTTGAAGCTAAAACTTGGATTGGTGAGGACTATGATTTTTCTTCTCCATTCGAATTTTAACTAGAAATAGTAGACACTGATACAAACTGCATCAAAGAAGCTGAAGAAAAAGCACACAAGGATCTGAATTGCTTCCACTTTCCTTCACTGTGGACACTTCTGCTTTCGCTATGACACTGTACAATATCCACATAGAAGTTTTCCACCTTCACATAAACACCACCCAGGATTTCAGCTCAGGAGACCTCTGGGAGACAGGGGAGGGGAGAGTGGGCATGCAGAGAGAGGCTTGTTACAATGAGTATCCAAGTGACTCTCATGCTCACTGGCTCATCCACATTTTGGGAAACACTGGTTTGGAACGCATGAACATCAAACCTGTGGATGATCTTTACCTTCCTGTTGGTAAGCCTATTACCACACCTCTTCTTCAGTAGATTGGAATTCTGCGTAACTGAGATCAAAAAAGGGGATTCAGGGCTATGTTTTAAGAAATTTTTAAGCAAAAATTTACACCTGAAACTTACTGAACCACAAAATCTCAAGAGTGACAGTGAGCACCTGGGTGTCCTGGCTCAATATCCACACAATGACTGACCTCCATCCCTGGCTGTATCCCCACTCCGGATTCACCCACTGCCTGAACCTCACCGGTAACCAGGATCTCACTCTTTCCCACTGAGGTCCATTCTTTCTTTGGGCAGCTCACCCTGTTCAAACAGCCTTTCTAGTAGTGAATAGGAATCTGTCTGCCTCTGACATCCAGCTGTTGGTTCTACCTCTAACTCACAGGGTTACAGAGTAAGTCACAAGCCTAAGCCTTCTCTGCACACTAGTCCCTAGAAAATTTGAAGATAGTTGCTATGAGCCTGTGTGTTGTCTCTTGCTTTATCCACATTCAAGAACAAAGGAACTTGGTTATGTGTGAAATTATATCCTGAAAAGTTGTAGCCTATGACATTGTTATAATCATCATTTGTACTTATCTACCCCATCCCTGATCACACAATATTTTAACAGTGGATTTTGTTTCCATGTGATGCTAGAGCACCTTGCAGGAGGAGATTCCATCTTGTTAATCCTGTATCTCCAATTGTTTAGCACAGTGTTGGCACAGAAGGAATAGGTATATGCTGATATATGAATGAATCAATGAAAATATTGTACCTTTAAGAAAAAACAAATTAAACATTTCACGCTGGGTTTAGAGATAAAAGCCAGACTATATTTAAATGAAGATATTAAAGTACATCATTCATTTGCTTACAAATTTCTAATTATCAAAATACTTTTGAAACCAAACCAACCGTGCTGATGGTAGAAAATGTACCATAAGGGGGCACCGCTGAGCTACGTTTCTCCAAACACAGGTACAAAGCAGTGAGGGCTAACAAGTATTTGTATTTACTATGGGCCAAGCACTGTTCTAACTGCCTTGAGTGCATAAACTGCTTTAACTCTCCCCCCCTTGGAGGCACGCACAATGGCTATGGCATGTTACTATGAGGAAACTCGTACACAAAGCAGTTAGCCACTTGCCCAAGTTATACAGCCAGTGAGCCGTGGAGCCAGGGTGCAACTTGCACAGACAGTCTGGCTGTAAAATCTCTCAGTCACTATGTAAGATTCTTTCTCTAATGTTACTCTTTATTCTTGCATGAATGGCCATTACCTCCATCATCATTATATTTCAAAACCAATTACCATACACCTTCCCTGGTTTGTGTATCTCACTTTAACTTTAAATATTACATATAAACTACATTCTCCAGAAGTAAAAGTACACGTCCACTTTTTACTCTGGAAGAACTATTCTGAGTTTTCCCCAAAATAGGCAGAACTCATACTGAGTTTCAAGTTATAATTTTTTAGTAAAATCAGACATTAGCATTAAATAAACAAATGGCTAATGTGCCATAAGACAGATATTAAATCCCATTACAAAGGTAATTACCTCCTAATGTGACATTTCCATGTAGAAATCGTCCTTGATAAATAAGCCGTAGAATATTTGGGCTGCTGACCTGCTCTTCTTCCCAGTCTGAAAAGAACCAGTGAATTTGTTAGGTGTGTTTCAACACAAAATTAAGGTATTACCACATTGTTCTGAACTTCTGATCCAAATCAGATAAAGCACACCAAAGAAGACACTTGGAGCTTCCACTTAAGTACACCAGGCACCCCCCATGCTATCACTGCAGCCCCGGTTCTTGCTAGCTCTTCTCCTTCAAAATAAGAGCTGCAGGAAGACTAGTTTTTGCTTTTTAAGAATACTTAATGTGCCAAAATGGAGTCCTGAAGTTCGAAAATTAAATCATATGAGGTGTGAAAAATCAAATCCTACGTAGAGAAATGTCATCTGAAAATTAATTTTAGTTACCAGTAATCAACAGAGAATATTATAATATTCTAATATGTGTACCTGTTAAATATGTTTGAGGCTAAAAACAATATGTTTAACAAAGATTTTAAAAATAATTAATATATTGATATAGAGAATAACAAAAAAATTAGACCTCAAAACTGAAGAAAACAATTTTTTAAAAGAATAACATAAAATGTTTACTTTTAGACAATAGTGACATTACTTTATGGTCTTTTTGAAGTCATTGGTAAATATTACAGAAGATACAACTTTAATTCACTTTACCCAAAATATTCAGAAGCTAGCAAAAAAACACTATGGAATCTAGCAAAATGCACAAAGAAAATCAAAAGACAAACTGGTGGGCAGGATGAGTAACAGTTCACGTAAGTGTGTGGCTGACCAAACACCACTCTGTTAAAATAACGCTGTGAGGACACTGGTGTGTGACAGGGTATGGGGTTAGTAATTTTCACTAGCTTGGGGATATAATAGTTAAAGCTTGATTTTTATAAAGATTTGAGAACTCCATCGTTGTCTCTCTCAGCAATGCGGTATGATGAGTGCAAGAGCTCCTACTATCAGGAGATGATAACAGTCAACACCAAAATGAGTTTAAAACATCCCAAAGAGGAAGTGACGGCAGAAAAAGGGGGTAAATGGAACACTTTCTTTTTGCCTTTATTTTAGTGTTTAAAATGATGAAGATGAATTTGATAAAACCAGTGCCTCTCAGTGACTCAGCACAGCAGAAATGAGTACTGGGGAAAGAAATCTCAGTCATTTCTATTCCCTCCTTTCCCCTCCCCCCACTCAGGCCCCTCCTGCCTTTTTTCCATCCATCTTCCCTCCCCCTGGCATGCCTTCCTTACTTCCAACTCTACAGCTCCCAAATCCCTCTTCTATAAGAAAGGTAAAATAAGCCTCAAACACTTTTGTATGAGTTACTTTGACTCCATCATATGCAAAATTACAGTTTAATAGAATATTTCTGGTCAAGATGGAAGTATTCCATAAAGCCAAATGACAGTGATTATCTAATTCACAGAGAAAAAGTCTAAAAACCTTTAAAGTCTTTTGTGAGCTGCAGAAACTTGAAGCCACATATTTCATTATCTTGTACGGTGCCCTGAGTTCGGCATACACCACCGGTTTAACAAGCTAGCTCCCCTGCCCTCTCGGAGCACCTGAAATTTGGAGACCTGGAGAAGAACGACGCCTCAGGGACAGTTTCAGCTGCCAGTAACATGCACTCAGTGTGGCCTCTGAGCCAGTAACAGCTACATGTGTCACTGGTCCACCCATCAGCAACATCCCACGGAGCTGTGGAAGGTTATACTGAGGAAAACCAGTTCCTTCCACAATTATATTGTACAAAGTACCCTCTTTGACTGACTGAGTATTTACTACACTGCTATTATTAGCACCAATAAATATTTACGTTTGCTGACCTTTGGTGCATTATATCATGCAATGTGGAACTAGATTTTTAATTTAAATATTTTATGTAAAATAAAAATTAAATGATGTATTTTTATTTTCTACATTGTCTAAAATTTCTCAATACAACTGGCAAATTGGGAAAGGCTGGGTTCAAACACTTTTTTTGCGGAAATAAGTACCACAGGATTAACACAATCAATTTCCTGTGCTAGCAGATGGTTCATTCAATTGGGAAACTATAGCAAAGGCCTGCACTTGAGCCTTAGGTTTGTTTACCACTACTCAGGATATTCTAAGGAATTAAAACTGATTTTAATATCCAAGGCACCCAACTGTGAAGGTAAAAATATTTCTTTTACCTCAAGTCATAACGTTGTCCCCAAAAATAAATTTTTGAGGAATACTCAATTTTTGTCTTATATAATTTTTTCTATAATATCCATAGATGTCAAAAGCTATCTTTACCCTCCCTTCTGTTCAAAATCACTAAAGTAATGTTACGTCATATTTAGTTAAAACATCAGTGTTTGATTTTTAAAATGCTTTTCATATTGACAGCCCTCTCTCCTCCCTGGCTATGAAGACATTCCAATACGCCAAGGGCCCCTAGTTTAGCCCACTTCAGCTTTTCTGACACTTCTTCTTACCTGTAATCTTTACCTTCAGTAGCTTTCTGATTTAGGACAAACACTGACTTGTCCCTCAGTTATGAGTATGAAGAAAAGATCTAGTTATCTGAAAGTATCTAGATCTAAAGTATCTAGATACTTAAAGTATCTAAATCAGTGCTTCTTAAATTCAGGTCTATGAATAACAAAAACATGCTCTTAGGGTCTCAAAGTCTTTTTTTAAGAATTTTTAAATTGCCTTTTCATTTTAACGATAATCTAGAAGAGATTAGCTAGATGATTTGAATAACCCCCTTATAACCTAGTACAGACTTGGGGTTTTAATGCCCCTGTATGCATTTAAGTTTATGACTGAACTGGCACCAAGCAGGACTTCTTTAATTGTCAAGAGGCTATCAAGGAACGAACAGAGGCGGATTTAATACATAAATGACTCTTTCCTGCTGAGTGAGGGCTGAATGACAATTTGGCACACGGTGTGGGTGAAGGTTCTGTGGTGACTGGGTCCTCGCACAGCAAGCAGGGGCACACGCCTGCCAGCTTAATAGTGCCATATTTATGGTCCAAGCCATAAGTTGGTCTTAGGAAAAATATACCTTCCAGCACATTAATATTGTTAGTTTTAATATTATTGGTTTTAGAGTTATGTGTGCATTTTCCTTGTATATCTTTTTAGTTTTATGGCTGCATATGAGTAAATAAGAATAAAGAGTTTTAACTGGGTTTGATGTTTTTATCTTTAAAAATAAACATTGTACTAAAATAACTTAAGTCAGTACTAGGGAATCTACAAGAATTGTCTTCCTCTGACAGTTCCATATATTATTTAATGTAAAGAGATACTGATCTAATTTATTCATTTTTTATACACTGTGCTCTTTGTTGAAATACATCTTGCCCTTTAAAAGTCCAAATTGCTCTGGCTAGTAAAATTAAGTGAAATCAGCTCAGTCTTGTCACTATGGCACAGGAGAGAGAGGGTCAAGGTGAAGTGGGGAAAGTCAAAGGAAGAGCATGCACTGAAAGCGCACTTTAGGATGGCAAGACAGAGTCTTCCCACAGAGAACGGACCAGAGGAAGGGAGGAAGGATACCCACTCGCTCACCATTTTGGTGTCATGGACACTGGATTAAAAATGCAAAGCACAAATGGGTTTTATATCTTCTTGACTTGAGTAGTTCAGAGAACACATGAAGTGACATGAAGTAGAAATTAAACTTGTGGCAAACTCAATTTTAAATAGCTTATGCATAGAATAGACCAAAGAGAATATAATTTGTTAAAGGTAGTTTTCTTTCCTTTTTTTATGTCTTGGTATTAATAGGTTTACTAATTGGAAGTGTTTATATGTTAGCTGTAGTGTATTTTACTTTTTAAAAATAATTTTCATTTACATCAAGCAGTTCTGAGTCAAAAACAGGGACTTAGCATAGTGGCTCCTTTTCTGTTTCTCAGTGAGGTTGTTGAAGAGCAAAAAATGGAAGGTCACACAGTGATAATCTAAACTTTGAGCCTTATGCTCTCAATTAATTATTTTTTATATCTTATATATTTAAAACCTTTTCAAAATGTTTATGAAACAAGGTAAAGATAGGGTGAATTAACATTACTCATACTCAAGAGAAAAATACAACTCACCCATTGGCCAATTGTCATACACGTGCTTTGCAATGTCAGAAGCAGAATCATTAGGAGAAAACAGGAACTCTTTTGTCTTCCCGCTTACCAAGATAAGGCGCAAATTGATCTGAAAGAAGACAGTGATGCTTTTAATATAAACCTGCAACTTTTTAAATAAAATATGACTCAATTTTTCATTTTGATCACATTCTAAATTATTACTAATATCATTTCCTCGTTTGTATTTACTTAAATTATATAAAAACATTTTATAAAAGATTTTATTTATTTTTAGAGAGAGGGAAGGGAATGAGAGAGAAACATCAATCAGTTAACTCTCACATGCACCCTGACCAGGGAACTGAACCAGCAACCCAGGCATGTGCCCTGACTGGGAATCCAACCAGCGACCTTTTGCTTTGTGGGGTGATGCCCCACCAACTGAGCCACATTGGTGAGGGCTGTAAAATTTTTTTAGAGGATGGGAATTTGATATATGATATAATTTCTAACATTTACAACATATGAGGGAAGAGCAGATAGATATGCCATAATAAATGAACAATGGAAAACCAAAATCCATTATTATGTCTCTAAAATTTATTCCAACAATGTTCAGAATTGGACTTTTACAGGTTATCACTATTACTTCAGAATGCATATTTTCCATTGCAAAACTAACAAAAATGGTGACTCTGCAGATAACTTCACTCAACAGGAAAAAATGTTAGATATTAATCTACTTCTTGGAAAAAATAAAAAATTGTATAAAACTTTTTATTTATACAATTATTTAAACCTAAACAAATTAACCAGAAGCTATAATTTTAGAGAAGTTTATTATGGTTAATAGAGGAATCAATGACAGCAGTTACTTTAATCCCAAATGCATGATTGTGGATTTTCCTGGGAGAGGGAAGAGGAGATATGTATGACGAAGAGCACAGATTCTCAATAGAAAATCTAAGGTAGACAGTAAAATTAAAATTTTTGAGATCCACTGGATTTACATTTCTCACTAAATAGGTATTTGCTTATATGCTATTCTTTTTTTTTAAATTTTATTTACTTATCTTTAGAGGGGAAGGAGAGAGGGAGAGAAACATCAATGTATGGTTGCCTTTCCTGCATCCCCTGCTGGGAGTGGGCCTGCAGGGAACCAGCCTGCAACCCAGGCATATGCCCTGACTGGGAATCGAACTGCGATCGTCTGGTTCGCAGGCCTGTGCTCAATCCACTGAGCTACACCAGCCAGGGCCGCTTATATGCTATTCTTAACACATTTTCCAAAATGTTCACTTTTTAATTTTTATTTTTATGCATAATTAACTTGATAGTATTTTTTGAAATCACAACATCCATACACCTCCCTTTAAGTTACAGAAACACAAGTATGGCCTTCTATACTTCTGGGCCTTTGTTAAGACAACAAAAAAGACCTTCCTAAACATTGGGTCTGGTCCAGAGCTGAGCCCTGGCACGAAGCCCTGCTTCTTTATATAGAAAGAATAGAGAATGTCACTGTACCAGTTCAAATTGTACCAGGTCCCAGGTTACCTAATCTCTCATCTTCAATTGCCAGTATTTTTTTCTTACAAAAAAATACCAGAAAATCTGTAAGATGGCAAAGGCTACAATGATAAATTGGTGCCTGATGCAGCACCACCAAGACACCAATCTACCTGCTACCACCATGGCCACTGCCTCTCCCAGCACCTCACCACTCTGAAGATGAGTTGAAGGTCATAAAATATCTCATCCAGAAAAACGCTACATGCAGACAATTCTATATTCAATGGGGTACAACTGGATTCCATATCAGATAGAGAACTGAGTTCCATATTAGAATATGTATTCTAGGTATTTCCTATTTTAAAACTGGTATACATTACTCACCAATAAATTGGTAATTCACATCTAAAGAAGTTGTTTATTTAGGTGTTCAGAATGTTGGAAACTTTAGGCTCTAAATGTCTTTGACACAGACTAAAAATACTTTTAAAAATGTTAGCCCTGGCTGGTGTAGCTCAGTGGATTGAGCACAGGCCTGAGAACCAGAGGATTGAGGTTCGATTCCCAGTCAGGGCACATGCCTGGGTTGCAAGCCGGTTCCCTGCAGGCCAACTCCCAGCAGGGGACGCACAAAAGGCAACCATACATTGATGTTTCTCTCCCTCTCTCCGTCTCCTCTAAAGATAAATAAATAAATAAATAAATAAAATCTTTAAAATAAAAAAAAATGTTTACATGTGGGTAGGAACTTTTCAGTTTGATAGAGACCCTTCCAATCCCTACTTACTTACACTGTTCTGCTTCAAATATTTATGGTACCTGCCTGGCCCCCAAAACATTTGAGTTTTGTACGTCGTGAAAGTGCTTTGGGGGCCTCAAAATGAGAACAAAAAAACAGGGTAAGATTTTAAAATCTACTTACAGGAAGCCAAGCCTAATCACCTCTGTGGATGGGAAAGGAGGGAAATGTGACAATGCCCATAAATACATAAATCCAAGCATTTACTAAATCTTACAGTTAAAATTACCTAAAACTAACTATGACAGATAAAGACTGCGTCAAGAAAGAAATTTATGTCCAAAATTTAAAATAATAGCAAGAAACACAAAATTAAGTTAAATGACGTAACACACTGCCTAAAACACTTCAAGTGCCTGTAATGAATGGTGCCTGGAATATTGTATGCGTTTTATCAATATTTACTGACTAATATTTTAGTTTTTTAGTTTCAAGATGCAAGTGGAAATGTAGACTGAAAAGATACGCAGTAAGATTCAAATCTAGGCTTCAGCACTCTGGGCATTTTATCAAAGGGCAAATGCATTATGTGGAATGGACATTGATAATAGTAATTTTTTGGTAGTGATATACAGAGATGAAGATACAGTTCTAAATATGAGCTAGTTCCTTTTAAAAGATTATGCACCAATTATTTAAATATTTATTCATGAAAGGTCTTTTTACTTCTTCAAAGTAAAGCTAAGTCAACCTACAAAATACCTTAAAATAACCAATGCTTGTGAGGTAGTGGGAGCTGCAACACATTGATAATGAGTTAAAAACAAGGCTCCTATTTACAGCTTAAAAGATGATACACTACATATACATACTTGTCTAATAAACAAAACTATTAAGACTCTGGATGACTTGAGATAGAGCTCCTACTATGTAATAAAATTCTCAAGGGATGGTATTTTGATCATCCAAATGAATTACAAATTTTATAATTACTTTTGAGGCAAACAAATCAAATCAAACAAAACAAATAAAAACTAATACCATAAATCATGGTATTAGTGAGGCAGAACCACCATGATCCTGCTGTACAGCACAGGGGGCAAACATAAGGCCTGTGGGCCGAGTTGGCCCTCCACCTTGTTTTATCTGACCCAGCACCTTGTTTCTACCCAGTAGCAGTGCCAAGCTCTAGTTTAACTGTTAAGGAATAGTTACATTTGTACAGTCCTAACATTACATTCAGCCCTTTGAAGGCAACCAGGAGGCTGATGTGGCCCCTGGTGAAAATGAGTTTGATACCCCTGTGGTAAAGCCAATGCAAACAACAAGAATTCTTCAATGCGTGTAATTTCAAGTTTAAAAAAAAGTTTTCAGTCAAATTGATTATATCAATTTGCAGAAATCTCATCTAGAACTTAATTCAACAACTACTGCTTTCAGTTCGTCAGGATTAAAAAAAATCAGAGGAAGGAGAGAGAAGGAATGAAAGATGGAATTAACTGGAATGGTCTTTGGATATAAAACAGACGTTATGGAGGTGGAGCGTACTCTTTAAAAGAAAGGACTGTTTTTCACTAAGAAACAGATCAACACGTAGATAAGAAATTGCAACTTCTCTGAGAGTCTCTGAAGAAGAACATGATTACTGGGGTACTCTTACTTCACTTGAGGGGAAAGCACCTTTGCCTTTCTGGCGCTGATTCCCTCTTTTTTATTAAACGGCAAGCAAGAGGCCCAGTGGAAAAGGTGTAAGACTTTCTTTGAAAATCCCTTTTTAAAAGCTCTCAATTTATCTCGAGGGGATTATACTGTGTTAAAAAAAGTCAACCCCAAAAGGTTACATACTGTATGATTCCATACACATAATATTCTTGAATTGACAAAATTATGAACTGTAGAAAAGAAGCATGGTGGCCAAGTGTGAGAAGGAGGCATTGGTGGCTGTGTTTATGAAAGGGAAGCACAAAGGATCCTTGTGCTGGAACTAAGTGGTCATGTGAATCTGCACATATGATAAAACCGCAGAGAACTAAATACACATACAGACATGACAACTAGAGAAATCTGAATGAAGTCTGTGGATTTTATCAGCATTAATTTCCTGCTGAGATATTGTACCACAGTTCTATTAAGATGTTACCATTAAGGAAAACTGGGTTATAGGTATATGGGATTTCTCTGTACAATTTCCTACAAAGGCAGGTGAATCTATAATTATCTAAAAATACACAGAATTTTTTTTAAAAAGCACTCAAGTTGCTGAATTTTTTATATGGTATTATATGTCTGTCTTTACTTCTCTTATTTGCATAGAGATAGTATATGCAAATAAGAGAAGTAAAATAAATCGTTCTCTTTTTTTAAATAAATAGTTCTTTGTTTAGTTCTGAGAGGCTCTGAAGAAAATAGTTCTTTTTAAAAAAATAATATTGTATTAATAGCTACTTAATCTTGAAAAAAAGACAAAAACCTACCAGTGACTTCTTTTGAGGCAATGTATGAATCTGAAAATAGATAAGCATAATTTCCTTCTTTTAAAATTTATTTTTTTCTTAATTTTTAGAAAGAGGGGAAGGGAGAAAGAAGGAGAAACATCTATGTGAGAAAGAAACATTAACTGTCTGCCTTTGTACATGCCCCACCTGAACACCACACTGGCAATCCAGGCATGTGCCCTGACCAGGAACTGAACTGGTCACCCTTCAGTTTGTGGAATGACACAGAACGGACTGAACCACACTGCCTGGGGCAAGCATATTTTCTATTTTTCTAGAGTTATGGATTTGTAACTGACATATATTGAATTTTTGTTAAAGAAAAATGGAATAAGGGCAATAAGAAATGTGTTCATTTTTCTACATAGGACTAATATAAAACAAACTAAGCAACTGCAGTGCTAAAATATGGTAATCGTGTTTCATAAACTTTCTTTTAGCTGTCCATTTATTCCAACATTTTCTGAAGCAGACACTATACTTGGTGCCTGGATTACAAAAGATTTAATATGAAATCCCTGCGGATTTCATAGCCTTCAAACTATGAGAGAGACATACAAACATAAGTATGGCAGAGAAGCATAGCTAAGGGTAAAACACTTTAAGTGCCCAATAAATACTTGCTGAATGAATTTGAAAGGTAACAGAAGGAAAGCCTGTGAGCCTGAGAATCCAGAGTGGTCATGTGAATAAAGAAGAAAGATGCCAACAGCCTGCCATTTGTTGTGTGGCTTACTATATTTCAGGCACTGCACTTGGTCACCACTCCACCTAGCCAGACTCTGAAGAAGGTATTACTACCACGCCCGCCCCCCCCCCCCCATTTTAGAGTTGCAGGAATGAGTTTAGACATTAGCAAGGAGGGAAGCTAAGTGAGATTTGAACCCAGGTGTGCTAATAATACATACCGCTGTTCACCACTTGGCTAGAGTGAACCAGGTGGCCCCAGCAAATCCCTCATCATCATCTTCCATTATTATTCTCCATTCTCATCTCAATCACTCTTGCCCTCACTATGTTCCAATCACAGGTATCTTCTTTCAGTTCATCAAGGCCTTTACACAGGTTATTCCTTCTACTTGTAATGCTTGGTGCCCTGCGCTCTCCACCCCAATATATACACACTCTGGCTGGTATGTCTGAGAGATGGCATCAATAATATCTTCTAAGCCCAGTCCTGAATAAATAACGAAACTAATTTTTTTAATCATAGGACAAGAATTTCAAAACAAAATTAGAGAAGCCCAGAAAGCATTCCTATTCCCCACTGGGAGCAGCAGTCCTATTTGTGAGGAAGTTGTTATAAGTCATCCATGACAACAGATTTTAACCCCTAAGAAAGCACATGTGACTTCTTGCCTATGAATTTACTTGTAATATGGAGTCATAAACTGAAGTACACTGAGGTCTGCTACATGGATTAAAACTATGGAATCTTTTTCTACATTCCTTTTAGCACCTAGCATGGTATCAATTTTCCATATATATAAAATATTAAATCTATTTTCCATTACCATTAATCCTCTTATATCCCACTGCTCCCACCAATCACCAAACTGTTGTCCATGTCCGTGAGTTCTTTTTCCTTTTTGCTCAATCCCTCCACCCCTAACATACCCCCAGCACTAAGTATCATCCTGCTTTTATCTACGAGTCTGTCTCCATCTTCCTAATTAGTTCACTTTGATCATTAGATTCCATATGTAAGTGAAATCTTATGCTTTTGTCTTTCTCTGACTGGTTTATTTCACTTAGCATAATGTTCTCCAGGTCCATCCATACTGTCGCAAAGGGTAAAATTTTGTTCCTTTTTATGGCTGAGTAGTATCCCATCATGTAAATGTCCCATAGTTGTTTTTTACCCACTCATCTACTGATGAACACTTGGGATGTTTCCATATCTTGGTGATTGTAAATAATGAAATAACACTGCAAAGAACATTGGGATGCGAACATTCTTTCAAATTAGTGATTTGGAGTGGGAAAATGGAGACAACAGTATTAGAACATTAATAAAAATGACTTAAAAAATTACAAATTAGTGTTTTGGGTTCCTTCGAATATATTCCTAGAAATAGGATCCTGGGTCAAAAGGCAGATCGATTTTTAACTTTGAGGTATCTCCAGACTGCTTCCCACAGTGGCTGCACCAGCCTGCATTCCCACCAACAGTGCAAAAAGGGTTCCCCTTTCTCCACATCTTTCCCAGGACTTATTTCTTAATTTACTGATGACAGACATTCTGACAGGTGTGAGACGGTACCTCCTTGTGGTTTTAATTTGCATTTCTCTGATTAGTGACACTGAGATCTTTTCATATGTCTGTTAGCCATCTATATGTCCTCTTTGGAGAAGTGTCTATTCAGATCTTTTGCCTGTTTTAAAATTGGGTTGTTTGTTTTTTTGGTGTTGAGTTTTATAACTTCTTTATAAATTTTGGATATTTAACCCCTTATCCAATGTATTAGCAAATCTATTCACCCATTCTATGGATTGTCTTTTTATTTTGTTGATGATTTCCTTTGCTGTGCAAAAACTTTTTAGTTTGATGTAGTCCCATCAGTTTATTTTTTCTTTTATTTCCCTTGCCTGGGCAGATAGGTCCAACAAAAAATTGCTACCAGCAATGGCCAAGATTTTGCTGCTTATGTTTTCTATGATTTTTATGGTTTCAGGCCTAATATTTAAGTCTTTGATGCATTTTGAATTTATTCTTGTGTGTGGGTGTGTCCAATTTCCCCAACACCATTTATTGAATAAATTATCTTTAGCTCATTGTATGTGCTTGCTTCCTCTGTCAAATATTAATCGACTATAAAGTTATAGGTTTAGTTCTGGGCTTTCTATTTTGTCCCCTTATTTATGTGTCTGTTTTTATGCCAGAACCATGACTCTTTTGATTACTCTGGACTTATAGTATAGTTTGATATTAGGAAGGTGATTCCTCCAACTTTGTTCTTCTTTCTCAGGATCGCTGTTGCCTTCTGGAGTTCCATATACAATTCTGAAATATTTGTTCTAGTTCTGTGAATTACATCATTGGAATCTTAATAGGAGTTGTGCTGAACCTATAGATTGCTTTGTATACTATGGATGTTTTAATGATGTTAATTCTTCCTATCCATGAGCATGCTATGTATGTGCTTCCAGTTATTTTTATCTTCTTCAGCTTCTTTCTTCAGTGTCTTATAATGTTCTGTGTACAAGTCTTTACATCCTTGGTTGAGTTTCTTTCTAGATATTTTATTCTTTTTGAACCAATTGTGAATGGGGCTGTTTTCTTTATTCCCCTTTCTGTTAGTTCACTATTAGCATAAAAAATGCAACTGATTTTTGGATATTAATGTTGTATCCTGCTACTTTACTGAATTCATTTAAAATATTGTCTTTATACATAAAACCTCACTAGGATTCCTTATATTTATTTATTTACTTTAAAACACGAGATATGTTATTTTATTTCCTGTAAGGTACATAAAATATCTAATGGCACTATAAGTAAATGCGGTTTTTTTTACATTTTGAATTGTTTTATTTTTTTTAAATCTTTATTGTTATTATATTACGGGTGTCCCAATGTTTCCCCCTTTGCCCTCCTCCACCCAGCCCATGCCCCGTTCCCACAGCCAATCTCCACACCACTGTCCATGTCCATGAGGCATTCATACATGTTCTTTGACTAGTCCCTTTCCCTTCTTTCTACCCTTATCCCTCTCCCCTCTGGTCACACTGTCAGTCTGTTAAATGTTTCTATGCCTGTGGTTCTATTTTGCTCATTAGTTTATTTTGTTCATTAGATTCCTCCTATAGATGAGATCATATGGTATTTGTTTTTCAATGATTGGCTTATTTAACTTAGCATAATATTGTCAAGTTCCATTTACAGTGCCACAAAAGATAGAAGTTCCTTCTTTCTTTCTGGAGCAAAGTAATCCACTGCATAAATATACTACAGTTTTTTGATCCACTCATTTACCGATGGGCACTTAGGCTGTTTTGAGCACTTGGCTATTGTAAATAGCACAGCTACGGATGTAGGGGTGTTTAAGATCTTTTAAATTGGTATTTTGGGATTAGGGCATACTGCTAGCAGTGGAATTGCTGGGTAAGTTGTGACACCATAACAGTCCTAGAGGAAAACATATGTAACAGGGTGCAGCCAAGGGGGGGGCAAAAAAGGATTTGGAATGGGGTCCAGAACTCAGAGTGTTCAGGAAATATTAGAAAGACAAATAAGATGTCCTCACCCCTTGACCACCCCCACCCCCAACAAATGGAACAGCACCATTTAGTGTTGTTTTGCATAGCGACAGTTTTGCAAATAACCTCTAGAATGGTCATTTAACATATCTATAACCTTTAACTGGTTTCATCAATATGTTAAATAGCTGCAGCCATGCTCTGAGCCAGGGGGATGGAAGTGACTTCCACCCAAAATTCAATTGGGAGGCAACACCCCCTTGTTACAGTGCCTGTGTGAGAGCTTGGAGATGACTGGCTCCACGCCACAGGACCACGCCTGCCCAGACTTACTATGGCAGCCCAGTAAAGCCGAGAAGATATAGGAGTCCTAGCAGGTGTAGCCAATTGTGGGAGAAGTCAGAAATGGGGCTGCAGAAGAAGATTGGCTTGGGGATTTAAAGGCAGATGCAGCAGCCATTGAAGGGAGAACCACACACTTTTGACCAGAATGGTGACTCCTGCGGCCATGTGAGAGAGAATCACCATGTAGCTTTAGCAAGGCGAGTCATGCAGCTTTGCCAGAGTGGGGACCCCCACAGCCATGTGAAGGGGAGTACCACATGGCTTTGCCAGAGTGGGGACCCCCGCAGCCAGTTGAAGAAGAAAGCCATGTGCTTTTGGCAGAGTGCAGACCCCTGCAGCTTTGGTAGAAGAGGCCCACGCAGCTTTGAGATGGTCCCTTCAGCCAAGTGGCCTGGGAAGCAGGAGACACTTTGCCTGGAAAATGGATACAAAGAACTCTTGCCAGTAGACCATGAGAAGGTGCCACATGGCTTTGGAGTAATTGGTGATCCTGCCTGGACGGTGACACAGCTGACGGTGCCAGCAGCCTGAAACGCGAATGTGTGCTTCTTTTCCTGAGTTACAGTACCCCAAATTAGGGCAGGGGGAGAAGGAATCACTGTGGGCATCTGTGGTTATCCTAAAGTACTTTGATATATTAATGGGGACATTGGGTCACTACTTTAAGTCTATGTATAGCTTTATATAAACCTTTCCTTTCCTTTTCACAAATCTCTGGCATGGAGAGATGTCTTTCCTCTGGCAGCAGACAGACGAGCCCAGTAGGTATCAGTATACCATCCCTGGGAGGGGCACCTGTTCTGTAGCACTTTTTGGCATCCCTGGGTGGGCCAAATATTGCCCCCACCTAGGACTTCTGTTCTGTAACACATAGGCAGTAAAATTTCAGATATCCCATGCAGCAACATTTTTGGCAATATATCTCCTAAGGCACTGGAAACAAAGGAGAAAATAAAAAAACAAGATTACACAAAATTAAAAAGCTTCTGCACAGCTACAGAAACCATCATTAAAATGAAAAGGAAACCGATTGTATGGGACAACATATTTACCAGTGATACATCAGACAAGGGTTTACTCTCCAAAATACGTAAGAAATTCATATGACTCCACACCAGGAAGACAAACAATCCAATTTAAAAAATGGGCAAAGACCCCTTTTACAGTATTATGAGTACTATTATTCTTTAAAAATCTTAATTATTTAAAAAATGAAGAATTTTTCTAGTTAAAATTTGTCTTAAATTTTCAACTTGCCAGTGAGGCTTGGGAAAGTAACTTTTACTTTATCATGGTTTACCTCTAGGATACCTGAATACCTAACATCTAACTGATAATGGTGCTAAAACATCTATCATGGTTAAGACAAAACCAAAAATGTCAGAGGTTCTGGAAGGTCCACTATCTCACCTGGTTTAATGAGGGTAACTTAAACATTTCAACAAAACACAAAAGCCCTAAAATCCTGGGACTTGCCACAATAAAAGCTTATGTTTTGCTCAGGGGAAAAAAAATGGGCAAAGGACCTGCATAGACACTTCTCCAAGGAGCAGATACAGAGGACCCAGAGACATATGAAAGGATACTCAGCATCACTAGCCATCACAGAGATACAAATTAGAACCATGTTAGATATTACCTCACATGGGTCAGAACGGCCATCTATAAACAAATCAACAAACAAGTGCTAGAGAGGTTGTAGACAAAAGGGAACCCTGGTGCACTGTTGGTGGGAATGCAGACTGGGGTAGGTACTATGGAAAACACTACATAACTTCCTCAAAAAATAAAAAATGAATTCCTTATTTTTAATTGTAGAAACACTTACCTACCCTGGAAGACAGGAGGTCAGAGAGTTCCCTAGCTTATTTTCCCAAGTAAAACTTTTACAATAAATATCTAATTTTACTGGAAATATGAATTTCCAATACATGTAACTCATTCTAAAAAGTAGGTGAAGCACTATATTCCAAAGCAATATTAATGCTTTTTAAATTACATAAACTGTCAACTATTTACTCATTAAATTATGTTTTAAGCAATGAACATGGAAGTGAAGCTTCTGGACTATAAAAATGAATTAACAGTCAATTACCCTTCTTGCTCTCTAAGTAGACTGATTTTTGTTTTACCTCATCAGTGAAAAAACAAACACTGGGTTCTTATAAAAACAATTTGGAGTAAAATAACATAGCTCAAAACTTACACAGCACTTACTGCCCGGCACACAGTAAGTGCCTAATGAGCTATAATCACAAACTGTCATTATCATGATCATACCCATCATTAGTATAGCAAATCACATAATATTAACTATATAATGCTCTTTAAATAATTTGTAATGCACATTCACTTTACAATAAGTTTGGAAAACTTTGATAAAATTAAAATTCCATGAGAAGATTGCACAATACGTATTTTTTCAAATTCCAAATCTTGTACACTGAGAAAACACACTGATTTGAAATTAAATTATGGTTCTGTACGACATTAAAGCCCAACTATACAATAGCCCCTTTAAAATTTGAACACAGGCTATAAACTAGTTGCTTTAACCAGATTTCAGTTCACAATCGTACCAGTCTAATTTCTTATACATACCATCATTCAAATAGCAAATTCAAATGAAACCAAAGAACTTTCTCTGGGACACCAAATTTGTATCTAAGGAAACATTTGTTTTAAGGAGAATTTTTAAGTTTTGTATGCCTCAATTAAGAACACAAGTTCAAGCACTGGCTGGGTAGTAATGTTGGTTACAGTGTTGCCCTGATAATGCCAAGGTTGTAGGTTCAATCCCTGGCCAGGGCACATAAAATAATCAACCAATGAATGCATAACTAACAGGACACATTGATGTTTCTCTTTCTAAAATCAACTTAAAAAAAGAATGAAAGTTCAGTATAATTATTTCTGTCACGAAGAATTTACAATATTAAATTATAGATAGGAGATAAGAAACTGGCAAAGGCAAAAAACTGGAAGAGAGAAAAGCTTTTTCTATATTCATAATATATTTTCATGTATTTCAGGAAGATGACAATTCTTTTCTCTGTGCATTTCCTATTAGTGGAAATATGATGGTGTGAGTTTTTTGGCTAAGGAAATTAATATTTGTTGAATATCAACTATGTACCAGAAGATTCACTTACCTACATTATTTCATATAGTACTTTGTTTTCTCTCTAAATCACCTAGCTACTCCAATAAATCCAGGTAGGAGGACACAAAATGAAACTTTTAGATGTCAGTACTTTTCTTATTTGTTTTGGCTTTGCCATTATTTGAGGCTTCCACCACATTACTTCTGCTGTGCGTGTCAGTTCTCAGATTCTCTCCTTCCTATTTCTTCTACACTATTATCAAATTCTCAGAACTACTTTAAATTCCATGCCTTTTACAATAGTCCTCATTATTCAACTTTTAACACTGTAAGCAGTCTCAGTTCATAGACGGAGAGGGACAGACAAGAGAAAAAGCCCTGAGAGGCTTGGTAGTTATTAGGGGCAAAGTAGAACAGAAACCCGTTTCCTGTCTCTTAAGTCAGGGTTTGTTCTAGCATACCTCAATGTCTCTCAACCTCCCCCTAGAACTTTCTAAACATTGAATTCTTGTCTTATTCAAATAGACACTTGAGAAGAGCTTGTTTCTCTTAGGATTCATGAAACATACTAACATAAAAAGTTAGTATGTTCATCTGCAACATACCATACTAACTAAAAAGTAATCCTGCCTTTTTCTCTGAGTGATGGAACTTCTAGAGAATACAAGTAAACATTAAGAGAAAAAGTCCTTATTTATTACGAAATAAGTTTGGAGTTGTTGTTGAATAAACACAAATTTTCAGTTTTATAAAACAAAAAGGGTTCTGGAAGTAGATGGTGGTAATAGTTGCACAATATTATGTCTTCAATACCACTGAACTGTACATTTAAAAAGGGTTAAGCCTGACCAAGTGGCTCAGTTAGGTGGAGCATCATTGCATGCACTAAAAGATTGTGGGTCCAATCCTCAGTTGAGGCCCGTATGGGAGACAACTGATTCATGTTTCTTTCTCAGACAGATGTTTCTCTCCATACCTTTCTCTCCCCTCACCCTGCCCTCCCCTCCCAGACCATTCTGTGAGGCTTTGGCCCAGCCTCCAGTGGCAAACATTTATTGCAAAGTAACTTCCTAAAATCCATGCTAAACCATCCAAGGACAACATAACTGGTTCAACCGCTTTAGCCTTTTTATTTGCAAATATCCCTCTTCTGTGACCTGATTAGCGGCATTGGCTCCTTTGTTTTCTGTAAAAGGCAACCACCTAAAGCAATCTGTGTATAGTAAATAAGGACCATCAGGTAATGTGCAAAGAAAGCCAATAAAAGCCCATTGAGGAAAAGGCTTTGGCCCTCTTCCTTTGAGAGATCGGCCACCTTTCCTCCCCAAGCAGATCATGTCTTGGCAGACTTATTCTCATCTGTGGCAGCTGGGGGGCCCTGAGGGTGGAGCCCCCCCCCCACCCCCCCACCGCCCTGGTTTCCTCTTTCTCTAAAAATCAATAAAAACATATCCTCTGGCAAGAATTAAGAAAAATGATTAAATGGTAAATATTATATATATTTTACTACAATTTAGAAAACTGTATCCTCACCCAAGGACATTTTTTCATTGCTTTTAAAGAGAGAAAAAGAGAGAGAAACATTGATCAGTTGCCTCTTGCATGAGTCCCAACTGGGGACTTAACACACAACCCAGGTATGTGCCCTGATCAGGAATTGAACACCCTACCTTTGGGTTACAGGATAGCACTCTAACCAACTGAGCCACATGGCCCACTGTTAGAGGATGTCAAACACCTACTGTTAGAGGATGCCACAATGTCTTTCCTTTTTACAGCATAACTGTAAATTAAATATTTGTATCACTGCTGTATGAAAGGACTGGCTATACCCAGAGACAGTCTTTAATATTAGACCCAAATTCACATAAGATGGACACCTTAAAAATACACAATTGATAACACTTACTTATCATACTTTTTTTTAAGAAGATGAAAAATTACTTTAGACTTGATGCTATGGCAATGGTTAGAAAATAATTTTTTAAATTCCCACCTGAGGATGTATTTTCACTGATTTTCTTAGAGTGGGAAAGGGAGAAAAACATCAACGTGAGAAACATTGATTGGTTGCCTCCTGTTCATGCCCCAACCGGAGATCCAACCTGCAATCTAGGTATGTGTCCTGACCAAAAATTGAACCCTCAACTTATTGGTGTATGGGATGACACTCCAAGTAACTGGAGTTTACTCCCAAGTCACCCAGCCAGGGCTAGGAAATTTTAATATGTGCCTTTGCCCTATGAAAGGGAAACTAACAGTTGTCTAAGGGATTGTCATAGATGACTATTTAAGTTCCTCCTAGCTCTAATATAATCTAATTAGCATTTTAAAAGGCCATATTACTTAGAAACATAACAATTTTTTATGCATGATAAAAAATATATGAGGTCTGTCCAGAGAAAGTCCAGCCACTGTTAACACAATGAGAATGGTTTATGTGACATGATGTAACCTGGCAGCCAAGGACAGTGGACTGGAATGGGCATGTGTGAACAATGACAACTCCACTGTACAAGTGTCAGTGGGGGCAGTAGACACGAATGAGTGAACATGTGTACTGTGTGCCCATTGCATTCAAAATGACTGAGCGAGAACAACAAATCTGCATTCAATTTTACATTAAGCTTGAATGTTGCTCCACAGAAACTATTCAGATGATTCAGAAGGCCACAGCTATGGACAACTGTTGACTGGCAGCTTCATCATGACATTGCGTCCATTCATGCATCACATCTCATGAAGAGTCTTTTGGCAAAACATCAAATGACACAGGTGACTCAGCCCCTCTACACCCCAGATTTGGTACCCTGCAACTTTCGGCTTTTCCCAAAATCAAAATCACCTTTGAAAGGGAAGAGATTTCAGACCACCAATGAGATTCAGGGAAATATGATGGGGTGGCTGACGGTGACTGGGAGAACTGTGTGAGGTTCCAAGGTGCCTACTTTGAAGGAGACTGAGGCATCACCATCCTATGTACAATGTTTCTTGTAACTTCTTCAATAAATCTCTCTATTTTTCATATTACTATACACGGCGAGATACCTTCTGGACAGACCTCATACATAGGATAAATAAATATTCAGTAATGATTAATTTGTTCCTATCAGTGACAATTTATACTTGAATTAACAGAGATGGAATGATGTAAACCTACTGCCTTCATTTCCTCATCACTAAACTCTTATTTTTAATTCCCAACATAGCTCTGTTGGTTAGAGTGCTGTCTTGATATGTCAGATTGCAGGTTTGATACCCAGTCAGGACACATACAAGAAACAACCAATAAAGGCATAAATAAGTGGAACAACAAATCAATGTGGTTTTTTTTCTCTCTCTCTATAAAATCAGTAAATTAAAAAAAAAAAACTAAGATAAAAATTCCCTTTAAGCCAGTGCCTACTTGAAGCTACACTACTGAACTGTATTCTTAAAGGACTACTAAGTGATCATAAGTGTACAATCACTTAATTTAAAAAAAAAAAGATTCTTTTCATTTGTCATCTTCCTTATTTTCTCCACAACATTTAACAAGTTTAAGTCCTTCTTTCTTGAAAACCTTTCCTCGTTAGGTTTCTATAATTTACAAATGTGTTATCTGGAACACTAACCTCCATTAAGTATTCTGGGGGAGAAGAGGGCTCAGCAATTGAATAAATCTGCAAAACATTACTCCATGTATCAGCCTCTTAGAGATTTGCCATGTGTGCTAACATATTAAAAACCCAGATAATTCTTGCAGTAAACAAATTCACTTAAACAGAGTTGTAGAGTTTAACCACAGAACCAATTTTCTTTCCCATATTCCATCTTAACCACACCACCGATCTAGTGTTTGATAAAACATACTGTGGGAAATAGTAAACCTTCTTTGATGCTCTCTTTTAGTTGTTTCCCCCCACCCTCTCTTGTACTCCAATTATGGGCTTCCAAGAGTCTCTCATCAATCTTTTCTTTCCCTAATACTCTAAGCTTGAGAGAGCTTGTCCACACCCAAGACTTCAACTCATGTTATCTAGCTGGAACATTCCCAAACTCATTCTCCATGGAACACCACTTTCATTCTTCCAACTGCCAGCTGACCATTTCTAACTGGATAGCCTGTTCTCCCCTCAAAATTGTTATGGTTAAATTTGAACTTATCTCTTCCTAAGTAACAGGTAATTCCCCTGACTTATTACTTCTGCTAAATTCTTCTGGTTTCCCACTCACTCAGGCTTGGAAGCTCAGAGTCATCATTTACTCTGCCCTTTTTTCTCATCTCCCCTTCATCAGTTACTAAACTTTCAAAAATTCTCTCTGCTGCCCCTCTCATTCCTAATCCAACCACTCAGTGTCAATGCCAAACTTTCAATGGTTTAGAATTCTGCCAGGTGTACCACAGGTGGCTAACACAGTACTTTCTGTGAAGTACACAGTTAACTATCATACAATAGGTAT
Organism: Sturnira hondurensis; assembly: GCF_014824575.4. Taxonomy (NCBI): domain Eukaryota; kingdom Metazoa; phylum Chordata; class Mammalia; order Chiroptera; family Phyllostomidae; genus Sturnira; species Sturnira hondurensis. Next base: position 21,816,100 of record NW_028079044.1, read on the forward strand.
TATGTCCATGTTGTCGATGGCAAACTGGGGCACAGAGGTTAAGTAACTTCTGAAGATCACGTAGTTTATACTCCAAACCTCTCAGTCCAATCCAACCACTAACATTTCCCTACCCAAATTTCTATTCTGGCTAAATTGATACATTCATTATTAATCCTATCCTAGCAAGAATCACAAGAATGACTTCCTCTCACTGAAGTTCTAATTCCTCCTTTGAAGCCTCTGTGACCACTCTGGCCTATACTACTTATTCCTCCCTCACAAGCAAGGATCAGGATGACCCCAATATGTCCATGTTTGCCTGGGACAATTCTTCTTCTTTTCTTTTAATCCTCACCAGAGGACATTTTTCACTGTCTTTAGGAGAGAGGAAAGGAGCAAGAGAGAGGGAGGATGTGGGGGGAAAGAAAGAGAGAGAAAGAGATCAATGTGAAAGAACATCAATTCATCATTTGGTTGCCCTCTTATTCATGCCCTGACCAGGGATCAAACTCACAACTTGGGTATGTGCCCTGGCCAGGAACTGAACTCGCACTCTTTCAGTCTAAGGGATGACACTCCAACTGAGTCATACCAGCCAGGGTTGCCTGGGACAATTTTGATTTACATCTGTTGTCTCGCTAGTATGAACAGGGACCCCTTTTACATTCAAAAGCATCTCTATCTAGACAAACTATAAGGCCATCCTACACTTATCATATCACTTATAAAAACTAAAGACAGTTTATGTATGTGTCTTAATTTTGCAATTAAATCACTCTTCTTATTGGTTGAAAATCAACCTTAAGATTTCTTAATAGTTCTTTTCTAATTTTTATCAAAAGCATAATCCCTTGCATGTGAGGCTAAAAATGATTCTGGAGATGAGGTGACTTTGGCTGTGTTTTGTTGCTGAATTAAATCCTGCTTTTCAATCATATGAGGAAAAATATACATTTTAAATTAATGCATAGAGTTAATCTTATAAGTTACCTTGTATAGTTACCTGAAAAATAGTAGGTATTTAATATATTGGAAGATGAATGAATGATGTACCAGAATATTCTAGACTATAGCCAACATTCCTAAAATATTTTAATAATGTAAACATAAAAGGATACTTTAAGTACAACCAGAAAGCAAATCTATTAACAATAACCAAGGAAAAATGCACTGTAATGTTATACTGTACTGTTACACAGAGCTGGGTGATGACACACTATTCTCTATACACAACTATCATGGAATACAGGCTCTGAAACAGACCACAGTGATAATGAAAATCAGCTGCCCTGAAGAATGAAAAAACATTTAAAAAAATCATCCTATTCTTTACAATATGTTTGTCAGTCCACTCATTATTCAAGTGATAGCAAGCTCTCTTATTTAATAAGAATACCTTCTGTCTGACTCTGAAGAAAATGATTGTTTCGGGCTGCCTAAGCTCTACAGTTCTATTCAGCTGGCACAGACAATTTGCATCAACCTGTGACTAGTGATACTGTCCCTTAGTGGTGTCTCAGATAGCCACGACCTCATGTGCTCTTAACATGGAGGCTCTCATTTACAAAGTAGTGTCTCCGAAATTCTCATGAATTCTTACTTGAATGCAACTGCATTTTGCTCATTATTATTTACTAAATCTAAAAATCCTAATTAAATAATTTATCAACTTACTTAGGAGAGCATGACAAATTATTCAGAGGCAGAGCTCTGCACAACAAGCAAGGAATCAGATGGGCAAATGTGATAAACACACCATTGTGAGTATATAATATTCAATACAATTACCAGTAAAATACAGCATAAACTCCTGCAACTATGCAGCACACACCACCTAAGAATGTTAACTAATATAATTATTGGGTGCTAGTCATTGCAAAAAAGAAACCTTGAATACTCATAAAAAGTGGTTACAGAATATAAATCCACCATCATGAAAACACTTAATATTACAACACAGAAAGCAAAACAAATGGCAGCAGACGCCAAAGAGTGAAAGTAAAGGGAACTACAGAGCGGTAATGTACAAATTAAAACTAGAAGGAAAAATTTGACAAAGAAATAGTTAAGCAGAAAAACAGATGAACTCCTGGGAAAAAGTAAAAGTAATAAACACCAAAAGAAGGTATATTTATAAACAGGAAAGACTGTTAAGAGCATGTCAGACAATTACCTAAAGACACGGACATGAAAAGAGCAGAATGCACTCTCACCAGAGAAACAATTCAGGAACTAAAGGATCAAGGTATTGATTAGAAAATATCCCAATATACTTTTTTGCAAATTTAGACTTAGGTTTCGAGTTAAAGAAAAATTGTCTCAAGTTATAAAGAAACCAGAAGACAGCTAGAAATCCAAGTAAATTGATGTAGGATGTTATTATGTATGACAACCGTCAGACTTGAAGTACATGCTGAACAATATGCTAATTGTTTATTCAATGACATAGCCTACATTTCTATCTATTAACAAAACTGCAAGAATATGTGAGGAATTTCAATTTATAGCAACAATAATTCAGAATAGCCAACACCATAAAACAGATATAACAGGTAAAGATTTTCGGTGAGTTTCTGGATCTCCCATTAGAAGAATTAGATTTTTATTTTCAGAATATTCATGACATTAATGTTTGAACAATTACCAATTCCTAAGGTACTGTCCTTACTCTATCTTGAAAGTTTTAGAAAGTATGATTACGGCATAAAATGCTTTCTTAGGAATATACTAAAATGATTTTTCCCAGTTTCTTCTAAAGCAATTCAACAATGCTAAGACAGAATATGTAATAACACCAGATATGCATATGCACATACCTATATGTATGTTGACCTTTCCTGGCCTAGCTTAGTTATTTTTGTCAGGTGGAAACTAAGTATGCAGGTAAAGGTTAATTTAATTTAAATAATTCAATAATGATTTCAGAAGTCAGAAAGAATATATGAAGACCGTGAATCCTGCAACAAGAGAGGCTACTAGTGCATGTGATTTTAAATGGTATTTTGATCACAACTATTTGTCCATAGCTACACAGTTACCAGGTTTTGTTAATGATTTTCCTTCTGCATCTATTCTTCCCCCCACCCATATTCATCTGCCCACATCCTAGTTTAGACCTTTATCATTAGTTAAGTAATCTACTAACTGGTCATCTTGGGCATTCTGTACCCTCTCTCTCATACATCTTGTTCTAGTTAATCCTGTGTACAATAACTTATCCATGCAACAAATATTTATCAGGCATTTATCATGGGCCTATATGAATGCTTGAATATTTGACGCTTACCACAGCAACAGAAATCAGCAGGTATACTTCTGTATGTGTTTCTGAGATCATGAAATTGGCTATGCATCTGATTGTTTTCTGCCAGCAGTGGGTGAGGAAGATCTAATTGCATCTAGACACACACACACAAAAGGCAGAATTCTACTCAAATCTTCTGTCATGATTATTGCCTACTGCAGCCAAGATACTCTCTTCTTAGCAATCCTAAGTGATAAGACTACAAATATTCATTTCACATTCCAATATTCATACTATTCAGTCATGAATGGAATGTTTATCCTAAAAATCACAAATTAAATCAACTCAATTACATATATTAAAATGGAAGCACATCGATCAATAAGTAGATGAAAAGATTCTCAATCACTGAAAAGTCAGTCATCAGAGAAGTAAAAATTAAAAACATAATGAGATACTATACTGAGATAGGTTGTGAGTCTGTGGTCACAACATTCTTATCAACCAATCAATACAAAACCTTAATCATGTTTGTACAGTTTTATGAATCTTCTAAACATTCACTGAATTGTATACTTTAAAAGGGTGGATTTTATGGTATATTGTGAGTTATATCTCAATTTTTAAGAAGTGGAATTACAGTGATCCTGAACCTAATTGAATCTCTAGTTTACAGGAAACTGGGGAATAGAGGAAGAAATAAAATGACACTACAAAAAAGCAAAACTTAACCAAATTCAACATGTAGTATATTCTACAATATATAAGTCCTGTTTTTCCAACAAAGCAATGGCACTGGAAAGAGAAAGGGGGCTAAAGAGAGAAGGAACCTCAAGTATAAAAGACATTTAAGTGACATAATCAAATGCAATGTGCAAACCCTTTTCAGATCTCCATTTGAACCAACTATTACTCAGGGAAATTTGAATATGGACTGGGGATTAAATGTCACTAAGGAATTACTGTCACAATGAAGTTATGTTTATATATATTCTTATCTGTTAGAGATTCATACCTACAGTTTTAAGGGGAAACAACAGCATCTGAGATTCGATTTCAAGTACTCTACTAAAAACAATTGGTGGGGGAGGATGGTGCTGAGTAGATGTAACAAGAATGGTCTATGTTGTTAATTGTTGAAGCATGGAGATAAGTACATAAGGGTCTTTTAAATGATCTTTTCTACTTTTATGAATGATTGAAACATTCTATAATAAAAAGCTTTTTCAAATGATAATTATAAAGCTGTCATATTACTCTAAGAAGTCAAATTGTCTTAACAATGAAAACTACATGTATTGCTAAATATACAGACTGCTTGTTTGTGCATTCTTTTTAAAGAATTCAAAAATCTTCCAGGAAGCAGAAGAAACTTTTCTAATAAAACAATTATATCATCACTAAGAATTTTAGAAAAACATTCCCATGAAACTTTTAGGGTTACCTCTCAGCTGCTAAAATTTCTTCAAGACTAGAGAAGCCCAGGTAGGACAAGGATGGAATCTTACCTGCAACCACAACTGCCAGACTAACCCTGCTTCTTTTTAAAAATTTTATCTATCTACTTATTTAATTTTAAGCAGAGGGAAAGGGATGGAGAAAGAGAAGGAGAAACATTAATGTGTGGTTGCCTATCTAGCGCACCCCCTTCTGGGTACCTGGCCCATAACCCATGTGCCCTGAATAGGAATTGAACTGGTGAACCTTTTTTGTTGTTGTTGTTGACATTTTATTATAGATATTTAGTGATATTTTTCTTTTCTTTCAAATTATTTTATTGCTGTTTAATTACAGTGGTCTGCATTTCCTCCCACTAATTCCGCCACCCCAGCCAAACCCACCTCCCTCCCTTGCATCCACCCCTCCCCCTTTGTTTTATCCATGTGACCTTTATACTAGTTCCTGAAGAACCTTCTCCCCATTGTCCCCTCCCCCCCATTATTGTTAGACTGTTCTTAATTTCAATGTTTCTGGTTATATTTTGTTCGCTTTTTTCTTTTGTTGATTATGTTCCAGTTAAAGGTGAGATCATATGGTATTTGTCCCTTGCCGCCTGGCTTATTTCACTAAGAATAATGCTCTCCAGTTCCATCCCTGCTGTTGCAAAGGGTATAAGATCCTTCTTTGTTCCTGCTGCTTAGTATCCCATTGTGTAAATGTACCATAGGCTTTTATCCACTCATTTACTGATGGGCACCTAGGTTGCTTCTAGCACTTGACTATTGTAAATTGTGCTGCTATGAACATTGGGGTGCATAGGCTGTTTTGGATTGGTGTTTCAGGGCTCTTAGGATATAATCCTAGCAGTGGAATTGCTGGGTCAAAAGGTAGTTCCATTTTTAGTTTTCTGAGGAAATTCCATACTGTTTTCCACAGTGGCTGCACCAGTCTGCATTCTCACCAACAGTGCACTAGGGTTCCCTTTTCTCCACATCCTCTCCAACACTTGTTTTGTTGACTTGTTTATGATAGCCATTCTGACTGGTGTGAAGCGGTATCTCATTGTGGTTTTAATTTGCAACTCTCTGATGCCTAGTGATGCTGAGCATCTTTTCATATGTCTCTGGGAGCCCTGTATGTCTTCCTTGGAGAAGTGTCTTGAACCAGCAACCCTTTGGCTTGCAGGTCAGTGCTCAGTACATTGAGCCACACCAGCAAGGGCTGAACCTGCTTTTTATAGCTGTTATATCAATGTTTCCTTAACTTACAGAGGAAGTCCCTCAGAATACTCCCTCAAACCTAAACAATGGCTTACAAACCTCCAAACAAGACATCTGATTATTACATGCCAGAAAGCTGTCAAAAAAAATACACAAATCACCCATCTTTTCAGTCAACAATTACAATAAAAGCTTTAAAGAATTTTAAAATATTCAAAGATCCATTTTATATGAATGGTGCCTTTACCTTCAGTAGGGCAACCTGAATGACCATATGTAGAAACTTTGACCCTTAAAATTCAAGTTTATTATTAATGTATATATCACCTGTTTATTTTTTATTTATTTAATTCATTGTTGTTACTTTTTTTTTTTGCCTCTCAAAGAAATCTATAACCCCTACTCGGGTAATTACAACACACTGACTAGATTTCTATTTATTTGAAACTTAAGATATACAAATGCTTCTCATACAACTATACCAGAAGTCAAACCTGGTAGAATATGTATCTTTTCATATATTTCCTATCTTTCTGGGCTGTAATTCTTCTAGGTGATAAAATAGTGAGTGATTTAATCTTGAATCCTTCTCACAACCTGGTCTGAATTCTGATCACAACTGGTAAGGCCATTCCACTGAAAGGTGTCATTTGCAGATTCTTTCAGCTTTTTCATTTGGTACTGTTGTAAATTCAGCTGCTATTCCCCAAGGGTTTCATATGCTAGATTTTGGGAAATTACAGGAAGAGTTTAGGAAAATACTTTAGGATAGGACCTATCTGTCATGTAAAAGAACATGCTTTATTTAGTGTCTCTTTTCTTTAACCATTGACATTTCAATTATAGTGCTATGGAATAAACAGTTAATATATTTATAAATTATTTACAAGTTAATTAGTATAAATATCTAATGAAAACACAACCTTATCAAAGACTCTAAAGAAAAATAATTTGTAATATATTTTCCTTGTTCTCCAGATTTTACTTTATTTTGTATTATTTATTATTTCTTATAGCTTCTCAGAAAACTGACCTAATTAGTAAAACACAATTCTTAGGTTTGAGTAGATGTCTCCTTTTTAAAAAAATATATTTTATTGATTATACCATTATAGTTGTCCCCTTTTCCTCCTCTGTACTCCCCTCCACCCTGTACACCCCCTCCCACCTATATTCCCACCCCCCCGTAGTTCATGTCCATGGGTCTGTTCTCCATATTTTAGTACCTATGCTCTGTTGGTTTTTGTATTTCCATCAAAACAGCATTTCTTAAGGTCAGAACAAGGAGAGAGAAGAGTGTGCTAGATGGCTTTGCTCACTGTGAAAAAAATATAATGCTGATAGTAAAGGAAATAGGCTTAGTTGATGAGTAAAGAATGTTTGAGAAGTACAGACAGAACCTTAGAATTAAAGGCATGTAATGTCTCTGTATAATGTTTCCACCACATAAACAAGCCCTAATGTTCAAGGTCTCCAAACATATTTATGTCCACTGGCCAGAATGGTGCTGGAAATAGACTCTTCTAACTCTATGCTGACATTTCCCAATATATTTTCAAATCTAGAATTTAATGTATATTACATATATTACCTGCATGCATTTGGCAAGCATTTTACCTTTTTGGCTATTGCAAAGATCAAATAAAATAATTATAGATATTTACTGTAAATTATAAGACCTTAAAGTGCTGTAAGTCTTGGATTTATATGTAAGTAGTAACTGGCTTCAATCAAATGAACTGCTTATGTTTAATTTGTCCTTTTCCTAACTTTGCTCAATTATTTCCTACCTTACATATAAAATCTGCCATATATTTAGGTCTATAAATCCTTTGAGAGTTAATTAAATATGTTAGTTATATCTCCTTGATTAGATGGTAAACTCCTCAAGGATAAGAATCACGATATTTTGTACTCCCCTTCTATGTCTTCACTTCCTTCTGCTTTCTCTCACCATTAGCCAAGTTTTCACAGTAAGTATCTGTGGTAGCATCATTAAACATCTTTAATGAAGGCACAGTACATGTACTGAACCAGCTAACCATCCTCCCTCATGTGTCAATAAAACCATCGATGGGAATTAGAGAGAAAGAGAAAATACCATGATTTGCACCATCAACAATGCAGTCTCTAAAAGGCCACAGCAACCAACTACTGAAGAGCTGACCCTGAAAAGCAGTAGCTACAGCCCAGCCCCTAAGTTTATGAACAATTCTTGGCCCAAAGACTCAAGGTCCTAGGAATGTCTGCAATCATTCTACAAATTTTTTAGTCTTGAAACCATTATTATTGTGATCACGTAAATTTGAATAAAGTAGCCAAAAGAATGTATAATTAGAAAATATGTGCAAAATGAAAACTTCTAAGTGGTCTTATTCTGCTGTAGCACAGCTATTACACAAAAATACATGAATCACTACTCATTACGTGAGAAAATTTAGCAAAGAAATTGAAAAACTTTAAGTCTTATAGTACTCTTCAAACTACCATTCTAATAATTTGTGACATGCTTGATATTTTCAGCGGTGGTAACAATAATAAGATTTAATGACTGCTTCCTGTGTGTCAGAGACTGTGCTAACTACAATTATATAAAGCAGACATTACCTTTATTTTCCAGATGTGGAAACTGAAGCTAACTCACCAAACATTTCACCAAAGTTAACTGGAAGAATGAATGCCGATCTCACTATCTCTGAGCCCAAGCTCTTAACTAAGATAGTATTTCTCAACTTCAGCATGGTTGCTATTTCAGACTGGGTAAGTCTTTGTTGTGGGGGCTGTTTTGTGCACTGCTAGGTGTGTAATATCATTCCTAGTCTCTCCCCACTAGGTGTCAGTGCATCCTGCCCTCCAACAAGTCACAGCGATTAAAAAAAAATATCCCCAGACATGGCAACGTGTCCTGGGGGCAAAATCATTTGGTTAAGAATCACCCGGGCTAAGCTCTATAACTTTTTAAACATCAAGACATCAAGACCATGTTCTTGGAGAAATATACTTGTGACTAATTACCCACATCTGTCATGGGCAAAGGGTAGGGCTGGATGGAGCCTGACAGGATGGACAGAGCTAAGGTACAATGATGCCATATATTGGACTGGCAAAAAAGTTTGTTTTTTTTTCTCCCCATAGGATGGCTCCATTAGCACTCAGTTGTCTTTAACTTCATTCGAAACAATTTTGTTAAAATATATTGTGATAGCTGTCATGTCAGCATGCATTTAAAAAAAACCACCAAAATGGGTGAATTTTTGAGTAGCCATTTTAATATTGAAAAGGGAAGAAAATAGGCAACATTTTTGGCATATTGTGCTTTATTATTTCAAGAAAGGTAAAATGCAACTGAAATGCAAAAGATTTGTGTAGCGTATGGAGAAGTTGCTGTGACTGATCAAACATGTTAAAAGTGGTTTGTGAAGTTTTGTGCCGAAGTTTTCTCACTGGACAATGCTCCACGGTTGGGCAGACCAGAAGTGTATAGCAATCAAATCAAGACATTAATTGAAAACAATCAGTGTTATACCATGAAATAGACAGCTAACATACTCAAAATATCCAAATCAGTAAAGTTACTGGTGAAAATGAAAAATATGTTTTATTTCATGAAAAAAACTCAATGGATTTTTTTGGCCAACCCAATATTTAATGACTCAGACTGAAGTCAGTAAATGCCTTTTAAAATTGTACCAAAAGCTTTTCTAAATTGTGAATACTGAGTTGTTCTTTAGCTTAAATACAGACTGTATTAAAAACATTGTCCCTATCCCAAAATGCACTTCTATGTATATCACAAGGCCAGTGCCTGGAAAGATATGTTGGCCTTGGCTTTGTCATTCTCCTTAACCCAGTAATATATCTGCATATTTATAACTTCTTTCTGTGTGATTAGTAATGCTTTATTCAGTAGCTTGTGCATCAGTGGAGCAGTTTTTAGGTCTTACCATAATAACCTCTTCTTTTTTTGGTACTGTGGTGCTGTATTTACCAATTAATTTTTAATATATAGCATATAATATCACTTCAATTATCAGTGGTTACAGTATGTAGTTTACACTAAAATGATAAAATCACAAAGATCAATATCAAAAAGTACTTATAAAGGCTGTTTAATGTGCATTTGTTAACAATAACTGTGATTTTTACCCACTACAAGTAATTTATAGAGTATATTATTAATTGCATAATCCATTAAAAAGCAAAAGATAATTCTTTTAAAATTTGGAAAATATAGAAAAAAATTTAAGTGGCAGAAAAGCCATCCATGTTGTTCCCACCCAAAAGATGACTAGTGTGAATATTTTGGTTTATTTGTTGCTAATCTTGCAAGTAATAATTGTTAAAAGTAAGTCTTAAATAAAGTTTGGGGTTTTTTTTCAGATTTTTCAGGTTTGAATTTAGGAGTCTGAATCTGAAAGTTTATTGAGATTCTCATTTCTCTTCTGTAGAGACTTGACTACTGTTAACGAGAATATGGGTACCACAAACGTTAACATTTAGAGAATTCACTTTCAATCAAGTCAGGGCCACTTTTTGCTATTGTATGTGTAGGAGAATGATGAATAAACTGACAGGAGACATGGATTCTCCTATTTCTGGCTTTTATACTAACTTGCTATATAGTTTGACTATATATGGCCTGATTCCCAGCCCACAATAAAATGGGGAGCTGGACAAGAATCTAGCTTGCTGGTCTAGCTCCCCATACTGTTTCTGAGTTCTGTGATTCTAGTACCCCATACTTTAGTTCTCATTGCCTTTAGCAATTCACTTTGTTTTTAATCATAATTCTATATCCAGTTTGCCGTATTAGTTCTATGAATCTTTAAAGCTTGTTTGTTTACTTATTTATTTTCAAAAGGGGATGTGAGAGAGAAGAGGGAGAAAAATATCAACTGGCGCTCTTCCCTACATGCCCTGACTGGGAACTAAACCTGTAGCCCAGACATGTGCCCTAAATGGGAATCAAACTGGTGACTTTTCAGTTTGTGGGACAATGCCCAACTGAGCCACACTGGCCTGGGCAAAATGTATGAATTTTTGAAGTTCTTTTTTTACTCCAGTAACTATTTTTATTGTTGTATGAATGAGTTTAATAAGTATGAACAAAGTGTCAAGCAGAAAGTCTTAATAGCATCACTGCTTCCTTGAAGGCTGTGTTTGACCTACAAAAAGCAGTTTGGCTTGTAGTTCTGGAAAAAAACAAAAACCTGAAAAATCTGAAAAAAAAAACCACCTTTATTTAACACTTACTTTTAACAATTACTACTTGCAAGATTAGCAACAAATAAACCAAAATATTCACATTAGTCATCTTTTGGGTGGGAACAACATGGATGGCTTTTCTGCCACTTAAAATTTTTTCTATATTTTCCAAATTTTTAAAAGAATTATCTTTTGCTTTTTAATGGATTATGCAATTAATAATATACTCTATAAATTACTTGTAGTGGGTAAAAATCACAGTTATTGTTAACAAATGCACATTAAACAGCCTTTATAAGTACTTTTAGGAGGTATCAAGTATACATGATAGAATTCTGAAAGACTTTGCTAAATAAAAACTGAAGGAAACTAAGTCACTGTACAGACATCTTTAATTAATGATCTATTACAGAGCCGTTGTGACTTTTAATATTAAATATTTAATGTATAACTACTGAATTAACTTTGCATCAATCTTATTAAAAGGTGCCATGCTGTTTATTTCTCTATGTATGCTCAATGCATACATTGCATATATGCCCATTTAATAAATTTAAAGCACGATCTTACTATTTGAAATAATTGTAGAATTTTAATTGCTGTAGATCTGTCTTTAAAATATACTGCTAGAAATATTTTTGCTTACTTTTGCTGAGTCCTTAATCGGAGATGCACCAATGACATCATTATAACAGGAAAATAACTTCCAATTTATTGTATGGTTTCTAGAAAAGTACATGGTATTGCCTTGTCCAAAAAACACACATATGCATCCACACACACACAAAGTTCATGAAGACATTCTAGTATGTTACTACTGAAAACCCTAGATTTTTCCAGTTTAATATATAGCCTGTGTTTGGTTATCAGCCCTACCACTTAATAGCTGTGACATCCTGGACATACCACCTACCTGACTATTCTGGAAGCTAAGTTTCTCAGTTCTAACACTACTACTACCAAAACATGTTTCATACAGTTGAGTTTGCAAAATATTTTCATATATTTTAATCCATTGGATACTCGCATACCACCCTCATTTTCTCCTTTTCTCATTTTGCAGATGGCTTACCCAATGTCACATGCCTGGTGGTAAGACTAGGGTTCACAAACAGGATATAGTCTACCTACTTAGAATCTATTTTGAAGCTAAAATGAGATAATATGTATGTGAATATATTTTATAAACTTTTTGTAAATGCAAAAAGTAGCATATAATTATTCATGTTCCCTTGCTGGGGAGGTAACTGTATTCAGTGATCTCTGTATTCAATAATATAAAGTTATATCTATAAGTTCTAGTCAGAAGAGTTTTTTTAAGTTTTCTGTTGCTATTAGGAAAGTTAACTTTTAAAAATTTTTCTCTATCTAAAGACTATTAACATTTTTAACAGTGTAATCATGTTCAATAGTACATAAATGTTCTTTCTATACAAATCTCTCTATGGTATAAATCATGCACTCAGGGAAAAATAAGTAGCACCTACTATAGACATAGTGGGTATGGAAATAAACAAGCAAACAAAAGCAACTTGTGGGAAAGTGCTCTAAAGAATACTAACAGGCCCTGGCTGGTGTGGCTCAGTGGATTGAGCACCAGCCTGAGAACCAAAGAGTTACCAGTTCCTTGTGGGCCAGGTCCCCAGTAGGGGGTTCAAGAGGCAACCACACACTGATGTTTCTCTCCCCCTCTTCCCCTCTCTAAAAAATTGATAAAATCTTTTTAAAAAGATAACATGTATTTTTAAAAAAGAATACTAATAGAACAGATGCATACCATATTAGTTTGTTTCATTTCTTCCTAGATAACAGTATTTTTAAATGAAGTAATGTTTAAGACAAGAAGGCATTAGAACTATAGCAAATTCCACTGCAACTAGGAGTGGCTATGCCATCTAGTTCTGAACAATGAGGTACAAGAAAGTCTGATGGGCCTTCTAGAAAATTTCATCCTTTGCTGATAAAAGAGCTGAAGGAAAATGGTAGCTGGGGCATCCCAGCTATGCCCTCCACTCCATCCCATGCCCTCTACCCTTCCTGCCTGCGAATTGGTTGTGACAGCCAGAGCCACATAGCCATTCTTTTTTTTTATATATATAATTTTTATTTGATTCTTGTTCACGTACAGGTTTCTATCTTATATTCCCAACCCTGCCCACCCCCCACCCCATGCTCCCTGCCTCCCTCCCCTTTCCACCCCCCACCCCTAGTTATTGTCCATGTGTCCTTTATACTTGTTCATGTGAGTCCATTCCCTTTTCCCCTATGATTCTCTCCCCTCTCCTCCCTGGACCCTGTCAGCCTGTTCCATATTTGAGTGTCATTGGTCGTATTTTGCTTGCTTGTTTGGCTTGTTTAGAATCCTGTTAACGGTGAGATCATATGATATTTGTCTTTCACCGCCTGGCTTATTTCGCTCAGCATAATGCTTTCCAGTTCCAACCATGATGTTGCGAAGGGTAGTAGTTCCTTCTTCCTTTCTGCGGCATAGAATTCCATTGTGTAAATGTACCATAGTTTTGTGATCCAGTCATCGACCGATGGGCATCTAGGTTGCTTCCAACTCTTGGCTATTGTGAATTGTGCTGCACATAGCCATTCTTAAAACCACGGGGCAACCAGCACAAGGATGAAAAGCCAGTCTCCAATAATGGAAAAAAAAATCCTTGCTGCTTGATGACATCATTAAGCTGCTGTACCAGATCCAGAGTGCCTTTCTCCAGATTTATTGTTACATGAAATGTCTTTATTGATAGTCACTACTATTATGTTTTACAGTGTTTTTTTCCTCAGCTAAAAGCATTCCTGCTTCTCTCAAATATCCCAAGTGTCTCCATGCTACCCTTTGAAAACACAGTTTCCTCCTTTACTTTTACTTTGCATCTCATTTGAAAATGTGTCCTTTAATATCGGTTGAAATTGTATTAGTCCCATCCATGGAATGCTCTCCCATCTAATCTAATTCTTACAGGGCCACACTTAATTCCTGTGGCCCTCAAGGACCTTTCCCAAGGAACCACAGGAATTATGTCCTGAAGCTCATAATTCTCTGTATTCATTTGTTTATAGTCACTATTCTCCATCTCCTTTATTTCATTCTCCATGTAAATCCTCACTTTCAAATTGGCACAGTATTTAGCCAATTCAAAATTCAATTCTAAGAGTTTTCATTGTGAGAATGCGGAATATGTACATTCAAGCTCTTGCTGCTGAAACCCGTGCCAAAAGCTTAGTTGCTGCTGGTCCTATCACTGCAAGTATATGGAATACATTCTCTCTTCTGGATCAGTAACCCTTAACTAAGACTAGAAATCAATTTATCTGGGAAACTTTTCCAAATTACATATGCCCACCCCAAACCAACTGAATTGTTTCCAAGGGCACATATATTCAAGGCCCCAGGTGATTCTGATGCATCACCTCTGGGTGAGACTTTTCTACTCTACTATCCTACAGCTGTACTGGTCAATATGGAAGCTACTGGTCATATGTGGCTACTGAGCACCTGAAATTAATTTAAATTTATATATGATATGTGAGATTCAGTTACTGGAAAACTTTATGTATGTTTGGAATTTGGTTCTGTTCATTCTCAATTGTAAATTTTATAAAATCTTCTGAGTATTTCTGATGAAAACTTAAAATATGAATTGACAAGTGCTATAAGTCTATTTCAAAGATTTGGTATGAAAACATTTAAAATACCATTAGTAACATATTAATTACATATTGAGATCAGTTATTGATATGTTGGTTAAAATATATTATTAAAATTAATTTCACCTGATTTTTAAATATTTTTAATGTGGCTAATAGAAAATTTTAAATTATATGTGTGTGTGTATAGATATAGATATAGATATAGATATTTGCACTGTATGTCTATTGGACTGTGCTGTTCTTCAAAGAATCATTTTTTACCTGTTTGTGACTAGAAGTTATATACCCTTCAAAACCCCCTACTGTATTTATTTACTTGGAGAAAGCTACTACACTACCTGATTATCTCCTCATAAAGGCCTATGCAAGAAATTTCTCTCAGACTTCAGTGTTACGGAGAAAAAAAATCCTGTTTCTAAGCAACTGGTATAGATTTATTTTAGAAATGTTTTAAAACCAACTAATTAGTAAGAAATGTTTATCAGAAAAGCTGCCAGTTGTGGCTACTTAGGGAACGAATCTTTTGCTATGGGCTGAGTTAATCAGTTTAAAATTCTATCTAAATTAAGAGGAACTATTCTGTTAATATTGAATTCTAGAAACCTTCTAGGAATAAAGTGTTATCAATATGGTTATGAGAACTGGTGTGATATTTTTACTGTCTGGAGACTATTATTTTCTTGGTCTTGGCTGAGCTCTAGGGAGCAAGGATTGCTATACAGATAACCAAAAGCTAAATTAGGGATTATTTATCCTAAATTGTATTATGTCTTGATTCAAAATATGGAACACATGTTATCTTGGCTGTATGTAACAATCTTTAAGACAGAGACCAAAACTGTGGCAACACTGATGCACTGTTTCCTCTTTATTCCCAACATGTTGGGCTGAGGACTATTCAATTCCAAGCTATACTGCTAAATGCTAAACCACACTACTCCTTAAACTCATGGGTAGAAGGGGAATACCTGAATTTAATTTCTTATTGGCTATATTTTATTCATTCTGGAATAAAGGAACAAAAGCATTTTCAAGTTTAGATTTTGAATTTCAATGTAGGGAAAGGCTACTAGCTCAGTATGCTATAGTGTTTAAAATGAAAATATAAATTGTAACAACTAAATTTGTTTCACTATTTACTTTGCCTCTTGTTTGATAGATCTGTAGAGGTAGCAGAAACTTTTAATTTTTAAAAGTATGATTTAGGCCACCCAAGCTTGCTCTTCTGTTTTAATCACTGCTTTAGACCCTCCCCACCCCTGGGGGCTGAGGAGTGCAGAATTATGATAATAAGGCTAATTGCAGTGATAGAGATAAGAATGGGTTGGGAAGGAACAGGAAAAGGGTCATAAATAATATAACTTAAACGTATTAGAAAGGACATGGTTTCTAAAGGCTCTGATTTTTTGAATGTCAATCTTGTGATCCAATTGTAAAAGCAGAAAGTAATCACAGCCCTGACTGGTGTGGCTCAGTGGATTGAGCGCCAGCCTGCAGGCTGCTAGTTTCGCTTCCCAGCCAGGGCACATGCCTGAATTGTAGGCCAGGTCCCCAGTTGGAGGCATAGAGAGGCAACTCATGTTTCTCTCCCTCTCTTCCTCCCTCCTTTCCCCTCTCTCTAAAAATAAATGAATAAAATATTTTTTAAAGAGAAAGTAATCATAAAATTTTAAAAAACACACAAAACGAAATTCTAGTCAACATAAGATTATTAAGTTTAAATGGAAACTCAAGTGCAAATTCCCACTTACATGTATAAACTTGTGTGTGCAGTCAATCCTTAATCTAATCCAAAATTGGGCCAGAGTTTTGAGAGATGTGCAAGTGGGTAGCTGAGTAAATGACAGCCTGAAATAAAGAAATGCTTTTTCTATAAGCCAAAGATTCCAAATGAAATTTGACTCAGAGATTTTTTTTTAACTTTTGCTTTTATTCAGCTGAAGGGCAATTTAAAAAATCCTCTAGCTTGAACTGTTTGCAAACATTTATTTTTAGCTCTCTATTCACCCTTAACTGCATTAAGGAGTGAAAAAAATGAAGAAGCAAAAAAGCTAAAAAATAAGAAAACAGCTATATTTTACCTCTAGTTCAGCACACTCAGTGAGCTTTCTAATTCATGATCAAGAAGTCTAAATTTAGACTTATTAAGGAAAAAAAAAAGATACTAACGTATCCTCTTCAGTCCGGAAGAGAAAGTTAATAGTATCTGCAGAGCTCTCAAACCACAGGCATTCAGAGGCACTTAGCATCAATTATTTAAAGAACTACTCATCTATTACAGAGCAAAGGAAAAAGAGAACAAACTAGGTCACTTAATGAGAGGTACAGATGCTATTTATTTTCTTCCTTTCCTTGACAATAAAAGAGGAAGACGGCAATCTAGTAATTTCCCAAATTAAAGCCAATCAATCTTCTGAATGATATTTCTCTATTCAAAAACTATCTCCAAATCTTGATGCAGTTTTTTAACCTTTCAAAAAGTTTATTTATTTTAAAATAGATAACATAATATGTGACAAGTGGACTTGTATTCAATATTAGTGGCCAGTATATAACAGTTTATAAATTCTGATGGCAATATCAGAATATTTTTTACTTCTTTTTAGAGGTAAGATAGAAAAGTAGAGAACTAAAGAATACTGTCTAAGGCAGGATCTAAAAGGAACTTTCCTATGCCATCTCCCCTTCTCAATGTTCATAAGACAAAACCACTTTAATGCTAAATACATTTTGAAATGTTAATTTTTAGTGCCTTCAGTTCATATGTCTAAAAGCATAAAAATTTGTCTTACATACTTGATATCTATGTTTCATAATATTAGGTAATTATTGTTAATTTTGAAACTGTGATGAGTATTGTAGTTGTTTTTAAAGAGTCATTACATATTTCATACATATATATCAAATATCATATATAATATTTGAGATTTGATTCAAAATAATCCAGAAGTACAGGAGATTACAGACACATCGTATTAACCATTTGTTGGTAACTGCTGATGCTGGAACAGGGATACACGAGGTTTCATTCTACTATTCTATCCACTTCTATATATGCCTGAAAATTTTCATACAACTTAAAATAAGGGCTTACAAAATCACATCCAAGTGACTCTCAATGTTATATTCTCAGAGTTGACTTCATGGGTAGAAAAGGTGCAAGGACTGAGAAGTACAGATTGGTAGTTACAAGATAATCATGGGGATGGAAAGTAAAGCATAGAAAATACAATCAATAGAACTATAATAATTATGTATGCTACTAGTTAGGTACTGGAAATATCAGGTGGAATACTTTGTCTAACCACTATGCTGTACACCTGAAACTAATACAAACTAACATTGAATATAAAATGTCACTGAAAAAAATAATGAATAAGCTGAGTCCAACTGTAAAACTGGTCATTTAGCTTTAGGACAGAAAATAAGAAATACACAGTGTGAGACAGAAAAGGTCAAGATGGTTTTGTCACAGTATTTGTCCACAGCAGAAGTCCTGAAATAAATAATAATAGTACTGCTGCGTATCTGAAAAAAATTAACCTACCTATTCATTGTATTAGAAAGTTTGATCTAATGAAGCACTCGTGTTTTCACTAACCAATCCTGGATAATTACTGTTTTGTTATAATAATTAATTAAAATACTAGGGTACCACAAATTATGCAGCTTTCTTTTTTATTAGGAGTTTTCTAAAATAAAATGGGCTTGCTCTCCTTTTTATCAAAAAGAATATCACTTAACGAAACTGGGGGTGGAGAGAGAAGAGAATCCTATCAACAGTTTGGAGAGAGACAATTATGAAAGAATCCAAGGACTCCACCCCCGCGAAAAAAAAAAAGAAGCAATGAGCAAGATTCATTCATGTCAAAGACAGAGTAAAAACTTAAGGCCTCTACTACAAGGCACAACTGAAGGGAAAGTAATCCCCTTTCCTACCCCCTACCTCCCAAATTTTTCTACAGACAACTACAAGTACAAAATGTCAGCCACTTCAGAAATGTAACAGATTCTATATATTAGCTTAATAGAATGATTTCTGGTGTTCAGATAAGCCTAAAAATGTCTCTTAACTTCCAACACATGGTATTTTGCTTCATTTCTGGAAGAAGCTTCTCTAATGAAGATGAACAATAACAGTATGTTAGTGCCCTGGCAAAAAAGTACCAGAGATACAGAATCTGACTGAGAGGTCCTTAGACTTAATATAGTAACACAGAATGAAGTCTAGATTTAGATTAGTCCCAGATTCCTTGCAGGCCTAGAGTTTATTGTACATTCACAGTTCCTAAATTTGAAGTGCTACTACACATTTAACTTATTTTATTAGACATTAGAAGCCTATTATATTATTTGGACAGTTAAAAATATAACTGAATTTTGCTATGTATAATGGGCTTTTCCATGTATAATGTGCACCCATGGTCTTGTGTGCATGATAACATGGGCTTATTATGCCATTATACCCATGGTATGTGAGCGTTATACCCATGTATAATGCACACCTTTATTTGCCCCCCCCCAATTTGGGCAGAACAGTGCATATTATACAAGGCAAAACATGGTATACTCAAGAGTTTCTTCCCATGTCCCTCCCTGCCTTGAGTTGTCTTCCACTCTACTTTCCTGTTCTTTCAGTCTAAAGAATCAACTTATGAACATTGCTCAAATCAGCATGCTAGTTTATGGCCATGATACAAATTGCATACTAAAGATAGTAAAAGTCACCCCTTTATTTTACTTACTAGTATTTGTTCAAGGAATGCTGCCTTTCTGCTCTATGATCTTGTTACATGTGTATGTAAAATGAACTGCCTTGTACCTAATATATATATAACACTTACTAATATACACAGTATACCTTCCTAGAATTCCAGAAATGTTACACTGTCACATAATAGGCTTTGGAAATAAAAGGCCTGGGTTTGAATACTTTTTGAAACCTTAAAAATAAAGTAAGATCGTACTACCTATTGTTTTGCAAATAGTTAATTTCACCTGGCATTTGAAGACTCTGTCCTTTCCAAAAG
The DNA here is from genome assembly GCF_014824575.4 of Sturnira hondurensis. Classification (NCBI taxonomy): domain Eukaryota; kingdom Metazoa; phylum Chordata; class Mammalia; order Chiroptera; family Phyllostomidae; genus Sturnira; species Sturnira hondurensis. The sequence goes on from NW_028079044.1 coordinate 21,835,881, forward strand.
AGCATGCTAACTTCTTTGGGTGACTTCTTAAACAAAATGTATAAATTTTATAAATCATATATTTTAGAGATTTTTAACTTTTGACAAGAGGACAGGGGAGAAAATAAACTATAAATGAAATTTAAAGTAGAAGCCTCTTTTTAAACCCAAACTCCTCCTCCTTTTGACTACTGAAATAAAGTATTCTTTTTTAGGCGAGTGTTTGTTTTGCTTTAACTTTAGGGGAATTACTGAATTAAAACTGGCAAAATGTTTCTCATCCCTGACACATTCCTATTAGACTATATGGAATCCCCAGAAAGAAGACTGCATTTTAAAAAGAAAAAATGGGCCCTGGCCAGGTGGCTCAGTTGGTTGGAGCATCCTCCTGTTGTCCATACACCAAAAGGTTGCATGCAGGTCAGGACATGCACCTAGATTGAGGGTTTGATCCCTGGTTGTACAGGAGGCAATTGAACAATGTTTCTCTCTATTCCTCTCTCTCTAAAATCAATACACATATCCTTTGGTGAGGACTTTAAAAAAAAAGGAAAAATGGTACAGATAAGATGTGCTAAAAAGAAGCTTATTTTATTATTTGGAAACTCAGAAGACTTAAAGGTTTCTTATGAATGAATGTTACATGGTTACATTTAATCTTTAAGACCTCCCCAAATCAAAACATTTTAAAATGAATCATCAACTGTTCAAACACACACACAGAGGGTAAGAGAACAAAACATTAGTAGCATTTATACTAAGTAACAAAATTTTACAAATGGTGGTGTTGTTTTAAAAATGTTTTCTATTTTACAAGGTTTACAATAATCCAATTGCTTTTCTAATCAGTTACACAATTAGAATAAAACAATAAAAAATAAGGTTTAGATTTTTAAATATAAATACATAAAAAACAGACTATGGCCAAGACAGGGCAAAATAAGACAAGCCAAACAAACACTTTCCTTTATAAAACACTGGCCAAGTATATCAAGAGATCATAGAAAGAATAAATGTCATTCAGTGTCCTGTGGATGATTTACATTTCATTTTTTGTTGAATGGCAATCACATTAACCTATTTGACAATGCATAATTATAAATACCTCTAAATAGTTTATTTTTTAAAAAAATATCAGATGGTAAGATTAACACAATAAAGATAGTCAAATTAGGGAAGTTACTCTTTAGTGGAAACTAATAATAAATGAACATATAGGTGACTATGTTTCCAAATAGAGTAAAAGAAATAGTACTGTTCTTTGCCTTTGTACTACCTGATGTACCTTGCTTGGGATATCCTGGGACATCTCCCTTTTGCCCTTGTGATTATCTTTGGTATATTTCTCAGGTAACTACAACTTACATAATTATTCAAGTCACTTAGAAAACAAGAAAATAATTTTATAGTTTCAGGATACTGCTGTCCCTTTTGTCCAAGTGGAATGGCCACTTATTTCAGAAAGACTTCAGCTGTATACCTAGTGGTTCTAATTAAGAAATGAGATTCCAGCCCTGGCTGGTGTAGCTCACTGGATTGAGGACTAGCCTGCGAACCAAAGGGTCACTGGTTCGATTCCCATCCAGGGCACGTGTCTAGGTTGCAGACCAGGTCCCCAGTAGGGGGCATTCGAGAGGCAACCACACATTTTTGTTTCTCCCTCCCTCCCTTCCCCTCTCTCTAAAAATAAATAAATAAAATCGTTTAAAAAGAGAGATTTCAGAAATGACTCACATGTTGGCATAATTTCAAAATAAAAAATATAATAGAAGCTTACATCTGCACTATACACAACCTAAAAGTGAACCCATCTCTATAATAAAAATATTTAAGAAAAATGTTTTCCCAGTTTTTTTTTTAATTTTTCTTAGCTGCCTGTCCTAAATCCCAAAGAAGTAAGGTAGATGGTACTCTGGGAAATGAAAGAGCCTTTTGCTGCTTCCTGTGCCAGTTGGAAGTCTGACAAGGCCTCTGAGAGGCAAGATGTCCCAATTTTTTAGTACAACTGTCTTTCTCTGGGTATGGAGAATTTAACAAGAAATAACAGCTTCTCTTAAGAAACCTTGCGTCAAAGCACAAACTGAATGATTGCTACTGAACCAACAACCCTGCTGTTAGTGATAGAGAGATTCACCTGCACAGGATTTAAAGTCTCACTCTCAGAGCAAAAAGCAAGTACTATTACTAATTGACCAGATTACATACAGGCGCAAAACAAAACATTTTGACAGAAAGGGTTGAGAAAAGTTAGCTATGCACACAGAAACTGAAAACAGTAATAACTTCAAAAAAAGGAACATAATTAATTCTTATATGCCTAGCTAACAGCACAGAAGAAAACTGAGAATTATAACAAAAACAGTGTTTTGAGCACAGTTAATGAGTTATGATCCATACGGCTTTCATCAGATTATGCAAGATGTACTTTAGTCCTTATTTCTTCACCTTTCTTCACTATCTGCTATACCCAACCAGTCTTCCTCCTTGGGTTTCTCTTTGAATGGCTTTCAAGATAATCAAACTTTTTTAAAAAACTTTTTCTCTGTTTCTTTTGTCACTTTTAAAATTCTCCTATCTCTAAATAGAAATGTTACACTTTTAGGCTGCCCCTCTCTCTTGGTCAATTCATGTAATCTCACATTGGTATTATTTTTTTCTTCTATTGAATGCTCACACTAATTTATATTTTTGGCCCTCTCCTCTTTCCTGAGGGTCAATTTCACATTTTTACTGGGGTCAGAGATGACTCGCAGGGTCTTAGACCTTTTTTTAAAGAGAGTTCTATAAACTTGATTATATCTTTCTATGTCATGTAGACTAAGATCTAAAAAATTAAAAGAAAGGATGATGACAATATATATAATAATAATATAAAAAAATAAATGCTGACATTGAAAGAACAAAAATACAATCATGAAGTAAAACCTAAAGCTTAGCAATCTAGGACCATTTGGGATCCAAGTACCTCTCCCCACAAAAATTCAGAGATCTCTTTAGTCCACTGAGAGAATGAAGTAAACTGCATAAGTATACTGTACAATATAGTACCCATTATCCCCTTATAGTTATTTATATTTAATTAAACTAAAAAAATGTCAGTTCCTCAGTCACAGCAGCCACTCTGTAAGTGCTTGAGAGCCACAAGTGCCTTATTAGACAGCAGAGACGAAGAACATTTCAATCATCACAGTAAATTCTACCAGACAAAGCCACAGTGCTGATTCAACCTTCGGAGTATTCTCTACCTATAGGTATTATGCTAGGCACAGAGATATAGAAAGATGAGTAAGAAAGGTCTCTCTCTGACCTCAGAGAACACATATCTGTCTAGTGTGGGAGTAGAGATAACATTTCAGAGAGTAATTGATTAAGGGGCCCTGTTCTGAACTGCAAACCAATTAGCTCAGACTCCAATCCTTTTCCTTAGCTTTTTCTGCAGACTTGGTCATGTTCACCAGGTGTTAAAATGGGATAGCAAGCAATGCTAAGGCTCACCACTTCCTAGAAATCCCTGGGCTTAGAAGCAGAGATCATGAAATCTACACAAGATTTAAGTTAGCTCTGTTCCTCTGGACTTAGTGCCTTACACTGCTGGCAACTCTTAAAAAAAAAGCCATTGTGCTACTCTGGTTATCTTCCCTTGCTCCATCCTAGGAGAAAGCTTCACCTCAACTGTCACTTTGGTCTAGAGCTCCCAGCATATGCTATACATATAGTGGCTAAGGACCTAACATCCTGTGAAGGCATGACCAAGGAATTAATACTGCAATTGAAAACAAGTCTCAAATGCCAAATCAGCAAGAAAAGAGAGGAGAGGTATGTTCTAAGCAGAAAGGGAAAGCTAAGAAACCAGAATGAAAGAAGTAAGCATCAAAGTTAATGGAGAGAGTTGTAGGCAAGCAAAGGATTCATTACAACTCAAACACAGGGGACATACCAGGGAACAACAGCAGAAGATGAAGCTTGATCTCAGACCAACTCTTAAGAGCCTTAACACCACATGTAAGAACTTAGCCTGGATGGCTGTGACAGCCAACCTTTATAAAGTGAACAATCAAATGATGAGTTTGACTTTTGATGCGTTTTCAGAAGACAAACCTGGGAACTAGGGAAAATCAGCTAGTTGTGGTTAAATAAAGGGGAACATATCTGAATGAATTACCTGCTTAAAGGTAAAAAGGAAATTGACTTGAGAGACACTGGAGAAAACCGATTTAACTGCTGACAGAATCTACTTGGCTCACGGGCATCCAATAATTGTTTGTTGCACAAATTACTGAGGAAGGTAATGATCACTTGAATCACAGAGACAAACAGAAAACAAAAACCATGAGAAACAAAAATTTTAGGGGAGGACTGGCAGAAGAAACAATGAGAGAAACTGAAAAGGAACCAAGAAACCAATTGAGACAATATTCCCTGTCTAGAGGTAATTCTCCAAGGCAGCTTGCTCTCATCTCCTCAGAACTCTGAACAAATGTCCACTCTAGTGAGCTCATATCTAGTGAGCTCTTACCTGATCATACTGTTGAACAACATAGGAATACTCTCTTTGCACTCTCCAACTTTTTCCCACTTAATTTTTATCTGTAGTACTTATCAACATCTAACACTATGTATTTTACTTATGTATTTTGTTTAGTTGCATTTACCACTGTACACCAGAGCCTAAAAAAGTGCCTGGCATATAGTATGTGTTCAACAAACCTGTTGATCTGACTGAATGAATTATGCAAAGAAATTAAAAAAAAAGATTACTACATGTAGATTTTGGATATAAAATGATACCTAACATAGAAAGTCTACAGATTAGAGTGCCGAAATCAAAAATCTGTATAACTAAACAGTCCATTAAGTATAAAAGGTTCAAAAAGTTCTCTTCAAATGTGTAATTTATATATACAATACATTCAAATATATTAATTGTAACAGTCTATTCAGTTACAAAGTAATAAATTTTATAGCTTGAAAAAATAATTCACAATACTTGATAGTCACACCACAAATCTACCACTTCAAGTATTAACACTTTCTCAATTTCCATTACAAATTTCTAATCCCTTTTCTGATATTTTAGCTATTATTAAATGTTAAGCAAAGGCAGGAAGCTAAAGTTGAAATACTGGATCATTAGTATAATCACAGCATCAGTTTTAAGACACAGTGAAAAGGATACGCCATAAGGATGGTAAAGAATGGCAAAAAGTTATAAAAGTAAAAAAAAAAATCCAAGAACACAAAAAAGTTGCCTTGAGGAAGTTTCTCAAACATGATTATGCCTCACTTTCCTCAGTAATAAAATTCAGCTAACACTAGTGCCAACCTACCTGATAGTCTTGTTCTCAGGAATTTTTTTTTAGAGAATCTAATCTATTTTAAATAATAAGCTTGACACAGTGCCTATCAGTCATTTACTCCTTTAATCCACAAATATTTATGAAGAACTACTCCACAAAAGGTGCCATTCCAGGTATTGACTATAGAGGCAAATGAAAGATACATAACTACTCTTAGAATCTATGGCCTACTGCAAAGACAAATGAATGACCAAGTGCTATGGAGGAAGCCAACAGGGCTTATGAGACAGAAAGGAAAGGAGTGAGAAATTTCAACCTTAGATGTGGTCAGGAAAAGTGTTTCTGAAGACAGAAAGGCTAAGAAGGCATTACCCATGTGACAGTATAGAAGTATAACAAAAATTAATTCAAAATAAGTCCTAGACCTAAATGTAAAACACAAAACCACACATACACACATACACACACACACACACACACACACACACACACACAGAAGTAAACTCATGTTTTAGGCAAAAGAACTGATGATATGTGCAAAGACTCAGCCCAGCTCGGTGAAAAGCTTGTGACTCATGTAAGGAACTAAGAGGAACTCAGTATAATGTAAGCATAGAAAGCCAATGAGGTAGGATCATAAGAGACAGAAAGGAGCAAGATGTGCAGGACTCAAGAGGACCATGGTAAGGATCTCTGACCTTATGCCATGAGAACTTATTCTTCAATGGAAACCTGCTGAAGTTGCCTGTTTCACAGACAGAAGGATAATTCAATTTATGTCTCATAAAGATCACTCAAGCTATTTCTAGAAAATGTATTACAGGGGAATGTGAATGGAAGTGAAAGAGTTAGTTCCAAGACTAATGCAGTCCAGGAAAGAGAGATGGTGATTGCAATAGGAAATAAAAAAAGTTGATGGATTCCAGGTATATTTTGAAATAGATTGGATTCGGGAGATGAGGTAAAGGGAGGAATCAACGATGACTCCTAGATGTTTGATTTAGGAAAACTGCTTGGCAGATGGTATTATGGTAAGTAACACAGTTAAGTATTTAGTTAATTTTAGCTATTCAAAAACAAAGGACAATTAAGTCAAAGTGGGAAGAAACAGCAGTATCAGACCAAATGTCCCACTGAAAACAACCATAGAAGTATGATAAAATACAAAACTAACAAATAAAAAACCTTGTTACTTGAAGGCATGGAGAGAGCAACCAAGAGAGCCAGGACAGTAGGGGTTAACAGCCCCTAGAGAAGGGAACACATTGAGAATATCCCCACTTTTTCCCCTCAAGGTATCTGCCAATTACCAGTACAGGGCACAGAGCCATGCAGAAAGCAGCATACTGGCCCTAGTATCAGTCTCACTGGGCTGAGAAGACAAAAATTGAAAGTAGGCAGGAATTGAGATTCCCAGATAAAAGAATGAGCTCCACATTCTGCTCAATTTTTTACATTTATTTTAATTGTTGTTCAAGTACAGTTTTCTGTCCTTTACTCCCATCCCAGCCCACCTCCACAGTGCTCCCCACCTCTCTCCCATTTCCAGTACTCCCCTTAGTTTTTGTCCATGTGTCCTTTATACTTGTCCCTGTAAAAACCCTCCCCCTTTCCCCCTGAAATTCCCTCCCTTCTCCCCTCTGGTCATTCACTGTTGGCCTGTTCTCTATTTTGGTGTCTTTGGTTGTATTTTGCTTGCTTGTCTGGTTTGTTGTTTAGCTTCCTGTTAAAGGTGAGATCATATGGTATTTGTCTTTCACTACCTGGCTTATTTCACTCAGCATAATGCTTTCCAGTTCCATCCATGATGTTGCAAAGGGTAGGAGCTCCTTTCTTTCTGTTGCATAGAATTCCATTGTGTATATGTACGATAGTTTTTTGATCCATTCATTCACTGATGGGCACCTAGGTTGCTTCCAACACTTGGCTATTGTAAATTATGCTCCTATGAATATTGGGGTGCATAGGTTCTTTTGGATTGGTGTTTCAAGGTTCTTAGGATATAATCCTAGCAGTGAAATTGTTGGGTCAAAAGGCAGATCCATTTTTAGCACATTCTGCTCAATTTTTGCCCTCCCAGAAGAAATATGCTGAACCAAAAACAACAGGACAGGAAAACGTAGCGAGATAATGCTGCAAAGAGGCAAAAAAAACTAAGCAGAGCTTTCACCAGCTTCAAAATACTTGGAATCAGCGTTTTCCAAGTGTGGGGGCAACTTTGCCAGCAAGTCCCCCCATCCACCACAGATGAAGGTAACACTACCAAGACATGATCTGCTTGGGGAGGAGAGGTGGCCAATCTCTCAGAGGAGAAAGGCCAAGAGCCCCTTTCTCAACGGCTTTTATTGGATTGTAATACACAGGAATACAGGTGGTAAGGATCAAACAGTAGATAACATTTCAAAATCTGAGAGCTTAGTCTGAGTCAGTATCTGTCAGGTACTGATAGGTTGCAGAAACTTTGGGAGACATACTCATTTCCTGCTCGGACCCTTATCATATGAATGAAAGCACTCTTAGCAAAGCAGGCTTCACTCTTTGGAACTCTTTCTTATGCCCGATCACCCCGGATCCCACTCTAGCCGGGCAAGGGGCTGTACCGCCTCCCCCCTCACAGGTTTTCAGGCCTAAGTGGATTAGAGCCAGGAAGTGCTTCTCCCAGAGGACATGGGGACTCAGGCTATGTCAGAATAGCTGGGGGGAGAGGCTCCATCACTCCCTCTTTGTTGCAGCCCTATGAGTCCTTCCATGATGGCCTCCCAAGTGATCGTGTCTGGCTTAGGTTGCCCTTCCTCTAAGGGGTCTTAGCCGTCATGGACTATCCGACCATGCAGGGGGGATGGGGGCAGGGGAATGAAGCAGAAGCAGTGTTGCTACCAGAGACAAGATTTGTCTCCATAGTGGCTCGCATTCCAGAGGTCGCTCACTCAGTCTTAGCCATGAGGGGCAGTTACAACTCCTGAAACCAGGCAGAGCAATTTGCAATAGCCAAGGAAGGCACATCTTAGTAAATACTCCAAACTTTCAAGTGAAACCACAGAAGCACCAAACACTAAGAGTGAGGCTATTTAAATTTCTTGATTGTCCTGAATTCTGTCTCATGTCACATTAGTCACTGATAAATCAAGGAGATCCATGTTTTACTAACTGCCTGCCAGAGAATATTAAATCCTATCTGGAAAAAGATAACATCATTCTGATTCTCTATGATTTTTCATCACAATATTAATAAAACATTACCAGGTGTTATACAAAAAAAGGATCAAATGATCAAAAATCAGACCACAGAAACCGGGTAGTAGAGTCATCAGATAGGAACATTACAATATTGATTAATATAACCAAGAAAACTGGTGAAAACATTGTGAGAACTTGAATCTGTGTAAATTTTAGGACTAAAAACACCAAAACCAAAATTAATAACTCAATAATTGGATGTACCTGGATAATGGACAGGAAAGACACCGTAAGTGAACTTGAAGACAGGTCAGTGAAAAATATCCAATCTGATAGATGGGGGTGGGGGGATGGAAACTGTGAAGTGACCTAACATACATGTAACTGTAGTCCCAGAAGGAAAGGCAGTAATTGGATAGAAACAATATTTAAAGAATACCAGCTAAGAAAATTGTCAAAGTAACAAAAGACAGCAAACCACAGATTCAAGATTTTGTACAAACTCCATGCAGAATTATAATAGAAATCATGCATAAGCACACAGTACAATTGGGTGCCACTTAACTACAGAATAAGTTCTAAGAAATACGTCATTTGTGACTTTTTGCTTGTGTGAACATCACAGAGTGCACTCACACAAACCCGAATGGTATAGCCTACTACACACCTAGACCACACAGTACAGTCTATTGCTCCTAGGCCACAAGCCTGTACAGCCCATTATTGTACAAAATAACACAAGATTAAATCAAGCATGAGAGAAAAAAGAATGTGATCAAAGGATGCTGTACAACAATCATAAATTTAATTGCAGCCACTAACTTAGCCTCAAAATACATAAGGCAACACTTAAAAGAACTAAAAGAACATAGAAACAAATCTTCACATAATTGTAGATCTTAACACACTTCTCTCAATTGAGTAATTAAAAAAACAAAAAGGTCAGTAGTTATAGGCTCTGAACATGATTAATAAACTTGATTTAAACAATATTAAACCCACCACACTGAATTTTCTAAAATCAACTATAAAACAAGTGTCAACAAATTACTTACAATTGAAATTATGGAAAAAAATTATCCTAAGACCACAGTAGTATTAAACTTGATATCAACAACGAAAATATAGCTTAAAAAAAACTCCCAAATGCTTAGCTATTATACTACATATTATATCTAAATAACCTATGGATCACAGAAGATACCACAATAGATTTTTTAAAAAGATTTTGAATTGAGTGATAAATAAATATATGATCAGACTTGTGAGATTCAGCTGAAGTTGCAGTTCTAGGGAAATTTCATAGACTAAATTCATACATAAAAAAGACTGATTATTAATGATCTGAGTATCCATCTCAAAAAATTGCAAAATAACAGCAAATTAATTTTTTAAACAGAAGAAAAGAGAGGTAAAACCAGAACCTGGCAGAAAATTTTAAAAAATTTTAAATCTGAAAGTTGTCTTTTAAAAAACTGACTGAGGTAAACAGAAGGTACAAACTACCAAAAAGCAGATTTTACAAAGCAGATAACATTACAAACATCTAAAAGATAATAAAAGAATATGGTGAAAAATTTTAAACCAAACAGGAAAATTCAGATGAAAATGGACAAATTCCTTGAAAACCAAAACTTGTCAAGACTCATTAAAAAAAGTCATAGAAAATGTTAATAGTCCTATATACTACACTATATTATTTCAACATTTACAGTTGAAATACAATTGATCTTCACAAACTCTTCAGAGAATAAAAAACATTTCCCAGCTTATTTTATGAAATCAGCATAATCCTGGTGTCTAAATCAAAAACTTGACAAGAAATTAATTATTACTGGTAAATCTTGCTCATGAATAAAACTACAAACATTGTAAATGAAATATAATTGATCATATTGAGAGGATAATACATAATGAAGTGAGGTTAATCCAGAAATTCAATGATACTTTAAAAATTAGTAAATATGCATCTTCCCACCCACCAAATTTTTAACAAATATCTAATACAGCAACTAGATTCCTCAGAATTGCATTCTACAGAAATTATCAGACAAGGAACAGAGAAATATTTTAAATATATATTATTTTATTGTTTATAATAGCTTTTATATGCCCACGAATATGGAATCAGCTAAACAATGTATGTACTTCTCAGAATCAGTTCAAAATTACATGGGTTTATACTTGTCTGTACGATACCTGCCTATGATATATGACTAAAAGTAAGATGCAAGCTACAAAAGCAGGAATATTTTTAAGGTAAAGACACTAATTTTATTTGATAGTAAAGAAAATTAAACATATGTCATGAGAGAACATGTTCTGAGAATATGATATGAGATACAATGAACTTAATTTAAGTTCACAACACAAAATATAATGCTTAACTTAAACACTTTTCTTCAGAGGAAAGAATATTTTCTTCTCAAAATCCAGTCACAGAAAATTGCCCATGTATGTATTTTATTTAGGCCATAAAATAAATTTAAATCAATCAATAGAGAATCTGACATAAGCAGTTATAGTATGAAGGCAAAAACAAAATACCTTGAGTTAAAAGGTAACAAATCAGTGTTTTACATATATAAAGCAACATACTTTCTACATTCAAAGTCGTAAGTTTACAGGAAAAAATTCTTCTCTCTATATAAGAGATATTCTGGGTTGGCCAAAAAGTTCGTTTGGTAAGATGGCTCTAGTAACACTTAGTTGTCTTTAATTTTATTCAAAGCAATTCAGTTATCTTGTATTATGACAGCTGTCATATCAGTGCACATTTCAAAAAATCAAAATGGGTGAATTTTTGTGTAGCCATTTTAATACTGAAAATGGAAAAAATATGTGACATTTTTGGCATATTTTGCTTTATTATTTCAAGAAAGGTAAAAATGCAACTAAACAGAAAAAATATTTGTGCAGTGTATGGAGAAGGTGCTGTGGCTGACTGAATGTGTCAAAAGTGGTTTGTGAAGTTTCATGCTAGATACTTCTCCCTGGACGATACTCCATGGTCAGGCGAACCAGTTGAAGTTAGTGATCAAATGCAGACATTGGGGAAAATCAACATTATATCACATGGTAGACAGCCAACATACTCAAAATATCCAAATCAATAAAGTTATTGGTAAAAATGAAAAATGTGTCTTTTATTTTATGGAAAAAAACCATACAGACTTTTTGGCCAACCAATGCTAAAGAAATCAAAGCTCCAAAGACTATTAAAAAAAACTGTTTAATTTATAAGAGAATCCACTGTCATTAAAATCATTCCAACATCATTCCAGACATCATATATAGTATTTTCCATACATATTTAAATAAGTGTCATACCTCCTGGAATATGCCAGCTCAGAGCAGCCAGCAGTGACTGTGTAAAACAAGTTCTGGGAAAGAATCTGAGGTTTTCTTCTTAGGGATAGCATGCCTGAGGGATTTGGCAAAATAGGCTCACGTATGGCAGGGGTTAAGGCTTAGTATGTTTATCGCTATTGTCATTAGACCCAAATTCTTATCCTAGCTCCTTTACCTTCTCTGAACTGAGGCTGTGAAAAGGTAAAATTCATCTCTGCTGACAATCACACTGTATTGTTTCTAAAAAACACAGACAAGGCCAACGGAAGGCCACAGATAATTTCTCTAAGGGCCATCCTACAGCTCCAAAAATGACTAAGGAGCTCCCTCAACCCCTTCATTTCTCCAGTCTCCTCAACAAAGATGGCTAAGACATCCCACCACTAACCTCCCTCCATTTCCACTCCACGTGTGATAGCATTCCATCCAAAGCTAGTATCCACTTGCCCTGGTCTCGCATCAGAATTATCTTGCACTGTCCAAATATTACCAAAAACTTCATTTCCTCTTCCTGAGAGGACACAAGGTTCGCCAGGCATGTAATCTACCTTGCTGCTTCAAATCAACAACCTAATTTGTACCACTACGAACGCATCCTGGGGGATCTTCACCTGGTGGGCAGTGGCAGTTTTATCTATATACAGACTGTATTTACCCAAGATCATTCTGAGGATTAGATTAAATGTATCCATGTAAAATGCCAAGCATCTGCTTGGTAAATAGCAAGTACAAAACAAATATTAGCTTCTCTCCTTTAGGAGCTACAAAATAAAGCTGTATGTGATTTTTTTTAATTACCTACATGGTTCTTCACTATCAATAATCTACATCCCTGCAAAACATGCTAAGTACTAGAAAGTAAGCCCCTCAAGTAAATAAAACTCTAAGCAACCAAAATATATGTGACTAAGTCTGTGAAATAAAGGTCATATACTTTACCATAGGGCATTTCCTAAAAATCCTATACAGACACCACAGACACCACTTGCTCATTTTTAACATACTTTATTCTAATACATTTGAAAACCAGGTTTCTACACCCAGAACAAACACGAAGCAGCAACTGTAAATAGTTAGAAAGGGATAGATAGGCATACGAACCACAGAAAAATATAACTGCTCCACAAGGCAGGAGACCGAAAATCTATAATTATCAAACACAAGAAATTAAAATGCTCAGAAATCTTTTCATTTTATGCAATGGCTTCTTCTAAATTTTTTTACTGTAAATCCCAACTATAAAATACTTAAGCATATACCTCTGATATATACATATTCACGTATAAATCATATAGTAATTATATTAACTATTTAAAATATTAATTTGCTTTAATCTTGCAATCACTAGAGATTGCAATCCCTAGAGTAACTCAATATTACTATTAATATATTAAGTGAGGGCACTTTACTGAATATGCTTCTCTATTTTTAAAATTTCTTGCTTTGCCAATTTGCAAAGTTCAATATATTTTGACACTTGGTTTAAAGAACTGTCATAGAGATAATTGAAAACCTACTTCACAAAGATGCATATCTCCATGTAAAAGAACATATCACTTACTGGTTTACTAGATCATATCACTTTTATATTCTATTACCGAATACGCACAAGCTTTTATTAAAAGTCAGTTACCTGATTGTCAATGTTATTAAAATTTTATGTATCCTGTTGTCAGATATTTTTGCAAACTAAGTAATATGTGTAACTTTTTATTTTTCAAAAAATGGGTCCAAAGTCTACTGAAACTCTATGTAAGAAGGATTTTTCAACAGACTGGAAATATCTAAACATGTTTTCAAAATCTTCTGAAAAGCAGGTACTTTCTCATTTATAGGTTAAAATGTCAATTTTGCCTTGAAGAAATAACTTAGTATTTGATTTCGCAAAATATGTGCTAGGTAGCATACTAGTTATAGCTTCTTGTCATCATGGAAAAAGTCAGCATCTATAATATTCATCTTTTGTAAAATAAAACTGTAATTCAGCTTTGACTCCCACAGCTCTTCTAAACACTTCAAGTGTTGAACCTCTCCTCCCCATCTAAATACAAAGTATCATACATTCTTTTAGAAATTATTTTTAAAAGAAACTATGTAATATACTATAAAAAAAACTGCAAGAACTTTGAGAAACTCATGGTGCTGCTACTGACTACTACATGACAGAATTCCTACATCTTCCCTCAGCAGACCACAATCAGCCATCATAACCACCTGGATGTAAAAAGCTCAGTTCTCCCTTTTTGGAGAGCAAAGTAAACAAACAGGAGTTCTAATATTTTTATTTTCACATATCAATTGACTCTCCTCATTGAACTTGGTAACTTACTTAACTAGTGAAGGAGCACGAAGCTTCACAAACTACAGGGTCTGGCAGAAGGCAGGGTCACTTGAGTATGGTACTCTTGGTAGAGTACGTGTATATCTCCCACGAAATGGACAGCAATATGCATATTTCACCTAAAATGTCATACGGTGTGCTTGAGTTGATATTGTTATATAACAGAATGACATGCTTATAATTTTGTAATAAAAGGTTTTATAATAAAAAGGGGAGTTATTTGTGCTGGATCCTGTATATGAGGTGCTGAGGGTATGATAGAGGATGATACTTCATTATACAGAGATGCACTCAATGAACATTCACCGTACTGAATCAAGGATATTCAATTAATGGCCCTAAGTCACCAAATATAATTCAAATTATGTGTAGCATATTACAATTAACAGGGCAGTAATTCAAAATTGTTAGATTGGGATATTTCTAAAAACAACTTTCATGTACTCAGAAAATGCACTGATTAAGAACATCTCATCCAGCACCTGGCTGGTGTAGCTCAGTAGACTGAGCGTGGGCCTGGGAACCATACTATCGCGGTTCGATTCCCAGTCAGGGCACATGCCTGGGTTGCAGGCCAGTTCCCAGGAGGGGACTCATGAAAGGCAACCATACATTGATATTTCTCTCCTTCTCTCTTTCCCTTCCCTTATAAATATAAATAAATAAAATCTTAAAAAAAAAAAAAAGAATATCTCACCCAGAGATTCCAGTTACCAGGAATTCAATAGCTGCTTTCAATTGTACTCAAGCATGAGCGGAGATTTTAAAAAGCATATTTAAGAGGCATATACTTCAGTCCCCTAAAATACATTTACTGTTCCAATTATGTAAACTAGTGGAGTCATCAGTACCTTACCCACTAATGAAAATAACTTTATATTTAAATAAGCCTCAGCTACTACTTTCCATATTCAAAGTAGTAGTAAAGGCAAACATTATAGACTTTATCCTTGACACCATTATTATTAGTGGTAGTATGAAACAGTATCTTCTTTTTCCATAAGTAACAAAGACAGTAATGCTTAGCCCTAACTGGTGCAGTTCGTTTGGGAATCAGCCCGCAAAGTGAAAGGTTGCTGGTCAAGTCAGGGCACATGCCTGGGTTGCAGGTTCAGTCCCCAGTCAAGGCTTGTACAAGACCAACCAATGTTTCTCTTCTCACATTAATGTTCCTCCCCTTTCTTTCTCCCTCCCTTCCCCTTTCTAAGAGCTGGAATGAACCAAAAACTGTTTTAACAGGAAAGGGACACGATCTGAACAAGGATTCAGAGCTAGGAAGGAAAGAATGCGTTATTTGCTTTAACAAAAACATCTAATTCAGAGCACCAAAATAAGACAGTCAAGTATAACAATTTAGAGAAAGTTTCCATTAGAGATAGATAATTTATTAAACTGTTTATCAAGTCACGTACGTACGTATATTTGTACATAGAACTGGTACCCTTTAGCTTCATTCATAAAACCTCCCAACTTAACCTTAAAATAAGAGCTCTGGCAAAAGAAAGAAAAATTAAAAGGAGCTATAAGGAAAGAACTATTTGGGGCACCAGATCTTAATATTCTCTTCTGTCAAAGTTAAAGGGTTTCTGTTCTCCAGACCTTTTCTACCATAGCACTTCCCCTAGTATACTCAACACCTGTCATTTTACTTTAACTTGGAAAAGTGGTAAAAGTTCACTTTGAAAGGATATTCATTTTAGGAATTTCCTGTCCACCAGAGGGCTCCAATATTTCTTCCACAAATGAAAGAGATATAACATTATGATAAAAATAACAAGGGTGGAAAACATTGAAATTATCATTATCTCATCTGGACTAAAAATGTTTACATCTGCTACAATTTCTATATTAGTAGTTCAAAAAGATACAGGGCTTTTAACTGTTTTATCATCTAAAATGTTTAAAATATCAAAATTTCTTTAGCATTATTCTCATACTAATTGTAAACTTCTCTTGTAGTTAGGGTTTTCAATTTTACAGATATCACCAATAACATTTTAAGTCCAAAGCTCTGAATAGAATCTCAAATGTTTTATATAATACTTTTATAAATACAATTATTTCTTCATAACTTTCCTGATGCAGAAAATAAAATTACCACGTAATCTACCTAGTCTTAGGCCTTATTACTAACAGATAAACATTATCTTTCAGAAAATCTCCAGTCATTAATATAATTTATGCTACAATTATAAACAATGAATACTGGCCCATCATGACCTGTGATTTGGGCTGAGGAAAACAAAGGAAGTGAATCACTTAAATACAATATATTATAATAATACTCTGTTTAGATAGTCCCAGATTTTTTTCAAAAGGTACTACACTGGAATGGTAGTAAATCTCTTAGTTCATTCACTCATTCACTCATTCACTCTTGGCAAAGGAAGAGCCAGTATTTTATGTAAATTCATTTATATTATTTATAGGACATATTTATAGAATGTTAATTGGAAAAGTATCAACTACAAATCATTTTTTAAAAAGAGTATAGCAAATCCATTCACTAGGGGCTCCACCCCCCTTCCCCAAAATCAACTTGCTAAATTTGGATTATTAAAAAAAAGACAACTTAGGATAAACAAAAATTTACCGAATGTTTAAAAATAAAATTTAAAGTTGTTATATTTTCAAAAGCAAAAAAGATGCTAAAAATCAAGTTTAAAGTGAATCACAATCATTGCCATAAGACTTTCCAAAAACAACAATTGATTTAGCAATAACTGTAGCTCAAGAATAAATTATCTCTAATGAAAATATGACAGAGGTTGTAACTTCATTGCCCCACCTCATCTGCCAAATGGGATTTTCCTATAGGACTGACAAGCTCCATTAACATGGAAAAGAGTGCAACGTTTGTTTCTAAATAGCATGTACTAGCTATCACCACTTATAAAGTTGAAAATTGTACTGCATCTAGCAAAAAAAAAATGTATGTATTTGTACTTGCAAAAGCACTTATCCTAATCAATTTAAAGTTACTCTGCAAGGGAAACAGATTGTAGAAAGAGGTGGGGGTAGAAAGGCTAACGCTTTTCAGAGTGGTGGTAAAACTATTCTCAGTTTATGTCATGAACAAGAATCGTAAATTAATTGTCATTATTGTTATGAAGAATTTTAAAATATGAAGCACTTGATGGACAACTTCTAACCAGCATTTACCATATTACATTGCAAAAAGTTGAGAATTCCAGGAGCATATCAAATGATGGCACTTCTTAAAAATGCAAATAGCAAATAAAGGTTTAAAAAGGTTTATCATGGGAAAGAAAAATCTCCTCAAGACCTCCAACAAGTTGAACAGCTAAAAAAAAAAAAAGCAAAACAATCTCACCTGAGCTGAGCCCTGGACACATTCTGAAATAGCATCATCAGGATATTGTATATTTATTACATAATACTGCTGTGCCCTTGCACATCACCTTTAATCAAGGGATCTCAAAGCACCAGAGAAGCATTAAGGCCTTAAAATACAGTTTAAAACAGAAATAGTTACATTTTATATCTGCAGCTATTAATAAAACCTTGACACTACTTCCCAGTCCTTTGATCCAAACATTGGCTCCTAAACCTTCTCTCTGACTTGGAAACAGTACTCCCAAATCATTTCAGTTTGTGACTGAAACTATGCACATTCCGCCTTTTCAACACTGGGCCCAAAGAAAGTAGAGGGACTGTTTTAATGACGACACAAATCTACTTCGTTCTAACTCTGTGACAGAATAGTGCACATATCTTGCAGTGTGCAGGATGATATAAAATGGAGGTTTTACAGAGAGCAAATTTTTGCTGGTGAGCCCAAACACTTAACAAACGGGAAACAGTATTTTCCAGCTCAGTCCAAAGACCTCTCCAGGCAACTTCTAGAGAGGTACAGAAAACCTTGTCCAGCTAACTCCTTAAGTGGGCAGAAGGACAGGGAAAACTAAAAGGACAATGCATGAGTTTTAATACTCAGGAAGGAGAACATAAGTTTGCTAAGTGGCCACCCAAGAGACAGAATGTTCCCCCACATTTAAATAGCACATTAAAAGGGAAATCCAACATAAGCAAAATGTCTTTAAACCAAGGTCAAGTATGACATTTAGAGTCATTTAATTTTTAAAATTATTTTTAAATTATTTTAAAATCTAGTAATGAGGTTTACTCCTTTAGAAACACCTCACATTTTAAGATGTAATCATTAAAGTTCAATTTTGTTTCTCCGCTGAAACATATGAATATTCAAATGTTAACTAAATGTAAGAAAATGTAACAATGTTAACATCAATTCTTCCATAAACAAGATCATTCATCTTCTTGTTAACTGCATCATGCTTGTCCCTAGGACATCAAAGCGTAATCTCACACTCATACAAACCTACTCCCAGAACCCTGTAAGGTGACACTGCTGCTACTGTTACTCAACAAATTCACAACCTTAACGTTTACAAACAAAAACGAAAGCACGATAAACAAGAATACTTTTTGTTACAAGTTCTCAACATTCAAAGATCAAGGCTCAATAATGTGTTTCATTAGCTTTTAAAAGTCCAATGATATAATATGTACTACCAAACATTTGGTACTAAAAGTCTTGGAATATTCATTACAAATCCCAATATACAGTCAGCTCAGATTTGTGAAAATTCCCAAACCTCTTAATACATCTATTGCCATCCTTGTTCACCGAGATACTTCAAAAAGCTCCCTGAAAATTCTCGTGGACTTTTTCTTGAAGAGACATGTGACCCTCCTCTCGCAAAGATCAGGTTTGTACCCAGCGCATTAATGAGCTCGTCAGTGCCAGGGAGCAAGACTCCCGTGTTCATGTCTCCGCCTGCAGCGAGCAGGGACGCTCATCTGCGGCTCTGCCCGCCGCCGACAGTCGTTTTCCGAAGCTTTGAGATACGAGTTCCGAGACTTCTGACAGAGAAAGATCTCCACTTCAAGCAACCTCGCTACATTTTTCCGACTTCTCCATTGCCTTTAATGATTTAAACAAACAAACAAACAAAAACCCTCAACCAAATGAAAAACTAAAAGCGGTACTTTCTAAAAGGAGAAAACCAGAACCTCCAACTTCTCCAAATCTCCCAGTGCGGCGGCTTTTCAACAGTCCCCTGCAAATCCTCGCCCCCTGTCTGCATTCTTCCTGATTAAATAAAATTGGAAACCACAATTAAATCAAAGGGTATCATAACTTAACCTTCACTCACCATATCCGCCGGGACATTACTGGACATCTTGCCGCTTGATATAAACACCCAGATGTTCACGGGGGAAAAACACACACACAACAAAAAGGAGCAGTCTTCAAGCCACAGAAATCAATGCTAACGATCTCCACAAGCTCGCGATGTGCTTTCCAAAATCTGAGTGATTTGGAAGTCTAAGCGGGGGCCTGGCCTCGGTTCTGTGCAGAAGGGCGTGATCCCCAGGATGCGAGATGCCGGGGCGCAGGGCACTACGGCAGCGGAGCAGCCTGTGGTCGTCGTCGTCAGCAGCAGCCCCAGGACCAGCCGCGCCAGGTGGACCGAGCCGAGTGACACAAGGGCATGGAGCAGTGGGAGGGGGTTAAATGCGGGCCCGCGGTGATTCACACTCGCGCTGGAGTCCTCATTAACCAGCAGAATGCCCCGACTGGAGGTACACAGATAACTATGCAGCTACACATGGACGCGTAAGCTGAGTGGCCGGCAGGGAGAAACGGGCTCACCTCGCGCCGCTGGGGCCGGGCCGCCCGAAACCACTCTCAAGGGCATTTAACTCGTTGCTAGCCAAGCTCGAAGTCCGGGGCAGCGTGTGGGGGTGGGGGGAGCTCGAGCCAGGGAGAGAGACCTACGGCCCCTCAGGACTCAGGCCACAGGCGCCTCTGGGCCGCAGCGGCTCTCGGGGCGCATCGTCTCCGTTCCTCTGCGCTCCCCTCCTGCCTTCCCCTCCAGTCCCTGGCCTCGTGAGCTCCCTCGACGCAGACTCCGGCTGGTCTCCTCCGGAAGAGGCTGGTCTTTCCTCTTCTCAGCCAGGGAACGGCTTCCTCTCACAGCTTGGTCTCTCCTCCACTTTTCAGTCCCAAAAGCCGCAACCACTTCCAGTCATCGTCCCTCAAGCCAACATGGCGGTAGTGGCAGCGCGTCGGTGGCGTCGGCCCGAACGCCAGCCGGGGGACAGAGGGAGCTCACCCCCACTTACTTGCTGGTGCCACCCCCGCGCTCCCCCTTGCGGACACCAAGTGCGTCAATACGGAATCCACCTTAGAGCATCACGGGAAGTGTAGTCCATGCATTCCCCGCACCCCCCCCCCCACCACCACCTTTGAAGCCACACCCCTCCTAGTAACAGTTGCTGGGAAAGGAAAGCTCGATTTTGCCCATCCCCAGCCCAGGAGTCAAGTGTGATCGGCATATTATTGGGGAGGGAATAATTCTGCACAGAGAAGTTCCCTCATGTACAACCTACACACAGATTTAGAATGCAGTTTACTTCTAAGCAGAATGATTCGTTTTATTGACAGCGCGCTCTCCACATCCTGCAGTCTGAAAGCGTTTTATATAGTGACTTCCTTTGTCTCCTCAACATTACAATTGGAAGATCAGAGGCAATCATTGATTTCCAATGAGGTCATACAAGTTCAACAGGAACGTGGATCTTGTTAAGCAGAGAAAATGTTTGAATATGTGTTTCCTGAAGACCCAGAGCCGTAAAACTACAGTATAGTTAATTGAAATTACTGAAAACTGCATTAGATACAATAATGAATAATGCTAAAGCTACATCATGAAATAGCTACTACAAACTACACAGGGATTCATTACTTTACCAGGCCAGCCCCTAAATTCTAATTAACTCAAAATGTAATTGAAAACCTATAAACCTGGAGAGATTAGCAAATAACACACAAAATAATACCATTAGAGATATGTGAAGAATGTGTCTACCCCAGTTTTAGGAACAAAATGCAGAAACCACAAATGTCTAACGGAATCTATATTTATGTCTCTCTTGGTGCTTAGGCAGAGTATTTTAGAAAGGGCAGTCTCAATACCACACCTGTGTAAAAATGCCAACAGTCTTATAGTCTGAGAGCCACCTCTGCAGCGAATGGCTGTGACCTTATCTGTAGGACAGTCTTGCCTTGACTACCTTCCACCATTAAAGTAGAAAGAATTTATGCAGGCAAACTAGATTGTTTTGTAAGTAATAATGCATCATTTGGTGTGAAATGTTAGTACTTGTTCATTCAGCAAACTATGCCAAGCACTGCTAGGCATCAGGAGTTTAAAAATGGGCAATCTGGGCACTGTCCATAGCAAATTGTGTCTGGCAGCTTGTCATTCCCTACAGTGACCTCTTCAGTCTGGTTTGTCTCAGGGTGGTAACTCACAGGACACACAGAGTGCATACCTCTTGAACAGTCTAGCAAATTCCCAGCACTGTTCAGGGCTACCCCATCCTGTGGTGAGTTAGGTTGGTAACCAAAGTATACACTGGGAGGAAAGTACCGAGAGAAAATAAAGGCCCAAATCACACTACAATTAGGCCTCAGGACTTTGTCTAGACACTTCTGAGTCTATACCTCCATAATTTTCCATGGCCTTGGTACTTGATTATTCACTTTCCTCATTTAGAAACCCCAGAGACCTTCTCAGACCTCCAGAAATGAGGGCAGTTGAAAGGGATTCAGTTGACCAATGAGTTCAGAAGGAATATTGGAATATATTTGGAAGGCTCTTGCTCACAGAATTAGTCCCTCAGCCTACCCCTCATGCCAAATTTTATCCAACAGTTGCTTTGACCAAGGTTCTGCTGGGCCTCCAAGCTACTACTATAAGAAGGAAAGCAAGGAGCGTAAGATGGCAGGGCTCATGCAAGTGTCAGCTCACACCTCTTTTGCTGCTTTTCAGGGGCCATATGGCCAGGCTGTAACAACCACCACAGCCAGCCCACAACCTTGGCAGTTCTGACAGGACATTGCTCTTTGCTGCCAGTTACCCCTGCACCACTGCAAAAGACCACATACTTCAAGTAAAGTCACCGCACCCAGCTCTATTTCCAATCACTCTCATAGGAGACACTGAGACATTGTTCTCAGTAAAACTCATTTTAACTCTTCCCTGAGAGAAGGCTTGAGAGCATTACTGAACACTGCGTAGATTCTCTTATATCCATCTACTCTCTGCTTCAAGACTCAGACAGGTGAGACAGGAGGCTGCAGAAAAAGCCCAGCTGTCCACAATAGGGAAGGGCAGCATTTTCTTCATCTGGTTACCCAATTGTCAGCATCAATCTGAAGAAAACGAGTGACATGACTTTTTTTTATTATGAAAAGTAACTTCATAGGAAATCAAAAGACCTGGTTCTGTTACAAATCAGCTGTGTGACCTTTGCCAAGATGTTACCTCCCTGAACCTCCATTCTTTTATCTGAGTAGGTAGAACTATATCTCTAAGGTCCCTTCTAAGAGTTTCTAGTGTCAGGCCCCAGAAGACTGGCACATGACACCCATGATCTGTTAAAAATATCTCCCCCCGCCCAAGCCCTGGCTGGCGTAGTTCAGTGGATTGAGCACACGCCTGCGAACCAGAGGATCACGGTTTGATTCCCAGTCAGGGCACATGCCTGGGTTGCAGGCCAGTTCCCTACAGGCCAACTCCCAGCAGGGAACACATGAAAGGCAACCATACATTGATGTTTCTCTCCCTCTCTCCTTCCCCTCTAAAGATAAATAAATAAATAAAATCTTAAAAAAAAAATCTCCCCCCAAATGACTGCTCATGAGTATGATGGGGTTTTTTTTTGGGGGGGGGGAGGAGGGGGGATGTGATGAAAACATTCTAAAATTAACTTATGATGATGGTTAAACAACTCTATAAATATACTAAAAGCCATTGAATCAAACACATTAGCTGGTGAGTTTATTTTTTATTTTTAAAATTATGGTAAAATACACATAATATAAGATTTACTATGTTCTTAGGTGCACAATTCAATGTCATGGTCAGGAAGAGAAAACACATGGGCCAAGACCTAAACTAGAGGCTAAAGAAAAAGGTGCAGGGAAGGAAAATGGCTGAAGCTCAGAGTACTGCATGGGAGTGGATCAGGGGTAGAATAAGACAAGGGCAGGAGAAAGAAACTGGCCAATCACCAAGGTCTTTGCAATTTTGGTTTTACAAATTGCTTTGGATCTACTCCGTCCGACAGCAAATGGGATCCACTGAAAGGTTTTGAACTAGGGAATATTGTGATAAAATTTGTTTTTATAAAAGGATGGAAAAAGGCTTTTGAACTCTAATAGTACCTTTTGTCTGTATTTTGGGGGTTAGTTGTCATGTGCACGACCTCTTGTACTCACATAACTTAAAAGTTCTTAAGGGGTCCGGGAGATGATCAAACCTCAACTATTCATTTTACAGATCAGGAAGCTACCAGTTTCATAGGAGAGCAGGCTGACTCCTAACACAGAGCTTGTCTCCGACCAACAATCTTCTACAAAAAACAAGGAGGACTTTTAATCACTCTGCTGCATAATGTATTCAACTCAGTACGCATTTTCTTTTATTTTTAAAGTAAAAAGTAATATTGATAATATGGAAATTCTAGAAACTAGAAAAACTATTCTGGTTTTTTTTGTATATTTTCTTCCACGTTTTTTGGTGTACATGAGATCACATATTTATGGTATACTGAGTTTTTCTTTGAAATACTAAATCAAAACTCATTTTTAAACATTAAAGAATGTGCATGTTTACAAATGGCTACTTATAAATCTTGTACTCTTCATTTTTAAAGGCTGCATGCCATTCCACTGCTTCAACGTCCTACAATTCATGCAACCATTTTCCCTGTGGAGGCCATGAAGATTGTTTGTAATTGTACACTCCTTGTACATATAAATCTGTCTGCACTTTAAATTAGTTGTTTAGGCCAGAGTTCAGACACTGTTGTCACTGAGTCAAAGTCAAAGCATTTCTGTGGCTCTTGAATGGCATAGCCAAGTTATTTTCCTGAAGGATTTCCCTACTTAGAATGCTACCTACCAGTAAGAAACCAACTTACCATCCTCACCCCTACCCCAGCCCTTCCATGTATCTATAGCTCTATCTACACGTACATACACCCTTGAAACAGTAGCGGTATACAGTGATGACTGGGGAAGGTCTGAGCCCCTCCCCAATAATCTCACCAACTCTCCTCAAGTAAAGATACAATCCAAGTAAAAAACAGCGTTTGCTATGAAAGCACAGCTTCCACAACACACTCATGTGCCAAAACACACTGGCATGCATGTCACACTTCAACCAGACAGGAAACTCCTCATATTTAGAAATTCCGGAGCTATCCCTGCCTGTGTATACTCATTTATTAGGTTAAAAAAACCTAAACTTCGCAGTTGCTTGTTGTGCATTTTGATAATTTTTATAAGATTGAGGCTTCTTCTGTGCATAAGAAACAAACAATTTCCAACAGTTGACCCTGAGCCAGCAGAAACGGTGCATTCAGCACAGTAAGGTCCAGGCCAGTTTTGGGCTAAACCAGGGAAGCCTGCCTGGCCCTAAGCTGGGGTGGCCTCCACCTGGGGTGGGTGCATCCCAGCTCCTTTGTGGCATGAGCCTGAGATTCTGGCAAAGACAAAAGCAGTCTCTCCTCATTTTCTGCTGGTTCCTTTGGAATACTCATTTGGGAGCTTATTCTCTGTCATAACCCTGGAGTTTTAAGGGTCTTTGTATCCTCAGAACTTGGCATAGTGAATCAATAACACCCAAGAAACATTGTCAACAAGTGCATTGAACCCTTTTAAATTCTTTTCCCCGTTCTGTGATTCTATAAAGCCAGAGATTACCCTTTAATATTATGTTCAGACCCAGAGCTATGTCTCATGAACACAGAAATGATACTCAAGGCTTAGCTCAGTTGTTCTCCCATGACAAAGTATATGCCAACAGAAAGGAAGACAATTTTTGTGTGAATGCTGGAGTTCACTTTTGAAAACACAAGAGTTATCTTTTTAATGGCAAAAGTTTTAAGCAATTTTTTGTAAGCATTCAACCATGGATGTTGTGCAGTCTAAATTCATAGGCCACCATAAAAGTAATGCTTGTTTTTTTGTGTGTTTGTTTGTTTGTTTGTTTTGTCTCTTAGGGACATCCCACAATGCCTTCCTTTGTGACCTGACCCTACTTTTTCCCATACTGTTGAATCAACTAATGTTCAAACTGGCAGAATTTTTACACATGACATCATCTCCATCTTTTTGAACAAATGAGGAAATAGAAACTTCTTGAGAAACAGTCATGTTCCCTCTAAGTTTCAAATGAACATGAGAATGAGTTTCCTTTAAGGTATTAAAGAAACAAAAAGACAGAATGGATCTTGGTGGCTTTGTGTATTATTGAATCATTACGTAATTTTGTTTTAAGAAATGACATATCCCGCATAAGTATAAAATGTATTATCAAACTGATATCCTAAAACACAATCAGTATTGCTGATTTCCATTATCATAGAAATCAGCCCTGGATCATAGGGTTAGTCAACGAAAAAAATTTTCAGTGCTAAAAGTTCAAATTCAACCCAATTAAATAAAAAATCCTATATAAGCATTACATCCCCATCAGTGGAGACAAGAGAACTCTCTTTAACCCTAATTTTGGCATGAACTGTAAATTCTGCTTCTTCAATCACATAACATTTACCATAGTCATTTTGACACTAGTTTTTTGATTGACTGGTTCATAATTATTTCACACTCTTCAAATTGAGTTTTTCTATTCATCAATGGAGATAGCGTCACTGTTTTTTCAATAAACATATTGTGCAATGTATTAACATTTAAGAGAGCGGAATGAAGAATCAAGGAGAGGTTTCTCCAAAGCCTTGTGTTTGCTCTTGATGCCTTTCAGTGTGATACATTTACAGGGAAGTCACAACAATTGGAGAATGGCCTCTGTTGGTGCTGATTCAGTTCTTGAGTCAGGCCTTATTGAACAACTGCCCATGTGGCTGAATTTCATAGCCGTGTTTCCTAAACTGACTAATCCAGTTAGTAGGTGCCTCCTCCAGCATGTCCATTGGAGACTTGACAGGGAGCCTACCTAACCGTCTTCCAGGGGTAGCGGCATTAAGAGAACAGATTGCTCTGTTTGTCTGGGTGTCTAGTCTATTGCATCAGGGGCCTTTATATCAGATTGCCATATCATCATTTTTGGGAAGACTGAGGCATGATTAATTTATCGCAATGACAAACTTAAAGGGAAGGCCTGAAGTGAACTTAAAACGACAGATGAGAGAGAGAGAGAGAAATAACATATTCATTACGAATGTGAATCCTGGATTTAAATCTTGCTCTGCCATTTACTAGATGAGTAAATCTGGGCGACTTATTTGATTTTCTCATCTACAAAAATTAAAAAATAAAAAATGAATCAAAAAGTAGAAAAATACATACCTTTAGAATATTACATTAAAATATGGTATAGATTTGTCTCATTCTATTTTCCTGCTTGCTAACATTTTCATGTGTGATAGTGACAGGACTAAGCCAGCTTCTCTCTGGGTATGTATTTTCAGCAACTTGTTTGTGCTAAGCTCACATCTATCCATACTGTCTGCCTTTTGTTACAGAGACCAATGGAACCACATTTATGAAAAGGTTGTAAAATTTATGAAAAGGCTGCTAGCCTCAGGGCTAACAGAATAAAACAAATTGAACATGAAATTTGAACCCTAACTGCGACCTTATGGCCTCTTCCTTTACAGAGAAAAGAAGTCAAGTAAGAAATTTCACAAATTTGTCCCAATCCCTAACTCATTAGCTTCCACATTTACTCTTACCTCATTTACCTCCTGCCTCAGGGAAAGCCCTATGCCCCTCCTTCCAATGTAGCTTTCTACCTGCCCCAAAACCACTCTTCCTGTCTCCAGAACCATGTCCCAATAAACAACCTTCCTCTAACTTACATTTTCTGCCTCTCCTTGTCCCAGAGTTCTTCTACTTAGGGTGACCATATAATATGTTGTTCTAGCCAGGAGAAAGTCAAAGAAAAGGGGGCACTATACATAATTCTTCAGAGAAGCTGGGACTGACTACACCATGCAAACTTCTCCTTACCATGGAAATATACTCAAATCGTTTATTCCCATATTATAAAACAAACAAACAAACAAACCAAGGCAGGCTGTCTCATTTCTCAGAGCTCTTCTTTAACTCCTACCCAGTCTTGTTACCCCCTTAACATCAGCTTCTTTTAAGTAGGTGGGAGTATGTCCCATAGACACCATTTAACCCTTACTCAGAGCTGTCACATAAGGCTGTGCTGGTCGTACACCTCACAACTCCAGAAGGAGTGACTCCTGTCATAATTAAGGCAAATGGTGCCTCCTGGAGCTGTGCGATGCACAATTACCCAGACCACACAGGAATAAATGGAGAAGGAAGCCTTATCCACCCCTTCTCTCACACTTCACTCAGATTCTCAAGCTAAGATCTTCAACTAACAAATACCATGTACACATTTTAGGTCTGGTCATCCTTGACTAATTCTCTGAGTCCTTGGCACTACTGGCCACTCTTGTTCTTGGATGGATCTGGAGTCAGACCTCATGGGATTGGATTTCAACTCTACCACTCATAACACTGTGAGCAAGTTTACTTAATCTGTGTAAAATGGGAGCATCTTATCTATAAAATATGGTTAATATTAACTCCTTCATTGAGTTGTTGTCAGGGCCCAATTTCATTGTTTTACAATGAAATAGTTGTAAAACACCTAGCATAATGCTTAATAGATATGCCACTCTAAAAGTGCTCACAATCATTATAGTTTATTAAATAACACAGTTTCTACAATATCACCCATTCTAGATTTTCCATCTACTCATTTGCTCCCTTTTCATCTTTTCCGCTAATTTTTATGCTAGCTCTGATTCTTAATTGTTGATTTTATCCCATTTCCTTACCTGGGTGTACTTCTTACTTCAGGGAATAATTGCAGACATTCAATAAAAAAAATATATGCAAAAGAACTTTGTAAATCCTCAATTCCTCTACAAACATGAAATGTTCCTATTGTAGTTCCCCTCAAAAGTGATTTTCTGCCCTGACTGCTCATTAAAATTCCCTGGGGTAAATGAGGAGGAAAACAAATACCAAAACTTGGGGACTTCTGGCCAAGATGGAGGTGTAGGTAATCACATTGTGCCTCCTCACACAACCAAAAGAAGGGCAACAACAATTGAAAAACAAAAAAAAACAACCAGAACTGACAGAAAATCAAACTATATGGAAGTCCAACAACCAAGGAGTTAAAGAAGACATGTTTATACAGACCCACTGGAGGGATGGAGATGGGCAGCCAGGCAGAGAGGACTCCCAGTAAGGTGGCTGATGGACCAGGGCGGGTAAGGCAGCAGCGGCAGACCAGGCAAGGCAGCAGATTGTGGACTGGGCAGTTCCACATCCATGAGCAGATAAACTGGGAGAAACAACTGGGAAGTGAAATAGACTGCACAACCAAGGGCCCCAGCACAGGGAAATAAAGCTTCAAACCACTGATTGAAAACACCCGTGGGGGCTGAGGCAGTGGGAGAAACTCCCAGTAACACAGGAGAAATCGTTGGAGAGACCAACAGGGTCGTAGAATATGCACAAACCCACCCACCAATCAGCACCAGAAGGGCCCACTTTGCATGTGGGAAGCTTGGGAAGTGACTGAAATTCAGCAGAGAGAGGAGCAAGTGCCATTGTTTCCTCTCAGAACCCTCCCCCACATACAGCATCACAATGTGGCAGTGTGGGCTGCCCTGCCCTGGTGAACACCTAAAGCTCCACCTCTTACTACATAACATGCTTGCCAAGACAAAAAAAAAAGGCTTAAAGAAGAACAGATCAGAGCCCCAAAGCCAATACATTTAAGTGACCAAGAGATAGCCAATCTATCAGATGCACAGTTCAAAATACTGGTAATCAGGATGCTCACATAATTGGTTGAATTTGGTCCCAAATTAGATAAATAAATGAAGGCTATGCTAAGTGAAATAAAGGAAAATGTACAGGGAAATGACAGTGATGGAAAGGAAACTGGGGCTCAAATCAACAGTTTGGAGCAGAAGGAAGAAAGAAGTGTCCAACCAGAAAAGAATGAAGAAACAAGAATTCAAAAAAATTAGGAGAGGCTTAAGAACCTCCAGGACATCTTTAAATGTTCCAACATCCAAATTATAGGGCTGCCAGAGGAGAAGAGAAAGAGTAACAAGTGGAAAAGTTATTTGAACAAATAATGGAGAACATCCCCAGACTGGCAAAAGAAATAGACTTCCAGGAAGTCCAGGAAGCTCAGAGAGTCCCAAAGAAGTTGGATCCAAGGAGGAACACACCAAGGCACATCATAATTACATTACTCAAGATTAAAATTAAGGAGAGAATCCTAGAAGCAGCAAGAGAAAAGGAGACAGTTACCTACAAAGAAGTTCCCATAAGACTGTCAGCTGCTTTCTCAAGAGACCTTACAGGCAAGAAGGGGCTGGAAAGAAGTATTCCAAGTCATGAAAAGCAAAGACCTACATCCAAGATTGCTCTGTCCAGCAGAGCTTTCATTTGGAATTGAAGGGCAGATAAAGTGTTGCTCAGATAAGGTCAAGTTAAAGGAGTTCATCATAGCCAAGCCCTTATTATATGCAATATTAAAGGGACTTATGTAAGAAAAAGAAGATAAAAAATATGAACAGTAAAATGACAACAAACTCACAATAATCAATAACTACACCTAAAACAAAAACAACAATGAACTAAACAAACAACCAGAACTGGGACAGAACCACAGAAATAAAGATCACATGGAGGGTTATCAACAGGGGAGGGGAAGGAATGGGGAAAAGGTACAGAGAATAAGTAGTATAGATGGTAGGTAGAAAGTAGACAGGGGGAGGGTAAGAATAGTATAGGAAATGTAGAAGCCAGAGAACTTATATGTAAGACCCATGGAGATGAACTAAAGGGGTGGGGGATGTGGGTGGGAGAGTGTGTGCAGGGCACACAGTGTGTGAAGGGGGGGAATGGGACAATTATAATAGCATAATCAATAAAATATATCAAAAAATACCAAAACTCTTCTTCCTTTTCTCCTTTCTCCTCCCCTCCCCTCTTCTCTCCACCCTGCACACCTCTACTACAGTGGCTTCAAACTCCCTGCTGAACTGATGATGTTCAATTTTGTTTCTCAAATATAAGCTGCTTCTCTGAGCTCCAGATCCATCCCATCCCAACTGTCCCATTAGACCTCTCTACTGGGATGTCCCACAACAACTCCCAAGTTAGCATATTACAAATCAAAGCATCACCTGCTTCTTACCAAACCTCCTCCCCCTCCTTCCCATGACCTACGCTTGACTTTTTCCCATCTCTCACTCCCAACATCCAACTACTACTGATTCTACCCTCTTAGTATTTCTTATATCATCACCCACATTTCTGGCTCCATTCCCACAACCTTACTTCATCTCTTCACAAGTTCTTCCTGGAACCAACTGCCACCTAGATGGCCTCCCCACAACTGGGCTCATACCAACTAATAAAATCCAAATATCCAAGGTTCCAACACACTAGTGCATGATGGGATTCTCAGATATCTGTGAAAAATATGTTGAAAATAACCTGTTGAGTTTTTCATAAAATATTTTTTTCCGATTTAAATGATACCCTTCTTTGGAGAGAATGTTCTTTCTACTTTTATGGTGTTAAAATGATTGCTTTGGAAATGATTGATAGTAGGTCATCATCATCATTAGTGCTTTTTTATAAATTAGCATTCTCTGTTGGTCCTCAAATACTCTTAAAAGTGTTTTTTTAATCAAACTGTGTACTTAAAATATACAGTTTATTATACATCAGCAGTACTTCAATAAATTTTTTAAATGTTTTTAGGTCATGAAATCTGAAAACTCATCACATCTGTTTTGCACTGATTCCAGAAGGCTCTATCTAAAATGTGTAAATCAATCACACTGTCCCCGATATCATCAAACTTAAAAGTGATTGCATACTTTTGCTAGACACAGTGATGTGTCTAGCACAGGGCACAATAACTTTCACCACAACAAATGTGTGAGGTGGGTTTTATTATTATGCCTGGTTTAGAGATGGCATTGGCAGAGGGGCACATAGCTTTTAAGTAGAGGAACTGGGACTTGGACCTGGGTTTCACTCACTCAGAAACCACTGATTGGCCTTCACCAGTGGATTTTTTTGTCTTCTTGCTTTAAAAAATTTCTCAACTACACTCCAAATGCTTTAGTTTGCCTGTAATTTTCCTCACTCATTTTTTTACCTGTTTCCCCCCTTAAGTGCCTGCTTCAGGTACAACAAAAAACTTGCAAATCTGAGAATTCGGTGAGTTTTTTCTGGCATCCATGACTTTGCATGAGTTCTTCCTTCCAACTGGTGTACCTTTTTCCTGAGTAATCACCTGGCTAGTGCTACTCATCCTCAGAAACTCATCCTTGGTGCCCTTCGGGAAGTAGTTCAGGACCCTGCCCAGACCTCCAGCATAGTGTCAGCCTCAGAAGGACCAGGAAAAGACACTGGGGATGGTCATGGCCATGCAGCATCCCTTGAGTGATGTTGTGTGCTCCGCTGTTGCCTCCACTTGCCCACTGTGTGTCAGGCACACAGATAAGACAGGAGAGGCCCAGTGCTCATGCAGCTTGGGTGTTTTAGTTGGGAAGATGGCCAATAAACTCAACGAGTAAAAAAATAAATATACGAGATTATTTTTACATCATAATAAATTTTTAAAGGTTTTTTAAAGGTTTTTATTTATTTATTTTTAGAGGGGAAGGGAAAGAGAGAGGGAGAGAAATATGAATGTATGATTGCCTCTGGTGAGTGCCCCGCTGGGAACTGGCCTGCAACCCAGGCATATGCCCTGACTGGGAATCAAACCACGATCGTGTGGTTCGCAGGCCCACGCTCAATCTACTGAGCTACACCATCCAGGGCACATCATAATAAATTTTTAAAGAAAATAAATCTAGACAACCCAGCGACTGATTTGCCCTGCTCTGGTGAACACCTAGGGATCCACTCCTGATACGTAACAGGCACAAAGAGTCCAAAAGATGGCTCAAGAAGAACTCAAAGCCCCAGAGCCCATAACTCTAAGCGACCAAGAAATAGCCAGCCTCTCAGATGAACAGTTCAAAACACTGGTGATAAGGATGCTCACAGAACTGGTTGATTATAGTCACAAATTAGAGGAACATATGAAGGCTACACTAATTGAAATGAAGGGAAATGCACAGGAAACCAATAGTGATGGAAAGGAAACTGGGACTCAGATCAATGGAATGGACCAGAAGGAAGAATGAAATATCCAACCAGAAAAGGATGAAGAAACGAGAACTCAAAAAAATGAGGAGAGGCTTAGGAACCTCCAGGACATTTTTAAATGTTCCAACATCCAAATTATAGGGGTACCAGAAGGGGAAAAGAAACAGCCACGAGTGGAACACTTATTTGAACAAATAATAAAGGAGAACATCCCCAGACTGGCAAAAGAAATAGACTTCCAGGAAATCCAAGAAGCTCAGAGAGTCCCAAAGAAGTTGGACCCAAGAAGGAACACACCAAGGCACATCATAATTACATTGCCCAAGATTAAAATGAAGGAGAGAATCCTAGAAGCAGCAAGAGATAAGGGGACAGTCACCTACAAAGGGGTTCCCATCAGACTGTCAGCGGATTTCTCAAAAGAGACCTTACAGGCAAGAAGGGGCTGGAAAGAAGTATTCCAAGTCATGAGATCCAAAGACCTACAGCCAAGATTGCTTTATCCAGCAAAACTTTCATTTAGAATGGAAGGACAGATAAAGTGCTTCTCAGATAAGGTCAAATTCAAGGAGTTCATCATCACCAAGCCCTTATTACATGAAATGCTAAAGGGACTTATCTAAGAAAAAGAAGATGAAAAATGCGAACAGTGAAAGGACAGCAAACTCACAGTTATTAACAACCACACCTAAAACAAAAGCAAACCAAGAGGACAGCTAGATCAGGAGTGGAACCATAGAAATGAAGAACACATGGAGGGTTAGCAACATGGGAGTGAGAGGAGGAGAAAGGGGGAGAGGGTACAGAAAATAGCATAGAGGGTAGGTAGAAAATAGATAGGGGGGAGGGCAAGAATAGTAGGGGAAATATAGAATCTAAAGAACTTGAGACACATGGTCATAAACTAAGGGGGGGGATGGTGGGGGGGGAGTGTACCAGGTGGAGGAGAATGAAGGGGGGAATAGAACAACTGTAATGGTATAATCAATAAAATATATATATATATATAAAGAATATTAAAAAATACACAGAGGCGGGCAAAAGTAGGTTTACAGCTGTAATACAAATAAATAATACAATAATAAATAATAATACAAAAAAAAAGAAAATAAATCTAAAATGAAGTAATATAATAAAGAGTGAAGGGGATGGAGGCAGCTCTAGGGTGAATGGTCAGAGAAGTCTTGGAAAAGAAGGTATTTGAGCTAAGATCTAAATGAAAAGATGGAGCCAGCCAAGTGAAGAGCTAGGGGGAATAAGCCTCCAGGTTTTTCTCACTTAAAGAAAGTATGATACATAAGCATCTAAAATCCTAACCTTAAATGGCATGTCATCAGATTCTAGCACATAGTAGTTGCTCAATAAATGCTGAGTTGGCTTGTTAAACTGTAAAAGCCCCAGAGCTGAGCTCTGCGTCTTTTAAGGCTCTCCTAGCATCTCTCTGCCAGAAAAATATCACTTCACAAGATTCTTCTGTTTGTCATAGGTAAGCCAGTGGAAAATAGTCAGTTGAGAGTTTTGCGTTTCTGACTTGTAAACAAAGATGCCCCTGACTCCTGGGTGTGGGCAGTTCTGGCGGTTTCTAAATTCTATAAGGGTGTAGAGAAGAATTTTCTCTTTTGTCTTTGTGGCTAGAATTTTATGAAAGGTTCACCTGTATGTTTCCTACTGTTCTTTTTCCTTCTGTCACTTTCCCGTCACTGATCTCATGCCCAAGTGATGTGAATGTGGGAATATACGTACTTCAGTGAGATTAAGATCCTGTGGAAGAGAAAGCACAGTAATCTCCTTACGTCTGGTAAAGCCCCAGAGCACATTTCACAATTCTATTTAGGGGAATTTTCGTCCTGCCATCCATCTATAAACAGAACTGAAATCACAAACACCCAGACTGAGAGTGAAAATGAAAGCACACGTGGGTTCTAAATCAGCTTCAAAGTTTAGAAAAAAGGTTACTTCCTACTCAAAGAAAATCTAAGACAAGAGATTTCCCCTAAGTGCTTTATTCTTCAAGTACTTCAAAACACTGCAGCAACTTGAACAAAAATGTACTTGATGTTCTCATCATACAGGATGGTAGTGTAAAGATTTGAATGGTGAATCCCAACAATTTTCATTATTAGTGATCTTTCCAGCAGTCATTTTTTCCCTAAACATTAGGGCACTCAGTGCACACTTTATCCCAAATACTTTGATGTGCTGCATAGCATACAAGTCAAATATAAACAAAAGAGAAATGGAAGAGAAAGAGGCAGCACCCCCACATGTAGAGTCTGACAGAGTGAGTGAAGAGAAAAACAGGCCTGAGAACACCAATCCCATGCCCTGGGCAAGAGGCAGAGAATGGCAAAGAGTATCTCTGAGCAGTTTCTGTTTCTTTCTGAGGAGGAGCCCAGGGCAAGTGTCCTTGACCCGCTCCATGTCCTCCTAGCTTTCAACTCTGGAATTTGTAAATTATTCCTGAGCTGTTTAGTCAACTTGCCCAGGGAGAATTATAGCAATTACAAATCCATGGGCATGAATGAATTTGTGAATCTCTTTCACTTGTAAGTTTTCACACTGCACATGGTTTAATCAGGCAGTAGAAAGGGCAAAGAATATGGACTACCCCTCCTAAAATTCTTTCTGGATTCTACCACATATCTGCTGTTTTAAGGATGTAGAAGGTGAAGAAAAGAGAAGGAAAAGACAAAAGGGAAATAGAAAAAAAGGTGGTGTAGCAGAAGGGCCCCTGGATGGCATTACCCTCCCCCAGGTGACCTCCATGTTTCAGGAGTCATCTTGGGCTTTATATTCTTTATTTTATGAAATCTCTAAGACAATTCCATGAAGTCATATCACTATATTCCCCCCCCCTTTTTTTACAGAGGAAGAAAAGAGCTCATAAGTTAGGTAACTCTTTCAAAGTCACTGCGATTCATACCCAGGTTGGATTAATTCTGAGAAAGGAATAAGTAGAAAAGGTACCAGGTGACAGTTTTCACCAAATCACTAATACAGAGTTTGTGTAAGACTTTAGAAGAACATAAGCTTCACTCTTCTTAACTCATGTATATACACTTTTCTTGCAAAAACAGACAAGTAACTTTAGAGACCCAGAAATAAGTTATTGGCTTAATAAAATGCTGAACTTTGAGTTTACTTTCTTTTAGAGGTATACTTTATCCATCAAATTCACTTTTGGATTTGTCTTATTCCTGCATGGGTATTCCTACTTTCTGTGCAAATATGATTACAGGTAGCTCTTCATAATGAAATAGTAAAAGAAATCAAAGCCAAATTTTACCATTTATTTAAAAGCAACTCCTACCACTAACATTGTTAGTATAAAACCATAACAAGTTTAAGCAAGGTCCTGAGGTTATAGAATGCTTGGTGGCCTCAACAGGTCTTGTGACTTTTAACCTTTTTCATATAAGTTCTATCCTCTTAGGATAGAATCATGTGACTCAAAGCTCATTTTTTTACAGGGCCTCATAATGTGCTTGTAAAATTTCAAATTCAAATTTCCTTTCAGGAGGTACAATGAATAAAGTGCAGGGTGATTGTGCTGGAAGACTTAATGTGCTCCCCACTTCCCCCCACCACTCCCACCACACCTGGTGGCTCTTTGGAGATTATACTGTGCAGTCACTAAATTAACAGACCGATTTATCCCAAATTAGATGATTCCTCTAAAATAGACCAAATAATAGATATAAAACTATTTGGGGAAGGTTTTATTGTTATTGGAGGTGTCTTTTCTCCTTCCAAATAACTGTATTTAAACTCCAATTATACTTGAGATTGTGTATGTTCTTTTCACATGGCCATGTCTATTTTCTCCTAGTTCTTGTGGTAAATCAAATGTGTGAAGTCTCCAGTTTACAAATAAATTGAATTAGTAGTGATTCTTAAGAAGCCAAGTGTGAAATTAAAATTCCTAACTATGAGCCATGTGTACCTTTATTGTCAAGGGCGTACTGTGGTTCTCAGAACAGCTGTGTGGTGGACCACATGCTTTAGTGGGTCAGTTGGTCTTTGACCTGGCTCCCTGTTCACCCTTTATTGAAAGTACTATGGGGATGTTTCTTTTCATTCTTATAAAACCTTTTTTGCTGATTGCAAGATATGACAATGATTTTATATTAAGGATCGAGGCCTACCATTTGGAATGGATCACTCTTTATGGATGATTCACCATGAATTCTCTGGCTAAAGTTGATAGTCTATTTCAACCTTTGCTTTTAGACCAACTCACCTGACTGACAGTGGGTTTGGAATTCACTTGACCCACAGAGACAAGTAAAGAAAAACATGGTCCTGGGTGAAGGGCGATGTTTTGAGGTTTTGATCAGCCAATATTTTCTAGTGCTTCATAGAATCAGAAAAGCTTGTAGTGGCAAAATTCTTGAAGGTTAATCCAGTAGGTTTCCAGCTTGGGTTTCTTCATGCCAGGGATGAAAAGATGGTGATGGAGCAGAGAGGAGGAAAGAATTCTCTAGATATTTTCAATGCTTTAAAAAGAGTTATAGAAATTGTATATTTATGACTGATAAAGCTGCTCAGGGGACTCAGATATCAGATTTTTTTAATTTGGTCTCAAAAGTGGCAACATTGATTATCTTATGGGAGAAACTATTAATAAAAATTTACTAATAAATATAGCTTAGTAGATAAAAATTTTTCATAAAAATGTAGTACACTGGGAAAAGGTAACAAAAATTATGCAAAATCACTGACTGTTTATTGCTTGAGTGCAAACACTTAGCACTTCCCACATGAAACATGTTGGTAGCGTCAGGGCTGTGAGCAAAAGACAAATTCCTGCTCTTGTGATAATGAAACTCTAGTATTGGCAGACAGAAACTGAACAGGCAAGCAATCTGACTGGTGACCTTTTAAGAAGTTAGGACACACAGAGAGACAGCAGGGATGTATGCATAGTAGGAGGGCCATGTGAGGAGGTGGCCAACTGCAAGGCAAGGAGAGAGGCCTCTTTTTGGAAGAAACCAAACCTATCCATGCCTCAAACTTGGACATGCAGCCTCCAGAACTATGAAAAATATATTGCTTTTGATGATATAAATAAGTCAACTTATTATGCTGTACACCTTAAACTTATATAGTGCTGTATGTCTATTATATCTCAAAAAAACTGCCAAAAATAATTTCTGTTTAAGCCACCTAGTCTGTAGTACTCAATTATGGCAACCCATTAAAAACTAATACAATAACTAAAATAAATATGGCCACTTCACATTGCATTAACTACGACAAATACACTGACACAGGGAGACAGGACGAAGTGATAGTAAGGGACATTAACTCATTTAAGAAGTCCTCTCTCTGAGGAAGAGCATTTGTGCTGTGTCCTAATGGCAAGAAGAAAAACCACATAAAGAGCAGAAGGATGAGTGAAGGCCAGAATCTGAACTTTGGTAAAATTACTAAGGAGATGTCACCATAGAGGCCTATAGTTGGGAGGAGACAGACAGCTGTGTTCTTTCCTAGGCAAGGTCCCTGATGCCTCCAACCTCACCATGCAGTCTTGCAGATGTTAACGTGTTTCCAAAGCACTAGGGTCAATTTGCCTAGCAAAATGTTAGCATTCTATACAGTGTACTTGAAAACTAGTAGTTTTAAAAGAATATTTATGATGAAATCAAATGCAATAAAGCCCCAAACAGACAAGTAGGGCTAAGAGTTGTCCAAGCAGAGGGCCTAGCAAGTGCCAAGACCCTGAGACAGAGCCAGACTTGCTGAGTGGAAGAGACAAGGAGAAGATTGATGGAGCTTGAGGTTGGAGAGCTGACAGAGAATGAAATCAGAGAAGCCAAATAAAAAGTAGTTTGTGCAGGTTTTTGGAAGCCCAGCAAAGAGTGTGGCTTGATGTTAATGCAGGGGAACAGAGAATTGAAGCAGAATGGTATCAACATTTTGCTTAAGTTTTATATAAATCCCTCTTGCTGCTATATGGAGAATGGGGCCTTATGGTAGCGACCTGAAAAGAATCAGGGAGATCTATCTGGAGATTTTTACCATAAATTAGATTTTAAAAAGGTGGCTTGGGCCATCTGGGTGGGAGAGGGTAGAGATGGATATGGGGTTGAGTTTGGAAATGCTTTAATGTAAAGTCAACAGGACCAGACAAATTGCCCCCTATAATGATCATAGCAGTTGGTCATATAAGGGAAAGGATACCAGAAAGACAGTAACAATATTCCAGGGACAAACTTACATGTCTAAATGTTCTGAGGAACTACAACAGTGGTGATAAAGAGTGCCAATTTAATTAGTGTGGCTGCCTGTGGCAGCTATGAGCAGAAGCATGCTGTAACAAACAGACCTCTGTGTACTTGCTTCTATCTCCTGAAGAGTTTGAGATTCTTCTTTCTGCCCTTAACCAAAAATCTATCATCGTCACTGTACTTTTCTCCCTGGTAGGTTATCATCATCGTACCAGCCATACACATGCAGGCCAGTCTTTGCAAGTGTGGTGAGAGAAACAATTTTCCTCTAGATAATAATCGACAAGGGTGCAAGCTGTCCATGGGCAGGTGGTTAGATGTAATAAAATACAATAAATAGTCTGGTTTGGTTCAGGTGAATCAACTCCCATGAACATGGAGTTCTGTCCAGCCTCATGAGTCCAGGACTGTTTTCATCTACCATTATCCTGATTTCTGCCCAACCTTCATCCCTCAGTCATCTCTGTCCTCTGGGCCAAATCACTCTTCCTGAATGCCAGAGCAGGGCTTCTGCCAGGCCCTCGATTCTGGTCCCAGTTTTGGCAGAGCTCTTGGAGTCTAAGATGGAGGGATAAAAAAAGCATCTTTTATTTACCCATTCAAAGGTAACCCTTAATAATCATGAGAGCCATTTCAGAGATGTACACGCTGTGGCATGTACTACTGCATGCGGACTGACCATGCCTAAGTTAGCTTCCGATCCTTACTCTCTGTGAAGCTGGGTCAGGACTACAATGGTCATTTGGACTCTCTATTTATACCAAATACCTAAGGGGCTTCTTTAACTCTAACCTTTGTAAAAATAATAAGAGGATTAATTAAGAATTATTACAGACAGAAAAGGCATAGAAATGAATTTGTCTTTTAAAACTTTGTTTTTAAAATTGCAAATGCAAAAGTAACACATCCTTGTTAGAAAAAGTGAAAAAGACATAAAACCAGAAAAATTTCACCCCTAACCCCTCCCATTACTCTTGTGTTTTGCATCTCTTTTAAATATTTGGACTCATACTATATATACAATTTGGAACCTTGCCTTTTTTTTGTCATGATTATAAATACTTTGACAGTATCACAGATGTTTGTAAATGTCATGGTGAGTGGCTGCATATTGTTCCATCACAAGGCCATGCCACAACATATATATGTTTTTATTTAATATTTCTAGCTGAGCTAGACTAGTTACCTGAATATGACTTTTATTTCTTCTGTTTTGTACAATGCAGCATCTTGAGAAGATCATAAGGAACAATTGCCCAAGGTCCAGGTATAGTCAGGAAGAAAAATAAAAGGTCCACAAATTGTATAATTAACACTTAAGGCCTCAGATACAAGGCCTTAAACTCTTGGCAATTGGCAAAGAACAAATATACTTATATAATTCATTATTGATGCTTCCATCTCCAAAAATCCTTCATGCCATCTGTCTATTTTTTCATTAAGGTGTAGAATTGCATATTAAACTTTATTTAGAGCTTTTTTTGCAGTGGGGATTTCCAATATTCTTTTTTTTAAATAATTTTTTTATTTAATTCTTGTTCAAGTACGGATTTCTGTCTTATATTCCCAACCCTGCCCACCCCCGCCCCATGCTCCCCACCTCCCTCCCATTTCCACCCCCCACCCTTAGTTATTGTCCATGTGGCCTTTATACTTGTTCATGTGAGTCCTTCCCCTTTTCCCCTATGATTCTCTCCCCTCTCCCCTCTGGACCTTGTCAGCCTGTTCCCTATTTCAGTGTCTTTGCTCATATTTTGCTTGCTTGTTTGTTTTGTTTAGATCCCTGTTAACGGTGATATCATATGGTATTTGTCTTTCACTGCCTGGCTTATTTCACTCAGCATAATGCTTTCCAGTTCCATCCATGATGTTGCAAAGGGTAGTAGTTCCTTCTTCCTTTCTGCAGCATAGAATTCCATTGTGTAAATGTACCATAGTTTTTTGATCCAGTCATTTACCGATGGGCATCTAGGCTGCTTCCAACTCTTGGCTATCGTAAATTGTGCTGCTATGAACATCGGGGTGCATAGGTTCTTTTGGATTGGTGTTTCAGGGTTCTTAGGATATACTCCCAAGAGTGGAATTGCTGGGTCAAAAGGCACGTTCATTTTTAGTTTTCTTAGAAAATTCCATACTGTTTTCCATAGTGGTTGTACCAGTCTGCAATCCCACCAACAGTGAACTAGGGTCCCCTTTTCCCCACAACCTCTCCAGCACTTGTTGTTTGTTTCTTTGTTTATGATAGCCATTCTGACTGGTGTTAAGTGGTATCTCATTGTGGTTTTAATTTGCATCTCTCTGATAGCTAGTGATATCGAGCATCTTTTCATGTGTCTCTGGATCCTCTGTATGTCCTCCTTGGAGAAATGTCTGTTCAAGTCCTTTGCCCATTTTTTGATTGGGTTGCTTGTCTTCTTTGAGTGGAGTTGAGTGAGTTCTTTGTATATTTTGGAGATTAAACCTTTGTCTGAGGTATCATTGGCAAATATGTTTTCCCAAACAGTTGCTTCTCTTTGTATCTTGATACTGTGTTCCTTAGCCATGCAGAAGCTTTTAATTTTGATGAGATCCCATTTGTTTATTCTTTCCTTTATATCCCTTGCTCTAGGGGACATATCAGTAAAAATATTGCTGCATGGAATATCTGAGATTTTCTTGCCAATGCTCTCCTCTAGGGCTTTAATGGTTTCATGGCTTATATTTAAGTCTTTTATTCACCTTGAATTTATTTTGGTGTATGGTGTAAGTTGGTGCTCAAGTTTCATTTTTTTGCATGTGGCTGTCCAATTCTACCAACACCATTTGTTGAAAAGGCGGTCTTTACTCCTTTTTATGTTATTGCCCCTTTTGTCGAATATTAATTGACTATAGAGATTTGAGTTTATTTCTGGGCTCTCTGTTCTATTCCATTGGTCTATGTGCCTGTTTTTGTGCCAGTACCAGGCTTTTTCTATTACAGTGGCCTTGTAATACAGTTTGATATTAGGTATTGTGATCCCTCCTACTTTGTTCTTCTTTCTCAAAATTGCAGCTGCTATTCGGGGTCTTTTATGGTTCTATATAAATTTTTGAAGTGTTTGTTCTATGTCTGTGAAATATGGGGATTTCCAATATTCTTGAAGTAGCTGGAATTGCCCTGGAATATTATATAACCAGAGTCTTCAAACTATGATGAAAGTTATGTTAATATTACGCCTTACATGACAGGAGGCACATTGCTCTGTGTATTGATGGAACAGCAGTTGTGAGAAGCCAAAGGGGGGAAAATGCCATTGTTCACCTGGCTGACTTTACAGTTTCATTTTCATGGAATGAAATTCATTTAAATTTCATTATGAGGCCATTTTTAGTTATTACATTCTAGAGATGGAGGCGTTTTTAATATATTCAAAAATAATTAAATGCTTATAATAGCACTCTCATTCACAACTTCTGAAAACAGCATTCTTTTAAACTATAAAAGCTCAAGGCCCTTCTATTATCTTTGATTGAGCCCCTGAAATGCCCTCGTGCTCAGTGTCAAACAAAAAGGCATTCTGAGGATTTAAAGAACCTGAAAAAAAAGTTCAAATAGGTTGACTAAGCAGAAAGGTCAGAATTGGTGATTTCCCTTAAAAAATGCATCACCTTGAAGAACATACAGCTAAAAATCTGGAGAAAAATTTAGATAGCTAGAGGGGGAGAACATATAGGTAGGATAGATTTCTTCCCTCTAACTCTGATACTGTTTGGCACAGAGTCCCTAAAAGGAGCCCTAAAGCATGTAAGTTCTAGACTACCAACATGTCAGTCTCTATCACAAGGGAGGTGACTTGAAATGTATCCTGTCTTGGTTGCAGGAAGGGATTTTTTTTTTCCTGCAAACCTGCCCCCATTCCCACCATCAGATTTCCTCCAATTTGTAAAAAATGTCTCAGCATTTTGTGAAGGTGAAAAGAGCTCTGAAACAAAGGGCTGCACTTGCTTGGAAGGTCTGGCAGGGTCAGAGCAAGATTCTTTTTCTCCCTGGAGGATTGGGAGGCAGTCACACCAGACAGAAGCATGTGAATGAGAGGCACAAAGAAAAAACGTAAAGTGTTTTTTCAGCCAGCCTTTCTTCATAGGAAGGAGGTTTTATTTTTAGTTTTGTATTCTCCACATTGCAAAAACATACTTCTCCACCTCGTTTTGTTTTACACCACCAGCTTAGGCATTTCCTTGCTCAGCCTGCATGTTTCTCTGTGCTGGCATCATCCTCCTCTGTTGCTACTTCATGTATAGAATTGGTTGTGGGCTATCGGGTTTCTGTTTGTTTTTGTAGGATGTAATCTTGCAATAGATGAAGAGCCTGGTAAATTTAAAAAGAAAATATATGGTTCAGACTTCAGCACTGCTAGGATCTTGAACTTGCTGATGTGGAACACAATCCCCAAATTTCTCTTTACGTATTAATTGTCAACCTTGTCCAAACCAAAATGTGATTGGGGCAATCTGGGATGGTTCTTTTATTCTTTCAGTTAAAATTAAGCCAAAAGACCAACCCTCAGAGAAGTAAATAATGAAGGATTACCTGTTTTAAGCAAATCTGATGGATTAGATTCCAGATTTGCAAAACCCATGCATTAGGAAGTGATTATTGGCTTCATGAAAGAACCCTTCACTTTGCAAAGGAGCAACTTGAATGTTTGTTTGAAAGCTCTATTTCATGTAATATAATTTGGTCTGCCAACATCTAATTTATAGTGAGGGCCAGAGATTTTCTGCAGCCAAAGATGCTAACCACTCACTAAAGAAAGTCGGAAAGATGGAAGCTGTTAAAACCATTACAGAGATCAACCAGGTTAGCAGCAATTTCTTTAAAAATGAATGACACATAGACACCCAACACA
Organism: Sturnira hondurensis; assembly: GCF_014824575.4. Classification (NCBI taxonomy): domain Eukaryota; kingdom Metazoa; phylum Chordata; class Mammalia; order Chiroptera; family Phyllostomidae; genus Sturnira; species Sturnira hondurensis. The sequence continues at coordinate 21,879,428 of NW_028079044.1, forward strand.
TAAGTACTACCACATCCTAAGTCAAGAGAAGCAGAATGGCTTTGTCAGTCAGTGAAGAACCGTCTCACTGGTGAGATAATGATAAGTTGCCAATCAATATCTTGACTGAGATAATATGGCTACTAAAGTACACTGAGGAGAATTAGTTCTAATACAGAACCTTGAGATAAGAGTTTTAGGGAGGGTCCAGTAAAGTTAAAAAACTGAGCATTTCTCACTGTGCATTTTAAATTCATCTATACGGAAAAATATGGGCTGAGTTCATGAAAAATTTGGAATGTTCAATAAATTTGTATTACTACAGATTATAACTTAATGATACAGTTTTGTTAAAAATAATAAATTGATATTTATCAAGCACTAGGTGCTAGTAATGTGCTAGACAATAGCCAATGTGCTAGACATTTTCTCTCATTTAATGCAAAGTCATAAGCTGATTAACACAACAATTTAAACCATGTTTAAAAGGAAGCTTCATTTAAACCTAGGATTAGAAACAAAGTCTTATTCACTTTAGACTGATTTTTTCTTCTAATAGCAAGACTTTTATATTTGCAAAGGGACAAATTATGTTGAACTCATAGGTAATTATATATTGACTGCAGTGCACCTAAATTATTGCTCATTTTACAAAAAAATTAGACATTATATGTGTATAATATGGCTTAGAAGTAAGATTAAAACCTCATTTCATTTCCACTTATTTCCCTTTAATTGCTTTTTAGTGTGTTTCTCCCTTCTTCTTCTCCTTGCATCCAAAGGGTTTTGCTGAAGAAAAAAACCCATGCACTCTTCCAACTGTACAGAGAGATTAAAGGGCCATCCCAACACAGTGACCGCTTTCTGGCTTCTAGAGAAATAAGAAGGACCATGTTTGTTTCTAAGAGTCCATTAAGAGAGTCAGTTTTCTTTTTCAACCAGTACTGAAGGCTCAAAACTGAAACTCTGCAAAGACCTCAATGGGATCAAGTTCTGGCCCAAACAATTGCTCTCAGCAATTCTGAGAGCTCTCTCAGCAGTTGGTGAGCCTCACCTGGCTCTAACCGGACCTTTCCAGTTCTTACACCTTTCCACCCACCTAGTTCCTTACTCACCTGAGCTCTATTTTTAGGCATGTGCATTTTTATTTCAAGGACTGACTTCTAGCATGACATCATTGTTAATGATCTTCAATTGACATTGCTTTCTAATGGTTTCATCCATTCTGGCTTGCCTCCCACAAGAAGACTACCAGTTAATTGTGTCAGTCATGTCACCAGGTGACTGATACTCCCTTGCATGCCTAGGAGAGTGCTAATCAGTCCAGAAATGTGCTTCTGCCTACAAAGCTAGTGTCCTGGTCTTTGATCTCTAACTTGGTGAGTTTAGGGGGTACGGGCTTAAAAAAAATAACAACAGTTATATAGTAAAGGGACATATCTTAAAGAAAATAAAAGAGGGGGAAGTAATGAGATTTTTTACATTATGGGTAATAGGATATTTTGATAATTCTTTTAAAAATTCATTTTCTGCCAGGGGACTGTGGTTGTAAATAGCAATAGGTGACAGAGAAACAGAGAAAGACAAGAATGGTAAGATAAGAGGCACTGAAAGGGCAGATAAGAGGTTACCATGAGGTTACTTGCCTCCCTAGTCTTCAAGGCCAGCCTTGCATTTCAAGGCATTGCTATCTTCAGGGAAGATAGGTTACAATTACATGTCCGTCATAAGCTGTTCCTTTGGGGGCCAGAACACAGGCTCAAATTACTGTATTTCTAGTGGAAGTGATACCGATGGTAGCTAAGGAAAAGTAGATGTTTATTCAGGCAGTATTCAGTGATTCAAGTGGTTTCCTGTATTTCCTCACTATATATTTCCCTGAATGTTAGCTAGCTCTGACTTATACAAAGTTAGAGAAAAGCCCATTAATATAAAAGCTATTGAAATAACAACAAACCATTACTATTTCATAAATAATTAGTAGACTTGGATTTGATGGTTTCAAGAAGTGAAAAAGAACACAATATTGCCTCGATTGGTAGCAGCCCCATAATTTTCAAATGAAAGGATATTGGGGTGGCAATTTTGTTGGGAGGACAAGAGTCAAAGAATTTTTCCACAAATGGTGTTTCCATGCTGTACACATAGTTATTACTTAGATTGTATGCTTATTGGCATGGTTGAGGGCTGGCTGATGGAGATTATGGGGGGAGCCAAAGACTTTTCAATACATATTGTTGTGTTGGACATGGGGGGTCTTTTCAAACACTGTTTCCAATTTTGATGGTAAGAGAATCAAAAGAATACCATTTCTGAAATCTTGAAATGTTTTCAAACTGGTAGCTTCCATACATTTTCTCACCTAGCCATGTCTTATTCTGAACACCACTCATATGGTTTTACACAAGTAAGCAATATAAGGAAAAAGTTGAAACAAGTATCTGGAAATCCTAATTGAATCTGACATGCTATGTACATAAACTTGGAGCTGGCTGACAGTTTGCAGACTTTTTTTTTTGCATCAAGTGTCAAAAAATCTGCTTGCCTGAAAATACCTGTCATAATTATCTGCCAGAAGACCCATGTTAGTCATTCCTAGGATCTAGTCACCCCAAGCCCTGTCAGAATAAAAACATGTATTGGTTTCCATGAATAACTTAGTATGCATTTCATTATCACAGTACCTAGTCAGCACCCTGCCTTATCCCAAAGAGGGTTGGATGTAGGATTTGTATGTCTGGATAGAAGAGTGATTCAGAAAATTGCAGAGCATGGATATCTCTATGGAGGGTATTAGTGCCAAGGCAGACACAGGCTATCAGAGAAAAATGAGCTCTGAGAAAAGAATCATAAAAGAGAACCCATAAAATGAAAAAACAACTCAACTACTCACTTTTTGACAATGACTAGCTCTATAATTGTAGCATGTAGTTAGGGTAAAATTTGGCTCTGAATAACACATAATAGTGACTTAAGCAAGAAGAAAGATTATTTTTCTCTAATGTCTGTGAGTCTGGAGATATTACTCCTGAGCTAGGTTTTACTAAATAGTGTCAGAAGAACCCAAACTCTTTTTGTCTGTTTGATTGTTTTTGCATATATAGTTTCCATTCTCTAGGTCATCTCATGGCTTAAGACTGCTGCTGGAGTGCCAGCCATTGCATCTACATTCTCATGGACAGAAAGGAGAAAGGAGAAAAGAAGGCTATGATCCTCCTCTTCCATTTTCACTTCTATCTCTTTGGCCAGAACTTAGGCATGTGCTCTTATATTTAACTGCAGGAGAAGCTAGAAAGTATGGCCTTTATTTTGTACTACAAAAATTATGTAGTTTATTACTATGGAAAACAGGAAGAAATAATGCTAGGAGACAAAACTCTGCCACTGGATTCTAGCTCCCATATATGATGGTTTCATTATTGGGGTTCAGTCATGTGTCAGCATTTCTATCAATTTTATAGGCAGTGCTGTTGGGAGGTCTGTGATTTGTGCCAGTGAGGTGGAAGACTGGAGAGCCTGTGAGTGACCAGCAGAGCTGGCAGGGTGCCTGGGGAGCCACAGCACACATGGACATGCTCTCTAATTGTTGGCCTGCAGATGTGGCATTTTGTGGAAGAGGAGAGGACAGGACACCAGAGAACCTGAAAAAAAGAACCACCATGGCTGCCTCTTAAAATTCAGCTAGGTTTTCCAGGAGCACAGAAGAACTGTCAGAAACGCCTGGAGACAGAGGGGTATTTGCTTTGGACCAGGATCCTACATTGACCAAAGGGGTGAAAGCCAATGAAATGTTGGCTACAAATAATTAAAACCTTCAGTAAATCCCAGTGTAAAGAGAAGTTTCCTCTCTGCGTCTAGGGTATAAATTGGGCAGAACTTAGAGGAGCACTTAGCTTCACTTGAGAAAATGTGTCTCCTCTACTTGGGAAAACTGATGGTGGTTTAATTATCCCCAATCCAATATCAGCAGCAAGTGAGGCTGAGCTGGTCCTTTTTTCAGCTGTCAGATGTTAACATCAAAGCCTCCATGGACTTTGTCACCATGGGTATTACACATGCCAACGTTTTCCACTCTGCTGTTTCTTCCTTTTATGCATGGAACCATTTAAAAATTATAGTCTAAAAAATTTGGGTTCTCATGGTAACATTAATTTATTTCCCTATTTTCTTTCTATGTCTTAATCTAGGATTTTTCAAATTAGAAATTTGAAACACTATGGTCAATATGACCAATTCGATGTATTATTTTTAATAAAAATCTAGATGTTCTAGTTTTATTGCCTCAGCAAGTGTTTTGTCTTAATATATAAGAAAGATTTTAATATTGGTGCCTGCTGGCATCCATTTCTATTACTATTTTATATTAACAAGTAAGCATGCAAAAGATGAGATTAGAACTTTGCATTATATATAATTGAAAGAAAGCTGGTCATGTAAATGATATCATTCAAACATAATGGCTCTTGTTCCTATCACCAGACAGCATGGATTGTTACCTTTGCATCTATTGGCTCCTCACTTAGAGTAGGACAGGGCCTTAGGCACCATGTGTGGCAGGTGGCAGAAATTGTTACTATCACTCTGCCATCCATGACAAACTTTCTCTTTTGGATCAGAAAGAGGCTTGATAGAGAAAAGCTCATTCTCTTTTGTAGTGTGGTACAGCCACGAGACTAAATTCTACTCAGGAAGGTTAAGAGGAAGCCTCCTGAAAGTGTGAAAATCTTCTTTCCTTCCCTTTCTTTCTGCTACTTAGGAATCAGGCCTTAGGAAGTAATTAAGTAAGGTTGGCAAAAACAGAGGAAGGGAGGAGCCTGGATTGCATAGGAGCCATGTATTAGTCCAGAAGGCTAACTCTGGGTTTTACCTGAAAGAGAAATTAAGTTCTATCTTGTGTAAGCCATTTGCATAAACCCTGCTGTTTAGAGTTTCCTCAGTTAGGCACCCAAGATGGATTCTAACCAAAAGAGTGGGATTCAGGAATTTGAAATGGAGACTACAAATCAAAGACAGCAAGGCAAGGATCTTCTGTTCTAGATGTTGTGGGTCCCAATTGGGATTTTATAGTCACCTTTCAAGTTTTATACAAGGTTATTATTCAACCTTGTAAGCCCTTCAAAGATGACAATGCAGAGTAGGCACACAAAAATAACTGTATAATGAATAAATAAACAGATGAATGAATAAAATGAAGATAAGAATGTAGAAAGGATAGTTTTAGCTCATTAAGCCAAAAATACATATGAAAATTTGCTTTGGGTACTTAAATTTTTTAAAATTATTTTTATTTTCAGTCGAAGTTGACATACATTATTATATCACTTTCAGTTGTACACCCCAGTGATTAGACATTACATAACTACATCAGTGATCATCCTGATAAATCTCATACCCATTTAATTATATTCTCTATCCTGCACTTTACATCTCCATGACTATTCTGTAGCAATGAATTTGTACTTCTTATCTTAGCCACTTCAACTTTTGTGCACATCCACCCAATTTCTGTCTCATCTGGCAACCATTAAAACATTCTCTGTATCTATGATTCTATTTCTGTTCTGCTTGTTCATTTGGTTTTTTAGACCCAATTGTTGATAGATATGTATTTATTGTTCATTTATTATTCAAAATTTTGATCTACTTCCTCTTAAAGAAGACCCTTTAAGGACTGGCTTAAGATGGCGACAGAGTAGCATGGAGGGAACCCAGCTCCTGTGCATCTGGTGGAAAATTCAGGTGGATCTACCAAAGAACAGCATAATCAACCAATAGTTCCCCAACATTTATGAAAATAGGAGACCACAGAGTGTGACAGAGGAACCAGACACCTGCGGGTCGGCGAGGACTCCAGAAGGCGAGTGAGGACAAAAGCTGCTGCGCGCCTGTGCCCTCCTAGGCTGCGGGCTGCGCCTGGGCATGCCCAAGGTGGGCGACCTCCGGTGGAGCCTGAGTACTGTCCAGAAGCGGCGGCCAATCTGGGCAGGCACCATCAGTGGGAAACAGAAGCCCCATCTGAATCCAGGGCCGGGGCGTCTGTGGCAGAGAGAACTCCAGAGGCCCGGCACCCGGTGGGCAGGCAACAGACTCCGGCAACAGACTCTGTGAGAGAGAACTGACTCCCCCTCTCCCGGTCTAGGCAGGCAGGTTAATACCGGGCAGAGACCTGTGGGCTTAAGTTGACGTAAAGGGTGGCAACTGGGGACTCTGTGGTCACCAGCCCACCAGCCCACCAGCTCGGGGGATTTAAGAAGGACACTGTTGTTGCCAGTCTTTTGGGATTGGGCTGGGCTGAGAGGCAGGCTTTGTGGAGAAGTCTCTATTGGAAAGTGAACAGAGGGGCTCTAAGACCTCAGCTTGCCTCATGGCCCAACCACCCAGCAGCCATCCAGGGGAGAGGTGGGAACACCTGGGTCCCATCAGGGACTGAGGAGGATGGTGCCGGATACCTCGGGACACAGGCAGCCTCCCCTGGGGGTGTGCGCAACCACAGCCCAATTGGCAGCCTGCTCTCGAGCGCCTGCATACCTGCCCTCAGAGACGCCACAACCAGAAAAACTGGTTTAGAGAGTTTGAAACTAACAAAGGAAGGGTGCTTCTTCTTTTTCTTTTCTTCTCTAGTATGTGTGTGTGTGTGTGTGTTTTTCCCTTCCCCCTTTTTTTCTCTCTTTCTTTGTAATTTATTAATTACAAACTTCTTTTGTAATTAATCTTATATCTTGTAAACTGTATTGATGCTCTATCTTTCAATACTCTGTCCATCATTTCTTTTCCTTTTTGTCTGGTTTTAGTCCTTCCATTCTTCCCAAATTTTCCACTTATTCCCCTTTTCTCCTGACTTTTGCGTGTGTGTGTGTGTGTTGGATTGTTTGTTTGTGTGGTGCTTAGTTTTCTTTTAGGTGTATTATTATTATTTTGCATTATTCTTACTCCTTTTTTTATTTTAAGAATATCTCTGTATCCCTCCTCTTTCTGTACAGGTTTCTTAGTCCTGGCTGGGTATATTGTACTACCTGACAGGTTCCCACTGCTCTTTACTCCACAGTGTATTGCTAATTGTCTATACTTCACTTGCTTTCCTTTGTTATACTACCCAAGCTCTATAACCCCCATTTAGACAGATCCCATAGAATCTATCACGTGAGTGTTGCTCTAATATTATTGTAAATAAGAGCTGTTCTGTACAACAGTAATACTTCATAACACATCTCTTGGACCTTAGACAACCTTACAGGTGCCTGAATTCTATTACTCTATTTACTGACGTGCTACACCCAGTTACTAACCTGTACTGTCACCTTACCTCAAATCTGACCACCCGCAACCACACTGCTTTCTAGATACAACTCACAAGCCCCCCCCCTTCTTCACAAGACACTTAACTTATGCCCACCCTTTCCTAAAAGTGGTAAGCTGGGTCGAAGAGCACGGTTAACTCTATACATAGCCTAGAGATTGTCTATTTCTTCTCTGCCCACTGTGTCTGTAAATAACATAAAATAACCTTCTGCTATCATAAACCATTTTGCCTCCCCCACAACTGATCACACACGCACAATAAAGAAAGGAGTAGGTGGAAGAGGAGAACACCGAGATACCTGCAGGAGACTGCACCAGTGAATTTCACAGGTATCCTACCACAGAAGTTCACACCATAAACCCAGGGAACCAGAACAGTCAATTTAAGAAGCGGAGGACAACAAGAAGAGTATCACAAACAATGGGAAGACAAAGAAACAATCCCCAAATAAAAGAAAAGGAGGAAGCCTCAGAAAGAATATTAGATGAAATAGAGGCAAGTCAACTATCAGATGTGGAATTCAAAGCACTGGTTATCAGGAAATTCAAAGAGCTTACAATGAGCTACCAGAAACTACAGGGGAGCTACAATGAACTCTCTGCAAACTATACCAACATGAAAAAGGAAATAGAAACCATCAGTAAAGGCCAAGAGGAAATGAAGAATACAATTTCTGAACTGAAGGACACAGTGGAAGGTATAAAGAATAGAATTGATATGGCAGAAGATCGCATAAGTGAGATTGAAGACAGGATAGAAAGAATCTCTCAGATGGACCAAGTAAGGGAAAAGAGAATCAGAAAAAATGAGGAGAATATAAGAGAAATGCAAGACAACATGAAACGTAATAATATCCGAATAATAGGAATACCAGAAGGAGAGGAAGAGGAACAAGGGATAGAAAACCTCCTTGAAAGAGTAATAACGGAAAATTTTCCTAAGTTGAGGAGAGATAAAGTCATGTGGATCGAGGAATCGCAGAGAGTCCCAAGCAGGTAGAACCCAAAGAGGCCTACTGCAAGACACCTCATCATTAAAATGGCAAACCTCCAAGGCAAAGAGAAAATTCTAAAGGCAGCAAGAAAGAAAAAGGAAGTAACATACAAGGGGGTCCCCATAAGGCTGGCTATTGACTTCTCAATGGAAATATTCCAAGCAAGAAGAGAATGGCAAGAAATATTTCAAGTAATAAGAAACAGAGGCCTACAACCAAGGTTACTGTACCCAGCAAGGCTCTCAATCAAGATAGAAGGCCAAATAAAGAGCTTCCAAGACAAAAGAAGTCTAAAAGAATATGCCTCCAACAAACCAGCTCTACAAGAAATACTAAAGGGACTGCTTTAAGGAAAGGAAGGAAAAGAGACGGAGAGGAACACAGGTACATAAGTGGCAATGAACAAGTACCTTTCAATAATAACCTTAAACGTAAATGGATTAAATGCACCAATTAAAAGACACAGAATAGCTAAATGGATAAGAAAGTATGACCCACACATATGCTGGCTACAAGAGAACCACCTCAGGTCAAAAGACCATCACAGACTAAAAGTGAAAGGCTGGAAACAAATTTTCCAAGCAAATGGACATGAAAAAAAAAAAGCCGAGGTAGCAATTCTCATATCAGACAAAATAGACTTCAAAAACAGAGCCATAAAGAGAGACCCAGAAGGTCACTTCATAATACTCAAAGGAAGAATCCACCAAGAAGACATTAACATCATAAATATACATGCACCCAACTCAGGAGCACCCAAATATATAAAGAAAATCCTAGAGGACCTCAAGAAAGATATTGACAGCAACACAATTACAGGAGGGGATTTTAACACCCCACTGTCAAAAATGGACACATCTTCCAAACAAAATATCAACAAAGATATTGCAGCATTAAATCACACTCTAGATGAAATGGACCTAATTGATATATATAGAGCCTGTCATCCTAAAGAAGCTAAATACACATTCTTTTCAAATGCACATGGAACATTTTCCAAGATAGATCACATTATAGGACACAAAACGAGACTCAACAAATTTAGGAAAATAGAAGTCATACCAAGCATTTTCTCTGATCACAAGGGACTGAAATTGAAAACTAACCCCACAGGAAAAAAACAAAAACACCCAAAATCATGGAGACTGAATGGTATGCTATTAAACAATGAATGGGTCAAGATAGAAATCAGGGAAGAAATAAAAAAGTTTCTGGAAACAAATGAAAATGAACTCACAACAATTCAAAACTTATGGGACACAGTGAAGGCAGTCCTGAGAGGGAAGTTCATAGTAATACAGGCTTACCCAAAGAAAATAGAAACATTTCAAACAAACAACCTAACCCAACGCCTCCAAGAACTCAAGGAACAACAACAAAGACAGTCCAGGCAAGTAGAAGGAAGGAAATAACCAAGATCATAGCAGAATTAAATGACATAGAGACTAAAAGCACAATTCTAAGGATCAATGAATCCAGGAGTTGGTTTTCTTAAAAGATAAACAAAATAGATAAACCTTTAAGTAGGCTCATCAAGAAAAAAAGAAAGAGGACCCAAATAAACACAATCAGAAATGAAAGAGGAGAGATTACAACTGATACCACAGAAAGAGAAGGGATTGTAAGGAATTACTATGCAGAGCTGCATGCCAAGAAATTTGAAAACCTAGGTGAAATGGACAAATTTCTAGAAAAATATAATCTTCCAAAACTCAATGAAAAAGAAGCAGAAAACCCAAACAGGCCAATACCAGCAGATGAAATTGAAGAAGTAATAAAAAAAAACTCCCATTGCACAAAAGCCCTGGACCAGATGGTTTCACAGGAGAATTCTACAAAGCATTTAAGGAAGAGCTAACCCCTATTCTTCACCCCTATTCCAAAAAATCCAAAATGAGGGAAAACTCCCCAACTCTTTTTATGAAGCCAGCATCATCCTAATTCCAAAACCAGATAGAGACACAACAAAGAAAGAAAACTTCAGGCCAATATTTCTGATGAACATAGATGCTAAACTCCTCAATAAAATATTGGAAAATCGCATCAAAGATCATACACCACGACCAAGTGGGGTTCATCCCAGGGATGCAAGGATGGTTCAATATTCATAAATCAGTAAATGTAATACACCACATAAACAAAAGCAAAGACAAAAACCACATGATCATATCAATAGATGCAGAAAAACGTTTTGATAAGGTACAACACCCATTTATGATAAAGGTACTCAGCAAAGTGGGAATAGAGGGAGCATTCCTCAATATAATAAAGGCCATATATGAAAGACCTAAAGCCAACATCATACTCAATGGACAAAAACTAAAAGCTTTTCTACTAAGATCAGGAACAAGACAAGGTTGTCCACTTTCACCACTTCTATTCAATATAGTATTGGAAGTTCTAGCCACAGCAATCAGACAAGAAAAGGAAATAAAAGGCATCCAAATTGGAAAGGAGGAACAAAACTGTCATTGTTTGCAGATGACATGATAGTGTACATGAAAAATCCTATATACTCTACCAAAAAACTGCTCAAGCCAATAAATGAGTTTGGGAAAACAGCGGGATACAAAGTCAATATCCAGAAATGAAAGGCATTTTTTTGGATACTAACAATGAAGCAGCAGAAGCAGAAATCAAGAAAAAAATCCCATTCGATATAGCAAAAACAAAAATAAAATATCTGGGAATAAACCTAACCAAGGAGGTAAAAGACCTGTATGCAGAAAACTACACAACACTGAAGAAAGAAATCAAGGAAGACACAAACAAATGGAAACATATACCATGTTCATGGCTTGGAAAAATTAACATCATCAAAATGTCCATACTACCCAAAGGAATTTACAGATTTAATGCAATGCCTATTAAAGTGCCAATGGCATATTTCACAGACATAGAACAAACACTTCAAAAATTTATATGGAACCAGAAAAGACCCCGAATAGCTGCTGCAATTTTGAGAAAGAAGAACAAAGTATGAGGGATTACAATACCTAATATCAAACTGTATTACAAGGCCACTGTAATCAAAACAGCCTGGTACTGACATAAAAACAAGCACATAGACCAATGGAATAGAACAGAGAGCCCAGAAATAAACCCAAATCTCTACAGTCAATTAATATTCAACAAAGGGGGCAGTAACATAAAATGGAGTAAAGATAGCCTCTTCAACAAATGATGTTGGGAGAACTGGACAGCCACATGCAAAAAAATGAAACTCGAGCACCAACTTACACCATATACCAAAATTAATTCAAGGTGGATGAAAGACTTAAATATAAGCAGTGAAACCATTAAAGCTCTAGAGGAGAGCATTGGCAAGAAAATCTCAGATATTCCATGCAGCAATATTTTTACTGATACGTCCCCTAGAGCAAGGGATATAAAGGAAAGAATAAACAAATGGGATCTCATCAAAATTAAAAGCTTCTGCATGGCTAAGGAACACAGTAACACAGTATCAAGATACAAAGAGAAGCAACAGTTTGGGAAAACATATTTGCCAATGACACCTCAGACAAAGGTTTAATCTCCAAAATATACAAAGAACTCACTTGACTCCACTCAAAGAAAATGAGCAACCCAATTGAAAAGTGGGCAAAGGACTTGAACAGACACTTCTCCAAGGAGGACATTCAGAGGATCCAGAGACACATGAAAAGATGCTCCATATCACTAGCTATCAAAAAGATGCAAATCAAAACCACAATGAGATACCACTTAACGCCAGTCAGAATGGCTACCATAAACAAAGAAACAACAAGTGTTGGAGAGGTTGTGGGGAAAAGGGGACTCTAGTTCACTGTTGGTGGGATTGCAGACTGGTACAACCACTATGGAAAGCAGTGTGGAATTTTCTAAGAAAACTATAAATGGATGTGCCTTTTGACCCAGCAATTCCACTGCTAGGAGTATATCCTAAGAACCCTGAAACACCAATCCAAAAGAACCTATGCACTCCAATGTTCATAGCAGCACAATTTATGATAGCCAAGAGTTGGAAGCAACCTAGATGCCCATCGGTCAATGACCGGATCAAAAAACTATGGTACATTTACACAATGGAATTCTATGCTGCAGAAAGGAAGAAGGAGCTCCTACCCTTTGCAACATCATGGATGGAACTGGAAAGCATTATGCTGAGCTAAATAAGCCAGGTGGTGAAAGACAAATACCATATGATATCACCTTTAACAGGAATCTAAACAGCAAAACAAAGCAAGCAAAATGTAACCAAAGACACTGAAATACAGAACACGCTGACAGGGTCCAGAGGGGAGACGGGAGAGAATCACAGGGGAAAAGGGGAAGGACTCACATGAATAAGTATAAAGGCCACATGGACAGTAACTAAGGTGGGGGGTGGAGATGGGAGGGAGGTGGGGAGCACTGGGGGGGAGGGCTGGGAATACAAGAAAGAAAACTGTACTTGAACAAGAGTTAAATAAAAAAATACAAATAAAAAAAGAAGAAGACCCTTTAACATTTTATGTAATATAGGTTTGGCTTTGTGGTGATGAACTCCTTTAGCTTTCTCTTGTCTTGGAAACTCTTTATGTGTTCTTTGATTCTAAACAACACCTTTGCTGGGTAGAGTAATCTTGGTTGCAGGTCTTTGCTTTTCATCACTTTGAATATTTCTTACCATTCCCTTCTGACCTGCAAAGTTTCTTTTGAGAAATTAGTTGACAGTCTTATAGGAGCTCCCTTCTGGAAGCTGTTTTTCTCTTGCTCTTTTTAATATTTTCTTTTTGTCTTTAAGCTTTGGCATTTTAATTATGGTGTGTCTTGGAGCGTGCCTCTTTGCATCCATCTTGCTTGGGACTCTGTGCTTCCTGGACTTGGGTATCTATTTCCTTCATCAGGTTAGGGAAGTTTTCTGTAATTATTTAAAAAATAGATTTTAAATTACTTGCTCTCTCTTTTCTCCTTCTGGCACCCCCATGTGAACGTTGGTAACCTTGAAATAGTCTCAGAAGCCTCTTTACACTATCCTTCCTCATTTTTTTGGATCCTTTTTTCTTCTTGCTGTTCTGATTGGTTGTTTTTTACTTTGTTATGCTCCATATCATTTATTTGATTCTCAGCTTCATCCCCTTTATTGTTGTTTCCCTGTAAATTATTCTTTATTTCAATTAGCATACGCTTTATTTCTGACTGGTTATTTTTTATGCTGTTAAAGTTCTCATTAAGTTCATTAACATCCTTATAACCAGTGTTTTGAAATTTGTACCTGGTAGATTGCTTATCCCCAGTTTGTTTAGTTATTTTTCTGGAGTTTTGTTCTATTCTTTCATTTGGGCCATGTTTCTTTGTCTCCTCCTTTTGTCAGCCTCCCTGTGTTTGTTTCTATTTATTAGGTAGAGCTGCTACAAATCCCAGGCTTGGAAGAGTGACCTAATGTAGTAAGTGTTCTGTAGGGTCCAGTGGCACAGCCTCCTTCATCACCCAAACTGGGTATTTAAGCTGTACCTAACATGTGGGCTGTGTACACCCTGTTGTAGTTGAGTCTTGATTGCTGCTGGTGTGTCAATGGGAGAGATTCACCCAGGCCAATCAGCTGCAAGGACTGCCTGTGACTTGATGTCCAACCACTGTGGAGGATAAGCTGTGCAGGCAACCACTCCACATAGCAGGACTTACTTCATTGGGACTTTAATTGCCTGCTGAGTCCACCCCTTGAGTGTGTCACTTGTGGAGGTGGTTGAGTGATGGTGCTTTGAAGTGGTCTAAAGCTGTTCACTGGGCGCACTGTCTCTTGTACCTTCTAGGAAGTGTAGGCCAAGGTCAGCCACTACCTGTGTTCTTTCCCTGGTGACCTGACATTAGCTAGAAAGTGACCTACTGATGGCTGCTAATTTTACTGGGCTTGGAGGTACCCAGGTGAGGCCAAACTGTGAACCAGGGCCAGCTACTGCTAGTTTAAGGCCTGGGGCCACTTAACAAGAGGTATGGAGCTTACTGAGGCCAGCTGCTTCCTGTATGAGAGAATTCAGAAAAATCTGAAGTATGAGCTAAGATAAGCCATCTGTATGGAAAAGACACTGAAAACAGGTTGGATGGGCCCAAAAGTTGGGTGTGGCAGGGCCTCAGGGAATCACCAGGGTGGGGCAAACAGTGTGAGCCAGGTTAATGCAATCTCAGATATGGTACCCACCTGCTGGCTCAGTTAGGGAGGGGGTCAGCAAAGAAACAATGGCCTTTGCCAGCACTGTGCCTGGGAGAAAGGTGCCCTTCCACCTCTTATTGTAATGCCAAACAATTCATTTCCTCCCCATATGTCTGTGGTGTCTTTGAAGCTGCTGCCTCCTATGCTGGAGCTCAGAGGGAATGAGTCCAAGTAAGTCTGTGCATGAGCCCTTTAAGAGGAAATATCTGGGAGTCCAGCAGTTTCTGTCTTTCACGGCCTCAATCCCCACTGTTTTTTACAAACAGCAGTTAGGGGGACTTCTCTTCCTGGCACTGGAACCCTGGGCTGAGGGACCTGGTGTGGATCTGGAACCCCACACTCCTCAGTGGGGAACTCCTTATCTGAGACACTCATCCTGATTTTTATCTAGAACGTGTCGGTGTGGTACCAGCCTGTACCACATCTTTGCCCCTCCTGCGAGTCTCGATGTGGTTTCTTCTTTAATTCCATGATTGTAGAACTTCTATTCAGCTTGATTTCTGGAAGTTCTGAATGATGTTTGCTATGTAGTTTGGTTGTAATTTTGATGTGGTATTGGAGGAGATAGGTACTATGTTTACCTGTGCCACCATCTTGATTGGAAGCCTTACATTTTTAAAAAAATTTCTGATGAATGAACATTCTTTGAAGTGATTCTATTGCTAAAGTATTTTTAAAGCCATTTTTTAAATTAAATATCTATAATGAACACCTCAGGTATGCATTGAAAACCTAATGGGCCCAGAACTATGTTGAGTACGTAATAGGTAACATTAAAAAATGTTTCTCATTTGTGATATGTGGTAGGATGAGGCACCCTGGAACCTCATTCTTGCTCTCTCCCCTATAGGGTTGCTTTGAGGTAATGGTAGGTCAAATGAGATCATTAACAATTACCCTTAGTCCCCTACAGCTCTATCTCTTTCTCTTCTGCCACCAGTGTAGTCCATGTGCCCTGTCCCAGTTTCATGAGTAAAGAAGATATCTATAAAACCCAAAGGAATAAACCTCTGGTGGTGGAATGGCAGATACCACACCAAATAAGAAGACAATCAGGCAACAGACTAATATAGTTTTACCAGAAACATGTTGTAATGAAGGTGGTATTCTACTGTTTCTAGAATCAGCATTTCCATGATGCTCTGAGTTGCTCAACCTAACCCTTCTTCATGGGTGATCCCTCTGCCTGGTGTTTGTAACTTATAAGAGATTGATATAGTGGTGCTACAGGCAACCTGGAGTCATCTGAGGGAACTCTGAACCACTCCTAAAACTGTGTCAAGAGAGAGATAATAAAATTATCTCAGACTTCAGTGACTTCAGTCTCATATTTCTTGGTTTGGGAGATTTGGGAAAGATAATAAAGTTAACTTAGCATCTTTGTTGGTCATCTCCCTGGGGTTAGAATGGTAGGAAGAATGTCCCTAAATCACTGTAAAATAGAACTATCTGAAATGAAAGAAATGTGGCTATTGAGCACTTGAAATGTGATTAGTGATACTAAGGAATGAGCTTTTTACACTTTATTTAAAATCATTAAAACAGCCCTTTGTGGCTAGTGGCTACCATATTGGATGGTCCAGCTCTAGAACCTTTTATTCCTTTTCACCATAAATGTGTCTAGAGAACAACGACCTAAAATTATATACAAAGAAGGATGCTGAGGCCAGCCAGAAAAAATCCAAAATGAATGGTCATACAGAACAGTTGATGGCAAGAAACCAAAGCTGAGTGTAGAGGATCAACCAGGGGCAGGGAGAGAAGAGTTCAAACTGAGAAACTGACATGAGTCCCCAGGGAATGCTTTGGCAG
Organism: Sturnira hondurensis; assembly: GCF_014824575.4. Taxonomy (NCBI): domain Eukaryota; kingdom Metazoa; phylum Chordata; class Mammalia; order Chiroptera; family Phyllostomidae; genus Sturnira; species Sturnira hondurensis. The sequence goes on from NW_028079044.1 coordinate 21,895,688, forward strand.
TTTTTCCTTGACAGGCTTGGGGGCCCCTTGTCTACAGCTGCATATTAAAGAGCTCCTAAGTTGTATTTGATTGCCCTGACCTTTTCAGAAGGCCCAGGCCTGGTGTCCATAGCAAAGTGAAGCTGTTTAGTAATAGATTTTTAAGGCCATATGTCAGCACATCAGTAGACTACAGTATGTTGCCAACTGATCTGCTGATAGTTAAATTCTAAAATAGATAGTTAAATTAAAAAATTTTTGCTTCCCTGACTGGTGTGGCTCAGTTGGTTGGGCATTGTTCCATGAAGTAAATGATTGTCAGTTCAATTCCTGGTCAGGACACATGCCTCGGTTGAAAATTAGTTCCCCAGTAAGGGCACATGTGAGATGCAATGGATTGATGTTTCTTACTCGCTTTGATGTTTCTCTCCCTCTGTTTCTCCTTCCCTTCCCCTCTCTGTAAAAATAAATAAGTAAAATCTTTTTAAAAATGTTTGTTACTATGTTGTTTTTGGGTTTTCCATGGTATCTCTTGGCTCCTTATAGGAGAAATTTTATTTTGCCTCAAAATAACTAAATACCAAAAAAGAAAAATTGGGTTAAATCAAAGATACATTTGTGGTTTATAATTTTACATAAATCCTATGAGTTAATTTTCCAATCTTTAAAATAACAATGTATATAAAGCTCTATTTTAAAAAATTCATCAGAAAGTCCACCTGACTGTGACTGGCATTTTCTGTTGCCCTGGAGATAGGCTCAAGGCTCTGTCCTATTGTTTCCACTTAATGTGACCATACAATAGCCCAGTGTCTTTGGAATCCTGCTGTTTCATGTGTCTTTAAATTTATCACTATAGATACTGGGTACAATTAACAAAGACTTTCAAAGAAGGAATCCTGAGACAATTTGACATCCTAAATCATGCATTTCTAGTGCTCAATGTGAGGTTTTCTTTGGCAGTATAGAAAAAAAAGTCAGGAGAAACTTAATCACAGAAGTAAGTTTGAAAATTCTGATAATGAAAGGACTCTTCTTAAAGAGCTCTGATCTCTCAGGCAAGACCCAGAACAGCTAGAAAACTGGGCTCAGAGCTTGAGGGGAGAGAGAAAACATCTCTGTTCCTCAATCTTGTGAGATCAAAGTGATTCTGATCCTTCCCAGAAAGGCTCAGATTTATGCCTATTGGTCAAACCCTCATGTGGCAGGAAAATGAAGTCTTTGGTTGGGAAACTGTGTCTCTGGGGGTGGGGTAGAGGCAGAAGAGCCAATCCTGTGCATGTATGTGGCATGACTGGTGGACAATTCAACCCATCTAGGTGTGATAGGGAAGAACAAGGATCCAGGATTTGCTAACCCTTTTCTGGGTTTTGTTTCTAGATTCAGTGGGTAATGGGTAAATTGAAAGAATGAAGGAAAGGATACATTAAGTTATATTGGAAAGGGCTAAGTACCACTGCACACCCCCCCTCCTCCAGCCCTAGCAATTTACTGAATCAGTGTCTGCAACTGAGGGAAAAGTGTTTTATATTGAAATAGCTCCACAATGATTATTACATTCATTCTTGGTAAAGGGCCGTTGTCCTAATGATGCAGCCATAGAACAGGTTGATTGTAAGAACAAGGTACATTTAGTAATAGGTGTGGCAGAGGTTTGTATGGGAGGGGGCAACAGGTTTTGGCAGTCAGAAATGAATGGGTTTTTGTGGTCATATAACAATAAAAAGTTGCTGTGTTACAGAATGCCACTGCTCACAGTGGGGTTGGCAGGCCATCAGTAACAATATAATCTGAGAGCTTCCTAAAAAAAGCAGAAAGTGGGCTATATCCTAGACCTGTGGGACCAGGACCTACATTTCCACATGATCCCCTGTGTACTGGGAAAAGTGGTCTAGGACAAGCATTCAGATTCTTGAAATTCTGCCTTCACCAGATTCTAGTTGTGTCAGAGGCACACCCTTGAGTGAAGAGCCAAGGCTCTGGGGCCAGACTGCCTGGTTGACATGACAGATACTGACATCCCATGAATGCTGAATCCAAGGGCAAGATGCATGCCTGCTCTCTGTGTCTTGCCTTCTCCTTTGTAAACTGGGGACAATAATATCCCTGGGTTGTTATGAGGATGAAATCATAAAACCAATTAAAGCACTTATGTGGAAGGTAATAAATGTTTAGTAAATGCTATATCCTAGAAATATTTTCTTTGGGGGGCACCATGTTGGACAAGTCTCTTATCTTCTCTGCACCTTAGGTACTACACTGAGAACATGAGCACAATAATTAACTAGTTCCTGGGCTGCGTTCAAGGGTAACAGGAACATGTTCTGTGGTCTGTAAATGCCTCTATAGTTGTCAGGATGCGGTTGTCAACAGCCTGTCAGAGGAAGATGGACAGGTATGGAGGTGAGGCTTCCAGCCAGTCCTGGAAAGATGGCAAATCCTAAGGAGAGCCAGGGGACCACCAAGGTTTTTCTGAAGCCCAGTGAGAACCAGACCACCCTCAAATGTTTGATAAGTTGAAAGGTCAATGGGCTCAAGTCGTCCTGTCTTTTGTCTTTTCTCTCTACCTCCACCTACACTGTGTCAGACCACACATAAGGGATTGGCTCAGAGCTGGTGAGTAAATGACATTTTTTTGTTGGATTTGGCTGGTGTGAAGCAAGGAGCAGCTCAGCATTACCACCCTGGAGCTCTGTCCTAGAGACCTCCCTTTTCTTTTACTTCTAGATAATCCTTAAGGAAGCTGACAACTTAGCCTTCTGCTGTCTCTGACACTTTCAGTTCCCTTTGCAATATTGGCTTTCCTCTGAGGGTGCAAGCAAGCATGTCTGGGATACCTTGCATTATTTTCAGGACCAACAGGCAGATAAAACATTTTGCACTTACTCCCTGTGGCTTAGTGCCAACAGGGCAGAAAAGCTGACTTGGGTTTACTTCCCTGATGGGAGAATGAAGGTTTCTGCGGCAAACATCATATTTTTTTCTCCCCCAGGGCTCTCCTGGATCCAAGCACTGGGAGTCTCATCCTCCAGTGCCCTGGGACACTGCAGGGCCAACATGCTAATGCAGTCATTACTGGGGTCCCTAGAGGCCTCCAGAAAGGCCTATGAATATGTCCCCTTTTGGAAGGAAAGAGTCTACACTGGCTCACACCCACTGACTAGCCTGTTCCTGGCTCTCTGCCCCATGTATTACTGCTACTAAAGACTGAGTTGCAGCACCTCTTTCTTTGTCTTCGTGCTTCTACAAGACAGGCTTTGTAAGTGTCCCATGTCCTCTAAGACCACAGTTGCAAAATCTACAACCCAGGTCAACACCTGAGAAGTAAAAGCTCTGCCAAGCAAGTCTACTTTTCCCTTTAATAAACTGTTGCCACATCTAGAACCATCTGTAAAACTTCTGTAGCAGAGTGCCCCTCCCAGAGACAGTGTGACATTTGAATATAACCAGAGCTAAGATGTCATCCTGAACTCCTTCAGTCTTCTGATCTCTTGAAGGAAACCCCCTGTTTGCCCTGCCTGGGCTGTCCCATGAAGGACCCTTTCTGTCTCAGGGACAATGTCAGTACTGTTCAGAGTAATGCACACTTGTGGTACCCCAAGGTATTAAAAAATGATGCCCTGCTTCTCCTGATGCTCTTGGGAAGATGGAGTTCTGAAGAATGGCTCAACTATTTACTGCTAAACATGTGGAGAACTGGGTGGATTGCACAGAGAAGCAGCACACGGGTCTCAGTGACTGGGGGGTTGGTGGGCCTCTGTCCTCTGAGCAACTGCAGATCCTCCCCCTTTTCAGAAAACAAATGGCAGTATTAGGAGGCTCAGCTCTGAAGCAGGGCATTTATTTGTGCATGTAGTTCCATCTCTCTCAGGCATCTTCACAGAAGATTCTACATCAGCAGGTGAGTTCTAGGAAGGAAGGAGGGTGCCTGTGACACGATGCCCAAGTTGATGATCCAGAACAGGTAATCAGCTCCCATTTCAGAATCCTTCAAGGGGTGTTGGTGACTTTGACTCTAGCCAGTGCCAGGGTCCCTGCAGTCCTGATCAGATCGAGGTTCCTTCCCTACTGAGCAGCTCAGGCTGTTCTGAGACAGTTTTGTCCTTCAAAACAAAAGTGTCCCTTGATTTAAAAGAAAATGCTGGTCCCAACTTAGTTTACTCTTTGTGAACAAGCCTCCCATTCACTCTGCAGAGGGTCTCTTTCTCTGAGGCCTCAGAGAAGGCTTCATTGTTAGAAGACTGGGAAGTGGAAATGTGGGACAGTGAAACCCCATGCTGCAAGCTCTTATGGTACTTACGTCCTTAGAAACAAGCTCCCCTTTCCTCACAGAGACTTGTTCAGGTTTAGCAATTCAGAAGCTTTCTCTTTTGTGATGTGGGCTCTTTTGATCTACCAAGTGTGTCCTTATGTTCTTCTCAGACCTGGTGAAAAATGACTGGTATGAAAACAAAGTTTGGCTTTTCTTATTTATTCATATACCCTGTCACCTGGACACAAACAAGTAAATCTTCAAACCCTCAAGATATAGTTATACATAGAATGTTCCTCAAAACAGAAAAAAAAGGTGTTATTTGGATACGAGTAAAAAACTTCAACTGGTCCTATTCTTCTGGGAGGGGGAAGAAAGCTCTAGGTTAAGGTCTACTTAAATCACTATAGCAGGAACATTGCCCCCCTAAAAGAAAACAATTTCAAAAGGAATGGAAACACTAACTTTGAACTACACTCGTTTAGCACTATTCTTTCAACTGTCATCTCTCCGTAGGTGACTCTAATACCTATGTCTTAATACCTCTCTCTAGAGGTCCAGATTTATTTTCTTAATTGCCCACTGGATTTGTCCACTGGGGTGTATCTTGTTCTCTCCCAAACTGAATGTGTCCCAGACTGAGTTCAACCTTCCCCTTCAGAATAGCACCTCCTCTTGACTTCCCTATTTCTGTTGAAAGTACAACTCTCGTTGGTAAATGTTGTCAATTCTATGTCTTTAGTGATTACAGAATCTTCCTCTCACTTATGCTTCCACCATTAGCACTGTATTGAAACATATTGTCATTGCCTCCTCCGACAATTGCAGCTGGCTCCTAACTTGTCTTCTTCAAATCTGGCCTTTTCCCACTCCTATCCTTCTATACTAATCATGTTGAATTAGTTTTCCTAAAGCAAAGCTACCATCATCTCATACCTGTTGTTGACATTTGTCATTCGTGGCCACCCAATATCATTGAATATCCTTGCATATTTTGGGTCAGTGCCTTCCAATAGTAGAAACCTCCTCTCCAAGACTCCCTTGCAGTTAAGGTTCAGGTTTATGATTTCAGTTCTGTGAATCACAGGCACCTCAAATTCTTGCAAGAGAAGTAAAACCAAAAGTAAGTAACCTTTTGAGGTGGCTGCCTAGAGGGATCTAGTCTTCTGTCAAAGGCAGTATGGAAAGTATGTGGAGCATCAGGAGGGTTGGTGGTGAGTATTTTCCTGTATCTAGCTTCAGAATCTGGCTGTTTGGCTCACTCAAAAATTATATAAGTTACTAATATTGTTTAATAAAGTCTCCTTCAGCTTGGACTAGTGGAGTGGATTCTGTTGTTGGCAACTAATAAACAAAAAAAGTAAATATAAATATAAATGGCTCCTCAGGGCCTAGGGACAAGAATACATGATCCTCAGCCTGGCATTCAAATTTCCCTACAGTAGGGTCTCAAACCAATAGAACTTTTGAGGCCATGAGTTCCATGTCTATTTTCCTACTTCTGCTGACTTTGTTACATTTCATTTCCTCTGACTTCATGACTTTCCCCCCTTAATCTTAGTTTTTCTACATTAACTTCTACTTTGGTTTACCAGCTTATTTTCTAAAATAACCACCAAAAACAATCTTTTGTTATGGTGAAGACATTTAAAAATTCAATCTGTGGCTCTCTCCTTTTTGGTTTTTAGGCATAGAGATTAACAGTTCCTAAAGACCCAAAATATGCTAATAGATATCCTATATAAATATAAAATGTATTAAATCTTGCTTAGAAGAAAACTTTAAAACATTAAAGGGGAACTTTATTATTATCAAAAAGCATTTTCAATGCTATATTTTTACACACCTTTCTTCTTATGTTCTTCTATCTACAACTTTGTCTATACAACATCAAACACACAAATGAAAATGAAAAATTTAATCAAAGTAGTTTTTCATGGTATGCAGATAAAACATCTGGAATACTTAATTTCTTCTTTTCTATGATATGGTTGGCCTTGTATAGACATAATCTGCATCTTTTACCAAAACAATAAGTACATCATTGTCTCAGTCTGTCTTCACCTTCACATGTATTTTTAAAATCTTACATTTTTAAGAAGCTCTTCCCCACCCTGGAAAGACAAAAACTTCAATAAAACTTTGAGAATGCCAGTAAAAAGAGATGCCATATTAATTGCTAATTGGTCTCTTTCCAATGTTGCTTTAATTATGTTGGAAATCAACATTAAAATTACAATTAAATTACAGAAAAACCATCATTCAGAACCACCTAAAATCTAGCTGAATGGAAGTTTTTTCTGTTGTTTTTTTTTTTAAATTTTATTTATTTATCTTTAGAAGGGAAGGAGAGAAGGAGAGAAATATCAATGTATGGTTGCTTCTGGTGCATCCCCTGCTGGGATCTGGTCCCTGCTGGGAACTGGCCTGCAACCCAGGCATGTGCCCTGATGGGGAATCGAACCGCAATCTTTTGGTTCACAGGCCTGTGCTCAAACCACTGAGCTACACCAGCCAGGGCTGAATGGAAGTTTTATGAGCAAGAAATTAAAGAAGATGACACATTGAGACTGGTAGGTAGGGCAGAGTTGTGGAACAGGCTGGTCCCACACTCCTGTAGGGTAAATAAAAATCAGGAGTAATATCTTGGCTGTTGAGGTGCCCCCTGAGGAGCAAGGAGTCCCAGCCCCACACTAGGTTTTTAGCCCAGGGTTCCAGTGCCAGGGAGAGAAGTCCCCATAACTTCTGGCTGTAAAAACCAGCAAGGACTACCTTCGCTGTGTCCCATAAGTTTTGGGTTGTTGTGAGTTCATTTTCATTTGTTTCCAGAAACTTTTTGATTTCTTTTCTAATTTCATTCTTGAACCATTCATTGTTTAATAGTGTACCATTCAGTCTCCATGATTTTGGGGGTTTTGAATTTTTTCCTTTGGGATTGGTTTCCAATTTCAGTCCCTTGTGGTCAGAGAAAATGCTTGGTATGATTTCAATTTTCTTGAATTTGTTGAGGCTCATTTTGTGTCCTATCATGTGGTCTATCTTTTAAAATGTTCCGTGTGCATTTGAAAAGAATGTGTATTTAGCTTCTTTGGGATGAAAGGCCCTGTATATATCAGTTAAGTCCATTTCATCTAGGGTGTTGTTTAATGCCACAATATCTTTGTTGATATTTTGTTTGGAAGATGTGTCCATTTTTGACAGTGGGGTGTTAAAATCCCCTCCTGTAATTGTGTTGCTGTCAATATCTTTCTTGAGGTCCTCTAAGATTTTCTTTATGTATTTGGGTGCTCCTATGTTGGGTGCATATATACATTTATGATGTTAATGTCTTCTTGGTGGATTCTTCCCTTGAGTATTATGAATTGACCTTCTGGATCTCTCTTTATGGCCCTTTTTTTGAAGTCTATTTTGTCTGATATGAGAATTGCTACCCCGGCTTTTTTTTTTCTTGCCTGTTTGCTTGGAAAATTTGTTTCCAGCCTTTCACTTTTAGTCTGTGATGGTCTTTCGTCCTGAGGTGGGTCTCTTGTAGGTAGCATATGTGTGGGTCATGCTTTCTTATTCATTCAGCTATTCTATGTCTTTTGATTGGAGCATTTAATCCATTTATGTTTAAGGTTATTATTGAAAGGTACTTATTCATTGCCATTTATGTACCTGTGTTCCTCTCCGTCTCTCTCTTTTCCTTCCTTTCCTTAAAGCAGTCCCTTTAGTATTTCTTGTAGAGCTGGTTTGTTGGAGGCATATTCTTTTAGACTTCTTTTGTCTTGGAAGCTCTTTATTTGGCCTTCTATCTTGATTGAGAGCCTTGCTGGGTAAAGTAGCATTGTGTTAGGAGTATATCCTAAGAACCCTGAAACACCAATCCAAAAGAACCTATGCACCCCAATGTTCATTGCAGCATAATTTGCAATAGCCAAGAGTTGGGCTTCCTAGAAGCCCATCAGTAAATGAATGGAATTCTATGCAGCAGAAAGAAGGAAGGAGCTCCTACCCTTTGCAACAGCATGGATGGAACTGGAAAACATTATGCTGAGTGAAATAAGCCAGGTGGTGAAAGACAAATACCATATGATCTCACCTTTAACAGGATCCTAAACAACAAAACAAACAAGCAAGCAAAATATGAGCAAAGACACTGAAATACAGAACAGGCTGACAGGGACCAGAGAGGAGAGGGGAGAGAATCACAGGGGAAAAGGGGAAGGATTCACAGGAACAAGTATGAAGGACACATGGACAATAACTAAGGTGGAGGGTGGAAATGGGGGGAAGGTGGGGAGCACTGAGGGGGTGGGCAGGGCTGGGAATATAAGACAGAAGACTGTACTTGAACAATAATTAAATTTTTTTAAAAAAAGAACCACTGATCTAAACAATAAATAAATAAATAAATAAATAAATACCCAGCAAGGATTGTGGCTGAGTAAGATGGAGGGTGGCTGGAATCTCATGTGTTTCTCTTAAAGGGCCTTCATGGACTTATTCAGACTCACCCCTTCTGAGTGCCAGTGCTGGGGCAGCACCTTGAAAGGACCGAGGGACATATAGGGAGGAACTGAATTGTCTGACATTAGGGAAAGAACTGATGGGCAGCTTTCTGTCAGACAAAGGTGCTGACAGAGGCCATTGTTCTTTTTCTGAGGCCCACCCCTCAAAGAACCCCCAGGCAGGTGCCATGTCTGATTCTCCATCAATCTGGCTCACACTGCCCTAGAGGTTCCCTAGGACCTGCCCCACCTACCCAAGTTCCCAGTGGCTTTTCCATATAAATGGCATGCAGTGGCTCATGCTTCAGACTTTCCTAAGATCTCTCAAACAAGTAGCATCTAGCCTTAGAATGCCCCATAGCCCTTGCTAAGTGTCTCTAGGCTTGGCACTAATGGCAGCTGGCCTTAGTTCACAGCTTGGCCTTGTTTATGTTTCTCCAAACTCAGCACGAGTAGAAGTCATCTGCTGATCACTTTGTAGCTCATGCTGAGTGGCACTGAGCAAAACACAGGTGGAGGCTGATCTTGGACTGCACCTCCCGGGAGGCCTCAGAACCTGTGTACCTGCTGGACAGCTTCAGACCACATTGAAACACCAACCAACCACTTCCACAAGCAACGCACTCACAGGGCAGACTCAGCAGGTGCCTTGAATTAAGTCCTATTCCTGCATAGCTGATCCTCCATGGTGGTTGGTGGTCATAGCCAGTCCTTATAGCCCATCAGCCTGGTGATAAATCCTTCCAATTGACATGTCAACAGCAATCAAGGCTCAATTACAACAGGATGGTACACACAGCTCACACAGAGTCACAACTGGAGTTCCCAGCTTGGGTAAATGAGAAGGCTATGCCACTGGACTCTACAGAACACCTACTACATAAGGCCTCTCTACCAAGCCTGGGAGATGTAACACCTCTTTCTAATACACAGAAACCAACACAGGGAGGTTTCCAATATGAGAAGACAAACAAACATGTCTTAAATGAAAGATCAGAACAAAATTTCAGAAAAAGAACTAAACAAAATGGAGAAAAACCGTCTACCAGATGCAAATTTCAAAACACTGGCTACAAAAAGCCTCAGTAATCTCAGTGAGAACTTCAACAAAGAGACAGGAAACATGAAAATGGAACTACTAGAAAAAATAAAGAGCTAGTCAGAGATGTAGACTACATTAACTGAAGTGAAGAATACATTACAGAGAATCAATAGTGGAGCAGATGAAGCAGAGAATCAAATCAGAATTGTGAAAGATAAAGAAGCAGAAAATACCCAATCAGAGAAACAATAACAAAAAAAAGCATCCAAAAAAATTAGGATAGTATAAGGAGCCTCTGGGACAATTTTAGGTATACTAACATTCACATCATGGGGTGACAGGAGGAGAAGAGAGAAAGCAAGAAATTGAAAACCTGTTTCAAAAAGTAATTACAGAAAACTTCCCTAACCTGGTGAAGGAAATAGATATACAAGTCCAGGAAGCACAGAGAATCCCAAACAAGATGAACCCAAAGAAACCCACACCAAGACAGATCATAGTTAAAACAATGCCAAAGGTTAGAGACAAAGAGAAAACTTTAAAAGGAGCAATGGAAAAGCAGTTGGTTACCTACAAGGAAGCTCCCATAAGATTCATATTTTGTAATAGACACATTTCATGCTAGAAGAGCTTTACAAGAAATATTTAAAGTGATGAAAAACAGGGACCTACAAACATATTACCCGGCAGAGCTATTATTTGGAATCAAAGGACATATAAAAAGCTTCCCAGACAAGAAAAAGCTAAAGGAATTCATCACCACCAAACCAGTATTACATGAAATGTTAATGGGTCTTTTTTATGAAGAAGGAAAGAAAAAAGATTTTAAAAATGAACAATAAATGATGATAAATACATATCTATCAACCATTGAATTTTAAAAACAAGATAAACCAGCAGAACAAAAACAGACCCATGGATACAGAGAACATTTTGACAGCTCCCAGATGACAGCAGGTTGGGGAGTTGGGTGTAAAAGGTGAAGGGAATAAGAAGTACAATTTGTTTTTTACAGGACAGTAGTGGTGATGTAAAATACAGTATAGAAAATATAATCAGTGAAAGAACGAACGAAAGAAAGAAAGAAAGAAAGAAAGAAAGAAAGAAAGAAAGAAAGGCCCTGGCTGGGGTAGTTCAGTGGATTGAGCATGGGCCTGTGAACCAGGGGGCCACAGTTTGATTCCCAGTCAGGGCACATGCCTGGGTTTCAGGCCAGTTTCCAGCAGGGGATGCACAAGAGGCAACCATACATTGGCATCTCTCTCCCTCTCTCCCTCCCTTCTCCTCTAAAGATAAATAAATAAAAACTTTAAAAAAAAGAAAGAAAGCTGGAAATTAGGAGAAGAAGAAAAGGATATTTGGATTAGAACAGGATGCTCCTGACTTCTAAGCTTCACAAATATGGAGGCAATTGTTCGAAACCAGTCTTTGTCCCTCTGCTTAATGTGATTTATGTGAAGTCTTCATAAGACATCATCACTCATTGTCTGCTCAAATGACCTAATGTTGCCTGTGACCATGGCCTTAGACCTGGTGGATGTTATATTGCTCAAGTTGACTCTCAACCCAAACTGCTTTTGATAGTAGCAAACTTTTTGGTTTCCCAGCTGATTATAGCTGCACTGTCCAATGTCAGGTTGATTTTCAACACTCTGAGATGTATTCACAATTTAATAGCTTCCCTTTTCTTGGCCAAGAAAGCATTTTTCTAAGATCTACAGTTATCATTCATGCCAAATTTGTTTAAACTCATTATCCTTATCATTACCCCAATCTCACTTTTCATATATGCCACTAATATCACTGAACTGACAGCACTGAAAACCTAGGTGTGCCAAAGGAAGTGTGGTGAAAATCAAGAATGTATACACCACCAGATGACAGCATTGTGGATTACTAATTTAAAATATTTTAACTATATCAGCCTTGACAAATACATGGCAAACACCACAAAATTCTACTGCCAATATTTTGTGTATTGTGTTTATTAATTGAATTTTGAAGAGAAAATAAAAACTTCTTTTCTGTTTGTTTCACTTAAATTAATTTAAGTTTTCTTTGCTGTGAAAAGATTAACTGCCATTACCATAACTAGGTCATTGGTTTTGTCTTCATAATACTATTAGAAGTTCTCATGGTAAGTTATATTAAGAGTCTGATATCTTGTATACTTCTATTGTAATAATATATATTACATGTATGAGAGCATTTACATATTTAAATGTTTATACATTTACTATATAAATTAAAATAATGAATTCAATTATAATTTGTGTATTTAAACAGAAAAATTACTTGAAGTTTACTCTCTAGTGCAGTGAATGTTCATCATCAAGCCTCATGGAACAATTACCAATTAATTATGAGGGAGTAACAGTTGCACTCACTCCAAACTTCATTAATCACCTGTCATGTGATAACCAATGAGCCAGGAGTGGTAACTTAGGCCCTATTGGAATCAATGAAATTTTACAAATGAATTATTTACCATCTTTCAACATGTTTCAGGAATGGTCAGGCTTGACCACACTACCCAGGTAACCAGGTGCAAGGGAAGATTTAAACTATTTCCTGGTTAGTAATCTATATCATACATACTTGAACAAAGCTGGAAAATCTTGTCATCTTATTGTCAGATTCTCTAGAAAAAACTGAGATGAAAACACTATAATTCAGTTAATACTCTAATAATTTCAGTTTTATTATTTTGTATAGCTTTTTCAGCTAGGGATCAAGCATATAATATATATACATATATATTTATGACTTCCTTTTCAAAAATTTACTAAATACAACTTACTTTAATATAAGGGACTAGAATACTAGTCAAGATGCCATCTCTTGGAGCTCTATGACAATCAACATGAATGAAGTAATTCTAAGCATATTCTAAGCATAACCCTTTAATGTTATAGATTCTGTTGAGCTGATCCTACAGGTATCGTAATTATCAAAAGACTGCATAGTAACCCAGGGTAAACTTTATATATGTAATCATTTGCATCCTTATCATGAAGCTGAAGTCTCAGAGATGGCTGTTGGGCTGAGGGCCATGAGCAGGAAGTGTACACATTGATCACATTCTGGTGGAAATTATAAACTATCTTTATGCTCTAACTCTTAGTAAGGTAAACACATTTTCTCCTTCCTTTATCAGGCTATCATGAGCTTTCTAGTGCCTGGCAAGTAAGGACCATGACAATATACTGAAGGTCCCTGCATGGGGCTGGTTCAAAGGATGACTTCAGAAACCCACTGGGTACATCCAGGGTATTGTGGAACACCACAGTTATCCAGAAGAGAACTACCTCTGTAAATGGTATGTAAAATGTCAAATTAGCTTTGTATGCATTCAAACATTGTCTGTGCACCATTAGGCCACCTCTTCAGGTAGTGAAGTATATTGGAGATATACTTTAAAAGCTCATTAAAAATAAATAGTACCCAAATTATTTTAAATGTGCAAGGTGTTCTCAAATGAAATTATTGCTTTAATCAGTGAACAATGACTCTTGCATAGTTTTAATAGTTGAAAGTATTCAATAGCCAAAAACAGAAAATGGAACAATTTTTTGTAGTATCCTGAGCAAAGTTACCCAAAACTCTTATTAATTCTAGCATTATATAGATAGCATCCAATTCTAGTCTGGTGTCCAAGAGCCTGTCTCAGTCAATGGCCCCATGTGGGTCAATGAAGTCCCAGTGGTCCTGGGAAAGCCTTCCACCCCCAGTCACTCTGGGGTGCTGATCAATTCCAGAAACTGGTTTGTACCACATGTGTCAATGCTTCCTGGAGATGCTGGACTACACTGAGAACACAGCATCATCCTACTTGAGCACTTAGGAAAATTAGCCTAACTGGACAGACCATGAGGGTTTGGTACAAAAATCTTTCCTCATACTGACATTTTCCTTCTCTTCAAGACTGTTGATAGCTAAGCCTTTTTTTGATAGATATGTTCTTGAAAAGTCACATGCATTAAATTTTGAGACATTGAATCATAGTTTCCTTCAGCACCAGTTTTCTAAATGCTCATTTCTGAATGCACTTCAATAAGGAATGTCTCCCAACAGTGAAGCTTCTTGTCTGACTCCATTTACTGTGACAAAGGGAATTCTAAACCACTCTGGCAAGCCTTGAATGTGTATGAGTGGTGGTGGGGTTCTACTATTTAAAAGCACCCCAGAAATTCTTTTGTAAAATTGAGAAACTTGTCTATAATATTCTGAGTTAGGTTTCAAAATCAGGCTTCCTAAAAATGAGGTATGCTTCTATCATTAATTCCAATCTCATCTTCTGTGGTGTCATTGCCCTTGTCATATAGAACAGTGAATACCACAACATTTTACTAAGCCCATCTTCATAATACTTAATTTTCTGTGATAATCACTGACTTAAATTCATATAATTTCAATTCAGGATACCAGGGTGCATCAAAGATGGGAAGTATGATGCAATAGATTCACTGGAGTTGCCTCTTTTGAGTACAGAACCCATATTCCTCAAATATCAGAGCACTCCTGGCTTCTGGCCCCTGGCTTTACACATGGCCTCAGACTTTTTCTCAACACAGCAGCCCAGGTACCTACTAACAATTAGAATTGTTAGTAAAATGAAACTTATTTGCCAGCTCTAGAATCTGTCATTTATTGGTGAATTTCCCTTTAATTAATCTTAGGCTGGTAAGAAATTTCAGGTACACACAGTCATTGATTTAGACTGCTTTGATCCCTGGCCAGAGCATATTTATAGACAACAGAATCATTGTGTCCTTCAGCTGGAGGAACCATTGTGGTTTTCTTCCTTTACTATAGGCACTTCGGGGAGGCACCACGGCATGAGTGGGTCAATCAGACCTAAATTCAAATTTCAGTTCCACAGCTTGGTTGCTGTATAACCCTGAACAAATTAACCTCATTGAGATTCAGTTTCCACAGCTACAAAAAGGGATAATGAAATATACCACAGAGAGTTGCTTTGAGGTTAAATCAAGAAATAGTATAATGCCTAACACTTGTAAGCATTAAATAAGTGGTAGTTGTTACACTACTTTCCACTGCTGTGACTGGTTATAAGTATTAGGTTCTCCTGTGATGGAATCTAAATAAAGATGTGCATTAGTAATTGGAAATAGAACCTCAGTCTTCCATTTGACACCTACAATGAGGATTTCTGCCATAGAGGCAACAAAAGCAGCCTCAATTAAATTGTTTGTGCACCTTCTATCCCAATCACGGCTATTTGGACAGGATCCAAAATTCCCTATGAGGCAATGAAGTAAGCAGCAAGTTATTGCTGAGTAGCTGTATTTACTGCTCAGCCATGTCTATTTAAACATAACTCTTCAGAGAAACAGAAAACACAAGACACGACTGATTCCACAGGAGAACAATTTTTTTTGACCCAGGAGATACTGGAGGTGGTTTCCATCCCAGGCAACACTGCTTCCCACACAGCTGTGTCCATGCCTGTTCAGGCTTTTCAAAGGGCTAGTTTGCAGATTTACTACTTTTTGGCTAAGGATGATGCAGTGAGGAAGAAAGAAGGGAAAAGGAAAAGAGAAAATATTGGGTGCATTTGTAGGTAGGTAGGAACTATTTGTTCCTAGTGAGCTGTGTAGCTCTAGCACCTATCTATCAGATGACATCTTTGATAGCCATTTAGGGTTCCTGGAACACATTTTGGCAAACTTACACTGGGCCATGAGGACTGAAATATAGCCATTTCATAAGAACACAAACAAAGACATTCTGATCAGAGAACATCAGTGAGAAAAAGTAGAGATTTTTAATTTGGCTCCTTTGACTTCACTCTAGAAACCAATCAAAAGAAAGACTTCAAATCAATACCATATTGCACTGAGAAGACCACATATTGTCTGACATCCTGAGAGTGATATCGCTGAATATAACACATATTAACACACAATAAGGCACTTAGTGCAATGAAATGATTTTTGAAAAGGCTTGACCAGAGGGTAAGGGAGTGCCTCATATTGTGCTTACCTGGAACAATAAGCACCTTTCATACAGTATTCTTGTCTCTACTTGAAATGCTTATCAGTAATTCCTCCTCATCCCACTGTAACACATCCATATATGAGACCAGTGATCCTCAAACTTTAGTGACCATGGGAATCATGTACAGGGTTTATTAAAACATAGATTGCTGGACTCCACTTCCCAGAGACTGTAATTCAGTAGTTCTAGGGTTGAATCTGAGAATTTGCATTTCTAACAAATTCTCACCTGACATTAATGCTACTGGTTCCAGTGCCCATACTTTGATAACCATTGCTTTAATGATTTGTGTTAATGATTTCTTGGCATTAATGTTTCCTTGCCTGAATGAATGAATGAATGAAAGTTCTTAGCAGCACCTTTTACACTGTTAGAATTGGTGTTTTTGTCCTATAGGTATTTTCTCTGCCAACGCACCTCCTGCAGTAAAGGAAAGCTACTGTTTTTCGATTTGAAGACTGTTTTTCTCATCTAACCAGCCAAATACCCTGTGATAAATAGCTTAGTCTCTCTTGCTAATTCTAGGGCACATGAAGTTCTCAACTGTGAAGGTGCCAGAAGTTCTCTGTATTCAAAGTGTGTCTGTCCAGATGGACAGATTGAGGAGCCAGACTCTTCGTTGTTTTCTCTGCTCTGAAAATTCTCAGCATTTCATTTGAATACATCAAAGCAGGCTGGGATAAAAGACGAGTTTGATGCTACAAGAATGATGCCAGCTTGGACACCATGACACTTCAGCCTTGAGAAGGCTGGTCTTGGGCCATTGGCCAGCTGGGACTTCACCTGAAGCACCTGCTGCGGTGACCTGTCTTTTGGCCCTAGTGTGAACACTTTTCAACTGAATCAGACCACTTTTCATCCTTGACAACAGTGTAACAGCATGTTCTTTCAACCATGGTTATTTCCCAGCTGCCTGTAGACATGCTTCATAGCACCAGCTTTGCTCTTAGATTATTTTAACAATTAATTACATTATGTCTTACCATTGAAATAGAATGATATATTTCTATAAACAAAATCTATAAACAGGTGAGTAGAAAAGGAGACAAATTACTCATATTCCTACCACCCAAAAATAACTCTGCTGACAGTGACATTTTGTGTATTTCTTTTCAGGTTAGTTTCTATGCTCAGGATTATTCATGTTAAATATATATGTAATAAATATGCATCTGTATCTTCTGCAAAATATACTTTCTACAGAAAAAAAAAGATTGTTTCATTTTTAAAGACTATCTTTTTCATTCTGCCTGGCCAACTGACCTGCAATGAGTAGTTCAGTCTCTCTTATTAATTCCAGGGCATATAAAGTTACCAGGTGTGAAGATGCCAGAAATCCCCTCTACCTAGTTTAAAAAATTATTTGATAAAGTAGATTTGAAACTTTCCCATTTAAAAAGCTGATTAAAAATTTGCTTACTTAGAATTATAAGCTGATTTTGTATGCTACTTTTTTTAATTTAAAATATAATGTATATATATCCCAGTGGTAATATAAACTCTTATAGAATTAGTTTTAAAATCTCTCTTTGATTCTTCTTCTTTAGATCAGTTATAAGCAGAAAACAAAACAAAACGAAAGACCCGAAACAAAATAATGGTAGTAAAGAAAGTGTGAAAGGCTGCATTGAGTCTTACTCAGTGTCCAACTCCAAGTCTCTTCCTATGAGCCAATGAAAATGACATCATTATTGTAAAAATCAGACTAATCAGTTAAAAATTAATCCTTCAGCCTTATAATAAGCCTAAAATAAGATCAACTTTGAGGCCCAAGTTATCAAGTTTGCTGAGTCTTCATTTATACAGATTACCTAATAGTTGCCAGTGGTATACTTCTTTGGGGGGAAGTATGAACCAAGATGGGTAGGCATGTCCTCTGGTGTGGGTAGCAACAGGTAATTTCTAACAGATTTGAATCAGAGTTTTAACCCTCCCACTCCTCTTCAGATTGCCTTTAAGTGGCACTCTGTGCTGCCTCACCAATTCTGTCAAAGGGCAATCTCCTTCTCTATCCAAAGATGGCAAGGAGACATTTCTAATAACACAGGGCACTAGCTGGGTGGTGGTAGCACTCTCAGAGGACACAGTAACACCACATGGCTGTTGGTCAATATGATGTTAAAAATGTAAATGTGGGTTACCTTTTTGCAGAAAAATATAAATTATTTATTTAATTTACCAATGAAAAGAAAACCAGATATAGTTTTAAAAAATAAAATACAATTTAGTGGACAAATGTATGTTTCCATACATGTGAATGCTAATCTTTTTTTTCAATCTTTTTATTTAATTATTTTTCAAGTACAGTTTTCTGTCTATTACTCCCATCCCATCTCACCCCCCATCCTCCCCCCTCCCTCCCATTTCCACCCTTCTCAGTTGTTGTGCATATATCCTTTATATAGGTTCCTCTAAATCCCTCCCTTATTTCCCCTGAAATTCCCTCCCCTCTCCCCTCTGGTCACTGTCAGCCTGTTCTCTATTTCAGTGTCTTTGGTTATATTTTGCTTGCTTGTTTGCTTTGTTGTTTAGCTTCCTGTTAGAGGTGAGATCATATGGTATTTGTCCTTCAACACCTGGCTTATTTCACTCAGCATAATGCTTTCCAGTTCCATCCATGTTGTTGCAAAAGGTAGGAGCTCCTTCTTTCTTTCTGCAGCATAAAATTCCATTGTGTATATGTACCATAGTTTTTTGATCCATTCATTTACTGACGGGCACCTAGGTTGCTTCCAACTCTTGGCTATTGTAAATTGTGCTGCTATGAACATTGGGGTGCATAGGTTCTTTGGGATTGGTGTTTTAGGGTTCTTAGGATACAATCCCAGCAGTGGAATTGCTGGGTCAAAAGGCAAGTCCAATTTTAGTTTTCTGAGAAAATTCCATACTGTTTTCCATAATGGTTGTACCAGTCTGCAATCCCACCAACAGTGGACCAGAGTCCCCTTTTCCCCACACCCTCTCCAACATTTGTTGTTTATTGCTTTGTTTATGATAGCCATTCTCACCGGTGTAAAGTGGTATCTCATTGTAGTTTTAATTTGCATCTCTCTGATAGCTAGTGATATTGAGCATCTTTTCATGTGTCTCTGGATCCTCTGTATGTCCTCCTTGCAGAAGTGTCTGTTCAAGTCCTTTCCTCATTTTTTAATTGGATTAGTTGTCTTCTTAGAGTGAAGTCGTGTGAGTTCTTTGTATATTTTGGAGAGAATGCTAATCTTTTAAAGAGAATCCCCAAAACATCCAGTAAAAAACTTAGAGGACACAGTCCTATTAAAAAAAAAAAAAAAACTTGTAACTTCCAATCAAGATGGTGGCATAGCAGATGAGTCTCTCCTCTTCATGCAACCACATCAAAATTAAAACTAAAATATATAACAACAATAACTCAGAACTATGGAAAATTAAGTTTAATGGAGGAAGTCTGACAACTATGGAATTAAAGAAACCACATCCATCCAGATCGACAGGAGGGATGCAGACACGGAATGGACTGGTCCCTCACCAATGTATGGTGGATAAAAATTCAGGAGGGATATCTTGGGGGCAAGGAGTCCCAGCCCGACACCAAACCCCACAGCTCAGGGTTCCAGTGCCAGGAAGATAAGTCCCAAGAACTTCTGGCTGCAAAAACCAGTGGGGATTGAGTTGGTGGAAGAAACTTCTGGAGCTCCAAGCAATTCCTCTTAAAGAACCCACACATAGACTTACCTACTCAGACTCACTCCTTCCAAGCTCCAATGCTGGGGAAGAAGCTTGAACAACACCAGTGCCATGCTGGGAGAAACTGAAGTGTCTGGCATCAAGGCAAGCAGAGGCCATTGTCCCTTTTCTAAACCTTCCTCCCACTGATCCAGCAAGCTGGTGCCATTTTTTGAGAATCCATCAACCTGGCTAGCACTGCTCGTCCAGCCTTGGAGATCTCCAGAGACTCTGCTCCACCCAACTTACTGGCCCACCCAAGCTGTTTTTTTCATATGAATAGCTGCTCTTGGCTAATGATTGGAAACTTCCTAAATCCTCTCAAACAAGCAACAGCTGGCCTCAGTGAGCCCCAGACTTGGCACTAGCAGCAGCCAGCCTAGATTCACAGCTTGGTTTAGCCTGGGAAACTCCAAGCTCAGCATAAGTAGCAGCCATCTCAGATTGCTTTATAGCTCAGGCAGGGTGGCTCCAGACAAACACAGGTGGGAGCTTACCTTGGTCTGCACCACCTGGGAAACCCCAGGGCCTATACACCCAGTGGATAGCTACAGGCCACATAGGAGCACCACCACCCTGCCTCAGCACAGCTGACCCTCCACAAAAGTTGGTGGTCAGTGGTCACAGCCAGTCCTTGCAGCTGTCTGGCCTGGGTAAATCCCTCCCATTGATCTGCCAACAGCACCCAAGGTGCAACTACAGGAGGAGGGTGTACTCAGTCCACATGGAGTGCATACCTTAAATATCCAGCTTGGCAGATAGGGGATACTATGCCACTGGACACTACAGAGCACCTACTACCTTAGGTCAAACTACCAAGACATAGAGTCAAACAGCTCTACCTAGTACAGAGCAACAAACACAGGGATGCTATTAAAGTGAAGAGACAAAGAAACATGGCCCAAATGAAAGAACAGATCAAAACTCCAGAAAAAAAGAGCTAAACAAAATGGAGATAAGCAATCTATCAGATGCAGAGTTCAAAACACTGGTTATAAGGATGCTCAAAGAACTTAGTGAGGAACTCAGTAGCATAAAAAAGATCCAGTCAGAAACGAAGGATATGCTAATTGAAATAAAGAACAATTTACAGGGAAACAACAATAGAGTAGATGAAGCCAATAATCAAATCAATGATTTGGGACATAAGGAAGCAAACACAACCAATGAGAAAAACAAGAAGAAAGAATTATCCCCCCCCCCAAATGAGCATACTGTAAGAAGCCCGTGGGACAACTTCAAGAGATCCAACATTCTCATCATAGGGGTACCAGAAGGAGAAAAGAAAGAGCAAGAAATTGGAAATCTATTTGAAAAAATAATGAAAGAAGACTTCCCTAATTTGGTGAAGGAAATAGACATGCAAGTCCAGGAAGCACAAAGATGTGGTCCCAAACAAGATGAATCCACAAGATGGATCCAAAGAGGCCCACTCCAAGACACATCATAGTTAAAATGTCAAAGGTTAAAGATTAAGAGAGAATCTTAAAAGCAGCAAGAAAAGAGCAGAAAATTACCTACAAAGGAGTTTCCATAAAACTGTCAACTGATTCCTCAAAAGAAACTTTGCAGGCTAGAAGGTCCTGGCAAGAAATATTCAAAACCATGAACAGCAGGAACCTACAGCCAAGATTGTTTTACCCAACAAAGATATCATTTAGAATCAAAGGGCAGATAAAGATCTTCCCAGACAAGAAAAAACTGAAGTTCATCATCACCAAATCATTATTATATGAAGTATTAAAGAGACTTATTTAAGAAAGAGAAGATCAAAACTATGAACAATAACACAGCAAAAAATACATGTCTATCAACAATTGAATCTAAAAAACAAACTAAACAAACAATAAGAACAGAGAAAGAATCATGGATCTAGACAGCATTTTGGTGGTTGGGAGAGGATGGGTGGAATGGGTGAAGAGGGAAGGGAGTTAAGAAGTACAAAAAAGTAGTTTCAGAATAGCCATGGGAATATAAAGTACAGTATGGGAAATGGAGTAGCCAAAGAACTTATACACATGACCCATGGACATGAACAAGGGTGAGAAGATTGCCTGAGGGCATGGGGGTTGCTGGGTGGAGAGGGACAAAGGGGGAAAATCAGGGCAACTATAATAAAATTATTAATAAAAAATATAATTTGAAAAGTTGCCATTATTGAGACTGAAATGTTTCCTTGACATGTCAAAGATCTAAGAAAGCTTGTTCCAGTTATGTTGGCCTGGGTTTCAGATGACCACTGTATTAGGCTGCTCAGGCTGCCATAATGTAATACTGAGGGCTTAAACAGCAAAAATCTATTCTTTCAGAGTTGTGGAAGCTAGAAGTCCAAAATCAAGGAGTTGTTTCTTCTGGGAGGACATGAGGTTCCCTTCAACAGGGATGACAGGTTTGGTTCCTTCTGTGGGCTCTGAGGAAGGATCCATTTCATGACTCTGTCTTCTAGCTCTGGAAGTTGCCAGCAATGCTTGGTGTTCCTTGGCTTATAGACACATTACTTCAATCTCTGTTTCCTCTGCCTCCATTGTCATGTGGCCTTCTTTCTCTGTCTGTGTCCAAATTTTGCTTTTTGTAATAAAGACACTAGTGATTGGATTAGGGCCTCACCTAATCCAGTATGACCTTGTCTTAACTTGATTACAGATGCCAAGATCCTAGTTGCAGATAAGTCATCCACAGTTACTCAAGGTTAGGATTTGAATATATGATTTTAGTAGACATAGGTCAAACCAAAGGACTACCTGCTAAACTCTGCCAACAAATGGTATAGCAAATAGATTGGAGCAAGCTCATCAGCAAAGCTGCTCTTTAAACATGTGATGTTCACTTAGAATCAGAAGCCAATAGACCCTTGTAGAGGGACCAGCTAAGCTGGTGGTGGCAGATGGGAACCAGCACCAGCACTGTCCACTTCTCCCCCAGAGCTTTCTCTATGATCTGCTGGCCTTCCTTCTCTGTAAGCTGACACTGAAGCATGCTTATCACTGTGAAGGAAGAAAAGACAAATAGATACCTACTGAAAACTATACCCAAACTACATTTGATCAAACTCACCCATCTGTCTCACTAGAAATGGTTGCTCCCTCAAACCCAAACCTTAGTCCCCCATTGGACTCATTACTGCTCCCAAACACATTTTACACATAGTCTGGCTTCCCTGGGCAGTGGCACACCCCAGACCAAATCATATGACAAGTACAGGGGAAGTTTCCAGGGCTGTTCAAGTGGAACATTTAAAGGACTCCTACAGTTTGACTTTGCTCTAGGCCAACCGCTAAGGGACCTGAGAAGCTCATATCAGCTGAATCTACTTTGCAACTGGGTTTCTTAATTTTTCTGAATATTTTATGACACTTAACTGATTTATTCATGGTGTGTGGAATAAAGAACATGTCTCTGTGGCCTCTCATCTCTTTAACTAGCTACATGTTATCAAACCTAAGGATGTCTGGGAGGTGATACTGGCAATTAAGTCATTAGCTTCTGACCAGGACAATCTGGAGAACAATACTTGTTATCCTTTTACAAGGGCCTCAAAAAGAGGCTTCTTTCTGTGAACTGTGCCCAATCACACTGACTGCCTCTTGTCCTAGCCCTAAAGTATCTCCCAACATTGGCACATCTGAGCTGTGGTCAGGCAGAGCCCTGGGGCAGCCATCTCTTGCTTCCAGAACTGTGGTCAGAGGCAATGGGGGTCTCACATCAGGTCTTAGAATAACTGAGGACTTGTGCAGAAAGTGGGGACAATATCCTCAAGCTAATGTAATCAACACCGGGGACTGTCAGAATAAAACAAACACAACTATGGCTGCAGGTGAAAAAAAATCTCACAACTTGCATTTGCCTGAAGGTTTCAAGCTCAGTATTGACTATTAGAAGAACATTTGCCCATGGAAATCAGTATCTTATTGGGACTACCTGCCAGCCACTCAAAATTGTTAAGGCTGCTACCAGGATGTGTGTAATTTAATGAGGTAGAAAGACAATCAGTCACACAGTTATTTGGCTTATCATGATTGAACCTGAGTTTGGGGTAAATTGAAGTGACATCATGACCCCCAGGGTTCCATGATTGAGATGACAGAGAGATCTCACTCTTTGGGGGTTTTCCAGTCCCAGCTTAAGGCAAGTCACCTCGGTGCAATAAATAACCCACAGAGCCATGTTGAGGATATACAGACATTTCAATGGTTGGCCTGGTGTTCAAGTTGAGCAGCCAAAAGCACAAAGCAAAGAAGAAGCAGATTGAGATGCTTACTTGACCCTTCATTGAGAGATGAGGCCTCCATGACCAGCTTGGGAGCTGTAGTGACATGGACCTGATGCCTTGTGTTGGTCAGAGTGGCTGCTCCCCTACCTCACACACATGGTTCCAGCCTCATCATTGTCTGCTGACCTGTCATCCAGGTTGGAGGAGTTGTGCCTTTGAGATCATTCTCTGATCTAGCTTAGCATTCCGATGGAAGGCTAAGGCAGATGGCTTTTCAAATTAGATTCCAAGGCATGATGAATGAGCACTTCCACAAACCCCCATGCACCTAGTCTTATAACTTCTTGTTTGTGCTCAGATTTTCTCTTAGTGAACTTCTGGGATATTTGGCTGGGAGTGTTTTAAGGTTAACAGTCTCAAAGAGGAGCAAGGGGAGAGGTCAAACCCTGTGTCCAGCCAGTGTAGACTGACAAGGAAGGCAAAAGCTCTGTTAGCAAGGTGGACTCACTCAGTTCCAGCTTCAGGGGCCATGTTAGAAGTAGAGCTACTGGACACCAAGGTGGGAGACCAGGATGATTTTCAATGCCCTTGTTTCCCTTTGGCCCCCTCCCCTGTCTTGGTGAGCCCTTAGGTATAACATACATTACCTTGCTTATGTTCAAACTCCAACATAGATCCCAATGTGCCACATTCCAGACTTTTTCTGATTTCCTGTCCTTATCAAATGTGCTTCCTCTGCTGTCTGACAGTGGGGATCTGCACTGCCCCCACTTGTGACACAGGCAAGGTTTGGCAGGCCATTTTGTTCTTTGGAGGTGGGCAAGGGGAGGAAAGGAGTTGCACCTCTGCCTCCTACTACATGTTTTGTGAGATCTTTATATATAATACTTTGTTGAGTACTTTTGAACATCCTGAAAGGCAGAGGATGTTAGCAGTTATTTCAAAAAAGGCTCAGAAAGATCAACATTGCTGAAACTCTCACAGCCAGTCCAGAGTGGAATCAGGATTCCCACTCTGTTTGGAAGAAACCTGTGCAACCTTCTTTCTTTCCAGCCTCATGCTGGTTGCCTCTGATGGTGAGAGCCTCTGGACTGTGCAGTTGTGGCTGGCCTAGAGACCCCTTCACAGGCCCCTGTGTCGCACCAAGGGCATGCCTACTAGCACGGTATAGTGGCTTCAGGCCTCTGGAGAGGCAGTAGTCCTGTATCATTACCTGTTTCTTTTGGTTCAGGAGATGGTTGGTAAATGCCTTCACCCCTGTGGAGCCCTCAAGAGTTGTGATTGTGGGATTTATGTCCATGCTTGTGGGGGTAATACATGAAATCCTATGGGTATAACACATGGCTATGAAATGCACCTATCAGTGGTGTGGTTCTGAGATGAGGACCCAGATCAGTAGCCTGGCTGCCTGAAGAAGATTGGGTTGTATTCCACCACTGCAGAGCACGTGCTGACAGGCCTCTGGGGACAGTACAGCCAGATCAGTACCACCAGCACCCTTTAGGAGAAATTCACTTCCTTACTTCTGCAGACTAAACAATGCTGAGCAATTAAAGAGAAAGCCAACACATGTCTATGACATTGAGGAAGCAAGAGATACAAATTTTAAAAGAAGTGTCACTTCAAATGTGAAGAGCCTGGAAAACAGTCTTCTGACCCATGATAGGAATTATCATTATTTTTTTGAACTTCATTTCTACAGAAAAACAAATTAATGAAGAGACTTTACAAGCAATTCTCAATTGCTTCAATACTATGAATAGATTTAACGTTTATACCATATTCTCCAAATATCATTTTCACAATAAGTTTCTACCTCTTGTCCATTAAATATTTAGTCAAAGTGATACTATAGTACTATGATACTATGGTACTATGACTAGTACCATAAAGAGTGAATTATTTCTTCCTGTCTCTGCCCCAGAATGTGATCTAGAAGAGGTGACCATTCCAAACTAAGGGCTGAGAAAGATGTAGTTAGCTTTGACGATCTGCACTTGTTGATCATGTATTATTGAATCCATTTATTTATCAGATATTTATTTACTGTTGACCATGTGGCCCTTCTCTGTTACAATCTCTCTTTTAATAATGGATATGCTTGCAAAATGATCCGAGGACCAGGTTATGCCCCTGCCTTCGAGGAGCTGCCAATGAGGAGCTAATAAAAGACTTAATAAAGCATGCAAGAAAATAAAAATAATAAAAATACAAGACTTCAGCTCCTATTAAGTCCATGGGGATAAGGTTGGAACATTGGTGTGAGGGTCTTCTAGGAAGGGTAAAAAGAATAGTGAAAAATAGTGAGTCAAGTGGCCATTGTCGTGCCTTATTCCCTCAAATTCAGTCTGGTCTTAGAGCAAGAAAATTATCCTCTGTATGTTATTGTATACGGAAATGAGGGGTAGGTAAGAATCAGTGAGCGTATAGGAGAGAATAGAAATTAGCTGGTTCCGAGGGCCCCAGTCCCCAGCTCCCTGGTGTTCTTTGCCCAGCCTGGATAATGTTCACCACCTCCAGAATGAGTGTGGTTTGGATCCCTCTGGGCTGCTCTGAGGCTGGCAAACCTGGTGCCCCACAGGTGCCCTGCAACAGGACATCCTAGGTAGGATCCACAGTGCCCAGAGAGCCACTGCTGATGGGTGTGGCCTTTGGGGCTGGCTCAGGGGTGACCAGTGCTGACCAGGCAGGCAGCTGATTGTCTCACCACATTCTGCTACTGTCATCCTGAGGGGAAGGGCTGGGCCAGCTTCGCATCCCACCAAAGTTTCTAGTTATGACTGTCTTACTACCAGCTGTTTCTTCTCCTGTCTGGAACCTCCCATTATCCCCCAGCTAAGGACACCATACTCAGATTGTTACTACTAGAAAGAGAGTTTAACATCAGCTCTCATCCATTCATTTCACCAACGGTCACAGGGCAGTCCCATGAACAATGCTCTGTGCTTGGTTCTGGGAAAGAGGAATCAAACAAGGTCCCTGATATTAGGAACTCAGGTGTAGAATGAAGGACAGACACAGAAATAAAAAATAATCACCATAGGGCATGATATATGCTCTATGATTTTATATATATCACATTCTGGAGAAGGCCAGTCTAGAGAGACCAAAAACAGAACAGTGATTGTCAGGGGCTGGGGAAGGGGTTTGTAGGGGTAATGTAACTGTTGGTCTTGGTTATACTACTAACTGTATTTATTAAAACATGCAGAAATGTATTCTCAAAAGGGTGAATCTCACTTTATGTGCTGTGACTTTGTATTTTTACAAAGAAAATAAATCACAATAGAATGTGTGGCACACAGGAGGAATAACCAGCTCTTCCTGGAGGGGAAGGGAGAGGGTCAGAGAAGCCAGACAGAGAAGCCAGTCAGAGAAGCCAGGCAGAGAAGGGGCAATTGACTTGTGTATTCTAAAGATGACATGAGTTTCCAGAGAGACAGGATGGAGAGGGCCTTTCAGGTACAGGGAACAGCATGCGTAACAGCACAGGGAATTGACAGCAAGCATCTCATGTTCTCTTAGCTATTTGCCTTTTGGTGCTACCTGTACATTAGCAGGGGTCTGAGCACAGATGGTCCTCTGTGTGATACTAACAAGAGGAGACAATGACTTTTTGGTTTGCCTTTCAAAAATTTTTATTGGGCTAATGTATATATAAACATAAAATTTTCCATTTCAGCCACTTCTAAGTGTACAATCAGTGGCATTAATTATATTCAGAATGTTGTACTATCATCATGTCTATTTTTAAACCCTTTTAGCAGATCACTCCCAACAGAAACTCTGTACCACTCTGCTCCTCCTCCAGTCCCTGGTAACCTCTATTACACTTTCTGTCTTTATGAATTAGTCTAGTCCACATATTTCATACATATGGAATTGTATAATATCTATTCTTTTTTGCTTGGTGTATTGCACTTAGCTTATTTTTGTGTTGCTTTTAATGAGGCTTTTGCATTAAAAATTGGAGCCCAAGAAAATGCTTCCATGTAAGAGAGTCAGGGGATAGGGGAGAAGGAAGGTTCCTCTGAGACAGAGGAACTCAGTACTGGGCTGGCATGACTTCCTGAGGGTGTCATGCACATGCTTCAGCTCCCCTATTCAGTTCAAGGTCAGACCCTGGACAGAGACAACCCTGCACATCTACAAACACCCTGCACTCCAGAGGTCTGTTGGAGGCCCTCTGCCCACTGATCTGTTGCACACAGCATTCTCACCTGCTACAAAACTGCAAGATACCTTTTAAAAAGACTTAAAGAAATAAGTGATCAAGAATTGTGAGTGAGGCAACCTAAGAAGCAGGGTTTGGAGTTAATTAGCCCTTGAACTGTCAAGCCCAACTGCTTCTAGTGAGTCCTGACATTTCTGGGAATAATTAAGGACTTGGCTGTCACATTTCACAAAGGCCCAACCATGACATGAACAAGTTCTACCTATCTTCACCATAAGGTCCAGTAATGCAAAAAGGGGATTATACTCAGTGCTAATTACAGGTCCTAGGGTAAAAGTGTCATGTTTTTTAAGAACTTTTCATATTTATGCACCAAAATATAATGATCTCCATGTTGGGGGTAGATGTGAACAGCAGAAAGAGTGGCACTTTAAAAACATCTGAAATTACTGGTGGTAATAATAGCTAGCATTGTTCTGGCTAGGTGGCTCAGCTGGTTGGAGTGACAGCCCTTACACCAAAAAGTTGTGGGTTCTACTCCAGGTCAGAGCACATACCTAGGTTGCAGGTTTGATCCCTGGTTTGGACTCCTATGGAAGGCAACTGATCAATGTATATCTCTCTCTATCTCTTTCTCTCTCTCTCTCTCTAAAGTCAAGAAACATATCCTTGGGTGAGGATTAAAATATGATAATAACAAATGTTTACCAAGTGCTGACCATGTACCAGGCACTATTCCAAGTATTACAAGGGCCTATGAGGTGACATTTAGAATTTTAAAAGTTTCTTTTAACAATTCTTCATAGATGGGGAAGCTGAGGCACAGAGAGGTTATGCAAGTTTTTCAGGATCGAACCCAAGCAGCCTAGTTGCAAAACTGGTACTCGATAATGACACATCCCTTGTGTCTAAGCCATCCTGAGTGACACTGCAATGGGACCAGTCAGCTTTTCCAGGATGACCATTAGTTTTGTCAAAAAGCATTTACCAATCACAAACTTGCACGTAATTTTGGTTCCTTGACCTTGAAAAACTGTGTTTCAAGCAAGTGATAAATTCATCGGTAATATATTTAACCTGTTTCATTCTCAAGTGACTGATTTATAGTTATCTTCTACCATCTTTGTTCATGCATCAGATTTTTATTGAGCATCTACTATGGTCAAGGCACTGTACCAAGCCATGTTAAGGGACAGCTTACATTTTAGGTGAGGAAATAACACATACAATACATACAAGGTGAGGGAAAAGTAGGTTTACAGCTGTTCATATGGAAAATAATACAATAATTAATAAATAATAATGTAAGAATAAACTCTGTGTTTCATGTACTTACAATTGTAAATCTACTTTTTTCCTCACCCTGTATAATAAGGCAAAGGAGTATAATACAGGATAAAATATAACACAAGAGAATATAATAAAAATAAAAGTGGTAAGTACCAGAAGAAAAAATTTATTGCCATGGCTATTCAGAGGAAAGAGATAGTTTCTAGGATGTCTGTATGTGTGCGTTGTGTTCAAAGTGGAGAAAATTGGTGGGGAGAAGATGGAAAGAGGAAGATGAGGAAAAGAGAGACATGAGAGATGTGATAAAGTGCTTAGTGGGCCTTTGGTATGGGCTGCATTGTGTCCCCCAAGGTACATGTGTTGAAGGCCTAACCTCTAGGATGTGTCTGTATTTGGTGATGAGGCCTTTAAAGAGGCAGTTAAGTTAAAATGAGGCTGCTAGGGTTTCCCTAATCCAACATGACTGGTGAATTTATGGGAAGAGCAAGTCTGGACAAAGACAGGCACAGAGACATGACCATGTAAAGACAGAGAAAAAAGACAGCCAGCCATAAAGGAGAGGCCTCAGAAGGATCTACTCCTACTGACACCTTAACATCTGACTTCAGCCTCCAAAACTGTGAGAAAGTTAATTTATGTTGTTTAAGTCCCCAGTTTGTGGTACTTGCTATGGTAACCCTAACAAACTAATACAGGCTTGAAAGACAGAGGATTTGGACATGGGGACATCGAGCTGAAGGAAAAGAATTGGGGGGGGGGGCGTGGAGCATGATGTATGAAACAAGTAGATTTTATTCAATGGATAATATAGAGCCATGGCAGGTTTCTGAGCAGAAATGGTATAAACAATAGTTATTCAATTCATTTGATTCATTCAGCAAACATTTACTGAGGATGTACCCTGGGCCAGGCATTGCCCACAACCTGGGAGCCGCAGTCATGAATAACAGGCTTCATCAGAGTGCACAATTAGGTGAGGAGAATGGAAAATGGGCTTGATTGGGGAGAGTGTGGATGTGAGGAGACTAATTAGAAGGCTTTATCCTGGCCTAAATCAGTGCTTTTCAGTCTCCTTTTAAAGTCTGTTGTCACAGGGAAGTGCCCACCCCATCTTTCCTGCTCCCATCACATTAACTGAGACTACATATTTTCTCTACTTAGCTCCATTGGCCGAGGTAATGTGGTTAAGCTTTTCCTTCTGTATTTTGCATAATGAGAGCATGAGTTTGGAAAATATTTGTTTCGCATATCTAAAATTGAGTTATCTTTCCCAAACTCCATATTCCGCCAGCTGATTTTGAAACAACTTTCTCCTTTGCCTCACCCAGCACATCCCTGCCTCCACCACCACAGAAAAAAATATCTTTTCATATCTAACAGCAAACCCAAGATGTAATGGTTAGAAAAATAAAAAACAAAAAAGCAATCCATAGGTATACATAGGTATACTATCTATGGTGCCAAGTCTATCCCCAGGGTGGAGGGCAGAACAATGTCCCCTGAAGAGTCCATGTCTTGACCCCTAGAGCCTGTGACTACATTACTTTACTTTGCAGATGTGATTACAGTTACAGTCTTGAGATAAGAGTAGCCTGGTTTATCCAGGTGGATTTAATCTAATCACTGAGTTTCTTAAAAAGAGAGAAACTTTCATAACCATGGACAGAGAAACATGACTATAGAACAATGGTCAAAGAGATAAGACATTGCTGGCTTGAAAGATGGAGGAAGGGGCCACAAGCCAAGGACTGTGGGAAGCCTCTTGAAGCTGGGAAGGAAAAAGACATGAATTTTCTCTTAGAGCCTTCAAAAAAAGAACACCACCCTGCTAACACCTTGATTTTTCCCCATTGAGACCCATGTTGGAATTCTATAAAGTTTAAAGTTTATAATTCTAACCTATAAAGCTATAAGATAATAAATTTCTGTTGTTTTAAGCCACCAATATTGTGGTGATTTGTTATAATAGCAATAGGATACTAATGCACTCCATTTGTTGTAACTCAGGCCAGACTTGCTAATTTAAACAGTCTATCCTATCAACAATGGCCTTTGTAGTGCCTTCTAATTCACAGTGCTCTCAACTGTGTGGTAAGCAAGGAGGTGTTATTCCCACCAGATTCTCAGCTCCCAATGGGAAGGGACTGAGTTACCCATTCTAGTATCTCTAGTGCCAGCATAGTATCTGTCACATAGTTGACTTCAATAAGTATGGATTAAGTAATTGTATAAAAACTTAAAACAGTACTTCTTTTCAGATATAAAGTGGTCAAATCTGATGTCACCATTTATCTATATCTATACTTATACCTATACCTATACCTATATCTATCTATCTATCTATCTATCTATCTATCTATATCATTATGTTGAAATGAATTACTGTTCACAATAACCAAGATAACAAGAAATCCCATTCATATATAGAGAATGGTGAGTCAATCAGACAAGCACCAGAAAAGACCTGGCTTCCCAAGATAATCTTGGTATAATGTACTCCAGGCCCCTTTTTGTAAAGAGTGTTTATCAATGGGCCTGCTCTAAGTGACACTCCCTATATGATCCAATGGGCCTAGCTGGCCCATCCAGCACAGGCATGGAGCTCAGAAACAAAGCTTTGCTAGCGTAAATACATTCCTCATGAAATTGCATTTATGTTTTGGAAAGAAATGACCATTCACAATTTTTTTATTGCTGAGTAGAAAGCTTTGAAGTTGTTTTCTAGAAAAGCTGGTAGTGGGCAGTTACAGTATAAATAAGGCAGCCTCCTCCCCATTATATCTGGGGTAATTATTTTCAACTGTAATTAGCAAGAACTCTGGGAACTGGTGGGGAATGGAGTCTGGAGAAAGCCCTACTGGGTGGGTTCTGCTCTGTTGCTCCTCTCTGATATTATCATGGTGCCCAGCAAACTCTCTGCTGTTGTTTGAGCTTGGGCCAGAGCCCAGAGCTGCTGCTGAAATGGCTACTGCCCTCCCATAAGGAATTGAGAGGCTTGGCCAGGGCACAGAGTCAGACCCAAACGACCCACAACTTAAGACTTTGAATTAAGGAGTAATTTATTTCTACTTTCTACTTTATTTCTTCTTCTCTTCTCCCTGTTACCTGAGTCCCTCTCATAAGAAATCAGGATTTTCCTTCCTGATTCGAGCCCTTTCTTCAACTGTTCTCCTAATACCAACTCTGATGTCATCTCACAAATCCAACTATGGCTTCAACTGTCCTCAAAGTGACCCCCTGAAAGTGTCCCCTTCAGGGGAATTTATTATGTTCAAGAAATTCCAGCACATGACAACTGTTTTCAGTGACATTTTTCTTTGTTGTAACCTTTAGTGTTTAGAGACGACATGTGCAGTCCAAGTGTACTTTCTCTTTTGCCTTCCTTCCAGCTACATTCCAACTCTGGGGACCAGACATAATCCTGGAAGGTGGCATTTCTAAATTTGTCCCCAAGGTTTGAGAGGAGCAAGTCCTTCCCTCTATATCAAAATAGTCATCTAACAGGTTTTGAGGAGTCTAATGTGCCCCGGGCAATAGCATATACAGGTCCAACAAGTCTGAAGCAGTAAACAGGAAGTGGATGACAGGATATTACAGTTGGGAAGTTGCCATACAATTTTTTTCTCCTTGGCTCATGTCTGAGTGTTTCTATGGCTACAATTCTCTGATAAAGGTATATCAAAGTCAAGAAATATTTAATAAGTGACTAACATATTTTATATGCTGTAATTCTGCTTGACAAGGAAAGACACTAAACAGGCCGGCTTTTGAAACATGAAGAAGGGTATTTAGAATGAATTATTACCGTTCCATTTTTATTACCTAAGCCATTCTAAATTCTAAACCATTAACTGTGGTGGTCCCCATGCTATCCCATCATTGTAAGGGCTATATTGATATGGGATAAGGTGCCCCAGAGCAGGTTCTGGGGCAGGAAAAGTCTACAGAGCTTCCAAGACAGGAGGGCTTTGGTACTAAGGAGTCTCAGTATTTTCCAGGCAAAGTTAGCACTGCCTCATACAACATTGCCATAGACAGGTGAGCCAGCTGCCAAGAACTGGTGAGGAGAAAGGCTCTCACTCAGTCCAAGTGAACAAAAGGATTGTGACTTAGGGGAAAACCTGACATTAATACTCCATCAAAGAGCTATCATCTTTGGAAAAACAAAGTGACAGATAGGATGGGAAGACTGAATCTCTTAATTCCTTTGTCAAGATAGAATAATGGTAAATGAGCTGTAGAAGGCCCAAAGGGGGAAAATTAATAATAATAATAATGTAAGCTGAAAGCCAGTGTTAGAGATTAGAAACTAAAGATCTGAGAGAAAGCCAGGACCTTGGGAAGGAGAGAAGCAACTTAGAGCACACTTGGGAGGTCATAAGTCTTTGGAGCCAGTCTTTTCATGTATGGATATGTAACTTTATAGACTGATTTTCATAAAGACAATCAATCAAGGATAGTTTCTTGCTGTCAATGTGTATCAGTCAAAAGATCAAGGCCCCCTTTCCTCTCCAAAACTCCTCTTTACTCCTCAGTTTGCCCGTGTAGGTTTAGACTTTCATATCAATATATTTCTATGAACCCTGTTTTAAACAAAAGGACCCTTAATTGAAGAGCATTTACCCATCAACTTGTTAGTATGACATATGTTAATATCTGCCAATGGCTAAACTGTACAGGAAAAAAAAAGCAAGTAAAACTTACAAGTTGTTTTCTTTGATCATAGTGAAATAGACAGCTTAATGCTGTCTCTCAAGTGACTCAAGTACACATCAATAATCCAGTCCTGGCCCTGGCTAGTGTAGCTCAGTGGATTGAGTGTGCGCCTGTGAACCAAAAGATCGCAGTCTGATTCCCAATCAGGGCATATGCCTGGGTTGTAGGCCAGTTCCCAGCAGGGGATGTATAAGAAGCAACCACACATTGATATTTTTCTCCCTTTCTCCTTCCCTTCCCCTCTAAAGATAAATAAATAAAATCTTTTAAAAATAATAATAATCCAGCCCTACACAGAATAATCACAATGGTCTCTTGTTAAAGGGAGGTCCACAGTGATAGAACCAGATGCACACACAGCCAGAGTGTAAAACTGGTACATTGTAGCAGGAGGGGATGAGTATGTTATGGGAATGCAGAATTCACATGAAGTTTTGAGATAAAACATACAGTTGCAAAGAAATGTATTTTTTAAAGTTGGTCACAATTGGCCACACCCTGAGAGTCCTAATTCTCAATGAAAGTTCTCCAGTGGAAGGTTTAAAAAGCTCTGCCTTTGGAAACATAGGGAAGTCACACCTAGGCCAGCATCCCATGTTTCCATTTTCCTCCTTGAAGGGAAAACTGAATATCACAAATCATCACAGACATGGAGAAAACATATAATATCTAAATAAATACATGAACAACAGTAATCATATTATGTAGAGAGGAGAGCTACACTCCTCTTTCACAGTAAGCACCCATAACAACAACCACAGCTAATGGATATACAGGACACATCAGTACCCAGACATTATCCACCCCAGCCAAGGGTGTAGTTCCTGACAACAAGGTGGTTTTTGTGGAAATGCACAGAGTGGCTCAACTCCAGCACAATAAAATAGGCCTGTATGCTAAACATCTTCCTAGATGTTGTTGATATTTGTTCCGTCTTCAATCCACGGAGAGCCCAGTGGCTTGGGTCTGCTTTGTTTCCCTGTACAGGGCCTTTCCAAGCTTTCTGAATGCCCCCACTGGCCTGGATTCTTCTGAAATACTCTGCCATCACACACCATATTCAGACACCAGCAGGGGAGCTCTGTGGCCTCCTCCATCCCTTTTAAGATCCCACAGTTTTGGGCAACTCACCTTCCTCAACCTATTTAACCCTTTAATCACACCGGGCCAGTTGCCAGTTCATTGCTGCTTTCTTGAATTTCAGTGGACTGTACATTTTCCCTGAGATATCTCCTCTCCCTGACACAACTCCCGAGCCATCACTGCCTTAGAGCATCCAGAGATCACTCTTTAAAGTCTTTCCTAATCCCTTCTCTCAGGGTTCTATCACACTTTATAGCTCTATGTCAGTTGAAATGTTCTGGTATGGACTCTTAATCATTTGTGTATATGCTCCTCTCCTCTGCTGGAAGCTAGGACCTTACATATCAGAACTATGTCTTACCTTTGCATTTTTCATGCTATATAGGCATATTTTCCTTTCACATATTAAGACTCAGTATGTTGGCCTTGAATCTCCCTAAGCTTTAGTGTCTTTATCTATAAAATGGGGTATGAATAAGTACCAGAAGGGAGACAATTTAGACAAGTAAAGTACTTATTACACAGCTTAGCACATAGTAACTATTCATTGCTACTACTATCAATATTATATCAATAGTACCTTACTTATGTAAAACTAAAATGATCTCTTTTCAGTGTTTGGGGCATTTCCTAACTTCCTTATTTATTGAAGAAAACAGTCCTGTCTATAATTTGGTGTTTTAGCCCTTCCTGTGCACCTTCTGGGGAGCCTTTAAAATACTGACACCTGTGCCAGAAGGAGAAGAGGAACAGCAAGAAACAGAAAACTTACTTGAAAACATAATGAAGGAGAACTTCCCCAATGTGGCAAAGGAAATAGACCTCTAGGGAGTCCAGGAAGCTCAGAGAGTCCCAAAGAAGTTGGACCCAAGGAGGAACACACCAAGGCACATCATAATTACATTACCCAAGATTAAAGATGAGGAAAAAAATTTAAAAGCAGCAAGAGGAAGGGAGAGAGTTACCTACCAAGGAGTTCCCATCAGACTATCAGCTGATTTCTCTAAAGAAAACTTACAGGCAAGAAGGGGCCTGTATTCCAAGTCATGAAAGGCAAGGACCTATATCCAATATTGCTCTATCCAGCAAAACCATCATTTATAATGAAAGGACAGATAAAGTGCTTCCCAGATAAGGTCAAGTTAAAGGAGTTCATCATCACCAAGCCCTTATTATATGAAAAGTTAAAGGGACTTAAAAAGATGATCAAAACTATGAACAGTAGAATGACAACAAACTCAAAACTATCAACAACCAAACCCAAAAGAACAGAAACAAAACAAATTAAGCAAACAACTAGAACAGGAAAAGAATCACAGAAATGGAGATCACATGGAGAGTTATCAGCAGGGAGGTGGAGGAGGAAGAATGGGGGGGGAAAGTACAGGATATAAGAAGCATAAGTGGTCAGTATAAAATAGATAGGGGGAGGTTAAGAATAGTTTAGGAAATGGAGAAGCCAAAGAACTTATATGAACAACCCATGGACATGAACTAAGGTGCGGGTGGAATACTGGTGGGAAGAGAGTATATTGTGAAGGGGGGTAAAGGGGAGGGGGAAAAAAGGACAACTGTAATAGCATAATCTATAAAATATATATTATTTAATTTTTATGTTACCATAGGTAATTTATTTATATATTTATTTTAACATTTTTTATTGTTGTTCAAGTTGTTGTTCTGCTTTTTCCCCCTACTGTTTCCCTATCACCCCAGCCCTCTGTACCTCCCTTCCCTGTTTCTGCCTCCCCTATTATTGTCCATCTGTCCTTTATAATAGTTTCTACAAACCCTTCACCCTTTTCCTCTATAATCCTCTCCTCTCTGGTCGCTACCATCCTGTTAATAAAAAATATATAAAATAGCCCTGGCTAGTGTAGCTCAGTGGATTGAGCATGGGCCTGCGAACCAACACGATTGTGGGTTGATTCCCAGTCAGGGCACGTGCCTGGGTTGCAGGCCAGTTCCCAGCAGGGGACTCATGAGAGGCAATCATACACTGATGCTTCTCTCCCTCTCTCCTTCTCTTCTCCTCTAAAGATAAATAAATAAAATCTTAATATATATATATAATATATATATATATAATTATATATATATATATATATATATAAAATACCGAGCCTTGGATTTTACCTTCTGGAAATTCTGCTTCAATTGATGGGGCCCAGCCATTACTAATTTTTGTTTCCCAAATGTTTCTTATATAGAGCCAGGGATGAGAATAATCAGAGACTTTACCATTTCTGTCACATGCCCTTCTACTCTTATTTCTGCATCAAAGAGCTGCAGTACTGGGGGAACCAATTTCCAGAATATCCCACTGTTGATACCCAGATTTGTCCATTTCCCCTTGTTTTCTAAATCCCTCTAAGCACCAGAGATGACTAAGCATTTGAATACCTCTTGGTATCCTTTTTTATTTTTATTATAGTAAAGTGCTTGTTCAAGATAACGTACTGCATAAAATGCTAAGTGATAAAAGCTCAAAGTAGTAATATCTTGTAGGGAATCATGAGCACATAAAATCTTTCCAACCCTCCATTTCCCATTTATCTTCTCTAATACCTTATGCAAGGGTGACCAGGTTCCATCAGCAATGAGTGGGCAGGGTCTAGGAGGGGGCACAAGAAAACATGTGGCAACCATGCAGAGAAAACATGGACAATTGGGCCATTAGTAATAAACACCAGTTAATTTGTAATACAGGGATCCAAATTTCTATTTCTTACCCTCTAGCCCTTTAAAAACCGTTGTTCAGTAATTCTTACTGGGTATTGAGTTTCAGTGGGAATTAGGCCAAAATAAGAATTGGAGAATTGGCCTCACTCTGTCCAGCCTGGGAATGCTAAGTCAGTCCCATCCTGCTGACTCAGTTTCCACTTTGAACTGCAGGACTCATGTAACTTCAGTGCAATAGTTGAATCCAGTGGTTCTACTGCTAAGATGGAGAGAAAAAAGGCTGATTAAATTTGAGACATGGCAGATAAAGGCAAAAGGCAGAGGAAAATTGACCTCTGAAGAGAGAGAGAATGTGTTCTGAAGATATGGGTTTTGAATGATAGTAAGATGATGGCTATGAAACAATTGCTCTGAGGAATTTGCTGTTTTTCTTCTAATAAACCCGGGAGTATGACTTAAAAATTTGCATGAAAAGGCAAAATGGCCATGACATGTTGAGGTGGTGCTGAGGACTGGCTCCATTAGCCCTGAGCCTGAGTTCTGGCTTAGGTAGAGGCCGTGGCACAACCCCCTCAAGAGGCACACACACCCCGGATTAGATTTTGAGCTGTTCCCACAACCCCCAAATGTCTTGGACTAAATCCAGATGAGTTTCAGCTCAGAAGTTTAGTTGTCTGGGACCTTGAACATCATTTTAACAGGCCAGGAAACTAATGCCCAGAGAGGCTAAGTAAGTTTCCCAGATTATATATCATGCCTGTGGTTGAGACGAGACTAATACTGAACCTCCCAACAGCCACAGAGCTGCTCACTCACATCTCTGAGTTGGAGATTATCAGATTAGTATGAGGATGGACTAACGGGCTGAGAAGGAGACTATCACTGTGCCACAATCCCCTGGGCTTTCAGTTTTGAGTGAGACACTTGAAAATTCTGTCTAGGCACTAATTACAAAAACAAAATAGAAGAGCATCTAGAGACAGCATGCCAGCCAAGAAGAACATTCTTCACATATGAAGTCCATGGTCCTCAAGGCAAACTGCCTATGGCCACTAGGCTCTTGCGTTCATAAGGTTCTCCAAGGCTTCCAGCAGCAGTCGAGAAAATGTGAAGAATCTGCATAACATTCTGCAACTTTACTCAGCTCTTCCAACTCAAATATTTGTTTTATATCAGGAAATGGCTCAGGGGATAGGCACAATCTCACTAAGTGCGTGATCATGGCACCACATGGCCAGGTAAGTGACTCAACCTGAATCAGGATTTCTCTAGTCTTAGCCACTTCTCTAATCAACAGCTTTCAACAACAGGTCCTGAGTCAGAGCCAGTTCCTGGGTTAAGAATCCAACCTCCCTATTTATTATCTTTGTCTCTGGAGCCTAGAGCAGTACAGCACCCCCTGCTGTTGACAGTATCCTGCCTCT
This sequence comes from Sturnira hondurensis, assembly GCF_014824575.4. NCBI lineage: Eukaryota > Metazoa > Chordata > Mammalia > Chiroptera > Phyllostomidae > Sturnira > Sturnira hondurensis. The sequence goes on from NW_028079044.1 coordinate 21,934,753, forward strand.
CTTTTGCTGGGTTTATGAGCCTGGAATGCCATACCCAATAGCGATTCAAAGACCTTCCTTCCCTATTTTACAAGAAGCCTCTCTCTGCCTAAAATGCCCAGTTCCTGGTGCTGACATGTCTTTCCTGCTCCGCTTTGCCTTCCTCTCAAAGGGAGAAGGAAATTCCTTTGGGAGTGGTTGGGAGTGGATTATGAAATCCTTCCTTCATATTCTGGGTGCCACTGGCACAGATGAATTTCTGTCTAGGGACATGAGATGCTCCCGTGAGCTTGATGCCATCACCTCTGAGCACTTCAGAGCCTGTGGCCAGGACACCATGCAGCTGAGACGTTGGAGGATTTGCCAACTGTCTCATCAGATGGAATGCAAACAAACAGAGAGGAGAGCCCTGCTTGCTCATAATATTCTGCTCTTTCAGCACCAGCCCAGGTTCACCAGAGGGAGAGCCACCCTCAAACCATCAGGGCTCCCAGCACCTGTCTTCTGGGAGGGTGGCCTTTCCTCAGAAGGGGCTATCTCACTGAGGGGCTGAGGATATCTAGGTTACCCCTTCTGCTCAGTAAGTTGTGAACACAAAAATTTTGGGTGTGCTTTTTGGTGGAAAATATAGGCTATCAGCTGAAAGATGGAGAGAGAGAGAGAGAGAGAGAGGCACCCAAAATCCCAGCACCAGAAATAAGGAATCAGACTCGAGATCCTTTGAATTGCTTGCTAAACACATACACTAATTCCCCAGCCTCTCACTCATGACTGTAATTCCTCGGGGTGGGGGGGGGGAGCCTTTCATTTCACGAAGGAAAATAAGACTTAGCCCATATTCCTTTGATGAAAAAACATGGCTCTCAAACCAATCTAAATTGGAAGTCACTGATTTTAAATCCTTTCCTCAGATTGATCAGGAAAAGGGATTGTACAGGAGGGACAAAAGGGATTGGTCTTAAACTCTGGCTTCTTCAGAATTTTGCCTACAGTTTACCCTTCCTGTATTAAACAAATCAATTTATCCCACTGATGTGGGTAGACATCCTCCTGTCCTCTGGGAATCCTCAATCATCCTCCTTAGCTGCGCCACAGCGTTTTCAATGTTAAGCTGCCAGGTTGTCTATTAACCTGACAGTCCAGTAATACCAACCAAATACTAACAAACTTTATAGAGTCACTTAGTCAGTGAGCCAGAACTTGAGTTCAACACCCTTATTTTACAGATAAGCAAGTTAATGCTGCTGGTATAAGTGAGAGGTCAGTGGAGCTGAGACCTCTATGGTTGTTTTTGCTCAGGGGTTTAGGCCGGGGTTTCACAACTCTTTCTCTAGTTCTCTCAATGGCCAACAACAAATGACACCTCCACATTCTGCTCTATCTTAGGCTTCTGATGCAGGAATGGCCAAAATGTTTCCTTTCAAGCTTTCTATGTCATGGAAACTGTACTTGACTAGTTAGAACCTGACTCTCTGGAATTCCCAAATTTCTGGCATTCATTAAACACAGAGAAAGCATTTTCTTCCCATAGAGCAAAAGAACTAGAATAATAAAGATGAATCACACACTGAAGCCTGAGGTATGATATTCAGTTAAGGCAACCTTCTTTCATTCTCATGAAATGAAGACCTTGGAGGGCAGGTTTCAATCTAGACCCAATTTCTTCCCTTGGGTCATAAATGGAGAACCTTGACGCAAGGGTTTGTTTATCCTTCATTCAGTCCCCTGTGCAGGGGTGGGGATGTGTGTTGTGTTTCAGGAAGTTTGCATTGCATTGGTTGATGGCTCTGGAGGAGGAGACTAGAGGGCACACACACACATATGAACATATATGCACATGTTTGTGGTTGCTGTGAACTCTACTGTTTGGTCTCACTGGCTGGCTCAGCAGAAAGTTTGGCTGAGTCACAGGACTGTGCTGTGAAGGTAGTTGTTATAAAGGGCAAATAACACTTTTCAGTTTCAAAAAAACGCCAGCAAAGGGGGAACCAAGAGAAGGGAAAGAAAATATTTTTTCTAATAATAAATTTAAAGTCAGAGTTAGACCTCACCTATTAACCTTGATGATGTGGCTTCACCCTGTTCTTTCTTCATGCCTAGTGCCCTAAGTGAACCCTTGGCAGCCCTGTGAGGCACACCCTCAGCTGGGTGGAACTTTTGGTTTACCTATGTGCTCTGAACATGACGTGACTGATCAAGCATGACTGGGACAAATCTGCCACCTGAAAGTCGTGGCAATACCAGGAGTGTTTAGAAACCCCCTAATTTAGGAGTGGTTCATAACTTCTTGGGATAACTGTGCTTTCTTCAAATGACATATAATCAGTAGAAGGCAATTTTGGAGGATGGGAGTAATTCAGGAGGTAGCCAGGAATCCTTAGATCTGGAGGAAAGAAGAACTGAAGTAAATGCTTTCTTGAAAATTTGAATGTTTCCTTAAATTTTAATGCAGTTTAAGTCAAAAGGTGTAATGATGGACATTGCCAGAGAATGGCTTGTTGAATTAAGGCTATGGCAGCAATTTAAAAGAATAACAGAGTGAATTAACAAGCTGCAGAACTACAGATGGAATTAGATGTGGTTATTTTGACTTACGAAAACAAATTTTGAGAAAGTATTTTCTTTATTGTGACATAGAGTTGTATAAATTGGGCCAATAATGAAAGCTTTAGAGAAACATGATACTTTTAAAAAAGAGTTCAAGGTCCTCAATCTATATTTTACAAGCCCCAGGGTTGTTTCAAAGTTGTCAGTGGGTTTAAAGAACTTGTTTTGAAAATTCTTAAAATAACATTAAATCCTTTAAACTTTGATGTTGTGGTGCCTTTGCAGAAAACAGAGAAGGATTACAACATCAAAACAATTATGGGATGGTGCAACCCTCAAAAGTATGGTCATTGCTGAATTGGGTTTTGAACTTCCAACTCAGAACAGACCTGGGTTTTCTGTATCACTTTGGTGGCTCCAAACAGTGGGGTTTCCTTCATGGGGGTCACAGAGATTAGAGATATTTAGTCCCTCAAGTCACATTAAGTTGGGCTACTCTTCAGAAAGCAAAAGGTCACATTTATTGTAATCCCTGTGAAATACCATTTGTTTATTAAATTCATTTTCTTTTAGCCAGACATCCCCCAAATGTTTTAAAAGCACAAGTAGGTCAATGAATGAAAACACAAATTAAGACCCAGCACCTGGTATCTCTAAACTTGGATTTTTCTTTTTCAAGAAATAAGAATGCATCCTGGCTGGTATGCCTCAGTGGATTGAGTGCTGGCCCGTGAACTGAAGGGTTGCTGGTTCAATTCCCAGTCAGGGCACATGCCTGGGTTGCAGGACAGGTCCCTAGTTGGGGGCATGTGAAATGCTCTTGCACATTGACATTCATTTTCTTTTTCTCCCTCCCTTCCCCTCTCTCTAAATATAAATAAATAAATATTTTTTAAAAGAAAGAAGAATGTTGTTTACCTTCCTGGGAACTGAGACTGTAGTGAGAATCAGATCACAAGGAAAGGACTAAGCATAACCATAACTCCCATTTTAGAGGTGAGGAGGCCAGACCCAGCTGGGCCCCAAATGAGCTTAGCAAAGGATAGATCCCAAATGCATGGAGCATGGCAGGAAAATTGGAATGAAGTTTTTGGTAAAACTATCTGGACTTTATCCTTATATTTCATCTATTCAACTCAGTCTATTAAAAATGAGCTCTGCATTAAATTTTCTTCATAAAGAAGCTGATGAGAGAGAACCAGTTTTTAACTTACAAAGATATCTCTCTTATCTATATAACTGGAAACCTTATTAAATTTGGAATGTTGTTTATCTGGGGTGAGAAGATTGGGAAGCATTAGACAAATCAGGGCTTCACTTGCACCTGCCATAAAACTGACTTTTGCTCTGTTATCATTTCTTACATGTTCCTTAAGACAGATACACTTGGGCCCTGCCAGCTGAGAAATGGGGAAGACAAGGGCAGAGAGTGTAGATGGAAGGAAGATACCCACTGGCATGTTGGCTTTGACTTAGCCTGTCTTCCCTGGAAAGCAGAGCCTACTGCAAGAGCATGTGTCTACTACTCCAAAGGAGAGAAGAGTATGAGGACAGGGCAGAGAGGCAGGGAAGAGGGACAGCCAATAAAAGGGTGCCCAGGTGAGCTGCTCCCTGCTTCTTGTCAAGATCAACTGCTTATGCACATTTGATGGCCCCTGGAAGGGCCATTTTTTCTTAGTTTTATTTTGTTTTGATGGTTAATTTAATTTTATTATTATTTTTATTAAAGTACAGTTGGCATACACTATTATATTAGTTTCAGGGGCACAACATAGGGATTCAAAATTTATATACTTTATGATGTGATCGCCACACTCAGTCTAATAACCACTTGTCACCATGCAAAGCTATTATGATATTATTGAATGTACTCCCTGTACTACGCACTATCTCTCCATGGCTTCCTTTTTTATTACTGGAAGTTTGTACCAGTTTCAGCAAAGCAAAAATCACAAGGAGCCTGGATTTCTCTCACTGTGGAGTCACAGACTATCTCTGAACTGATTGCCTTTAAATTTTTACAACAGAAAAACCTCAACATTTGTTTTCCTTAGACCACTGTCATTTTGGGTTTTCTGTTCTTTCAGACAAACTTAATTCTAAATGATATAGCATCCAAAGCAAGTAGGTTACAAATGGAAGAGAAGTGTACATGTCCATCTTAATGGCTCCGTCTTGCCTATGTCCTCCTACCCCCGCCTTCTTGTAACACCTTTGACTTGCCTGCCTTGTGATAACAAGAGTAATAGCTTCCTATCGGGCCTCTTCTCTGAGTCAGGCACTTTTAGGCACTTTTCATCTGCTATCTTAAAGAATCTCTACAACACCTCTACAAAATAGGTATGGTTATGGCCACTTCCCATAACTGGTTGTCCTGCCCCCAACCTTGTTCATTTTATAAATAGTGGCCTTGCTGGGGTTTTTTTTTTTCACCTAGATCTCATAGCGCCCTTCTGCTTAGAGTCTTTCCATGGTATTTTAGTTATCTACTGCTGTATGACAAATCATTCCAAAATGCCATGGCTTACAAAGCAATGCTAATTTCTTCTTCTGTTGATCAGGAATTTGGTAAGGACTCGTCCTGGCACCTCTCCTTTGGAATCTCTCATGTGGTTGCAGTCTTAAGTTGGCTGGGGCCGCAGTATCCAAAGACTTGATAGGGCTCTCCGATCTGCACCTAACACGGCCCATCCACGTGTCAGGGAAGCTAGCGGCAGCTGTAGGCAGGAAGGGGGATGTTTAGCTCTTCTCTACATGGGCTTCTCTCCAAGGCTCTTGAGTGTCCTCTGGGCATGGTTTTCCTAGATGGAGGTATCCAAGGCACCAGATGGATATTGCATTGCCCTCTGTGCCCTAGCATTGGAAGTCACATCCACCACCTTGACCATTTTAATGGCTGAGGAAGCTGCAAGTATCTGTGTGGGTTCTAGGGGAGAGGACATAGAACCTACCTCTCCATGAAGTGGTGGTAATCACCACCTGTGAATGGGATATACAACTGACCTTTGAATAACACAGGGATTTACGGATGCCCATCCCATACAGGTGAAACTCCACATAACTTTCTACTTTAGAGTTTGCCTTTCACATCCTCAGATTCAACCAACTGCAGATTGAAAACATTTTTTTTTCAATCCCTGGATAGGAAACCATGGTTGGGAATGCAAAAATATTATTTTCCATCAAGGTTGGTGAATCCAAGCATGTGAACCCTGGGGATACAAAAGGCCAAGTGTATTTTTTAAAACACTCTGTGTATATGTGAACTTCTGTAGTTCAAAACTGCATTTTCAAGGGTCAACAGTATACTGATACGGCCATTTTGGGGAAACACAAAGCCTGTATCTTCAGCCATAGAACTATCCTAGTCTACATGAGACATCTCATAGCCAGAGCCCATTCCAGTTGCTGTTGCTTTCTGCCATCTCTGCCCTTGATCAACTGTGAGAAATGTCTCTACACACCTGAGCTTCCTACAGCAGAATGCCAATTATCAGTGACAATAAAACAAACACAAAAAGCAATTGGTTTTGAACTTCTAACATATGATGTAATTTGCTGTTTCTGGGAAGATAGATACTGCTTGTTCCTGAGAAATCCCCAAGCAACATACCCAGAGACCTCTGCACCCCAAGCCTGTGCCTCTCATCATGAGATTGGCCGTGCACAGCCAGTTCTCTGACTAGAGCATCTGATCAGCCACTCAGCGTTACAGAAAGATGGAATCTGGGCTAACCCCGTTACTCAAAGTTCTGGAGCACCTTCTCTGGGGTTCCCACAACCTCCTACATCAGCCAAGGTGTGGATTTTTAATGTGTGGACATATTTAATGTCCCCACAACCTCCTACATCAGCCAAGATGTGAATTTTGATGGAAACAGCTCTTCCAAATATTGAGATGCCACAGTGAGGAAAATGCTGGCCACATCAAAGATGGTATTTCCACATTTCTTTTGAGATGGATTTGTGGGTTTTCAAGGCAAGTGTCAAGTGTGTTTCTGCATAGGAAAGTCTGTGTGTGCAGAGGAATGTTTCTGTACTGGGAGAAGAAGAGCAGCTTTGGGGTAGCTGCAGGCTATAAAGTTCAGAAAGCAAAGTGTGATAAGAATCTGGGAGCAGCCCATGGTCCTTTGCTGGGTCCTGACTCATTGGGAGTCTTGGGCCACGCCTCCCTCCCCAGGCCTCAGTCTCTCCAGCTGGGAGCCCGAGATCACAATACTTGGCATATTCCTTCCACACAGGGGTGTTGTATAGGAGATGTCTGCAGAGTTCATGGAGTTCCTCTGATAAAAGGTACACCCTGAGTACAAAGTGTTATTGTCACATATTACACAATGTGGCTAAATACCAGAGTGTGCCATTCTGCTGGACAGCAGAATGTCTCTTTAGCATTTTCCTAGGAAGAACAAGTGGCCCAGTGGGAGGAGAGGGTGCCACAGAAATCAGCTGTGTGCAGCAGTCTGCCTGAGAACAGGGTGTGGGGAGAGAAAGGCCCTCAGATTCGGTGCCTGGAGACAGTGAGAGTCATGAGCCAGCCAGGCTGGAGTCTAGCTGTGAAACCTACATGCCCACAAGCACAAACACAAAAAAACAGGAACAGGGAAAGGAGATCAAATATTGCAGACCACATTGCATATGGCAAGCTCAGTGGCATGGCAAAGCTAGCAGTGGCAGAGATGACACTGGAGATGCTCCAGCCTGCAGAGGTGCCCCTCAAGGGCCCCTGTGGGTTCTGACATACTTGTTGTACTATGGCTGTTTTTTTAATGTCCCAGCGGTGAGAACCAAGCATTCTCTACAACTTATGCTTTATTCATCCTTTAACCACTTTCCCAAAGTGCCACATTCTTCCACTTAATGTGAGCAGGTGTCACTCACAGTTGAAGCTCTGCTTGTTCCCTCTTCTGACTGGTAGCTGATTATATAGGTGTTTGGAAATGTCAGGTGAAGTGTTAAAAATAAATCCAGGCTTTCAATCCTGGGATTTCTCATTTTCGTGTTTATATGGGTCCCACTGCAGTCTCTCAACAACGACTAACAAGCTCCAATCCTAGCAATTTGGCAGGACCTGGTGCTGCAGGGGCAGACTAGAAGCATATGCCTTATCAGAACTGCCTGTTCTCAGAGCTAGTCACATTTTCACTCTATCATAGCCTCCCTGAAGGGACACCCTAGGTAGGGACAAAAAAAGAACAGCAAAGTGGGGAGAGCCTCCTGCTACAGGGCCACCTCGCCCAGCAGGCAGTGGGCCCAGGGAGAGGCTGGGTACCCTAGCAGGTGTGAGGTAGCCTCCACTCACAGAAAGGGAGAAACAAGTCAAGTGTAGAGGGCAGGACTTGGAAACTGACTGTAGCAGCTTCCTGTCCCTGATGAAATGTTCCCACCACAAGCCTGAGTTTTTGATCAGTATTAAACAAAATACAGTAACACTGCCCCCTTATCTGAGGTTGCACTTTCCATGTTTTTATTTACCCACTGTTAACCATGGTCCAAAAATATTAAATGGAAAATTCCAAAAATAAACAAATCATAAGTTCTAAATTGCATACTGTTCTCAACAGTGTGATAAAATCTCGCACTATCCGGCTCTGTCCCATCTGGGTCGAGAGTTCTTCCTTTGTTCCATGTCCCCATGCTGCTTATGCTCCCCACCCAGTAGTCACTTAGCAGCCACCTGGTCATGAGATCCACTGTGGTGGTGCTGTAGTATTTGTGTTCCAGTGACCCTTATTTTACTTAATAGGGCCCCAAAGGCAGAAGTAGTGATGCTGGCAATTGAGATATTCCTCAGAGAGGTCACCAAGTGCACACCTTGAAGTGACAAGGTGTGTGTGTGTGTGTGTGTGTGTGTATTAAGGAAAAGCATGGCATATTTGGGTTTGGTAACATCTGTGGGTTTAGGCATCCACTGAAAGTCTTGGAACATCCCCCCCCTAGATAAGGAAAGCACTGCGCACCTTGCATGCTGGTTTAGCTTTCTTCAGTGTTGTGTTTGTGGTGTCAGAAGTTGTTTGGGGCCATGAAGCAAACCTTTCGGGGTTTGGCCAGTGTGTTTAGTCAAGGTTAAGTGGATCAGCTTTAATGAACTTCTAAAAGAGAAGAGAGAGGAAGACCTCAGTTCTCAGTAGAAGTAAGGCAACATTGGTGGTTGGTACTCAGCTCCCCAGCCCTTCTGTTGTCCCAATTGCCTTGTCCACACATGGCCTCCTAGATAGAAGGATAGAAGGGGTGACCAAAAGCAGCAGCAGGGGCTGAGTTAAGGACTGGGATCCCCAAACACAGCAGATAGGCTGACTGGAACATTCATGGAGTCTTGCTCCCTCCTTGTCAGCCACCTTCCTAGAATGTCAGTGCCATGAGGAGAAAGGCTCTTTGCTTCATGTTGTGTCCCCAGGGCCAAGAACTGGGCCAAAACAGAGGGCTCAGTAAATATTTGCTGAAAGAACAAATAAATCTGGCATTCTTCTAGTGGTTTCTTTTACCCCTGACCATGGGCCCTTGAGGCCTCCCATCCGTCTACTCCAGAATCCACCCCACTCCCTGTGCTCACTGTGATTCTCTTCTTCTCTTAAAATTTTCACTCCTTTCTGTTGCATTTCTAATTAACAATTGGTGTCTAACCAATAGAATTAGCCATTCCATAACATGCTCAAAATAACCCCACTTAACAAGGGCAAAAATTGCTTAAGTAACACATGTAAATGTAGCTTTTCTTCTCTTTCCTCTATCTCCCCACCATTTAAAAACTTTATTTTTAATTTAAACTATTTTATTGTTGTTCAATTACAGTTGCCTGTATTTTCTCCCCACCCTAACCCCCTACTCCCTCCCCCTCCCTTCCTCCCTTGCTTCCACCCTCCCCCTCAGTTTTGTCCATGTGTCCTTTATAGTTGTTCCTGAAAACCCTTCCCCCCATTGTCCCCTCTCCCACTCTGGTTATTGTTAGATGATTCTTAATTTCAATGTCTCTCATTATATTTTGTTTGTTTTTTCTTTTGTTGATTATGTTTTTGAGATCATATGGTATTTGTCCCTCACCACCTGGCTTATTTCACTCAGCATAGTACTCTCCAGTTCCATCCATGCTGTCACAAAGGGTATAAGCTCCTTCTTTCTCTCTGCTGCATAGAATTCCATTGTGTAAATGTACTAGCCATGTGGTACTCCCAAGGTGGCACAGAAGGCCCACCATTTAAAAATTTTATCAGGGAAATTTCCAAACATACAAGAAACTAGAAGGACTAGGTTCTAGTCGGCCCTCCACCAGACCTCCACCACCAGCACCGTAGACTCAGCCCCCAGTTTCAACAATTATCAACATTTTACCAATCCCCTTCCCTCTCTCCTCATCTCTTTGCTTTTGGAGAGTATTTTAATCTTCTAGCTTTCTGCATGCAGTTAAAGGGTTCTTCCTACCATCAGCATCCCTATTAGGCTTCTAGCCCTGTAAGTTTAGGGCACACCCTAGTTCAGTTGTGTTCTGCCTCAAACTTCATGCTGTTCTACTTCTGTGCTGAGAGCTGTTGGAATAACAAAGCTTTTACTGAGTTAAATGCTGTTATTTAGGATCCAATCTGCCTCACTTTAGATGAGTTACAGACTCTATATGTTTTTCTCCCTTTCCTTGTTCTTTCTTGGGCTAAAAGTCAGAGTTGCCCAACCCCACCCTCCCAACACTCCCCCACCCACACCCCACAGTGCACACTTCCCTTCCTCCTGTTTCTCTAACCGTGACCTGAACAATTCACTAGCAACATGTCACCAGCCCAGGAGACACTCTGAAAACTGACAACAATAATGAAATAGCCTAGGTCAAGAGCACATCTTCTCTGTCAGAGCCTGATGTCCTGAGACAGACCTGCTGGGCTGGGCACCAGCGCTCTCTGTCCCCTTCATGTCTGGAGAGACAGAGACAGACGGAGGGACATATTGGAGGACAAAGAACTCTCCTGGGAAGGCCTGGTAGTTCTGCCTACTAGGGCTTGCTTACACATATAAAATTAACACTTAGTCTTTTTGTCAACAATTTAAAATTTGTTACTTATATTTCTTTCTTATTTGTAACATGGCAAATAAGCTCAGTGCTGGGACACCCTGTTGCAGCTGTTTTTCCCTCAGGAAGAGAACAAGTGTAGATTGCTTCCTTGCTATCACACCAGAGTGTGCCTGGCATTGTTTGGGGATACTGCGTGTGCCCTTCCCTACTGCTGACCCAATGCAAGAAGTTTGATGCCTCACCTCCTTACGTTAGAATTGCCTCACCCCACCAGTCAGCTCTCAACACAGAGATAGTCCCCGCTGTCATGTGAACTTGTCTGTCTCAGCTCAACAGGCACACCTGCCAGTTGGGTTCCAGCATTCATGTTCTCTTTTATCTACCCAACCCCTGCTGGTGTCCTGGCTGTGATCAGGCCTTCCTCACCCTCACAACCTCCCTCAATGTGAACAATAACAGGCATGGAGCCAATGGTTGGGGCCAACGGACACAAGGGTGCCAGTGAGCTGAGTCAACCTTGTCTGCCCCCTGGTCCTCCCTTTAGTGACCCCTGTTTACTTTTAGGATCACTTCTCACCTGCTGTCTGGAGGCTTCTAATGGAGAAGCCCAGCCAGGCCCAGGTCTCAGCCCCCGCCTGTGCCTGTCCCTTTCTTGAGCTCCCTCACCTGCATCGGAGCATGCCATTCCTGCCCCAGGTCCTCGGGGAATGCTCAGCCAGAGGGCTCCTGGAGGACTCAGGTGTGTGTGATGAGTCACCATGTTCATTTATGAACCTGCTCAGTACCCTGCATTTCTTCATTATAACAGCAGTGTTTTTGAGTGCTCACCATAAGCCAGACACTCTATTCATAGTAACTGAGGGATGGGGTAAGATGGGAACCAGTAGGGTACAGTGAAGGGCTGAGTGAAGGTGGCACTGACAACAAAGTGGGCACAGAGTCATTTCCAGCTCTGCTGCTGTCTCTGGGCCTGGGGACCTCAGGTCTCTCTGCCCCAGCCCCTCCACGTCGGGACGGGGCTGCTGCTCCGTGCACCTGCTGGGGTTCTCATGACACAGACCGAGAAGCCCTTTGCAAAATGTAACCCTCTATTTAAATGTGATCTCTAGCAAATGAAATTGTCCTGGGGACAAGTTTTCTAGCTTTTCCTATAACTCCCTCCTTCTTTGTTAAGCCATTTTTTTTCTTTTAATGGTAGGAAAGAAAAAAACCCATGTGCTGTTTCTTCTTCCACTCTTCTATAGTTAGGCATTAAAAAAGTCAGCATCATGTTCTGAACTCTTCAAACTGAACATTACATGCAGATAATTCACAATTCAGAGTTAAAATTAATGTGCAAGTCAATTTTTTAACTTAATGACTGCATATACATTCCAAAACCCTTCATATTTCTGTCTTCATATCACTGTGAACTCTCCATCTCTCCTGAGCTTTCTGGCTGGTGTCTAAGAACGTCTCTTGGTAAGAGCCTCCGAATCAGTGTGAAACCCTCAGTGTAATTAACACCATTACAGCTTCCCAACAAGGGCAAATGAGATAAACTACATTTACACCAGGAAGAAAAGAGATTTTTCTTAATTGAAAAAAAAAAGCCTTGCAAGAGCAACAATGTAATATTCATCATTTTAGGGATCGTGGAAAATCCTGAATCAAGAGGTGGTGAGGTCACAACCCTTGAAAGGTTCAAACTAACTCCAGAAATCCTGACAGCAACATTTCAGGAAAGACTGCAGAGGCAGGACATTCCCTAAGGAATGGAAAGTGACAGGGGTCTGAATAAAGGAGGATGGAGTCATAGTCAGAAAGCAGGTCTGACACTGGTGATTCACATGGAAATACAGGACTGGGCCTGTCTCTCGGCCAGTTCAAAGGCTTTCAGTAACTGTATAGTTTAACTCCTGAGCAGAACACATCCAGCCTCTTATTTCCTAGAACCAGATTTGCAGGGAGGGGGTGGGGCAGGGAAGGATAGAATGGAAGAGATCCAAGACTTATGATTTTAAATGAAATATAAACTAAGATGATTAAAACAAAATGGATCGCAGTTAGTAATGATTAGAGGCAAATGCAGGTAGTACACTGTGTCCAAATAGTGTCAATGGATGGGGAGGTGGCTGGAAATACACCAGTAGAAACATGGGGAGGGGGGCTGGATATCTTAATGTTCCCATGCTGGGAAACATGTGGACCATGACGTGGTATTGTGGAAAATATCCCACCAAGATTCTAGGATGTGTTTGAAAAAATTGTGTGTGAGAAAAATAAGAAATAGTCATTTTGTTTTGCTTCCCTGTTAAACTCTTACAAAACTGCATGCCATCTTGATTGTGATACTTTTGAAAAGATAGGGAAAAACGTGAGGCAATGCAGAAAAAAATGACACAGATAAGAAGACAGAATGCAGATGAAAAAGGGGTCCCATGAAGAAAGGTTAAAGAATCAGGACCATTTAATGTAACAAGGAAAAATCAAATTGTGAAATGTCATTGTTTTCAGACATATGACAGTTTTTTGGCGGGCGGATGCTGATCATATGTTTCCTGAGCACATGGAGGCCAGGACAAAAAAATGTGCATGAAAGTAGGACGATGAGTAAATCCTCTGATGGCTTCCTGTTTCCTACAGCCTGAGGCAAAGCTGCTTTCCAGTGTACTCGGGTCCCAGTGCTTGCCACCAGGTGCCCTGCGGCAAACCCACACCAGGTGCTGCCGCTGCCTCTGCCTCTCCTGTGTGCATCTTCCACACACCTCCTTAGTGCGGTCAAACAACGTGCCTGTTTTGGGGTAGCAGCCACTCTATTATTCTGTTGCATTGATCATCCATCCATGTGTTAGCCCATCTATGGCCCTCTGTCCCGAAGTTTTATTTAAAACGTATTGTCCTGGGAGCCTTCCTGGGAGGGCGGGGATGGAGAGACCCAAAAGTTATTAACATGTCTACTTGACCTGGGCAAGCTGCACTGGGCAGCCTGGCAGAGTGAACTTCACACAGACCTATGGGAAGACAGTGCCAGCAAACAGCCATCTTCCAGGCACTGCTTCAGTGAATGCTATTTCTCTGAGGCCAAATTGTGTCACGTGTGGCTGGAAGGGAGTGTGAGGAATTAAGCGGTTCCCGCTTCTCTGTCTGAGCAGAACAGGGCTCACCCACGGCAGAGTGCTGGGTGCTTCTCCTTTGCTGTTAAATGGCCATGTGCTCCTATTACTCAATAAATCTTCTTTCTATTTGTTTCCAAACCACATTCCTCCCCACAGGAAGGTCTGGCTGTGTTCACTTGGAGTTGTGTCAGAACCCCACAGCTTCTCACTGCACCTCTTACCTCTTGGCCAAAATTATGCAGATTAAGAATAACCCCAGTCTGGTTGGGGTTTCTTGGGACTGAAAAGTAATTAGGTTGTAGTATGCTAATCTGTATGGTAATTTTTGTCACCCTAAGCTAGAAAGACCTGAAAATGCTAATGGGAACTCATCTTCTAACAAGGACTAAGAGAGGAAGGAGAAGGAGGAGGAAAAGGCAAGGAGTCTAATGGGGCAGGAAAATCTGAGAGTGTCTTGCAGCCATTCAATGCCAGGCAGATTCACACAAGATGCGGCAGACGGGAGAACTTCCGAGGAGCTGTGGGGATGTCTGACACACCTTTACTTTGGGGTGGCACGATCCATGCATGCCGCCAGTCGCAAGTCTGGCCTTGGGAAGTCACAACTCCTTTATATACTGAGTACACACAACGCTGGCCAGGTGCCCATGCTGACCTTCAGGTATATAACAAAGCTTCATTCTAGGCATGCAGGCCCCTTCTCGAGGTTATATGAACACTGCTATGAACACTCAGACACATGGGTGAGGGAACCTGGCTGACTCCATTGTTCCTACACAGAGGAAATGGACTTTTGAGAAACAGTGAGGGTTTTTGTTTCTTTATATTTTATTTTCCAAATTTTCTGTGATGACTATGTGTTACTATCATGAGCAGACAAAATGGAGTAAAATGTAGAAAGAAAAAATGATAACAAACTCAGGACAGAAGAGGGTGACAGGAAGGCAGGCCTTGCAGAGCTGCTCTGGGGCATAGAGCTGTAGGGCCAGCTTCCCAGGACAGGAAGTGTCGGCCATGAGGAAGTCCCATAGCTGGTGTCCAGTGAAGCCGCAGTCAGTTCTTAGGTGGCCGAGAAAACCATGGTCCTACCCGGTGCCATCTCCCATTCCTCCCAATTCCCCCCAACCCCTCCTACCTCCAGTGACCACAGCCTGTCCTCTGTTTCTATGAGCTCAGATTTTTTTAGATTCCACATAAGTAAGATCATGCAGTATTTGCCTTTGACTTATTATTTCACTTAATGTAATGCCCTCTAATCCATGTTGTCATAAATGGAAAGATTTCTTTCTTTCTCGTGGTTGAATAACATTCCAGTGTGTGTGTGTGTGTGTGTGTGCAGGACAAAGCAGAGGATGTTTACAGTTGTGAATATGAGAAATAGAGTTTTTTTTTGTATTGTTATTTATTTATTAACTCTTGTATTTTCCATTTATGGACAATGGTAAACCTCCTCGTATGTACATATACTTACATGCAGACAGACAGGCAGACAGACATACACATCACATTCTCTTTATTACCCATAAACAAACACTTACCTTGTTCCCGTATTGTAAATAACACTGCAGTGAACACGGGGGTGCTGATAGCTCTTTGAGACAGTGATTTTGTTTCTTTCAGATAAATATCCAGAAATGGGACTGTTGGATCATAAGGTAATTCTTTTGTAATTTTTCAAGGAACCCCCACATTGTTTTCCACAGTGGCTGCAACACAGTGTGCATTCCCACCAACAGTGGAGAGGGTTCTCTCTTTCCACATCCTTGCCAGCATTTATTATTGCTTATCTTTTTGATATTAGCCATTCTAATAGGTATGAGGTAATATCTCATTGTGGGAAACTACCCATATTTTTAAACACCAGCTCATCAGCTCCCTGAGACATTTGCACCAGGAGAGCCATGAGAACTGACCTGGTCAAGGCCTTGCAGCTCCGCACTCCCCTCTGGGAGGTCCAATCCTCAGGAGAGGAGGCCCTTGTATGCCTCTCCTACTGTGTCTGGGTTAGTGGTTTTCCACAGCTGTGTCCCAGACAGTCCCTGAGTGCCATCATGTCTAGGGACATGGTGAATGGCTGACCCACAGACAGACCATTTGCCTGTGTTCAAACCATGTTCCTGCACAGAGAGGCAGTGAACTCATTTTAATGAGAGCTCCTTAACCAGCATCTGTTCCAGTGGATAGATGGCCTTGGTTTGGAAAGCACGTGTTGGTGATACATCACCAGGTGTGATGGAGCCTGTATCTGCCACCTGGGGAGGTTCAGTGGGTCAACCCATTTTAGAGCCCAGTCACGGGTTTGCCACTAAATTAAATGACCCATCTTATTCCTAAATTAAGACTCTGTGGTATGATCTGGATCAGTTACTACAGCAAGGGGACCAAGGACACTGGTAAGAGCAACCTGGTGCCCTGGCAGAGAGCAGGTGCTGTGAGCCTATCTGAGGGCCCGTCATAGGACTAAGGAGAGATTCATCAGAGTGACTCAGGGGTATCTTCCTTCCCTTTGGGTTGGCTTGGCTCTGCATCTTATGTGCTGTGGCCCAGGAGCCCCAAGTATGTCTGGGTCATCTTCGTCATCCTGACTGTAACCCATTCCTCTCAGGATCCAGGTTCAGATGGGAAACAGTGAAGGGGGGGATATTCTTCCTATTGTCCTCCATAGTCGAGAGCACTGGTTTTCTCTCTGGAGAGGTCCTAATGCAGCTGATAAGTGAAATTCTCCATGTTGGCCTGTCAGGGCAGAAAGCAAAATGAATACACTCAGAGCATGTCTATGCATCACTGTCCCTGATCAAAAATCAAGGCCAGCTCCCAGAGACCCCAGGCTTGCCACTCCTCCCTCCCGGTCCTACAGCTTCTACTGCATCCTCCCACCTCCACAACTGGGGACTGAGGACCTGAAACCCCTCCACTTAGAGGAGGAGCAGGAGAGAAGTCTTTATAGTCCAAATGAAACTTGCCTTGAGAGAAAATAGGCATCACCATCCAAAGGCACCTTCCTTTACATTCTCATACATTGGACCCATTCTGCCAGGACCCATGCAGCAGTGAGCAGAGGATGAGGGAAAGCAGGCTTTTCACATTCTTATCCATCCTTCCCTGTCAAGAGGCAGCTTAGAGGGCAGACTCGCAGGCAGGAGGAGGTAAGCTGGTGTTTACCATGTTTACAGACCATGGTGTACAGAAATGTCTGAAGGATCTAGGGACTGTTATGAGAGCTAAGAGAGGTATGGAAGCTAGAAGTGAATTATAGGTGTTATTTTTAGTTGCTGTGTTAAATTATTAGTGTTCCTTGGTTGGTTGTTATCCTGAGCACTGAAGTTATAGCTTTGATCTTGCAAAGACCTGTGTCCCTGCTCAACTGACCAGGTCCAGAGGAAGGGGATCTGGTGCTCTCTGAGGGCCCCTGACTTTGGAGACCCCAAATGTTCCTTTGGAGTGAGGAGCAGTTGAGATCTCCACCATGCTGACATACCCAAGACTGGCAAGTGGGCGAGTGTCAATCCCACCCAGCCCAGTAAACCTCACCATTGGTGGTTTATGACCAAGAAAACAGGGGTGTTTGCAACTCAGGAGGAACCTGTTAGAGTGGATCCTATATCTAGAAAACAAGGGCTGTAACTATTAAAGAAAGTGAGGTATTCAAGTCCTTCTTCTCGCTCTCTCATCCCAGCATTAATCACTCTGTCTTCATGTCCTAAAGGGCCAGATCTAGGCTCCTGGGAGGGGTGTCCATCTGCCCCCATCTCTGTCCTTTTGTCGGTCTTCCTCTTGTACACCCTGCATGGGTCCACCCACACACACCTTCCCCATGATTCAATCTGGTAATTCTCTTTTCAGTTCCTCTTAGTAATTTACTCAGTAACTGAAAACAAACAAACAAACAAACAAAAACCCCACACTTTCTCCAAGTTTCCAGTCTTCTTTAGCTTCCAGACACAAGAGCCTGCAGGAGTCTGAAGGCCATGGCCCCGCTGGTGGTCACAGCCTCATGCTTGCCATGCCCCCAGAGGTGAACGACTGGCGTGAGGAATACTTAGATCGTTCCTCCTGCTTCTACACACTGCTGCCCCACTGTGCGCCCTTGCACTGGGCAGTTCAGTTTCTCTCCAGAAAGTGGACAAGATCAGGGAGAGAAAAAGCAAAATTTCCTGGCTAGGGCTCTTATAAAAATGTCTTGGAGCTGGAGGATTTTGTAAGCAATAACACAAATATGGTGTTGTGAATTCATTTAAAGGTTTGACTCACCCATGCTGAGTGTTTCAGTGTAGTCCAGAAATAGGGCACCTGTTTATACCCTCAGTTTCCTCATGCATGGCACGCAGTGAACACAAAAAACCCAGAGGGAAGCTGTTGATGCCAAAAGGCTTCTCTCCTTTGTATGTTGCCTGACGCTCGGGGCAGGGCCAACCACACAGTAGATTTCACTACATACACTTGGGTCTTTGGAAATAGCTTCATGTTGCCCAAAGTGTGTTGTGTCTCAGATCTACTTGGAAAATAACTTTTTAAAAAGCCCTTTACTATTTTACAGCGTGGCAGGCTCTGTGATGAGCACTTAACAGGCATTGATGGGTTTACTCCTCACAACAGAGTTGAGGGATACTATTATCACCTTTTTGTGGTTAGAAAAACCAAGGCCCAGAAGGCTTACGTGTGTTGCTCATCATTTCATAGCTAGTAAGCGGTGTGTCTATGATTTGAAGCCACATCTAGCTGGCTGCTTGTAGACACCTTCAACCACTATAAACATGATCTTACCAGAGCATAGGATAGGAGAAGTTAACCACACAGTGCAGAGAGGTGGTCTGCTGTTTAAAAACTCACAGGAATCCAAAGCCCTTCCTGCAGTTCTCCTTTCTAGCGACTTTACCCAGCACACCCTGATACTTTCCACAGTGTCTAAGGGGCACTGAAAAGCAGGGGAAAGGGCTACATTTTTCTTAAACTCCTTGCTTGGTTTTTAATAAGGGTATTGAGGCACAGCCAGTGTAGGCCATACTCCAAGTTAAAGATGCAATATCCCTTGATGTTACAAATGTCTGAGAACGTCATAATGCCTTAATGTTACAAATGTCTTCTGGATGCCAAAGTTTAGGAAAATTTCATAAAAAGGAAATTACACTCTCTTTGCTCATCCCACCCCAGAGCTCCAAATGTCCTGGACAGCAGAGGAGAGAAAAATGAATAATCTTTTTCTGTTTACCATTTTGGTTTCTTCTGAGACCTAACTATATCTGTTTTCTTGCTCTCTGACGATTTCTTCTCCTCTGTTTGTTTAAAAGAATCCCCTGTTTTCCTTTCTAGATGAAGAACAGCCCTTGCAGATTTCTGGCCTCATTGTACAGACCACCATCTAGTTTTAGGCATCAGAGGGAAACAGTGTGGACAGCCTTGTTCTCACCTGGGCAAGGGTTCATAGGAGCACAAACATTACTCCACCCAGAAATTACCAACTTTTCCTTGAAAAGGTTTTGGGTCCAGAGTCCTCAGCAGCTGGAGCAGGCTGCAGAACTCACTAACCAGTCAGTAATACCAGCTTGCTCAGTGGTGCTGCCATGGGAGGGAATGGGAGCTGTTAAAAGCCACGTGACACTCAGAAAAGACGCACCTTCACAATTATGGGTGTAGGCATGGACAATAAAAGCTGCCTTCCCTCTCTTTTCTTGGAGCAAATATTTGCTGGTTTAGATAACTCACAAATGTTTTCCCAAGGCTTGGTTGGTCTCGAGCAAGACCAAAGCACTCATAGGAAGGGTTCTTATCGTATTATATAAATTGCTAGTACTACAGCTATCATTATGCTTTTCTCTCCATCTTTTTCTATGCCAGCATATTGGATGGGTAATATTCCTACTCCAGTGCTTAGAGAGTAGGAATATTGTCTTAAGATATTATCTTAGGATAAGTAGGAATATACTACTTAGAGAGTAGTATGAGTTCTAGAAACCAAATTATAATGATAAGCATTGTCACCCAGCTCTTTCTTCAAAGAGAGAAAATTCTCCCAAGTCCTCTGGAAAGAAGGTATAGGGAATTTCCATGGTCAGAATACGTTCATATTCACCTAAAGATATAGGACATAAGACCTGCAAGGAGTTTCTGCATTAAATGGCAACCTTGAGTTCTGAGAAGGAAGTTTGATTGCAAATCCACATGTGATACTTTTGTTTGACCAGTCAACAAACACACAGGAACTGACTTCTCCCACAGTCTGTGCTTTTTACATTTTACACAAGGTAAAATGTAAAAAGAAGCAGAATGCAGTCTCAATCCAGGTGGGACCACTGAGGTTGGAAACCTCACACTTTTGTTGGCAGGTAGAGGGAGAGAGGAAGGGCCAGGGTTAGGGGAATAAACGCAAAATGAGCTTTGGAAGCATTTGAAGGAAACAACATCCTTATGTCAATATGGTTGGTGTTGTGCCAGCACACTTGGGTTCAGAACTGATTTCACAATAGCATAACAAGGAAAACCTGGTGTAATTGCAGTTTCTCTTTTCAAAATACCTAGAGATTTTCTCTGGCCAAAGCTTAATATAATACAGTAGAGTGACGTGGTTGCTTTAAAAAGCTAATATAATTGTAGGCTCCATTAAATGGAAATACAGTGTAAAATAACAAGCATAACAATATACATTGGTCAGATGATAACGAAAAGATACATTCAATTCGAGGCAAGTAAGATGATCACAGCATGGTGTAATATATCTAGAGAAGAATGTAGATGCCTAGGGTTCTGGAAACAGTGCCAGACATAAGATGTTGGAAGGCTCTGAGTGTTTCCTTGGAGGGGAGAAAATTAGGAAATAATAACTACATTGAAATATTATCAGCTGTTGTGAGGAAGAAGGTATGGATGGGTTTTGGTAAAAGACAGAATAGAAATAAAGAGTGAAGAAATGTTGAGAGAAGAGCGGAAGGAAGTAAATAAGGAAGGAAGTGGCAAGGAGATGACTTTTACCTCAATATAAGAAATCAGCTTTCCAAAGAAAGATTTCTCACAAGCCAAAGGGCTTGGTGTTGGAAACAGCACTCTCCAGAGACAAAGACCTGTTTGTCATCTGGTGGGACAAATTACATGGCCAGTTGTTAGAACCCTAAGGAAAAATTTCTAGCATCAGGCAGATGTCAGCTGTGTAAGGTCTTATTTGTTAAGCAAAAACCTTCATGGCTGAAAGTTGTGTGGAAAGGAAGGACTTCTCGAGCCACACACTAGCCAGGAAAAGGACCAGGTCCTGGGGCATGCAGGCTAAGCCACCAGCAGCGGGGCCATGTGGAGAAGATGAATGCATTCCCCGTCCTGGGATCAATGAGGCTCTTTTATACAGTGAGTTTGGGGATCAAAGTTGTTTTGAAAGAATACACATTGGCTACAGATAAGGAGTGGGGCGGGAAAAGGTGAGGTAGAGACAACTCTGGGATAGGGGCAAGCCCTAGGACAGGTGCGCAGTCCAAAGGGAAAAAGTGCAAGTTGCTTCTGAAGTGGCCGCAGGCAGCAGTCCAGAAGACTCATTGGTGAGCAAGACACAGTGGCATCGACATCAGCTGTTCTCTCTACAGGTTATAGCTGCAATGGCCACCTGGACATCAGTTCAGTTTCACCACCCATTCAGGAAGTGGACAGTCTTTTGTTTCTGCCCACTGCTCTTAACTGGTTAACCTTTATTGTTTCTCTCCCCCTATTTTCAGGTCTGTTCTCATTTAATTTAGGACACCCTAGAAGTTTTATCACATTCATCTATAAGCTTCCAGGTTTCTATGGTGGGCCAGACCTGAAATTGTCCTGCTGAGAACCACCAGTAGCCAGGGCAGGAGATGGAATACAGACACACAAGTTCATTCATCTAAGTGCTTTTAAACAGATGAACCACTTTAGATGCATTAATTACAAACTCCAGCCTAAGCATGTTTCTCAGGCATAACTCTAGAAAAGGGACCTTTCCCTAAAGTAACAGTGGGGTCAGGGGGTGAGACTGGCATGGTCTTCATGAGAGTAGTGCTCCTTCTGTGACAAATATGAATGAGGAGTTGCTAGGTTACTGGTGACATGTCCGATTAAAGATTCCAGGTGCTGCTGGGGAAAAAAGATGCTGACATAAGCAAAGCACAAAGAGCAAACAATTGAAGAGAAGGACATATGGACTCAGCTCGGAGTGCTTCCTCTGGGCAGTGCCTGTAAGAACAGTCTGCTGCCTTTGTGCTACGCCAGTGCCAGGAGTTAGGAACCACAGACACACACAGAACAGTAGTTCAAACAAACTGGCTCATCAGATTTTCAAAAAATAAAACATTGATTCAGTTCACTACAACATTCAATACATGGAAATAGAATATTTGAGTTTAAAAAACTGTTTCCTTACTGCACCAAGAACTCTTTGAAGGTGGGGACAACGCCCTATATTTTGTCATCATGGGAGGTTAGCATAGTGTCCAGCAGAATAAAAGCTCCAGTAAATATTTAGTATGCTAAGCAGAAATATGTGTTTGTGATTCCCGCTGTGGCCATCTAGCACCTTGCAGGGCAACCTCCGTCGACTCACTTGCTCACTCATTTACTCAGCAAATGTTCATTGAACCTACTCACTGCTCACTGCCACTCTGGGGCTGGGCTCCACGTAAACAAGACCTGTAACACCCTGCTTCCCGAAACTCTTCTCCTGTGTGGGTGTTTGGGGGATAAGGCATGGGGATGGAATACCCAGTATCAGTTAAACAGAAAAAAGTGTGTTTTAAAAAATTATCAATTGAAATATACTGAATTGGTAAATGGAAACAGCTTTTGAAAGGCCTCTATTTGAGAACTTCTGTGCTTTGGTATTTCTTTGATCCAAAAATATGTCCAGATAACAAGAATAAACACAAACTAACACCATGCCCAGGAAGGCTGAGTAATCTAGACAGAAGATGCTCCAAGATTTAACCACCTTTAAAAGCCAAAAATGTAAAATGTGTACAGACACCATTCCCATGTGACCAAAACCATTGTTGTGAAGAGGGATTGCTCTGACTATCAAATGTTCAGGGATGCAGCCTCTCTGTACCTGCTGCCTGCTGGCTCATCAGCAGTTTTGATCAGGTCGGTACATAAGGAGAGATTTGGAAGGGTCACTGCAAACACATGATGGAAAATCTGATTGTAAAGTGGATCATCTTTTCACTGAAAGTTTGTGTTCTTTTCTCGTCTGTGCTTAGACAAGAGTGCCGATAGGTGACTAGAAAAATGGAAACAACAGAGCTGAGGAGAGCAGGTGTGAAGAAAGGTGGATCCAGCAGAGCTCGTAGACCAATTAAAGCCAGGAAAGGCTGAAGGAAGGGCATCATGGATAAGAAAGAAAAAAAAGAGGACGTAAGAAATGGAAAAGAGAACTAAACTTTTTCACTCACTAGTTTCTGGTTGGAGCCTGATGGAAAATGGGCATG
The DNA here is from genome assembly GCF_014824575.4 of Sturnira hondurensis. NCBI lineage: Eukaryota > Metazoa > Chordata > Mammalia > Chiroptera > Phyllostomidae > Sturnira > Sturnira hondurensis. Next base: position 21,957,798 of record NW_028079044.1, read on the forward strand.
TCGTTGCTGATCTGTGGGGGCCACTGCTGTCCAGCTGCCTGCATTACCAAGGAAGTGTCCCCTGATGTCAGAGTTCAGTGATGGATCGAATGTCACCAGCTGGATCCTGCCCCCATGGCAGACATTAATGCTGGGATAGCCCAAGCCAGAGGAGACCTATATACAGGAGCAGATGGCCAAGACGCATTTTGTGTCTCTGACATGTTCAGTCCCTCTGAGATGCATTCCTGGGAACATTTCGTTTCCTCTTTTTCAATTGGTAAAGCAAGAAATTTTAATATTACCTAATTATTCCCACCCACACAGTATATTTTTTATAGAGGCAACATGAAGAATGAACTGGGCAGGGTGCAGCCCAAACGCTGCCGAGACAAGCAGGCTGAGATTCAATGCAATCCACCCTCCCCTTTCTCCCTATGGGGGCCGGAGGAGACCACAGAGAGGGGCTTGTGCCTGCCTTACATGATGTTGTAAGGGGTGGCATGATTGTGTTGGCAAACTGTGCTGTGCTCCCGAGAAAGAGAGAGGCTTGCCAAGCTATGATTTTATTATTCATACGTAATGTGGTATGCTGGAAAAGTCAGATGCAAACTGCCTGTGGGTGGTATTCCTCTCTGCTCCTTTCTGCTCCTTCGGTGCTGGGGACCAGCAGCTTAGGTGTCCACTCCAAGACATCAGAAGAGAAGGGCAGAGCAGAAAAAGTTGGATGAGAGCAGCTCTACTGCCCCGGTGAGATTTGCCCCAATGGGACAGTTCAGCTCCTGAGAAGGTAATCAGATGACAATGAGAGTCAGGATTCTCCCTGAGCAAGATGCTGCTAAGCAGAAAAATCAATAGCAGGAAAAAAACGAAATCAAACTATGCCTGGGCTTCAACACCTTGGGGAAATAACTGGAGAAAGAAACTTTATTAAGACTGCTCTATCAACCCCATTCATTCCTTTGAGGCATCTCTCCTTTAAACATTCTAGTCCATTTCAGAGAGCAGAGGCCATTGAAAGGCAGAGTGATCTTGCACTCAATGGACATTCAGTCGGATAAAAGATGTGTAAGGAGGGGTGGATTCCCTGGAGGAAGTGTGCGAGAGGATGGCCCTCTAACTCCCACACCACAGATGGGTCCAGGACTCACTATGCTGCTTCCAAGATTGAGAAGAGAATAGAATATTGTCCACAATGGAATCAGGACCTACTGGAGAAGAGGAACAGTCCAAGTGACTTGGATAAATGATGCAAGATGGGGATTTTTTCTATATATTGTCCCTTAAATACATCACAAACAGATAATATTGAAGGTACTCAGTAGTAATCCCAGAGAGAGTAAGAAAATAATGGTTTTTTGGTCTTTTCTTCTTTCCATGTCCCTCTTAGCAAGTCCTGGACAGCTGTGAGCCACTCCCCATCCCCCGCCTGCTTTGCTCTGACACTTTATTACAAAGCTCTAAAAATTGTTGGAGGTGCATCATGTTCAAGGTGAGGCAAATCAGCAAGTACTTACTTTTACTTATTTTGCTGAGTGCTTGCTACAGGCCCAAAGCTTTCCTGAGCACTGTGGGGTTCAGAAAAGAAAAATACCCTCTGCTGCTGTCCTGAAGGAGCTTACAGACCTGCCAACACACACAAGGTTATTGGAGACTATCACAGGTAATGGTGATCAAGTGTTAAAATGCATAGGGCATAGAATACATGCTGCATCTCCAATCTCGGAAGACAGTACTGAGATGGACTCAGCTTCCTTGGTGCCACCCCTCCCACCCCCACATTATGGTCACAGGAATCCCACTGAGCCCAGTGCTCACCCAGTCGCGGGGATGGTCCCCCCTCCATTCTCAACATCTGGACTTGAGACAGGAAGTGTGTACAGAGGCTGCAAACCTTGGTGACCCTCTCCCCCAGTGCAGCTCCCAGTCCTGCCCTGTCCCCACCTTCGGTTGGGTGTGGTGCTGAACTCCCCTCCCCCAGAGGGCCGACCTCCCACAGCTTCTCTGCTCCTCATGCCAAGAATTGTGCTCATGGTTCAGTTCCCACAGAGATGGTTTGCTATGATGGTGGAATGTGCACAAGAAATGAGATCAGATTGCCACCCTCTACAATGTACAAACAACAAAAGCGGGAACCATGGATTCAAAATAGGAATGAAGGGGCTGATGTGCTTTGAATTACGAGGGCTTTCAAGTGCATTTCTAATGCAATGAAAAAGGAGGGAAAAGAAGCAAAAAGAGGCCTCTGTAGGTTAGCTTTGGGGTGACCTGGCCTCCTGGTGTTGCTGTGGTTTTCTTCATCCTTGGGCTGTCTAGAGTCATCCTGAGCTAGAATCTGCCTTGCCTGAGAAGGCCAGATCTGGGACACTCTCAAATGAGCTAAGCTGCTTATCCTCTTCCTAAAACTCCACCCCATCCCCTGGCCTGGGTCCTTGCAATGTGTTAGGGACCTGGGCTAGCTCCCCACTCTTCTGACTAAGTCCAGAGTGCCTGTGTTTGAGCAGAGCACAGGAGAGTGAAACGAAAGTGGTTTGGCAAGAGCGAGGGCCCCAAATCTGTTAAAGCTTTATCACTCTTGGAAGTCATTTGAAGGTAAGGAAGCAGACGCCCCTAAATGCTTGTGCCAGTTCTACCCATGAATGCAGGAAATCGGTCCAGATCACCTTCATCAAGCCTAGAGTTTTTCTCTGACAACAAGCAAAATCCCACTCCTCTACTGAGGCCCAACTGCCAGGTCACCTCCTCTGAGATGTCTAAGGCACAGACCTCCCCAGCCTCATTGCAGCTGTGCCTAGTCCCTTCCCTGTCCATCCCTGCCAATTGCTACGTAGTGCTCAGTACTTAGTTTACCCAGTCTGTGTAAGTATTTTAATGTGCAATTTAACTTTGCATTTCTCACAGTGTCCCCACCACCCTGCTCTGCTGGGGGTGAGTGCTGAGCATTACTGGGGCTTCTTGATTGGTGGGGACACAATACTGCCCTCTCCCAGTTAAATTTCATCCATTTCTATGGCTGATCTGCAGCTGCTGGAGTCCGACTTGCTGCTCTGCCCCCTACTAAATCCACCTCTGCTCTCTTTTGATAATCTGGTTGATATACTGTCATTGCTCCCTCCCCAGTTTGCTCTGGTCCCAACATAATTAATTACTGGATGCCTACTCTGCAGAGGGGAAGTGTACACAAGGATGAAACAGAAACGGGGCTGCCCCCGTGCTCTAGGAGCCTGACCTGCCACCTGCCGGGTCCTGAAACCTGCCCCAGGTCACAGAGCAAGGAAAGTCAGTCCTATAAAGATAGTGTCTTCAAGACTGCTAGGCACAGAAATCAAATTGTGCAAACATGGTACTGAGAGGCTGTGGGAGACACAGAGCCAACAAAGAGCTGGAGGGCCTTAGTGGAGCACACACGGAATATGAGTCAGCTACACCTGCCACTTTGATTTTAAGAGGCATTAATGAGCTCAGGATGAGGTGCCTCTAAGGGTTTCTAATGGTGCCCAGAGGAAGGCTCTGTTATGCAGCCCAGAGCCCTTCTCACCTTGCAAATGCATGTCACTGGTTGCTAGGGACAGGTAAAAGGGAGTGATGGATAGACTAGACAGTGCTGTATTTCTGATCATTGAAAGTGGGAAGAAGGACAAGTCAGCTCTCAGCTAAAGCATACAGTTGGAACATGGGTCCCCTGGGGCTACTTCCCAAGTCGCCACCTGAGCTCATCCCCTCTCCCCCAGCTCATTCTCTAACTGCTGTCCAGGAGGAGAAAGGCAGGTCCCCTCATACCCATTCCTTGATCTTCTCCTCTCCACCTCCCCCCAGCCTGCAGGCCACACCCAGCCACTGTCACAGTCTTCAGTGATCACTGAGATCCTGTTGACCTCTGATGGGACTTTCTAGCAAACACGTCACCTCTGATGAAAGCAGCCCAAACAGCAGAACAGTTAGAAAGTGGCAACCACCACACAGTCCTTTATCAGTTTGCTGTGACAAATTGGATACTAGTAAGTACATGATGTACGTGACATTACATTATGAATTAGTGGGAATTTAGAACAAATAACCTGTCAACATTTGAAAATACTTATGGTTAATAGCCTCTTTTTAAGGAACGTTTTTCTCTAAATTTCTGTTGGAGAGTAACTGGAACAATTTCAGAGACAAACTGGGCTAATCGTTTGGGAAAGTATTACAAATACATGGCCCTTGTGGATTTTAGTACTTGCATTATAAGTTATGTGTATATCACTCATCACATCTTTACCACCCTAATCAAACAAAAAACCCAATACATTCTCAATTATGAAAGAAAAATATATGAGCCAAAGTTAATAATTTCACTAGAAGAGGTAAGGCCTTTCCACCTGAAGCAATGAGAGCATTCAAGAGAACTGTTTCTAAGTGAAAATACATGCTGTGAAAGTGAGAGGATGTACAGGATGCGGTGGGAGTGAGAGGCAGATGCCCTAGTGCCAGAGACGCTGCAAGGGGCGCAGAAGAGGTGGAACTTGAGTGAGGACTTGAAGAAAGAATGAAGGCTTTGATGGGGTGGACAGTGGAAAGAAGGTTTAAGGGTGTGAGCAAAAACACAGGAGGCAGAGTGTTGGGTGGGGAGTAAGGGGCCCTGAAGCAGGGAGTGTGTGGACAAAAGAGACACAGGGGCTGCTGGTGTCAGGGCCGACCCACTAAGGGGAAGGATCCTGCCCTGGTGGTATGACGTGTGGCTCCAGTGGGGGCTTGACCCACTCTAATCAATTCCCCCCCTCCAAATTTCACCGGGTCTCGATATCACTAATTGAGGTGCATTCCTTGCTTGGTGAAGACTTTTCATTCCTCCCAAGATCCCTCCACAAAACTGCAAATAGTCCTTATAGGAGGAATGCACTGGTAAAACGCCTTGGCTGGGGTACTCTGGGAAGCTTCAGGGCATTGTTGGGGTTCAGGTGGAGCCAGGAGGAGAGGAAGTGGAAAACTTCTACTTTCAGGATTAGTGTTTGCTTGACTGCTCTGAAGAGGGATAGGCGTTGAAGACCATTTGAGACTGAAGACAGAGAGAGAGCAATAAAGGAAGATGGGATTGAAAAGCATAGTCTGATCCCTGAGTGGAGAGCAAAGACTAGAGGTGAGAACCAGTCTGTGCAGAGTATTGCCCTCAGAGCCACAAGGCCTGAGGTATGGAGGGGCTTCAGTAAACTGCCTTTGAATGAATGAGTGACAAGTTCAGGGCAGGTGGATCAAAAATGGGCTCATTTGGCCCATGGGACCTTTTTGCTCTACTACAAGGGCATGTAAGGTTTTAAATCCAATCCCTTCTGAGGGTCTGGTCCAGTTTATGGGTTTCTCTCCTCAGAAAAATGCACATTTACAAATACAACAAATTTCAGATTATGTCCAGAGTCCCCTGGCCCAGAGCCATCTTCTGTCCCAGGGGACAATCCATGAGATCCTTCTGATCATCTTCAGATATCTAAAGAAATGTAATGAGGAAAACAGACAAGTCTACCAGCTGGAAACACCCAACAACTAATGTGTGGTTCCTGCCCAAGTTCAAGTCTGAAGGCAGGAGAAGACTGATGTCCCAGCTGGAGGACAGTCAGGCAGAAGGTGAATTCTCCCTCACTCAGACTTTGGTTCTCTAGAGCCCTTCAACTGATTAGATGAGGCCCACCCACTTTGCCAGAGGGCAATCAGCTCCACTCCATCCACTGAGTCAAATGTTAATCACATCCAGAAATACTCTAATAGGAACACCCAGAATAATGTTTAACCAAATACGTGAGCAACTCGTGGCCTATTCACATTGATGCATAAAGCCAACCATTATGGTCTTCCTCAAAGGCTATGGGAGTGGATTACTAGAAATAAGAAATATTCATTTTAGTTATAAAAGTCTAAAGCAGCTTGAACAAAGCTCAGGGTAATTTCTCAATAGATTATTATTTCTCAAAAGGTATTAACATTAGACTATCAATAAATCACTTGCCATTATCAGGTGAATGAACAGCATGGTCTTGGTCATTGGAAAGTCCTGCAGGGCATATGGAGAAGTAAGGTGGAGGGAAAGAGAGAGAGAGTAAGGGTCAAACAGAGCTTTTCTGAGTATCACCCAGACCCAGGTTTTCTCCATGTGCATAGCCATTTTTTAAATTTAAATTTTATTTATTTATTTTTTATTTATTTTTTAATATATTTTATTGATTATACTATTACAGTTGTTATATTCCCCCCCTTCATTCCCCTCCACCCGCACACTCCCTCCCCCACCATTCTCCCCCCTCCCTTAGTTTATAACCACGTGTCTCAAGTTCTTTAGATTCTATATTCCCCCACTATTCTTGCCCTCCCCCTATCTATTTTCTACCTACTGTCTATGCTATTTTCTGTACCTTCTCCCCCCTTCTCCTCCTCCCACTCCTCTGTTGCTAACTCTCCATGCAACATTTCTATGAAACATTTCTATTCCATGAAACATTCATTTCTATGGTTCCACTCCTGATCTAGCTGTCCTCTTGGTTTGCTTTTGTTTTAGGTGTGGTTGTTAATAACTGTGAGTTTGCTGTCCTTTCACTGTTCATATTTTTTATCTTCTTTATAAGTCCCTTTAGCATTTCATATAGTAAGGGCTTGGTGATGATGAACTCCTTGAACTTGCCCTTATCTGAGAAGCACTTTATCTGTCCTTCCATTCTAAATGAATGTTTTGCTGGATAAAGCAATCTTGGCTGTAGGTCTTTGGATTTCATGACTTGGAATACTTCTTTCCAGCCCCTTCTTGCCTGTAAGGTCTCTTTTGAGAAATCCGCTGACAGTCTGATGGGAACTCCTTTGTAGGTGACTGTCCCCTTATCTCTTGCTGCTTCTAGGATTCTCTCCTTCATTTTAATCTTGGGCAATGTAATTATGATGTGCCTTGGTGTGTTCCTTCTTGGGTCCAACTTCTTTGGGACTCTCTGAGCTTCCTGGATTTCCTGGAAGTCTATTTCCTTTGCCAGACTGGGGAAGTTCTCCTTTATTATTTGTTCAAATAAGTTTTCCACTCGTGGCTGTTTCTTTCCCCCTTCTGGTACCCCTATAATCCGGATGTTGGAATGTTTAAAGATGTCCTGGAGGTTCCTAAGCCTCTCCTCATTTTTTTGAATTCTCATTTCTTCATTCCTTTCTGGTTGGATGTTTTGTTCTTCCTTCTGGTCCATTCCATTGATTTGAGTCCCAGTTTCCTTTCCATCGCTATTGGTTTCCTGGACATCTCCCTTCATTTCAATTAGTTTAGCCTTCATATGTTCCTCTAATTTGTGACTATAATCAACCAGTTCTGTGAGCATCCTGATAAACAGTGTCTTGAATTGTGCTTCTGAGAAGCTGGCAATTTCTCAGTCGCTGAGAGCTATGGGCCCTGGGACTTTGAGTTCTTCTTGCGCCATCTTTTGGGCTGTCCGTGCCTGTTCCATAGCAGGATCAGAGCCCTAAGGTGTTCACTAGAGCAGGGCAACTCAGTCGCTGGGTTGTGACGTTTATGTGGGGGCGGGGTCAAAGAGGAACAATGGCATCCTGTCTGCTGTCTGCCGCCTGCCGCCACGGCCCCCACTGGCGCCGCAGCCACCACTGTCACTGGGCCCACACGTTTCGTTCCACTGCATGTGAGTGTGCCACCACCGTCAGCCCTCCACCACTGGGTTTGCCCCCTGGGGCCTGCGTGGTCCATCTCACTATGCGCGAATGTGCGACCGCAGTCAGTCTACCCCACACCCCAACTGGTTCCGGGCTGCCTGCGCGCCTAGGTCGGGGGATCTGTCCTGCCCGACCCTGCTCCGCTGCTGGCTCCGTCCCTCTTACCGTCCCCGTTGAACGGTTCGTAGTTGTCGGACTTCCGTATAATTCAATTTTCTGGTCTTTGGCTGTGTCTTTGTTCTCCAAACCTTTGTTGTATTCAAACTTGGCTGTGGGAGAAGGCAAAGTGTTTCCACCTATTCCTCCATCTTGGCGGAAGTCTTAAATTTTATTTTTTTATTACAGTTTACATTCCATATTATTTTGTATTAGTTTCAAGTGTACAGCATAGTGGTCAGAGAGTTATATACTTTATGTTCCCTCTGATCATTCCAGTACCTACCTGGCACCATACATAGTTATTACAATACCACTAACTATACTCCTTATGCTGTACTTTACACCCCTGTGGCTATTTTATAATATGTGTGGCCAGTTTGTTCTGTTTTAAGTCTCAAGAAGTTGTAGAACCCAGTCTGAGCCATCAATCTCTGCAATTTTTTTTCTGGGAACCCAGATCTCGGGCAAGTTTCAGTAGCCCAGTGGCTGCCATACTTGGCTGTACGTTGAGCTCACCTGGAGAGTTAAAAAAGATTGCTCCCAAGAGTCTTTGTCAATATGAAGTGTTTTGAAGTTGAAACCTGTTCTGTGGTGAAGGAGGAGAACATCCCTCTTCTTAGGAAGTACATGCTGAGGTATTTAGGGGCACAGGACCATGGTGTCACTAATCTAATGCGTGTGTGTGTGTATGTGTGTGTGTGTGTGTGTGTATGGAGAAATGATAGAGCAAATAGGTTAAAACATTCACAGTTGATATGAAGGACAGGTGGATATTCTTTGCATTAGTGTTCTTGCAACTTTTCAAGAAGTTTGAAATTATTTCCAAATAAAATTTAACAATTTTTAAATCCTAATTCTCAGTTCCACCCCTCAGAGGTTCTGGTTTAATGGGTCTGTGGTTTTGCAAAGTCCTGGGGTGACATGGCAGAACCCCAAGGCTCTGGCTGAGAGGCACCCATGCCTCCTTTGCAGGCTGCCTGGCACCCTTCGAGCAGAGCTGATCAGTGCTTTAGCTCAGGCAGCTTGGGGTCCACTGGGGAAAGGACCTGTTTAGAAGTAAGCATACTTTTTAGAGATCTTTTGGGGGAGAGCAGCATGGCTGCCCACTGTGTATCTCCCTCTCCTTTCCTGCAGGGCCCACACATTGTATTAGGGAAATAATTATGCTCCCTCTAAAAGAGACATCATGGGTGGCACAGATTCTGACTGGGAGAGCCAAGGTCAGGGAGTGAGTTTTTTCCACAAAGCAATTGTAGCAAAAAGTTGTTTGGATATAGAAAATAGGATTTAAAATGCTTGAGACACATCATATACAAGATTGTAATTCCAAACTATCATTCAGTTATGTTTCACCTTATGGATTTACAATCTACCCCACCCACCAGTTTATGGAACATTAGGTGGACACCTGATATGGCCAAAGCCTCCACCCTGCTGTTTTAATTGAATGGAAAAACAACCAACCAAAACGTGATTTCACCTCTTAAAAAGGTTTTACACTTAGTTCAGAAAAATGGGATGAAGTGCACGATGGTTTGCCTCATGTGCCAGTTTGGCTATCCTGGTACCCAGTTATTTAATCAAACACTAATGTAGGTGAGTGCCGTGGAGGTGCAGGCAGCCTGGAAGATACTGCAGGCTCAGTTCCAGACCGCCGGGATAAAGCGAGTACCGCAGTAAAGTGAGTACTGCAATAAAGCCAGTCACATGAATTATTTGTTCTCCCAGTGCATCTCAAAGCTATGTTTACTGAAAACTATCGTATTTCGTGTGAAATAGAATTTCACATTAAGTGTGAATAGCATTATGTCTGAAAAAAAACTATGTACATACCTTAATTTTAAAATATTGTATTAGTTAAAATGCTGATGGTCCATCATCTGATGGTCCAGCGAGTTGTAACCTCTTTGCTGGGGGAGGGTCTTACCTTCAATTTGTAAAAACTGCAGCGCCTGTAAAGTGCAGTCAAGAGAAGCACAATAAACGCAGGCACATCTGTATTTTGTAGCTTGGTTAAGAGCTACAATTAGTTGTCTCTAAAGGAAGTGGATTACCCTTCATAATGTGGGTGGGGCTGCATCCAATCAGTTGAGGGCCTCAAGAACAAAAACGGAGGTTTCCTGAAAACGAAGAATTTCTGTCCCAAGACTGCGGCATTACCTCCTGCCTGAGCTTCCAGCCTGCTGGCCGGCCCTATTCATTTCGAACCTGCCAGTCCCCACAGCTGTATGAACATTCCTTAAAATAAATGTCTTAGCCACAAGACACCCTCCTAGGATGCCAACTGATACAACATAGAATTCATTTCTTCTTATAACCATGAAAATATCTGCATTTACAAAAGAGTTAGTAAAAATATTCCCCTAAATAATGCAAGAAAAAAATTATAGAAATGACAGATTTAAGTCCTAACATGTCAATAATTACATTAGATGTAAATGATCTTAATATATCAATTAAAAGACAGAACTTGGCAGAGTAGATTAATAAACATGAGCCAACCATATACTGGCTCACAACATAATAAATTTATTTCAGATATGATAATATAGGCATGTTGAAAGTAAATGGATAGAAAAAGATACATTGTGCAAATAATCAAAAGAAGGAAGAAATGGGCTGTACTAATATCAGGTAAACATTTCATTCTGCCCTCTTCTTGCTTGCATGGATTCTGATGAGTAATCCAACATAGTGCTTGTCCTTAATCTTCTATAGGTAAGATTTCCCCCCACCTCTGGCTTTTTTCAAGATGTTCTTTCCATCTATGGTTTTCTGCAGTTCGAATATGATATGATATAGTTTTTTGGCATTTTTCCTGCCTAGTATTCTTTGAGCTTCCTGGATCTTTGTTTTGGTGCCTATCATTTATTTTGGAAAATTATCAGCCATTATTACATCAGGCTGGCTTTTAAATCTTGCTTCTTCCACTTACTAGAGGAATGATCTTGGGCAAACTTTTTGAGCCTTAGTTTCCTTAACTATATAATGGGAACATTAGCTATATTTGCAGCATACAGTGAGGCTGAAATGAGGTCATGCTTTGTACATTGTCTGGCAAACAGTGATGGGGGTGGTGGGGGCTGGTGGCTAGTGTGTGCTGTGAAATAGAGGGAAGACTGTTGCTGAGCATGCAGGGTAATGGACCTTGTATATCCAGTCCACAAGACAAAGTCCCTGATCGGCAGGATGAAGCCACTCACGTCCTTCCTAGACTGGTTACAAATTCCCTGAATGGGAGACTAGTGGCAAGGTCCCAAAGAAATCCCAAAATTGACCGAACTTCCTGGAATTTAGGCATCTTGGAACTGCCCTAGTTAGTTGCTAGGCCTACTACTAACCCCCAGTCACGTTCTTTAGTTTCAGTTATGTACTTACGTATCCAGAATATTCTCACAAAATAAAAGCTTTATGAGGGTGGAAGTCAGGCTCAGAGCTGGCTTTGATGAGGGCTGCAGCTCCATATCCAGCAATGTTCTAGTGCAGCCTGCAGGTGCTGGGAGCTCTTCCTGAAGAGTCCACCCTGGCGTACCTCATCGCCCACCCCTAGACTATAAAGTCCCTGAGACTGAAGGTTGTTACTCCAAGGAAAACAACCCCATTCCTTTGCAAGGGCAATAGCTGAATGTCCTTGAAGGGGTAGGAGGTAGATTCAATTCATTATGGAGGCAAAGAAAATGACAAAGCACAAATGTAAACATTTTAAAAATATTCTGCACAAAAGCTCAGGTACCTTATCTTCAATTTACTTGCCTCAAAAACATGCACTCCAAAAAAATGCTCAAAAAGGCTCCTGGGCCAAATTAAATAAAAGGGAGCAGATTTTCCTCACCACCTGAAACTACTAAAATCATGTGGCACAGCCATGCCACTCTGTCTTCCCAAGAAAAATAAAATCATATGTCCACACATATTCTGGAGGATGAATGTTTATGTTAGTTTATTAGTAACAGGCTAGACTGGAAACAACCTAAAAATCCATTAGGAGATGAGTGGATAAAAAAGGGTAGTGGATACTACTAAAACTACTAATACTATGGACTACTGCTCAGCAATGAAAAAGGAATGAACTATCAATACATGAAACAACAGTAAAATAATAGGTGCAGTGAAAGAAGCTAAAGAAGAGTTGAAGCTATATTATTTCTTTTATATAAAATACTTTAAAATAAAAAATGATCTAGAGAAACAGAAAACAGATCAGTGGTTGCCTGGGGANCGTACCTCATCGCCCACCCCTAGACTATAAAGTCCCTGAGACTGAAGGTTGTTACTCCAAGGAAAACAACCCCATTCCTTTGCAAGGGCAATAGCTGAATGTCCTTGAAGGGGTAGGAGGTAGATTCAATTCATTATGGAGGCAAAGAAAATGACAAAGCACAAATGTAAACATTTTAAAAATATTCTGCACAAAAGCTCAGGTACCTTATCTTCAATTTACTTGCCTCAAAAACATGCACTCCAAAAAAATGCTCAAAAAGGCTCCTGGGCCAAATTAAATAAAAGGGAGCAGATTTTCCTCACCACCTGAAACTACTAAAATCATGTGGCACAGCCATGCCACTCTGTCTTCCCAAGAAAAATAAAATCATATGTCCACACATATTCTGGAGGATGAATGTTTATGTTAGTTTATTAGTAACAGGCTAGACTGGAAACAACCTAAAAATCCATTAGGAGATGAGTGGATAAAAAAGGGTAGTGGATACTACTAAAACTACTAATACTGTGGACTACTGCTCAGCAATGAAAAAGGAATGAACTATCAATACATGAAACAACAGTAAAATAATAGGTGCAGTGAAAGAAGCTAAAGAAGAGTTGAAGCTATATTATTTCTTTTATATAAAATACTTTAAAATAAAAAATTATCTAGAGAGACAGAAAACAGATCAGTGGTTGCCTGGGGAGTGGTGGGTGGGGTGATGGGGTGGAAATGAGAGGATGTAAGGGCCTGGGAAACCTTATCAGGTCAAAGATACGTTAATTATCTCAATTATGGTGGTGGTTTCATAGCTGTATCCACATATCAAAACTTACCCAATTGTATACTATCAATATATACAATTTATTGTAAGTCAACAAAGCTGTAAAAAGAATGCCCTAATTTCAACACTATATTTTGCTGCTTTTTCCCTGAAAAAATGTTCAGTTTCCTAAATAATCAAAGGGATAAAAATTCAAGCAAAAAATGATATAACCACTTCCATACATGTGGAAAAACGTGACAAACATGAAATGTGGACTCAAAGAAATAGCCTCTCCCCAAAGTCCGTGTGAACGAAAACTCTACCTCCTTACTCACTACTCACTGAGTACCTCACCCTGGGTGCCAACAGTAGGGGCTCACCCACTCCATGAAATTCTGTGATGCCAGCTGGATGTACTATGGCTCCCCTCGAGTCTGACAGTGTCTACCTGCAGAGACCACAGATGGAGGGCTCTGTCCCACAAGGTTGGCTCCCCTCCCCCAGCTCCGACACCAATCTCAAGACCAGGTTGTCACCTGGGCTTTTTGACTGACTGTTTATAAACCAGGGGTTCCCATGACAACCTCCTTTGATTTGATTAATTTGCTGGAACGTCTCACAGAACTTAAGAAAACAGTTTACTTACTAGATGACTGGTTCATTATAAAAGGATATACTCAGAAACAGCCAGATAGAAGAGCTGCACAGGGTCAGTTATGTGGGAAGGGGCCTGGAGCTTCCACACGCACTCCCTGGGTGAACTGCTCAGCAGAGCAGCATGTCCTTCATCAGGGACCTCTGGACAGTGAGCATCTTCATGTCCACCAGCACCGTGAAAGCCTTCTTTCTTTGTGCCTTTCATTTCTGTGCTCTCTTTTCTACTTGTCCTTACTATTTCTGAAGTTAGCCTTTTTTGTGAAGTGTTTATTGTACACATTATTTGTAGAGCCCTCTGGAGGGAAAAATGCTATTGAAATTTAATTAATGGGATGGATAGCAAGTAAGTAAAATGAGACTCTGGAGAGAATTCAGTGCACAGGAATTATAGCTGTATTACTTGTAACTTGAATTAGACAGGATAAAGGAGAGGGATGAATAACAGCAGAAAAGCAAACCTGAGAGTTCGCTCCTTTCCCAGCAGTCACAGGATGAGCCTTTGTGAGTGAAGAGCGGGGCTTCCCTCTCTGGGTTAGAGCAATTGAGTTGCCTTCCTGTGCTCTTATCCTTCCACCAGGATGTGGCCAAAGACCCAGGGTATGAATGTGTTTGCATGTCCATGTGTATGTGTGTGGGTGTTTATTATGAAGACCAAGGACACGGGACAGCCTTTCTACTCTCTCATGGGGATAGGTAGGGTAGGACCAGCCAGGAGACGAAATATGAGCCTGTCTGGGATGGAAGAACATTAGTATCAACAGTGACATCAGAACTCTGGCTCAGGAAGTAGAAACTAGATTGATTAGGGCGGAGAACTGGTAATTATGGAAGGAGAATCTCCAGTAGAATCTTATTGTTAGAAATGAGTTGAATTAGGGCAGTGGTTTGAATGCTTAAAATTATAAAATAAAATAAACAAGCTTTTCAAAAACTAGAAATTCTGATCATACCAAATATTAGCAAGGATATGGGTCAATGGTACCTTTCATTTTGCTGGTGGGAGTGTAAACTGTTCAAACACTTGAGAAGCCATTTGGCATTAACTTGTAGAGTGGAACATTTGTGCTCCCCACATTTCAATAGCTCCACCCAAGAAAGTGTCCCAGAGAAATTCTTGCATGTGTGCCCAAGAGATAATGTGGTATAATGTTCATAGTAACACTGTTAGTAAGAGCAAAAGTCTTAAACAAGTGACCAAATGTTCATAAACTCATAAACTGGTAAGTAAAGTATAGAATATTATTTGGCAACAAAGTGAAGTCCCAATACATGCTAAAACATAGATGAACCTTCAAATCATTACTCCCAATGAAAAACAAGAGTCACAAAAGGCTGTGTTTTCTGTGGCTCCACACATCAGAGGTGTTCAGAGAAGGCAAATCTATTGGGACAGTAAGCAGATTAATGGTTGCTAGGGGCTGAGGCACTGGAGAGGTTGGTGAGTAACTGCTAATAGATACACAAGTTTTCTCTCAGGGTGATATAAATGTGCTAAAACTGACCACAGTAATGGATACACAACTCTGAACAAACTAAAAACCATCAAATTGTGTACTCTAAAATGGTGACTTGTGTGGTATGTGAATTATATCTGAATAAAGTGGTTTACAAAAAAACCCCAAACACTCTCAAATAGGAGTATAAACATATATATCCATAAAACTAAATTTATGTAACAGAATATTATACAGCAATGAAAAATGAATGAACTACAGTTACATGTATCAACATAGGTGAATATCAATAACATTGGTGTGATGATGCTTAACACTGAGCAAAAAATAAGTTCCAGGAACTACACAGAGCATAATACTCTTATTTTTTAAAGATTTTATTTATTTATCTTTAGAGAGAAGGGAAAGGAGGGACAAAGAGAGGGAGAGAAACAAAAATTGTGTGGTTGCTCTCACACGCCCCCCTGCTGGGGACCTGGCCCACAACCCAGGCATGTGCCCTGACTGGGGATCGAACCTGCAACCCTTTGGTTCATAGGGTGGCACTCAATCCACTCAGCCACACCAGCCAGGGCTAGCACTCTTCTTATAAAATCAAATAAAGCAAGCTATTGTTAATGTAGTACATGTGATAAAATAGTGACAACAGAAAATAAAACAAGGGAATGGAAAAATGTATTGGAAAAAACAAGAACTCTGTGGCAGGGAAGCAGGAGAAGGAGACAGGGAAGGACCGATAATGATAGTATATCACAATGAATGCAATTCTGTGCCCCTGAAAACCAAAATAATAATAAAATTTGTTATTATTTTATTATTAACACTAATAGAATTATACTAAAGCTGGAAGTGTGTTA
This sequence comes from Sturnira hondurensis, assembly GCF_014824575.4. Taxonomy (NCBI): domain Eukaryota; kingdom Metazoa; phylum Chordata; class Mammalia; order Chiroptera; family Phyllostomidae; genus Sturnira; species Sturnira hondurensis. Next base: position 21,973,536 of record NW_028079044.1, read on the forward strand.
GTCACTATCTCTGTGGTATCTTGTTTGATGTTTGTAAGACCCCTGTGTGACAAAACTATTGCTATTCTCACTTCATAGGCAGAAAACAGATTTAGAGAAATCACACAGCTAGCAAGTGGTGGAGCCTAGATCTGAGTTCATGTCTGTCAGACTCAGAATCTTAGTGGTTACTCTGCCCTGTGCTGACCCCACCCCCCATGCCTCCCCATCCCCTCTACAGCAGGGGTGTCAAACTCATTTTCACCGGGGGCCACATCAGCCTCTTGGTTGCCTTCAAAGGGCCAAATGCGAGCCCTGTGTTTGCCACCTATGCTCTACAGGACAGTAGCCCAGACTGTGGTTGGGTCCACCAGGCCATGAGCAGAGGGTCACTTGTGAGATCTGGGTTGGTTGTGGCCATGGAGAACTAAGGAATTTCCTCGTAGGGTATTACCTAGAGTCAAGAAGAATAGCTACCATTTTGAGAAATAAAAATGACAATGAATCATTGGCAAATTCAGGGACTAGAAAAAATTCATTGCTAGAAACTTCTGCTCTGACAGAGCAACATCTAGAAAACAAGTAAATAGGTTCAGTGATGGCCAAGCCTCTGCACACAGTGAGCAGGCATGGGACCAAGAGCTGACATCATGGGCCACCATAAAAAGGAACTTCCCAGGGGCCCTGTCTAAGGGTCATAGTCCTGGGAATCACAAGCTGTGTCCTCCCATTAGCCCTGTCCTGTTCTGTTAGAATGAGTTTCATTCTCTCCTGAATTAGGTGAAGAAGGAAGTAGCGACTGCTGAGCCGCCTCTGCATTCCCGCTCACCTGGGCATCCTCTTCTTTCTTGTCTTCATTCATTGACTGAGGAGGTCAGCCAGCCTGTGCTTCTTGTCCACAAGGGTGAAGTGCCTTTGAAGAAGCTTTGGTGATCTTTAGCCTCCTCCTCTGCAACAGTTTAGGGCTTTATCCTAACAAAGCTTTCAGATGAGATCAGAATATCAACTAGGGAAGGGGTAGGGAAGAGGGCAAGTTCAGTAGTCTTCCAGGAACTTGTCCTTTATCAGATCTCTTTGGATAAATTGAGTGTTTTGTGCCAGTTCCCAGCCTACACACCTCTTAATCTACTTTGATTTCTGTTTTGGAAGACACGGGGAGAGCTTTTGTATAACATGTCAAGAATTTGGCATTAACAGGCCCTGAGAGTCTCTGGGGTGAGCTTTGCTGTTTCAACATGTGTCCTGGAAGCAGTTCCCTCTGAGCAGAAAACAACGTTCCAGACACAAGAGATGCCAAGTTCTCAAAGACACTGAGACAATCTGATCACAACCTCAGAAGGGAAGGAGTTGACCCCGAGGCCAGGCCATGTGTCATCAAGTATAAGCCAATCAGCTTCCCATAGGAAAAAGTCCTTGAGAGAGAAACTGTAGATCCATCCCTTACCTCAAGAAACTTGTAATCCAAGAAACTTGGATTACAGCTGGTGTAATAATACACCACAAGGTGAGGTTCACTTCCACATCACCCATCAGGACACATTCAAGGACTCTGCCATCAGCCCTGAAAGCAGACACTCTGGGCTTTGGAGTTGAGGAAACATTCTCATGGAGTCCAAGGCAGTATTTTCTTCCCTGATATCATCTTTCTCCTGTTAGTTTTACTGTTGTTTCTGTCTTAGGCATTTGAGTTTCAGAAGATACAGTACAGGTGGAACTCAGTGTCTGTAGGTCCTCACTGTTTAGAAAAGGGCTCCATTCAGTGAGACACACTTAGTAGCATTGTGGAGGCCTCCTCAAGGCAGCAGCAGTGCCAATGCTCCTGATAATTGGGTTGTTTCTATGAGCAGACACATGCTGGATAAAGGTCCTGGGGTCTCCTCCGCTTGTCTGGACTATGGAGGGTAGTCTGAGTTTGGGTACTCTGAAGGCCAAGTCCTGACAGCCAGAGCCAGATTAGGGCTGGGGTGCCTCACGTATGTGAAGGCTTTGAGAGAGGATTTGATATCTGGGAGACAAATGCTGCTTGCTGTGGCTAATTAGCCATTTTGGAAGAGAATGTAGAGTCTTCAGTCCTGGAAGGGTTTCCATGTTAAGGGAACTTCCCCACCATCCTCAAGTTGCCACCCAGAACCAGCACATGCCCAGAAGGCTACCTGGCTTAATACAAAGAGACTGACAAACTTTTAAGCCATAAAGTGGTGTCCTAGCCACAGGTCTCCATGGCAACCTTTTATACTAAAAGGAAGTCATTTAGCCCTGGCTGGTGTGGCTCAGTGGATCGAGTGCTGGCCTGTGAATTAAAGGGTTGCTGGTTTGATTCCCAGTCAGCGCACATGCCTGGGTTGCATGCCATTGGGGTGCACATGAGAAGCAACCACACATTGATGTTTCTTTCCTTTTCTTTCTCCTTCCCTCCCCCTCTCTCTAAAAATGAATAAATACAATCTTAAAGGAAAAAAATCAAAGAAGGACATTTATATATATGCATCTTGTAAGTCCCCTTTTCTTCAAATACCGCCCTATTGAGAACGACTTTCTTTGACAGTTCTGTCCTGCTGCAGGAAGTGAGAACATGGTGGCTTCTCACTTGCCCCTCCCTGTTTCTTCATGGCCCTTCATTTCTTGGCTCACTGGGGTCAACCGGCAATGCATGCTGAGCTCCCTTTGTGGGCCCAGTGGCACCCAAGGTGCTGCTGGGAACAGAAGAGAGTGAGGGTACATCCAGCCCTGGGCTCGATGTGCTGTGTGTCTCCCAGGCCTGAGCTCTGGGGTGTCTGTCCAGTGGAGCAAGCAGTCTGTTTCCATCCCAGCATTAAATTTACCCGTGGAGCCTTAAAATGACAGATGTCTGATCCAGCAATCCTGTTCCTGGGTATTTACCTAAATGAGTTGAAAAGTTGGGTCCACACAAAAACCTGCACATGGATGTTCATAGCAGCTGATTTATAATTCATTCTTAATTGCCAAGACTTGGAGGCAACCAAAATGCTCTTCAGTAGATGAATGGATAAATAAACCGTGATACATCCACACAATGAAATATTATTTAGCAATAAAAAGAAATGAGTTATCAAGCCACAGAAAGACATGGTAGAAACTTACATGCAAATTGCTAAGTGAAAGAAGCCTATCTGAAAAGGTTATATTCTGTACAATTAATTCCATCTATATGACATTCTGAAAAAGGCAAAACTATGGAGATGGTAAACCAGCCCTCCCCCCCAAAAAAACAGTGGTGGTTTCCGGGGCTTGTAGGGGATGAGAATTGGGGCAAAGGATGAGTAGGCAGAGCACAGAGGATGTTTAGGGCAGTGAGAATACTCGTATGTCACCATAATGGTGGATACATGTCACGACATGTTTGTGCAAGCCTATAGAATGTGCACAACCAGGAGTGAACTGCAGTGCAACAGTAAACTTTGGGTGATGATGACAGGTCAGTGTAAGCTCATCAGTCACAACAGATGGACTGTTCTGGTGGAGAATGTTGATAATGGGGAAGGGTGTGCATGTGTGGTAGCAGACAGCTTTGGGAAATCTCTGCACTGTGCTCTCAATTTTGCTGTGACCCTAAACCTGCCCTAAGAAAATAAAGTCTTAAAAAATAGTGGATCACATAGTATATGCTCAGGAAATAACTAGGAAGGCAGTGAGTGGGCAAAACTGGCATTTCTTCTGATCTCTCTTAGTGATTATCCTGTTGGTGTTTCCCTTCCTAAGCATGTGACAAATTGGCTTTTTGGGTCTCTATCAAATTAATTTGGTAAAAATTATTTAATTTCATTCTGTAGTTAGCAATGAGTAAAGAATTTAAAAGCAAGCAAACAAAAATTTCATAAAAACTACAAATGGCGACTGGTGAGAGCTGAGGTGGGTCCTGAGCATCTGCATTTTTCCGTTTCCTCACAGGACTGTGACATTCATCCTATACTTAAAAGCAACAACGAGGCGTTTCCCGGAATGTATAGGCTTAGCTGTTTCAACAGAAAGACCGAAAACCACAGAGGTTGAAACTGATGGAATTTCATTTGTCTTCCCTGTGACAGTACAAAGGGAGGTGACCCCTGGGGCAGGTTGGTGACCCTTCCCCTGAGTGGTCCTGGTCATCGGTCCATTTTGTGGAGAGAGGCTCTCATCCATCGGTGAGGCTGCTACTGCAGCCCTTATTCTGTGTCTCCTCTACAGCCTGTGGAAAGAGGCTGAAGGAGGTCCACCTCATGGTCACTCACAGAAATAAATCACACAGTCACACCTTGCTGTGAAGGAAGCTGGGAAATGCAGTCTTTGGCCGGGGCACCTGAGCCAGCCAGCCCTGCCAGAGGTTAGAAAGGAGAGAAGAGACACTGGGCACACAGTCACATCTGCTCTCAGAGGACAGTCCAGGTCAGTGGTCCTCAGCATTGGCCACACATTCAGATGGGTTGGAGAATTTGGAACAAATGTTGGTGCCCAAGCCATGCCCCAGGCCAGCTACCTCAGAATATTGGGGCATTGGAGCCAGGTGTCAGTACTTCCAAAGTCATTTCTAAAATGGAATTTTTGAGACACGGAAACAACAAAGACACATCATTCCCAAGATACCACAAAGAAGTTTCTGGAATGCTAGCACAGACCACTGGTTCTGGAGGTGCTAGCCTCTTGGAGTATTCTGCAAATGAGCAGAGATGTGACATCCATGGCTTCCCAAACCGGAACACAGCTCCACTCATCCAGTCACCTTTGCCTGGGTCTCAGCCAGTGCTGCTGTCTGTCCAAGGCCACAACACGGACCCCCATGCTGACGGATAATCTGCTGGTGGCCTACGGTGGCAGACAAACCCTGCACACACTTCTGGAAGAGGTAATATCGACAATAGCCCCAAACAACAAACTCTCGGGGTAAGCCTGCCTGGAGCCTTGCCGTGATATTTTTGAGAGCCCTGACTCAAAGCCTGGCTTCCCTACCATGGTGTTGGCCTTTCTGCGTAATAATAGCCAACACTTATACATCAATCACTTTCCTAGGTGCTTAATAAATATTGCCAATTTAATCTTCACAGAAAGCTTGTAAGGTAGACACTGCGGCTATTCCTAGTTTATAGATGAAGAAACTGAGCCACAGAGCGGTGATATTTAAGGTCCCCCAGCTGATAAGTGGCCCTCTCTCCTTCTGTCTCTGTCTTGCTCCTCTGCTCTGTCCTTGGGTTTGGAGCCAATCACATTTCCTTTGTGCTTCTGGTCGGAGGAGGAAGCCACCAGCGGCCACTCTGCTGATCCCAGTTTGCGCTCCAGGTGGGTGGGCCCTGGAACCTCTGCTCCGGGCTTCTGTTGACAGATTCCAAGGCAAACCTCCTCTCAGCTTGGCCACGCCAACTTTTCCTGTGTTCTGTATTTGAACACAGTCATTTTTTTTGTCACTTCTGCCTGAAACTTCACAAAATTACTCCTTTAAATACTACTATCACCCAAAATACTATTTCTTGTCCTAAAATAGTGTGTTACACTCTCACCAGCATTTTTTCCCTTCTCTTGAGCTATAAATTCCCAAGAAGTCATGGCACCATAAACTGTGAGAGCATTCTTAGATGTCACCACACATCTGCTGAAAAGCCATTGGAGCCAGAGGCAGAGAACTTTCCTCAGGGTCGCAGTGAGGTGTCAGGCAGGGCTGCCCCAGGACGCAGTGACCTGACCACCGGCTGGGCCTTGGTCCCACATGACTCACACTGACAGTCAACTGCAGGTCAGATGGGAGGTCCTGCTCGAGGGAGCCTGGTCAGCGCCCTCCTCACAGCTCTTTGCCCTCCACACGCCTCTTCGCCCTCCCCGCTGACATAGCCTGTAGATTCTTTGCCCCCCTTGAAGTAAGGCACAGCTCCTCCTAAGGAGGCAGTCAGGGAAACGGAATGGGGGAAACCGGTTTCCAGGAATGCTGCTCCAGGAAGGTTAACTCAGTCAGTACTCTTTATTTAGTGTTGCAAATGTTTTTTCTAAGGCATCACCCACACTGAGGCTTGAGGACTCGGAGCTGCCACCTGCCTGGAGCCGGTTTAATTGCCGAGGCTTCTCCAAGCTTCACCTTTTCCTTGGGGTCCATGGGAAGGCTGTGAGAATGCTGCTGGTCATCTCCGCTGCCCCAGAGCTGCCCAGGGTCAAGCCTTGGAGAGACATCCCCATGGCACTGAGGAGACCAGGGGCCGGCCCACAGCTCGGGGATAGCTGTGTGGCCAGGCAGACTCGAAAGAAGTGCCTCAAGGAGTTGTGAAAAATTGCCTCGTACCTTTGTCTCACTAATCTTCGCTCCCAGTCTATTCCTCTGAGTCAAAAGGTGAGGTGGATAGAACACGGGCAAGGAAATTGGGCAGCAGAGTTCTGTCCAAACCAACGTCAAGCCTGAGCATTCCGCGCACACCCTAGCCCTCTATGGTCCAAGTGGAAAGATAGGTCCCAGATCACTGACCCCCGAATGCCACCAAGACTGACCCTGAGGGTGGGTAAGGGCTCAGGGAGAGTTTGGCTGCACTGGGAATCAAGTTCAGTTGAAAGCCACAGAACTGAAATTTTACATAGAGTCTTTTGTTAATTTTCCCAAGTGGATTATTATTATATTTTACTAGATATATAACATATATTTAGCTTCTGACAGAAAAATAATATATTTAAATTAGAGTACAAGAAACAGCTTTCTGTTGGAGGGAGAGAGACATCATGTTATGGCATGTGTTCTCGTGGTCTCTAATGATTTTTGTGTGCCCCTCTCAAGAGAGGGGGGGAAACCAGCACTGTTCCAGAAAGTGCCGTTCGTCTGTGTGGGCTCCAAAAGAAAGGGAATTCCATGGAGACAGTTAACATCACGATGTCCTCTGCTCTTCTCTGCTGCTTTGAGGGGGAATTTCAGAGCCAGTCCTATTTGTGGAAGAATTCTTCAGTTCTTTGTTTTACCCACACCTCAAAGATGTCCATCCATTTAATGAAGGAAAGAAAATGAAACCAGCAATGATGCACAGAATCCCCTGCTCCTAAGCAAGTCTCATTTGACTTTTTATCTTAAACCACTCATCAAGTTCTTGCTTTACTGCACATTAGAATCCCCTGTAAAATTTTAAGTAATCCTGGGCATTGGAACTCAAATGTCAACATTTTTAAAATTCCAGATGATTCTAAAGTATGACTAAGTTGAGTGCTTTGTCTGAACTGGTGCTTTGTCTGACTTTAATGCATACCTGGGTCACCTGGGAACCTGGTAAAGTGCGGATGCTCCAGGAGGGCTGGTGTGGGGCTCCAGGGTCTGTGGTTCCACCAAGTACCCCAGTGACACCCTTGCTGCTGGTCTGTAGACCAATCACACCTTGAACGGACTCAGTTGAGGTGTATAATTTGTTGGCCTCTAATGCCAAGTGATGTCGGGAGAAAGGACAGAAAATATTGAAGGCATCTTAGACAAAAATGAGCAAGGGAAAGCAAGAAAGCCCCTTCAATGGTAGAACTGTCCCCAGGTTGTTAAGAAATTATTTGTAAGCTTCCTACATACTCTCTTGTAGCTGGGATGATGGCAGTGGTTTAAGGGAGGGTCTGGATTCTATCATCAAAAAGGTTCCAGATCGTAGGGAACTGGTATGTCATGGGTCCAGTGATTCCCAACCCCAGCTGATTATTACAGAAAGAGGGGCCTGACGCCCTTCTGCACTGCCCACTCCTCGTAGGCATCAGGGCATGTCTGGGTCATGGCAGTCCCTCCTTGTACAACCCTCCTGGCATCGCTAGGCCCCTTCAAAGACAGAGGGCAAAGACTTGTAGAGCCTTGTGACAAGTCACAGCCATAGTCCAAGCCTATGAGTAGGACAACTGCTGCCGAGCCCACAAGGACTTTCCACAGCCCAGTGCTCTGATTTACATGCCTGTGTTTCACTGGGCTCTGGGCCGATGGACCACATACATGGAAGGAACCAGCTACTTCCAAGTCTGCTTATATTCAACATCCAGAGCCTGAATGCCCCCGCCCCCACCAAGACCAACTGAAAACTCTGCCTGAGTGGGGCTCAGAGATAGTGCTGTAATTAACTGTGTGTTTTTTAAATGAATACATTTTTCTTTTATAAATGCTTAATTTTTTGTTAAATTAGGCATAAACACTGCATTTTGAGTCATAATCTATATTTAATCATTCATATATGTATTTCCTGAGCACTTAAAATGTATCACTAAACACCATATATTTGTATATTTTAATGCCATAATCCTGTTGGGTAGGTATGATTGTCTTCATTTTACATATAAAAAAAATCTGGAGTTTAAAGATTGCGAGTGACTCAGTCAAGATCACACAACCAAAAAGCCATTTAACTGAGGGTGGACTCAGTTTTCTGTGGCTCCAAAATACCTTTTCCTTCCTCCAAATCAGATTACCCCAAAGCGTTTCATTTTAGACACTGAGGAAGGCTGGTAATTGTAATTTTTATTAAAGTTTTTTTAATCACAAAGACACAATAAAGCAAGCCTTGTTCAGGGGGCTCAGTTGACTGGAGCATCATACTGCACACCAAAAAGGTTGGGGATTGGATTCCCCAGTCACAGCCCATACCTAGGTCAAGGGTTTGAGTCTCGACCTTGGTACATGCTGGAGGCAACAAGCCTCTCTCTCTCTTCCTTTCTCTCTAAAATCAATACAACACCCTGGCTAGTATAGCCCAGTGGATTGAGCGTGGACCTGCAAACTAAGGGATAGTGGTTTGATTCCCAGTTAGGGCACATGCCTGAGTTGCAGGCCAGGTCCCAGCGGGGGACATACAAGAGGCAACCATACATTGATATTTCTCTCCCTCTCTCCTTCCCTTCCCCTCCAAAAATAAATGAATAAAATCTTTTTTTAAAAAGGGTACTTAAAAAATCAATATAACATAATAAAACATAATCTCTCGGGTGGGGATTGAAAAAAGAAGACATGATAAAGCCAAAGAAACTACTTTCAGTAGTTTCAACACATAACTCAATATTCATTATGTACTAGCACATCCATACACCATTAAGCTACAGTTCATACCTGTCATTTCCTCTGACCCCTCAGTCTAACTTAGGTTGCTCTCCACCACAGCATGGCCCCTCTGTTTCTCTCTCCTGTACATGTCTGCACACCCGTATAACACAGAACAGATGTGTGGCCTGCGTAGGAACCGTGCCACCTGCCACTAGTTTAGGGAGGGGCAAAGATCGAGAAAACAGAGTTGTCTGCTGCATTACATCCCTTTCTGAAGTATCTATACTTCCTGGTTATGGTCTATTTCTTTAAAATCTTTTTTATCTTGGAATAGTTTTTAGATTTACAGAGCAGTTTCAAAGACAGCACAGAAAGTTCTTCTTCAGTTCCCCCTAATGCTAACATCCACATCACTGAAGCTAATTGTGAGATCAGGGCATTTTTTACAGTGGCTGGGTTTTCTGTCCCTGTGGAGTGTGGAGGAGTGCTGGTCATGCAGCCAGACCCTGCTCAAGGAGTTTTGGGACATGGGCCCCTCTGGGTCTGTTTTCTCAGAGTGTCCTGGGTGGATTAAATGAGACCCAGTCCATGAAAGCCCTCAGGATGATGCCTGGCACCCTTGTTGACTATGAACATTTGTTACTCACTTTGAAGTAGAACTTTGCAGCAGGCTGTGTTTAAAACAGGTGATGCCGAAGGGTGGGGTGTCCCTGTTTCGCTGGTGTCGTTGCCCTGTGACCCTAAGCCATACCTTAGCTTGTGTTTACTTAATAGACTCGTTGCACTTGTGTCCCTCCTCTTCCCCTCCCTTGTCCTTGCCCCATAAATTCTGTCTGATTAATTCAGGCCAAGGGCAGTTGTTCTGAACAGAAAGATTGCTTCCCGTTCCGGATTGCATATTTCAAAGTCATCAGGCAAGCCAGGTGGTCCCAGCCAAGCTGGGGAGGACATCCATGCACAACCCATGCAGCTTGAATTCTTAAGCAGCAGACAAATGCTGAACCTGGAGAGATGCCAAGGAGACACAGAGTTAAAACCATGTCCAAATTGGTCAGGTTAATGGTAGTGAGAGGAAGGTTGGTGGGGAGTGTGGTGAGATGGGGAGAGAAGGAGAGAAAAGAGACGACATAGTTAGAAAATTTGGGCCCTTGACATTTTCCTTCTCCTCCTGCTTTATTTTACCCCCCCTGAGCTGGACACCAAGCTGGCACAGCCTTTCAGCATTCAACAGGACACTTGAATGATGGAGAATGAAAATGACACCCTTGAAGAGCACACTTGGTGACGGGCACTGCCTGCATCTGCTGTCACCACTGCTCTGTGAGAGAGGCACCTCCTCTGGACACATCTCAGCTCACCCACCTCATCCTAGAAGCTCACAGATGCCTGGAGGGAACATGGCTGCGGGCTGGGCCTGTATAATGAATGAGTCTTCTCTTTAAGGCATTCTTTCTTGTTTACATCAGTCCATTAAGGAGACTCCACTCAAAATGAGTAGTTGCTAAAACCTTTAAGAATAATTGTCCATATTCCTTAATTAGCACAAGAGAACTTGAAATAACACATTTACATGCTATTTTTTCTTTTCTCCTTTTTTTCTTTTCAGTGAGACCAGAGCTGTTTTTTAATGCCTATCTTTCCACGTGTGTCGAGTTTTTGATTGGACCACTCACTGCATTTCGGGTCTTTGACTACAAGACCATGTGGGTAGAAGAAGTCAGGTGTCTCCTCCTCAGCCAGACTAAGCAGATGGCCAAAACCAGTGGAAAGGCATCTTCCCTATGGGCAGCGCTGCTCAGGTAAACTGAGAGGAATCACACAGGCCACCTTCAGAAAAAGGGAACAGGAAGCAAATCTTACACATCAGGGTTTCGAAGAGAATTATAGCTAATCTTGAGAATTATCATGCATGGAAAGTTCTGGAAGTGTAGGGATTTTTTCATATTACATATAGTTTGAAATAAGTCAAGATTTGTCATAACCAAGATGTTTCTACTTGCTACCTATTGGAATGAGGGTTGGCCTATCTTCAAAAATGAGAGAAAGAAAACAGATGTTTCTCGACACATCTAATCACCAGTATGTAGGAAAGGGCTTTGTGCTTTACTTGTAGATTGCAAAACAACAATTTTGTGTCTGCTTCTTCTTTTCCTCCTGGGTAGATGCAAATCCTTATAGATGAGGACTCCTATCTCCACTCTTCTCCCTCTGTCCCCTTTCATCTCCTCATCCCCTCCTCATGCCCTTTCTCCTCTGCAAAGTCCAGAGTTCTAAAGAGAAGAGTGAAAAGAAAGGAAATGTTTGAGGGTCAAGTTTTTTTTAATTAAATAAATGAATCTATTGGTTCTATTTCTCTGAAGGACCCTAACACAGATTTTGGTGTTCTAATGAGATTAGTATTTCGCAGTGGACTCAGTAAAGTAGATTACTCTCCCCAAAATGGGTGGGCATCGCCCAATCCATTAAAGGCCTGAAGAGAACAAAAGGAGGAGGATGGAGGAATTTGTCCCTTTTTTCCTTGCTTCACCGAGGGGGGACATGTCTTCTAATCTCCTGCCCTTGAACATCTGCTCTCCTTGTTCTTGGGCCTTCAGACTAGAACTGCGTTACTTCACCTGCTTTCTGGGTCACCAGCTGACAGAGGGAAGATCCTGGTGCTTTTCAACCTTCATAATCATGGAGCCAATTTCTCATAATAAATCTCCATATAATACATATCTTACTGGTTCTCTTTCTCTGGAGGACCTTGATTCATGCAGATCCTTTTCTGAACTAAAAAATGTGGCAGATCAGACTGACTGTGTTTGCCCAGCCCAGAGAGTTTGCTGATTTCTGTTGCCCAGCTTGCCATACCATGTAGAAGCTATCAAAATCTCATCTTCTTCAGTGTTTCACTCCCATCGTGTTTTTAAATTCTCTGGTTTAAAAGAAGCATGTTCAAAATTATTCTTTATACAACTGTATTTAAGTGAAACCTTATCTTCTTCATAACATAAGGAGAGGACACAATTTTGCCTCCCTTAAGCACAGGGGGCAGTTAATTGCAATTCAGCTCTGTAAAACGAAAGGGTTTTAGTAGATGTTTAAATAGTTCCTTCCAGTCCTTTCTTCAATCAGCCTGAGTTCTGCCTTCTTCTACTCACAGGTACTCAAGACTTAGTATGAAACGGTGGCATCCTTGGCTACTTAAGGCTGCCAGAGGCACAGTGGATGTGGGCGTTTAATACTTAATGCTGTCTCTTAACACCACTTCCTGAGACCCTTTGAGAGGCTTTTAAACCTTTACTTTTAAAACAAAAGATTTGAGTTCACCAGGTCCCACACAGAAGACCTCAGTGAACTTCTTTGTAGATTAGCTCTGCAGCTCAACAGAATGTAAAAACCACTCTAGAAGCTTAAAAAGATAAGTCAACATGGATGAGCTTTGAAGACATTATGCTAAATAAAAGAAGCCAGGATGAATACTGTATGACTCTGCCTATATGAGATTCCCAGAGCAGTCAAACTTCATAGACAGAGATGGGTGTGGTGGGTGCCAGGGCTGAGGACAGGGCAAAAGAGGAGCTGTCTGATGAGCAGCTTGTTTGGGAAGATGGAAAAATCTCTGGAGATGGGCGATGGTCGTGATGTCTGTACAGCAGTGTGAGCGTACTTAATGCCACTCAACTGTGTCTTAACAAGGATTAAAATGGTCAATTTTATGTTATATATATATATATATATATATATATATATATCACAATAAAAACAATAAATGAGCTAATCAAAAAGATTCTTATTATTTACTTATGACTATATAATGTGTTAAAATTAAATACAAAGAAGTATAAAAATCAAAATAAAATAACACACTATTCACAGGCCAGATTTAACTATAATTATGATTTCTATTCAATCCTTTTTTGCATCTATTTATCATGTATACAGAGAAAATCAAATACTTGAGTTCATACTGCATAAATATTTATTCATTTTATTTTATTTTTACTTAATGTTATACTATGAGCATTTTCCAATTATAGTTATTTGTAAACATAATTGTAATGGCTGCATACTAGTTCATGCTGTATACTATTTTTGCATTTTTTGCTTTCTCCAATTTTGCAATGTTATAAATAGCGTAAAAGCAGTCATACTAACCTGCCCTTGTCTGCCTCTAATTATTTCCTTAGGGCAGGTTTCTAGAAACAGAGATACTGGGTCAAAGGACAGGTTATAAATTTGTAAAACCTTTTTACTATTTGTGTGTGTGTGTGTATGTGTTTGACCTAGTTTCAGAAGCCCTTTAACTGTTCTTCATTCCTTTGGGGACAGCTTTAAGTGCCTGGAATCTTCATTCCCCATTAGTTGTTGCTGGCTGAGGCGTGTTCAGATTCCCAGCCCCTGGCAACTGCCTTTAGGGAAGATATATGTGAACTCTGATCATCCCAAACCTGGATGTCTGTGCAAAGGAGGTCTGTTAGGCAAACTGAATTAGGCAGTGCCTGAGGTTTTGTTTGTGTAAATGTGATTTGTACCACACAGGAAGGTATGAGGTTAAACTTAAGCTCTCCTCCAGCTCAGCTGACCCAGCTCAGCCCTGGCTGCCCACTAAAGCATGAGACATACTTTCTGCTATGAAGGAGCAAGGAGAGTGAAAGCTTGCTAAGCTTCCTTGGCTGATGGTACACAAGTAGTTAAATGTAGCCTAGACAACACTGACTTTTGGACTTCCCTGCACTATGTCACTGACTTCTAAGTAACATACTCTGACCCGGAGGAGAAACCATAGACTTCTGACTGCAGGCAAGTTTTCCTCTCAAAGGTCCTTCCAGAGTCTTTGCATCAGGGCCTGCTGACCCTTTCTCACTGCCTCTGCCCCACTTGTCCTGCACAGCTCTCTTCCACTCTTCCAATCTTCTCTCAGATGTGATTTCATCACAGAAGCTTTTGCCATCCTCACAGACTAGCTCAACACCCTACTATGCTTTTTTTACAGGGTTCTTTAACAATTTGTAATACTAATTTGGGTAATCATTTGATTGATGTATCACTTCATGTTTTCATTCAACAAATATTTTTTGAAGTGCCTGCGTGTGCCAGGAACTGTACTCTTTGCTGGAATTATAGGAGTGAGCAAAACAGACTCGATTCCTTTCCTTGTGAAGTTCACAGTCCAGTGGAAAAAAAACAGATTAAAATCTGATTATGGATCAGATTTTGTAAGGGAATGCTACAAAAGGAATAAAGTAGGTGCCATGACAAGGATTGGTGGAGGGCCCACTCAGGAAGTGATCACGAAGGCCATCTTAAGGACTGGAATAATGACAGGAACCAGCTGTGCAAAGAACTAAGAAGAAAGAGATACAAAAGAGCTAAGAAATATGGGAAGGTACAAAAAACAGGCTGTCTGGGGAGTTTGAAGAACTGAGGGTCATGGAGAAAGTATTGTATGTTAGCAAACACAGATAGTAGGTTGGGGAACATAGGTGGCCAGGGCCAAAGGGGGCAGCAGGAGAGAGACACAGAACCATGTCGAAAGCAGCTAAGATGCAGCAACATAACCACTAGAGTTCATGGCTTGGAAGTCGGCAGTGGGCTTTATGATGTTCTCCAGCAGCATCCAGATTGCAGTGGGTCGAGGAGCACATAGATGGTGAAGAATTAGGAAGTGTGTGCGTAAGAAGAGAAGTTTGGTCTGTTCAGGGGAATAGAAAAATTTTGGTGAATGGAACAAGATAAGAAGAGACAAGGGAGAAATTGAATTGGTTTTCTTGATTTTCTTTCCTTTTTGAGGGGGGTGGGAGTGGGAGATAGAAGAGAATGTTTATGATTCAGCAGGGAGAGAGACAGTGCCAATGCTCAAAGAGGCAATAAATGGAGAGCTAAGTCCTTGAGAAGATGGGATGGTATCCAGAAAAGATAAAAAGATAGGAATTTTACAGGAGGAGAGCCACTTTATCATGTTTTTAATCCTCACCTGAAAATATATTTATTGATTTTTGGAGAGAGAGGAACAGAGAGATACACACAGAGAGAGAAACATAGATGTGAGAGAGCATTGATTGGTTGCCTCCCACATTCACCCCCACCAGAAATCAAACCTGCAACAGTATGTGCCCTGATGGGTATCAAACCATCAACACTTTGGTATGTGGGATGATACTCCAATCAACTTAGCCATCCAGCCAGGACCACTTTATCAATTTATTTTAACACTTTATTGTGTAAATTTTCACACATATAAAAGTAGAGACCTATCACCCCAGCTTCAACATATGGCCAATGGGGTTTCATCTATAATCCCACCAATTTACTACCCCCTTCCCCGATTATTTTGAAACAAATCCAAGACACTATAACTTTTCATTCATAAAGACCTCAGTAGTAACCCTAAAAGCAATGGCTTTTTAAAATTCACAACAAAACTATTGAGGAATAGAATAAAGAAATATATCTGAAAACTATAGACAAGCTGCTAAATTACTAATATCAAGTAGGTTGACATATCAGAAAACTATTCTATTTTTATTCTAACTAGTCTGAGAACTTAAACTTTTGAACTTTCCAGTCCTGCATCAGTACCTGGACCCATATCAACCCCCTAATGACCAAGGAAAGAATGTTCACATATCCAGACTGTCTGGCATTTGTTAACCAGATTGCCTGACATCCATCCAGTGTCCAGATTGTTACAGAATGGACCTGTGGTGGGGAATGATATACTATTACTGAAAGGACCCCTCCTTCTCCTGGGGTCCTCCTGTACTAGATTTGCCTTGCCAGCCAACAGGGAATTATACCTCTCAATGACAGAGATTGCTAAAAAGGAAAAGGCCCTGGCTGGTGTAGCTCAGTGGATTGAGCGTGGGCCTGCGAACCACATGATCGCGATTCGATTCCCAGTCAGGGCACATGCCTGGGTTGCAGGCCAGTTCCCAGCAGGGGACTCATGAGAGGCAACCATACATTGATATTTCTCTCTCTCTCTCCTTCCCTTCCCCTCTAAAGATAAATAAATAAAATCTTTAAAAAATAAAATAAATAAAACGAAAAGGGACTATTTATTTAAAAGTTATACAAACTTCAGAGTAATGACTTAATGTCTTCATTAAAAAATCCCAAAGTCTCTTAAAACACCCACAAAGACACACAGTCCTTTCCCTTCTCTTCCCAGTCCAGGGTACCATATCTCAGGAAAAGAAATAGAAGTTCATGGCTCAGGTAGCTCCCTGTTCTTCCCAGGGATCCATGCTTGGCTGGCAGGCCTCCTGTGGTTTCCGGCACCTTCAGCTGTGTCCCTGCCATGATCTCCAGTTCTTAATCCAAAACCATGCGGCACCTTCTCATGGCCCACCAGCAAGTGTTCTTTCATCCCTTTCCTTCCCTGCAAGGTCTCTTCTGCTTGCTAAGCCACATGGCAAAGGGACACCCAAAGCCACATGATTCTCCCTGCATGGCTACTGCACCTGGGTTTAAATCCCAGCACCTATCTTCCTCTGCACCACCATTTCTGACTCCTCCCACCATCAGCTACACCTGCCAGCATTCCATATTTTTCCAGCTTCACTGGGCTGCCATAGTAAATCTGGGCAGGTGTGGCCCAATGGCATGGAGCCAATCATCTCCAAGCTCTCACACAGGTGCTACAAGGAGGGGGAGTTGCCTCCCAGTTACATCATGGGTCGAAGTCACTTCCATATCACTGGCTCAAAGCATGACCACAACCATTTAACAAATCCATGAAACCAGTTAAAAGTTATAGATATGTTAAATGACCATGCCTGAGGTTATTTGCAAAACTGCTGCTATGCAAAACAACTCTCAATGGCCCTGGTCCATGTGTCCCATTCCCCAGTTCAGAATTGTATGGGTAAGAACATTCTCTATTTTTAATATTTCCTGGACACCCTGAGTTCTGGACCTTATTACAAATCCCTGTCTGGGGGGCCCCATGGCTGCACCCTGTTACAAGATCACAGGTCATCCAGAGGATTACTATCTCAGAACAGTCCAGAGACTAAGAATGCAGGACTAATTGTTCTCAATAATGTACTTTTTACCATAAGAACCTTCAGCTTTCCTCCCCCACCCAGCCTTTGGAACACTCTGAGGAGTACCTAGTTATGTTTCTAGTTTGCAAACCCTAAGACCCTTGAGTAAATCTTTTTTATTTCTAGCCAAAACCTCCAGACTCATCTGGAGTTCGTTCAACACTACCATTACACTGAAAAGTTAGTGATACTTTTTTAAAAATTTATTTATTTTAATTGTTGTTCAATTAAAATAAATTTATTTATTTCAATTGTTGTTCAAGTATAGTTTTCTGTCTTTTACTCCCATCCCAGCTCACCCCCCACACACACACACACAGAGCTTCCCACCTACCTCCCATTTCCACCCCCCTTAGTTTTTGTCCCTGTGTCCTATGTACTTGTTCCTATAAACCCTTCCCCTTTTCCCCTGAAATTCCCTCCCCTCTCCCCTCTGGTCCCTTTCAGCCTGTTCTCTATTGCAGTGTCTTTGGTTATATTTTGCTTGCTTATTTGTTTTGTTGTTTAGGTTCTTGTCAAAATGGCCATCATAAACAAAGCAACAAACAACAAGTTTTGGAGAGGTTGTGGAGAAAAGGAGACCCTAGTTCACTGTTGGTGGGATTGCTGACTGGTACAACCATATGGAAAACCGTATGGAATTTTCTCAGAAAACTAAAAATGGATCTGCCTGTTGACCCTGAAATTCCACTGCTAGAATTATATCCTAAGAACCCTGAAACAGCAATGCAAAAGAACCTATGCACCCCAATGCTTATAGCAGCACAATTTACAACAGCCAAGAGTTGGAAGTAATGTAGGTGCCCATCAGTAAATGAATGGACCCAAAAACTATGGTACATATACACAATGGAATTTTATGCAGCAGAAAGAAAGAAGGAGCTCCTACCCTTTGCAACATCATGGATGGAACTGGAAAGCATTATGCTGAGTGAAATAAGCCAGGCGGCAAAAGACAAATACCCTATGATGTCACCATTAAATAAGTGAGTCTTTAACATCATGAAATATCCTGTCGGTTTTCAAATTTCCCCAACTGTCTCTTATATGTTTTTATTTTTCACAGCTGGTTTGTTCAGATCAAAACCAAAACAAAGTTCAGGTGTTGAATTTGGTCCATAAGCTTTGTAAAGTCTTTTTGATCTACAGGTTCCCCTTCCCTTTTTTTTTCCCTTAACATCTGTTAAGAAACTAGATTTTTTTTTCCTATAGAATTTCTCACATTCTGGGTTTTGCTGATTGCATACCCAAGATGCTATTTAACACATTCTCACTTGTAAATCCTCTAAACTGTTAGTTAACCTATTACATGTAAAGATTTATTCAAATTCAGGGTCAATCTTTCTGAGGGGGAGAGGCAGGGTCACCTCACAGCAGGGGCTGCGTCCTCCTGTTGCATCACACCAGGAGGCACCTTGGAGTCTGGCTGTTTGTGCCTGTCTGGTTGTTTGTTAAGATTAGTCAGTGGGTTTGGTGCTGTCAGCTCACTCCATTTACTGTGAGGGAGGATCCCAAAGCCCCAGCATTTATTTATAAAAATTCTGCATTTATTCTTACATGTTTAAACTTTAGTCACCTTCAAAGTACTCTCCATTTGATGCAATACAACTATCAAGACATTTTTTTCCATTGCTCAAAACAGTTTTTGAATTCATCAATTTTGATGCCTTTTAGTGTTTCTGCTGGGTTTTTTGTTTGTTTGTTTGTTTGTTTGTTTGTTTGTTTCACCTCTTCCACATCAGCAAAACATTTTCCTCTGAGGACTTTTTTCATCTGGAGAAACAAAAATAAATCTCTTGGGGAGAGATGGGTGAATAGGAGGGTAGAACAAGGGGGTCATGACATTTTTCATCAAAAACTGCTGAACCCTCCATGCAGTGTGGGCAGATGCGTTATCATGGAAATGGGCAAACGTGTTGAAAAAAATCTTTAAAAAATTCACTCAAGCCAAAGCAGCCTCTCAGAACAACACCAGCTGGTACACTGATACAGATGGGTTCCTAGAACACTCACCTAGTGGGTGAAGCCTGTACTACAAGGGGCCTGTCCTCCAGAGGATAATTCCAATTTTGGGGGTGTCTTCACTCACATAATGTTCCTTACTAGCTTTTTGCTTAATGGTTTTAGCAGTTACTGATGGCTACTGCCTAGGTCCATTATTTCACTAAGAATTACCAAATGATGCTATTCTCATTTGATCATTTTGTCATGGGTTGAATTATATCCCCCCTAAATTAATATATTCAAACATTAACCCCAAGTATCTCAGAATGGGACCTTATTTGGTAATAGGGTCATTGTAGGTAGAATTGGTGAAGAGGAGGTCATCCTAGAGTAGGGTGAGCCCCTTATCCAGTGTGACTGGTGTTCTTACAGAAAAGGGAAATTTGGACACAGAGGCAGACGCACACACAGGGAAAGCACCACGTGGAGACTGGGTCGTGCTGCTGCCAGCCACAGTACTGCCAGAAGCTGGGAGAGGCCAGGAACAGATCTGCCCCTAGAGCCTTTCCGAGGGAGCATGGCCCTGCTGACATCTTGACCTTCCAGACTCCAGAACCAGGACACAATAAACTTCTATTGTTTAAGGTACTACAATTGTGGTTCTTTGTTATAGCCTTAGGAAACTAATACACATTGCTTCAAATTTTGGTGGGAGTTCTTGAAGGGAGAGGAAAGGACTTCTCTTCAACAAGTATTTGGTTATCCTGGGGTGCAGTTCATACAGGAAATGCAGGATTTATGTTTGGTTCTTTCTCTGGATTTACTAATTTTTAGAATATTGAATGGCTCCTTGGTGTCCTTCAGAGGTGACCAGTGAGGTTCACAAATTCAGTATTATCATGAACTACAGAGTTAAATATAATTGATATGTCTTAATCCATTGCAGTTACTAATCCTTTCAATATTCAAATTGCCCCACCTTTCACCAGAAACAGTTTCTTCCAGATGAC
This sequence comes from Sturnira hondurensis, assembly GCF_014824575.4. Classification (NCBI taxonomy): domain Eukaryota; kingdom Metazoa; phylum Chordata; class Mammalia; order Chiroptera; family Phyllostomidae; genus Sturnira; species Sturnira hondurensis. Next base: position 21,993,455 of record NW_028079044.1, read on the forward strand.
TTCTGAGTTCTTTGGAAGAATTTCCAATAGTTTGATGGCTTTCTTGCTTTTTCATACAGTAAGTTGTTCCTGGCTTATCTTGCCCCAGATCTACCATTTCTCCAAGGGCATATGGTTCTTTCTAGTGGGAAGTGACAATTAGAGGTCACAATCTGGCTGTTGGGGGCACTCATTGTTACCAAGTCAATTACTGTTTCTAGTCCTTTTCAGTGGACAAGGCTAGAAAAAAAAAAACATTTTAAGAGAAAATACATCATAACTTCATAATACTTATTTCTTTTACACCAAAAACTTAGTTCTTAGTCCTTAACTTTGTTCTAATAAATTATTTGTTTATCATACTATCTGTGCCTGTGTTATAATTTTATATATATGTATATGTATGTTAAAGTACAGAATAGTTTTTATATGTATGATAACTTCAAAATAACACAACCAATGCTATTACTAATGGTTGTACTGTTGGAAACAGTTTAAGTTTTCTTTGCAACCCTCTTAGTCTTTGGGATAGACAGATGGTGGTCCCCAGCTTATGGTGGTTTGACTTTAGATATTTCAAATTTATGATGGTGGGAAACCAATATACATTTAGTAGAAGCCGTACTTCAAGTTTTGAATTTGGTCTTTTCCCAGTCTAATGATATGTAGTAAGATACTGGTGATGCCATACAAAGTCAATGAGCCACAGTTCCTTATTAGCCCTTAGTCATGAGGGTAAGCAACCAATACTCTGCAGTGAACTGTGTGGCCAGTGTTTTCTAGATACTGTCTTCTAAGCCTATTTGAGTTAGGCTACTCAGTAGGCTCCTCAGTAGGTTAGGTATATTAAATGCATTTTTAACTTGTGATGTTTTCAATTCATAATGGCTTATCAGGACATAACGCCATCATATTCTGAGGAGCACCTGAACATATATCCTACAGAAGATGCACAATCTGATTACTAGCTCTTCAAGGTATCTGAAATACATGCTTAAGCCACTATATTTATATACCTTTGCATTGTTTTATTTTTCTTTAAACATTTTCGGGAAGTACGGTTTTCTTTTATTAACTGATAAAACTTTTTATTTCACTTTTGAATTTTTACACCTTTTCTGATCGTTCCATGTAGGGTGGAAATGAGAACTGTTTTAAAGAGGTACACAAATCTAGTACATCTAGATTTCCTTTTTTGCTATACAGTTTTCACAAGCACGGGTGTGCTTGCTAGGCAATAACCAGCGCAGAAGCAAACATGAGGCCAAATACTGGTAAGGAAGAGCAAAGTAAGAGAGAGCCACCAGATATACAGACAGTCTTGTTCCACATTCAGCACTGCATTTTCAAGTGCCAAGTATTTAACTGCACATTTTTGTTCAGCTAGAAAGGACGGATATTTTTTCTTTTTCTAGTTTGTTTTCATCAGTGCATGAATGTTTTTTTCTCATTCCAACAGATGGACAAACAGATGGGTACTGCAGCTGTGAGGAATGTTAAAGAGAGAGGGGAGATACTGCGAGACTGGTAGGCCTGGGTACTTTGGATCCTCCTCATGCATCTTCCCTGCATTATAGGGCCTTGTTTAAACATATCTGTGAACTTAGCTGGATGAGTCCAGTTGGGACATCTGGTGACAGGTACTAACAAGCATTATCAGGGCTGGATGTAATACAGGGAGAATCACAGATATTTAAAAATACTTTTTGGTTTATTTCTTGGTGTGACTGAATAGCAGCAACGGAGCTGAGAACTGGAGGAAGACAGAGCTATGGCGCTAGAAGCTCTTCTTGACTCTTTGAAGTAGGCCTACTCACCAAAGTGCTCCCCAGTTTCACTTCTTGTCCCCTCCAGTCCCTCATCCCTGCCCATAGAGTATTAAACCATAAACAAAAGACAAATATAGACTTCCAGAAGAAAAAAGGTAAAGAAGCAGAAGGACCTAAATTTAAAGAGTAAGGGGTGTGGGGGTGGAGAGTAGGGGGAGAGAAAGGAACAATCAAAAAGAGGAGTGTGAAAGAATGTTTAGATTTCAAAGTTTAAAAGCCCCAAGCTAGGAAGAACCTAGACTGAGTATTCCTCATGCGAAAGGCAACCTCTGCAAAACATGTTTCTTCAAGGTACCCAGGAGACAGCTAAGGCCTTTCATAAGAGACATGGCTTTCTTTCTTCTTTAGCTCGTGGTTACAAGAAAAAAGATTCCGCGACTACAGCACAAGTCACAGATCAGTGACTTTTTGGTCAGGGTTTTAGTCACAAGTGTTATGATTATATGAGCACTGGACCTCCTCATGGTGTTATAACCAGTTATCTGCAACAAAGAATTTCAATTTTAGACTTTGAGTTTCCTTAGAGAAAAACACTGAATATCTGAGGTCATGAACTTTTGAGTGGAAATGGTCCGAACTTGGTCAAGTGTCTATAAACCCTGAACAACAGGCAGAATTGTGAACAAACACAAATACAAAATAATACATGTCTCATGCCAAGTCCCAGCATCATGATATAATCTCTATAATTTTCTCTACTTTTTGAAATCCTCACCCAAGGATATGTTTATTGCTTTTAGAGGGAGAGAAGAAGGGAGAGAGAGAGAAACATCAATCAGTTGCCTCCCACATGTGCCCTGACTAGAGACTGAAACTTCGACCTTTTGGTGCCGGGGACAGTACTCCAACCAACTGAGCCACCTGGCCAGGGCTCTGTGACTTTCTGTACAACTTTACAATGGACCTGTATTTCAGTGACTGTTTTGATATCAGATTAGAGTTTTTCAACAGTTATAGATAATTGAGGTCTCTTTTTTCCCTACCACTAAGAGTTCTGCTGAATCACAAAACCCCATTATCACAGTGTTCAGTTGTTTTTTTTTAAATTAAGTGCTCAGTAATGCTGTCGATGTTAAAAATAAAAACTTCAGACTGCCACATATACCTACTATTTATCCCATGGACCATTTTTGCTAGGTTGAGGCTGTGAAAAAAAATTTAAAAGTTGACATACAATTCTCTTTTTTAATCACTCAAAGGGATATATGTGGAAGGTAGAGTGACATTGAACAGGTAAGAAAACATGATAGATATTAGTTTTCTCCCTCCCCTGTATTTCCTTCATTTTCCTGATGTTCCACATCCAGAGGGAGACAGTCCCTACGCAACTGCATGATCCGGGTGCTGTCTGTGTACGGCTCTTCATTCATTGTTTTCAATTCAGCCATTGCTTCATCCAGCGCCATTTTTGCAGGGTGCTGCCTTCTTAGAAGTGTTTGGAATTTCATAGTAAAGACTGAGAAATTCAGTTTCTTCAGGCCAGGCCAGGTTGAACTGGGTGTGGAAGCTGCATACCTTTCTTACTAACTCCAAATGTCTCCTGGTAAGCCTGCCAAGACTTTGCCACAGTGGTTTGCTTACTGTCTCCAGATGCCACCTCAGAAGGACATCTAAAACAATCTCCTTTCATTTTCAAGTTGAACACCTCCCTTTCTGGTTGTGCAGCATTGGAAATGAGGTAGTTGTCCAACGCCTCCAGAACATCATTGCAGCTGTCCAGCAGTTCTGACTCTGTGCTCAGCCTACCTGCTGCTGCTTTTCTTTTCTCCGTTTTCTGTTTGGTGCTGTAGAGTACACGCCAGGAAGAGCATTCTTGCAAGAGACAGAGTGCAGGTCTCTGTCTTCACTGGAGAGTTCATGCCCCTGTTCCGCACCAGCCTTCCTGGCTGTGCCCGCATCATCATAATGCTTAGCCTGCTCAGGAGTCTGGCCTTCTGTGCCAGCTCCGTTTTACCTGCTGTCATTCTTACAGGAGAACTGAGGGGCAAGGGGTGATCTTCCCACCCAGACCCACTCGGGGGTCAGCGCGGTGTGGCTGCTGCTCCACTTCCACTTATAGTTTTCTTTTTTGATTAAATTTTGTCTTATAAGACATTCAGCTGACACAAAAGCCTAATCTATAAAATAAAGTCCATTCAGATAGTCTGGCTTATACTGTCTTCATCATCACCTGTTCCTTCCCTCCCACATACTTAACAATTTTTATTAGTTTTGGTCTCCCCTCACATTACACATGTTAAATAGTAGGCATATGTACATTTCTCCCACATTTTAAGATGTAATATATCATGCTACCCCCATTATTCTTCACTTTGATTTTTAGCAATATATTTTAAAGGTCTCTCTATAGTAGGATGTAGTAGCAATGACCCTCATTTTTGTTTTTTATTATTTTATTTTATTTTTTATAATGCATGGTTATCCATTGTGTGGATTTGACTAAGCCAAGGTTTCTTCATCTAGTCCTGTAGTGGTAAACACTTGTGTTGTTTTTCTAGTCTTTAGATATCACAACAAATACTGTAATAAACAGCTTTGTACATAAATCTTATTTTATTTTTGCCAGCCTATCTTAAAGAGATTTTGCCAGGAATGGATTTGCTAGGTCAAAGAGCTAAAAGCATAGGTCATTTTGTTGAACGTTGCCAAATCTCCCTTCCACACACCCCCCCCCCCCACCCCCCAGACCAGTAACTTGACCAGTCCGCATTCAGGGCGGCAACACCTGGGAATGCCTGTTGTCCCACAGCCTCCACCAGAGGGTATCTGTCAAGCCTCCACCAGAGGGTATCTATCAACCCTCTGATGTTTGTCAACAGATGAAATGATTGCAACAGATGAAAGTAGTGTGTTATTTATATCTAATTTCCATTTTTCTTACTCATTAGTTTTAAAGGGGGAACACAAGTAGAAACATGAGAATTTTATAGATTTGGTGGGAAGTAAATGCTTGTCCCTGCGGAGTCTATGCTCCATGAGGGTAGAACAGTGGCTGTTTTGCTCATTTCTTGTACTTTCAAGGCTGAGCCCAGTGTCTGACACGAACGAGGCATTCGCCAATGTATAATAAAAATAAATGAATTAATTAAAGGATGAATAAACAACAGAAACTACCCTTTTTGCCCATTTCATAACTGCATTGAGGTATATTCAACCTTCCCTCTTCCTCTTACTGTCTCCGATCTCAGACCTGTAATTAAGGAAGCCATTTGGAAGCCTAAATTATAATTGTGAGTTTTAAAAAGAAGAGGAAGAAGTCAAAGCATGGGTTTGCCTAATGTCATGTCCATATGGTTAATAAGTTGTGCCCATGTAGGTAAGAGGTGGTAGTAAAGTACAGTGAAAAATATTGACAGATACTGGGACAACTAGCTTAGCCAAGTGAGCCTTAGCACTGAAATGATGATTTGCTTGTTTAAGAACAACCTCCATGCCATTCACAGACTCTTCGACTTGATAGCACTCCTTGACTTTAAGTACCCAGTGAAGCCCAGAGTTCCATGCAGCATTCCTGATGTTTATCCAGCCTCTGCCTGGCCATCTCAGAGAACAAGGAGCAGTCCTTGCTACTTTTGAATGGACTAAGTCTAAAGGTTCTTTGATACACAAGTCTACAGATAAAATACTGTATTTTGCCCATGTATACCACACATCCATGTTTTTGGCCCAAACTTTCAGGAAAAAAATCTTTCATTTAAATTTTTTAATTCAATTTTTATTTATTTATATTTAAAACCAAAACAGATTATCATATTCCAGGCTATTATTTTGCATACAGATATTGTTATTGCTTTTTAGAGTTACACTTTTAACACATAGCATAAATAAAAGAATTAAAAACATTTATATGGATATGGAATTAGTATTACACATGTATAATGCACATCCTTGTTTTTCCCTCAAAAATTTAGACAAGCCCTGGCTGGTGTAGCTCAGTGGATTGAGCGTGGGCCTGTGAACCACAGGATCGTGGTTTGATTCCCAGTCAGGGCACATGCCTGGGTTGCAGGCCAGTTCCCAGCAGGGGACTCACGAGAGACAACCATACATTGATATTTCTCTCCTTCTCTCCTTCCCTTCTCCTCCAAAGATAAATAAGTAAAATCTTTAGAAAAATTTTAGACAAAAAAATGTACACTACATGTGGCAAAATACAGTAGCAATCCTGCCATTTATATGTTATCATCCCCCACCCCACCCAACAATTTCAGTTGCCTTTACCCTTTCTTTAAATGACATGACCCTTCATATGGAAACTCACTCTTAAATGCCTTCCCAGCTAGGCATTATCCACCCATTCAAAGTTACATTCCTTGACTATGTCAACATTAAAAATTTCCATGAAAAGTCTATGACATTTAATGAAAAAGTCATAGACACAGTAAAAAGGCAAATGACAAGTCAGAAGAATATATTTAAAATATCTAAACCTGACATGGTTCAAATATAGAAATTGTACAGAAAAATTTTGCAAATCAATTTTTCAAAATACCAATCGATAAATGGGCAAGAAAAATGATGAATAGGTGATTCACAAAAGAGAAAACCCAAATCATAAGCAAATGGAGAAATGCCGTTACTCATTTAATTAGAAATATAAAATAAAAACTATAGTGAGCTATGACTTTATCCCCATTGAGCTGCAAGCTGGATGACAGCACGTCATGGCTGAGCTGAGTGGATACAGGACCCTCATGTGATGCTGATGGGAGTGTCAATGAGGGCAGCCCTTCTTTAGAGCCACCCAGCAGTTCTTGGTCAAATTCACTTACCACATACCCAGAAGTCCATTCTGGGAATGCCTCCAGAGAAGTTCTCACACTGGTCTCCGAGGGAAGATGCATGAAGATCCTTGTCATAGCCTTGATTGGAGGTACTCCCACACCGGGAGTACTTAATGTACTCCCACATTAAGGCTGAATGTGTTTGCTGAGTGAATAAAGAGATGAATATATGAATGAGAAAATGAATGGGTTTTTTCATTTAAAAAACCTTTTAATCTGTGCTGTTGATTCATTAACATGGAACTTGTTGTCAACAGCACTGTAATGCATGCCTGAAGGAAGCTCATGTAACAGATTTTACTGGAAGGCACATGTCAGTCTTTGTACACTTAGGAACACAAGACAGCCCTTTAGCACCAAGCCTTGGGGGTCATTTTAAACAGCTGCAAAATGGTCACTTATTAATCGTAGGAGAACTGGAACAAGAAAACAGAGTTTTACCTTCGTCCTTCTCAGCTGACCACACATGAGTAGTTAGTTACTCAAATTTGTCATTGCTCTGAGTAGGTATGTGAATGACAACGAAAGTTCCTTGAGTATTGATTTGGAGGTCATACTTAAATTCTAGTGAGTGGATGAATTTGCAAATGCGGACTACCCAACCCAAATAATGAGGGTTGGTTATGTACTCAACAACCTGGTTAGTTCTCACCACTTAGAACCGAATAAAGAAAGCAAGAAAGAGAATCAGATACTAATAGTACAATACTGCTTATGTAAAAGTGTAGACAAGGCAGCAATTGTTGCTTTTCAAGAACTCACACAACTCAATGATTACACATTAAACTCATTCCAATGATTGCCTCCTAGGTGAGGGAGAACAAAAGGAAGAAATAAATGAATCAGCAAATATAAGGAGGGGCGGCAGTGCCAGGAGCTGAGTGTGATGAACTCACTGCTCTCCGCAAGTGCCCTTCCCTTTGTGCCACCTTTACTCCCATCACTCTCTCACATCTCCCACGGAGGCCTGGGATTTCTGCTTTGTGTTAATCAGCTTAACAATAACCCACAACTTTCAGACCAACTTCACTTTATGGACTTTTCCTTCTGCAGGCTGAGATCCCTGAGGGCAGAAACTCTATCCATTCATTCATTCATTCATTCATTCATTCATTTATATTTCTATCTCTTTCCAAAGAGGATTTGAGGCCACTGCCTATTAAGGCTGAATGTGTTTGCTGAGTGAATAAAGATATGAATATATGAATGAGAAAATGAATGGGTAATTTCTAGACCTTTTCTATCACATCCTGGTCTCCTCAAGATAAGTCCCAGTATTACAAAGGGTAGGGGTTGGGGCAGCAGTGTTGAGCACAAGAAGTTCTTCTGCCCCTTGAATGAGGTACTTCCAACTGATATACAAACAAGCATTGCATTTGCTTTTGGACTGTTACTGATGATGTGTATTCAGTTTGTCACAGACCAGACCTTCCCTATCTTTTTCATATGAACCCATTGCTATTGTGCATTGAAGTGGCTGACATTTTTTTACCTGCTGGATATTAATCTTTTAGACAGATGGATAGGTAGGTAGATAGATAGATAGATAGATAGACGCAGACAATGGATAGATGATAGATAAGAGATTATAAATGGATAAATAAGCAGGTGGATGATGGATGGGTGGATGGATGGATGGATGGATGGGTGAATGGATAGATAGACAGACTTATTTAGCTTCAACCCATCAATTCAGAATAATAAATTAATTTAAATCTTGTTGCTACCCTCTGACGTATTGGTCCTTCCTCCCAGGTCTGTGTCACCTTAAAGTTTGTAAGAAAGACCAGGATGACAAAACAATCTTGAAATAGGCCACATCTTGCATTTAAGAATGTCTGTCTCTATAGAGAGGAATGTCAATCTTCTGTTACTATGACTGAATTTCCCTTTCTCCATTTCTCATTTTTATCCTAAAGAGATCAAGAGAAATTTGTAAAATAACCCCCACCTCCAGAAATCCAGATGTGCTTTCTCTCTGTGAAATCCTTGGACCTACCAGCATGATTTTGCATTACTGAACCATGGACTTGGAAACATATGTTAGATGTTGTACAACTCAGTACATCACTGATGGGGAAATAGAAAGTAAGAGTACCCACATGAGTACTCTCAATGAGTACTTATACAAGTCCCCACAGGAATAGTCACAAGTACTAACAGTACCCGCACAAGTACTCATGTGAGTGCTCATACATCCAGGGCAGAGAAGTGGTTGGTGACAGCATTTTGCTCAAAGCCTAGGCTCCTGATTCCACACACAAGGAGGTTTACAAAATGTGCCGCCACTTCAAGAGAGACCATGACTACTCCTAGTCATTGCCCCTTATTTTCACTCACATCTGTCACATAAATCTACTCCGGGACACTATTGAGACTTCATGTGACACGGAGAGGCTGAAGCCCAAGGAATGAACATCAAGGGCTTTAACTAAGTGAAGTCTCTGGACTAGACATATTATTTTTCAGGATAGAAAAAGATCCATCTGTGTGATCTTGTAAACATAATGGACAGTCTTTTTGGAAAAGTCTGAAAATGATTTCTGGAGAGATTAAAATTGAGTGGACTTTTTTGAGGAATGGGAAAAATTTTGATAGCGAGAAAGAAAGTCCCTTAAAATTGGAGAAATTTGAGCAGCAGCACAGCATTGAGAATCTATGTTCAAGACAAGTACAAAGGGCAAAAGGATGATATTGGCTCACCTCACTGGAAAGGCCAGGGGTCTAGCAGGACAGCTAGATCCAGAGACTATGAAGATATTGCAGGCACATTTCTTCCCATCTCTCAGCTCTGCTTAAGTGCCATGTCCTTCCTCAGGAAGGTTCTCCCAGAGACTGGTGACAACTATCATGAGTCTAGTAGAGATAGAAGGTTTTGTTTTTGTTTTTGTTTTTTGGGTTTTTTGCTAATAATTCCAGAATTGTCCCCAGAAATGTTCTCAATGCCCCCCTGAATAGGCTTGCCAGATTTAGTTAATAAAAATACAGAAAGGCCCACTAAATTAGAATTTAAGATAAATAATGAAAAATTTCTTAGTATAAGTATATTCCATATAATTTAGAGGCTATATACAAGAAATTATCCAAATTTAACTTTCAATCAGATTAAACAAGCATTCTATATTTTGTCTGAAAACCCTCTCTCTTCACCAGTCCATGTAGCCAGGCAGATGAAGAGCATATCTGGTCCACTTTGGGACACATGTCCATACTGTGGATCCCAGGAGTGAGGTCTCCCCATTCCAACCCCATGGACTGGGAGTAGGGGATGGTCACTGACCAGATGCTTTGCCACAGAGGGGTTGCATGTAAGGCAGACAAAACAACAGATGCTCCTTGTAACTTACTCCATGAACAGCAAGAAGACCAAGATAAAGAGAAAATGGGGCTCAAACAAATGAGTCTTGCTCTCATTTGTTACCTTCATTATTGGGAGTGTTACTCCCAATAATGTTGGGACTTTCCCATCTGATTTTTCTGGATCCCCTGCTACATGCCCACTAGTCTGTAAGCTCCTAGAGAAAAGGTCTGTGTGCTTCCTGTTCATCATTGCACCCTCCTTGCCAGGCACATGGAAGAATCTCAATGAAAATTAATTGAATGGCTGATGAATGAAGCATTACGTGCTCTTTATACTTATTCCCTTGGCAAATTTAATTATTTCCATTAGATAGGATTCTCTGAAATAGAACTTCAGAATGACTTTATATGCACACTGAGGATTCTTTCATAACAACAGCAATGCTAACCTGCTGTTCTATGGTGCTGTATACTGTGTATCTTCAGCTCTCACTCAATGTTTTTTGAAAAACTCATAAGTTCCATGTGATAATGTCTCTGCAAGAAAGAAGAGTGTTGTTCCATTTTACATGTAAGGGAGCTGAATCACCACTGGCTGAGTCATTCCATCAAGATTACTAATGGAGGGGGCAGAACCTGGCAGTTTAGGAGCCCCATTTTGAGCTTGTTCATATTCCTGAGAATTCTGTGTGTTTAGAATCACACTTGTATTTGGTCTCCAAAAACTCAGTATTTCAGCTTAGAGAAATAGCTGAGTGTTCTATTAAAATATAGGAGTATTTTCTGAAGACAGATTTAAAGCACAAAGGAAAGGGAATTAGAGGAGAAGTCAGCAGACTAGGGACTCAGTCCTGGCCCTACCTGCCCTACCTGTCATCTCAGGTTTCCTCCTGAGACAGACTGGGGACAAGAGTTCTCTACCTGGTGACAGCTGAGGGCCCACGTGCACCTGACACTTCACAAAGTGTCTCAATACCATCCTAGGCCAGAAGTCTCCCTGGGACCACACAGGGATCCTGTCTCAGGGGCAGCATTCACATCATGGTCATCACAGATTATAGTCACTTTCTGACTAATGGAAATAAAAGGTCTTGGGGAACAAGCATCTTGTTCTCCTTTGCCCCAAAGCTTCATATGTGCCCCAAAGCCCTCTTTGTCCTGGTAAGGTGTTATAATTCCCATTTTCCTCAGAAGGAAATTTTGACTCATTAGTTTTTTTTTTTTTTTAATCAATGTAAAATAGAGTAACTGGCAGGCCCAGGATTTAGAGCTAGAGTAATCTGGCTCCAAAGTCCTGAGCTCATTCCACTGCTCCAGACCTGCTTCTCAAATAAATTGTGGGAGGGGAATGAGGTGGTGTGGGTGAACATGGTGGGTATTCCCTAGAACACCATACAAAGGGGGAAATGATTGTTACCATTCACCTCAGAACAGTAAGGTTGATGTTACCACTAGCTTCTTCTGATGGAGGGTGAGCCATCATGCTACACGGCCTTTGAAAAGTGCCTCATTTGCTTTGGTAGCCATGGCAGAAGTGTGCACAATAACTACTAGGATGGCAGACAACTGAGGCCATATCTGAGTCAGATAACATCAACAGAAGACGATTGATGGCCACAGCTGGTTCTGTACATGAATGAGTACTACGTCGAAGACAGTCATACATATTTGCTCTACTCCTGTCTCTTCAGGTCCCATATCTTTGGGGACCGTAAAGGTCTTAGGTGTTCAGCTATTCAGTTTTGGTGGCCCCTTGTTCCTCTCTGCCTCTCCTTCACAGTGTTCCAGTTCCTGCTTCTCCATCCTGGCCACCCACACTCCAGTGCTCCTGCTGCTCACATGTTCTGCCCACCACAGGGGTGCTCCAAGCCTGTTCCCTAAGTCATTCTGGGTCTTTCAAATTAAGACTTAGAAACTCCACAAGCCATTGGCATTTCTTTTATGTGCAAGGACTTCAAGCCTGTAAGCGATATTCACTAATAGTTCTCCCTAAGTGACTCAGACACAGAATGTGGGGAGACATCAGAGGGTCAGCTTCTGCCTGCAGCAGAATCTGCTGCCGAATCCCAGAAACTAAAGTGATGACCCCTCACCTGATTCTGGTCAACAGTTGTCAACTTTAGCAGGCTGACCATCACTCAAAGCTGAAGGTCAGGACAAGGGATATGGCCATAGGCAGTCCTGACGGTTGCACACAGTTTGAAAGTGGAATCCCACATCCAGATTCAAGCAGACAGGGCTGCAGGACATGACCCTACAGCAGCATACCTGTGCCTGCACATAGTGGGTGTGTGATGAATGGCTGTGGAACTGAATGCTCCAGATGCAATAAAAAGGGGGCTATTATCAAAGAAACCCTATCCATTCTGAATCATACAACAGAAAAGGGAGTTTATTTTGAATTTTCAGGGCCACTTTCAGGAGCCAGTGAACTTGAGAACAAGACATTGTACAGTCCCAGCTCCACTGTGGCTCTAATCAGTCCTTGGGTCCCCTTCTTAGTAACTCAGAGGAACTAGAGCTCATGGTCTCCAAACTAATCCTGCATGCTGTCACACAGGGTTTAAAGTTGTTAAAAAATACACACATATGTGCATATTGATATTTTCCTTTGTAAAGTAGTGCAATTAAGCCCTTCAAACAATTCTCACAAAAAGATATTTGAAGTAACCCAATGGCTTTTGTTTTAGCACACTGTGGTGGAGGCATGGTGGCCTGGTGGACAGGCCCATGAGCAAAGAACCAGACATCTGCCTTCTAGCACCCTCTCTTGGACCAACTAACTTCATGTTGTGCAAGTACCTCACACCTCTGAGTCTCATTTTTCTCATCTACAAAACTAAGAAGGGTTGGATTACAAGAGCTCTGAGGGTAGTTATTGCTGATTTTATTTATAAGTGGGACCCTCAAAAATGATGTGACTGGGTTTTGAGAGCAGGGTCCCCATCCTCCTTCCTCCAAAGTTAGTAGTGAAGCAGCCCCCTGGTTGAGCACCCAGGCTATGTAAGAACTGGGCTAAGCGCTGTGGGAATAAACCAGGACCCAAGGGTGTGCAGAGGAGAGGTTCCTAGGAACCACCAGAAGTTTTTTTTATTTTTATTGATTGTTGCCTGAGCAGTTCTGAGCTGGGGTGACCCTCCTCTGGCACAGTCTGGGACCTCTAGTTTCCTGACTCACGCAAGAAAGAGTTCAAGAATGAGTGTAAGTAAGAGCAAAAGTGAGTTTCATTTGTGTAGAGAAAAAGAGGCTAGGATGCGGGTTCCTGGAACAAGATCAGTGGGTAAGCCCGGGAGGAGCTGCTGCCAGCCACTGCTCCCAGGTTGCAAGTCTCACAGGGCTCCACTGCGAAAGCTCACATGTCTGGGTGAACATGAGCAAACTCAAGAGTGAGTTGCACATTGGGTCAGTCTGTCCTTGGAATTTTAAGTATTTCCAAGGGTGGGTTGTTTCTAAACTTTATGGCACCAAATTCTGACTCCACCTTAGGGATGGAGTCTTGTTTCTATATGGTCTATTCCAGAAGTGTCATGGTGTTCATCCTCCTCAGGCCCTCCCTTCTTCCTGCGGTATCAGTTTTCACTACAATGATGGTCTAATGAGCTTTGGGGCGTTCTCTGGTCAATTTTTCCTCCATCTTGGATTGATCTGGTGTTAGCCAGTCTTTGTTGTGTACTTTTGTGACCACTGCAGGAGTCTTCTGCCATGAACTGTTTCCCTTTGGTCACATGAGGAGGTGTGGGCTCTGGTGAGAGGACCCAGCTGCTTATCAGCCTGAGATGTCCACTGTTCCTACTTCCTCATTCCACCTATCGGGATTTTTTCCTCACTTATTTCTATCCTATCTCAATGTACAAGCCAGTTCCTGCCTCAAAGTAAAGTATCATAATGGAAGAAACAAGTTTTGGAGGTCAAAGAAGGGACAGACCCAGCCCTGATGCTTCAGTTACTTCCTGGTCCAGAACAATGGAGAAAGGGGATATTTCCTGAATATGCCTGCTTTCCCAGATGGAGCTGAAATTCTTTGTAACATGCCATATTCCAATGAGGAAGATGATGTTGCTGAAATAAAGGCACACAACACCTCTAAACTGGGAATATGGAGATGTAATGAAAAGGTTTGAAATTCCAAAGTAAAATCAGAGACCAAACAGGAGCAGAGAGTCCAGAGAGCAACCGGGGAGGCAATGAGGGACATTTTGAGAAGAAGGAGCAGACGTGAGGGAGCTGAGTCCTGTGAGGCTCAGACACTGTCTCCCTGCTTCCAGTTAAATGTCCTGAGTGAGGGAACTTCCTTGAGACCCTAAAGGCAAACAAGAGGAAAAAGAAGTGGGTGTCTTAGGTTTATTCCCCAAGTGCTGCTGCTAAGGGAAACCCTGAGCAGGGGAGATGCCTGGGGAAGGAGGGGCACAGAGAGACCACCAGCCTTCCCAACTCTGTTATTCACAAGGGCCACCCAAGGGAGCAGCCTCCCTTGTCATCAGCTCTAATGTGGCATTCTTATTTTTAAAAGACTTCAAAATACTATTTTTACCCAGAGCACATTTTTTTCTTCCAAAGGAACAAAAGGATCACAACCCACATACTCCTCAAGCAAGCAACCCTGAGAAAAGGCAGGGCTCAGATTTACATACTGAGGGCGGCTCTACCCTCACATCCCCACCCTCTCCTCAATCCCAATAAACAACAGCAAAAGGAATGCCATGGACTTAGTACTATCAACCCTCCTGAAAAACACAAGCAAAGATAGTACAAGTGATGAATGATGGAGCTTCATAGCCAATGCAATTGTCAGTTATAGTTTGGGCGGTTGACAATTAGTGTTGGAGTCTCAGAATGGGAGGGGTGCGCGCTCTCTCTCTCTGTCTCTGTCTCTTTCTCTTTCTCTCTCTCTCCCCTTCTCTCTCTGTCTCTCTCACTCACACACACATACACACACACACATGCCACAGCCGTGTAGCCTGGTTTATTTCACCACAAAAAAAATCTGTTTTGCTCTTTCATATTTTATATTTCCAGTATTCCAGAAAATTTTTGAGAGAGGTAATTAAGTATTGGGGTTTTCAAGAGTTTAGGAAAAGCTAAAACTTCCTCACACTTTTTTTCTTGTCTTCCTTTTTCTCCAAAAGAATCTTGTTCAAAAACATCAATGCGGTATTTTTCTTGTCTTCTCATGGCCAGATTAGAGTTTGATATTGGAAGTACTTATCTCTGATGAGTCTGTGTGTGTGAGAGAGAGAGAGAGAAGGAGAGAGAGAGAGAAAGGGAGACAAAGGGATGTAACTATATGTATTTGGGTTTAAGGAAAAAAATCTGCTGAAAACCACACAACAGCCCACAGTCTGTCTTAACTTTCTGAATCTCTTTTAAAATGGAAAATATTAAGAATATTACTCATACATTCATTTTTTAACTGGAAGGCAAAGAGGGAGCAATGATTCATTCCAGCACCAAGACTGAGAACAAACCAGGGCAGGAATGACTTCTCTCAGGCCTTTGAACTCTGGGTGAAGACTTGGTGTCCTCAGTGGGAGAAGCTTGTGGGGCATCCCCACTCCCCAGGCTGGTTCAGGTCTCACTGCCACCCTGGTTGCCTGCCCCTGCTCTCCTGGTAGATGGTGGATGGTGCTCAGCTTGGACCTTGCACCTGAAATTGGGTGTCATGGCTGTGCGTAGGGTGCTCTCCAGGCACCTGCTTGATGCATCCTGGGAGGTCCTCTCAAAGGTCACAGAAACCTGGGGCTGTGAGGATCGGAGCCACCATCCTCTGATAAATGTCGCAGTCCTCAGTACCACTTTCCTCCCGCGCCATCCCGGATGCTCCCACAGCACTTAAGAAACAGAGACAAAAAAAGGCACTGGAAATGCAAGGAGAAAAAAAGTACAGTTTAAGAAAAAAACATTATCAGGTATTTGCTGCAGAGGAAAAAATATCTAGGTAATGGTCCTTGGAGCACCTGATAACATTTTTGTAAAGAAAGGTCTATCTACAAGAGGAATATTAAACAGATCTGTCAGTCCCAGGCAAAGTAGGTTTGCTAAATACACGGACAATTAATAACCCAAAAGATAAACACCACTCAGAGAAGAACTGCTAAAAGGCTGGCATTTTAAAAGAAGGTTTTTACCTTAGGAAAGAGAAAATGAAGTTGAAGAATCAAGTATCATGTAAGAAATATTCCCTTCCCAGGTTCTAGCTCCAAGTGCCAGATTCTGCCAGCCCTATATAATTACAAAGTAATGTGATTTCAAACAAAGTCTTCTAGCAATACACCAAACCCATAGATCTGAGATACTTGCTTATTTGTTATTTGTTCATAGCCAAAGACAATTAAGCTAGAGTTCAACCTCAAGTTCATCAGCACACTTACTAACTGTGGTTTTGGTTTGTAAATTTATTCCTGATGTTAACTATTTAAGTAGGAGCTTCTTTCTGACCATTTCCAATCAGGAACTACTGATTTTCATAAAGGTGTTCTGATATCTACAAAAGCTTCTTTTTCCAGTTGCAAGTGGAGGAGGGCCTCCTCCAAGCCTGTGGGCTGCATCCCAGAATATCATGGGCCCATCTTCCCATTGGCTGACCTGCGTCCTTCACTGCACAGCCTCCTCTCCATCCTGGGAGTGCCCTTGATGCAAAATTATTCCTTGTCACCACAGTGTAGCTAGAACAGTCTTCATCCCAACCCCTGGGAAGCAGAAGGTAGGTGTGAGGCATCTTTATTTGTCTTGGCTTTCACCATCCCTTCTCCCAAACTGTCCAGTGGTGAGCTGGGCCCCCTGTCCCTCTGACATTTTTCTTTTTGGCAGGCTTGGACAGCAGGAGTGGACTAGAGAAGGGAGCTACTCCCCTTCCCAGCTTCAGTCTGTCTCATGCCCTCTGGCCCCGATCCCTGTGCCTTCTCCAGGAGGTGCAAATTACCCACACCAGAATCTGGGGCCAGGCGGGATTCCCTCCTTCTTCTGCCTCTAGAACCAGGAAGAGACACCCTGTGGCCTTAACTTGCAGGCAAGCCATGTTGCCCAAGTCCTTGCTTTCCTACCCCTACCACCCCTGTGATGGTCTCCACACTGCCTTTGGGGTTTCGAACATTGGCCCCATCTGGCCCTTCAATCCCCCTACTACAATACCCTCTGCCTAACTACCACCTGGAGGCTGGGTGCCCCCAAGCCTCACCCCCTCCAGGGCTGTTTACCCCCTTCCTGAGAGCAAAGCACTGCTTCCCTGTCTGCACCTTCACAGTTTGTCCCAGGGAAACCCTATCTGCCTGACATTCGGGTCTCGACCTCAGCTTGAGGTCCCTATCACTGTGCTCTTCACTTTGAGGGGACTCTTTTTCTTTATTCTGGAATTCCTAAGGCTATGCATTTCTCAGAACAATCCCGGCAGTGTGCTTTGCCATGCTCAGCTGTACGTCTGGAACCAGCTGTTGCTCTGAAGTTTGATGACTTTCCCTGACTCAGCCTGAGGAGCATCCATCTCATTTCCTCTCTGCTTGCCTGCCATGGGACATGGGGAGCCACGGGGCTAGAGTTAGGACACGTCAGTGTAGCCCAAGACTGGGAAGTAAAGGCCCAGCCACATGGCCATTTCAGAGGTCAAACTCCAGGCTCTATGAGCCTCCTCCAAATTTCTGCAGTAGCAGTATCCTGGGATGTTCCCAGACTAGCTAGCAAGGGGCCAACAATGAGGCCACCGGGCTAGCATGCTGGTCTCAATGTGCTTCCTCTGGCAGCACTGACATTCACATCTGGTGCTCGGGATGACCCGCTGCACGAGTCCTTTCATATTCACTCCTCAGTAGAACAGGTTCCCCTTTCCATTGTGAAAGAGATGATACAGCAGTGTTCCAATTAACAGGACCATCACTGTTGTCCATGGCAACAGAGCTGTGTCAGATACGCTGTTTGGTAAGTAGTGTGTGTTTGACCTCTGTGCTGTGGGCTCATTGCACCTGGGGTGGGGCTGGCTCCTCTCCCAGTGGACCTGAATGTCCACATGGAATCTTGGCCAGCACTCACAGAGAAAGAACCTCAGAACACTTGCAATCATGAAAAGGGAAGAAGGGGAACTGGCTGTTATGAGTATTTACTAAGTGCCAAGTTAAGGTCTTACATGTGTCCTCAGGTATAGTGCAGAGCTGCTTAACAATGGGATATAGTCTGAGAAATGTGTCATTAGGCAATTTTCTCATTGTGCAAACATAGAAGCACTTACACAAACCTAGATGGCGTAGCCCACTACTGTAATTGTATGTGCTATACTTGTATAGAACTGGCTGGGCAGTAGGTCTGTTTACACTAGCATCACCACAAACACCTGAGCAATAGAGATTGGATTACCACATTAGTATGGCTATGACATCACTAGGCAATGGGAATTTTCAGCTCCATTGTAATCTTACGGGACCACTGTCCTATATGTGGTTTGTTGTTGAGTGTGACATCATTATATGGCTACATGATTCTAATCATTTGGCCCCCCTGAACAATCCTCTGTGGTAAATATGCTTAGCTCATGTCACAGATGAGAAACCCAAGGTTCAGGAATAATCCAGTATCCAATCCAAGGGTTCAGGGCTGACTCTGCATTTCCCAGTTATAGAACCAGGTCCATCAGAGTCGAGTGGCCACAACACCCTACCAAACCTACCATGAGCCAAGACACTTGCATGGGCATGGGGCTCTTGTCTTTACTTCTCCCCCAGCTCCAGTGCTCCAATTGTGCAGGGGTTTCCAAAGGCCAGTTATTATCAAGGGTTAGAAGATACCTAATTTCCTCACATGGCAGGCACCGTAACTTAGATGCAGCAGGAACTTTATTACAAACAGAGACTTCAAACCACAGGTGTTGCCAAGGGGAGGTTAAAAATGAGGAAGTGGACATGCTGTAGAAGCCAGGAGAACCTGGGAGAATTCTGGAGGCCTCTGGAGCCAGCCAGATGGTTATTATGGCTCTGCACTTCCCAGTACTGAACAGATGGCATCACAGAGCATGCCTGTGAAAAGAGTGGAGTCACACTGGAGAATGTGGCCCGCAGTGCATGGACATCCTGGTTTGAGGCAATAGCAATTAGGCCAGAAATGGTAGGGTTAAGAATAGCAGAAAAATGCAATGTTTGCACTCTAACCCCAGGACTCAACTTTGCCCATTTTCAGGCAGAGCTATGAGCAGACCGCTACACCAGGAAATACTGGAACAGGGCTGATCTGGCTGGACAGAGAAGCTGGCATCATGAGTCAGCCCCAGAACCAGGATGGCTAACCCAGATAGAGGACAGAGAAAGGGGCAAAAGCAGAATCACTCCCCAGGCACCTCATGAGGGGTTTCGGCAGGAGAGCAATGGCACAGTCCAAGTGGAACCAGGGAGGCTTTAATCAGGCTCTTTACCAAGATGTGAGTGGTGAAGGAGCATGAAATTCAAGTATTGCCCACATTGGGAGGTCAATGTAAGTGTTTTGGTGGAAGATGCTCAGAAATGCAGAGGTTGGGGGAAGAGTACAGCCACTGCCAATGGCAGCCCACCCATGGGGAGGGAACAACACCCAGATCTCCCCTCTCCCCCTCCTAGCTCCTGACAGTGCCTCCCATGGGCCAAGCCAGTGACAGCTGGAGGTCTGATGGGACTGAGGGATGCAGTTCATTCAGATCAGCCTTTCAGGGCATGAAGCAGGGCAGGGAGAGGGTGGAGGATGGGCCAATACTTTCAACCAATAGACTGTGCTGGGCCTAAGCTAGAAAAGAGCTGGCTGCTCAACAGACAAGATGCTCCTGCCTAGTGGAAGAGTCAGTTGGCTACTTAAGGAAAGAGAAAATTGTTATACAATTGCAAACTGTAACAGGTCATATAAAAGGAAAGGATAAAGTGTGCAGAGACCCAAACCACGATGTCAGGAAATTGTGTAGAAAGACACCACTTTGAGGATGGATAGGATTGGAAGAATATGTAAGTCTCTTATCCACCTTGAATTTATTTTTGTGTATGGTGTAAGTTGGTTTGATCTCCAAAATATATAAAGAACTCACATGACTCCACTCCAGGACGACAAACAACCCAATTAAAAAATGGGCAAAAGATTTGGACAGACACTTCTCCAAAGAGGACATACAACAGGCCCAGAGACATGAAAAGATGCTCAGCATCACTGGCCATCAGAGAGATGCAAATTAAAACCACAATGATATAGCACTTCACACCAGTCAGAATGGCCATCATAAACAAAGTAACATACAACAAGTATTGGAGAGGTTGTGCAGAAAAGGGAACCCTAGTCCACTGTTGGTGGATTGCAGACTGGTGCAACCACTGTGGAAAACACTATGGAATTTCCTTAGAAAACTGAAAATGGAACTGCCTTTTGATCCAGCAATTCCACTGCTAGGATTATACCCTAAGAATCCTGAACCACCAATCCAGAAGAACCTATGCACCCCAATGTTCACAGAAGCATGGTTTACAATAGCCAAGTGCTGGAAGCAACCTAAGTGCCCATCAGTAAATGAATGGATCAAGAAACTATGGTACATTTACACAATGGAATACTATGCAGCAGGCAAAAGAAGGAGCTCCTACCCTTTGTGACAGCATGGATGGAACTGAAAAGCATTATGCTAAATGAAATAAGCTAAGTGGTGAGGGACAAATACCAGGTGATCTCACCTATAAGTGGAACCTAATCAACAAAACAAACAAGCAAGCAAAATATAACCAGATACATTGAAATTAAGAACAATATGACAATAACCAGAGGGCAGGTGGGAGGGCATAATGGGGGGAAGGGAGGAGGGTTTTGAGGAACAACTATAAAGGATAAATGGACAAAATTGAAAGGGGGTAGGATCAAGGGTGGGAAGTGGAGATGAGCGGGTGGAGGGTAATGGTGGGAGAAAATGGAGACAACTGTACTTGAACAACAATAAACAAATGTGTGGGGTGGAAGGATTGGAAGGATATATGGGAGCCACTTTAGGTGGCTTTCCCCCCCAAGAAGGGATGGAGGGTTTGGCTGGTGGAGGAATATGTCCTGAACAAAGGCTCTGAGAGGTGGGCGAGGGCTGGTCATGCTTGACTTTGTAG
Organism: Sturnira hondurensis; assembly: GCF_014824575.4. Taxonomy (NCBI): domain Eukaryota; kingdom Metazoa; phylum Chordata; class Mammalia; order Chiroptera; family Phyllostomidae; genus Sturnira; species Sturnira hondurensis. The sequence continues at coordinate 22,014,422 of NW_028079044.1, forward strand.
GAATATGGTCTGAACCATGAATGCTTGGAGGTCGTTAGGCAGGAGAGGGAGTTACGTATGTTCTCAAAGAATCAAGCTAGCTACAGAGTGTAGACATCATTGGAGGCCAGGAGTGGATTAAGAGACCAGACAAGAGTCTGCTGCAGCAACCGTAGCAGAGGTGACAATCACCAGGATTGAAATTAGGATGATCACTCATTATTTAGTCATTTACTCACTTAGCACTCTGTTCCAGGCACTGGTCTAGGCCTGTTGACAGAGCCATAGACAAGACAGATGAGGCTTCTGCTCTCATGAAGCTTATATTCTAGTGGGGAAAGTTTTGACCATGGCTAGGAAAAACAAGTAGGTGGTATTCAGACATACTTGAAAGGTCAAGCCAATGGCACTTGGACATAGGGTTAGAGGATGGCAAGTATGGAGGCTGACACCCAGGTTTCTGGCTCACCCTACTGGGAGAATGTGGGGCCATTCACTGAGCTAGGGATTCTGGTGGAGCACCAGACTTAGGTTCTGCATCAGACATGCTGGATTTGAGGTGGCTTTGCCTTGCACAGTAGCTATGACACTTGAATGAGAGTGTCTCCAAGTGCACCACACTGAATCTGGTATTAAGTGTTCAGTAGAGGTTAGAAACTCTTCTCCTGTCTGTAGAAAACTCCAAATAAAATATATTTATTATAGGGTTAGCAAATGAAGGTGCCTGAGTGGTTGGACCAAATGCCTTCTGTTTTAGTTGGAGGGAGGATTAAGGAAGCAGCTTCTAAGATGTTGGAGAAGAGAATCATGGATGGAAGAAAAAAGGAAGGGGCCCCCAAGAAGAACATTGTACATTTTACAGGACAGACCTGAAAGCACAGAAGGTGAGACTACTGATCTGGCCTTGTGTTGGGTAAGAACTTTTATTGTCATTTTCCCCCTTGTAGCAGCATCTTAGGGAAACAACTTCTGCCCACAGACTGCCAGCCTTAGCTTGTGGGTTAGAAAAGATGGCCCCTAAACTACATGAAGCCTAGTTAATCACCTTCCCAGCAGTACAGGCCACGACAGTGGGTGGGGGGTACCTTGGGAACAAATGATTTTGGCTGGCATGCCTGTGCTTTGTACAACACTGAACTTCTCAAGTTCTCAAGGGTTCACATGTTCATTCCATTTTTATTGAGCAGTTATTATGTGCCACTAACCATGCTAACCAGAGAGATGAACACAAAACAGAGCAAGTGTAAATAGGGCAAGGATGGGAAAGAGGAGGGAGGTGATATTTTACCCATTGTCTTTGCTGGTTTATTGATTGAAGCTTCAGAAAGGGCAGAGGAGAATACACCTGAGGCAGTAAAAGCCCACAGAAATATTAGTATTAATGTCAGTTTTGTATTTATATGCATGGAAATAGAATCAAGGGTGTTTGTTTTTAGAATTTTCTATTTAAGCCACTAGAGATGGTAGCATCTAGAGCGTGGTGGATACCCAGAGAGCCATAGATGAGATTCAGTGCTGAAAACATTCTCTGCACAGGAAGGTACATTGGCTGTGAATTCTTTTATTTTTTCCTCCTTTTTTTACAGTGATTTTTAAAAATTGACTTGAGAACTGAACAAAAAAAGCATCTTAGCCAAGGTTGTATATTTTAAAAAGATGCCAAAAACTCCCCAGAGAGAATTATAATTCAGTCCTTTGTAGACTTTATGCCTAGATACAAATAAAGTAAGAAGTTTGTTGCTAAGGAGATTAATTAGTTAATACCTATAAAGGGCTTTAAAGGTAAAAAATTCTCTATAAATGTAAAGTATTATTAACATCACCAGTAGTGCCACTGCTATTGTATTTTATAGGAAGACCTGTTTTTCAGCCTGGTTATGGGTTCTTATGGTGAAAATGAAAAGGAGGAGAACAGCAGGAATTCACAAAAGAATGCAACCTACTTGTTTTATTTTAAAGAAATTCTCATAACTGAAGAAGTTTTTCTTGACATCTCATCCAAAACATGAATACGTGTTTTACAATTCTTTTCATTTTATATGTTGGCATCATTTCCCCTGCCTCTTCTACATGTCCTGCTTTGTCTGGGCAAGAGGATAAGGGTTTTAAAAAGTAGGTCTTCACCTCAGGACAAAAGACCTACACAGACTAAAAGTGAAGGGCTGGAAACAAATTTTCCAAGCAAACAAACAAGAAAAAAAGCCAGGGTAGCAATACTTGTATCAGACAAAATAGACTTCAAAAAAAAGGCCATAAAGAGAGACCCAGAAGGTCACATCATAATACTCGAGGGAAGAATCCACCAAGAAGACATTAACATCGTAGATATATATGCACCCAACATAGCAGCACCCAAATATATACAAAAAATCTTAGAGCACTTCAAGAAAGATATTGACAGCAACACAATTATAGTAGGGAATTTTAACACCCCACTATCAAAAATGGACAGATCTTCCAAACAAAATATCAACAAAGATATTCTGGCATTGAACAACACCCCAGGTGAAATGCACTTAACTGATTTATATAGAGTCCCTCATGCCAAAGAAGCTAAATACACATTCTTTTCAAATGCACATGGAACATTTTCAAAGATAGACCACCTGATAGAACACAAAACGAGCCTCAACAAATTCAAGAAAATTAAAATCATACCAAGCATTTCTCCGACCACAAGGGACTGAAACTGGAAACCAACCACAAAAAAAAAAAAAACCCCAAACACTCAAAATCATGGAGATTGAATGGCATGCTATTAAACAATCAGTGGGTCAAGAATGAAATTAGGGAAGAAATAAAAAAGTTTCTGGAAACAAATGAAAATTAGCTCACAAAAAAACAAAACTTATGGGGCACAGTGAAGGCAGTCCTGAGAGGGAAGTTCATAGCAATACAGGTTTACCTAAAGAAGATAGAAACATTTCCAACAAACAACCTCACCCTACACCTGCAAGAACTCAAAAAACAACAACAAAGACAGCCCAGAGCAAGCAGAAGGAAGGAAATAGCCAAGATCAGAGCAGAATCAAATGACATAGAGACTAAAAGCACAATTCTAAGGATCAATGAATCCAGGAGCTTGTTTTTTGAAAAGATAAACAAAATTAACAAGACTTTAAGTAGGCTCATAAAGAAAAGAAGAGAGAGGACACAAATAAACACAATCAGAAATGAAAAAGGAGCAATTACAACTGACACCACAGAAATAGAAGAGATTGTAAGAAATTACTATGAAGAACTGTATGCCAAGAAATTTGAAAACCTAGGTGAAATGGACAAATTTCTAGAAAAATATAATTTTCCAAAATTCAATGAAGAAGAAGCAGAAAGCCTGAACAGACCAACAGCAGCAGAGGAAATTGAAGCAGTAATCAAAAAACTCCCATCACACAAAAACCCTGGACCAGATGGTTTCACAGGAGAATTCTACAAAGCATTTAAGGAAGAGCTGACCCGTAGTCTTCACAGACTATTCCAAAAAATCCAAAATAAGGGAAGACTGCCAAACTCTTTTTATGAAGCCAGCATCATCCTAATTCCAAAACCAGATAGAGACACAAAAAAAGAAGAAAAACTTCAGGCTAATATCTCTGATGAACATAGACACTAAAATCCTCAACAAAATATTGGCAAATCACACCCAACAATACATTAAAAAGATCATAAACCATGACTAAGTGGGATTCATCCCAGGGGTGCAAGGATGGTTCAATATTCACAAATCAGTGAATGTAATACATCACATAAACAAAAGCAAAAACAAAAATCATATGATCATATCAATAGATGTGGAAAAAGCTTTTGATAAGGTACAACACGCATTTATAATAAAAACACTCAGCAAAGTGGGAATACAGGGAGTATTCCTCAATATAATAAAGGCCATATATGAAAGACCTAAAGCCAACATCATACTCAATGGACAAAAATTAAAAGCTTTTCCACTAAGATCAGGAATAAGACACGGTTGTCCACTTTCACCACTTCTATTTAATATAGTATTGGAAGTTTAAGGCACAGCGATCAGACAAGAAAAGAAAACAAAAAGCATCCAAATCAGAAAGGAGAAAACAAAACTGTCATTGTTTGCAGATGACATGATAGTGTACCTGGAAAATCCTATAGACTTTACCCCAAAACTGCTCAACCTAATAAATGAAATTTGGCAAAACAGCGGGATAGAAAGTCAATACTCAGAAGTCAAAGGCATTTTTATATACTAACAATGAAACAGCAGAAGCAGAAATCAAGAAAAAATCCCATTCGATATAGCAAAAACAAAAATAAAATATCTGGGAATAAACCTAACCAAGGAAGTAAAAGACCTGTATACAGAAAACTACACAACACTGAAGAAAGAAATCAAGGAAGACATAAACAAATGGAAACATATATCATGTTCATGGATTGGAAGAATTATCATCAAAATGTCCATACTACCCAAAGCAATTTACAGATTCAATGCAATACCTATTAAAGTACCAATGGCATATTTCACAGACATAGAACAAACACTTCAAAAATTTGTATGGAACCATAAACGACCCCAAATAGCAGCTGCAATTTTGAGAAAGAACAAAGTAGGAAGGATCACAATACCTGATATCAAACTGTATTACAAGGCCACTGTAATCAAAACAGCCTGGTACTGGCATAAAAAGAGGCACATAGACCAATGGAACAGAACAGAGAGCCCAGAAATAAACCAAACTCTCTACAGTCAATTAATATTCCACAAAGGGGGCAGTAACATAAAATAGAGTGAAAATAGCCTCTTCAACAAATGGTGGTGGGAGAACTAGACAGCTACATGCAAAAAATTTGAAACTCAATCACCAACTTATACCATACACAAAAATAAATTCAAGGTAGATAAAAGACTTAAGTCATGACACTGTAAAATTCCTGGAGGATAACACTGGCAGGAAAATCTCAGATATTTCATGCAGCAACATTTTTACTGCTATGTTCCCTAGAGCAAGGGATATAAAGAAAAGAATAAACAAATGGGATCTCATCAAAATTAAAAGCTTCTGCATGGCTAAAGAAAACAGCATTAAAATAAAAAGACAACCAACTGTATGGAAAAACACATTTACTAATGATACCTCAGGCAAAAGTTTAATCTCCAAAATATACAAAGAACTTACACGACTCCACTCTAAGAAGACAAGCAACCCAATTAAAAAATGGGCAAAGGACTTGAACAGACACGTCTCCAATGAGGACATATAGAGGGTCCAGAGACACATGAAAAGATACTCAATATCCCTAGCTATCAGAGAGATGCAAATTAAAACTTCAATGAGATACCACTTTACACCGATCAGAATGGCCATGATAAACAAAGCAACAAACAACAAATGTTGGAGAGGTTGTGGGGACAAAGGGACCCTAGTTCACTGTTGGTGGGATTGCTGACTGGTACAACCATTATGGAAAACCGTATGGAATTTTCTCAGAAAACTAAAAATGGATCTGCCTGTTGACCCTGAAATTCCACTGCTAGAATTATATCCTAAGAACCCTGAAACAGCAATGCAAAAGAACCTATGCACCCCAATGCTTATAGCAGCACAATTTACAACAGCCAAGAGTTGGAAGTAATGTAGGTGCCCATCAGTAAATGAATGAATCCAAAAACTATGGTACATTTACACAATGGAATTTTATGCAGCAGAAAGAAAGAAGGAGCTCCTACCTTTTGCAACAGCATGAATGGAAGTGGAAAGCATTATGCTGAGTGAAATAAACAAGGCGATGAAAGACAAATACCATATGATCTCAACTTCAACAGGAAGCTAAACAACAAAACAAACAAGCAAGCATAATATAAACGAAGACACTGAAACAGAGAACAGGCAGACAGGGACCAGAGGGGAAAGGGGAGGGAATTTCAGGGAAAAAGGGGAAAGATTCACAGGACACAAAGGACACATGGACAAAACCTAAGGGGATGGAAATGGGAGAGAGGTGGGGAGCACTGGGGGGGTGGGCTGGGATGGGAGTAAAAGACAGAAAACAGTACTTGAACAATAATTAAATTTAAAAACTCAACCCCCCCAAAAATAATAAAAATTAAAAAAAATTAAAACTGGGTCTTGTAGAAGGTGAGGTGGCCATGCTCTCCTGCTCAATGTGAGATGCCCAGAGAGGACATATAAATTGCACACACAGACTGAAAGGGATGTGACCCTCCTTATAAAAAATTCTGGCTGGTGTGCAAATGAGATCTTGGGGGGTGGCTAGTGGGGCTGGTTCCCCTCACTGTCATGGGTAATGCACTGCAGGGTTTGGTGATGGCCAGATGTGAGCTGGATAATTCCCAAGGGATCATTTGTTTTAAATTTACATAGTAACTAAGGTGAGTCAACTAGAGGGGTATGGCCTTCTTAGGAAGCCTCTGGTTACATCAAATACCAGTTCAAATACTAAAGCATTGAGTCAAGGGCCCTGAGGGTGTAAGGTGGCACTGACAGGGAGAAGGCAGGGGGTGAAACATTCTCAGAAAGGAATATCTACCTTCAGCAGTAGGAGCCAGCCACCTGTAATTCTGAAGGATGGCCCTGGAGTAGAAGATGAAAGATGGATTGGTCCAGCTGCAGGTGACCACTACCATTGGTATCTCCTCTGTGATGTGCCCCAGACACGTCTCTGTTATCAAGCACATATTTTGTGCCTCTCTGTTACAGAGCAAAATAAGATTTGGCTGCCTGCCATGGTACATAGCATAACACAATAATTGATGGAGGAGGAAAAGGTTTTTGTTAATGAAGTGCCCAGTTTGGAGGGATGGGGGCTCTCTTGCTGCAAGTCACTCTTTTCTGCAAAACACAGAAATTCCCTTGTTCCCGAAAAGACTAAAATCCAAATCCATGCTCCGAGAACACCTCTCCATTCTTATCTGTGCCCAAGGCTGCTACATAGATAGGTCTGTCTCTCCAGCTCCATGCTCTCACTCTCCCTGGAGTGTGCACTTGTGAGGCCAGCATCTCCATTGCCCCACTGCAGCTTCCTCTCTCTCTTGGGCCAGGGGTGCACTGCCAGATCACTGCATCTGGCTGTGCGAGGGCTCAGCCCTCTGGACCCTGGCATCCAGAGCTGCTTGTACCCCTGGGACCAGTAAACTTTACCTGCCCATGCATCTGAGTGCTGCTCTCAGGGCGAGAAAATGGGAGCAGTCCAGGCCCTGTGCCCTGTAGCCCAGGGCTGCGGTGTCCCAGCCAAACTCATCACTGGTGAGCCTTCTCCAGACCATGTGAGCAGGGCAATGCAAGAGCTGCAAGTAGGGCCCAGCATCCCACAGGTCCACCACTGGCAGGGCACACACCCTGCATGCAAAACCCAGCCTTCACAAGCTGATTCCCAACCGTGAAATTGAAAGTAATGCAGAAAGAGAAGAGCTTCAACTCGCCCTCTGTTTTAAATCTTTCTCCCAAAATTCTATGTGCTGTGGGCATAAATTCCCACCCAACTTGAGCAAACATCCACCATGAGCATCAGTCCACACAATATCTTTGCGCCCCATCCAGCCGCCATGATTTGGACATGGGTAGGAGGGTTTTCTAGCTGCACAAGAACACCGTGCCTCTGCCTGGCATGTGGCATCACCTTGTCATACATGTGTTGTGGCTTTTTCCAGTCCCACTCATGCTCTGTGTAAACAGTGTCATGAGCTGCATTAGTTGTTTATTTTTCCCTGGCGATATGGAAGCCTGTCAAGCCCCAGTTCTGGTTTCAATCTTGGGCTGCCTTTGGAACTTCCCAACCCCTCTCAGGTGTCCCTCCATTCTCCAGGGAAGGCAGGCTCTTTCCCTGGTTGCTGTTTCAGTCCACTGCCTTGGGGTTTCCTGTAACTTCTCCCCTCTCTGGGGTAGCGCAGCCTCTCTCCCACTCCCCAGCAATCTGGCCAGATTCACACCCATGTTAATATCAAGGTGTTTCTCACCAGTCCACGCCCTTTGTGAGGCTCAGAGGGCATTCAGGTAAAGACATACATGAATGGAAGTAGTAGGTAAGCAAGAGTGGTGAGATGACGGAAAGCAGAGATGTTACACAGGATGATCTGGTTTGGAACAAACCTTTCTCAAGTCTCCAGATAAGATGCTGGCTGATAAGAGGCCCATGTACAAAATTCACTGGCCAGGTTTTGAAGATGCATATTTGCTGATGGAAAAATGTATGAGTACAAGAAGTCATATGACTGAAAATACCCACCCATTTTCCGGTGTTTTGTGAATTCTGCACTTCTGAAGCTTGCTCTTCTAGGTTTTACATCAGCCCAAGGTAACGTGCTATTTTTGGAGATGTGGGGGAGCCTTAGGCATTTTCACAAATAAAACTGTTTTTTTTTTTTTAATACCAGGATCATTTCAATTGGCTGTGGCAGAGCAGCCACTCTACCGGGGGCTTTTCTGCAGGTAGTAGAACTCTCTGGCTGTCTCGGAAGATGATTGAAATACGGACCAATATGTGTTCCGGTCTCAGCATTAAAACTGTTCTAGGGAGAGTTTCTTCCTCATTACTCTCCAAGGCTCCCTACCAATCAGAGAGATCCACACACTGATAACCTACAATCCCTGTCCTAAAATATTCAACCATTGCACCTGACATGTAGTATCTGTGTAATTTCAATGCATGCCTCATGACAATAATTCTGGAATCAGGGAGGAGCCCAGGACTGAGATGTTGAATTGAATGTCAGGAGGAGAACATGGGAAGGAGTGTCCAGAGGGAAACACCTCTCAGAGAAGAGAAAGTTGTGGCAAATCAATTTCTCCCTCCCCATTGTTGATGGGCCTCTGCACCCTCCATCATGGAAAAATGGTACTTCACGTATTGGGAAGAAAACCACGAAATAAAGGTGTTTTCCTCTTGTATAATCCACGATCAGGATGCTCATTTTCAAACTAAGCTGGAGTCCCCCATGCCCTAAATCCCATGGTGTTCAGTTGGACAGTACAGTATCAATAAAGTCACCAAGAATCCAGCAAGGCAGACAGGCCTTTGTTTTCTTTTAAGATAATCCAGAACCCAGAAAAAACATGGCCACTGAGACAGGAGTCCCAGCACCGATAACAATGACAATCCATCTCCCATCTCTCCATCTCTCCATTCTGTTTTCAGAAAAGGCTGCTAAAGAATGCATCTCGAGTGATCAGGTGGCAGTGGAAATGGATCATGTTGTGTGCATGTACACAGGTGTGTGTGCATGGGTCTGCATGTGTGTAGATGTGCACACATGCATCTCTCTGTGTGTACACCCATCAAAAGCACAGAATACAGTGATGCTGCCCACTGCCAGTGGCCACCCTACCTACCTGCCAGGCAGAGGAACAGGCTGCACTTGCCACCTGGCTATTTGTGGCTGAGCCTCCACCTTGACTGCTTTTTGTTTTTGCTGCCTTCATTGTAATTGTTTAATTTTTTCTATAGTTTTGCTCTCCCAAGTGAGATTATAAATTGAAGCACTTCTAAGGCAGCTTCCTCAGTCTTTTTTCCAACTCTCCCCAACCCTAGCTTATTATGCCACTGCCATTTTATTTTGGTTCTTGCAGTAAGCCAGATCACATCTGCTGACCATGACAGCGTAGAAGGGTCCAGACCCCAGCAGCCAGCTGTTACTATGAGAGTGAGTTCTGGCAGTGATGCCCAGTGGATGGCTCCACCAGGCCTCCCCCTTCTGCGTGATGTGGTACACATGGCTGAGGCTTCAATGTGCATTCAGTCCTCCCACCCCCACATCCAGAGGACACACAAGGGCCCACTCAGCTGATCTTTCTGCCTGGCCCCCACCTTTCCTTGACTGTTCTGTGACCCAGATGCTACTCTAAGGTCTGCATCATGAGGGCTCTCTGGCCGTCTGGCTAGCAATTGGGTTCAGTCATGGGAGACCAAAGGTGGAGAGAGAGAGAGGTCAAGGCATTTGCACCACCCCGCCCCAATGCCACTAGACTTGATTCTGACAGAGGCTGAATTTTTCCTGAGTACTCTTCTATACAGAATCCTCCCCCAGGCTCTAGTCTTCACTGTCTCTAAAACACCACTTCACCCCTTTACCACTCTGGCTTGGGTGGTGATGGCTTTTCCCCTTACTATATGGGGAGCCTGCACATCCCTCACCCTTAACCCTGCTCACCCTGAGCAGTAGTCCACTCATTACCCTTCTCTTGGGTGACTCCTTTGACTGTGCCATTCCTTCTTTTGACCAGCTGCTCCACCTTAATGACAAAGCCATAAACTGTGAGCCCCTCAAGAGCAGGCCTCTGTCTGATTCATCATGATCCCCAAAGCTTAGCAGAGCATCTGGCCCATACATAGGTCATCAGTAGACATTTGTTAAAGGAACACTGAATAAATGAAGGGTGAATAAATTATAAGAATGAATGGTCCTAGTAACCATGATGGGTAATGAGCCAGTGATGCCTCATTGCACAATAGCAGAAAGAAGCCCTCCATTCCCAGTGATGAAGAGAAGGGTTCTAGTAGGAAGGAAAGCGGAATACTTGACTCAGATAGCCATGGCCTGTCACACAACTGAACACATGGCAATGAAGTTGATGGCAGTTCACAGCGAGAGTCCCTCATTCAAGCCTCAGGATGACAGTTGTTGGAAACATCCTCAAGCTTTCTAGCACACTCTATTCCTTCCAAACACTAACGATGAAGTGAAAGGCACCTGGAGAGGGTATGTTTCCTTCTGTGTCCAGAACAAGAAAGAGAGGGGAAGAGGAGGAGGCATCCACTGGCTGTTGAGGGGAGAAAGAAAGATGCTGTGAAACCTGAAAGGCCAGTTCTCTGGCTTCTGCCAGAGCTGCTGTGCATAGCCTGCTCTGAAAGAGGGCAGATTTTAAGAGTGAATGAACCACATTTATGACATGAAACTTCATGCATGTGTTCCATATTTCCTGTCTAGAAGAGGAAATAATTTTCAAGTGAGGATCCCCTTTGGGCAATTCTTTTTGTGTTATGGCCTAGTCAAGACAACTATTGAGCCTATTTTGTCATAGAGGGCTCCCGGGACACCACTTGGCAATCATCCTAGGAAGAAGGTACCAGGCTCCTACTCTGTACTAAGGGACATGAGCTTCTGGGGTAAATTGGGTCTAATCCCTGCAGTGCCTCATTTCTTCAGCCCTATAGGTGCTGTACCCCCACTGCAGGCATGTCGTCCACTTTAATAGGTTCCTGAATTCACATCAGTGAGTGGGGGTGTTATGTGTTAAAACAACACCATGTGTAACAAGGATAAGGAATGTTGGTCAGAGGCCATATCAGCCCCACTAGAGTCTCAGAGGCACCTGGATTCACAGTAATGATGCCATGTAACCATCTTTATTACCCATTCATTTACCCATCACAGAATCCTCTTTTTGTGGCCTCTGTGAGCCTTATAATATTATCTGTTAACTCCTCAAGAATAATCTCATCTATATTGAGCTGGGAAGTTGGGAACCAATCCTATTATAGATAGTTCAAGGAAGACACTTTCATCATCGCCCCAAGTAATACACATCATTTTAAAGATCTTCCTTTGTTACAGGTCTATCTAGCTCTTAATCTATTTATCAATCGATTGATCAGTTTGCCAAACACTACTCTAAACCCTCTTCTTAAAGGGTGTTTTAACTCATTTAATCTTCAGCAACCACAATTTGGGTACCATTGTCATCTACTTTTTCAGACTGTGACTCTCCAAGGCTCAGGGAGGTTCAGTAATTTGTCCTGGGTTACATAGCTAGGAACTGTCAGAGACTGTGTTCACACTCAAGCATTCTGGTTCCATAGTCAATAAGGAACTGTTTTCTAAATCCTCATCAGTTTTTTAATACAGCAGATCTTTTGTATTTGGTATCATTTTACTGAAAACAGAGAATACCTGGGCACCATCTACTGAACAATGTCTTCCTCTACTACTTTTGTTTATTATAATGTCTTTAGAAGACAGCACAAGTTTAAAGTGTGGTAAGGGCTATAGAGACCCACTCCAACAGTGGAGGAAGTGACCGAAAGGTGCTCAGTGAAGGCTAGGCAAGAGTACTTTTGACAGAATATTACCAGATCTTTGCCTCTTGGAGCCCAACACCCACAAAAGGCTGAAGTTGGCTCAGGTTCACTACCTTTTATAGGCAAAGCCTTGACAATGTTTTTCTCTGATATAACGAGCAAAGTGGTCAAGACAGTTCACCAGGAACATGAATGCAGACCTCCAACACAATGGGCAGTGGATGAACAACTGATGAATGAATGAATGAGTGAAGAAAGAAGAAGATTACACCATCAAATTGGGAGTTGGGATGGAGGTGGAGGCTAGGAATTCTTGGCTTCCAGGGAACAAAAGGATGAACACCCATTCTTCTCAGGTGCACAGTGGGTGGGGAATAACTGGAAAATCTGGGTGTTAACGTTAAAATTAAGGTCCAAATTTGTGTCGAGTCCATGAATGTGTCTTCTGCTCCAGTATAACCAAACAAAAATGAATGTTTGGCTGCCTGCCACAACAAAAACCACACCCATAAGGCAGGTGCTGATGCAAAAGGAAAGAGGTTTTATTCAGGTTCCTTATGACCTGGAAGAATGGTGGACTCCTGTCTCAAAGACCATCTCAATCTCCCTGCTCAAGCCAGAGGTTCTTATAGGGATAGGGAGGGAAGAGTTGTTTTTTTCCCTATCCAATAATCTTGCTAGCTTTTGGTCCTCTCAGGCCCTATCCATTCATATTTGTAGCTTTCAATGCTCTCTGTGGAAGAATCTCTCCCTGCCTCCATCTTGGCCAATAGGGAGACTCCCCAATGCTCCGGCTGTCTACAGTAACAGCACCACTACCCCTAAAATCATGCTATGCCCAAAAAGATGGTGAGGTTCTGAGAGTTCACTAAGTTAGTCTTTGTAATGTTTGTTTTTATTTGAGGTTGTATATAGTGCCCTTGGGAAATGGGCAGTGTCCAGCTTGTCACTATAGCATTTCATGTTGAAGCAAAATAGATCTTTTTAAGGTGTAGGAGAACAGGTGCCTTGTTTTCTAAAACTAAATTTAGCTCTTCCTTGTTGGCTCTATATATGGGGGTCAGAGGAGCTCCCAAATAGCACTTTCCCTCACATCTACCCCCCGTTAAAATTCCTGGGATTTCATAAAGCAATTAAAACCATGAAGTTAAATTCATAATAGCCAAAATATGGAAACAATCCAAGTGCCCATCAACAAATGAATGGATAAACAAAATATGGTACACATACACCACGGAGTAGTAGTCAGTCTTAAGTATGAAGGAAGTCCTGAAATATGCTACAAAATGAATAAACCTCGAGGACATTATGCCAAGTGAAATAAGCCAGCCATACACCAGCATATGGTTCCACTTATATGAGGTTCTTAGACTAGTCAAATTCACAAAGATGGGAAGCATGGGGGTTGTCAGGGGCTGGAGAGAGAGGGACCTTGGAGACGTGGCTTAATGGGCACAGAATTTCATTTTGGGAAGTTTAAAAGAGTTCTAGAGATTGGCCACACAACAGTATAAATGTTGTTAATACTACTGGATTATACACTTGAAAATTGGTAAGATGGTAAATTTTTGTTATGTATATTTTACCACAACTAAAATGAATAACTTTAAGTTAAAAAAAACTATAGTAAAGTTCAATACAATTTTCTTCTCCCACCACCAAGAACCCATTTTCTGGCCAGAGGACCACTGCCCACTTAGACACTGTGTGCCTCCCTGCCTCAAGCAGCATCTTGAGGACATTTTTCCTCCCTTGGAACAGCCCACATTGTTGAAACCTGATTTACAGTGGCCTGGGGGACTCTCCCAGTCAGCCTTCTGCCACTCCAACCTGGGCAAACTACAGGAGTCAAGCTTTTCAAGACGAAAGGATTGACTGTGGGTGGGATTCTTAGCACAGTGCCTGGCATATAGGATGTGTGTAATTGAAGAAAAGATGAGGCTGAATTGGGGGGAAATGACAAATATGTGTGGTGTCTTTTGAGGGTTAAAAGAAAATCAATTTGTCTTTTTTTAAAAAATTATCTTTACTTCAAAATCCACATGTTTTTGCCATATGCATCCCTGTCATATAAACATAAGGCTGTCTGTGGGGTTGAGGCATGTTCCCTCTGTGCAACATCCATTATCTCAACCTTTTAACACTGAGAGCAGGATTATCCACACATTTCACATTAGGAATTTACTGCAAAATGGACTGGTGTGGAGGACTTCCAGCCAAGGTGGAGGCATAGATAGACACATTGTGCCTCCTCACACAACCAAAATAAGGACAACAACAATTTAGAAACAAAAAAACAACCAGTACTGACAGAAAATTGAAGGGGTTAAAGTAGACCCACTCATCAGACCAGTAAGGGGCAAAGTCGAGCGGCCGAGAGAAGAGGGTTCATGAGGAAGCGGTGGCTGGTGGACCCACAGGGCACAAGGCAGCAGCTGGCAGACCTTGGGTGTGCATGGTGACAGTGGGCAGACCCAGTAAGGCAGCGGATTGTGGAGGGGTATGGCACACAAGGTGCCTGGCAGACTGGGTGGTCCCACATTCTCGTGCAGATAAACCAGGCAAAACTGGGGAACGAGACAGACTGAGCAACCCAGGGTCCCAGTGTGGGGAAATAAAGCCTCAAAACACTGATTGAAAGCACCTGTGGGGGTTGAGATAGCAGGAAAAACTTCCAGCCTCACAGGAGAGTTCATTGGAGATACCCACAGGGTCCTAGAATGTACACAAATCCACCCACACAAGAATCAGAAGGGCACCAGAAGGGCACAATTTGTTTGGGAGAAGCAGAAGAAGTGACTGAAATCTGGCAGAGAGCAAGCACCATTGTTCCCTCTCTGACCCCTGCCACACATACAGTGTCACAGCTCAGCAACTGGGTTGCTTCACCCTGGTGAACATCTAAGGCCCCGCCCCTCATACATAACAGGTACCACCAGACCAAAAAACAAGTGGCTCAAACAGAAGAACAGATCAAAGTCCCAGAGCCAATACATCTAAGCGACGAGGAGACAGCCGACCTATCAGATGCACAGTTCAAAGCACTGGTGATCAGGATGCTTACAGATTGGTTGATTTAGGTCACAAATTAGATGAAAAATGAAGGCTACACTAAGTGATATGAGAAAATGCACAGGGAACCAATAGTAATGGAAAGGAAACTGGGACTCAAATCAATGGAGTGGACCAGAAGGAAGAAAGAAACAACCAAACAGAAAAAAATAAAGAAATAAGAATTCAAAAAAATGAGGAGAGGCTTAGGAACCTCCAGGACATCTTTAAACGTTCCAACATCTGAATTATAGGGGTACCAGAAGGGGAAGAGGAAGAGCAACAAGTGGAAAAGTTATTTGAACAAATAATAAAGGAGAACTTCCCCATTCTGGCAAAGGAAATAGGCTTCCAGGAAGTCCAGGAAGCTCCAAGAGTGCCAACGAAGGTGGACCCAAGGAGGAACACACCAAGGCACATCATAATTACATTACCCAAGATTAAAATTAAGCAGAGAATCCTATAATCAACAAGAGAAAAGGAGGCAGCTACCTACAAAAAAGTGTCCATCAGACTGCCAGCTGATTTCTCAAAGGAGACCTTACAGGCAAGAAGGGGCTGGAAAGAAGTATTCCAAGTCATGGAAGGCAGGGACATACATCGAAGATTTCTCTATCCAGCAAAGCTTTCATTTAGAATGGAAGGACAGATAAAGTGCTTCTCAGATAATGTCAAATTCAAGGAGTCCATCATCACCAAGCCCTTATTATATGAAATGTTAAAGGGACTTATCTAGGAAGAAGAAGATAAAAAATGTGTACAGGCCCTGGCTGGTGTAGCTCAGTGGATTGAGCGCGGGCCTGAGAACCGCACGATCGTGGTTCGATTCCCAGTCAGGGCACATGCCTGGGTTGCAGGCCAGTTCCCAGCAGGGGACTCACGAGAGGCAACCATACATTGATATTTCTCTCCCTCTCTCCTTCCCTTCCCCTCTAAAGATAAATAAATAAAATCTTTAAAATAAAAACCTGTACAGTAAAATGACAGCAAACTCACAATAATTAACAAACACATCCAAAACAACAACAACAAAAAAAACTAAGCAGACAGCTAAAACAGAAACAGAACTACAGAAATGGAGATCACATGGAGGGTTATCAGCAGGGGAGTGGGACAGGAGAGAGGGGGAAAAGGCACAGATAATAAGTAGCATAGAAGATAGGTAGAAAATTCACAGGAGGAGGGTAAGAATAGTATGGGATATGTAAAAGCTAAAGAACTTATGAGTATGACACATGGACATGAACTAAAGCAGGGGAATGGTGGGTGGAAAGGGGTGGACAGGGTGGAGGGGAGTGAAGGGAGAAAATGTGACAACTGTAATAGCATAATCAATAAAATGAATTTTTAAAGGGAAAAAAAGAAAAAGAATTTACTGTAAAATGTACTTAGGCTAAAATCACTATAATCATTAAAAATATAACTAAGAAGAGTCTTTAAGTCACTGTATTTTGTAAAGCTACATTCTAGGACCTGAGGTGAAAATTAAATGTACACACAGATCAAAGTTTATATAGAAAGACATCTTGCAGGGTTATGTTCTGGCACAGGTGTTCATCATGATCCGCACAAGCAGGAACCATGAGCAGTGGGACAAGCCTGGGACAAGAAGGCAGAAACCTGGGTTCTGGCTGTAGCTATATCTGAGGCAAGTCCCTTTACCTCTATAACCATCTGTTTTCTCTTTGATGAAAGAAAATTATAATATCTCTTTTGCACCTTCTCAGTCTGACAATCCACAATTCTGTGATTCTATTTCTGTGTTTATTGGATTTATGCTGCCCAACCCAAGTCAAGACCCTCAGTTGTCAAAGAAAGATGAAGAGAGGCTCACATTTTTTATTCATTGAGGAATAACAATTTAAAAGGCTTTTCAACAAGGGTTGAAAAAAAGGTATGTCTTTTAATGCTTGATTTTTCTCCAAATGAAATATAGACCTCCTGAGCATCTTAAATTATGCTTTGTTTTAAATGTTTTTTCATATATATATATATTATATTATATATATTATATATATTATATATATTATATATAGTATGTATATATATTATTGATTATGCCATTACAGTTATCCATTTCCCCCCCTCATTCCCCTCCACCCTGCATATCGCCTCCCCCCATTCTCCCCCTTTAGTTCATATCCATGAGTCACCAGTTCTTTAGCTACATTTCCCATACAGTTATTGCCCTCCTCCCTGTCTATTTTTAAATGTTTTAAGTTAGCCAGTGTTCTACACTTTTCTTTAGAGTATAAGTAATTTTCACCCAATTTAAATAAATGAAAAGAAATACAAATAAATTGTTAATGATTTACTTATATATTGCTCATGAGGGTTCTCTTTGAGTCAATATAATGATAAACTGTCTCTAATATTTATGATTACCCTATATACAAGTCTTGGGGTGGTTTTTTGTACTATCTATGGAGATAGAAATAATATATGAGCAATAAGATTTGTAAATAATATCCTTGCTATATACTGAGTTTTAGTTATCAAATCGAGTTTAAAATGTACCAAAGTGAAATAAATTTGGTTTGAATGAGTCCATTTAGAAACTTTATTTCATTTGAATTGCAGACTCATGATGAAGTCATAACACTTCTGGTTTGGTCTACTATGGTTTCTAAGACCAGACTACCCTATGATCCCACACAAGCTGAACTCAGTGGCGCCTGTAGGAAATTCTCCCCTGTCCTCCCTCTGTCTCCTACCATCTGTGGCAACTCACATCAATAATTAATTTCTCTTTCACTTCAGTGAACCAACAACTCCAAGGGTTAGACTCTGTTTGCTGGTTTTGGAGTGTGTGTTGGCATGTTTTCTATGGTAGACAGGTTGTATACTGAGAGATATGTCTTAGGTAAGTTGTAGTTACTAAGTGTTGCACATTAGCTTGTCGAACATTATTAATAACTTCTTGTTTACAAACTGCATATATATTCCATTGTTCCATTAACTTCATCTGTATGGGTGTATTACCTTAATCTCATTAAGTAAAAAGGAAATGAAAGCTCAAGAGGTGAAGGAATACCTCCTGAGACCAGCTGAACAATTACTAATATCAGTAGCAAAGTTCATGCCAAACCAGTCCTTCCTTCCTCTCCAACCTCTTCTCCATGATACTCTCTGGACATCCCTGCTTACCTGCCCAAATTTCTTCCAGGTCCTCAAACACACCTACCTTCTATAACCTGCAGACATTTGTTACTGTTCTTCTGTCTGCCTGGACCTGACCTCTCTCCCCACCCTTATTTCACATAGCAGATCCCCTTCCTTCAGTAGTGCACCCTCCAGCATTCCCTATCCTTTCCCCACTGATACTCACTAGCCACACACAAATTATGTGTTGAAATTAAACTTCTTCAAGGGCAGGAACATGCCAGGTTCTCCTTCACTCTCCCCAAGTACCTGAGGCAGCACCTGACACAGCAGGTTGTTGGTATTTGTTGAACAAATCCACGAAGAGATGAATTGGTGAGACATGGTGTGAGAAGATCAGTTTGCTTTTGTTTCCATGTCCATCTAAGCCCTTGCACCCCTGATGGCTGTAAGGAAGAAGGAGTTTCCTTTCTCCAGGGGCAACCACCCAAATGCTAGTGCCCAGAATGAGTGCAAGTGCAATGCACTTAACTAATAATGGCAGAGAGCTGTTTGTGCAAGATGATCAAGGAAATAGAGTACATGGTACTTTTCCTTTTTTAAAGAAAACAAAAGAAACAAAGCAGGTTCTGAGGACCTTGCAAATAGGGCTCAACCTGTATGAAAACCAATGAAACAAATATAATGTAGGCCCATTGCATCTGTCTAGAACTGCACAGATACCCTCCCCTTTTCACCCCAGAAACTTAGCTTTCCTTCTGCCTTACCATGGCAGTGTCAGCTGATCTGGCTTCCTCAGAATGCCTAAGGCCCTCATGAAGTCAGTACATATAAAGCTGGAAACCAGAGGTGAAGCCAGACCACACAAAGGCATTTCACAAGCTCTGGGCCTGGAAGTCAGCCTTCTGTTTGCAGTACTATTACAGGACCACATATGAATGGAACCTCTTTGGGAAGTTCCACTGAATGCCTTACTTCCCAGACTATCAAAGGACCCAAGGGATGCTATGATGTTTGGGATCTAAGCAAAAAGTTTCTCATGTGGGGTTGACAAGATTTCTTTGACCATGTAATACACACCTAAAATGTACACACAATATAAGATGCAATACATACCTAAAAAGATGATTTTAATTTTCTTCTTAATTGAAGGTTTATTTTTAGTTGGAGTTAGATTTCTGAAGCTTAGCTCATTCCCTTTCAAAGCCTCTTCATCATCCACAGGGTAAAGACCAAACTCTTAAAAGTGGCCTTTAAGACCATCTATGTTCTGGCTCTTCCTTCCTCTTCCAGAGCCATCTTTCTTCCGTGTCTCTCCTTGCTCAGCCCTGCTTTCACTAGGTGCCTAAGCAAACCCATAAGGCCACACCACTGTGTCCCTGCTCGTGCTGTGTCCTTAGCTTTGGGCTCTTTCACCTTCTCTAGTTACCAGAATCCCATTCATCTTCAAAGAGTGATTCCAGCTGCCACATCTTCTGGGGTATTTTATTCATTCCTTAGCTCTCATAAATTATTTCTTCTTCCAATTCCCTCTACATTTAGCTGCAATTCTAACACATTGCCTATTTTTTCTAGCTTTAGGTTTCCATGCTTATCCTTCTGTCTCACAGTGGATGTCAGTTCTTTGAGGATGGCACCAATGACCCATTTCTCATCCTTTCTATCTCCAAAACTTGCCAGGACTTTACACATGGTAGCTGCCCAATGAATATTTGTTGAATGAACTTTGTTGAATTTTCACTCAGTCAGCCCAGAATGGAAAAGGCAATTCCCACTGGGCTAGGTCAGCAGAGATGTCCTCAGACTATAACCTGGGAAAGGATGCGGAGAGGCCACCTCATCTATCTTTGCCTCAGGCAAGCTCAGCAAAGCCTGACAAGAAGAATGAGCCTTGTTCTGCTTGCTGAGGAAGGAGGGAGTCTGAGGTGAACCCAAACACTGTTTGTCAGAAATCCTCCT
The DNA here is from genome assembly GCF_014824575.4 of Sturnira hondurensis. Classification (NCBI taxonomy): domain Eukaryota; kingdom Metazoa; phylum Chordata; class Mammalia; order Chiroptera; family Phyllostomidae; genus Sturnira; species Sturnira hondurensis. The sequence goes on from NW_028079044.1 coordinate 22,034,522, forward strand.
TTCAGTTCATCCTGAAGCCCATGTGTTAGTCATTATTGTTAGAGCAGCACTTTAGCTGCTGGTTTTTTATTATTTCGGGATTAACCGAGATTGCTGTGCAGGTTCCAAGAGGTTCTTTAAAACCACTGTCTCAGATACCAAAAACACTGTTGGATAGTAGAGCTACTAAAATGAATTTGGTGGGTGCACCCTATTTAGCAAAGTTTCATACCTCCAGCCCCCAAGACTGATAAGAATGAGTGATTTTCCTGTACTTCAGCATTAAAACAAAAATCAGCTGTGATTTCATCTTCAATGTTTATTTGGAATCACCCAATTATTGTGAAAAAGTAGGGAAAGGAAGAATACCCAACCCTCTCTCCTGTCCCATTTTCCCTTACATGGAAAATGGAACCATTTTTTATTAAATGGTTTTTCTTTAGCACTAATTCCCAAGCAATGGGCTTTCAATGAAATGCCTCCATATTGGTGGCTGGAATCATTTTAAGCATCTTTACATTATTAATATAAATGATTGCTAAGCAAAATACAATGGTAATATTGGGGGTAGTACAGTATTTGTGGACCATCCAGTGGGAAAGTCAAATGGTGGTCTGGCCCTGGTCCCCCAAGAGAACTGGAAACATTCAATTCCCACCCCCGGTCCCAGGCCCTACCCACCACTCACTCCCACCCCTAAACTCCCAAGATCCTCTCCAACAAACAAGCCTATTCTCCACCTGCAGGGATTCCACATGGACCTGCCTGTCATGTAGAAAACACCTGACCACTTAGAGCCCTGCTTTTGACCTTGCCTAATCTCACAAAGTGGTCATGATATTTATGGTGGATTTTGGCCACATATCAGTCCAGACAAGATAGTGTGAAGAATGTTGGCTCGGTATCAGAAGTTCCAGAGTTTGAATCCCACTCAAAAAACTTAGTAGCATTGTGACCTTGGGCATGTTACTTATCCCTTGGGCCTCAGTTTCCTCTCTGTAAAACGGGGGTAAAAATAATGACCTATTGGGTTGCTGAGATGAGGCAGAAGAGTCCATATATATAAAGCAGTGAGCATGCGCCCCCTGAAGGGGTGATGGTTTCAGCATCATAGGGGACTCCAAGGGGGCATATTTAGGAAATGAAGGAAGAGGTGCCCCTCTAAAATCCCTGCACATTGATTGCCTCTGCCCTTCCCTAGGACAAAGATGGAGGCATGTCCCTTCCTTGGAGCACCCCTCTCCATCTTTATCCCTGACATCCTGTACCTCCAGCCAGACTCTGAAGCAGGTCAGAGCCAATTCTCATGCTGCCCTATTTCTTGGCTACAGCATTCTGGTTCATATGCTGCCCCCACAACCTGCTCCATCCCTCCTGCTGCAAACATTGCCTCAAGGGGCAGATGTGGTGTCCACAACTTAATTGATTAGAGATACACAGACAGCTACTTAGTCCTTCCACTCAGGGAACTCCGATGACATTTAAGGTTGATCACAGTGCAAAGCCTGTGGCTTCTCATTCAGAGGAAAATTTGGGTGGAGCCCACCACCCCTCCCCTCCTTTTCTTACTTCTGGGACTTTGGCTCCTACGCTCTCTGGTGCTCGCAGAGAGCCATGATGGTGCATTGGTTCCCCTAGAACATTCCAGAACACCCTCTGCCTCAGGGACTTCACATTAGCTGTTTCCTCTGTCCCAGCACACTCCCCCCTGAGGTCCACCAGGCTTGCTCCTTCTCTTATAGGACTCCATTCATATACCAGCCTTTTTGCTGACCCATCATTTCAAATTGAAACTTACTCACTGACTGCTCCTAGCTGCTTTTTCTCCCTAGCCTCTCTCCACCTCCCCCTCAGGACTCTCCCTCTCAGTTGATATTCTATCAATAAGATACCTCTGGTGTTTCATACTTACACTTCAAGGAATATGCACATCTCTAAAAACAGCATTTTCTTCAGCTGATGTTTATATGGGGAAAATGTGTACTTACATCTCACTGGCTCCAGTGCCATCTTTAATAAAATAACGTACAAGACGGTCTTCTTTAGTTACAATCCAAACACAGTTGATAGAATGTCAGAGGCATGTGCACATATTTTGAAATGTGTTTTGAGTGTGCTTGGTGAATAACACTTCATTTTGCAAAATTGCTTTGTGGGGTTTTTTTACTGTAAAAATAAAAATTTACTGTAAATTTTATGGCATTTTTACCTAAAAATTGTTAATCATTTGATATTTGCCTTACTCATTTGCCATCACTTACCTTAAACATAGTGCTTATAATATGTCATGAAAACCGTACATGTTATGCCCACCTGGTGACTCTTAACCTCACCAATTGATCAAAGACCAGGAAGTGACGATGTGAACATGGGTAATTATGTACTTCATAGGTGTTCATTGTTTAGGTTGCATGTTAGGAAACTGACTGGGGGTTTCTGTGGACTTATAACACATCCTAATTTTTCCCATTTAACATAGTGTTTGTCCTTATTTGTTTTGCTTATGGCCTATCTGCCCTCACTAGCTTGTGAGCTCTGTGTGAGCAAGGCCTTCAGTCTGTTTTGTTTCCTGTCGCCTCCCAGCACATAACAGAAGCTCTGCAAGCTCTTCAAAGGAAACCTATCTGGCCTCCTTGAGCTCCAGCAGGGGTGACCTAATAAGGACTGTTAGCCCCTGGGTGCAACACTGCCCCCTCATCTAGGCTCACACTGCCCACAGAAGCTCCAGTAGTGTGTGTGGGGGGGGTGGGGTCCAACCTGGGGAAGGCTGAAAAATCGGTGCAGCTCTGGACAGCCCATGGAAGGGTCCCAAGAATACGAGTTGACATTGCAGCACTAAAGCTTTAGACATCTGTGTAAACTAGAGGAAGATGCTGCTATAGCAGTTGAGCAACGGCTATGTAAAGCAGCAACAAGCAGCTTATGTATGCATCACGCAGCTGCTTCTGCAATGGCTGCCAATGACCCCTGCCTCCTAGCGCCTGGACTCTGCACAATCCCCTCCTGTCATGGGTGGGCTGGATCTAGTGTGTGAGTTCCAATACAAGCAGAATTGATGGGATGTCACTTCTAAAATTATGTTAGAAAAACTGAGACTTCCTTACCTCTCTCCTGAACACTGGACCCAGGCCATTTTGGGATTGCATCTGGGTCTAGCAATAGTGTAATCTCCAGCAATTTGCTTTATGTCTCTGAGTCTCAGTGTCCTCACTTGTGAAAAAATCTGTTGGGAAGACTAGATGAAGTAATGCATATTAGAGATCCACTACTGCATAACAAATCACCCTAAAACTGAGTAACTTAGTTTTCAGCATCTCTGAGAATTAGGAATCCCAGTGAACTCTGGCTGGGTCCTGTAGGTCAGGGTCTCATGAGACAACAATCCAGGTATCACCCGGACAACAGTACAATCTCATTCTCCCTCCAGAGGTCTGCCTTGGGAACAGCAACAGCCCTACCCAACACTTGTCACAGATTTCTGGCTGTCTGAGTCAAGGCAACATAAAAACCAATGTGCATCTTCAGAGAGGGTCTTTCAAATGCTAGTTATAACTACTTCCCCCCAAAACTGGCTATAAAACTTCAGAGGATAAAATCTATTTTTATTTCTAGGAAGCCATCTGCTTCCCTTCTAATTGAGAAATTTGACCAGAGCTGGAAAAGAATAAACAGACATTTGAAGATGGTATGCAGTTGGCCTAATTTTTTCCTCTCATATCTGTAATCTCTCATTTTGTCAAAAGGCCACTACCCAGGATCAAAGAGGATTGAAGGATCAGGTCATCACTAAGTATCAATTCATGAAATGTGGGCTCAGTGAAGCGGACCTTAGTGCTAGGCATGCAAGCCCCTCAGAAAGCATGCTTGAGGCCTGTCATGGACAGACACAAGGTGGCAGTGATATCACCTTGGACCCCTCAGTGCTCTGCCTTTAATGAGGTCCCTTCCATTTTTCTCCCCTTTGGGCAGTGCATCTCCCCCAAGACATCTCAGAGAAGGGCTCTTTCCCTCCCAGGGGTTGTGCCCCATTCAGCAATCCCTCATCAGAGGCCAGCCTGGCCAGCATCACCCATGATCTTCAGGAATGACTTGGTGATTGGATGGCTTCCATATGCACTGGACAGTGGCCATCTCTGCAGGCTGCTTCTTCATCTGAGAATAAAATACTGAACTGAATTGCTTTTGTTGTTTCATAAGAAGAAGTCTATACTAACAAATGAAATCAACTTATTCAAACCTGACTAATTGGTCCATTTCAATCATACAAGAAAATAGGCTTCTTCCCCCAACAGAAGTGTGGGCCAAAATCATGGAAAACACTTCCCCTGCACACCTTGCTCGGGTGGGCTGCCCTTCTTAGTCCACTCTCACTTCTGCACGGACCTTCTGGCTATAGAGAAGTTGGAGAGAGCCTCCTCCTCCTGACTCTCTCTCTCTCTCAGGGCCATGAACTCTCTCTGGACAAAGTTCCCAAGCAAAACACAGATATGCCATGCACACCAGCTTTACCTAGTTGTTTTTAGCTGTGGCTGATAAATATGCTTAATTTCTCTCTATCCAGGAAACATGAGGTTCCCAAAGTTATAGATAAGAGTTGTACATAAATAAAAATTAATCTAACAAAACCAATATGCTGTTACATTCAAGGACAAATGTTTCATTGCACTGCATAATAATTGTGCAGAGATCCAATTTATTAATATGATGGGTACACTAACAAATAAAGGATTGACCTCCTACAAATGTTTATAGTTTTCTTATGTATTTGTAATCAAACATGGTGGCCTCATTTTTTTCTCCAGTAACATGCACTGCTATAATTAAGCAAAAGATGAAGGTAAAATAAAAACTATAAACCTGGGTCCCATGTACCCCACTCTCTCCATGGCTCTGTCTGCTGGAGGCAGAGAATTGACTTTGTCAGAAGAGCACATCTGCTGGGAAGGAGGGCATAGTGGTGCCACGATCAGGGACCACAGGAATGATGAATATGGAGGAAAACAATTTGGGCTGACCAGGAGGCTAGAGAAGGAGGCCAGGACAAAGGTGTAGCTGGGGACAGAGTCCAGACAGAGCTTAGCTAACTACCTCAGTGACCTCAATTAACCTTAAGCTATTTAAGCTCTCTCAGCCTCATTTTTCTCCCTGATAAAATAGAGGTAATAACAGTAGCTACCTAATGGTTTATTGTGAAGATTAAAGAACCAAATGCTTAATAAATGTATTTTGCACAACTCCTAGCACATAGTTGATGCTTGATAAATGAAAACAAGGTGTGCTATTTTCATTAACAATAAACCTGAGTGTGGCTTCCAACGCAGGTCCAACTTAGGAGGTAGGAGGAAGCCCAGTAGGACACCTGGTGCCAGGTGATGCCTTTAAGGTGCTGTGGGTGGGAATCTTTTACAAGCAACCCTGGGAGTTATCCACAAGACAGAATTGATTAGGTCACCCTGCAATATGGCCAGCATTCCTCACCCTTGTTATGATGTCTGCAATTCCAGACGCCAAGTGCCCAGCTCCTGCTCTGAGGTGAAGCTTCCAAAGAATCTACCATTGACATTAAGTGTTTGCATCGAAGGAAACACCAGCCAAAAGACTGCACATGTGTGTGTTGCTTGGGGTGAGGTTACCAGCATGGTCACAGTAGTACTTAGGTTAGGAACAGACAGCTAGGGATGGTAGCACAGGGCACAACAAAGACAAATTCTGAATTTCAAACATCTGATATTTGAGGTCATAGAAAGAGAGAAGGATGGGAGATGGAGAAGGTGGACAGATCTGTCCTAATATGGGGTTGGGGCCAATGGGTAGCTCCCACACCACAGTATACGCCTGAGAAGGCAAGTCCTGTGTCTGTCCCTCAGGCCCCAGCAACTCCTAGTAATACAGCTTCAGAAACAGAATGGCCAGTGTTGGCACAGCTAAAAGAAGCCCTCCTCATAACATCTTCTTTCCAGCTACCTGTGTATTAACTCAGCAGCTCCAGCAACTGTAATGCGCTCTCATGACAGTCAGCAACCAAGCTACTGATTCAAATACAGTTCAACTCCACGACAGGATGTGCACTAACAACAATGATGTTGAACGAGCACTTACTGCATCCAAGACTAATGTTTTCCTGAATCCTTGCATTTCATCCTCAGATAGCTGTGAAAACTCATGCTGCCTACATTGTACTGATGAAGAAACTGAGGCTAGAGAGGTAAAATTAACTGCCCCAAATCCACAATGAATGAAGTGGTAGAAATGAGAGGAAAATTAACCCAGGTTTGACCAACTCTGAACTTACCTTGAATGCACAGCACTCTCCTGTCTGATGTGGGGGCCCAGACCAGAGGACTTCCCTCCCTTGATGGGGAAAAGGCTAGAGATAGCATAGATGCTGGGTACCTAGAGGTAGGAAGAAAATGAAGGCAGGAATGTCAAAGATAAAGGCTCCAGCTTTACTGTCTGCTCACATCCAGCCAGGTGATTCCTGGAAGAGGGGGTACCAGATGCGGTTTGTGCTGGGAGCTACTCGATGCATCCACCGCAGGCCAACAGTTGCACCCTGGGCTAACAAGAAACCACTAACCAGGCCTCCTTCCACCTCCATAAGCTGAGTCAGCATCTGGCAAATCAAGAAAGGCCAGATCAAAGTATTCCCAAGCTCAAGGGTGATGGGCTTTCTAACTTTTAAGAAAGGATCAGCCATGCCCTGGCTGGTGTGGCTCAGTGGATTGGGTGCCAGCCTGAGAACCAAAACGTCACTGGTTCGATTCCCAGGCAGGGCACATGCCTAGGTTGTGAGCCAGGTCTCCAGTAGGGAGAGCACAGGAAGCAACCGATAGACGTTTCTCTCACACATTGATGTTTCTCTCCCTCTTCCCCCATCTAGAAATAAATAAATAAATAAAATCTATTTTAACAAAGGATCAAAGAAACAAGTCATTATCTCACTTAAGGTGTCATGATAATTACCCCTCCAAATATACACTCAACATATCCCTTTACTCTGTTAAGCACTCCCAAACACTAACACTAATTTAAGATTATTGAAAGGCCATGGGTCTGTCTCTGCTGACTACTTGGAACATCCCACTGGTGACCTTAAGTCACAACCAATGCACTTTAAACTGCACCCTAATAACAGGCCAAGATTCCAAACATTCATTTGTAAATAGGGTGCTTGGGATGAGAGAGGCATTTCTCCAAATAAATAATGCTGGTTAGATACTAGCCCACAGAAGCCTATTAGCACACACCTTAACTCTATTAACAAATACCTAAAGAACCTATGGAGACGTACTGCAGGTCCTGGCATAGCCAGGGAGTTTGGGCTTTGCTCTGAATTTATTGGGGTGCTGTAAATAAAGTTTCTTCTTGGAGTTACCTGAGGAAAGTAATGCTTTGCAACAGTGACTATGGATGTGTTATGCAGTACAGGCTGAAGCAGAGAGACTAGTAAGGGCGACATTGCAAAAATCCAATTTTGAGTTGATAAAGGCTTGAAGTAAGGTGATTACAACTGAAAGAGGAAAAATTTGATTTGCATTTATGAAGTCAACCAATGCTTGTTGAGCATCAACTCTGTACCCTGGAGATTCCCTCATTCATTCATTCTTCAATTGTTACACAAATATTTGTTGAGCAACTATTACATGTGGGAGTCTGTGTTAGACTCTGGAGACATAGATGTTCCCTATCCTAATTAAAGTCTATATTCCAGAAAGGTATATAGATATGGAAACTAATAATTACCGGTGTGGTGCATGTGAGGAGGGAGAAAAAAAAGATGCAGTGAGCTACACAACAGCAGAAGAGTAAGCACGTAGATGATTTGGTAAAGTTTCTCTAAGGAAGTGAGACTTATAAACTGACACTGGAAGATTGAGTAGGGTTTGTCAAATCAAAAAGAGAGAGAGGAAAGAACAGTATGTACATGCGAGCATGCACAGAAGCCTCAATCCAGTGGTAGTGGGGGAAAATCAATTGATTCAAGAGATGTTGAAGATGTTGACTGGTCAAGGCTTGGTAATGAGCAAGATGTAGGAGGTTAGGGAGAGAGAGAAACAACGAATGAGTCCTGGGCTCCTGGGTGTCAGCAAGTGGGTAGGTCACAGAGTCAACTACTGAGGTGGGAATCATTAGGGGAGGGACAGGTTTGATGGAGAAAAGTCCGAGATCAGTTTGGACAGGTTTTGTCCAGCACTTTCAAGATAAACAAGTAGAGATTTCAGGAGGATGTTGCAGAGCTGAGTCTGGAACTCAGGTCATTTAAGCCCATGAAAGGGACCTGGAAATTATCAACATTGAGGTGGAAGTTGTGGTCACAAGGAGAATGGGTCACAGGTGAAGAAGGGGTGGCAGGAGAGTGTTTAAAGCTAAAAGGGGTTATAAGGACAAGTCAAAGAAGACTAGGCAGAAGCTGATGAAGGATGTCCAACTACCTGCAAAGGACAGAGAGAGGAGGGAGGTAAAGGTGACTAGATTGTTTTGGGTACCAGGGAGAATCAGCAGGAAGAAGAAAGTCAGGAGCCATAGCCCCATCAATACTAGCCAGTCAGTGAAGACACACTGTATGATGACTCCCCCTTCAGCACTGAGGCTCTCACCAGGTTTCTCCTCCTCCAAAGACAGAGAGCTGATGGACAGATCAATGAATGATAGATCAACCAACAGATCAAGTCTGTCTATATTTAGTGAATACCTGCCACATGTTCACCACTGGCCCCTACTCTGAAAATAGAAATAAATATGACATGGCTACTCCCTAAAGAAATTTAATACAGAGGACAGATAGACATGAAAACAGCCAATAATGACCCACACAATGTCACTTGGTCAATAATAGACACACAAATGTATATGCTGGGCACATTACTGAGGGCATGAAGGAAGGAGTAGCCCTTCTACTTCCTAGAAGGGGTTCAACTCTAGTATCTGTATCCGTTTCCCAGGGTTTCCATATGAAAGTACTACGTGGTACTTGGTAGTTCTATAAACAACAGAAACCTGGTCTCTCACAGTTCCTGGAAGCTAGAGTTTGAGATCAAGGTGTCAGACTGGCCATGCTTTCCCTGGAGGATTTAGAGGAGGATCATCCCTTACCCATTCCTAAGTTCCAGTGGTTTCCAGCAATTATTTTCCTTGCTATTGCTTGCTTATGGGACCTATTCCCTTCTCCTTCTGCAACAATATCTTGGCCTCCATCTTCATGTGGCCTTCTTCCCTACTTCTCTGTGTTCAAATCTCCTCCTTTCTCTTATAAAAGCAACCAGGCTTAAGTTCTACTCTAATTCAATATAACTTCACGTAAACTTGATTACATCTGCAAAGATACCATTTCCAAATAAAGTCCCATTCACAGCTGTCAAGAATTAGACAGAATTCAACCCACGACACTATCCATCTCTTTCTAGCCCCAGGCTACTGGGTGCCTGGTACCCAACAGATGCTCAAAATTTTGTTTACTTAATTGTATCACTGCCTAAGATGATATCAGAAAAGGGGAGATGAGGGCCTTTGCTTAAGGATTATGATTTGCACCTGATGTGTGGTCCAAAGGTCAATTCAGAGAAAGGATTTTGCAGCTCATGACTATCAGCATTTTTTGATAATTCTTCTCAATTAACAAGTAAATTTTACTATTTTCTTCCAAAGGAGAAAAAGAAATTACTTCATTGAGAGGAATTCTAAAATAGATTTGAACTTTTGATCATATATGTTTGTGAAGTTTTAACATGGATGGCTTTTCCCAAGCACATTAAGAATTCTCCCAAAATTGATAAGGTTCTATGAAGAGAAATTCAGCACTAGCTGACAAAATTTAAAATATATGTACCCTTTGACCCAATTATTTTAGTTCTAAGAATTTTTCCTAAGATATACTGTGACACATGGAAAACAACTAATACCAGTTTTTTCATTTCAAAATCACAGCAGTTTTGAGCAATAGAATACTAGTTAAATAAATAATGATATATCCAAGCAATTAAATGACATCACATCATTTAAGATTGATTTTACAGCATGTAACAGAAATCTGGCTACTCTGGATTTAAAAATAAAGAGGCTTTTTCCCCTGGTAATAAGAAGCCAAAGGTTGGTGGCCCAGAGCAGATATGATGGCCCTACCCAGCCACCTGTTACTCTACTTCTTAGTCATCTGAACATGAGCTTTCTTCCTCATGCTCACAAGATGGCTACTGTGGGCCTAGCCATCATAGCCACATTCCAGACAAGAAGAAAAAGAGAAGAAAAGACAGAAGCTCTCTCTTTTTGCCAGGAAATCAACTGCTTTCCAAGAAGCACCATCTAATAAATTCAAACTTATACCTCACTTACCATAACCAGGTATATGGCCATTTTGTGTCCAATGAACTTGAGGTTGGGTTGAGTTATGAAGAAGAATAAGGCAGCTCGGTATGTGTTTCTGTGGGTCTGTCACCAATAAATACTAGGTAACAATGTATGCAGCAGTATGTGTATCATGCTCTAAATGTATACTATAACATATCCTGTGTATGTACTATGGATATATATATATATATATATATATATATATATATATATATATATATATTATATGTGTGTATACCATATATAATATATGGCATCATATATACCATATATAATACCATGTTCTCATGTGTGTGTATGTGTGTACTCCTTTAAATGCGCAGACTACGTCTAGAAGAAAATACACAAATTGCAGACAAGCATTTGCTTCTGGGAAGGGGTCCTAAGAGGCAGGGGACTAAGGAAGGAGGAAACTTTAATTCTTTGCTCTTTTATGATTTTGAATATTCCAACATATGTATATATTATCTATTCAAATATTAAGTGATTTTTAGAAGACAGAAAGAACACCTTGAAGAGTAACAAACCTTTTTCCCTCATTGTTGGTATGATGTGAGTGCTATGACCCTAAAGTCAAAAACATGAGAGACACTGAGAATCTAACTGGATATTTTCATTTATTTTTCTCTTTTACGCTTTTAACCGGGTGCTTTTTTAATGACTAGAAGTGCCTTGTCCTGCCAGATGGGAAAAAAAGGAAAGGAATGTAGCATTCCTTTCCTGTAGCCAAATCAGACACTAAAATTAAAAGGTTACAAAAGAGTCATAAAGGCATGGAAGGGAGGGTAATATTTTCAAGGGGCTTCAGAGCCAGAGAGGAATATACTAAAATGTCTGCAGAAAGCCAAAGGCGTGTAAAATCAGTGAAGGGAGAGAGGTGGGAGATGAGGAAAAGGAATAGGTAACCCAGTCCTTGTACAGCTCAGTGTCCCACTAGGGTCTTGGGCACAAGCCAACTCCATCTCCTGGCCAAAAACTTCTGAACAGTGTTTAACCTCAGTCTCTCGAGATGGCACTTCAACTTGATAGAGATATAAGTGTGTTCTTAGCAGGTAAGTGAAACTCACTCTGAGAAGGCGAGGATTAATTATAGAGGTGATAAAGGAACTCCAACCCACCTGTCTTTTCATAAATTTAGGAATAACCTATGTATGCTTGGTATTTGCAAGGTTCATCAGTTTTATGATAAGTTGATGTATTAGAGCAGCTATCAGATTAATGTGATTCCAACTTGATGTGTAACAGAGTAATTGGTTTATGTTTAGGATTTTAAGGTGAAAGGGAGAATAAAACTGGTAAACAATATTGGAACACCTAAGAGAATTTAAGAGTCTCCATATTTATAAGATTCATGTGTATTTATAAGAATTACTTAATTTGGAGGTAGGTTTTCTTAGTCTATTTGGAGTACAAAAAAGAAAATAGAATTATTTATGAACATTTAAGAGAAATTAATTAAGTTCTAAAAGGCTTTTATAATTGTTAAAATGTATTCATTTTTGCACTTAACATATTTTTGAATTTTGCCTTTCACTTTTTTCTTTCTTTTCTTCTTAAAATATATTTTATTGATTATGTGATTACAGTTGTCCAATTTTCTTCTTCCCTTTATTCCTCTCCACCCTGTACCCCCCACCACCATTGGTCATACATGTAAGTTCTTTGACTCCTCCATTTCCTATACTATTCTTAACCTCCCCCTGTCTATTTTGTACCTATCACACATGCTTCTTATTCCCTGTACCCTCCCCCCATTCAGCACCCCCTCACACTGATAACCCTCCATGTGATTTGTATTTCTGTCAATCTGTACTTGTTCTAGTTGTTCATTTAGCTCGTTTTCATTTTTGTTTTTGTTTTTAGGTTCGGTTATTGATAGTTGTAAGTTTGTTGTTATTTTACTTGTTTGGGATTCTCTGAGTTTCCTGGACTTCCTGGAGATCTATTTCCTTTGCCAGATTGGGGAAGTTCTACTTTATTATTTGTTCAAATAAGTTTCCAATTTCTTGCTCTTCTTATTCTCCTTCTGGCACCCCTGTGATTCAGACGTTGAAACATTTAAAGTTGTCATTTTATTCAAATTTTTTATCTTCTTCTTTTTCTTAGCTAAGTCCCTTTAACATTTAATATAATAAGATCTTGGTGATGATGAACTCCTTTAACTTGTCCTTATCTGAAAAGCACTTTGTCTGCTCCTCCATTCTAAAAGATAGCTTTGCTGGGTAGAGTAATCTTGGATGGAGGTCCTTGCCTTTCATGACTTGGAATACTTCTTTCTAGCCCCTTCTTGCCTGAAAGGTTTCTTTTGAGAAATCAGCTGATAGTCTAATGGGAATTCCTGGATAGGTAACTGTCTCCTTTTCTCTTGCTGCTTTTAAGATTCTCTCCTTATCTTTAATCTTGGCTAATGTAATTATGACATGTCTTGGTGTGTGCTTCCTTGGGTCCAAATTCTTTGGAACTCTCTGAGTTCCCTGGACTTCCTGGAAGTCTATTTCCTTTGCCAGATTGGGGAAGCTCTCCATTATTTTTTCAAATAAGTTTTCAATATCTTGCTCTTCCTTTTCTCCTTCTGGCACCCCTATGATTCAGATGTTGGAACATTTAGTTCCAACCTCTAGGGAAACCTCTAGTTTTCCTAGAGGTTCCTAAGCCTCTCTTCATATTTTTTGAATTCTTATTTCTTCATTCTGTTCTGGTTGAATATTTACTTCTTCCTTCTGCTCCAAACTATTGATTGGACTCCAAGTTTCCTTCCCTTCACTGTTGGTCCCCTTTATTTCACTTTTATAGCCTTCACTTTTTCCTCTATTTTGTGGCCATACTCAACCAGTTCTGTGAGCATCCTGATTACCAGAGTTTTGAACTGTTCATTTGATAAACTGGCTATCGCTTCATCACTTAGTTGTATTTTTTTCTGGAACTTTGATCTGTTCTTTTATTTGGGGCATGTATTTTTTGTATCAGCATGCCTGTTATGTATAAGAAGCAGAACCTTAGGTATTCACCAGGTGAGGCAACCCATGTCACTGCTTTGTGGTGCTGTATGTGAGGGAAGCATCTGAGAGGGAACAGTACCGCTTGCTTGGCTCTCAGATGGCTTTCAGTCACCTCCTCTGCTACCCGCAAGCAAATTGGGCCCTTCTGGTGCTGATTCCTGGGTGGGTGACTTTGTGTACATTGTAGGACCCTGTGGATCTCTCCAACAAATTCTCCGGTTTGGCTGGGAGTTTCTCCCACTGCCTGAACCCCCACAGGTTTTTTCAGTCAGAGGTATTGAGGCTTTTTTTTTCCATGCTGGAAATCTGGGTTGAGCAGTCTGTTTTTCTCTTCAGGTGTTCCTCCCACTTTATTCACAAGGAAATGTGGAACTGCCAGATCCACCAACTGCTGCCTTGCCTGCCCTGGACCTCCAGCTACCACCTTGCCTCTAGTCCTCTCTGTCCTGGCTGCTCATCTCTGCCCCTCCTATCAGTCTGGAAGAATGTTTTTTCTTTAACTCCTTGGTTGTTGGACTTCCATACACTTTGATTTCCTGGCAGTTCTGGTTATTTTTTTGTTTTCAAATTTGTCATTGTCTTTCTTTTGGTTGTGTGAGGAAGCCAAGTGTATTCACCTATGCCTCCACCTTGGCCAGAAGTTTTTTTTTCCTTTTTTTATTGTTGTTCAATTACAGTTGTCCCCATTTCCCCCCAATTATTCTCCCCTGCCCTACCCACCCCCACCTCCCACATTCAATCCTCCCCCCACCCCCATTGTCTTTGTCCATGGGTCCTTTATATACATTCCCTGACTTGACCATCCCTAGATTTCAAACCCAAAGAAATTTTTTTAACTTACAACTTTAAAAAGTTGAATAGTAAATGATATATCATCAAATGAAAAAGCAAGTTACAGAGCCACAGTTTGGTGCAATCCCATTTCAGTAAAAGAAAGAAACCCAATCCCCAGCATACATGTGTATTTGCCAGCATATGTTGCATGGGTAATACCAAAGCTATGAGAGTATCGACTTTGCATCTGTCAGGAGGGTAGAAATGAAAGTGAGTTGCAGGAAGCTGGTCTTCATATATTTTTTACTGCTTCACCTATCATAAGGTGAAGCAGTCAAAAACACTTCACCAGTACTTCACCAGCATGTTGTATTTTTATAGTTTGAAAAAAAATAAATAAAAAATGTCCAGAAAAGAAATAGTTTTTTTCCAATTGTCTATCATCTTTTACATACATTATCATCTTGGTATCTGCTGACCGAATACAAATAATAAACACTGTTATCTCTATTTTGTGGTTAAGGAAGCAGAGTTCAGAAATACAAACTGCCTTGCCCAAGATCACAAGACTATTAATGATGGAGTCCTGTATCCCATCCAGGTCTGACTCACAGCCCAGCAGTCTGAGCAGATGCCCCAAGTGGGTATGGTAGGAGAAAGGCAGCAGCATCACCCATACTAACCATTGGTATATTTCTGGGCAAGGACAACTCTGCAGGCAGAAATGAACTCTGCCCATGATCTAGCACATCTCTGAATATACCTTTACTAATATTGATCATGAATATCTAGAAGGCTGTTTGTCTGGCTTTGCTTGAAAGAATCAGCATTCACCAGTAATCTTATCACATCACCTGAAATCTTCAGTACTAGTTCCCCAGGGTTACTCTAGGTCACATGGCCACAGGAATGTTCCTTGTCCTCATCTATAGGGGGAGGAGGGAGTGGTGTATGATGTGTCCTTTCTCAACATCAGCAAAATCCCTTCCTAGGATATTCTGCTTGATCCACAAGAAGGATGTTAGGTTGAAAACTGCCAAGTCCTCACCTGCAGGAGGTCCTCCGTAGGGCATGGCATTGTACACTGTTTCTGTACCATGTCAACATTGTTAGCCAACATGCTCTGTGATTATTTAATAGACCTACAAGTCCCTGAAAATTGAGGAGTGTGCATTGTGACATGGCCAAATAAATCACAGTGGGAGCTCCAGGTGCAGGTAGTCTAGCTGGCACCAGAACACTTGTTCATCATTCTCCACGGCAGCACATTCCCATCTCTATGGGCAATGCTTGCCTTATGAAAATGGACTGGAATTTACATTTAGAGGTTCAGTAATGTTCTTTTCACATCTATATTGATCTGGTGGATTTGATAGAGACCAATGAGTTTTAATAGTTCTAGTTGTGATGTGGTGAGAAGCAGAGGCTTGGAACGAAAACTGATCGAACTCCAGATAGATTCAGCTCTGCTTCCAGCTGTGGGATATTAATCAAGTCAGAATTTCTGGGTGGGTGAGTGTCCCCATTTCTAGTCTAAGGATTGTAAAACCTGGTACACCTTCCTCACGGATCACTGTGAGACTCAAACTAAAAATGTTTGAGAAAATGCTTTGCAGAACATAAAGCACTTATAAGGTGTCATTTATTGGTTTGCTGTGTCATAGGAAGAAATGAGAAGTCTCCTCTGTAGGATCTCTTATTTTCAGGCACATTGAAAAAATATACACATATATAATGTACAGGTACCTATATACTCAATTTTAAATCGTGCATGGTTAGTCCAACTTTCCTCATAAATTTTTTTGGGATATTGAATGAAATTCCCTCAAGAGATTCTGTTGATACAAGTACAAAAGCAAAAAGAAAAAGAAAAAGGCAGTGCTTGCTATAAACAAATAGGAATGTTTAAAAGATGCTTTCTCCCCAAACATAGTTATTTCTGCTTGGCACTATGCAAATGCTTTTATTTTATCAATGTTTTCTCTTTGTTTTCTAAATGAGAGCTTTGGGAACAGGTTTAGTAGAATGTGGTTGTTTAAAATGCAAATAAGCCTTTCAATTCTAAGTTCAGAATTTTCTTCTAAATTTAAATGATATTCACTTTAAATTTTTGGAAAGCAATCTGGCAAAGATTATTAAAAGAAAAAATAATAATCTCTTTGCATATCAATGTAACAGAGCATGGAATAAAACTAATGTGTGTTTCCTGTGGGCCAGGCCCAAGGCCAAGTGTTTTTGCCTGGATTATCTCATTTCATCCTCACAAGCCAATCAGTAGCTATTATCCCCATTTTGCAAATGAGGAAAAGTGAGGTATGGAATTCAAGTAGAGACTTCACTCTTCCCCCAAATATGGTCATGGAAGCTCACCTTTAAAGTGGATATTAATTAAATTTAGAAGACCGCCAACCCCTGACAGATGGCCAAAGAACACCCACAGAGCCTCACTTTCTATATGTCAGCTACCATGCTAGACCCTTGTCACAAAGTGTCTCACTCGACCTTCCTACCACCCCACCATGTCCAGAGAAAGAAATGAGGCTCACACAGGTGGCAAACTCATATTTGTTGAGATTTTTCTTAGCCACCAGGCCATAAGCTATGTACTTTTCAGTAGTTTTCTCAATTAAACATAAACCAACAATTTACACATATGGAAAGTCAGGAAAGGCATAAACAAAAATTGGGAAAATGCTCAAGAGCTGTAATAAATATAAAATTGCAATTTAAAACATTAATGTGGTACCAATTACAACTACCACGTTAGCCAAACAGAGTTAAATGCTGATGGTAGTGACTTCAAAGTGAAACTAGTTTCTTCATATGTTGCTGGTGGTGCTTCTAAGATCACACTCTAGAGGAAGAAGGAGAGTGAATACAAATGTGTGTGTGCACTAAGATCATCCATGTGCATGAAGGGGCGTGACAAAATGAATACAACTGTTCGGTTAGGGAAGAACGAAAATTGTAATCTCTTAAATTGTCTTGCTAATCCTGTTAAGACTAATTATGTCTTCATAATTCTGCTTTTACAATAAATAAGTGTGGGAGGAAAACTATTTTATAATCCTGTTTTTACAATAAATAAACTTGGGGAAAAAAGAGATATTATTATCCCATTGCCCCATTTTATCATTAAGGATTGCATTCCTGATTTCAATAAATCAGGGATGTCACCAATAGGTGAGGAGAAACCAAGTAATTTTAGGTTCATAGGCCAGTGCTCAATCCACTGAGCTATACCAGCTGGGGCTGAGAAACCAAGTAATTTTAAACTTCGGTCATTTTAAACTTTGGCCTTGTCCTGAAATATTGAAAGTAGGCTCTAAAGTAGAGAATTGTATGATCCTCATTAAATGCCCTCATTTTCTTGTTGAGGACATGGAGGCCCACACCCATGGGGTCCCTTGTCAAGGTCACCCTGTTGCCTGTGGAACTGCAGCTAGTCCCTGTTATTTCATTTCATAAAAACTCTATAAAATGAAAATACATACACTATTTATATGAAATCACCACAGGGTGTTTTACTATCAGCATTTCTGACACCAAATGTGTGGCGTTTTTCTAACATCAGCAAATTCTTCAATGCTCTGGGCACCAACCGGATGTCTAACAATTCTATTCAATCCTGACACTAAGTACCCGAAGTTAGCACAAACCCCAAAGATTCAAGGCCACTTACACAAGACTGCACCCACATTAGATGCCAGTCACAAGTCTTAGGTACCACCTGCCCTTCTGACCAACTCGCTGTAAGGCGGAGTTCCCACAACTTCCTCCCCAGGTTTGATAATTTGTTAGAGCAGCTCACAGAACTCAGGAAAAGGACAGTGCCTCACTTACTATTACTGGATTAGTATGAAGGATATAACTGAATAGCCAGATAAAAATGTACAAGGGGTGAAGTCCAGCAGAATCCGAAGCACAGGAGTTTCTGTCCCCCAGAATTTGGGTGTGCCACCCTTTCAGGAGGAGGAATTTCTCTGAACCCCATCATTTAGGAGTTTTATGGAGGGTTCATTACACATGTGTGGTTAATTAAATCATTGATCATTGGTGACTGAACTTGACTTCTTGTCCCTCTCCCCATCCTGGAGTCCAAAGGTTGGAGCTGAAAGTTCCAGTCCTCTGTACAAGCCTAGGTCTTTCTGGCCACCCGTCCCCATCCTGTGCTATCTAGGAGCCCCCAGCTGCCCTCATCTCATTAGCATACAAAAGACTCTGACACAAAACCAACATTTATATTTCTTGTTGTGTTACAAACCAAAAAATTATCATTCTCTGAGGTGGACCTCAGAATCCAAACACTAGACTAAGCGTGTCCATAGGGTCCATTCTGGAACATCTGGTTGGCTATGATGGCCACCAGCCTTGAGATGTGACCTTGCTCAAACACAGCAGTTCTCACCGCGAGTTCCCAGGTGGCGGCATCACCATCACCAGGACACCCTCTGAAGCTTGTCAGAAGTGGAGACTCTCAGCATCACCATACCCTGAACCGGACCTGCATTTTAATAATATCCTGGGCTTATTTACAACATTATATTTTGACAGATACTTTTTGATGCCATTGGATATGGTGGGCAGCCAGTCATTGAAGCACCTCCTCTAGCCCGGGAAGCCCAGTGCACTCTCCCAGTGCAACGCACACCTGCTACCTTCTTCCACATTAAAAAGCGGCTGGTGAATCAGGGCAAAAAGTGGGTAAAAAGGTGTCTCATCAGGCAACACAGTCAACAGCACGGATGGGAGACATTAGTCATACAGAAGTACTTTAAAACATAAAAGTTGTAAGAAATAAGAACCTGTACCCCTTCCCCATCAGCTATCACTCCCCACTAAAATACATTTAAAAAGCAGTAATTACTGTTGAAAACTTGACCAAGCAGCACAACTGTAACAGATGGGAGGGCACTTGGCAAACATTAAGGTTAGCTTCACTTCCCTCCTGAAACATCCCTCCAGCCCCCAATCTACTCCGGTAACAAAGGAAGGAAGAAAGGAATGCAGGATGAAGAGAGGGTTTAATTAGAAGCATTTTAGGGTGATTGCCTACTGTAGTCATTTTCTCTTGCTGCTGTAACAAATTACTGCCATTTTAATGGCTAAGACAACGCAAATTTATCATTTCACAGTTCTGGAAGTCGGAAGTCAGGAGCCAGTTTCAGTGGGCTGAAATCAAGAGATAGGCAGTCTGTGTTCTTTCTGGAGACTCTAGGAGAAAGCACATTTCCTCGTCTTCCCCAGTTTCTAGAAGCCACCTGATTCCTTGGCTTGTATTCTCCCCTCATCCTCAAAGCCAGCAGCATGGCATTTACACACCTTTCTCCTCTCTAACCTCTGATACTGTCACTACAGCTCCGCTGATTCTTACTGTGCTGTCTCCCTCTTTCTCTTACAAGGGCCCACACAGATAATCCAGGGCAGTCTCCCCATCTCAAGGTCTTTACCCTCACATCTGCCAAATTCCTTTTGTCTATAAGGTAACATACTCACAGGCTCCAGGGATTAGGTGCAGACCTCTTTAGGGATGGTCATTATCCTGCCTGTACCACCTACTTTTCAAAGTTCCTCTGAAGGCCTGGTGGTGAAGGGGGCCACCGTGCCAGGGGTTGTGCTGCGTTCCAGTCAGGCCTGTCTTTGAATTGCTGGAGAGGAGGTACCTGTGGCTGCCTCTTTCAGCACTGAGGACAGTGCAGCACTGCCTGTGTCCAGCAGGACTGAGCTCAGTCACTTATAGTGTCAGTGTGCCTTGTGCCTTAACGTAAGTGTTTACATCAGTTTTAAGACGGGAGCCGCAGAGTGGGCTGGAGGGTCTATTCCATTCTGGCAGGCCCTGAGGCTGACACTGAAGCAAGATGAAACTGAATGGGCATCCTCACTGCTGAGGCCCACTGCCCCTGCACCCACCCCAACTGCATCTGAAATACACCTCTCTTGTGAAGTCTGCATTGAGGACCTGTTTTGATTTCTTACTCTAAGTGACCAGATCCAGTGACAGGCACTGGGAGGCTGCATGGCTTCAAGCCCCCCCCACAGCAGTTTAGAAGTCAGTCAGTAGGCCTTCTGCTGCTCACAAAACCATGGCCCAGAGTGGGAAGCCTGTGGATTCAAAGGCCCCTCCAGCCTCTGGCCACTCAAACCTGGCTCATGGAATCCCTTCAGGGAACCTGAATAACGACAGGGCTGGAAAGATTCTAATTCCTTTAGCTGCCCTGTTCATCTGGACCATGCTGGATGCTAGGGATGTGACAAGAAAGTGCTGCCAGGCCCTGCCCACCACTCTCAGGAGCTTACTTGGAATGATGAGGACACAGTGCAGAGTGGTGGGCATAATGTTAAAATTAAAGGATACTCCAAGAACAGACCAGCCTGGGAGAAAACACTTGAGCAGGGGCTTGAAGAATGAGGGGAGTTAACGAAGTAAAGGTGGGGCCAAGGAAGCAGAGGACAGACACAGCCAGCGAGGGAGGTGTGGGCTGTTAATATTCATGTCATTATTTCACTCATTCACTCTTGCGCTCATGCTGCTCACAAAGACTATATCCTAATAATAACATCCAACACCTAACCTAGCAGTTACCACATACCATGTGCCAAGGGCTTCCGCCCTCTTACCTCATGTAATGCTGATAACTGCCTTATGAACTAATGACTATCGTATCGGAAGGAAACTGAGGCACAGAGCACTGAAAACAGAGATGACACAACTGGAAGTGGAGAAACCTGGGTTCCCTTCCTCACAGTCTGATTCCAGAGGCCCATCTCTTAGACTACATGGTGCTCTGAAGCTCTGAGCTCCCAGCACCAGGTCCAGTAGCCATATAGACGGGGAGGAGTGAGTAGCCACAAAGGTTCTGGATTCTTCCAACAAAGAGCTCTGGGCCTGGGAAAGGTTGGAGAGGCTCAGCCTCTGTCGTTGGAGTGTGGCAGCCGCGAAGGAAAAGCAGGGAGGCGGAGGAGGGTTTCCTCGTCAGCTGCCCCTGCGAAGTTTGTGAATGGCTCCAACATACTCACACAGAGCCTGAGCCTTCTGCAGAGGCCACAGCCCAGGCTTTAGCTCACAAATCTTTGAACCTGAAGAGCATTGGCCCTTTGAGAGGCTGTCCCTGTGAGAGCAGCAGGTGCCTCATTGCAGGTGAAGAGGGAGGATCCCCCCTCCTTGCCAGATGGCCCCCTAGGAAATGCTCCAGTGGCCAATGAGGGTGTTGGGACAGACCAAGCCAGGGCCTGGGTCCCAGGGAAACATCTGTGGACACTTAAAAAATGAGTGTCATAGAGCTCTTCTCTCTGCCACCTCTGTGACAAGCCACTGGCAGCCACAGCCACTCTTTCAGCCTCAGAGAGGAAAAGCTCCTCTGGGTCTGGAACTACAGCCTCTGGGGCGAAGAGCCCTGCAAATGCCTGGGCAGGCTTCCTGTCTGGGTACTGACCGGAGGGGTTGGGGAGGGCGGGACCGAGCCTCTGCCTACAGCCACGGTGCAGAGGGAGCCGCAGACTTCCAACTGCTCTGAGGAACCTCCCACAGTCAAGTCTTCCCCCAAAATCACCTATAAGAGGAAGATTCTTGATAATATCTGTGGGAAAACTAGGTGCCTCAGGCAAATTATTCCAAATGTGCTGCCAGATGTTACCAGCTTTTATCTTTTTTTCTTAGTTGTGTAAATTTGTCTGATAACACTTCAAAGACAGAGAAAATTGAGTTGATCAGAATCCTTAGTTCTTTGTTGTCCTCTGCGGCCACAGGAAGAGCAGGCCAATTTAAACCTTGATTCTCCCAGGAGCACCCACATGCTCACTCTGTGCACTGGGAACAAAAAGACACCTGACACTATCAGCCTGTTGTAAGGCTAAAATGATTAACTGTACAGAAAACACTTAGAGCCAGGACCTGCACGGAGTAGTTGCTATGTGCTTCTTGTATGGTCATTACTATTATTTATTCTACTTTCTCCATCTTCCCTGATCTCTGCTTCCCTTCCCCTCTTGAGGAAACCTGTCTAACTTGCTTAGTATGTGATCTGTTGTCCTTGTAGACAGGCTTTTCAAAGCCAGAATGAATCCAGGCCACAGGCCACAGCCACCAGCCCTTGAAGCTGTGCTAATAGCTCCCACAAGTGCTGTCTAAAGTGTAACCAGCTACCCGGTCACTACACTCTGCACTAGCAATGCAATTTACCCATCACATAGATTCTTTGTAGGCAGATCACTTTTACTCCTGATGCATAAGTCTGGATTCTTCGTTGCAAGCCACAGAAACTGACCTTGGCTGAGAACCTCACAGCAGGCCCGAGCGGGGCGTCCTTGGGGCCACGCATCTCACAGGGACCTGGGCTGGAAAAGGCTTGTCATCTTCTGCCTCTGAAACGTCCTGGAGACAGATGATGGTGGTGGCAGCACAGCAACGTGGATGTACCGAATGACACCAGACAGGACACTGAAAAATGGGCAAGATCATAAATTTGTGTGTTTTACACATTTTTTTTAAAAAGGAGCTATTGATAATAACAACAGTATGGAGGAGCCTCCGCAGGCAGTGTAGCAAGTGAGAGACACCAGACACAAAATGCCAAACATTGCATAACTGCATAAATAAAAATTATGGAAAAATCAAAAGTACAGGGGAAAATCTGATCAGTCATCTTCAGGCACCAGGGTTATGGGAAAGCTACTGATTGCCGACGTGGTGAAGGAACTTTTGGGGGTGATGTGAAGGTTCCCTATTGTGACTGTGTATAATTGTTTACATATGCACTTAACGTTGCCTTTTAAAATAATTTTGTATAAATTGTACTTCAATATGCTGATAAAAGAAACTCACCTAGAAATTGTTGGGAAGGAAGATGTGCTGGGGGGCTCTTCCTGCTTCCTGTTTCCCTGTCCTCTGCCCTGGACTCGGAGTCTCCACATACCAGCAGTTTCCTGTAAGAGAGAGGAAACACCAGGACTTCCTGAGAAGTGACAAGGCTGCTGAAAAGGTGAGATAGGAAGGTAGGTGAGGACAGGTAAGTAAGGAAGGGGACGTCTGTTTCAGGCCACTGCACTCCAAGTGAAGCAAAAACCAATGTGGCCTCCTGTGGAAGCTGTCAGTGGCCCACAGTCACAGGCTGTGACTGGTTGGTATTTCTGCCACAGCCTGCTTGGAAGCACAGCCCTTCCCGTCTCCCACCTATTTGACTATGCATCCAGAAAAGCAATTTGGCACTCAAATGAAAATTTCCTTTCTCTCCATTGCATTTCCTTATTCTCTCACCTTGGGTACTCATTCCAGGCAGGATTGAGCTCTGATGACTTGCTCAGCAGTGCTACCTGAAGGTGCTGGGGGATGTGGGAGGCAAGAACCCAAACTGCAGTTTCTGCCTTAGTGCTCCATCAGGTCCCTGATCCCAGCACCGCCCTGGGATCTCAGCCCCAGAGCCCCTCACCTTGCAGGCCCAGCTCGCTCCACGACTCCTCTCCTCTGCAGCCCTCTTATTGATCCCACCCAACCAGAAGGTCAGAAGGACCTTGGCTCATGAAAGTGAGTTCCTTGTCACAGAGACAAACACAGACCATTTCAGGCAGCGACCTCATGGAGGGCCTGAGGAAGCATGCCGTTGTAAATGATGCCTCTCTGGCCTCCCCCGGGCTGGCCAGTGATTTTACCATTGGATGACCAATGGTAGTGGTTGAATAACATCCCCCCAAAAGGTATCAGTCCAGGTCTTAGCCCCCAGGACTGTGGCTGTGACCTTATTTGGAAATATGATCTGTACAGATGTAATTAAGCTGAAGATCTGGAGATGAGATCACCTGGTATCCTTACAAGAGAAGGAGAAGGGGTCTGAGAAAGGAGACACCAGGGAGAAGGCCTTGAGGAGAAGGCCACAGGAGGGCAAGGACCGGGTGATGCATCTACAGCCAAGGAACGAATGCGTTAGGAGAGAAGCAAGGGACAGACTCTCCCTCGGGCTTCCAGAAGGACACACCTCTGCAGAGGACACCTTGATTTCAGACTTTTTATCTCCAGAACTGTGAGAGGATAAATTTCTTTTGTTTCGTGGTAACTTTTTAAGGAAACGAATGCACCGCATCTCCTGGGTCCCAGGACCCATCCTGACGGAGGCTCCAGGCCGGGGGCAGGGGGCCGGCTCCAGGTCTGCCCTCCACAATGAGCACTGACTCTGAGCCAGGCCCCAGCTCTTCACCCTCTGCTTCTCCAGTGACACTATGATGGCTGTGTGGAGGTAAATGTGATGGTCTCCACAGCCCTTCCTGTTCTCAAATATGATGGGTGACCAATTTGAAGAGGCAACAGAGAAGAGTAAAGTGGTTTCACAAACTTTATTTTTAAGTAGTAGAACTCATTATATGTCAAAAGGAATTTTCTGCTGAATCCTAACCCATGAAAGTGGAGCTTATGTGCCCATAGCACGTTGCCGGGGCTGTACCCCGCAGCCCAAGAGGAGGGACTTCAAGCCACCCCCCGACCTGGCAGCCTCTCTACTTCACTGCACCACCCCCAAACACACACTTCAGCCCTAAGGCACTCCATGAATCTGGGAACACCAGAAGATCCCGAGTCCCAGGCTCTGGGGGTCTGCCCCCGCCCTAGGATGCCAGCTCCATCAACAACCTCCATATGGCTTCAGACAAGCCATTGCTTCTCAGAGCCTCAGCCTTCTCATCTGTAAAATGGGGATTTTAATTTGCATTTCATCCATTATTTGGAGGGTTACATGAGACACGTAAGTGCCTTCAGCAGCCCATGTGGGCACTGGGTACCTGAGTTAACATGACTTCCTGTATCTTCCCTCTTCTCACTCCTTTTTCCCCGGCCCTTCCCATCTTGTCTGGAAGACGATTTGTTGGACCTTGACCTACGCAGCTTCTTTCTGTGCTATTCCACTCCATGCATATTCCTACCTAACTCATGGATGTGCCTTTGCACAAGCAGGTCCTTCACCTCAGAGTGCTTCTCCCTTTACTTCACACACACACACACACACACACATACACACACACACACACCCTTTACATCCACCTGACAAACCTCTATTCCAAAAGCCCTGCAAACTGCACAGCACAGTTGTTTGTTGCTGTGTTTTCATACCTTTCTTGGCCTATAGTTTTTCACGTGGTGCCTCCTCCCACCCTCTCCCCCGTTGCCTCCACTGAATTGTGCACACTCCAAACGCAGGGCCGCATGGGCAGGCCCCACGGATGGACTACTGAGCAGCCACTCAACCTCGCTTGCTCACGGAGCCCTGGTTCTTTTGGGCGGCGGGTCACAATGAATCATGTCTTGTCTGAGCTCTCAAGGAAATCCCCTTTACTTTGCCAGTTATTGCTCCAAGGTGTCATTCAACCCCATTTGGTCAGGGAGCTGCAAGAGGAAGTTGGCTTCCCCCTGATAAGACAAAGATAGGTGCTGCCAAGTGAGGACCAGATGCTTGGTCTTGCTGCAGTCACTTTGCCACCACAAGGAACCAGAGCAATGTCAGAGACACCAGTACGTTGTCAAGCCCCTGACACAATTCTGCAATTGCTTACTTCCAAGCTTCTTGTGAGATTACATAATAATTATCTCTATTATTTAAGCCACCATAAGTCAGGCATTCTGTTGAACACTGTGCCCACCTCACCACATTTTTAGAGAGTAAATGAATCAATTCATGCCAACCACATGGCCCTGAAGCAGCCTCATCATCAGCCTCAACCACCCTGCCGGTGCCTCCACACCCAGCACTGAGGCAGCCCACAGAGCTGTCCACTCCTTTCTCAGTGAAGGTCTTTGGCACTGACCACATGGATCTCATTGCTGACCACTTGAATGAAAGCACCAAGCTCTGGGCCGCTTGCTTGTCCACATCTGTGACAGAAGAGCCCAACATTTTATCCCTGTTACGATGGTGTGAAGATGTATAAAGGACCCAGTGTCTGAGTATTGCCATATTTGACACAAGTCAAGGATATTACAAACTTGACTAGAAGGTAGTCTTATTAGCATTTATCTCTTGTTATGTTTTTCCCTTTTCTGCTGCTTTTTTTTTTTTTTAGTAAACCCGACTCACCTTAAACGGTGGCCATCAGAGTCCAGGGTTACGCCCTGCACAACACAGCCAAGCCCTGAGACCCCAGGCTGCACAGGAGGCAGTTTCCAGGTGGAGATCGTGCCTTCATGGACAGAGGGCAGCACAGGCCACAGGCTGCTGGACTGCTGTCCACTTGCCTCCCACCCCAGGGCACCTGACCTTGCACACTGGACATACAGCTACTCTTGTCCACAGATGAGGGAATCTTGGCAAATGTGCTTTAAGTAAGAGGGAAAGGGAGAGAACTAAGAGTCCAAGCCCCAGGGTGGTTTGGTTTCCACTTGTCAGTGACAAAGCAGGCCACTTTTCAGGAAGTGGAGAGGGGGTAGATTCCACAACATCCCAGAAACCTCTTCCTTGTGTGAAAGAGGAACTTGAGCTAGATGCCCACTAGCATCTAGCGAATTTGAAATCTGACTTCAGCACCTGCTAATTTCTGACTGTGGGCTAGTTATATCTTTAACTTCCGGAGTTACAGTTTGTTTAATCTATAAAATGGGTATGACAAGAGTCCTGACTTTGTACAGTTTCAAAATAACACATATAAAACCCCTAGCACAGAGAGGCCTCAGAACAGGTTCCTGCATGGATTTTCTGTTATCGCTTCTAGTTTTAGGATCCTCAGGCTTGCGATAGGATTGAGAACAGGCCAACACTGTCACTTTTTAAACTCCAGGGTCACAGAGTGCTATGACCCCTGGGCTAATCATGGATAAATCTGCCTTGGAGTCCTGACCAGTGACCCTGATGCTATTGCCCAGACCAAATGCTTCCTGGTTAAGTGAGTTTAAAAAAGACATCCAGGTCAGAGCCATAATTAGAAGTGACTGAGGGCCTTGATTGAAACAGCAAGCTTCGGCTGATCAATGCTGCCATTTATTTTGAAGAAAGGAAAAGAGAGTTTCAGAGGGCATCTGGAATTGGGGATGTGTCCTGGGTTCTCAGCCTGAGTGCTGGTGGGTGCTGACAGCAGCTCCACACCCACAGCAGGAAGCCCCTGAGCCCACAGCAAGGAGAAGCCTCTCCAGTGGAGCGCGTCCAGGCCCCAGTGACTGCCCAGCTGGGGCGTGTTGGGCTCTGCCAGATTTCTTGAGGAGATTTCTAGTGAGATCTCAAAAGTGAGCCAGCCTTCTGTTTTCCTGTTCTGGAAACCAAGAGCTTCTGATATGATAGAACTTTATCTTCTCAACTCTCTCTCCTAGAAAGCTACTTTGCAACCAAACAAATGTCCATGTGCTATCCTCATGGCTTACATTAAGCCCCCACAGGATGAATACGTTGTCAGAAGCCCAGAAATCAGAGCTCTAGGAATTCCCAGTACTCAACTCACGCACACCCAAACCAACTGCACATGGCATACACTCTCCCAAAGCGGCCTGGGTCCTGTCCAAGCGCCTACAAATGGACATGAATATTTTTGTGGTTTTTCGTACTTAGGCTCAATTCTGGTTTGCAGTTGTCCAGTGGGTTTCAGTTCGCGCATCTCCATTTCTCTAGAGGAGGAACAGGAGAGTTGCTTCAAAGAGATGAATTGACAGCTTACAAATCTCAACCATGAAAATTCTGGATTGTTTCAAGCTGATTTTTAAATAAATTTTCATTACAAACATTCTTGCACACACACAAATATACTTATCTGGCTGCTTGCTTTTTGGAAAGCTGTGACAAAGAGATGCTCACTTGCACTGCTCTACATCATGTTCCTCCTACCCTTCACCTAGGGTGATGCCACAGATCTGGTGCTGGCCAATGAGATTGGAGCAGAAGCCTCTTCTTTCATTTGAGAACTGCTGTAACTCTTCATCTCTTCTTTTCCTGTCCCGGAGGCCTCCATCTCTCTCATCTTCTGCTGGTGGCGTAGCTGCACATTGGAGAAGGGCCACCTGACCCACATCAGACTCTGTGAGATACAAATTGCCATGTGGTGATTTGTCTACTATGGCCACAGGCAGTAGTAACCCAAACAATATAGGATCAGTTTTCAGACATTCCTCAGAAGTCAATAGTTCACTTTCAGCCCATTGCATGTTCTTGGAAGTAAGCTGTTGGTGCAGTTCATTATCCCAAACTCACTTCTCATGCTTGTATGGAATCCTGACTATGGGCAGGCACTTCTGGGCCTCAGATTATGTAGCTGCCCTAAAGATGGTACAGTCTAGCCCTGGTTTTGTAGTTCAGTGGATTGAGCACGGATCTGTGAAGCAAAGGGTCACCGGTTTGATTCCCAGTCAGGGCACATGCCTGGGCTGCAGGCCAAGTCCCCAGTAGGGGATATGTGAGAGGCAACCACACATTGGTGTTTCTCTCTCACTTTCTCCTTCCCCTCCCCTCTCTCTAAAAATAAATGAATAAAATATTTTTTTAAAAAAAAGATGGTACATTCTACTGGGCAAGACCAGCAAACAGGCAACAAGTATTCCAGAATACATCTGTGAAGACAGCATGAGCAAAATCATTAGCTGTGAGGACTTGTCTCAAAGCTCTTATTTCAGCAAATTCAGAGCAGTCACAGCTGCTGACAGAAAATACAGAAATCAAAGAATCTACTTTCTTTGATCAGACTTAGTTGAACAGATGCTTCAGTAAATCACCTTCAATTACACCATTGATTGATTCTTTAATTCTTCATCTAATGAGCACATACTGACCCCACCTTAGGAAACACACAGTCAAGTACAAGTACAACAGCAAACAAACTCAGGAAAGTGTTCATTCTCTCAGGTTATAAAATGAAAAATGAAAGCAGGCATGAAGCAGGCATTTGTTCCAACTGTTTTTAAAAAGTATTTCTATAAAACATATGTATTAGTTTGTTAGGGCTGCCATAATAAAGTACCACAGACTAGATGGCTTAAACAACAGAGACTGACTTTCTCACAGGTCTGAAGGCTGGAAGTCCAAGGCCAAGGTATCAGAAGCATTGCTTCCTTCTGAGGGTTGTGAAGGAGAATCTGTCCCCTCTCTTTGCCTCTGGTGACTTGCTAAAACCTTTGCTTGGCGCATTGATATTTCACACCTACATCTGTCTTCATCTTCACAACATTCCCCATGCATGTGTCCCTGTCTCTTTGCCCAAATTTCTCCTTTTTATAAGGACACCAGTCACACTGGCATAGGGACCAGAAGACCCCAGTACAACCTCATCTTAAGCTGATCATCTACGAAGACCCTATGTTCAAACAAGGATACATTTCATAGGCCCTAGTGGTTAGTTAGGACTTCAATATCTTTTGGGGGAACACAGTTCAACTTCTAATGATATCCAACACTGACAATATTGTGACAACAGTTCTGCTCAAACAGTCATGTTTATCACAGTGAAAACAACTACAAAATGTTACAGAAGTGATATGGTAGGCACAGCACTAATTACCGGGAAAGAGACCCGTGGTCACTACTCTAACCTTCTGTGTAGGTCAAATCTCATTGTTATTCTTCCTAAGAGTGACAGAGGGAGGAGGAAGTACTCAAAGCTACAGGCTGCAAAAATTCTTCCGGGTCCAAGTCACTTTAATTCTGTTTCAATATATTTGTCTGTCGTAGTCACATACATACATTCTCAGGTCTCCAAACGTTCATTTTCTACTCCTGTTAGGAGAACTTTGAAGGAAAATATAGGGAAGCTGAAACCTGTAGGTACAAATAGAATTGCTGAAGCATAACGTTTATTCCCAGACTAGAAACAGAGAGCCATTTATTTATTCAGCTAATATTTACTTAGCACCTTTTCTCTGTAGGGTATTGTGCTACAGAGTCTGGGGTTGCAGTGGTAAAAATCATTCTGGTCTCTATTTGCAAAGAGCCAAAGGTTTCAACTGGTGAATGTTTTAATAAACTATAGTCTTAATGTGTTGAATAACATAGAGGCATTAAGTGGTAATTAAGAAAGGCATAAATTTCATTTAAAATTCATGAAAGTTAATTTAGAATGGCATAGACACTATACTTAACTATACTCACTGATTGGAATATGTGTGCTTGCTGACTTTTGTCTCTTTGTGCATTTCTATATGGATGCCAATAGAGCATGCTCAATAAAAACTCATCTAACTGAATGGATATAGTAAGGACTGGAAGGTTATACACAAAATCAAAAAAGTAAAAAACAGAACAAGAAAGACCATTGTCACACTTGGATAATGGAATCATGAGTATGTTTTCCTCTTTTCCCCCCTCAAAATTTCTTCTATACAGTTGTTACTACAGTTTGTTAAGAAATAAGTTACTAAATTTTAAAGGAGCATCTTAGATGCCTTAGAACTCATGTGCTAAGGAAAGAACAATCTTAAAAAATTAAAGATAAAATAACTCTTGACTCTGGGATGTCCCCAGGGCTGAGAAGCTGTGGGACTTGACTTTTCTCTCTTGGCCGAATCTACTCTTCATTCGTTCTAGGGCTAAAGGCACTAGACAAGCAGGAGGCTAATGCAAAGATCTGGGGAGTGAGACATGGGGAGGGTCCAAACTAAGACAGTGACCTGGGTGGCGAGGAGGAACTGATCTGAAGGAATTTCTCATCTTCTATGCCCAATGTCTCTACTCCAATTTCCATACTGTTACACTGGCTTCTTGCCTGTTTTCTCTGCTTTTCTAGAAGGGTGACACTTGTTTTCCACTTTGGAGTGACTTCTAGAGAAGTTTAGAAAAGCTTGTCTTTGAAAAGGTCTGGTATGGTCAATCAGCTGAGACAGGAGGACACAATTTCTACCTATCCTGGCAAAATGTATCTATACAAATGAAACACAAAATAAACTCTTAATATTCAATGGCCCTTTGCAAGTCCCTTTACTTTGACTTGACAGCTCCCTAGCTCAATCTCCACAATATCCATAACTAGCCCATCTCCCAGGCTTATCGAGTCTACCTAAAAATATATGTCTTCAGTCCTTCCATTCTCTCCCCTCTGTAGACACCATCTGAATCCAAGGCCCCAACACTTCTGCCTGGACTCTTGCAACACCCCTGCCTAGTCTCAATGCTTTTGCCCCTGGCTTCCTGGTCCATTCTGCACACAATGGCCAAAGAGATCTTTTTAAGAGCACAATTCAGGCGATGCCACTCTGCTTTAAATCACCTTCAATGGGATGGAATAGAGAATCCTTAACATGAACTGCACACCACCACCCCTGCAGCCCCTGCCTGTACCTCAGCCCTTCTCTTGACAATAGACTCACTCACTTGCTGACTGCTTTCTTTCAAGTTCTCAAATGAGTCTAGTTCTTTCCTGCCTCAGGACCTTTACCAATACCATTCTTCCTGACTGGAATGTTTGCCTCTCCACTCTGCCTAATTAACAGTAATTCACTTTTAGCTCTCAGCTTAAAGTCACCTGCTTAGAAGGATCTTTTCTAACCTCTTCATACAGGGTAGAAACCCTTGCCATGCTCTCTAACAGTGCTCCATACTTTTCTTTCATATAGTTCCCTGAATATTTACATTTCTTGTTTACCTATGTGATTACTGGTTATTGGCTTAATGTCTGCCTCTCCCACTAGTCTACAACTTCTCTGAGGGCAGAGGCCATGTCTGTCTTACTCATCACTGTGGACCCACCCAGTGCCTGTGAAGAGTCTTGGTTCATGGTGAACACTCCACACACAGTTTTCAAATGAATAATGAAATGAACAAACCCAGATAGCAGTTAAATCAAAAGACCTATTTCCTGATTATGTCATTCATCATTAAATCCAAATTTATTCAAGAGTTAAATAACAAAGAAATGCATTGAGATTTTTCACTAACACAGAGGATGCATTTCAAGGGCATACTTCTTGGTTTGACAGTTTTTGCCAGAAGTAGAAATATAGCAGCCATGGAAGTGGCCCAGGGTGCCAGATAAGGAATTGCCTTGGAAACATCATTAAGTACTTTATAAATTTGTCTGCTTGAGGCTGTGAGGGATAAAGACATGCTCAGTTTGTCTCAGTTAATGAAGGTCTATCAGTCAGGACTCTTAATATTGTATGTGACAAAGAATTCATCTCAAGCCACCTTCAATAAGAGAACAGATTTATTGGCTTTATAACTGAGAAGCCTGAAGACAAGACTGTCTTTCTTTAGGAGAGGTTTGATGCTGTGGCCTCAGAATGACACTGGGGCCCCAGTTCCTCTCTGTGTCCCACCTGCCATCCATGGGCGGCTTTATCCTTTGCATATGGTCACCCTGGTTCTCATTTCATGGGAACAAGAGGGCTGCCACTGTCCAGACCTCACATGAACCCCCACTCCTGAGCGAGACAGGGGAGGGCTCTCTTCCAGAGCTTCTGCAGCAATTCTTCACTCTGAATGACCAGCAGACTCCCATGACAAGCTGATTCCCAGCGCCCTGCCCCCAAACCGCTACCTCCAGGCCTAGTATATCTACTGGATAGCTTGAGAATCTGTAATCTTTGAAAATTTTTACAGAAAACTATAAAGGAGAAACCAAAATTGTTCCATAATTCTGTTACTCAGAAGATAATTACTGAAGTTTCCAGTGAAAGTCACCAGTGCACAAAGAAAGTCATAGTATAGAATGAAATGTTAAAGTTTCTCTTTCCATCCCTTTCCCCAAAAGTGTCACTGTTATCAGTTTTTTGTATATTTCCCATTAAAAAAAGAAACTGTGTCCCTGGCCACATGTCTTGGTTGGTTGAAGCACTGTTGCATGCACTGAAAGGTTGGAGGTTCAATTCCAGGTTGGGGCTCATGCCTAGGTTGCAGGTTTGGTCTTTAGTTGGGGCACATACGGGAGGCAAGTGATCGATGCTTCTCTCTCACATTGACATGTACGTGCAGCTCTCTTTAACCTTTCTTCTCTCTCTAAAAGGTGATGCAAACATGTCCTTGAATAGGATTTTATGCATTTTCAAAATACAAAGTATATCTTTAAAAATTTTTGATAGAAAAGGGAGCATCCTAATTATAGTCTCCTTGTTTTTATCACTACACAGTGTAACTCAGAGACTGTGCTGTATTAGCAAATGAAGTTGCTCTTAAGCCTTTTTAAAAGATGTAAGGATATGACTACAGTTTATTTAACAGGTTCTCTGTTGATGGACATTTATGCTGTTTGTTATACAAGCAATGTCACAGTGATCCTTCTTCATCTATCTTGACCTTCTGTTGTGGGAGAAGGCTCCAGGCTGGCTCTGAACAGTGGGACTCCTGGATCAAAAGCCATGCACAGTTAAATGACACTGATATAGACTGGCCTTCAAGTGACTGCCACTACTCCAGTCTCACTGGAAACTTCACAAATGCTGCCCTTAATTACACAGGGATTTATGGAGCGACACTGTTACCAAACCAAAATGGGAGTTCGGCTGCCCTCCAGTAGGCAAATTCCAGAGGTAAAAATTGATGAGAAAGGAAAGAGATCTTTATTCAAAAGCTGCACAGTCTGAGAGAACAGCAGATTCTTGTCTCAAAGCCCATTCCCTCCAGGAAACCCAGAGGAAAGCCCAGCCATCCTCAGCCAGACCAAAACCAAAGACAGCATCCAGAGTTCCTTCCCCCATTCCAAGCACCAACCTTGGGAGCTGCTGGTGGCCTCTGAGTGCTGATCCAGGCAGCTCAGCTTTTCTCCGAGCCACTATCAGGCTTCAGGCTCCTTCCCCAGAACCCATGTGTGGGGCCAGCACCACCACTGGCCTTGTAGGTTCCAGGGCCAGAAAGCCCCACAAATACACCACCCAGTATGTCCATGAGACAGGCAAGAGACATGCCCCTTCCTTCCCCTGGGTTTGATTCATTTTCCCATGTGGGCCAGACCGGGGACTTTCTCAGCCCAAACTTCCATGCACACCAGGAGGGTCCGTCTTGCAACCAATCCCTTCTCTTCCCCCTGCTGGACTGATGAGTTTCTTTGATACAGCACCCCCTCCCGCCACCATCCTGTCATCCACGGTGTATGTGCCTGCCTTCCCCTGGTCCCACCCCCAGTTAGGTACTGGGAGGGGGTGGGAAGGCTTCCCCTCCCCCATTTGCCTGGCTAACCCTGCACTTACTCAGTGCAATGCTGTCCCCATCTTGCCTGGAGGCTTGGGATCTGTTGCCTCACTACCAGTATCAATATGGGGAGAGGGGCGGGCTCTGGGAACCTGCGCTTTCCAAAACTCAGGATGTGATTCTGGAGGACCACTGCCCCACCATGTTTCACAGGCACTACTGAAGCTGTGCCTGTCACTCCCTCCAAGACTGTTAAGGGGTGGCACCTCCTCCATCCTCTCGCCAGCAATGGACGTGCTGAAACTTTTCAAGATTTCCCAATCAGATTCAGGAGAAATGGCCTGGCATGGTTCTGATTTCATTCCCTCACTTCTGAGTAAATGACCACTCTTTGTATGTTTATTGGTATTTCCTTTTCTTGCTCCATCACTTCATTTATTAGGAGTTCTTTGCAAATTAAAACATCAGTGCTTGAGTATCTGTGTTCCAAATATTTTTCCCTTGTTGGGTATTTCTCCTGACTGGTCCCTAGGTCTCTTCATTTGTTTTAGCTATAAAGAAGGTTTTTGCTTTGCTCTGTTCTGATATGAGCAAATTTTTAAATCTTGTGCCTTTATGATTTCTAGAGGAATCAATTTTTTAAAACTTCCCAGGTGCCAAGTCTATGAATTCCTGCCTTCCAGAATCAGAACCTAGCCCCTGCTGTTAGGGGGTTTACAACTGCATGGGAGAGAGAAGTCTGCACATAGAAAAGAATGATGGATAAAGGGCATCCAGGAGTTTGATAGAAGGGATGCACTGGCCTGCTTGGCCCAGCCACAGGGCCCGCCTCCTAGGTGACTCCACTGCAGATCCTTGTTGGAGGGAGTGAGATATCCCCTAAAGCAGAGAAAAGCCAGCCACAGAGCAGAGGGGGAGGTGGCTGGGCTGACCATGCAGGACAGCAGAAGCAAGGCTTCCAGGATGACTCACAGGATAGGAAGCCCCAACCCCAGGTCTCAGAATTGCCTCAGACCCATCAGTCTCTGCCTACCCTCCAGTGCCCAGAGGTCTGGTGTGGAGCTGGATTCCTGCCTCTGGACATGCCATGGGGTAGCGGTTCCTTTCCTCCTTAAGTCTTGTCCAAACTTCAATAAGCAAGCGTACTATGAGAGCACTTGAGGCACTTTCTGCTCCTTGCCACCCAAAGGTCCTCATTAATGTGGAGCTATAAGAATTCAGAGAAAAGCTAGATCTTCATGGACCTGAGTGGGAAGGGGT
Organism: Sturnira hondurensis; assembly: GCF_014824575.4. NCBI lineage: Eukaryota > Metazoa > Chordata > Mammalia > Chiroptera > Phyllostomidae > Sturnira > Sturnira hondurensis. The sequence continues at coordinate 22,069,881 of NW_028079044.1, forward strand.
AGCATAAAGTGTCATGGAAAAAGCCCAAGGGATTTCTAGTGTGGGGTTTCTGGAAGGAAAAACTGGTTTTCACTCAGCTCTGTTTCCCTAATTTAGACCTATACCTTGAATAAATGAGTCAATCAATCAATGAGAAGGGACTTGAGTTGGGCTTGGAAAGATTAACAATGAGAACCATGTCTTACTTTTAGTAAGTGCTCAGCAGTGTTGATCTGAACTGCCAAGTGAGGTGGGGGTGATGGAGGGCCTGCGGGGTAGAGCTGGGAGTGCCTTGCAAAGGTCCAAGCAGTGCGGGGCTGTGACAGCTTCAGCCCCAGTGTCTGCTGCCCAGGGGAGAACCTCAGCTCCCCCACGGTTTGTGTCAGTTCGTGTACAGGCGGTCCCTGAAGCCAGAAGGACAACTCCGCTGGGATTTTCACTTTACTTGTATAGAGTCACTTGAGCAAACAGTTCCTACAGGTGCCTCCTGAAAAATGTGTCCCAACTCTAACTCTCAGTTTTCCATAGCCCTAAAGCCAACTCTTTAGAACTCTGTAGTCTCAGGACAATGGGGTCCCTTACTAGGAAGAAAGATCACCAATGCCCCCAAGTTTTCACTCATGGAGAAGAGAGTGATTTCAGAGCCCTGGGATGTCTTCCCCTGACTCATGGCTATGTCCACCTGCATTCAGAATCCTTTAACAAAAAATGAGTTATATTCAGCATGTTCCAAAGAATATTTTTATATGATTATAAATCCAATAATATTATGCTAGTATGAAGCATAATAGTAAAATTCGCCACCCACCTTGAGACCTGGAATCTTAGCCAGACCACCAACACCGCCTGTGCTCCATTCTCTGTTGGTTTAGGTGTCATTTCAACGTGCATCCATAAGACTGACCCTTTCCTCCATTTGAGCCTGGTCTTCCTGAGGCCCAGGAATGCCTTCGAACTCCAAATCTACAGCATGTGGGCTGTTTCCACTACAGCACTAAGGACACGGTAGAAGCATGAAAAGAGGAAGTATGCAACGACAAATAACAGACCCCTCAGGATTTTGAAACCAGTACATAAAACTATTCTATATTGTTTTAATCATGGTGACTCACACACATGGCCTTTGATTCTTGCTCCTTTTAATTTTGACACAAATATGCAAATATGTGCTAATAGTAGAGCGAAGTAAATTATTCATTGCATTTGAGAAAGCATTCCAGCAAATTTTAAAATATGGTAACAGTTCTGTCAAAAACTTCCAGCAATGAACCAAGAAAAAACGGGCGAAGTCCCCTAAATGCATGGTCACTGTGGCCCTGGAAACACAGCTGTTGGGGAATGTTCATGAGCGCGTGCTGAGAGCCTCAGAAAGAAAGGAATGTTCTCCCTCAGTTCCTTCTGAGCCTTCTGGATTCCGGTCAGAGCCTGGATTCCTGCACTTGCCAAGGACCCGAGGGGGGATGAGCCAGAAGACTTTTATTCCCAGACTCTCCAAAAAGACAAGGAAGGTACGGCTGCTGTCCATGTGAATTTTCATGTGCTTCCTCACACTGATATTTCCATGACCCCACTGAAGCCAGAACCCATGAGGTCCCATCACTGACCAGTGGTGGAGTCAAGGAACTCCATCCAGCAACCCAAGTAACTTCAAAGTTATTGACGTTCTTTTTCTTAAACTCAGTAATAGAGATACTTGGCCCACAGCAGAATTCTTAAAAATCTCCTTTTCCTTCCTATCTAGTTTCCTTGATCTCCGGCATCTTTCTCCTCAAATTATCCTGTAGAACTCCTCCCCAGCCGTAGGATGAGCAAGCACAAACACATGATGACGGCCCAGGCCAGCCAGGTGCCTGCAGGGGACAGCCTTCTGTGATGGGCAGGGGTGGGGAAGCCTGGGCGCTCATAAGTCATTTCCATCCCATCCCTGCTGTTACTTTTCATTGATGTGTCAGACCAGGAGCCTGTGCAGCGGGGTCAGGGGGCAGTGGTCCATCACGGTCTGCAGAGGGCATTTCAGTCACAGACTGACAGGTTGCTTAGATCAGTGTGGTATCAGAATGCAACCAGTTAGACAGCAGTGGGGCTCTCTGCGCTCTTGTAAGGAAATCTTTCTGTCTCCAGAGGTATAAAGAATCAACAGATCTAAGCTTGAGTGTCAAGGTCATCAGTAAAAGCATCACCAGCAGATATGACTTTTATAGATCTGAGAAATACAAGGCCATAGCCAAGTTTCCTTTAGCGAGCGGTCACTCCCACCAGCCACCCTCGCTGCTGCCGTCTCCCACCTTGGCCCTCCCCTTTCCCATCGTGCCTTATGAAGACAATTTCCTGTGGAGGGCTCAGAATAAACATTTGAATTGATTTTTTTAAAATGCTTGGGCTGGACTTAAATGAAGACCTCTTGTCCTGTTGTTACTCCACCCACCGACATAGCTCATACCCTCTGCCAGGTTTCCTGGGTTCATTGTAAGCCGCTGGTGCACAGAAGGAAAGTTTCACAGAGATAAGGTGAGAGGGGCTGTGAAGAAAGACTCCCTCTTTCTCACCAAAAGATCTGATCTTAACTGATTGTTCTCTTCCCAAAGATGACTGCTCTGGCCCAGCTTCCCACGCTGAGCTAATCAGGAGTCCAAACTCGATTTGGGGGCTGTCAGAGCAAGACCTGCATACCTGACACAGACAATTAACATAAGTTAAGGCAACCCCACCATTCCATCTCTCCTGGGATAGCTCATCAGGGCTCTAGCAGAAGCGGAGGTACCCTGCTCCCAGCTGTGCTGTCGCTGGGAGCAGGTTGTTGTGCTGGGGACTCCTGACATTAGGCTGGAAGCTATAATTACCCAGTGTATAATTTGGTTGCTAAATGGATTGTTTACAAAGGTGTGCATGATGAAATCACAGGCAGGGCAGAGATACAAAGCCTGTTGGGAGGAGGCAGGCCCTCATTAACAGCCACGCCTCCCTCCAGGATCCTACTGGCCAATTGTGGCGTCTGCTGCGCTGCAGACTCTGACCTAGCTCAGTCACCTGGGCCTCAGCTCCATGATGGTTGGAAATATCTGGCCTTTCCCCTCAGGTATCAGCAGGTAATAAACCCAGCAGAAGTGCACTCCCTTTGGCACAGCTCAAGAGGTGGTGCTCTGTTGAGCCCCAGGCCCCAGGATAAGTCTGGATGGGAAACGAGTCAGAGGGAGCCACAGTGATCCCATCAGCCAGAAGGACGTTCGAGGTCAAGTCACAGGGCTCAGTCCAGAGAATGGATCTGTGAGTGTCTTTACTAAGGGTTCAGATCTGGAACATGAGCTACTTTGTACATCCACAGTTGAAGTAAGGGACTCAGGGACCATTCCACTGCAGGGAACCTAAGGAGAAGGGGCTGAATGCCAAAGACTTTCTGAGATCAGAGGATGAGTTGTCTAAAACAAGATGACACCCTGACTGGTGCGGCTCAGTGGGTTTGGTGTTGTCCCACAAAGTGAAAGGTCACCAGTTCAATTCCCAGCCAGGGCACATGCCTGGGTTGTGGGCCAGGTCCCTGGTTGGGGCATGCAAAAGGCAACTGATCAATGCTTCTTGTGCACATTAATGTTTCTCTCCCTCTTTCTCCTTTCCTTCCCTCTCTCTAAAAATAGATCAAGTTTTAACAAAAAAAAAAAAAACACAAGATGGCATTCAGTAAGGACAAGGAGAGGTGGCCCTTTGGAGAACTTGCAGAAAGCTAGAGACACCAAATATGAATAATGGATCAAACACACTTTGGTAAAGAAATGTTATTTTAAAACAAAACTAAGACAAATTACAACATAATCAATGTGTGTTTATGGCAAGAGGATTTAAGAATAAAAAAATTTACCAAGAAATAATCTTCCTAGAGTTAAAAATGTAAATTTTGGAAAGGCGTGGAAAAATTAAACAGGACCCATGAAGGATCAAATAACCACAGGGATGGAAACTTAGACTAATGACTAATGGAGACAGGGTAAGGAATTCTGAAGCACCTGCACTTCTGAGAGCAGGTGAGAGGGTCCAGTCCTCGTAGCACCGTGGTGTTCTCACACTCTAGGCACGGCGGTGCTGAGTCTGTCCCACGGGGGTCTTTCTGGACCATATCCTGGGAGATCAAGTTAATAAAGCACTGAGATAACATATTAAGGCAAGTTTCATCTGCAGAGCAGTCTCACAGAAAGGCTATTATCTCAGTAGCATTTCCACACTGCAAACAGGACTGATAGCCATCTAGTCCTGCCACCTGTCTGCCGTTCCATCTGGCCTGTGTGCTGACTCTGAGCTTTAGGTCTAGAACTTCCCAACCTGCTTTCTGATGAGTTGGGCTGTTCCAGTCTAGGCTAGCCCCTAACAGGAGCTGGGATCTCCAAGGCCACCCACCACTACCAGCTGGAAGCAGCAGGGCAGGAGAGCTGGGGGTCCGAGGCCAGACACTGTCTGGGGAGAACAGCTTCTGGGGCACTGAGCAAAGTGGACAAGGGCTGAGAATGAGGTGGGAGCTAGGGGACCCCAGGAGACCATCCAGCACAGATGGTAAAAATGGAGCCAGGATTGGAAATGTGTGCAGCACCCAGCTTTTCCCTGGGAATATAAGGATGTCGAGCACTCACTGTGGAAAAGTGAGTCCCACAGGACTTCAGACCCTGCATGCTGGGGCCACCCAGGGGAACATGTTCAATTGGCGCATAAACCCCCTGTTGTTCTTTCTTACCATCCTCCAAGCTCAGAGGAGATGTGGCTGCTGGCGAGAGTCCCCCACCTGCTCACCTGCAGCCCCCAGGAGAACAAATGAACGTGAGTCTGTAGAAGTCGCACTCACAGCTCGGCTGTGGTGGCCTGGAGAATCTAACATCATTAACATCCATTTCACTGACACTTCATCTGAGAACAGCCACAGAAGATGCCTCACTTTTCGGATGGAGTAAAAAATACAAATAATAATGATCACTTCAGCTTCACTCAATTAGGATGCCTAGATTACAAAGGACTCATTACCACCAAAAAGCAAACAGAGGAACAAACCAACCTGACTTTTCCATTAGAATCAAAGCACTTGGTTTCATTTTGACTGAAGGAAGCCAGTCAGGCACGACTGAATGCACCCTCTAGTGGCCGCCAGCCTGTACTGTGGTTTCAGTCCTGCTTGGGCCTTTTCTTGTGAAGTGCTGGTTTCATAAAGAAACAGACTTGATAGAGGAAAAAAAAAAATTGGCCTCCAAAATAGACATTTTCAAAAGTGGTTGAGCAACAAAGACTTCTCATTTATTGGATTTCACACATGATTTTTCTTGGGCCAAACCAAAAACTCATGACTCTTAAAAACAATGAATAAGCAGAGGACAGAATAAGCAGAGGACAGAGCATTTGGGCAGTTTTCTCATGGCTGTCTGTCTATAGGAAAGAGGGCTGTGTGCACACACGAAAAGCTGTCTTATTTGCATGTAGAAGAGCAGTGTTTACCTTTCTGGATGGGGCATCATACTTAAGCCCTTGTTATGGGCTGAATTTTGCCCCCCCCAAAATTTTAAAATGAAGTTAGAATATGATCTAACACCCAGTACCTCAGAATGGAACCGAATTTGGAGATGAAGTCATTAAAATGAGGTCTTTAAAGTGGACCCTAGTCCACTCTGACTGGTGCTCTTGGAAGAAAAGGAAATGTGGACACAGACCGCACAGGCACAGAGGGAAGGCTGCAGGAGCACACAGAGCGAAGGCACCCATCTGCAGCCCGGGGGCAGAGGCCTCAAGCAGATGCCAGCCCTCTATCTCAGACTTCCAGCCACGAAAACTATGAGACAACAAATTTCTTTTGTGTAAGGGTCCAGTCTATGGTATTTTGTTATGGTGGCCCTAACATAGAACCTGGGCTTTTTCTTCTAGAAGCTGGGCAGATTTTAGGACATGGGAGGGAAGCCTGGTCACACTGATGGTGAGGATACTGGGCTGCCTCCTTCCATTTCATAGGCAGTGAGTTCTCACCCCTTTGGGCGGCAGTTCTGGAACCCCTGTGCCCACTGCCCACTCACTGCCCACTGCCCCTTCCTCACTCATCTCAGTACCGGAGAGAGTAAGAGTCAAACCTCTCCTGAAACTGGGCACCTGGATGCAGCTTAAGGGGAACTGAGAAGTGGGTGACAGGTCTGCCCATCACTGACGGGGTGTGTGAGCATTGGCAAGTTACTGGGCCTCTACCAGCAGTGACTTTGCCCTCTGTAAAATGAGGGTGAGGGGTTGCCAGGAAAATGAAATGTGCTTATTTGATCTGAGACTTAGCCCAGTTTCTGGAACAGAACTGCGAGTTCTCCGCCAGCCACTTGGAAGTGGGGACATGAACATTAGAACCCCCACTTTTGGAGAACATTCAAATCACCCTGTTCGCCCTGGGCCGCAGTCCCCAGTGCACATCCCACGGAGAAAAATCAAGTTTAGGAAATTGCTTCCAGTGATTTTTTATTTCAAGAACCCCAATGAAACATAGAGCCCCTATTGAGGATAGGGGCCTTGGGCTAGGCATTTAGAAACATGATTTTTTTTTTAGTTTTATTTACTTTTTTTTTATATTTTTCCCATTACCGTTTGGTCCCCCTTGCACACCCCACCCCCCACCCTCCCCCTGCCGCAATCACCCCACTGTTGGCTATGTCCAAGAGTCTTTTTTCTTTTTTGCCCAAACACACCACCACCTTCTCTCCACTGTCCCCCACCCCCCACCCTCAAACACGATTTTCCTTTTTAAAGGCAAGGAAGCACAGGGCTGCAGCTGGTGGACATGCATCTGCTCAGGGCCAGTCTCCGGCTACCGCAGCGCCACCTCCAAGCACGATCAAAAATCAAGTCAGTCCGGTTCCTCTGCCCCGCGGCTGCACCGGCCATTGGGGACTCTGTGACCCTCCCACAGAATTCATCCCCCACCCCCCTGCCCCAGCACACACCGGCCACGTGCCATCTCTCCGGGGGAAAAAGCCCAAGTTGTCCCCTGTAACCCCGCTCTGCAGCAGGCCCCTGGCCTCTGGGGGCATCCCTGTGCTCTGGTTGCAGAGCAGAGGCCCGAGACAGCCCACATTGTACTTGCAAGCCTCAGTCCCCTGGTAGAGAGTGTAATGCACATAGCGCGTCCCCACATGGCTGTCATATCCAGGTACTGCCGCGCTCCGCCCCCGCTCCGCCCCCGCTCTTCACCCCGGCGCGTACCCCAGGCGGCAACGACGGCTCCCCCTGGCGGACAACAGCTCCCTAACGCTGCCCAGGCCATCTGAAGCTTGTCGTCTTCAGCTGTCTGGGGGTGGAGGGGTGGGGGGTGGGATTTCCCATTGCAGGCCTCAGAGGAATTGGGATGTAAAGGAACAGAAATGCAAGAAAAAATGGCAAATGGGTAAGGCCGGGAAAGTACAGAGAATGCTATGCAGCTGAATATGCTCTGGACCACATAGCCACCTGTTCCTGCAAACAGCAGCCATGGCTTCTCTCCTGGAATCTTGTAGACTTTGACAAGGAACGAATGCATTACAAATGCACTGGTTTTCTTAAACATATTGAATATAATGCACTGAATTTCACAAAGACTTGTCTGAAAAAAGACTGCATACTGTAAGGTCAATGAATAAGAGAGTTAAATTAAAGCACCATAAACTTTCATGTTTATTTAGTTAGTGTAATGGAAACTGAACTGGTAAAATGTCTTTATTCAAACATCTAAAGAAGCTTATAACTCTAAGCAGTGACCCTAATCCAGCCTTGTGTTTGTCTTCCAAAATACAACTAAAGAATGTGGAAAACAGCGGGAAATTTCACCTCAGTCAGGCAGTCGGCCCCTGCATGGTGTCCACCCCCCCCCCCCCCCGTCCTGTAATTTGCTGTGGCTTGTGCCCTGTGGGATCTCTTTTTAGCTGAAGCAGCAGTGGGCATGCTGTACTGCGGCACTAGAAGGAGAAAAAGGATACGGAGGGGGAGAAAGATATGTAATTATTTACTTTGCTAAATGAATTGACAGACAGATCCATTTTGGGCAAAATTTAACAAGTTTGGGACGAATCCCCCTAGGTCTGGGGTCCTCAAGCCTCAGGAAAGCAGAAGGGTTGGAGAAGTCAAGAGGGCTGTAAGATCTCCTGGGGTGGCCAAGCTGTGCGTGCCTGGAGGCAGCCTCTCCATCAGCACTTGGGGACCTGGGATGTCTCCTGCCCTTCCTGAGATGCCCCTGCACCCATCCACCCATCGCCAGGCTCTCTTTCCATCACGGCTGTTAGAGCAAGAGCTGTAGTTCCCACCTGGAGGCAGCCAGCCCACTCACGCTCCCTTTTGCACATGGCAGTCATGGGGGTAGGACCAGTGGGAGAAACAGAAGGTCCTAAGGCGCTGGAATGGATCTAGGTTAGTAGCGACTCTCAGAAGTGGAGGAGTGAGTGATCATAAATCTACATAATTTGGATGAAAAATGGTACCCATATGCCTTTGTGTTAAGCCTTTAATTCAAGTCATTGTGTGTTTGCAAGTGCTTTTTAATTCAAAAGAACATGAAATAAATTGGAAGACAAAGAATTGAGGAAAGAAGGTACCTTGCTATGGATATATTGGTGAAAGAATAATGTTTCTTATCTAATTGAGGACAGATAACACCCAAAGCAGCCAGCACCTCTGTCATTAACAGCAAATATTAAGCACGTGTGGCCAACCATTCTTGGAGGAAGTAGTGGAGGTCCTGACACCTTTGTATATCTGAAGGTGTGATGCAATTATACTTTACCTCACCCGCTGAGCTGTAGCAGAACTTATATCTGTGGCTCCCAAAGTGTGGTTCCCAGGCCAGCAGCACCAGCATTGGCCTGGGGATTTATTAGAAATGCAGACCCCAGGTCTCTCCCTAGACCTACAGATACTGTGGGCCTGGGGCCAGCACTGTTTAAACATGCCCTCTTGATGACCCTGATGCATGCCTACATTTGAAAAAAATGTGGACTCTTCACTCCCCTCTTCTTTGCACTGTAAGACACCTTACACAAGCCAGCAGAGAGCCTTCAAGGAGAAACAGAGAGGATGAGACAGGAAGGAATCATGGAGTCTGGAGAGAGGTTTCTGGTGATCTGTCACAGGGTTTCGCTTCCAGCCAGGCCCACTGAACGTCTCTATCACTGATACAATAAACAAATACTTACCAATTTTTAAATGTACAGATTTAGTTAGCTTGGAAGAAATCCCAATGTTTCATTGATAGATGTAAGAAGATAGCAATGAGAGTGAAACAATGGCTTAAAGCTAAGAGCATGTCACTTATTCAGGATAATGAGCTATAGGAAAGACTGAGAAGCCAAAAGCACCAATGCAAATTGACCTGGAAAGACATAGATTCTGGGTAACGGTCAATAGTATGATGTGACCATCCAAAGCCTAATGAAATACTAGGCTGTCTTAAAGAAAGTGTTGTCTCTAAGAGGGAATGTGGTAGGCTGAAAAATGACCCTCCCCCAAAGAAAGATATATGTTTATTCCTCAAACCTGTGAATGTTACCTTGCGGGGAGGGGTGCTTTTACAGAGAGGATGATCTTTTCAGGTATGAATAAATTGAGGGTTTTTTTCTTTAAAGATTTTATTTATTTATTCTTAGAGAGAGGTTAAGGGAAGGAGAAAGAGAGGGAGAAAAACATCAGTGTGTGGGTGCCACTCATGTGATCCGTACTGGAGGCCTGGCCCACAACCTAGGCAAGTGCCCTGATTAGAAATTGAACCAGCAACCCCTTGGTTTGCAGGCTGGCACTCAATCCACTGAGCCACAACAGCCAGGGCTAAATTGAGGATCTTGAAACTGGAAGGTTATCCTCAATTACCTGGGTGGGCCCTAAGTGTAACCATGTGCATTCTTCTAAGTGAGAAGCAAAGGGAGATTTGACTATACACAAAAGAGAAGATGATGTGAAGATAGAACAAGGAGATTTGAAGACAGAGGCCTTGAATTTTGGAGGGATGCCGCCACCAGACAAGGAATCTCAGCAGCCACCTGAAACTGGAAAAGGCAAGGAATTGATTCTGCTTTAGAGTCTCTGCAGGAAGCACTGCCCTGCCCACACCTTGATTTTGGCCCAGTGATACTAATTTTGGAATTCTGGCCTCCAGAACTGTGATAGAATGAATTCCTGTTGTTTTAAGTTATCATGTTTGTGGTACTTCGTTACAGCAGCCACAGGAAACAGGTACAGAGAGAGAGAAAACAGTTCTCTTCTAAAGTAGGAGAGATCACAATATCTGACATAAAACTATATTACAAGGCCACAGTAATCAAAATAGTCTGGTACTAGCATAATAACAGACACATAAATCAGTGGAATAGAATAGAGAGCCCAGAAATAATCTCAAGTCCCTATGGTCAATTAATATTCAACAAAGGGGGCAGAACCATAAAATGGAGTAAAAAAAGCCTCTTCAACAAGTGGTGTTGGGAGAGCTGAACAGCTACATGCAAAAAAAAAAATGAAACTCGATCACCAGCTTACACCATACACAAAAATAAACTCAAGATGGATAAAAGACTTAACTGTAAGTCATGACACCATAAAAGTCCTAGAGAAGAACATGGGCAGGAAAATCTCAGATATCCCACACAGCAATATTTTCATTGATATGTCCCCTAGAGCAAGGGACATAAAGGAAAGAATAAACAAATGGGATCTCATCAAAATAAAAAGCTCCTGCGTGGCTAAAGAAAACATCAGCAAAATGAAAAGGGAACCAGCCGTATAGGAAAATATATTTGCCAATGATACCTCAGACAAGGATTTGACTTCCAAAACACATAAAGAACTCACATGACTCCACACCAGGAAGACTAATAACCCAATTACAAAATGGGCAAAAGACTTGAACAGACACTTCTCCAAGGAGGACATACGGAGGATCCAGAGACACATGAAAGGATGCTCAGCATCACTGGCCATCAGAGAGATGCAAATTAAAAGCCACTATGAAATACCACTTCACACCAGTCAGAATAGCCATCATAAACAAATCAATAAACAACAAGTGTTGGAGAGGTTATGGAGAAAAGGGAACCCTAGTGCACTGTTAGTGGGAATGCAGACTGGTGCAGTCACTGTGCAAAGCAGTATGGAATTTCCTCAAAAAACTAAAAATGGAACTACCTTTTGACCTGGCAATTCCACTGCTGGGATTATACCCTAAAAACCCTGAAACACCAATCCAAAAGAGCCTATGCACCCCAATGTTTATAGCAGCACAATTTACAATAGCCAAGAGTTGGAAGCAATGTAGGTGCCCATCAGTAAATGAATGGATCAAGAAACTATGGTACATTTACACAATGGAATACTACCTAGCAGAAAGAAAGAAGGAGCTTCTACTCTTTGCAATGGCATGGATGGATCTGGATAGCATTATGCTGAGTGAAATAAGCCAGGTGGTGAAAGACAAATACCATGTGGTCTCACCTATAAATGGAACCTCATCAGCAAAACAAACAAGCAAGCAAAGTATAACCAGAGACATTGAAATGAAGAACAAACTGACAGTAATCAGAAGGAAAGTGGGAGGGAATAAAGGAGGAAAGAAGGGGAAAGGTTATGAAGGAACATGTATAAAGGACCCGTGGACAAAGCCAAAGGCAGGTAGGATCAAGGGTGGGAGGTGGTGATAGGTGGGGTATGGGGGGAGTGATGGCAGAAACATGAAGATAACTGTACTTGAACAACAACAACAAACAGTACTATTCTATTTTTCACTTGGCAGTACTGTGCTTTCTTCTCAGTGCCCCACTTTGGGAATACATGTACCAAAAGAAGCACTAAGAATTGTTCTGAATGGCCCTGGCTGGTGTAGCTCAGTGGATTGAGCATGGGCCTGTGAAGCAAAGGTTCACTGGTTTGATTCCCAATCAGGACACATACCTGGGTTGCAGGCCAGGTCCCCAGTCGGGGAAGCATGAGAGGCAACCACACATTGATGTTTCTCTCCCTCTGTTTCTCCTTCCCTTCCCCTCTCTCTAAAAATAAATAAATAAAATATTTTTTAAAAAAGAATTGCTCTGAATGGTCCCAAGAAGGAAAGTTAAGACAGGCAGTTGTAAACGACTAGGTGACAAGTTTTGGCTTAACTTGCAGTCAGGACCGAGCAACCAGTAGCACCAATGCAAATTAATTAGGGTCTGCAATTAATTAAGGGAGTATTCTCTGGGCTAATGAATAGCCTTGTGAGATAGTGACTCCCCCATGGCTGAAGGTATTCAAGCAGAGATTGAACAGCCATTTGTCAAGAATGTGTACATTGTAAAGGGAGTTCACGCCCCAGAGGCAGAGTGGATTAGATGCTAGGCCAGGTCCCTTTGAACTCAGAGACTCTAAGTCTGTGTGATTTTATAGCAGCTCTTTGCTCTCACTGGGGCCCTGGCCACCAGGAAGAAAGAAGGTACAAACCGGTTGTAAAAGTCTGAGCATGCAATGATTAAACCCAGGCACGGGTGTGGCTTGGGAGACGGAGAGGAAGGAATACATTTTTAAAAAGCATTTGGAGGCTTAAGTAATCAGTCTTTGGCAGCAGCTTGAATTTGGAGAGAGATGAGTACTTACTAGGTGCCTACTGAGTCCATTGAATGAGGAGCCACTGGCCAAATAAATGTCAGATGGACACCTGTTTGCAGGGCAAGAGCAGTGCCCATGCGATGAAGCACCTTCAGTGTAGTGTAGACAGGAAAGAGTCGGAGAAGACCTGATGCCGAAAACTTCTCGGTTGTTTTGTTTTTTTTTTTTTGAGGAAGTGGGTTTGGAAAGAGGGCCAGACCTAATTACAAGAAGAGGAAAAAGCACTGTGGAGAGAGGAGACAGTGTGACGGCAGAGGGGTGTGTGAGGGAAGTAGTCTGTGTTGAAACAATGCAGTGAACACCGGTCAGGTTTGTGTGGAAAACGACAGAAATAGCCTGGATCCCATTAAGTGGCCCAGATGCAAAGGCTAGACTTACAGCAAAGGCTGCAAAGATGCAAACAGCCAACATTTTGTTGTTTTTGCATTCAGTTTGGATGTGGTTACAAAGTCTCCAGAGAGGATCTTGGTAGCCCTCTACCAAGGGGTGGGAAAGCAGCTTGTAAACAAAAATCTCAAACATGAGAAGCAAAAGTCCAAAGCTTATGGATTAGAATACATCAGAACTAAAGCGTTCTAGTCACTGAAGGACAAGGTTATTAGAGGAGATACTTGCAATGGCAACACTGACCAGAGACCAGCAGAATATGCAAGAACCCACAAATCAACCAGAAAGTGTGGAGTCACCTCTCCTCAATGAACAAAGGATCGAGAGAGGCAAGTCACAGAAGGGAAGACCCTGATGGATGACAGCCATGTGAAGAGATGTTCAAACTCACCAGTAATTAATGAAACACAAATTAAAATAACAATGAACTATTGCTTAAACCTGTCTGATTGGCAAAAGTTAGGAAGCTAGATAATGCCAAATGGTGGCCAGGACTTGGAGGTATTGGACTTCCTGAGCTTGTCCTGCTGGAGGTTTGTAGACTAGTGCAGACATTCTGGAGAGCAGAACTTAGTCAGATTCATAAACATATGGCTACTCTGTGACCCAGCAATGCCACTGTAGGCATGAACGCCAGAGAAATCACCTACATGTGCTCAGGGGCCACACACAAAGATGCTCTGCTGCCATTGTTTATGGCAGTGAGTGTCCACCTCTAGTGGACACTTCTGGGAGTGGGTGGGCACACGTGGAGGAAGCACTCTCTGAAATACTCTGCCAGAGTGAGAAGAAATGCAGTGAATATACACAAGACAACTTGAATAGAGCTTTTATATACAGTGTGCATCAGGAAAGCAGGAAACAGTGAGGGCTATGGGACTTGGTGTGCATTTAATGCTATGTGCCTATGAAACCACATGTTTGTAGGGCATGTCCTGATAGCAACATACATCATCACATTATAGTGGGTGCCTGTGAGGGGAAGGGGAAGAGAAATGGGCAATGAGTAAATGAGTGAGGTGGGCTCTGTAGAAACCAAGGATGAAGTTCATGAGCAGTGTGATTAACCCAAATTTCTGCTTCTGAGAGCAAAATAAAAACTCTTAAGCATTATATCAATTACTAACACAATTCCAGACATGAATATTGAACAGAAGATTTTATGAGCATTAGTAAAGAAAGTGGTGCCACAAGAAGACTATTATGGGCTACAAGGTTGAAGTCATGACACACACATTTTTTTAATGTATAGAGAGACCAAATCAGTAGATCAAGGCAGGTAATTAAACATAGCATTGCATTTTTCAGCAAAGCATTGTCCTGATCCCTGTGGGAAGGGCGAAGAAATGCAGACAGAATAAAAAGTACGAGATAGGTTGTTTGAGCTAGTTAAGCAGATCAATCCAGTCAAGCTTGGTCAATCAATTTAACTCTGCCTAGAGCTGTGATTCTTAAGAGCTTTCAAGCAGTACTCTTTGGGAATCTTAAGAAAGTGTTAGGCCCTTTTCCCAGAAAAGTATACACAGGCATCTACAAAATTACACGTTCACTGTTGGGGGTAGGGGCAGGGTGAGCCCTTGGAGTTGGGTATCTCAGGCTGAGAACCAACTTCAAGGACCAAGTCTGTAACCAGAGATATCCACCACTGTGACTTAAATAAGAATTTCTAGGGCTGGCATTTGTGTTTTTAAAATGTCCCCGGGTTGTCTTGATATGTATCCATAGCAACAGTAATAGAGCAAAACTTGCTGGCTGATCATCAGACTCCCCTTAGGACCTTTTGCCAAAAGACAAATTTCTAGGCCTCATTGCCAAGAGATTTTGCTGTGCTTGGGCCTAGGAATTTCTGTATTTCTACTTTGCCCAGGTTGATAGAAGGATGGGACATGAGCCAAGCCAATCACAGCCCTTCCTTGGGATGTTGCTAACTCTAGGTAGTGTGGGAGATGTAGTTCTTATCTGCAACCACCCCATGGTGCCCTTCTTGGACCCTTCACCAGCAGCAGACCCACCCCCTAGTCTTGTAAGTGTTGCTCCCAAAGGCTTACACCTGTCACCTCAGAAGACTTGCCTGGGCTGGTGGTGCCCACTGCATCAGAGACTCTGGGGGGATCCATGACTCATCCCTTGGAGGGTGAGGACTTGAAGACAGACAGCCTGGATCTGAGTCCCAGATCCACCACTTACTGGCCCTATTGCCTTGGGCATCCTTAGTCATGAATCTGAGAAAAAAGCAATTAACTCAGAGGGCAGAGTTCAATGAACTAAATGTTTGTAACAGAGCCCAGTACAGAGGAGAACCACAATGAAAGGCAATGTTACATTACGTCTTATTTTATCATTAAAAATTCATGCAGAATGATATAAGAAAGTAGGACTAGCCCTTGATGTCTCTTCTAGTTTAAATACCTTAAGGTGAGTTAACCAGCTCTACAATCTTAGCTTGCTTAGAGTTAAAGTGAAAAGGGCACCTACGTTACCTTTGTGTTAGTATTGCCTCAAAACAATTATTAAAGAAAACTCAGGAATTGGGCAAGTGTGCAAAAATAGGTATACAAATGTATATGAATATCTTAGCATTATGTATACTAGGTAATAAGGAACAACCTAAATGCCTGTCAATAGGGGATTAGTTAAATAAATACAGTGCATTCATATAACAGACTAATCCATAGCCATTAAATGTGACCCTGATGAACATTAAAAGTGATTGCCTAGGCCAAGGGCAACATCTGAAATGCTTCACAACCGGGAGAGCAGGAGCCCTGAGCCAGCAGCACTGCCCAGCCACAGGCAGAGGCCCGTGCAGAGGCAGGTAGAGCAGCAACTTGTGCACGAGGTCTGTGTCCACTGACATGTGGGTTGTGATAGTCACGTAAAATCATGTGTGGACTGTACATGACTCCAGAGGTATCTGAAAAGACATTTGCCTCAAATCAACAATGGTTATTCTCCATGGGTGTGAGACTTGGGGTGATTTTTTAAAACTTTCTTCTTTACATTTTCTGGATTACTTGAATTTTTTAATGAGTATACTTTATTTTGCGTCTTAAAAATTTAGACATCAATTTATAGAATGAAGGTGAACTGTTAGCAGACCTTCATGAAAGGACTCTTGGGCTTCTGTGTCAACTCTTTTGGAGTCTCATCAGGATGCCTGCTCTTTCTCGTGTGAACTGCTCCTGATAACCTTCTGCTCTGGGTCCTTGTCT
Source organism: Sturnira hondurensis (assembly GCF_014824575.4). Taxonomy (NCBI): domain Eukaryota; kingdom Metazoa; phylum Chordata; class Mammalia; order Chiroptera; family Phyllostomidae; genus Sturnira; species Sturnira hondurensis. Next base: position 22,086,047 of record NW_028079044.1, read on the forward strand.
CTTGGGGGCCCCAGCATGAGGGGGCCACAGGACACAGACCTGGCTCCATCACTAAGTAGCCATGGAACCTGGAGAGGGCACTCATGTTCTCAAGCCTGAGATTCCTCATCTATTGAACTCAGGGCATTCAGACTCCAGTGTTTTTGAAATTGGGAGGAAATATCCTTAAACTTTGGATAAGAGTCATGGACTATAAGTACAGGTGAAAGAACTTCTTTGGCTCCTGAACCAGTTTTAGAGTAAATAAACATAGTCTACCCAAGGCAGAGCTCACTGTCTATTTTTTTAAATCCTCACCTGAGAATATATGTCTTGATTTTTAGAGAAAGAGAGAAAAGGAGAGAGAGAAGGAGAGGGAGAGAGAGGGAGGGAGGTATCTATGTGATAGAGAAACATCGATCATTTTCCTCCCATACCCACCTGACAATGGATCGAGCCCAAAACCTCTTGATACACGGGACAATGCTCCAACCGACTGAGCCACGTGACTAAGGCCCACCCGCTGACTATTTTACGGTGTCTTTCCCATGGACATTTGCCTACACAACACAATACAACATCCAAATCAGGAAATTGGTGTGGGTGCATCAGCACCTCAGACCCTGTTCATGGGTCACTGATTGCCCCTTTCTATAAAAAGGATCCAGTTCTGAGTCATGATTTGTACTTAGCTGTCCAGTCTCCCAAGTCCCCTTCGTTTTTCCTTGACTCTCAGAGTCTAGACACTTTTGAAGATGATGAGGAAGGTTTTTTTTTGTAGAATGTCACACAAGGTGGATTTGTCTGATGTCTCCTTGTGATTACATGCAGGTTACACATCTTCAGAAGGAGTGTCACAAGTGTGACACTGTATTTTTCTTATTACGTCCTATTAGGTAGCACAAAGTTTTGAACTGTCCTGTTATTGATGATGTTCACTTTGACCAGCTCATTAGTCTTCTCCTTTGTACAATTATTCATTCCCCCTTTGTCATTAACAACTACTTCGTAGGGAGGTATTTTAAAACTATACAAATACCATGTTCCTCACCAATGCACTTTCATTTATTCATATGCATTTTTCATGTATATTCTTTCCATGTATTCTTTCATTTATTTATACCTACATACACTTGTGGTTTCCTATTTTATTCAGCAAGTTATTTGCTATGATCATTTTATATGTTGATCATACTATACTGTCCCTGGTTGGGACATTGGGACTCCTTCGAGCTGTCTTTCAAGACTTAGCAGCCAAGGTCCGGGCACTGAGTGTGCTCATGGCTGAGTGTCATTGCTCTGCTCTCAGGCCTCATGGTGAACAGACCTGGAGAGACACGTAGAGACAGAGACAGAGAGACAGATGTAAATATGTGCGATGTAGATATGAATAGATACATACACGAATATAGCTTCATTTACTTCTCTATCTATCTATTTATTGAAAACTGATTTCAGGCAAATACCTCCAATTCCAATTCAACTAGAAATTCTAGCTTTCTCTGACTGTGACACACTGACTTCTCAGTACCCTTAATATATTCACTTATCTGAATGATCTCTCTGGAAGAGGCCCTTCTGCTGCACCCCGGCCACCCCTGCCAGGCTGCGACCCTCACTGTGCAGCAGGCTGCCCCCTGCCTCGAGGCTTACCTAATTGATTTGTCTGTTCATAAGCCTACAAAGAGACCTTTAAACTGTAAACAACTCTAAAAGCTTTCCATGTATTTTTTGCTTTACCTCCTACTTTTTCTAATTTTTTTATTTTTATTTTTACTTTTCCAATTTTAAAAGTATAGCTCCTCCACCTCAGTGGCATGGGATACTGACAAATCCCCCACCTCCACCTGCACACCTCAGTATTAACTACAACCCACACGACAGCGATGTTCCTAATCACCAACCCTGACCCTCTGCAGAACCCCAGCTTCCTGATCCAGCTGCCCTCTGATGTCTGCAAGTGGATGTTCCATCAGCAACTTAACTGACCTTCCACAGTGAACCTCCCTCCATGTGTGGGTCCACTCAGTCCCACAAGCCCAGAAGTCAGTTTTGATTCCTCTCTTTCCTAGTACCCCTTCACACATCCAGCATATTGACTCTCCTTCCTGAACATCTTCCAAATCCATCTCTTTCTGTCCATATCCACACTCATCACCCTGGTGTGGGTCACCATCATCCACCCTTGAGCCACCACAGCTACCTCCTCTTTGGTCTCCCAGGGTGGCCTCCCTCCCTGGGTGGGTCGGATTATTATGCAGTTACTGCCCCTTCTGCCCCATCAGCTCTGGCCTATTTGGCTGACTCACTGTGGCCTATGGATGCGCAGAAACTTAGGTGTGAGCACTGGGTGAGGCTCAGTCTCTGGCTTCCGGTCTCTGCTGGGAGGGACCTGCGTGCCTGTGTCTCACTCCCTTCAGCTTAGACCTGTCGTGAGAAGGAGCTGGAGCAGATCATTTCTCTGGGCTCTGATTTTCTTCTCCTGAAAACCTGGGGGTTTCTTTGAAATGATCTCTAAAGCCTTCTCTGTGTTGCTCAACGCATTTCCCACCCAACCAGGCTTTGGGAGGAGGTGGCCAAAGTCATTGAGTGCTAGGTTTACCCTCCCCTGAGAAACAGAATAAAACTACAAGCCCCGAAGAGAAATGTAAAGCACTTAGGGGCCGAGCTGACCTGTTGACACTGCGTCATTCGGCAATCAGGACCGGTCCAGGCATTTCGGACGCAGAAGCGATTCTGAGGAGAAGCTCTGGACTCCAGGCTCTGCTGGGTAATCCAGCCCACTCTCTTGATTTCAGGTTCTCTATTTATAAAGTAGGGCTGATGTTGCCAATTTCACAGGGATTCTGCAAAGACTAAATACCATAACAATAATAGCTAGCATCTACTGAGTGCCTAGTATGGGCCAGACACTGTGTTAAATTATTTACGTGTACTGTCTTGTTTAATTCTTACAATCTTCCTGTGAGGTTGGGATGGCTGTATCCTTACCTCCACTTGGTAGATGAGGAAAATGAGGCAATTTACCCAGGGCCTCGCATAGAGGAAGTCACAGCCAGCACGACTCCTGTCCCCAGGCAGGAAACCTACCCACTATTCCGCTCACTTCTGTGATGGCACCAGCAGTGCTCCGTGTGGAACACACCCTCCGTCAACACTTGTTCCTCACATCCTGTCCGATTCTCAGCCCTATGTGCCTATGTGCACTGGGTCATGCAGAGAAATGCTCCCCTGCGTTTCACAAGCTAAGTCTGGTGGGCAACTGCCTTGATGAGCCGTTTTGCCCTGAGCCCCAGGTTGGCTGTGTATGCACGTGCGTGTTGAACTTTTACCAGCTCTCTGCTGCCAGTTCCTTCTCCCGCCCTGGGTCTTGCGTAAGGAGGGTGTTGAGATCCCTGCACAAACACAGCTTGGGAAAGGCCTGTGGGATGGATGGATGAAGGGCGCTGGCTGGTTGTGAGTCACTCTAATAGCTTTGGCAAGGGTAAGTCAGAGCAGAGTGAGGGCATAGGCAGGACGATGAGAACAGCTTTTGAAAGCATGCAGAAACGCAGCTTGCTCTCAAGTCTGTGGGCTGTGTGGCACAAAATGTTCCCAGGGTCCAGGGACCGTGGGGTCTAATACATAAAAAATTCCCATTGAGTGTTTTCAAAGTGATTTGAGTAGAATCAACACTAGAAATAAACATAAATAGCTCACCTGAAATACTTCATTGGTTATTCTAAGCATTCATTATCCAAAGTGTTTCATCTTTCTATTTAAAAAAAAACCCTTAGGAAAATATAGGATTCTCTGATTCTTTTGTTGTGCCCTAGACTCCTGCACATAATCATGAGATCTGTGAGCTAGAAGGAACTGTGGAAGTCACCAGTTCAATCTCTGCCTAGTCTGGTGAGAGAACCAAGGCCCTGAGATGGGAAGACTCAGCCAATGACACACAGCCAGTTAAAGGAAACCGACCTCTTCAAGCAGAGCCTCTCAGATCAGAAACACTTTCAACCCCAAAATAACCACCATCCTCCCCACTCCCCTCCAAATTCCTATATCTTTTGCCTTCTGTGCTTGAATCAGTGCAGTCTGGGAGCTTGCTAGCCCTCAGATGTCCTGTGCATCTTTAAGGAGCTCTGATTATATTTTCTGAAAGTCTTTTTATTGATCAGAATCTGATCTTGTGTGGTTCTCACTTGTATTACTGTTTCTTATTTGCTTGCTAGAAATCTGGAAACTAGCAGATTCAGAGTCTGGAGTTTCTACAAGTTTGATTCTGCCTCTGGACTAACTGCAAGGCTGAGAGGAAGCAGCAGAAAGCACACTGACATACTCTAAGGCCTACAGATGCCTGTACAATTCCCTGCCCCTGGGCAGAGGGTACAACACAAGAGGGGGATTGTCTCTGCCCTCCCTGCCTGCTGCTTTCACGGGCTCAGAGCTCCTAACCAGGGCCCCTGGGAGAGGCCCCTGAAGAGGTCTCCCTGCACAACCACCAGCTCAGAACCCACCCAACCCCCTGTGGCAAGGCTAGCAGAAGACTGAACACTCCTGAGAGCATCTGTGTCGCACTCAAGCTCAAGGACTTCTTGTCAAGATCTTGACCTTTCATGCTTTCAAATGGGATCGGAGTTCCATGAGGGGCCGAGGCCATGCTCATCCTGTCCAGGCAGCAAGACAGAGCGGCCAGGACTTACACGGGGTCACGGCCCACTGTCGGGCACAGGGGGGAGCAAAGCCACGTGCAAGGGCACAGGACTGTGGAGGAAGTTAACCACTAGGTAGACTGTCCCTTAAAGAAGTCAGTAATAGTTACTATTTTAATTCCTGGTGCCAGTCTTCTATGCTAAGCATCTTATGTATGCTACCTCATTAAGTCACGGTTAACCTTCACCAGAACCTATTAAGGAAGCTATTGTCATATGACTTCACTGAGAGGAAACTGAGGCATGGAGAGGAGGAATCATGAGTAAAGTCATCAGTAAATGGTTGAAATAGAATTCAAATCTAGATTCTCCAGTTGAAGTCTGTGAGCCACTATTCCATGTGGCTCCATCCTGCACAGACCCTCCCTGAGGCAGAGGGAGGCCGCCTCTCCCTCCTTCCACCCCCTGGGAACACTGGGGCCTGGAAGCACCTGTCCTGCCCAGCAGAGAGTTGGCTGTGGCAGCAGGAAGGGCCCTGGCAATGGAGCAGAGCACCAAGTCAAATGGCAGACCAACCTCACTCCCTCTCTCAACTCCCCAGAGACCAAGTGGCCAGTGACTGGTCAGAAAGAACAAAAGATCTGACTGAGGACTCAAGTCACATCTGGAACCTCTAGGGACTTTAAGGGCCATCCAGACAAACGCTGCTGGAGGCCCCCATGCAAGCCAACCACTGAAGTTCGAAGAATTACGGTGGGGCTGCCTCTGGCAGAAATCCCACTGCACGTGTAGGCCACTTCCTGAGCATGGGTGACTGGGACTGGTGCCCAAAGTGACGCCAGCCTGTCCAGGGCAGCGGCAGTGGCCCCACTTGCCCGGGGCAGACTCTGCATTTGGAAGTTGGCCAGTGCTCATGCCGCTCCCATTATTGCCCTGCTTTAAACCCTCAGCATTATTTTTTATTGCCTACGCATCGGAGGTGGAACGCCTCAGCATAGCACACGTGACCTTTTTACAACCTACTTTACTAGACTTGTTTTTGATCTGAGTCACACACTCTCCCTTCTCTCCTTTCACACCACACTCTTCGCTCTCCAGGACCTGCAAGTTTTCCCAGACTCTGAGCCTCAGCACTCGCTGCTCCCTCTACCCAGAACACAGCCTCTCCCTTAAGTGCCTCATGGACTCATGCTTACTCTTCAAGACACAGCTCAGGTGTCCCCTCTTTTCTAGAACCACTTCTGGTCCCCAAGTGATATTTCCTCTTACGCATCACCTACTCAGTTATTCAAACATCTATTATATTAGTGGAAGCACGGGACTTTTATTACACATACTCATATATCTTCCCTACCAGGCCCTAACTTCTCAAGGTGACAGTTGTCATAATAATGGCAATAGAAACAGTAAGCAGCTGTACGTGGGGTGGCCTATGGCTTGGTAGAATGGCCTCATGCTATACAGCAAAGCACCACTGTATCTACTCCACAGCTGTCAGGCTCTCCTCAGTACCTCGCCTTGCTCGTGCCTGTGGTCCTCAGTTCCTGTCATGGAGCCTCTAAGTCCACACTTAGATAACCCCCCGTGTTTCTGAAGTGCAATCAGTGCTGCAGTTGCCATTGTTTTCCTTGCTGGCCATTCTCCTGCTCCCCCATGCTGCTGGTGACACGAGTATTTTGCTCTATTGGCTGATCCGATTTCTCATCCAATGTTCAACAACTGTTTCCATATCTCTTAGACTTCCAATACACAGTTCTACCACTTCAATTGCTCACAATTTTTACACCTTTGACTAAATAAAATCGAGACATGTATAGAGTTCTTCCAAAGAATTGCAGCCATGTGGACCCAAACTGGAAGAGCAGACTTCTCAGACTAGATTTTAACCCAACAAACCCACACAAAAGAATGCACATGCCTTTTTGGAAAATCTCTTTTATTAATAAACATGTTCCCTTGTGTTAGAGAGGAGATATGTGCCCTCAAAGGATAACTGTTTCTCTGTTCTATAGAAATAAGTGATTGTTCTAAAAATTCATGACCCTGGTGGTGAGTTTGAGTTTTGAGAGTTCAGTGATTATTTTCTATTCTCTGTCACTGTGTAATGTTTTTCTTGTATTCTGAGGTGGAATCTCATCCAATACACACTGCCAGCTTTCAGCTGGCAACCACGTGTCAATAGTTGGACTTGGCAGGAGTTGGGAGGCCTGCCACTGGGAAAGAAAATGAACAAAATAGAAAAGGGAAAGGTAACTCACAGCTCTTTTTTCCAATTACAGTTTACTCTAAATATTATTTTGTTTTGGTTTCAGATGTGTAGCATAGTGGCTAGACAATAAGATACTTTACAAAGTGTTTCCCCAGATATTTCCAGTACCCACCTGGAACCAGATGTAGTTATTGAAATGTTATGGGCTATATTCCCTATTAAAATACTCGTGGGGATATAAGGTTGCAGCTGTTAAAACCTAAGGAATTGTACACTATCCTCCAGGTCCGCTTCTTTTGGGAAGCCTGGTTAGCACAGTCCTGTGTGGTATCACCGAGTGTGACCAGCAGAGGGCGGCTTCTCCTTGTATAAGGCAGAAAGCATGGCCCTGCTCTGGAAACTGCTTTTCCGGGAAAATGCAGGTTTAAAGGAAGCTTGCCAGAGCAGACACCGTCAAACTGTAAATAAATCTCCTCCTAGTCTTTGCCTCTGTTGACCCTTATGCATTTGTGATTCAGCTCCTGCTGGAGCTTCCTGAGGTTTGGAAGTGGGGCCCAGCCCTGCTCTGAGGGATAAAGGTCATGGACAGAGTAAGGGGAGCCCAGAGATGACCTGACAGCACCATGTCCATCCCCTCCATGGGCGAGCCTGCCTAGGGCAGGACTCCAGGGCTCCACTACTTCCATCACCGCCTCCCACGCCTTCCCTCAGACGTCTGCTTTCCCCTGATGCCAGATGTCCTCAAGGTCCCAGCTGCCATCAGCACCTGTGTCTAATAGAGCCAACGGGTGAGGTTCGCTGGTTACGCTTTCTTCTCCCCTCCTCCCACCCTGTAGATTTCTTCCCACTGGAAGGGGATTTACCATGATTCTGCTTCTCTGCCTGGGTCTCCTGGGGCAGGCTGGCGTGCCACCTGTAGCGGTGACACGTCCAGACCACAGTCTGGCGCAGGCAGTTTGGCCATCAGGCCCCTGGGCGAGCTCCACAAGGCCCCTGGCTCCCCGTGTCCGCTGAGGCCCTGAGGCCCCCGCTCTCCTGGCTGCTTGAGCTGAAGGTCTCCCCTCTTTTCATTCTGTCACTCTTTGAACAGGTCCTGGTGAGGGCACAGGGCCTGGTAGCTCAGGGCCAGCATTAACATCCTGGGGAGTAACTGTCCCTCATCTCCCCTCTGAGTGAGAAGTCAGAACTCACAGACTGTTCAATTGGCACCATCTGCCCAAGTGCCTGTGAAGTGGCTGCTGCTTTCTGTGCTTGGAGAGCCTGGCCCCAGGTGGCTGCCTTTCTCTGTCACCTGGTGAAGTAGCACAGGACCAGCAGGCACAGGTTGGACACAGACCCCACTGCCCACCTGGATGCTGGCCCCACTGTACTGAAGGTGTCACTGAACGACCGAGACCACTGTCACCAAAGAGGTTAACTAACCTTCTTGGGCCACCGGTTATAAGTGTGGGACCAGATCCAGGCCTTTCTTGGCCCCAGATCCCGAGCTTGTCCCTCCATACTTACTGTTCCCTCTCTCCGTCACTGCTGGGTTAGTTATTCAGGGCTTTATGTTGACTTGTCCTCTTTCAAATTTTTTTTAAAAAGAAGAGTGGGAGAAAATAGGAAATACCAAGGTTGTTATGAAGCCAGAAATCTAAAAATAGTTTCTGTAAAGAGCAGCAGACTCGATTGTGGTTTCTCTTTATCTCGAAAAAGCAGCAGCTAATGACTGAAACAGACCTGCTTTAGCCAGGCCGGGAACACGCCAGTGGGCAGGCTGTCAGGCTGCCAGGTGGCGTGGTGCCACACAGGGAACACAGCCTCCTGAAGGACAGTGCTCCTGCCAGCCAGCCGGGAAGACTGGTCCCACATGCCACAAGGAGGGGCAGGGTCCCTGCAGCGTTCTGGGCTAGCCTGGGGGCCCCGCCTCCTCAGGGCTGGCAGAGGACACCCATGAGGTTATTTTAAAGTAGTGATCACAGACACTCCAGTGATCCTCCAGGAAGTGAGTCAGTGCAACCACCCCCTTAAGATAATACAATAGGAAGAAATTCTACAGCATTTCTAAGTGCTTTACTTGTATCATTTTGCTGAATCGCCACAACTCTGTAGGCAAGGAAATAGAGGCTCTAAGAAGTTAAGTAATTTCTCAAGATTTGCAAGGCCAGTGAGTTGCAGCTGAAGTATAACTGTCTTCCCACACTCTGTGCTTGGCTACTTTCACTGGAAAACCAGGCTGCAGCGAAAATGAATGAGGCTGCTCAGCCAGCAGAAAGAATTTCCCAATCTGAAGGGTAACCAAGCCTTAAAGCTGTTCCTAACGGAAGACACCAAGCCATCTTCTGAGGCATAGTTTGTTTATTCCCCCGGAAGAAGAAAGACCTTGGATGGTGTTTGCCCTTTTTGCTGTGCACCTGCCTGCCCAACAAATGTTTAATTGAGCACCTACTACATACCAGGAATAGCCATGAACAAGACCAAGCCCTAACTCTGATGCATTTATGCTCTAGGAAGCGAACGCAGATGATAAGTTAGTGACTAAATGAGCAAGGTAAATCCAGTAAGTGCTGTGGAAACAAGGCAACATGACAGGGCAGGGTGGGCCACCTTGATTTGGGTGGCACAGCATAGCCTTCTAAGGGAGTTATTGGAGCTGAATCTAAATTTATTGTTCATGGTCACTCCAGAAAATGTTTACCATCTGGGCTCTGGTCCTTTCCAGAAAAAAGACCAGCAAGGACCCCAGGTGGAAATGGCCATGAATCTGGGGAGCGAACTGATCACTGATCAATCTGCGCTTTTACAAGGCCACTCTGGCCACTATCTGGAGAAAGGCTGAGGCATGGGTCTGGGTGAGTGACAACTTGCGAGGGGAGCTGGTCAAAGTCCTTTGCGCAGCCCAGGCTCTGGGCACTGCTAATGGTCTGGCACCTTTGCCTGCGCCTGCACTGGGAAGGAAAGGCAGAGGTCCTTATGGTCCCCTAAACACTTCCCAGAATGAACACATTTAGGAAAGACGTTAGAGAGAGAGCCAGCCAGGACAAGCCGATTTGACTCCTGTGGGAGACAAGGAATGAGCAGGTTAAGGATATCTTTGAGGTTTTGACCTAAACAAGCAGATGACTACAGGAGCATTTCCTGAAACAGGGAAGACTGGGGAAAGGGAAGCACCATTTGGGGGAAAATTGAAGAGTTCAGTTTGTTTAAGTTAGCAAGACCCGTAGACCCCAAGGGGAGATGTCAAGTAGGAAGTTGAAGAAATTACTTAAGCAGAGAGGGATGGGGGGCTGTCCCCCACAGTGATGTGGGGCTCAAGAGGCACTCCTCTCTCTCCCCTCTCCCCACTCACCCCTGCTGCCCTCCACCCTCAGCCCTCTCTCCCTGTGACAACAGCGAGTTACACTAGGGCACCAGGCAACTCCTGACTACTTTTTCCCTTGAAGCTTAATTAAAAAGTAATTAATTTTTTAAAAAGCCATTGGCTCAGTTGTAGAAGAACCAACCTAATTAGGGAGACAGTAGCCAGCAAAAATGACCGTTGTAATAGGTCTTCTTCCTGCTGCTCTTCTCTGGGGCCCCTCCCTTAATGAAGTGATAATAAAGCTGGGTGACATTAATGTGAGCATTTGCAACAAATCAGGCCTGTGCCAATAACTTCCTATGATTTCTCTCATCTTATTTCCCCAAGGGCCCTAGGAGGTGATAAGTACTATTGTCCCCATGTTTCAGATGAAGTCACCAATTGGAGATTGGAAATTGGAGATTTCAATGAGTACGTAACCCAACATCTCGCAGAGATACTCAGAGACAGAGATGGGATTCAAACCCAAGTCTGGAACCTACAGCATGTGGTCTTCCCACTCAGATCTAAGCCTCCCAAGGTGTCTGGAGTGGCCCCAGAAAGGTGAGTGTTGCCTGAAAAGAATCAAGCCTTTACCTCAACTTCTTTTCCCAACTGTCCTTCTCAGCTGTGGCCATCAACACACAAGTAATCATTTTCCCAGGTGCAAGTTTCTGATCAGGACAAGACAAGGTGGCCATGCTGGTTGCATCTCTGCCCCGCCTATGGTCTAGGAGGTGGGAGAGACTGGGAGGGCTGGGAGTGGAAGCCCAGGAGCACAAGAGCTGAACCGAGGGCACAGTCCCAGCCACACCTCCCCCTGCCCCCTCCTGCCACCCACACTCCTCCCAGAGCCCAAATGGGAGACAACACAAAGATTTTGGGTGGGGAGGCAACACAGAGGCCCTGACCAGAGGCCATAATCTGCTCTCTCATACTAGCTGATGGCTTCGGGTTTCACATCTGTAAATGGGAACACCTGTTTTTATAGAGTCATTGTTACATCAATAATAATGAGAGTTAGATAGTGTCAGGCAGATCTCAGGCCCTTGAAAAGTAGGTTGTAGCTAAGACAGTGAATTTTGGAGCCAGGCACTTAGGTTCTGATTTTGGTAAGTTACTTCATACACTTAAACTTGATTTACTAGATGTGCTCTTACTAAGTGTAGAATGACAATAACAAGAGTGCCTACCTCACAGGGTTGCTATAAGAGTTACATGCTTGATAAATACAAACAGCTTTTGCTATTATCACCATGATCATTTTTTAAAGTTACTGAAAGACCTAAAAGCAATGATACCTCAATAGCAATAAGCACACTGGCACCCATGTTTTCTTTTCTAAATATCATTCCCTCCTAGAATCTCCTTAAAGAAATAACCCAATCCAAACAAGAGCAAGAAGAGTACCAGGCAGGCCTAGAACACTTTTCTAGAAAGCCTGGCAGGCTTAGATCTGAGTAGGAAGACCACACGCTGTAGGTTCCACACTGAGGTTTGAATCCCATCTCAACCAATGGGGACATATCAAAAGTACAAGGAGCCAACCTGAAGGAGCTCCCACTGACCAAGGTTGGGACCCTGAGGCCATCAAAAACAACAGTGATGGTAACAGAGTGTAACGCATGGAACAAAAAAATCCACAAATCCTTGGTAATACCCAAAGCAAAGCGAAGGAATTGAATTTTGCAGCCCACCAACGTAATGACTGGCTGAGGCAAGGACCATCAGTGGGTGCTAAGACCATCGCTAAAGGTTAGGGAATAGAATACTCACATCAGCTTAAATCACACTCCCCATGTTTCTTAGGAACCAAAAGATGTAAAAGATGTCCTCTCTGTAAAAAGAAAAAATCCGCTGCTCCTACTTGTTGTCAAAGGCAGCATCACCAGTAAAGGTTAGATAGCACAGTGCACGCCCTGTGGGGCTCTCTGAGAAGAGAGAGAATTCAGTGGAATGTCTGTTGATGAATGTAGATGAGCAATATATTCATTGCACTATTCTTAAAACTTTTCTGTATGTTTCCAGTGTTTTTAAAATAAGTGTGGACGTGGGGGAACATCCAAGTGAGGTGAGAATTGGGGCTGTGTTGGCCTTGACTCTCCCTGGTATGAGAGTTGGTTAGACGCAAATTTCCAGAGAGAAGAGATCAAGCCTCCTGTCTCAATACTAAGGAGGGAAACTTCCATTGCATTCTTTTTTTTAAAAAAGAATTTCTTTACCGTTAGAAGAGAAAGGAAGGGGAGAGGGAGAGAATTATCAGTGTATGGTTGCCTCTCGTGCATCCCCTGCTGGGAACTGACTGGCCTGCAACCCAGGTATGTGCCCTGACTGGGAATCGAACCGCAAGCCTTTGTTTCACAGGCTCGAGCTCAACCCACTGAGCTACACCAGCCAGGCTCCCTTGCATTCTCCAGTGCAGTTTCCCTGGAGTGGAAGCAGGGGAGCTCTCGAAGCTGAAGGACTGGGGCAGGTGAAGGGATAGGCAGGAGGCTGGCTTCGGCAGAGCTCATGCAGAAGACCTGGCGTGTGTTCAGCCTTCTGATTGGATGACACCGGAGCTGTAGACCTTCCCATTAAAATAGGATCAACACCCTCCCTTCTCTTCTGCGCAGAGTTCCTCTCAACCCACCGCAGTGTTGAGTGGTTCCGGCCCATCAGTCAAATCACCTACTGCATTTTGCCATGTATAATGTGCACCCGTTTTTGGCCCAAAATTTCAGGGGGGGAAGTCTTCCGTTTTAATTTTTTCATTCAATATTTATTTAATTATGTTTAGAAACAAAACCAATCATCATATTCCAGGGTATTATTTTGCCTACGGATATTGTTTTTTCTAGAGTTATACTTTTAACACATAAGCATAAATAAAAGAATTAAAAACATTTAGATGGATACAGAATTAGCACTACCCATGTATAATGCACATCCTTATTTTCCCCTCAAAAACTTGGGCAAAAAAGCGCGCATTGTATATGGCAAAATACGGTGCTTCTGCCAAATCCTTTTTCTCCTGAAGTTTCAGGAGAAACTTTTTTCTCTTAAGTTTCATGTCACTCTTTTTCCCTTCTTCCTCTAGGCTGCACCTTCCTGGACTCCTTCACCCACTGCTCTTATCCAAACTGCTCCCCAAACTTTAACATTCCCAAGAATCGGATGCATACATACCCTCACCTCATGCTTTGCAGACTCCCTGGGCAATCTCATCATTTGCAAATCATTTGCCTTCAGAACTGTGTCTTTAGTCCCAATTGGTGTCCCAATATGCAGGCGTGGGATCTCAGATCTCTGATGGACACCCCCATCTACACGCCATCCAGTCACCTTAAACCCAGCAAAGCCAAATTAATGAGGCAGGTTGCCCATCCCATACTTGAAGCTGCTCTTCTCCTCTGTATCTTTTCCAAGTTAATGGTGACTCTATCCAGCTGGTTTTCTGAAACCTAGATGTCATCCTGACTCAGCCACCTCACCATTTTCTAAGTCCCACCAGCCACCAAAATCCCAGGGATTCTGCTTCCTAAGTACCTGTCACATCTGTCCCTCCTTGCTTTGCCCACTGTTTAAGGCTGAGTCTTACTAGTTTCCATATAGATGACTGAAACAATTTGCCAGGGGGTCTCCATACCTTCAGTCTCGCTTCCTCCAAAATAGCTCCCACACTGCCCAGGCAATGACCTTAGAACACACATCTGGCCTTGTCACCTTGCTGTGGAGCCCCAGGTCCCTCTAAACTTAGCCTCAGGCTCTGGTATTTCCCTCATTCTGGTCATAATGGACTTTTCTCAGAACCACAATGTGGCAGTGTGATTTATAATAAAAAATATATATGTGGTTTTATCCTGTTCTTGACAGAGTTCTTAAACCCTAATTGATGAGAGAAGAGCTATAAAAGTGGTTTTGTTATGTTAATGAGGGGACTTTTGGAAAGCCCCTCAATTGCGTAAGGATGAGGGCTGGTCACTAGGAAGAACCAACCGGAGGACTGGAGAGTTGGAACTTTCAGTCCCACCCACTGACTTCCAGGGAGGGGAGAAGGACTGGAGGTTGGCGCAGTTACCAATGGCCGAAAATTTAATCAATGCTGCCTACGCGGTGGAGCCTCCACAGACACCGGAAGGTTGGCTTTTGGAGACCTCCTATGCTCGGGAACCAGGACACACACTTGCTCTTCGGTTGGGCCCCAGGCTCCACAGGGACAGAAGCTCTTTTGTTCAGGACCTTGCCTATCTACCTCTTCATCTGGCTGTTAATTTCAGGATGCCTGACCATCCTTCCAGACCCAGCACTTCCTGCCCTGACCTCATCAAAACCAGCTGGCCACTTTTTCAGCATTCCCATGGCCACTTTTTCAGCATTCCCATGGCACCGTGTAAGTCTAGCATATTCTATAATGCACTGTATTCGAAGAATTTACTCTCGTGTCTGTTTCCCTGGCTGGGCTCACTAGAAGCAGGGTTAATATCTGACTCACTGTCTCAACCATGCTTATCATTATACTTAACTCTGTAAATATGTGACTGTTTCAAGAAATCAATCTGGAAAATCTTGGAGCCATAAAACATTCAGAACTGAGAGGGAACCCACAGAATGCCTAGTCAAATACCCTCATTTTCACCTGAAGAAATGGAGAACCTGAGAGATAGGTGCTTGGCCCCAAGTGAAAGCTTATTGTTGCTAGAACCAAGATAATCTTTCCCTTTCATCTGTAAAAAATCAGGTGTGTAGGTAAATAAAAGAACCTGTGCGTGTGGAGGTGAGAGGGACCACACACATGGACGTCTGGTAGCTCTGGAAATACTTGGCTGCAGTGCAGGTGGCTCCTCCTATTTCCTGTTTATGCGGCGTCCCCATTTACACTCAGAATGACTTCTGGCCTGGCCCAATCTCATTCACACCTCTGCTTCTGGTATGTGGCGAGCCAGCATGCGTGATGCTGCATTTGTGGGCATGTGAGCTCCTCTGCCTTTTGGGGGCATTTTGAAGACAGATGTTCCTTCTGATCGCTGTTTTATACCCTATCAGCCTCATCAGGGTTATGAAATCATGTGGTATCCCAGCCAACCTGAAAGCAACTCCCTGGACATTTTAACCCCCAAAAAGACAGTTTTGAGGAAAGAAAAAAGTAATCCTCACCAGAGGCTTCTGTCACATGCTCAGAAAGCCAGGGAATGGCTTTTCAAGGGACTGCTCTACAAGGGTGACCTTGCTCAGTGGGTGACCTCAGCATACCACCCAGGCTTTGAGTGCTTGAAGGGAAGAACCAAGGAGGTGAAGGCCAGCTATGTAAGAACGTACTGTTTTTTTTTTCTAGCTATGATAGCAGATTTCTGTTGTCTGAGTGTTTGCAGGAGAATCCATCGGCCCAAATCTGGTTTGTCTTGAAATCACTCAGCCAAAGAGCCATGAGGTGCAGTCAGTGGCTTCCTGAAATGTTCAGAGAACCCCCAACCCCTTTTCCAGAAGCAACACCCAGCCTACGGCCCTTGGCACAGAGCCCCAAAAGTGCTCCCAAGCCAGCCTGCTTACAAAGCCTCCCCGCAACCTTCCCTCCCTTCCTAGCAACCTCTTTCTACAGCTCATGTGAAACCTTGCCCTGGAGTTCAGCTCCACGATGCCTACACGTTCCTGGAAAGAGAACAGGAGAAGTTATAATATCATAAGGCCTCCATTTATAAAAGATGGGGTCTTTTCCATGTGGGTATCTTTTCTTCACTGGGAAAGAAGAAGCTGCCAGGAATGGGTCTCCATGAGGCATTAAACACCTCCCTCTAGAGGAGCGCGGCTCTGTGCCCAGAGTGTGGACATGGGCGGAGGGGACAGGAAAATTACGTCCCGAGTACCCAGGGCAAGCAAAGCCCTTGATAAGCAGCCATGTTCTTCGCCCCAGAGAATGGCCTGGAAACTAGTTGCTCATTTTAAATATGCCATTGGCATGGGGTGCACGCTGCCTGCCCAGCGCATGGGAGGGAGGGAGCAGAGCTGCACCAGGTATCCCCTGTGGGCAGCTCCCAGATGTGGTGCGTGAATCTCCCCTGCAGACGGTCCCTATGTGCTCTCTCACAGAGCCCAAGTTCACCAGGCCACATCCCTGGGCCTGGCAGGAGCATCCCTTGATCTGGTTCCCCAGTGTTTCACAGGACCTGGAACCACCGTACTCCATTGCTTCCAGCGGTCTTCAAGGCCATGCGAGCATGCTCACCACCAGTCTGCTGGGCATGTGGAGTCCACCCTCCCCTTTCTCCAAGGATTCAGCTCCTATGGCTTCTGACACAGAGGCTGTTGTCCCAAGGCGACCACTCAGGTGAGGGACACAGGCTCTTGTTGGATCTGTGGAGGCCACTGACCTCCATTAGCACAGGAAGTTGAGACCCTGCTGATGAACCAGAGCTTCACCACCATCCTGAGCCCAGGGTTTCCAGGAGCCTCTGGCTTGCTTTCTTCTCTAACAACCTCTCCCCGCTCAAGTGCTCTGACTTGGCTGTAAGATGTGTAAGGGTCGGGCAGAAAAGTGTGGCCAGAGGACACTGGAATTCTGGGCATAAACCCCTGACCCTCCCGCAGGGCAGTTCCCCTCATAGGGCAAGGTTCCAGGTTGAAAGCTGCTTAATCTAAAGTTAAGACCCATAATAGTGGCTTATACCAGACAGTCACTTGTTGTGGGAGCGGCTTCGCACGAGTCCCCCCATGTGCCACGGACGAAAGTGAGTAGGCCGAGACATGACATGATCTGTTTAGGGAGGAGGGGTAGCCATTTTCCCTGCTGGGAAAAGGCCGTGGGCTGGTGGCCAGTTTCTCAGGGGAGACAAAAGCCAGCAGCAGCCAGTTTCTCCAAGGAGAAAAAGGCCTCGAGACCCCTCTTCCAGGACATTTTATTGGGTTCTAATACACAGGAATACAGGGTGGCAAGGATCAAACAGTAAATGACATTTCAAAGAGATCTGAGGACTTACTATGAGTCAGAGTCTGTCAGGAACAGAGTTGCAGAAACTTTGGGAGACATACTCATTTCCTCTCAGACCCTTATCATATGAATGAAAGCACTCTTAGCAGAGCAGATTTCACAGGTTTATCAGCAAGTCTTTGTGATGCCAGGTTTTTTCCCAGGACACGCTCTAGCAAGGCAGGGAGCTGCACCCTTCCCAACAGGTATTCAGGCTTAAAGGGATTAGAGGGAGGAAGCACTTCTCCCAGAGGTCATGGGGACTTGGGCTTTGTCAAAGCTGGTGGGGGTCGGGGGGGGGGGGCGCGTGGTGAGAGTCCATTGCTCTTTGTTGCAGCGCCCCCCCCATCCAGTCCTTCCATGAAGACCTCCCAAGTGATTGAGTCTGGCTTAGGTTGCCCCCCACTGTGAGGGGTCTTACCCGTCATTGACTTCCGACCAAGCTTTGGGGACAGGGAGAGGAAACTGAGGCAGCATTTGCTACCAAAGACAAGCTTTGTCTCCTGCGGCTGGCACTCCAAAGGTCATCCCTCGCCCTTAGCCACAAGGGGTCGAGATACAATTCCTAAAACCAGGCAGAGCGGTCTGCAACAAGTAGTGTCTCTTGCATCCACAGAAGTTGAAGCAGTGGGTCCCATGCAGTTAGTAGGGGCCATGAGGGACCCAGCTACTTCCGTTTTGCAGCTCGGCTCTGTGATGAGTCTCCTTGGTGTCTTTCTCCCCATGCCAGCTAGCAGCAAAAAGAAAGGGCAGAAAGAGCCCATCCCTCTTATCAAGGGTTCTTCCTGGAAGTTGTAGTCACTACTTTTGCTTATAATTCATTGGCCAGAATTTGGTCACATGGCCATACCTGGCTAAAAGAAAGGCTGGGAAATGTAGTCTTCATTCCACATGGCCTGTGCCCAGCAAAAAATTGAAGTAAGTTCTAACAGGAGAGGAGAATGGATATAAGTCCCTGTCACAGACCCCCTCCTCATGTCCAGTATCAGTGCCCCCAGAGAATGTAAGACCCAGTGGATACCCACTTTGGGAATCCTTAATGATCATAGGGTATCCTTCATGGAACTGTTTTAATGAAAACACTTTCCACTTCCACTTCATGCCCCAACCAGGTGCAGCCTGTGGCCCACCTGCCTTGGAACCCCTGGACCTGCTCGTTACAATGCAGGTTGCTGAGCCCAACACCAGGCTCATTGGATTTGAATCTCTGGGGCAATGACTCCTAGAAATCTGACACTTATACACACTTTCTAGGTCATTGTTATGCACACTAAAATTTCGTGTTCACTATTTAGTCCATCTCAGAGAAACTAGAAGAAGAAAATTTCTGAGATGGCCAAACAAGGATACCAGAACAGTAATTAATGTGTTAGGAGAGGAGGTGTTTAGGAGATTACCAATGGTGACATCCTACAGAGTCAGCCCCAGTAGTGCCGCTCACAGATCATCTAGCTCCACCTCCAGGAACTGTTCCAGGGCCTTCAAGTGCAGGCTTGCTATCTTCTGGTCACCGTATGGAAACCAGTTTTCACCAGAGGGACTTCGCTCTTGCCTTCTCCACTGCAGTGAACATAGCGGGCTACTCAATGGCAAGGCCAAGGAAGAGCAGTAGGGGACCAAGATTAGGTAAGCACTACCCACCTCCAGTGGAGACAGAGAGCTGCTGGACCCTCTTGGAAATGAAGAAGGGGAAGAACAAAAACAGAAATGAAAATCGGAGCACCAGGGCCCTCCTTCACAGGACTGAGGTTTAGGAAGCAAAGACTTGATGTCCAGGTGAGAGGATTCCCAGGGGGGACAGAGCTATCATCTGTTGGCAGGAGGAGCATTTTTAATGGTCACTATACCTCGTTGAAGGGGAGGGGTTACTGGCAAGTAGAGACCAATGATGTTAGACATCCTGATCCTCAAATGTGGGGAAAGTCCAACAGAGTGAAGGGTTGTCTCTTAAGACATTGATGTTTATCATTTTCTCAATCTAGGAAAGAACTATATTTTACATAATTTACCAAAACATACATGCAACGTTTTTTGATCTGCTTAAATATGTACTGAAATTTTCAGGAATGCAAGTGGCAAGTTTTTTCAGCATTCTACTAAGGGTTGGTCACAATTTTGGAAATACATGTCAACCAGGCAGCTCCATTCAAAGCATGCAACTTGTCATTGGGAAAGCTCTGTCTGAGTTCGTGGCCGCATGTGTGATGACTCAGGTCTATGTGCAAGTTTCTGAGTCCCTCATCAAGTTTTCAAGGGAAGACGTGACTGAGCCTTTACATTTTTCTAAGTGTGATATTTTGTTGTAAGTTACTTGTCCTTTAGTTTTTCTCTACAGTAATACATACATGGATTTTTTTAAATTCTATGAGTTTAACCTGAGGAGAATAAAAGAAAGCTACAAGACACTCATCCTAAAAGGGGCTGCAGGGCTGATGGGCAGCCCGCAGTATGCATCAAGGCTGACCAGGTCTTCGTGTGCTTATTGAGCAGCTACATCTCATCTCGTTGACAAAGACTCATGCCAACGAGCTGGCTGCTTTCCGTTGACTCTGTAGGTCCCTGGCACAGACCCAGCTCTTGAAACATTCCCCTGATCAGCATAGACCATGTGGTTTTCTTTGTTGTGAGCACATACTCTCTCAAGAGGGTTCTTCACAATCAACACCATCATGTTGTTACTAGGGACACACTTGCTTTAATCTTGGCCCAGGGACGTTTTGATATGGACGGAAACCATCAAGCTTGCAACTGCTTTTATGACCAAGTAGCAAATGAAACACACCCTGTGCAGCCATGCTGAGGCCTCACGTGTGCCTCGTGCCATGAAAACCCCCCACCTCTGGACTCAGGGTGCCTAAGGCTCAGGAAGGGGATGAAGGTCAGGAAGACCTGCTGTGCTGACTTCTTGGTAATAAAAACCTGTTTTTAAACTTTTGTTATGGGTCTTTCTGAATAAAACCACCATTGAAAATAAACTCAATCAAATGACTTTCTCAGAACTCAAGGTTTCACCCCAACATGTGAGGAAATAAGGCTAAAAAATTGAGCAGGCCAATGAGCACCATCTCAGCTGACCCCTGATGAGCAAGAGTTCCAGTCTCCACAGAGATGAAGTGACAGTTATTCTGGCCCTGCTGACTCTGACTCTTCCTGCCTTTGGATAATGGTGAAGGAAGGCCAAGCACAGGATGGGACCCTGCAGCTCAGCAGTTCAACCCGGGCTGCACCATGGAATCATTCTGATTTCACTGATCTGGGATGTTTGTGATCCCCCAGATGGATTATGTCTGCCTCTGCTGTGGCAGTTCTCCGCACTCTCTCCAATGTGTCTGCACTTTGGCATTTCCCACTTCTTCTAGCTCCAGGGAGAAGGCTCTGATGATTAATTGCCAAGCAAAACTGTTTATAACTCCAAAGTAGGATAAACAGGTGTCACCAACAAGTCACCGTGTCTCTACCCTTGACAAATCTCCACATGTAATCCCTTTCTTCTCTTCAAACAGGTATTCTGATGAGTCCCCATTATTTTGAAAGTCATCCTGGTCTTCATAAGGGGTTTTTTGGGGGAGTGGGGGGTGGGGAGGGGGGAACTGTTTGGGAGAGAGCTCATGGCCAGCACATTAACTCTAACCCAAGGAGATGTTGCAGAACCTGGGGAGTCCAAGGAACCTCTGGAAAACCTTGGTCCAAGTCCTGGCTCCAGGCCAGATGGCCCTTGAGGGCCATTGACAGAAGGCTGGTACTTGTGTTTGTAAAGTCCAGGGAAGGGATGGCATAGCTCTTTCAAGAAATTGCTGTTCATAGTTGGGTTGCTTGCATAACTTTCTTTAGGCTCAGGAACCTCCACCCAGCTGTCAATCCAAGTTATTGCCTCCTTGTTCTATGTTCAGTGTGGATTAAAGAGAATTATAACACTTGTTATGGAGTGAAAATGTCCCCCAAATTAGATGTGTTCAAGTCCTCACCCCCAATGCTCCTGAACGTGACCTGATTTAGAAATGGGATCCTTATCAATGTAATTGGTTCAATTAAAATATGATCACAGGAGTAAGCGGGTACGAGTTGGTCCTTAAAGAGGGTGACGCTGTGACAACAGACACACTCAGGGAAATGCCACATGATGATGGAGGGAACTGGGGGTTGCTGGCAACACAAGAAGCTACAAGAAAGGCATGAGATAGAGCCTGTCTGAGAGCTTTTCAGGGAGCACAGCCTGGCAGACACCTTGATTTTCGTCTACCTTCCTCCAGAACTGAGAGAATAAATTCTCTTGTTTGAAGCCACCAAGCTGGTGGTCCTTTGTTACATCAGCCCTGGAAGTGAATACAAACAAAGTCATAATGTCCACTTCATCTGTGTAAAGGAGGCGGTGATCATGATTGTCCAGAGTGTGGGATTGGGTGTCAGATAGAGCTGTGTTCCACTCCTTGTGACTGGCTGTGTAACAGCTCTGAGACTCAGCTCATCTGTAAAGTGGGGATGCTAACACCCTACTCCATAGAGCTGCTGTGAGGCTTGAAACAGATGATACTTAAAAAGCATTTCCCAGGACCCAGCTCCCAGGGCCCCTTCCAGAGCACAGGGGCAAATGATGGACAAGGTCTTGACTAGGAAGCCGGGGTGTAGTCTCTGCCCACCTGTGCTGAGGCACTCTCACTAAGGCCCAAGCTCTGTGAGACAGGCTGTCTCTCTGAATAATAGGAGGCAAAGGCCAAGCCAAATCCCTGCCTTCCTGGGACATTGTCAGGGAAAGAGATGATGTGTGAAAGCCCTTAAAGTGAGCTGCCACGCTAGCATCAAATCATCATTATTTTCCCATCTATTCATCACTATTTCAACTATTTCAACAAGCTGGATTTCAGCATGAGGCTGGTCACTGTGTGCGGGGCCTCCGTTCCCACCCCAGGCATCTGGCTGTCACACAGCAACTGCAAACCTATTCACTTGTGTCTTACTGCTTAATTACTACAAATTGGCATGGCTTCAGGCACCTTGAGAGCCCTTGGACATGCACGATATATTCTGGGCAGGAAAGCCCTCCTGACTCAGGGAGGCTGCCTGTCACTCTTGCAGCTCTGCTCTGCTAAGTGGTGGCTCTTCTCCAAATGCTATCCCCAAACGCACAGAAAGCAAAAACCTGGCACTCAGAAATGTCAGTGCCATGGGCCCACCCTGTCAGCCATGCTGTTCAGTTTGTTACCAGTGGTAATGTCCAGCCTGACCATGGGAAGAGGCAAGGGGCCAGAAGCTAGTCTCAGGTTTCATATTTAAGCAGGACTTGCAGAAAATATGTACAATCCACCAGTTCTTAAGCCCCAGGCCTGAGTGAAGAGTTATGTCCCTACCCATCTTGGTTGACCCTTGACTGTGGGCAAAGGGGAGCTTGACCAGAGACTCATTCATCCTTCAATCAATCACCCAGTATTTACTGAGCAACTACTCTGTACCAGAGCTGTGCTCAGACCCAGTGACATAGAATGATCAAGAATGGGGGAAGGGGGTCTTCAGAAGCACAATCAGGAACCAGCCAGACTTGGTTCCAAAAGGAAGAGTCAGCCACTGATACCAGGCCAGGGGCCAGCTTCCCTGAGCCTTTCTGTGTACAAGGAGCCATAGAGGGAGCATCCTCAGGAGGCCTGGGAGGGAACCAATCTAGTCACAGAGTCTGTTAATGACACTCATTTCATCGAGAGTTTAGCAAACCTCTACAATGGGCTGGGCATTTTCTGGGAAGTGAGCCTCCCTGATCAATTTAGGAAGATCTCAGCCCTCACAGAACTTATATTAAGACCCCAGTGAATCTGAAATCTGCAAGCTGAATATTTTAAAATCCTTCTTGACTTGAAAATATTCCAGTGAAATTAGGGATCTATGAAAACCACCTTCTGCCTCACCAATTGGCTCTCAGACAAACTACTCAGTCTGCCTCGTCCCTGAGAACGATGTCCTACCTGCTCCCCTTACCTGCCAGCAGCACCAGCTTGGTCAGAGGTAGAAGGAAGGTGTGTCCAAAGCTGTAGTGAAACCATGAATGTGCGAGTGAGGTGCTCGGGTAGGGTTATGTTCAAATGTTTGGTGCCAGAAAATCTTAGCCCCAATTAGGTTCTAAGGAACTAAGAAAAGATCTTGATATCTCAAATTCCCAATGTAGCAAAAAGGCCAATACAATCTGCTCTCTCCACAGAGCTCAGTCACCTCCAGAACCCACAGACTGTCTCAGAACACCACTGAAGAGCTACCACCCACTGCAGAGGAGGTAGGCCTAGTGCAAAGGAGAATCCAGCTCATGTCTGTGGCCACAGCAAAGCCACCACACCACCACCATCCCTCCAGGAGACTGGAGGCACCCAGCCTAACACTGAGGTACCCTGTGAGGTCCTCTTTAAGAAGGTGATCTGGCCATGACCAGACAGGCACAGAAAGATGGAACAGTGCCAGGCAAGGAGGCCCATCTAGTTTGATATTTCGCACCCTTGCACCGAGGCAGTCACAGTGGGGGCACACTCTTGGGGAAGAGAAAACAAGGCCTCTACTGTAGGTGTGATCAGAGGACTATTCTTCCCCCAGGAATAGAAAGGGAAGCAGAAGGCAAATGAAAGTTCAGAAGTGAATCCAGAGCTAAAGACCAAGAGTCTAGCTCGAGGTGTCTCAGCCTCAGCACTCTGGACATGAGGGGCCAGCTCACTAACCCTTTGTTGTGGGCTGTCCTGTGCACTGGGGAATGTTCAGCAGCATCCCTGGCCTCTGCCTGCTGCATGAAAGGAGCACTGCCCACCCCAGCTTTGGCAACCAAAAATGTCTCCAGATATTGCCAAGTGTCCCCCGGGGGCTACAGCCCTCCTGGCTGCCCATCACGGAGCTAGGTGTTTCCTGGAGCTGTCTTCCCTGTATCTGCTGGGCCAACTCCTAGGATGGCCACCTCTTCACAGCTTACCCAGAACTTTAGGGTATTAGTACGGAAACTCTCCTGTCCCCTCAGGCAAGCTGGGAGAGCTGGTCCCCTTCCCAGCTCCTTCCCCTTCTTCCACTTGAGGCCCACCCTGATCAATCCATGAATACTTTGGCCTTCACTACCATCCTCCCCAACATTCCCAAACCCTTCAGTTCTGCTCTCTGTTTTCTTGGTTGCATCACATACTACTAATTTAGTGTATGCGCCTAACATACTATTTAATTCAGCACATTGTTTATCGTCAAACTACTTCAGGACCAGGATCTTTGCTTTTTTTACTGCAGTAACAGCATCTAGCACATGGCAGATGCTTAGCACATACTGTCATATGAGGAATCAGGACTCTAAAACCATGAGCATCTGTGACCTCTGTAACTTCTCACTAATTTTATTTTCACTATTATTTGTTGCTCACTCTCAGTGTGTTGCCTGGCAATGCTTAGCAAGAGCCGGGCCTGGGGTGTGTTTTTGTGGACAGCTGAGGCTCTGTCTCTCTGCTACCCATGGGGGAAATGCTGAGAGGAAGGGGTCCTGAAGGCAGGGAAACAGGTGAGTTCTTAGGCCTGTTGTGAGGAAGAATCATGGTCTTGTGGGGACACCTAGGGCCTCCAGTGGAAAGGCTGAGGGCCGCACTAATGTAGCCAGGGCCACCTCCTGGCCTCCTGGGGCAGGATGCATCCTCCAACGCCTGACAGAGTGTTTGGCCCATAGCAGGATCTTACTATTTCCTGGATTGAGCATTTACAAGGAAATATAATTTCATGTGTGGTTAAGACCTTGGGTTTTGTGTTCACATCCTGGCACAACCACCTTACACCTGTCTGACCTTGAGCAGACTCCTTCCCTGCCCCGGGCACTCATGTCCTCATCTGTTACATGCAGAGAGAGATGATGTCTGGTGAGCATCACCACCTCACAGCTGTGAGGACTGTGAATGTCAGTCCCTCGGCCTAATGCGTGGCACAAAGGAAGCACTATACAAATGCAAGCTGCATGGGATTTCTTCTGAAAGAGCCACAAGAGGTACTGCATTTTTATCTCAGTCTACATAGCGAATCATCCTACATGCAGTGCCTTCAAAGCAAAGGGGATGACTTACATCCTCTCACAGTATCTGTGGGGAGAGTTCAGGAACAGCTTGCCTGCAGGGTTCTGGCTTAGGCTCTCTCCTGAGGCCAAGGCAGATGTCAGCAGGGGCCCATCTGAAGGGCCCTGGGTCTACAGGCTCCTCTTCCAAGGTGGCTCACTTACATGGCTGGTGGCACGGTGCGGGCTGCTCACAAGAGGCCTCAGCTCTCCTCAACATGATCTTCCTCCAGGGCTACCTCAGTGTCCATAGGACATGCTGGTGGCTTTCCTTAAAGTGAGTGATCCAGAGAACAAGGTAGAAAGAAGACTCGATGCCTCCGAAGCCACGAATCATCTACCTTGCTGAGCTCTGTTGTCTCACATGCCAGCCCTAACTCCATAGGCAGAACCCACCACGGTGGGGGGCCACCTGGGAGTCTGGGTTCCACTGACATCACATGATATTCGATCTTGAAATTGGCAGTTGCTCTTTCCAGACCTCCAGATCCATGTTACATTGCCACCTCCATCTGCTTCTCTGTGAAAATGAAGAACATTAGTAAGCACTGTCTAACTAGTGAACATAAGCATCTGTTTCCAGGCTAGTTTGTGAGCTTCTTCATATCTGTCTCCCCACAATGCCCCAACACCCGTTAGACGAATGGGTTTGAAAGGTTGGATATTGTCTGGCAAGGAAAGTACAGCGTCCACTTTGTCCAGTGTTCTGATAAGCTAAAGCCATGCACACAGCCTGAGACTGGGTGGGCTGTAGCTAGGCGGGTGTAGATGCAGCCTTTCAGGGACCTGCAGGGACTAGGTAGGGCCACTAACATGCAGCTGTGCCCAGGCTGGTCCTCAGCCTCCTCCAGACCCACCCGGTCTTGATCATGTCTGTTGCCAAAACTGAGTGAACAAAAACCAAACCCTTCCTTTCTCCATAGTAGGAGAAACCAATATTAAGATTGTGGATGATTTTGACTTTTTTGAGGGGGGTGCTTTTTTCATGTTTTTCAGATTTACCACAACGAACATGTGTTTGTTTAGCAGTGAGAGAAAAAGAGGGTAAAATAGAATAAAGCTTACTCAGCTTGTAATTGTCACCATGGCTGGTCGGAACTGGGCCCCAGGCCCTGGTCCTGCCCTTCTATGGGACAAGTTGAGGTTCCCCCAAGGGTCACTTTCCCTGAGCCCCCTCGTAGCTGTTGAGGGACTAAATGAGTAATCTGTGAAATGGGGAGGGTAACTTTTGCTCCTGGTCTCACACAGATTTCTTTGCAAGGATTAGCGAGACATTCTGGACTGGCCGGTGAGATTTCAGATGGGGAGAAAGACACTCTAAGGCTAGGTGGCCAGTGACAAAGGGGCAGACAATGAGCCCGTTATTAGGAGAACACTGACCACCTAGCAAAATCAAGCTGTTGCCTGTATTGCCTGAATAATTCCACCATTTTCTCTCTCTTTTTTAAGATTTTGTGTATTTATTTTTAGAGATGGGGGAAGGGATGAAGAAAGAAAGGGAGAGAAACATCGATGTGAGAGAGAAACATTGATCGGCTGCCTTTCATACACACCCTAACTGGGGACCGAACCTGCAACCCAGTCATGCACCCTGACCGAGAATCCAACCTGTGACCCTTCCCTTTGTGGATGAAGTGCAAGCCACTGAACCACACTGGTCAGGACCTCTTTTTTTTTTAATCCTTACCTAAGGATATGTTTATTGATTTTATAGAAAGAGAAAGGGATAGACATTGATGTGAGAGAGAAACATCAATTAGTTGCCTCCAAGACCCACCCTGACTAGAGATCTAACACATAACCTAGATATGTGACCTGATGAGGAATCGAACCCACAACATTTTGGTGTATGGGATGTCACTCCAAGCATCTGAGCCACCTGGCCAAGGTTCCACCATTCTCTTCAATGGATTATGTCAGAGGGGGACCCTGGCTTTGAGACTCACATTTAATTCTTATTGCCATTACTGCTGTAATTAGCAATATCTAACAGATTCTGGGCATCCTGCTTTGCTGCTATCCAATGGCAGAGTCCCAGCAGCAAGCTGGTAGAAGGCAAAAATTCTCCTGTTTTGCATAAGGAACCTTTACAAAATGCATTAATATCATTGAAATCCTGAGATCCACTAGATCCTACTTTAATAAGCATCCTCGCCCCTGTTTCTCTTCCTGCTCCTTCTCCAAAAACAGCTTCCCAGTGGAAATTGTCATGACAACCTGGAGAGAGGACACTCTGAGGGATGCTGAGCTCAGGGACAGGGCCATGTGCAAGATGGAAGGGAGCTGTTGTGAAGGACACCGGCCAGTCTGTCTTCACTTTTCAGAGAGCTCTGAATACAACATCCCAGCAGACTTGGAAGGTCACACTCCATTTTACCAATGGGCAGCTTGGGCAAGGACTGCACCAGACCGGTGCGTCTCCTCCCACACCCCCGCCACCGTGAAGTCCGAAGGCTGAGCAGGCTGTGCCCTCCGAGTTTCGAGGAGCTGTCCCTGCCCTGCCAGCTCCCACCATCCCTCCCAGTTGGCTAATGGTTGAATTGTGCTTTAACCCTGAGGCCACTTTTGTGCCAAAAGGTAGGGGAGTGTCCCCTTCGAGCCTTCCTACCTAGAGCCTTCGAGAAGACAGGTAGTTTGTCACAGCAGAACTGTGAAGGGCTTTTCAGAAAGCCTTGTGGGCTATTCTGGGTAGGTGGTTTCCGTGTGGCGTGTAACAGAGTTCTGGCCTGAGCAGGGAGATGGCCACGTCACCTCCAGATGGTCCCTGTCCCTGTTCTCCCGGGGAAGGCAGATGGTTTATCAGGTTCTCCCTAGGTCCCTCTCACCGGCAGATCCGTGAGCACAAGGAACTGGCTTGTGCCTCTGTGGTCAGGATGACCTGGCCTGAGTCCCAGCTTCAGTGTCTACACCCTCTGTGACCTGTGCAAGTTACAGAAACTCTCCAAATTCCAAACTCTGTAGTCTCCTCACACTCACAGGTTCTGAGGCCAAAAACCCCTCACCACAGCCCACCCCATACCAAATCCACCGGCAAGTGCCAATTCTTCCCCCCAAACATGTCTCCAGACTGCCCCCTTCCCTGCATCGCCCCACCATGACCCTGCACCAGTCACCACGGTCTCCTGCTGGAGTCTACACAGCTGCCCACTGTCTCCCAGCTCCCACTCTCAGTCCCTTTCCCCTGCATTGTCCAAAGGACCGTCAGATGAGCTTTGAAAGCATAAAGTAGGCTGCCAGGCCACTTGTCTGCTCTAAATCCTTCAGTTCTCAGCATTATGCTTTCCACTCAGAAGGCACTGTCTGAAATTCTGCACATACATTAACTCCTATAATCCTCACAGCGACCCTACAAGGTAAGATCCTACTGTCATGCCATCCCATTTTATAGATGAGGAAACTGAGGTCACGAGAGGTTGAGGTTCTTGCTCTAAATCACAGATGAGTGAGGGACAAATCCCAGAGCTGCATGCGGGCAGCCAACACCACAAGGCACTGCTCCAGGTGCTGCGCCTGCTCCTGGGGGAGGCTCCCCAGCCTTAGCTCCGTCCGTGCCCTCCTCGCCCGTGTGCCCATGTGCTCGCTCACCCAGGCCTTCCAAACCAGGCCGAGCATGACCTGCCCACCTCGGGGCCTCTGTGGGGCCCCTCCGCCCAGGTCTTTCTCCCACCTGCTATCACCCTTCTCTGCCTAGACTTCACCTCTGCGCAGAGGATGCCCTGAACACCGGGCCCAGTGGATGCCGCAGTTGTAAGAACACAGGGATCTGCCTGTTTCCCTAGTCATCACCAGTCTCCCCAGGACACAGCCAAGTCTGTTCCTTTGCCACATTGACACTGGCACAGCACAATGCCACATGGGGTGTTTGTACCTACAGGACACACGGGAGAGGGGCGAGTGTCAATCCGGTTAGGAGTTCAGTGTCTGGCGCAGAAGACAGCGTGACGACCATCTCTACCCCATGGTGGGGGGTTCCCATCATCCCTGTCTGTCTGGGGAGGGGCAGTGTGCTGGCAGGGATGATGGCCACCTGCAGCATCAATAACAGTGGTGGGGATGGAGAAAAAGGAACAGACTCCTGCAGCACCAAGGAGCTGGTGGGTGGTTGCAAGTGGGAAGTGAGCAAGACTGGCGCATCCTAGGTGATGCCTGGGTTTTAGGCCTGGGATGAAAAGGAGAAGACACACCCTGCTCCAGCAGGGTAAAGTCTAGTAAAGGAAAAACATCCAAACCTGAATATTTAAAGTTCAAGACAATTCTTAGTGAATGCCATTAAAGGGAAAAGGGGGTAGAAGAGGGTGAGGGGGTGAGTGGTGATGAAAGGAGGCCTGGCGTGGGGTGGTGAACACACCACACGCATGATGTGTTAGTGAATTGTACACCTGAGAACAATATGATTTTATCAGCTAATGTCATCCCACTAAAGTGAATTTTTTAAAAAAAGAAAAAAGGGGGCACAAACGTACTATTGGGATTCATAAGGGTCTGAGATGGTTTCTCCTTGAGAAACCATAATGGTGTTGCCCATGAACTGGTCACCTGAGCAGGTAGCAAAACTTAGTGAAAGGGGAGCTAACTGAAACCCTCTCTCTTTTCCCTAAAATAGTTAGAACTTTTTACCCAAGCTGTCTGCATTAATACCAAAGTTAAAGTTGTGATATTTTATTAGAGTCACCAGCAAGCTCAGGGGAGGGCTCTCGAGGATGAAGGGGCACCTGTGACGGTGCCACCTGCTGGGGGAGGGGCTCGGGCGTGGGAAGAGCACAGGTGAAGGCTGAGATTAACGCAGGCCACCCTGCCTGGAGTTACAGCAGCTTGCTTTGAATCTCCCCACCCTCTCCCCACAAAAGAAAAGGAACGCTGTGGAACAGAGTGGGTAAGCATCTTGCTATGAGGTCAACGAGTCCAGAGAAAGGGAACTTCCTTGACATTCCTCCCAGCCCAGGGTTCAAATGGAGTTGCAACTAGCTGGCCCATACCTGCGAAGGGGACCTTACAGTCATTCGTTTCTGTCGGATATAGAGGACCCTCCCTTGAGTCCTCCGGGTCAGTGTGAACACTGCCTGGATGGACACGTCTGCTGTCAGGGAAGCCAGGCTAGTGGCTCTACCAGTCCCTACAGATATTGTGCACCCCTCTCTGGGCATGAAACTTTCGAGTATGAGGGTAAGTATATTGAAAGCAGCCTTTCAATATTTTTTAAAACAGTAGAAAACTTTTTTAAAATTAAAAAATAAAACAGCCTTGCTCCAGCAGCTCTCAGGTCCCTGCACGAAACACTGACACAGCGAGAGGCCGCAGGGGGACGGACTCCGGGACCCCCGGGCTCTGGGCAGATGTCCAGGTCCCTGAGGGCATAGTGGTGCCACCTGCACTCTCCTGGCGTTCTCCCCAGGAGACCACGGAATTCATTCCCTGTTCAGGTGGCTGTGAGCAAGCACTAACAGTTGTTGAGTGGTGATGCTCTAGAAAACCCTAATCAAATGGTGTGATGGTGTCCCTGCAGACAGAGTGTCCCTTCCCTGCTTCAGCACAGGAGCTGTCAGCCCACATTCAGGGCCTGATAAATGAGTGTGTGCACTGGCAAGTCGTGAGCCAGTTGCCCCACAAGCATTCCTGAACACAAACACGTCAGGGCAACAGGTGATGCAGTCAGACAGACTCAGGGAAAAGCTACCCAGTCCGTTTTCTCATCTGTGCAATAAGGAAAATAATCTTGACACCCTAGGGTTGCAGTTGGGAGTAAATGAGAGCATGTGTACAGCTCCCACCGAGCTCAGCCACCATCACTATTAACAGCACCTAGGCCTGTTTCTGAGCAGCCACACTCCTGAGGAGACGCACAGAGAAGACACACAGCCACAGAAAACAGGGGGCCAGCACCCCGGCGGCTTTCTAACTTAGGTTTTACACTTATCTGCCTGCTTTAAATGCTCGTTATTCTGCATATAAAATTACAAAGGTAATCTGAGGTTCTAGGTGACATGGTTTCCAAGTAGGATTGACTTTTGCCAGCACTTGGACCAGACACAGACTATCTTAATCCAGCAGAATGAGCCGATTCAAAGCTGGTCTCAGTCTTGGTGAAGGCCAGTCCATTTGTGATTCACACTTAAACACCTGCCAGTTAACCCCTCAGTTCTCCCAACCCAGAGCTGAGAATGTTTACCAGCCCCCTTCTCCTTGGGAGGCCCCGAACCTAAAAGTTTGCTTTCGCAGGCCTGCAGAGCTGCTCAAAGTTCTGCTCCATTTCTCTAAACGTCACTCAGATCTGAGCAAACGCTCTGCAGCGGGGCAGGGGGAAGAGGAACCAAGGGCTCTCCTCTCTGTAATCCCCTTGTCTTCCGGATTTGGCTCCTCAAATCCTGGCTGTCTTGGCAGCACTCTGATACCTTCATCAGAGTCTTTAAAAATATTTCACACAGTTTTTCTAGTTCTCAGGGTGAGAGTTGATCTGATACTAGCTAGTCCACCCTATTAGAGGTAAAAGTTTCCATTTGAATTTAATCTTTTTTTATGTGTTCCATTTTCCTATGTGTCATGAATGTAAAGAAGGTCTCACCAGGACAATTGGGAAAGTAGAATTTGCATTTCCAGCTTCGGTTTGGGATCCAGCTCCTTGGGAGGCAGAAAGGTGGGCTGTGGTACGTTGTTGCAAGCCAAAGGGGCAAGATCAAACAAGGCCCACTGACTGGAGGTTTCCCGGCAGCCTGGTTCTTTTCCCGGTTTTCCTGAAGATGTTTCTCCTCGGCAAGATCAGTTTGACTAATGATCACTTTTCCTCCTAATAATACAGTTAAGAAACGAGGCTAGACAGCCATCTCCTGGTGAGAAGCATGGTGACGTGTCAGAGACCTGGAGACATTCTCAGACTGGGGAATCCTGGGCGTCCCCGGAGAGCTGGGCTGTGGGACGGTATGCAGAGTGAGTGGATTCCTGCTCCTGTCTTCATCTCACCTCCAACCAGTGGAGCTCCCATTTTATCTACCAGTATTTTATACACTGGGTTTCTAAGAAAGGTTTCTACTGCGTGGAATCTGAGAAGTGCCTCACAGTCAAACAAGTTTGAAAGCCATTCATTGATTTCAATGGCTTCATCTTATAGATAATCTGAGTCCCGGAAGATAAAGTGACTTTCCTAGAGCCATACAAATGAACCCTGTGGAGCCAGGACAAAACTCAGCTGTTCTGGTTCCAATCTCCACCACCCCACATTCTGTCACTCTGAGATCCAGTTTCCCAAAAGTTCTTTGCTTTAGAAAAAAATGTTTATTTTAGTGAGTTCTCTTCTGCGCTTTTTTTCTAGAGCTTTATGGGCTTTCTCACAAACTCCCCCAGAGGACAGGAAGTGGAAATGACCACAGCTGTCAGTTTGTTGCTAGGATGTCAAGGGCAGCAAAGCTAACTGGATGGACAGGTGGATGGCGCTCTGCCTCCGGGAACCTGGGCGACTGCTTCTCCTGGCTGTCTTAACTCACTGTGGGACGTTCACTCACAAGTCCTGGTTTTCCCCATAAGGTGAATAACCACGGAATGACTCTTCCTTCTCTTTGTCTTTTCTAAGACAGGAGCTATGTCTCTGCATTGGGGAGGAGAATGTGCCGCATTAGTGTAATGGGCTTGACTGTGCCCTCCAAATTCATATATTGAAGCCCTAAGACCCAGTATCACAGAATGCAATTATATTTGGAGACAGGGCCTTTAAAAAGGTGATTAAGTTAATGATATCACCAGGGTGGGTGCTAATTCAAATGACGGGTGCCCTTACAAAAAGACAACCATCAACAGGCCAAGGAGACAGGCCTCAGGAGAGACCAAGCCTGCAACCTCCATCCTCCAGGACTGTGAGACATAAACGTCTGTGGTTAGGCCTCCAGTCTGGGCATGGCACTTGGTACGGCAGCCCCAGCAGACTAGTGCAATTGGCAAATTCCCTGCTTAATGACCCTGCACTCTCTCGAGAAATCATTCATGTTTCCTCTTTTGACAGTGTCTTTGTCAATGAATTGGAGAGAAACGTATTGATGAGTAAGATAACAACATTATGAAGAACTGTTACCAAAGACCTACAGTTTCTGCCCTGGGGGAGAAGTCATGGCAGCCCCGCACATCCTTCTTCTAGAAGAGGCACTAGATGTCCTTACAAGGACTGGGCTGCGTGTGATATGCTGGCAAATCCTGTGTCTGCCCTCATCCCTAAGAAAGCCATGCTAGCTCTAGGGTCCAGCCTGCTTAGATCACTGAAGAACCCCACCTTAGCAGAAGGCAGGAGCCAGCAGGCAGAACCTTGTCAGTGGTCAGCATCACATTCAGTAGAAAACAAATGGAATGTGAAACCTATAGTTGGTCTCTGCTTTTCACTGTCCAGCAATTTCCTTCTCACTGGAGTAAAATGCACCCAAGTACCATGTGGTACAGGAAGGTGAAGTTGTCCATGTCTATCAGACCCTAAAACACACTGATTGGGTTTACCAACTCAGGGCTGGATTGATGGATGCATCGTCAATTGAGCAAAGACAAAACAATGGCTCCCAATAAAAAGATGCATGTAAAAAACTACACATGAAGTCCTCTGCCTAGCCAAGAAATTGTTTGTCAATCTAGGATTAATGAGCAATGGCCATGCAGCAGCCAGAGTGACTGGCCATCTGATCCATCTCAGCACACCAAGGGCATGCACCCTCCTGAGTTCAAGATGTGAGCCAAGCTTGTCCAGAGCCTGGTTTCTCCTATGACAACTGAGTAATTCAGTTTCTCTGACCCTCAGTTTCCCATGCATGTGAAGAGTAAAGGAAAGTGTGGTGCTGAGCACCCCTGGCTCAGAGCATAAGTACGTCCTGCTCTTCAGTGTTAATCTCAGCACCTCTCACTGGTCCCTCACCGAACTCACGACGGGACCCACAGACACAATGGCACTCACCTGGCACTGTCAGTTAGTTAAAATTTGATCAGGTTTGTCCAGGCTGAATGGGGCTTGCAACAGTGGTGAGACACTAGCTTCCCTAGAGTCAGAGGGACCAAAGGGCAGGTCTCATGCAAAGTGGCAAAATTCCTAAAGCCCCCTTCAGTGGCCAAGGCGTGTGATTTGGACGAGGTGTATCAAAAGCCTCTTCACACACCAAAACCTCATTGGTAACTTTGCCTTAGAAGCTGAAGTCTCTTGTCAAATAAACCTAAAGGAGGGGTCTTTGGTCGGTGAGCAAAGTTGACTGAGATTATATCAAGCGCACTCCACCCCAAATCCTCAATTAAACAGGAAGTGGGGCCCACACAGGACAGATACTCTGTGTGTGTGTGTGTATATACACATATATATACATATATACACATACATAAAATATGGGCCATCCATGTAATATGAAAAATCAACACAATTATTGAAAAAGATACCAGATGCAAAAAACATTACATATAGGAAATGACCCCTCAGTCCCCTTCAAAGAAGACACCTTGGGACCGCACACAGTTCTCCCAGTCACCATCAGCTGTCTCATCATATTTTCCTGAATATAATTGATGATCTGAAATCTCTTCCATTTCAAATGTGATTTTAGTTTTAGGAAAAGCCAGAAGTCACTGGGTGCCAATTCTAGGCTGTAGGGGGGCTGCGTTACCGGGGTGATTTGATGTTCCACAAAAAACTCTGCAGAAGATGTGATGCATTAGCGAGCGTGTTGTCATGATAAAGCTGCCAATCACCAGTTGCCCATAGCTGCAGCCTTCTGAATCATCCAAATACTTTCTGCAGAGGAATGTTCAGGCTTAACACAAAATTTGATGCAGATCTATTGCTCTACTCACTCAGTCATTTTGAACGTGATGGCCACACAGTGCACATGCTCACTCAATGGCATCTACTGCCCCCACTGACCAGTACAGTGAAGTCATCATTGTTCACACATGTGCATTCCAGTCCACTCTCCTAGGCTGCCAGGTTATATCAATGTTGCACAAACTGTTCTCATTATATTAACAATGGCTGGACTTTTTCCAGACTGACTTCATATATATTCCATTAAGGACAGATGATCTTAATGCAGAATTCACTCCTCCTGCATTCTAACTAAACAACAAGGAGAGTCTGTTATTTTGTGTGCTGGTGGTCTTGTTGCCCCAGGTGAGGGCTGCTGAGAGTCTGCTTTCCCACGATTAGTCTCCCACCGTTGTCAGGACTAAAGCCAGACAAAACTCAACATTTCTGGAGAGGGGACATAGACCTTGCATGACTGAACTGAGAACACCCCAGAGGCTGGACTGCCCTTGAATATCGATTCCACATTTCTGTTGGACACAGTCCTCAAGAGACTTATGTCATAGTACACCGAGATCTCCAGAGCAGGATGTTGGCCCATGATCACTAACTATCATTTTCACACTGCCAGTCCACCGAATTAGAAAAGAGCTCCATCAGGGAATAGGCCAAAGACTGATCAAGGTAGGAGAGTCAAGACAAGATTCCAGACAATGGGCCACTTCCTGGGGTCACCAGGTGTTGGTGGGATGCTAAACAACACCCCAGTCTCCCCGCTAGTCAGACAGCCCTCCACTCACCTACAAGCCCTGTGATACTGAGAAAGTTGCTTACCTTCTCTGAGTAACACTATCTGTGAAACACCAATACTTCCCACTGGGTGGTGAGGATTGAGGAGCTCACGGTGGGATGTGCTAGTGCAGTGCCTGGCATGTACCAGCGGCTCAGTGCTGGACCCTCCTTTCTCCCAGGGCAGCACTGCCACAGCCTCCCTTTCTCAGGTCTCGTGACATCCTCAATGTGCTAACCTCTCCAGATCCCCCAATCCTGCCTTTGCTCTTCTGTCAATGACAGTTCAGGCAACACCTAAGGGTCAATTCACCTGCAGCAACTCTGAGCTGAAGTTGAGGCTGGTACCACCCTGCCAGTAGCCCTGCGCCACACACTGGGGACAGAACAAAGGCTATGTGATGACTTTTGACACTGCATGACTCTCTAGAAGGGCAACTAGGAAGGCTACTACTTTTTCAATTTTTAGACTCATGTCTACCTTTTGCTTAATTGCAAGGCAAAATTTTAACCTCTACAGACATAGTGAGCTGTCATTTTGCTACTTCACCATGTGAAGTTGTGAAAAGTTCTAAAACCAACAATCTATGAAGGCCCTGCTGTTCCCAAACATCACCCACAGCCCTAGGAAAACCGATTTTAGACTAATTCATGCCATTTGGGTATTTTCAGCCTAGGTGAGAAAATGAAATTATAAGAAGAATGAAACGTGCATAAAAAAAAAACTTGTTGGGTAGCTCACAGGAAGGACAGTGGTGAGCCTGTGTGGAGATGGATGTGTCTTTTGGGACTTAGAACTGGAAGAGATCCCATTACAGAGGTAAACTACAAATTGAGAAAGTCTCCTTAAAGAGAGGATGGCTGGAAGGCAAGGAGAGTTGACCGTAATCTGATACAAGATGTTCATATTGAAGGAATGAATGTGTTGATCTGGAGTGCAGGTGGTTCCCAGAGGAAGGCTGGAGAAAATAAGAAAAGAAGAGACAGACATGGTAACTGCAGAGTCAGTGGTCCCCCCAAAGCAGGGCACCCATCTCC
Organism: Sturnira hondurensis; assembly: GCF_014824575.4. Lineage (NCBI taxonomy): Eukaryota > Metazoa > Chordata > Mammalia > Chiroptera > Phyllostomidae > Sturnira > Sturnira hondurensis. The sequence continues at coordinate 22,122,747 of NW_028079044.1, forward strand.
CAGGAGGTGCCAACACAACCCGTTAAGTAATGTGATAAAATACAGAACTTCTATCTGTGTTTTGTTTATCCTTTAAAATGTCTACATATGAGTATACTTTGTAGTGTGCAAAATATATTTGGCCAGTACAATATTATTTATAAATAATTAAATAGACTTATTTGGATGTTTATCTTCAACATGCTTTTTCTGTGGGAGCACATGCTAAAATTAAACTGAAAAATTATTGTTATGAGCTGAAAATCATGTCCCCCAAAATTCATATGTTGAAGTCCTAATCCCCAGAACCTCAGAATGTGACTGTATTTTTGACACGTGGTCTTTAAGAGGTGACCGAGGTCAAATGAGGTCATTAGTGTGGGTCCTTATTCCATATGACCAGTGTCCTTATAAGAGCTAGACACAAATAGACAAAGGAAGACCGAGTGAGTCAGGGAGTGCTCAGGGAGAAGGCAGCCGTGTGAGAGTAAAGGAGAGACACCTCAGTAAAGGAGAGAGCCCTCAGAGGAAACAACCCTGCTGGCATCTTCATCTCGGACTTGTAGCCTCCAGAACTGAGAAAAGATAGATTTCTGTTGTTTAAGTCTCCCAATTGGTGGGACGTTGCTATGGCAGCGCCCGCTGACCAATCAGCAGCCCTAGTGCTGACCCCTGCTGGAAAGAAGTTGGAAATCTCCTGAGTTCCTTCCTTCTGTCTTGCATTGTCCCTGGGGTCTCCACTCCTGGCCTCACTACCCCCAGTCTAGCTCATGGCTGAGTCCTCTGTTAGAAGCAAAGACTGTGTCAGGACCCGCCTCTCCTGCCAAACTGTCCCCCAGCTTCTCTTCACCACCTCCTTTCCTACCCCTTTCTGTGCAGACCTGGTTCGAGCCCTTACCAGCACTGAGACCATCCCTGGGTCAGTGGCTTGTCCCGTTTCACCAAGTAAGTAGGCCACTGGATCAAGAACAGTGTCTGCCCAGTAACTTTAAAATATTTTTGACTAACTTCACCTCTCCTAGAATAAGTATCTGTGAGAAGCCTGGGGGAGGGGGAACCCTATGATTTAATTGAAATTGTTAGTTACTAGTGTGAATGTCTTTCTTTCACCTGAGCTCCCTTAGCTGGAGTTAATTTGTCACATTACTGTAGCCCATTACTGTAGTTGGTTGCTGAACAATCAAAAATTTTCAAGTTGTACAACACATCTGCTGTAAATCTGGGTAACAGTTTTGAAAAATAAATCATTTAAAGGAAGGCTTAGGTTTAGCCACCCTACATAAACCTGTTTCTCTATGTGTAATTGGTCACGTGTGTGTATGTACAGTATTTCCTTAGTGGCTGATACACCCTGTATTAAAACATGTAGCACAAAAGAAGCATGAGCCCTGGCTGGTGTGGCTCAGTGGACTGAGTGCCAGACTGTGAACCAAAGGGTTGCCAGTTTGATTCCCAGTCAGAGCACATGCCTGGGTCGTGGGCCTGTTCCCCAGCAGGGGGTGCACAAGAGGCAAACACATTGGTGTTTCATCCCCTCTCTTTCTCCTTCCCTTCCCCCTCTCTAAAAATAAAATCCTTAAAAAAAAGAAGCATGAGATATTTTTGTTCAAATTGTGTTCCTTGTACAAAATGCACAATTGTAAAAACTCCTTTCGGAGGGGGGGATGCTGATTGCATGAGGGACAGCAGACCCCAGTGTGAAGAATGCCCACTGTGGACTGTGTGGGCTCTAAGCCAATCATTCGCTTTTTTGCCTCAGTTGCCTCATCAATAAAATGGGTGGTGTAAGCACTGTCTTTGGTACATAATTAAAGCTCAGGAACAGTAAAGACGTAACTTCTGAAAGCAATGTAAAGTTGCATGATGCACAGACATGAACACAGCGTCCATTTCACCAATATCCCGTGACAAAGTGAGGTGCAGGGATATAATGAAAAGATACAATAGCAGCTGATTTTTCATTGAGATGAAAAAAGTGGTTTGCTTTTCCCATCACTGAACTATGGGTTGGTTAGAAGAAAGAGTGGAGGCGGGGGGCGATTTTAGCAAATAATGATCCAAATATCTGAGTAAACTTTGCAAAAACAATTGGTTTTTCTGCCCGGGGACTGGAAGTGGCGTGGCAGCTGGGCGTTAGGGAGCAGTCTGACGTTCTCCCCCATCACTGAAATGGTGACAAAACATGATGAGGGAAAGCACCACCAAGTGACAGTCTTCATTCCCTTCCTCAGGGATGCGAAAACACATCCATTTATTAAGTCTTTGAAAACTGTAACCACAGATTGCAGCAATAAGCTGCTACAGAGAAAAGATTTGTTGGGTTGAGCCAACTGTGTGTGGTAACCCCATGAAAGATGGTTCCCGTATGGAAGAGCAGCGGACCGGGCCCTGGCCAGTGCCAGATGAACCAAGCTCTCATTTATATCGGAAATGCTGACATGAGTGAGTTTTCCTTGGCCCACTGGCAAGCACCCTAGAAAGGGAAGATTGATACAAGTGGGGAATATGAACCTTCTCTAGCAAACTGTGTCCATTTTCTGCCTGAGAGAGCTCTGAGTAATTGACCTGAGATTAGGAGTGGAGTAAATTCTGCCTCAGTACCTTCTCCTGCTTCCCAATTCTTTCCATCTTGACTTAACACAAAGCAAAGTCTCTTCTCTGTAACATTCCTGGGCAAGAGATAGTTCACCTGAATTCATTTACCAAAACCTGAGGTTTGTGCCCTGGCTGGTGTAGCTCAGTGGACTGAGTACGGGCCTGCAAACCAGAGGATTGTGGTCTGATTCCCAGTCAGGGCACATGCCTGGGTTGCAGGACAGTTCCCAGCAGGGGACTCATGAGAAGCAACCATACATTGATATTTATCTCCCTTTCTCCTTCCCTTCCCCTCTAAAGATAAATAAATAAAATCTTTAAAAAAAAAACCCTGAGGTTTGCCCATTTAAATTTCAAGCATTTATTGAGTCATGGTTAATATTTTTTTTCTGTAGAAATGTCCTCTGCTCTCCCTGCCCTCTCAGCGTGTGCTGAGCCGCAGGAGAAGGCACGGCGGCGACTGCGCAGCAGAGGGCTGACATGCAATGGCACTTGCAGCATCCCATGCTTGGTGCTTCATTCACTTATCTCTGTGCGTAATTCAAGATCCTCAATGACCTCGGATATTAAGGTGGAAGATAAAGTTGGGGAGACAAAAAGAGCTATACTTTTGGAGCACCTGTGGCTGTGATTTCTATCCCCTCTGCCCTTCCACCATTGGGTTATTAAGGGTCATTTCTCAGTCCTGTTCTCTACATGACTTTGCTCTCCCAGGCACCATGTGCTCCCTCAGTGACAGACCCGCTGAGACAACTGCCCACTAGAAAGCTCCACAGGATGCTGAATCAGTAACTCAGCTAGACACTCCCAGACACAACGCCTGCTCTAATTCCCAAACGCCTCCCTCCCACTCTGCCTCGTCTGGGCAAAGGAATGTCCATCCTCTAGGTTCTGGAGCCTCCAACCTCAGAGTCGCCCTGGACAACTTCTCTCCTCTCTGCCATCAGCTATCCTGTAAGCTCTATCTTCAGATTTGCACAGAAGCTGGCCACGTCTCACCTCCACGGCTACCATCTTGGTCCAAGCCACACTTCTCTCTCTCAGAGGACTGCAAAGCTTCCCACCTGGCCACCCATTCCTGTCCTTGCCTCCCTGTTCTCAACACCTAAGCCAGAATAATTCTTTTCATCATGTCACTCTTCACAGTCAAACTCCCCTCGGTGGCCTGTGAGGCCCATCAAATCTGGATCCCCATGACCTCTCTGACCTTGCCTCCCTATATTCTTCTTCCTTGTTCACTCGGCTTCATCCCACCACCCTGGGCCCACTGCTGCTCCTCATACAAGTCAGACACAGCCCTGCTTCGGGGCCTTTGCACTTGCTGCTCCTTCTGTCTGGAATGCTATTTGCCTAGTTCTGTACACACCCCACCTCAGACCCTCAGCTTCAGACCCTCACTCAGCTACCACTTTCTGGCAAGGTCCTCTCTTTCTCTCCTTAATCAGATTTATTTTAAATTCACTGCTATCTAACATAAGATATAGTTTGCTTCTATATTTTGTTTATGCCAAGTAGAATGTTAGCTCTGTAAGAACACAAATTTTTTTCTGTCTTGTTTACTACTATGTTCCTAGCCTGCCCCCCAAAATACATGACACATAGTTAACCATTGATAAATATTTGTTAAATGAAGATTTGTTTGTTTGTTTACTATAGTCATTGAGCCTGCTTCTAGAGATGTAGTGATTATGAGCATGGGTTTTAAAGTCAAACTAATAAAGATTCAAAACCCTCTCTGACCTTGTTTTAGCTCTGTGACCTTTGTCAAGGTCAATATTAAATGTGGTATAGATAAAACCTATTCTAAATGTAGTTTTATCATCTTTAAGATAGGTATTTATAAAAGGGTATGTAACATAGAGCGCCAGAAATTTGCAAACTGTAATCATTCAATGTGTATGAGTTACGATGTTCTCCCCACTGCCACCACCTCCATGTAGGCCTCTGTCACCTGTTACTTGTTGACACTCCCAGGAACCTCTCTGACCCTAGTCTTCCCAAAGCCCCAGTGTCTTCTACACACTAGGGCCAGAGTGGCTTTCAAAACATAAATGGGTAATAAGAACTTCCAAAAATTCTCTCCTCCAAAAACATAACAAGAAAACCAGCATTCAGTGGTCAAAATTAGCTTCACCAGAACTCTGGAAATTCACTGAAGGCTCGCAGTAATCGGTAGCTTTCATTCAGTGTAAATGGCTAAGTCTCGATCAGAACAGTGAGCTTTCTGATGCTCCAGCTCGCTCTGTCCCACTCTCCCCAACTGCCCTTCCACAGTTGCTTTTTCAACCAGTGTGCAGAACGCTGTGGTTGTACCAACTCATGTGACACCCACACCCACTGACTAAGGTACAAATCTTACTGTACAGACTTTTTAAAAAGGGTCTGGGTGAAGTAAGGTGTTTTGCTGTGGTCACACAGCTGGGAGTGGCCAGGAAGGCAGGACCCAGCCTCGGCCTCGGCCTCGGGGGAGGCTGACCCCAGCACCTCCACTCCTTCCCAGGAGGCAAATGTGCATAGGGACCACCCTTAAAATGTTTGTGAACTGTTTTAGCTGTTCATGAGCTACATAAATGCCCTTTAGCAAGGGCAGGAGTTACATTAATTATGATAACAGAGGTCATTTTGTGTGCTCTACACATTACTGTCTTTTTTACACACCCACAGTTGTGCAGGGTGGGCGAATGTAGGTTCATGATTGTGAGTACACAAAACACCTAGTTACTTACTGTGTTGTTTATTTGTATTACAATTACAAACCAATTTTTGCCAACCCCGTATAACGTAGTCTCCCAGCCACACTTGGTAACTCATAAAAGCTTGTCCTACTGAGAAGTCCTGTGGCCCCTGGAAAAGCCTCTGCAGTGGAGTCGTCAGGGCCCATGTGCTGTCAGGCATCATGTCCATCATTTCCCATTTGGAGGCCACATGACTGGGCATCACCCTCTCGGTCCTCATCGGACCAAGGTCACCCACAGGCACAGGTGGCTTTTAATGGACCCATTTAATGCCACACCGATTGGTGGCACCCAAGTGGCCATTTAAAAAATGGCTCAACTGTGAGTTGGCAAATGGGTCTTTTGTTCAATGACTTCAAAACCCAAATGTGCCCTATAAATGTAGCCCTGCAGCCATACAGAGCTAAGAGGCCCCGCCTCCCTAAAAAGCAGCAAGGGTTGCATTAGAGCCCCTCGTGCTTCATAGCCTTGATGTGGCGTTCTGATTTGACTTTGGACTTACAGACTTAAAGCAGCATTTCACAAGAAGAAACAATTCTATTATATCCTAATTTTAAGAGCTTTTAAGTTTTCCTTTTTTCTCCCCTTGAAAGGAATAGTGTCATTTACACATGGAAATTAACTGGAGGGAAGAATAGTGTCCTTTGTTTGCTAATGTTTTTCCCTTTTAGTCATTATTGTGAAATGTAATTCTATAATAGATGATGTTTAATGTTCTATGTTAACCTCTCGTGAGGCTCTATCAAGCAGGACAAATGTGTGGGTTAGGACTTTTGAGTTTCCGTTGAGAAGATAAAACGTGCATGTATTAAATTTGTATTTTAATCAAGTTTTCCATATGGGACCTTTCATTTTCTGATGTTGTCACCGCCGAGCAGGAGTTCCGCGTTTTCCAGCTGCGGCCGCCCTGCCCTCTAAACTGCCGCGTGTAGCGGTTGGTGCGCAGGGCGGCTCACCTCTGACTCAGAACCGCGGAGCAGCTGGGTGTCCCTCACCATTCACAAAAGTGTCCCTGGAAGGGACTGCTCGGGACAGGGCAACAGGGCAAGGACTGGGAATGCACTTCCAGTCCCAGGGACGTGTCCCGGAAAGTTCTCGCTGTGAAACAGCCTGTCCTTTTATCTTCAAAGCTTGGAAGCTCTTGGCTCTAAGAAGGGCATAGCTTATTTGGGTTGAAAAAGACAATTGATTTTAAGATGGTTAAAAAAGGGGTTACCAAAAATTAAAACCAATAAACTTTTAGCCTAATGAAAAGCCCATGTGCTTACAAATCTGTTGGTAACTCATTAACGTCACCTAAAAACCTGGCATCCTGTCGTTGGAAATTGCACTAGTGAGGTGCAAGATGGATGAAGCCAGAGGAAGCCTTATTAGGGGTTCTGATGAAACCAAGTTGGGAGAACATATTTTGGAATTGGACTATGAGCCATGAAATAATACCAACATGGTCCAGAGTTATCACGTACACACACACTGCCCACAAACTCACCTGTGTCTGCTAAGGTCACTGCCCACAAAGTCGACAGGCATGTCCCCAGTCACCCTGGTCTGGCGGGATGCTGACAGACGGATTTAACCATAGTGATCTGCAATATTATTTGGTTATTAAATGACAAACTGTGTGACCTGGCGCAAACGCGCCCAACCTATCTAAGCCTCAGTTTCTTAATAAGGAAACTAGGTAGAACAATCTCCTCTACGCGGGGGTGTTGATGGGGATTAGCAATAAGGCAGGTGAAGCACCAAGCTTCAGCTGGAGCACAGTGAGTACTCGGTGCACCATACTAATCGCCATGACTTTTTTCTTATTTCTAATTAGAGTGTGGAGATAAGGAATTTGAGGAAAAGAAATGTCAATGGTCTTTATAAAAAGGAATGCCCCAGGGCTTCAGTAGTTTTTCTTCAAAATGTTGCCCACAGTATCTTACCTTTTTAAGTTTCTGAGACTGTGTCTGTACAAGAGCGTGCGTGAGTGTGCGTGCCTGGGTGTGCTCCTCCAACATCTTTCAAAACGCACGGGAATGGCTTGTTTAAAGGAAAGGAGGCGCTGCTGTTGGTCCCCATTCTGAACAGGGGCGAGGAGGCTGCCGCTCCACCCTCCCAAGTAAGAAGCTGAGCAGACTGAAGATCAGCAACTCTTCTTGGGTCCATAGGAGAGGGACACAGACTGAACTGCCACCCCCAAGACTGGAGCAACAGACAGATACCAGGGAATTGTGGGGACCGGGGCAGAGACTTCCGAGCAGCACCCTGAACCTTGATTGATGAATTGTGGGGGACACAGTGCAGACAAGTCAAAACTCCAGGGGTACCCAGTCTTGGGAACAGCACAGTGTTGTGAGATTTACCTCCAAGAACTTCACCAGGTTCTCACAATAATTGTTGGAGGAAAATTCCCTTGGGCTTCCAGTAGCAGAGTGGGAAAGGGACCATTTTGAACTATACCACAGCATTCTGTTCTTAACAAAATTGCTCTCAGGGAAACTAGTTACCAGAGCCTAACTTGCTAAGGTTTATCTGAGCCTAACTGACCGGAGGGAGGAAAATACCCAACTCCAGCACACTCTTGCTGTCCTATACCGCCTGTGGGGAGAGAAAAAAATGGAAAAACACTTGTGAATCTCTCAGTCCGGAGGCACAATTTCACTAAGGGCTGACACCTGGGTACAGAACAACAGGCTGCTCCCCCTCCCCCACAGCTCACAGCCACAGCACTGAAGCCTATTCAGAGCAGTACCTCTCACCTGGTGCATCATATTCAGCAATCAAAAAAAATCCAAGGCATACAGAAAGGCCAAAAACACAATTTGAAGAGACACAGCAAGCCTTAGACCAGACATGGTAAGGATGTTGGCATTATCAGAAAGGGAACTTAAAACAACTACGATTAACATGCTAAGGGTTCTAATAGATAAAGTAGACAGCATGTAAGAACACACTGGCAGTGTCAGCAAAGAGAAAGAAATACTGAAAAAGAACCAAAAAGAAATGTTGGAGATCAAAGACACTGTAACAGAAATGACAAGTGCTTTTAATGGCTTATTAGTAGACTGCACATGGCTGAGGACATATCAATAAAAAAAACCTCTGAAACCAAAAAGCAAAGAGAACAAAGGCTGAATAAAATAGAACAGACTACCCAAGGACTGTGGGGCAACTTTAAAAGGTGAAACATACATATACTAGGAATACCAGAAGAAGAGAGAGAGAAACAGAAGAAATATTTGAAACAATAATGACTTATAATGTCCACAAAATTAATGTCAGACACCAAATCACAGACCCAGGAAGCTCAGAGAACACCAAGCAGGATAAATGCCCCCCAAAAAACCCCTATGCCTTGGTATATCATTTTCAAACTACAGAAAATAAAAGATAAAGAAAAAATCCTGAAAGAAGCCCGAGGGGGGCAGGGTGCAGAAACACCTTACTTATAGAGAAACAGAGAATTACAGCAAACTTCTCAGACCATGAAAGCAAGAAGAGAGTGGAGTGACATGTTTAAAGCATAGAGAGAAAAGCCCACCAGAATTCAGATGAAACAGCCACCACGAAAACTGTTCAGTGATTTCTTATAAAATCAAACATAGTGTTTGTTATCATACAATCCAGCAGTCATGCTCCTTGGTATTTATCCAAAGGAGCTAAAAACTTCTGTCCACATAGATACCTGCACATGGATGTTCATAGAAGCTTATTCATAACTGTCAAATGGGAAGCAACCAAGATGTCCTTCAGGAAGTGAATGGATGAATAAACTGTGGCACATCTAGACAATGGAGTATTATTCAGTGCCAAAAAGAAAAGAGCTATCAAGCCATGCAAAAAAAAACTTAAATAGCAATTGCTAAGTCAGAGAAGCCAATCTGAAAAGGCTACATACTGCATTGATTGCAAGTATATGACATCCTGCAAAAGGTAAAACCATGGAGACAGCAAAAAATCTGTGGTTGCCAGGGCCTGGTGGGGAGGGATAAACAGGCAGAGCACAGACGAGTTTGGGGGCAGCGAACACTGCGTGTGACACTATAATGATGGAAAACACATTGTTATACATTTGTCTAAACCCACAGAATATACAGCACCAAGACCCTAAGGTAAACTATGGATTTTGGGTGAAAACAATGAACTGTTTGTAGGCTCATCTTTGGTTAAAAAACAATACAACTCTGCTGAGTGACTTTGATAATGGGGAGGATGTACCTGTGTGGCGGCAGAGAGTACATGGGAAATCTCTGTACCTCCATCTCAATTTTATTGTAGAACTAAAACTGCTCTATTTTAATAAGTAAAAATAAATTTAAAAAGGAAAGAGTGACTTTATTTAATTTTTAAAATATATTTTATTGATTAAGTTATTACAGTTGTCCCATTTTTTTCTCCCATTTATTTCCCTCCACCTTGTACCCCTCCTCCCACCATTATTCCCCCAGCTTAGTTCATGTCCATGGGTCACACATACAAGTTCTTTGGCTTCTCCATTTCCTGCACTATTCTTACCCTCCCCCTGTCTATTTTCTACCTACCATCTATGCTACTTATTTTCTGTACCTTTTCCCCCTCTCTCCCACTTCCACCCCCTGTTGCTAACCCTCCATGGGATCTCCATTTCTGTGGTTCTGTTCCTATTCTAGCTGTTTGCTTAGTTTGTTTTTGTTTTAGGTATGTTGTTAATTATTGTGAGTTTCCTGTCATTTTACTGTACATGTTTTTTATCTTCTTCTTCCTAGATAAATCCCTTTAACATTTTATATAATAAGGTCTTGGTGATGATGAACTCCTTTAACTTGACCTTATCTGAGAAGCACTTTATCTGTCTTTCCATTCTAAATGATAGCATTGCTGGATAGAGCAATCTTAGATGTAGGTCTTTGCCTTTCATGACGTGGAATACTTCTTTCCAGCCCCTTGTTGCCTGTAAGGTCTCTTTTGAGAAATCAGCTGACAGTCTTATGGGAGCTCCTTTGTAGATAACTGCCTCCTTTTCTCTTGCTGATTCTAGGATTCTCTGCTTAATTTTAATATTAGGTAATGTAATTATGATGCACCTTGGTATGTGCTTCCTTGGGTCCAACTTCTTTGGGACTCTCTGAGCTTCCTGGATTTCCTGGAAGTCTATTTCCTTTGCCAGACTGGGGAAGTTCTTCTTTATTATTTGTTCAAATAACTTTTTCACTTGTTGATCTTCCTCTTCTCCTTATGGTACTGCTATAATTCTCATTTTGGAACGTTTAAAGATGCCCTGGAGGTTCCTAAGCCTCCAGGGAATGAGGCTTAGGAAAAGCCTCTCTTCTCCAAAAAAATGAGAAGACATTTTTTTGAGGAGAGGCTTAGGAATCTAAGATGAGGAGATGCATCTTGTTTCTTCATTCTTTTCTGTTTAACCTTTTCTTTCTTCCTTCTGGTCCAGTCCATTGATTTGAGTCCCAGTTTCCTCCCTATCACTATTGGTTCCCTGTACATTTTCCTTTATTTCACTTAGCATAGCCTTCATTTTTTCATCTAATTTGCAACCATATTCAACCAATTCTGTGAACATCCTGATTACCAGTGTTTTGAACTGTGTATCTGAAAGGTTGGCTATCTCTTCATTGCTTGGTAGTATTTTTTCTGGAGCTTTGAGCTGTTCTTTAATTTGGGCCTTTTTTTTTTTTGTCTTGTCGTGCTTGTTACTGATGAGGGGCAGAGCCTTCGGTGTTCAAGAAGGCAGGGCAATACAGTTGCTGGGTTGTGATCTGTATGTGGGCGTAGGGTCAGAGAGGGAACAATGATGCTTGCTCCACTCTTGGCCAGTTTTCAGTCACTTCCCCTGCTTCCCACAAACAAATTGGGCCCTTCTGGTGCAGATTCCTAGGTGGGTGGGTTTGTGTACATCCTGGGACCCTGTGGGTCTCTCTAACAAACTCTCCTGTGAGCCTAGTGTCTCTCCTGGCACCTCAACCCCCAGTGTTCTCAATCAGTGTTTTGAGGCTTTATTTCCCCATGCTGGGGCCTTGGGCTGCATGGTCTGTTTCAGTCCCCACTTTCACCCGGTTTAGCTGTGCTGCAATATGGGACTGGACGTGCCACGATCCTCTGCAATCCACCACCTCACTGGGTCCACCAGCCAGCACTTTGGGTGCATGGGTCCACCAGCCGCCCTGCCAGGAGCCCTCTCTGTCCTGGCTCCCTGGCTCCGCCCCTCCTACTGGTCTGGATGAATGTGTCTATTTTAACTCCTTGGTTATTGGACTTCCATATAGTTCAATTTTCTGTCAGTACTAGTTTTTTTATTTTTTTTTTATTGTTGTTATCCTTATTTTGGTTGTGCAAGGAGTCACAGTGTGTCTACCTATACCTCCATCTTGGCCAGAAGTCTATACCTACCATTTATGCTTCATAGTCCCTGTACCTTTCCCCCCATTCTCCCTCCTCCTCCTCCCCACTGATAGCCCTCCCTGTGATCTCTATTTTTGTGAATCTGTACCTGTTATAGATATTTGCTTACTTCATTTTTGCTTTTTTTTTTAGGTTTGGTTGTTGATACTTGTGAGTTTGTTATCATTTTACTGTTCATATTTTTGCTCTTCTTTTTCTTAGATAAGCCCTTTTAACATTTCATATAATAAGGTTGGTGATGATGAACTCCTTTAACTTGACCTTATCTGGGAAACACTTTACCTGCCCTTCCATTCTAAATGATAGCTTTACTGGGTAGAGTAACTTTGGATGTAGGTCCTTGCCTTTCACAACTTGGAATACTTCTTTCCAGCCCCTTCTTGCCTGCAAGGTTTCTTTTGAGAAATCAGCTAATGTCTTATTGGAACTCCTTGGTAGGTAACTGTCTCCTTTTCTTTTGCTGCTTTTGAGATTTTTTTCCTTATCTTTAATTGGGTAGTGTATTTATGATGTGCCTTGGTGTGTGATTCCTTGGGACTCTCTGAGCTTCCTGGACTTCCTGGAAGTCTATTTCCTTTGTTTTAGTTACATAATGAAGGAGAACTTTATTATGTTTTTGCATGTTTTCAATTTGTTGCTCTTCCTTTTCTCCTTCTGGCACCCCTATGATTCGAGTGTCAGAACATTTAAAGTTGTCCCAGAGGTTCCTAAGCCTCGCTTCATTTCTTGTTTCTTTCTTCTGTTATGGTTGAATATTTATTTCTTCCTTCTGCTCCAAACTGTTGATTTGAGTCCTGGTTTCCTTCCCTTCACTGGTGGTTCCCTGTATATTTTCCTTTATTTCACTTTGCACAGGCNATGTAGGTCCTTGCCTTTCACAACTTGGAATACTTCTTTCCAGCCCCTTCTTGCCTGCAAGGTTTCTTTTGAGAAATCAGCTAATGTCTTATTGGAACTCCTTGGTAGGTAACTGTCTCCTTTTCTTTTGCTGCTTTTGAGATTTTTTTCCTTATCTTTAATTGGGTAGTGTACTCATGATGTGCCTTGGTGTGTGATTCCTTGGGACTCTCTGAGCTTCCTGGACTTCCTGGAAGTCTGTTTCCTTTGTTTTAGTTACATAATGAAGGAGAACGTTATTATGTTTTTGCATGTTTTCAATTTGTTACTCTTCCTTTTCTCCTTCTGGCACCCCTATGATTCGAGTGTCAGAACATTTAAAGTTGTCACAGAGGTTCCTAAGCCTCGCTTCATTTCTTGTTTCTTTCTTATGTTATGGTTGAATATTTATTTCTTCCTTCTGCTCCAAACTGTTGATTTGAGTCCTGGTTTCCTTCCCTTCACTAGTGGTTCCCTGTATATTTTCCTTTATTTCACTTTGCACAGGCTTCATGTTTTCCTCTATTTTGTGACCATGCTCAACCACTTCTGTGAGCATCCTGATTACCAGTGTTTTCAACTCTGCATTTCCTAGGTTTGCTATCTCTTCATCACTTAGTTGTATTTCTTCCAGAGCTTTGATCTGTTCTTTCATTTGGGCCATATATTTTTGTCTTGCTCTCCTGTTATGTAGTATGGGGTGAAGCCATGGGTATTTGCCAAGGCAAGGCAAACCACTTGGCTGCTTTGTGGTGCTGTCTGTTGGGGAGGGGGTTTGAGAGGGAAAAATGCCACTTGCTCTGTTCTCGGTAGGCTTTCAGTCACTTCCTTGGCTACCCACAAGCATATTGGGCCCTCTGGTGCTGATTCCTGGGTAGATGGTTTTGAGCACATTCTAGGACCCTGTGAGTCTCTCCAACAAACTCTCTGGAAAGGACAAGTTTAGATGAGATTTCGTTATAGAAGCCACTGTGTTAAATTATTTCTAGGAAACTGTTAATATAATATGTAACCTATTTCTAAAATAGAAGACATGGGCAGTGTAAATGAGTAGTCAAAAATGTATAAGAACTCCTTTTAAAACCCTTTTTATTAAAAATATATATAACAACTACAAATCAAAGAAAACTGGCTGAGAGCTTGGTCCAAAATTCTAGACCAATATGTGCTTCTATGGCTGAACTCACTTATTTAGCTAAGAACTAAAGCAAAAAGAGAAACTCACACAAGCTGCATAGCTTTCATTATTTAGGAAAAGGAAGTCCACTAATGTGTAAGAACTGAACTTGGAAAGGAACCAGTCACATACAGGTCTTTATATTACAGAGGTTTGATACAATTGTTCTCTGCTTGCACCATGTTTAAGAGTCAAGTGTAGAAGGGACTGGTAGTTCTTTGATGGGATTTCTGGGGGGAACATAATGCAATATAGCCTGGATATATTGGCTTTCTGGTCATGAAATTGACATGGTACATGAGATATCTATAAAAAGGTTGATCAAATAAGAGGTGAAGTTCTCGACTGGCTCATCTGCTGCGGGCTCAGGAAGTGGGGAATGACATCACCTGCTATGAATTAGGTCTACTAGACATTCCACAATCACATCATGGTTTTCATAACTCTATGCCTTTGAAAATGCTGTTGCAATTGCTTATAAGTTTCTTCCCACTATGTCCATCAATTAAACTCCCACTCTTCCTTAAGCTTCCAGCCCCTTGGTAGTTGAGTTAGGGTCCTCCTTTCTACGTGGCTGTAGCTGTGATTGTACACTCATATCACAGGGTATTGGTGGTACATGTTTATGACTCCATGTCTCTACCATGAGCTCCTGAATGGCAGCAACCAAGTTTTACTCTTCTTTGCATCACCTGTGGGATGTGCAGTGCCTGCCAGGTAGATACCATTCAATAAATGCTAGATTAATTAATTAAATGAATGTTTAAGTAGCTAATTCATTATGGAAAACTGCTCATTACTAGAGGATCTGTCCAGGATCCTTCTTTGGAACTGCTACCTTGAGGGAGAATTAAATTAGTCTGGTTTATCCTAGAGGCAGGTGAGCATGATTTAATTATGGACCGTGTTATGCCTCCTTCCAACACCTTTCTCCAGACTGAGTTCCCCCATGGGCCCTCCAGATTCCCTTAGCCCAGAGGCCACCAGCCCAGCAATGCTGGCAAGAGTCAAGCAGCGAATCTGTCAGAGATTAGAGGTTTGGTTTTCATATCTCCTAGACCCAAATGAGGGAGACTTCAGAAACTTTTATAGGCAAAACCCTTGGGCTGTTTGCCCAGTCAGCACAAATGATTTTCAGTATAAAGCTAAGCTGACTTCTGGGTCAGGGCTTTAGCCAGAGTGAACCCAAGAGTCCTGGGTGCCCTTTTCCATCTCACCTCTCCCGCCCCCTCCCCCTGCACAGAGCCCTGTGCTCGAGGGGTTTCCACTGCCTGCAGTTCTTTGTCCCACTCCCACCCATCTTGCAATCTACTGGTGAACACCTACTTGTCCTTTAAAAGGCAGTTCAGGCTTCACCTCCCTGAGAAAGCCTCTCCTGATCCCCACCCTATCACTCCCAGGCCCCAGGAAGCACAGACTCTTTCACTTCTCTCACAGCACCTGTCACTCCTGGTAGTATTTGTGGGGTGAGTCTGCAGAGATTCCTGCTGTAAGACAAGGACAGTTAGAGACAAAGAGCCAGGTCTTCCCAACATCACAGGGAAGAGTGCAAGACCAAGCCTGAGACACCAGCCCCAGACACAACACAGATGGAAGTGTGTCATATGGTCCTGCTGAGTCTGGACCCTCAAAAGCCAGTGTGCGCAAGATAGTGTGGGCTGGCAGCTGGGGAGGCAGGGCTCTGTGGGGGGCGATGCCACCCTGGGCTGTGGCTTTCAAGCCTTGCTTAGGAATTTGTCTTCTCTCAATGCCGACACGCAGCTTTGAAGCACTTCCTTCTCTCTCATGCTACAGAAAGGAAACTAACTTTGAGCATGAGAACACTGCAGAATAAGTCATCTTCCTTGCTAAAAAATGCTAACATCCTTGACAGGGTGCAGAGGCCACCTCTGGTTAAGATGGAACAATGATGACTCAGCCCTGAGAGGTAGGAACCCAGGGTCACAATCAGGAGCCAGGCCACAGCACAGGAACATGTGTCAGAGCCTGGAGATCTGAGTAAGTCGACAAAGCAGATGAAGAATTACAGAAAATGGAATCAACTGTTTATAGGTATTTTTGTCTATTAAAACTTGTTCTTCAAAAGTCCCACATTTTAGGGAAGAAAATTCTTTTAAAAATTATTCAGAAGAGCCCCTGGAATTCCCTCCTCCTCCCTGAAACTGGGTTTTGATTCCAGCCACCCTGTTCAGGCTGGGAGGCAGGGCAGGCTAAGCACAACACAACCGTGCACTTCTGAAATTAGAGAACCCAGTTTTTAAAAGCTGGCTGAGATTTTAAAGATTTACTTAGAAAAATAACAAATACATAGCACTTACTAAGAGCTGGGTTCTGAATACTTTATATGAATTAACTCATTTAACCTTCCCAACAACCCTGGAAGGGCTCTTACCAGGTCCATCTTCTGGACAAGGACCTGGGGCTGAGAAGGCTCACACTTGCCCTGGATCCCACAGCCAGAGACCAAGAGCTGGAGTTTGCAGCCAGGCAGCAGCTGGGCTCCAGAATATACACATATAACCATGGGTTTTCCCACCCTCATCCGGAAGAGCACACCGTGAGGTGTGCAGGACATAAAGAATGGTTGTCCAATCGTACTGGGCTTATAGAAAGGCTAAATTGGATTTTTGGATGGACTATTCATAGGCAAAGATGAATGAGGGGAAAGAATGCAAGGCTGGAGTACCCACTGGGGACTTTGGTCGCATAGGCTACTGCCACAGGGGTGATGACTGAGAGCAGCCGGGGGCTAGTGTGGATGCATCTGGGAGAACATCAAGGGTCAAAACTAACAAGAGCCCTACGGCAAGCAGAAACTTAGATGCACCCTGAAACTGAGCATATGGAGGATGCAGAAGCCAGCAAGGTGCTGAGAGAGCAATGTGGACGAGGAACGAGGGCCAAGGCCCCATGTGGACAGGTAGTGGGTTGGCTCAGCTGAGCCTTCTGGTGTGTGGTCGATGTAGACACCTGAAGGCCACAGGGTCAGGCTGGCCATGAGGAGGTGGTCTGAGTTAGGGAGTGTCCTGGTAAAATGACCACAGGTGTTTGAAGTCAGGCCACCAGCAGTAAAAATGGCACTGTAGGCAGGTGAACCAGGATGAGCTCATCAGGAAATATTTGGGCTGGACACCTGAGCTTCCTTGGATGGGAGGCTACGATTCTGTGTTTCTCCCTAAAAGGCCCCAGAGGAAACCTCCCTTCAGCAGCCACGGTCTCGATTGCTCAGACTCAGAGCAAACCTGCCACCAAGACACATCCTATAAATTTTCAACACTAAGTAAATACTAAGCTATAGAACAAGAGAACAGAGGTCATTAGCAATGTAACAGTGATCTTGTCATGTCACCATGGAGATTTCCCAAGTAAATAATTTCCTTTCTTGCCACCAAGTATCATAATGATACAACCAAGAAAGGTTTGGGTTTATTCCTGACTGGTCTCTTGGATTTATATTCAATCATGAGATGGGCCGTCTCACTGCCTTTCTGGGCACTATTTAATCAAATGGCGTGCAGGCTGACCCCAGCGTGTCTTCAGGTTGGGGTTATTTATGGCAATAGTTGCTTGAATGGGGTCACTGTGGGGCCTAATCTGCATATGCCTCTCAGGAGAGCTGGGAAGTGATTTACACAAGAACCCCAGAGGGCTATGAAGAGAACCATGGAGCTGAAGGGCAGACTCTCCACACTTAGGGCCCAGCTATCCAAGGGGGGACTCTAGTCAAATCTCCAAAGAGGGCACTTTGAGAAAGTGATTCCCCACACCCACTCAAGTCAGGAGTGAGCCAGTCAACACATGCCCTGCTTTAGAGGGCATCTCAGTTGATATAGTCTGTCCTGGTGCCACAAATTGTCACAGTCCCCCAGCTCCTCTGGGCCCTTCCTAGAGACAAAGTGTACTTGTGAGCCAGACTGCAACTCCAAAATACTGCCAAACATTTCTTTTTTAAAAAATATATTTTATTGATTATGCTATTACAGTTGTCCCAATTTTCCCCCTTTGCCCTCCTCCACCCAGTACCCCCATTCCCCATAGTGACTCCCCCACCTTAGTTCATATCCATGGGTCGTGCATATAAGTTATTTGGCTTCTCCATTTCCTATACTATTCTTAACATCCCCTTGTCTAGTTTGTACCTACCAGTGATGTTTCTTAATCCCTGTGCCATCCTCCCTTTTCCCTTCCCAGGTAATAACCCTGCAAGTGATCTCCATATCTATTATTCTGTTCCTGTTCTGGTTGTTTGCTTAGTTTTTTTTAGATTTAGTTGTTGATCGTTGAGAATTTGTTGCCATTTTAATGTTTACAGTTTTGATCTTCTTTTTCTTAAACAAGTCCCTTTAACATTCCATATAATAATGCTTGGTGATGATGAACTCCTTTAGTTTCCTCTTGTCTGGGGAGCACTTTATCTGCCCTTCCATTGTAAATGATAGCTGCTGGATAGAGTAATCTAGGTTGTAGGTCCTTGCTTTTCATCACTTTGAATACTTCTTTCCAGCCCCTTCTTGCCCACAAAGTTTCTTTTGAGAAATCAGCTGATATTATATCAGCTGATATAATCATGGGCACTCTTTTGTAGGTAACTGTCTCCTTTTCTCTTTCTGCTTTTAAGAGTCTCTCTTTATCTTTAACCTTTGGCACTTTAATTGTGATGTGTCTTGGTACATACCATAATTGAGTCCTCTTTGGGTCCCACTTGTTTGGGACCCTCTGTGCTTCCTGGACTTAAATGTCTAGTTCTTTCACCAAATTAGAGAAGTTTTCTTTCATTATTTTTCAAATAAGTTTTTAATTTTTTGCTCTTTCTCTTCTCGCACCCCTATGATTCAGATGTTGGTACATTTGGAGGTGTTCCAGAGGCTTCTTACTCTATCCTTGTTTTTTTTTTTTAATTCTTTTTTCTTCTTGCTGATCTGGGTGAATGCTTTTTTCTTCTTTATGATCCAAATCCTTGATCTGATACTCACTTCATCCCCTCCACTTTTGGCTTCCCATAGATTTTTCTTTATTTCACTTGATGGAATCTTCATTTCTGCCTGGGTCTTTTTTATGAGGTTGCCATACTCAGTGAGTTCTTTGAGCATACTTATGAGCAATGTTTTCAACTCTGCATTTGATAGGTTGGTAATCTCTGTTTCATTTAATTCTCCTTCTGGAGTTTTGTTCTATTCTTGCAATTGCTCCATATTTCTTTGTCTCCTCAATTTGACAGCACCCCCTTTGTTTGGCTCTGTGTTCTAGGCAGAGCTGCTTTGACTCCCTTAGTAGTGTGGTCTACTGTAAAGGGAGGACTTGTAAATTGTGTGGGATGAAGCCTTAGGTGATCACCAGGGCAGGACAACCCGTGTCACCACTCTGTGGTTCTGTGTTGGGGAGGGCCCAGAGAAGGGACAGTGCTGCTGCCTGGCCTCTGGACATTTGCCTGGAAGGAAACCGTATCCTGGAACTTGCCCTATTTCCAGTCCCCTCACTTTCTCCCCATTTGCCACTTGTGCCCTTTCAGCTGTTGCCCTGGCGCTGAATCTCAGAGGGGGTGGGTCTGTGTAAGTCCTAAGTCCATGCAGGCCCTTTAAGAGGTGTCTCCCAATAATCTGGCAGTTTCTTGCACCACCCAACTCTCACGGATTTTTACAGCCAGAAGTTATGGGGACTTATCTTCCTGGCCCTGGAACCCAGGGCTGCTGGGTGGTCTGGTTTGGAGCTGGGATCCCTTAGTCCTGAGGTGTCCCTCCCAATTTTTATCCACCTCATGTGAATGTGGAACCTCATTCTGCCACTTCTTTTCGTCACTCCCGCAGTGCTGCGCATCTCTGTACCTCTCCACCTCTCTTCTCTGCTCCGCTCCTCCTACCCATCTGGATGAATGTGGCTTTTTTAAACCCTTGGTTGTAAGACTTCCCTATAGCTCTGTTTTCTGATGATTCTAAGTGATATTTGTTTTGTAGTTTAGATATAATTTTTTCCATAGTTGTGTGAGGAGGCAAAGCATGTTTACCTACCTCTTAACTGGAAGTCCAGACTGACAAACATTTCTTAAGCCCCACCATGGGTCAACACTTGCTCTGGGTCCCACAGCTAGAGAGACAGAAAGCTGAGATTTGTAGCTAGGCAGCAGCTGGGCTCTGGAATGCACAGTTTTAGATTTTTTTAAATATGATTTTCTTAAGTATTTCTACCCCATATATTGAACACTATATCAGTGGTGTTATAGTTTTTGCTTCAACCATTAAAAATGTTTTAGGAAATACATGAGAAGTATAATAGTCTATTTGCCCCTACTTTTACCCATTCTCGTGTCCTCTTTTCCTTTTTGAAGTTCCAAGCCTTCTTCTGTTATTATTTCCTTCACATATAGAGAACTTTCTTTAGCCGTGATAAAAGGATGGGTTTACTAGCAACAAAATCTCTTCATTTTTATTTGTCTGAGAATGCCTTTATTTCTCCTTCATTCTTGAAACATATTTTTGCTGGATATAGAATTGGTGGTTGACATTTCTGTTTTTTCAGAACCTGACAGGTGTTAGGCTGCATCTCTCTGGCTTCCGTGGTTTCAAATCAGAAATCTGCTGTCATTCAGGGGTGTCCAACCCATGATCCATTGGCCACATGTGGCCCAGGATGGCTATGAATGCAGCCCAACACAAAATTATAAATTCACTTAAAATTCTTTTTTTTTTTTGCTCCCCAGTTTTCATTAGTATTTCTGTATTTACTGTGTGGCCCAAGACAACACTTCTTCTTCCACTGTGGCCCGGAGACACCAAAAGTTTGGATACCCCTTATTTTATATCATTTATAATACAAACAATCATCATTTTTCTCTGGCTGCTTCCAAAATTTGGGTGGGGTAGGTATTTTTAGCTTTTAAAAGTTTAATTTTGATATGTCTTGGCATGGATTTCACACCATTTGGGTTTATTCAAGTTGGGTTTTGAAATGGACACCGTCCTGTAGTGTCCATGGCATTACTGATGGGACGAGACAAATTCACACGAACTACAGAGGTCCTGTGGAGAAAAAGGTATGACATGGCGGGTCCCAACCCTTGCCTGGACAGGCTTTTATTGCTTTTCTGGGCACATTACATCAAGGATGGTCCTCATTTACTATGCACAGGTTCGCTTTAGATGGTTACCTTTTACAGAAAACAAAGGAGAGGATGTTGCTAATTACATCAGAAAAGAAGGGTATTTGGAAATGTAAAGGGAAAAGTGGTTGAACTGATTACACTTGTCCTTGGGAGGTTTAGCATAGATTTTAGGAAGTTACTTTAAAGATATGCAGTAAACATTTTCTGCCTCAATTCAGGATGAGGGAGTTTTAGCAAAAAGCAAGTCCCAAAGCAGCCTAGGTACAGTGCAGGCCTCATTCCCCATGGGAGAACCTATCTGTGGGTGTGGGACCTCGCTTTCCACTGGCCTTTCCAAGTGGTAGCTAGGCTACATTTCCACACCAGGCAGAATACTCTCCTATAAGGTTTCACTCAGCTTTCTGACCCTACAGACTTATGGCTCAACCCCACTGATAGCTTCCCAGCAAAAGTAGGCCCCACCTCACACTGCCTCATTGCCTCCAAGGGTGAGTATGACCTCAATCTCCCCCAGTGCGGAAGTGGAAGGCTGACTCACACTGCTTTGTTGCTGTAGAGTTGGTACAGAAGCTCAGCCCCTTGCTGGGCCCTGCTGGCACCAGAGATAGGCAGGAAAGGAACGTGCATGCTAGTTACCCCTGCCTCCCACTCCATTCTGCTCCTTCGATCCAAATTTAGGGCGAGGCTCACCTAGCTACTGGAGTCCACTGACACTACCCTGACAGGAGGATTGGAGCACTGCCTGCTTCCACTGAGCAGAGGATGCGAGATCAGCTACCCACTCAGCCCACTGATGTCACCCAGTGGGAGAATCAGAGCACAACCTGCCGCCATCAAGTTGGCGAGGGAAGGTCAGATCTCTGCTGAGCTCCACGGAGCTGAGGAATTGGAGTGATACCTCCGGCTCCTGTGGAGTGGAGGGTTGTAGTTGGGCTTCAGCTCCCTGCTTGGCCCTCCTAAGATTCCAGGGTGTAGTTTTCCCACTACTGTTTGGCTGGCGTAGGGTGAGTATTGCCAAAATGTTTCTGTTGTTAGTCACCCCTTTTTCGGTCTTTCTGGCTTTAAGAAGCAGGCTTTTCTTGAAGATTTGGGGGGTCTGTGCCTGCAGGCAATTCCAGGTGAGAGGCTCACATAGAGCCCTGTCTGGAATACACAAGGGCAATAAAGAAACCCACCACTGTATTGTTCCTCCAGCCGAGGACCCTAGGGAGTCTTCCTTCTTTGAAATCTTCTTAGGTGTCTTTGTCATGCTACTTCCATGGACTTTTTGTTGTAAGAGGGAAGAACTGGGACGAATGGAGCTACCTTTCCTCTTGGCTGGAACTGGAAGTCTGACTATATCTGGCGTGCTCAGGAGTGGTCAGATGTGTTCCAAAAGACCTATGGTTCATTTTGGGGTGACAGGCAATCTCAAAGTTCCCTCATGATCAACTGGGTGAGCAAGCAGCTGGGAGACAGAGTGGCAACCTTGCCAAATGTTTGCAGTGACACAAAGAGAAAGTTGTTTTGCTTTAAACCTGCCTTTCCACAGATTTCAACTGAGCAATGATCCAGGAACCCTACACACTGAGCCAGCTTCACACATAAACTGCAGCTTTATAGGGCACGGCCGCTTCCTATGTCGCACAGATCCATTTGCTCATTATTTACTACTCAGTAGGCTACCCAAGGTACTTAAAAAAAATACCCATGAGCACTGTACATGAGCCAACATTTCTAGAACCTAAATTCTAATATTTCTTAGCTGTGGCTTTTTAAGACATTGTCTTCAAAGGCCCTTTATGAAGCATAACGCACAGAAGGCACCACGGCTGCACCCAAGCAGGCTGGAGCAGTGTGCGTGGTTAATTTAAACCGGCTTTCCAGGGAATGTGGTGCGAAGACACCAAATCAATAAGATGCCCACTGAAAAGGAAGACTTTGATATGCTGCAAGGAACAGTGACTTTTATCCCCAATTTCTGACATCTCTTTTGACATGAAGTTTTTAAACATCTGTTTCTGAAGCAGAGCAGGAAATCGCTAAGCAGCCATAATTCTTTGGTTGTGTCACATGGCAACTACAGGCTGTCTGCACTTTTTAAAATCCTACTAGGAAATCTTCCTTTTTCCTTTTAAACTAGTTCAAAGCAGAGCATTTAATGGGCATTTATATGTAGGGAGAGTTTTGAGAGGCCACTTTTACAAATGGTGACATGAGATGAGTCATGGCCAAGGACGTGATTCTGCTTTCAGCAGGGTTAGCAATGGTCTGCTTTATTAGCAAGCCCGGGTGGGGGTGGGGAACCACCTGATTCTGCCTCATGTCATAGAGAAAGCAAATTGCAAATGTATTTGTCAGGTACCTCCCTTCCGGGCACCTCTTTGAAGCGAGAATAACTGCTCTGGCCCTTTGTTTGATTGAATGGCTTCTGGAACAGTTTCCAGTGGCTTTGGCAGAGGCTCGTGTGCTGTGGTGGCTGTGGATCAGACAGAGAGAGTGTGGGGTGTGTGCGTGTGTGTGTCTGTGCAGTAGAGGGAGGTCAAGGTAGGCTTTCTTTTCTTGATGAAATATATGAGGTGCCATATGGTGGAGCAACCTGAGAATGCCAGGTATGCCCACATCAGAATCTAATGTGCTGTTGCCATGGAGACCAGAGCTCCCTCGGCATTGTAGGGCCTCTATTTCCCTTTTCAAGGAGCTTACTTTTCTAATAGGAGCAGGTGCTTTGACATACAAAAGAAGCAAGCCTTGAAGGCAAGACTTTAGCAATTTTTAATTTCTTTTGCTTTGACTCTTGCTGGAGAGTTTTCTACCTCTCTGCTCATGGCTCTTACCTGAGCTAAGGCCTTGGTAAACTGACAATAATAATAGTGGCATTTATTCTGATGGTACCTTGTGTTATGCACACCACATCCACTCTTTGGAGTGTTTTATCTACACTTTATGGATGAGAAAAGCAAGGCTTCAAGACAATAGGATATTTTCCCAAAGTCATAAATCTCATGAATAGCTGCCAAACTAGAACCCAGACCCATCTGACTTCAGCCTGTGCACTTAACTTCCCTCAAAGGGGTGATGAGGTCATTATATCTGGAGTATGTCTTGTCAAAGGATCATCAAAGATTTTTGTCTTATCTGGGCTTTTCTGAATAAACGCACAATGTAATCAGAGATGAGAATGGATCAAACCGAGAAGCAAAAGAAAGTTCCCGCTTTAAAATAGCCTTGCAGTGACTTCCTGACAGGCGGTGCCACGACCACATAGAGAGGGAATGGCCATGGTGCATGGAGCATCTGCACATGTCGCTCATTCTTTCATCCAACATGCATTGAGACCTACTGCTTGCCAAGCACGGCTCTAAGTCCTGTGGGCAAACAAAACAAACCAAACGGGCTAAGCTCCCGAACCTGTGGGGGCTCCCTGGACTCCCAAGTTTGTGTGTGTGTCAGGCACTCGGTCCCGTGAACTCAGAAAGGAATAAAACATGATCCTTACCAAGAGTTTGCAAGTAAGGCACCAAGACAGAAGCGCAAATAAACTAACTGTAAGGCAGAGATGAGTACTCAGCTCCAGGGAGGCACGGAGTGCGGTGGACAGTAGTAGATCACTGGGCAAGCATGAGGGTTCTGGGGGTTTCCACACTAGCTTCAGATGACTATAAGCCCTTCACGACATCCCAGATCCACTGACCTTCCTGGAGGTCCTCTGGGAGCCTCAGAACAAACTTCTGAGGAGCTGGAACCTGTAGGTGGCACATACCACCACAGGCCCGTGTCATGTAGTGACTGTTATACCAGGCCTCCCTACCTGGTCTGCCAGGCTCTTGGTAGGAAGCATAGGACTTTACATCTGTTCTGACCTCATTTCACTTCTTTAAATTTCATTGTGTTCATTCCAGCTCTTCCTTCCACCTACTGCACTCTTTTTAAATGTTGTTTCAACAGTCTTAAATACAACCTGACCTCCCCAGCTTTGGGTCATCTAGAAATTTGATATCTTTTTACCTAACATTAAAACACTTGAAGAACAGGGTCTAGTACAAGGCCCTATACCATGGCACTAAAGCCTTCATTCCAGTCCAGCATAGGTTCACTAATTAACATCCTCCAACGTAGTCAGCCAAGGATCCATGTAACAACTGCCCAGGTTACATCTTGCTACCTCATCCAACAGAGCATCATGGCAGATGCTGCCAGATGCCTTGGCAAAGATCCTTCTTCCATCCCCAGGACAGATGGACAGATAGATGTCTATGTGCATGCACACACACATACACACCCACCTCTGTCTTGGTAGAGGGTTGGGGTGACTGCACTTGTGTTGAAATTCAACATGTGAGATGAGAACATCAGCTGCCTGGCTCTAGCCATGTCAGTGAGTTCAAGCCCACTGTTTACACCTAGGGCTACACCTGGGGCTTGTTGCAATGGTGCCCAACTGTCAGTCAAACACAAATGAAATGTTACAACTGTCTCACTTTGCTTTATTAATCTTCTAGTAGAGGTACATGCTATCAGAGCAATTCATAAACAGAGGTCAGCCATGACTGTGCTGCCTGGTAATTAAATAGGAAAGATAAGACACCCATTGAAATAACTTTCTTAGACAGTAAAAAAAAAATCCCTGGTGGCTGAGAACTGAGTACAGAGATGCCTTAAAAAAAGGAAGAAGGGGTGAGGGGGAGGGAAATAGAGCTATTAATAAGATTGGGTTAAGTGGTGAGGTTTGCTGTCCTTCAAGCCAAATATTTCCAAGGGCTGCAGTTTCTAACCTTCGCCCATGGCTCAATTTATGAGCTAAGAATTTGGGCAGGGAGAACAAAGTCTAAGCATATTTATTCAGTTCTTCCAAGAGAATAGATACTAAAGAATTATAATTTCAAAAATCGACTGCTCCTGGTTCTAGGGAGCAT
The DNA here is from genome assembly GCF_014824575.4 of Sturnira hondurensis. Taxonomy (NCBI): domain Eukaryota; kingdom Metazoa; phylum Chordata; class Mammalia; order Chiroptera; family Phyllostomidae; genus Sturnira; species Sturnira hondurensis. The sequence continues at coordinate 22,148,478 of NW_028079044.1, forward strand.
TACCAAGTGAAGAGGTAGCGCCTCCCGCTCACACGGCAGGCAACAGGTGGAGGGCAGGCTTCCCCATGCAGCAAGCGTTCTTTCCAAGGAGGCAAGAAACTACAGGATTCCATTGGAACCACCTTGGGAAGCTCATTGACAGTTCAGACTCCTAGATCACTTCAAAACCTACCACATAATGGATTTCAAGTGAGGGATTTAGGCATGTGTATCTTTAAAAGCTCCCTAAGTGTTCTGCTAATCACCCTAGTTGATTATCTAGAAACTTTATGTGTATCTTGTACCTTAGGGTAATTAAAATTGCAGGTAATGAGGGAGGAAAGATTGGGGGAAGTGAGCTGAAGTAGAATCTGCAAACATGCTACTGTGTCTGTATGTGCAATCAAGTTTAATCCAACTGCTCTCCTAACACTTATCACATAGGGAGCAGGTACTTTGAGTTGGTGGATGGGGGATTACTTAGATGTAGTATAGAGAAGGTTTAGTGGTACATTAAAACATGATGCTTTAGAAAACCTACAGGTACTGGGCACTTGATGTGCAGGAAGATGTTCTAGGAGGTGAGAGAAATGAAAAAATAGAAAGAGGACTTTTCAAAATTAAGTCAGACTGATCTTGCCTCCAGTCCCCAGATGCAAAGAATTCTCAGTGAACTCCTTTCAGGTGTGTCGTTTCCGCCTCCCCTCCCCTCCCCTTTCACTGCCACAGGCTAATGGTGGGAACCGTCGGGGAAGGCGTGCTCTTTTTCCCTCCGGAGCCACCCACACGTGCCTCCTAAGCTCAACCACACTGACAGCTCTACGAGAAATCCCCTACGTGTGACCAGTGTTGTCTAAAACACTGACAAACAAATATTTAAGTCGTTGTGGTCACAGATGTAAGAGACTGTCACATGGGAAGTATGACTGCTAACCGAGAATTGTGTGCCTATCCACCACGGGTGTTTGCCTGTGAGCTCCCCTGGGAGGAGAGGGACTGATCACTCTGTGTGTTCGGGTCGTCCAGGGCACAGTGGTTATCCCGCCGCTGTCCTTTGGAGTCTTATCTGTAAGCCTCTCACGCAGTAAGCTAACCATGTCCTCCCTCAAGTATTGGCAGCTCCAGTTGTGCCTCTTCCTGTTGTCTCCCAACCATAGTCCTCCACATGGGATCTCTTCTAGTAACTTCCATCTATTGTATCACTTTTCTACTGGTCACTGACCTTGGCATTTGAAATCTCTGAAAACCAGAAGTGAGGTGCTGCTGGTAAGGTCAGAGGCTGAATAAAGGTTGCCCACATTTCCCATGGAAGTGCTGTGTTTGGTTATTTTTTATCAGCTGAACACTGTGAGGACATCAGGAGCCCATGAACTGCCCACTGAACAGCTCTCACCCAGTTTCAAGTCTCTAGTATTGAGCTGTCCACCTCCTGTCTCCATACAGGTGTTTTTCAAAGCAGATCAGCACGAGGCATAGACTGTTTATACAATACAGACGCACGGTTGCCTTGGCTGGCACTGTGACTCACTCTAGCTCTAACAACTCTGTGTTCTATTCATGTTGCATGATGAACTTAAATCTGTTGCCTCTAATACAAATGTGGCTGGAACAAAACTGATAGAAAACTAAGCCAGTTCTGCTCCTAAGTTTGACCATTCAGTTCTGCTTTATTTCTGTCTCCCCAAAGGAGTACAACTTAACAAGCAAGTATTTTCTTTTATGAAGAGCAAAGTAGCAATTCTGCTTTGAAGAGAGTACTGGAGTCCTGCTCTGTGATCTTGAGCAAATCCCCTCGCTAGGTCTCTAAACGTCTACCTGACTCTAGAGTTCCCTAGCTTTCCAATTCTGTAGGAAATGTCGATCCTATCCCTGGAGCCGGGTCATCACCTTGAAATTTCAGTTCTTTACTCGGAGAGGTCATCCCCCTGGGCCAGGCTCTGTACACACACACACACACACACACACACACACACACACACACACACGGTTGTTCATCTAAATGAAAGCACAGTATTTAAAAAATTTTCACAGAACACATGAATTCTGTAGCTCAAGATGAGAAACTGGATTACATGGTCTAAGGCCCCTTTTAGCTGTGAAATAGATCTGTCTTAAAACATGGCCTAATCTGGGCACAAAGCTCCTTGCCATTTCACAAGTGGTACCATATGCATTAGGTGGCACATATCAACTTCATGCAGCAAATCAGGGCAGAAAACAGGCGAATTTTCCAAGGGGACTGACAGGATAATTTAGGTAGGATAAACATGGTTATAAGGCAAACCTGTCCCTGCTTATCAGTCTTTGTTCAGAGTAATGTATTGTTATATGTGTCAATTTAAGAGAAAAAAAATCAGAGATTAGATTTACAATCTGTGAACACAGTCAAATTAAAGAGCTCACATCTGTTTTTCCATTCTTCTGTAGCCTGAGGGAAATAGCTAAAAAAATTACTATTAAGTGTAAGGCAAAAATAGGTTTATGAATTTCAATCTGAAATGTATAAACTTCATATTCAACTGCAAACAGGGAGGCACCTTTGATTTATGAAGCAGACTTGTTCCTATGCAAATTCCATCCTCTAGACAACTCCAGGATGGGCCACCAGACTGCAGGGGGTTTCACACACCGAGGAGACACTACAACAGCAGAGATGTGCCACCAGTGCGGCACATGGAGACGACACCGCTGGGGGAGCAGGGGCCCTGAGTCTGGGCAGCCACATCCCTCCTGAGAAAGCCAGCAAAGCAGTTTATCCACAGCTCGATAACCAGTCATCACAATGAGGTAGCTTGAAGCTACAAAAAGGAAAGGAAATGAGATTTTGTGTTTATTTCGACCACGGCCACAGACCAGACATCTAATTTTGCTCTGGGCTTTCTACTTGGGAGCTGATTTCAAGCCAAGCTTGGCCTCACCCTGCAGAGGATGTGTGTCCTCAAGTTCGTGTTCTTCAGAACAGCTCCACGTACAGGGTCACAAAGAAAGGAGAACTTGTATCATTGCAGTCTCACTGCCCACTGGGCACTGAGCACCTGCAGTTTACAAAGACCTGCAGAGGAGGCCGGGGAAGTGCTCTCCGCCCCCACTGGACTCACTGCCTGGTGAAGGAACAGCTGTGAAAGAACTCGCACCAATAAAAGGCAACCACAACGGACACAAGTCACCAGGACGGCAGCCACTGTTTATCTGAACTAGTTAGGATTCCCTCCTGCCACCTGGTAGGTTCCTATTCGTGCTTCAGAATACGGCTGACATCACCTCCTCTGGGGAGCCCTCTTTGCCCTTCCTTCCTCCACACCACTGCTCAGCCACACACCCACTGTCACCATACAGGGTGGGGCAAAAGTAGGTTTACAGTTTTTAGTATGGGAAATAATATAATAATTAATAATAATACAAGAAGAAACTGTATTTCCCATACTCATAACTTAAACCTGCTTTTGCTCCACCCACAGTAATATTGGGTGGCTTATTAGGAGAGATCAGGGGTCCCTCTACCAGGATGAGGTCCTCCAGGCAGGGGACAGGCCTGGAATCTGCTGAGTTTTATGGCTGCCTCTATAAAGGTCTAAACAACAGACCTACATAAATGAGTATTTGTATAAGATTCACGTTAGAATACTCGGGAAAACAAGTCCTGGCTAGTCCTTCCAGATCCCCTACTGGCACAGTCTGCCATGGATTACACAGAAAACTTCCTCACACAGAAAACCTGGGAACCGCTCCATTACAGAACCTGAGACCCTGATATCATACCATGCTTGCTCTTTCTTGTGAAAAGCAAATGTGACTAACAAATGTATACCTAGTCTGTGCTTCTTAAGGTATATAAAGCTGTGTGATCCTCTCTAGAAGATGTGCAAATATCTGCAATAAGGAAAGACAGCATGCGGTTTGTAAGTTCCCTATTTAAAGCATCTCTTTGATGACAAATTATGCTTGCTTTTTTGTTTCTATTGTAAAGGGGCAGAAGTTTGATCCTTAGTGTGCTAAATGAGGCAAGAGAGTTCTAATTGGGTGCTACCACCAAGTTCCATATTGTGGTTCAGGGAAAGTACTAGAAGTGAGAGCAGAACCCCACCTTCCTCCTGCCTCTCCTCCCTTGCTGCAGCCACTGCGCACAGCTCTCTCCAACACTCAGCAGGGCACTTCTGGGTGCATGTGTCTGCCAGGACCAGTACGGAAGCCATGCCCATTCTGGGTTTCAGAGCCTTCTGGGTGCTCAAAGAGCCTCACCTTTGGCAAAAGGCTGAAGGCTTCTTGGGTACTGCCTAGACATAGCTCAAACTGAATGGACACTTTGGTCTATTTTTTTAATTGTTCAATTACAGTTGTCCCCTTTTCCCCATTACTCTCCCCTGCCATGCCCAACCCACTCTCCCACATTTAACCCTCCCCCCTCCACTGTCCTTGTCCGTGGGTCCTTTATACATTTTCCTTGACTTGACCCTTCCCCTTCTTTCCCCCATTATCCCTCTTCCCCCACCCCCCTCTGGTCACTGTCAGTTTATTTCAATGTCTCTGGTTATGCTCGCCTCATTTATTGGTTTTGTTGATTAGATTACACTTATAAGTGTGATCATATGGTATTTGTCTTTCACCGCCTGGCTTATTTCACTTAGCATAATGCTCTCCTGTTCCAACCATGCTGTCATGAAGGCTAAGAGCTCCTTTCTTTCTGCTGCATAGTATTCCATTGTGTAAATGTACCAGTTTTTTGATCCACTCATTTACTGATGGGCACTTAGGCTGTTTCCAGTTTGGCCATTGTAAATAACACTATGAACATTGGGGTGCATAAGTTCTTTTGAATTGGTGTTTTAGGATTCTTAAGGTACAATCCCAGTAGTGGAATTGCCAGGTTGAAAGCCAGTTCCATTTTTAGTTTTTTGATGAAATTCCATACTGTTTTCCACAGTGGCTGTACCAGTCTGCAATCCCACCAACAGTGCACTAGGGTTCCCTTTTCTCCACAACCTCTCCAACACTTGTTGTTTGTTGATTTATTAATGATGGCCATTCTGACTGGTGTGAAGTGGTATCTCAATGCGGTTTTAATTTGCATCTCTCTGACAGCTAGTGATGCTGAGCATCCTTTCATGTTTCTGGGCCCTCTGTACATACTCCTTGGAGAAGTGTCTGTTCGGGTCCTTTGCCCGTTTTGTAATTGGGTTAGGCAACCCTCTTCCTAGAGTGGAGTTGTGTGAGTTCTTTATATATTTTGTAGATCAAACCCTTGTCTGAGGTATCATTGGCAAATATATTTTCCCACACAGTTGGTTCCCATTTCATTTCGCTGATGTTTTCTTTAGCCATGCAGAAACTTTTAATTTTTATGAATTCCCATTTATTTATTCTTTTCTTTATGTCCCGTGCTCTAGGGGACATATTGGTGAAAATATCGCTGTATGGAATATCTCAGATTTTCCTGCCCATGTTCTCCACTAGGACTTTTATGGTGCTGTGGCTTAAATATAAGTCTTTTATCCACCTTGAGTTTATTTTGTTGTATGGTGTAAGTTGGTGGTTGGGCTTCACTTTTTTTGCATGTAGCTGTCCAGATCTCCCAACACCATTTGTTGAGGAGGTGATTTTTACTCCATTTTATGGTTCTGCCCCCCTTGTCGAATATTAATTGACCACAGAGACATGAGCATTCTGGTGTCCTGTGATTTGTTACATTGCAATAAAAGAGCAGTGGTCCCTAATTTTGGCAGATCCAAAGCCTCTCGAGTCAAAACTAGCTCACTGCAAATGAAACTGCCCCTATTCTGGATGCCTGGCAGGGGTTTGGAATATTACCCACCATTGCACCTACGAATTTCAGAGGGACTGACAACGAGCTGTGAGAGGCACCCAGAAGTGCTTTATTTGCAGAAGGGAAGGAAAAAACCCACACAAGATTAGAATAGCTAACCTGTGATAAACTAATAAACTGGCTCTCCAATGGGGCTGTGTGAAGAAGGAAGTCTTGATGTGTAGAGTGTGCTGATTCCAGGGTGCACATACTCTCTCTCACTATGGCCAATTCCAAGCTATCGGTGGTTCAAAGACTGACATCATTCCTGAGTATTCAAGACCTGGCCGTAGGAAAGCCCACTAGATGCCAGCTCTAGCACACCACTGCAGGTCCCACTTACTGAGGCTTTATTATGGAGCTGAAAATGGTGTGCACTATCAACTCAATATCTCATTTCATCTTCCCAACAGTTCTATAAGAAAGGTACTATTATCCTCACCACTTAAGGTGAGAGAGCAGGCAGAGAGAGGGTAAGTCACTTGCCAAAAGTCACCCAGCTTGGAAGTGGTGGAGCTGGAGTAAAATCCAGATTTCTGACTATGCAGCTGAAGTTCTCACAAAACTATAACGCCTCTTATATGACCCAACCAACAGACCCCTTGTTTAAATAGTTAACAGATTTCAAGCCAAAGAGCAGGAATGATGCTTTGACCAGAGTACACACAGTATAAATACGGCCAAACATCGGGGTTTGTATTCATCCTCTCCAGTCAGTCACATAATATATCCCCCTTTCCAGACTGACTCTCACACCTGTTAATAACTGAGAGTTTCTGTTCCACTCTTAGTCCTCCCTTCAGTAATTCCACTCATCTAACCAAAAGCCTCTCTCCTCCTGCTGTAGGAACAAGGAGTCATCAGCAAGCACCAGTACTAGTTCACATGCCCAATGGCTGCCTGAATGTCCCACCCCATGACAGAAGTGTATGACCTAGTGCCTCCCCAGGCAATGTCCTGAACAGAAGCTGAAGAGACTGTTACAGACACTGGCATAGGGATCACTGACACTGAAGAGGAAGAAATGGACAGCAACACATTTTTATCATATCTACAAGTCAGAACCTTAGACTGAGGAGAAATGAAAACTCACACAAGAGGAATTCAGCTAGTCCTGTGTTATTCAAGACTAGGCCACCCGCACTCAGCAGAACCAGAAAACAGTCTGGGGAGGACTGAGATCGGAGCCCAGGGGCATGAGGCTTAGGGATGCAGGGTATGGGCCAGGGCTCAGTCTCTGACTTGAGGATTTGTTTCTGTTTTTCCTCATTTTGTTGTCACTGAGTCTCTTACTAAAAACTCTAATATGTGCAACTTAAACTTGAAACCATTTTTCTGTGTTTAAAATCTTCCAAATGAAGAGGTTCAGTGAGTTTTGAAACTATTCGTATAAAATGCACCTTCCAATTAACCTGCTAAAACTGTCATCAAGGAAGATGTAAATTTAAACCCAAAGTTAAATGAAAACTTCTACAGAACTAGTGGGAATAATTAAAAAGTATTTATAATTGTAGCCAATAATTTATTTCTCCCACCTGGATCCACATACCTTTATGAAGTAACTTTTTGACCTACAACAGTCATTAAAACTAAGTACTAAAATAAACTAAAGCACTATACCTAGTTAGCCCAAGGTTTTATCAAATCTCAATTATTCATAATTTTTCAAGGGCATTTGTACCAATAAAATTATTTCTGTGTTTTCATATCAGTAGTCTTTAGAATTTCTAAATATGTGAATATTTTCATAAGTTACCTACAAGCACTACTGGAAATTATAAACAGTCTGTAACTATCAATAGGGTAGCACTGTGAAAGTCACAGCATCATACTGCGGGAAAGGCGTCACCAGAGAAGTTTGCAGAACACTGTCAGGGCTGCAGTGATGGCGCTCAGCACAGTCCCGTCCTTTGCAAAAAGTGACATGAGGTCACGAGCCAAGATGGACTTTTAGGCCTAGGGGTTTGGGGAGACAAATATGAGTGCAGACATTGACTTGATTTCTATAAATACTGATTTATAAAAAACCTTAATAATTTTGTGAGTATATTTTTCCCTTGCAAAATAAAACATTTTAGGAAAAATATAAAGTAAAAGGTAAAAGTTGCCCTCATGAAAGAGATTTTTCTATTAAATTTGTGTAAAGGGAAATTTAGCTATTAATTTTTAAAAGGAATTCATCTATGCAAAAGCTCTTCTTAATATACTGAGTCCATTTATGGAACTGACAAATACATAAAAAATTGGTATATCCTGAAAAGTACAGAAAAGATGTTTTCATTGCTTAATAATCCCACATTAAAAATTTCAAGGAAAAAAGGATAGTTTCATCAAGAATAAGAACTGAAGAGGTTATTTCTTATGATCATCAAATATGTATTTCACACAACTATGTAATGACAATCCGAGAAAAACATTCATGTCCTTTTAATGTGAATATTTCTGAATGCAGTTTCTAGCCGCCTTGAGTAAACTCCATTCTTTTGTTGCTGTGCTTCTGCTGATCTTTCCCCGAGTCTTTGTGGTGGGTAACATCCTGTCCAATTAGTTGTCAGCATATTTCCTTTTACCTTCACTGCAATGACCTTACCTTTTCTAAAATTTCATATAATCAATCTGTTCAATTAAACTCTTCAAAAAACTGTCCTCAAAATCTACTGCTAAGCAACAGAAACCTGTTGAATTAATCTTAAGTGAAAAACATTTCCGAAGAGAGATGAGAACACTAATAGTCACTTCACAATAAATTATTAATTTAATACAAAATATAGTAATATCTTGTTAGAATTTATAAGTAGAGATAAAAAATCACCTATAAGAATTTAAACATTTTATGGGTGTATACTTCTACATCTGAATGTATACCAAAATTTGTAAACACATTCAGCATATATGACAGATCTCCAAAAAGTAGTTAATTTACTTTGATGTGTTTGATCAACCCACATTCATCACCTGTTCCACAAATTTGGGAAGACAGTACAGCACATCAGTGCACTGCTTTCATGAGAGCACACTTATTACAAGCTCTTTGCACTTAAGAAAAAAAAATGAAGCTAGTTCAGATAGTAAAATGCAGCAAAACATATTCTAGTATATTCAAAGCCAGCTCAGAATTTGAAATATAGGCTCTGAATTACAAAGTGAACTAAAACATTTCATCTACATTTATCTTTAGGGATAAAGGTTTTGACTGGAAAAAAAGGCTTTAAAGGCTGACAGGCTTCATGAGAAGGGTTCCTTAGGCTTCCTAAAAACCAGATTGTTCTTAAAAAGTAAATTCGATAAGTGCAAATGAGTCAGAAACATATGAATTAAATTTTCCTTAAAATACACAAAGGTTTAAAAATTAGAGAAAAAGTGCTTGGTAAAGTGTGTTTAGAAAATATTACAAAATATATTTCCAAATGTTTAAAAAATAGCTTGAGATATCTTGCAAACTGCAAAGGAAGCTTGATTAACCCTTCTCCAATTTCATAATCATCACTAACACTAGAGGACTTATGTTATGGAACATGGTAGTCATCCCATGATTAGTTATTTTGTTTAAAGAAGCTATTTAAGATGTGCTAACTGAAAGCATCATGACATCAAAAGCTATACTCAGCTCTGGGGTAGTGCTTCTGCTACGAACACTGAACCCAGAGACAAGCATCCTGGGGCTGCTCTCCTGGTAACAGATGGCGACAACACACAGCTCGGGACTTGTCACCAGTGGGCAGGGCCTGTGGGAATCTTATTAATAAAGGTAACTATTAGAGCTCTCTGTCACGTAAGTTGGTAATCTACACATAATTAATGGAAACTCTTAGAATGATTGACTCATTTCATAAAGCCTGTGGCGGGTGCTCTGCCCGCAGGGCCCCCGCCCCGTCTGCCACAAATGAGAATAAGTCTAACAAGACATGATCTGCTTGGGGAGGAGTGGTGGCCGATCTCTCAAAGGAGACGGGCCAGGAGCCTATTTCTCGAGGGGTTTTATTGGCTTTAATTTGCACAGGAATACACAGCATACACATAAATATCATCAGTCATTGTCAGACAGTAATGATTACACAATAGATAACATTCAAAGAACTATGAGGGCTTATTCTGAGTCAGGGTCAAATAATTAAAGGGCCATATAACCTTGGGGAACAAACTTATTTCATGCTTGGACCCATATCATTTAAATTGAGGGTATTAGCAAAGCCAGTTTTAAAGGGTCTTATGCATTCTTTCTTAGGCCTGATCATCTTAGGGAACCTGCCCTTTCCAGTACAGGGCTGCACCCACCTCTGGCATTGTTTCAGGCTTAAGTTGGACAGGGGAAGTAAGGCAGCCAAGAGATTAGGAGACTTCTCACAGACAGAATGAGGACTCAGGCTATGTTAAAGCTGAGGGGCTAGGGTCCATCACCCCCTTTTTCTATAGCCCCCCCAAGTCCTTCCCTCAGGGTCCCTCCATGACTGTGCCTGTCTTAGGTTGTCCCTCCCTTGAGGAATCTTACTAGTCACTGGCTAACTAGTCATCCGCCCAGGACCAAGCAGGTTGAGGTAAAAGGGGGCAGTGGTGGTGCTCCTGCCACGGAGATAAGCTTTGTTTCCTCAGTGGCTTATGGTCCCAAGGTCTCTCTACTCAGCCTTAGGCATGGGGGAGTTACAGCTTCTGAAACTAGGCAGGGTGGTTCCCAACAAGCCTGCCCTGAACACAAGTAGGTGTGTATTTACCCTTGGACACAGTAAATGACAGCGATATCCCCAACTTCATTTTAACCCCACAACACAAGAGACATTATTTTTCCCTACCATTATATGCATCAATATTGTAACTGGATATATAATCATCTGCTAAAAGTCTTCTAGTAAAAAAGCACTTCAGCCAAGAGAAGGTAAAAAGTGATTAATAGCCTCAGAAAAATGAGTGAAGGTAACATTCATTTCAAGAACTGAGTGCCTTCACATTTTACATTGTTGAAAATAATCTTGGAATATGCAAGGAACCAGCTCTGGAATGAAAGCGACCTAGATTCCATTCCCTCTTCCACAACTTTAGAACCAAATGACCAGAGCAAGCCACTTGATAAGCCTCAATTTCCTCCTCTACAAAAAGATAACAATAGCAAATACATCTTAGAGCTAACATATGGATCTAATAAAACAAACAGCAAACATTATAAATGTTAGTTCCAATCATATGATGTCAATTTATCTTGTATTTCTTAACTACCATCAACTTGGGTAAATAGTCTGTATCATGCATGTTTTAGAAGCTTAAAATTCCTTAATACTCATTTTGCTGCCTGGCTCACTTTCCCCTTACACCACAGCATTCTCCAAGATCAGAGATAGATATGTCGTTTCCCACTTCAGAAAGTGACCTTGACCACATATCTTAATATCTGCCTGGGTTCAGCTCCTTCACCCATATGATAAGGAGAGTAGACCAAGTCATTTGCTCCTAAGTTCAGGTCTCAATGCTCCAAACCTCTCAAAACCTATGTGAAAGGTCCTGAGAACTTTCTGATAAAAAATTAAAATTAGGTAAGAGGTGGATAGGAAGCAGGCACTGAGCACATGCTCCTCTCCCTCAGTGCCCTTTCCCACCTGTTCTGGTGGTGTAGGTGTGATGGCTGTGAACGAGGAGCTGGACGATCTTAGGTAAATCCCTGACTTCGTCTGGGCCAGGTGCAGCTGACTGTGACAGTGAAGGGGAGAAAAGCCACTGGCACGGGCCACCAGCATCTGAGCCGGCCCTCGGTGAAGCAGCCAGATGAGACATGAGTCCACCCTGCCTTTCAGCCTGTCCATTGGAAAGGCAGCAGCTGATGCTGGCCATGCACAGCTCTCATCTCACAGTTTCCGAGTATTTTTTTCAATGCCTGGATTCTCTGAGCAAACACCCATATGAGCCATTGACCATATCACCTTACTAGGAAGCACTGGCCATGTGCACTTAAGAGAGTAGAAAAGACTAAAGGGAGAGTGAGAAGGCTCTAGCTGTAAATGTTTTCTACTTTTGTCCTTAGTTCTTTTTTATACCTTTAAGAGATCAAATCTTCACTAATGGTCACAGAAAGAAAAAAAGGTAGTGTCCTAAATTGTTGCTAGGTGCCTTCCAGCTATAAATATTACACAACTGCATGACAACATAATTTTGCACAGATATCTACTTTACATTTGGTCTACCTCTTCTTTGGAACACTTCTAGAAGCCAAAAATAAAACCAGAAAGGTCACAGCCAAGAGAAAGAACACAAAGCACTAAAGCTCAAACAAGAACCCTCCCTACCACACCTCATCCTCAAACAACTGTCCTCCTAACCCACCCGAGATTCTAACAACTGTTTCACTGGGTTCACTGAAGACTGAGAGTAGGAAACTAAAAGAGAAATAAAGGTTGACAGAGTGATAACAGAAGAGTAAAAATACTATAAAGGCAAACACCAAAACTCAAAGACCATTTAGTGACAGGCAGAAAAGCCTTGCTACCCTCTACTAGCTGCCCACAGGAGTGTGTTGGGGGAGTAACTCTGAATCAGAAAGAAAAGGTTAAGTTCAAGTTGTCTATTTTACAAACTCAGAGAAAAAGTGTGATGTGTTTTGGCAGGGTTTCAATAAAAAGCAATTAAAAGTAGATAAACATATGAAAAGATGTTCAACATCAGGTCATTAGAGAACTGGAAATTAAAACAGCAATGAGATACCACTGCACACCTATCAGACTGGGAAACCTGAACACGAAGACCAAATGCTGGTGAGGATGTGGAGCGGCAGGAACTTTCACTCGTAGCTGCCGGGAAGGCAAATGGTGTGGCCACTTTGGAAGAGAGTTCAGAATTTTCTTAAAAATTTTATATACTCTTACCATACATTCCAGCAACTGTACTCCTAGGTACTTACTGAAATTAGCAGGTCCACACTAAAGCCTGCACATGAGTGTTTGTAGCAGTTTTATTGCTAATTGCTAAACCTTGAAGCAACCAAGATGTCCTTCAGTAGGTGAGCAAATGAACAAACTGGCATTCCCCCATGGTGTCCTGTTTTCCATGGTAAAAAGGATCAGACTGTCAAGCCACAAACAGACATGAAAGAATGTAAAATGCATATTGCTAAGTGAAATAAGTCTGTCTAAAAGGCTATTTACCATGATTTCAACTATATGACATTCTGGAAGAGACCAACTATAGAGCCAGTAAAGATCAGTGGCTGCCAGAGGTTGAGGAAGAGGGAAAAACGAACAGGTGAGCGCAGAGGGCAGAGAAGCAGTTCTGTGTGATCCTCGAATGGTGAATACATGACATTATGCTTTCATTAAAGCACAATGAACTGTACAACACAGAATGAGCCTTGATGTAAACTACGAGCTTTGGTAACACATGGGAGAACACTCCAGAACAGAATTTATTTATAAAAAATTGTGTATGTATTCTTACATGTTTAAACTCCAGTCACCTTCAAAGTACTCCTCATTTAATGCAACACACCTGTCAAGACTTTTTTCCACTGCTCAAAACAGTCTTGGAACTCTTTGATTTTGATGCCTTCTAGTGCTTCTACCGTTTTTTGTTTCACCTCTTCCACATCAGCAAAATGTTTCCCTTTGAGGACTTTTTACATCCAGGAAAACCAAAAAAAGTTGCCTGGGGTGAGATTGGGTGAACGGGGAAGGTGGAACATGGTGGGCACGCTGTTTTTGGCCAAAAACTGCTGAACACTCAGCACAGTGTGGTCAGATGCACTTGTAAATGATCCGTCACGAAATGGGCAAATGCACTGAGTCTTCAAAAAAAATTCACTGAAGCTGAACACAGCCTCTCACAACAACGCCAGCTGCTACACTGATACAGATGTGTTCCTAGAACATTCATCTAGTGGGGGAAGCCCGTGCTACAAGGGACCCGTCTCCAGAAGATAATTCCAGTTTTTGGGGGCCCTCCTCATAAGATGCATCCATATGGATTCCATTATAACAAGTGCACCCCACCAAAGCAAGATGTTAATAAAAGGGGAAATTGGGGTGGGGGGAGAAAGTATATAAGAACTCACCTTGCTGTTTAATTTTTCTGTAAGTCTAAAACTGCTAAAAAAAGATTAAATAAAGTCTGTGAATTTAACAATTTTGGGGACTCATAAAATCAGACAAATCAGAGTCCTCTGGAAAACTCACCACACGGAATATTCATTTGCAATGGTGCTACACAAACAATACAAGTGTGTGTACTAAACCAGTTGTCACAGTTTTAAAGCCACTCGTCTTACCTGCATTGACCTTGAAATTATTTGTACAATACATGGCAAACACAAAACGCCAGATTATAATGTGGTTCTTTAAGAACTAAAATCCTGGGAAAGCCATTGCTTACTAGTAAGGGACCTGCTACCCCCACTGGGTGTCGGTTAGTGGGCCAGTGCTGCACATCGAATCTGAACCACAAGGAAAACTCTGACGAGCAACACTCTAAATATTTATTACCAAATTACAACCTATGCACAGACACAAGTAAGCTCATGACACAGCAAAGTTGGCAGCACAAAATGTAAGGAAAATCACATTTAATAAATACAGTTTAGAAATATCTTCTTCTTTAAATTAGGTTCAAAATACTGGGAGACAAACACTGAAACTAAAATCTCAACACACACACCATCTTAACATAAGTGATCTTGCTCGACACTGTCCACACCATAAGAACTGGAGGTGACTCTGCTTTGTCCACAATCCGAACAATGTGTGTCCACCCTGTGTGTTTTCATGAAGTATTTAGGTTCTTAAGACAATGGAAACAAGTTAGGTTCCCAGACTTTTCATGCTGTCAGGTTAGCTTGTATTTATGAAGCTGTGAGAAACTAGGAGGACGTGTATATAACAAAGCTGGTCATAACAAAGACAGAAGGGATAATTCGGACATTTCACAGAAAACTAATTTGAATCTGTGGCTTTGACAGAGAAAGAAAGACAAATATTTTAAATAAAGATTTCAGGGTTAAAGTAAAAAGTCAATGGGAAGAGGGCAAGAAGAGAAAGAAGGGAACACTCAAACACACAAATCTGCGTGGATGATGAGCTGAATTTAAATACAGTTTCTATTCCTCCCCGCCTAAAACTAAGCCTGGTTAACTGAGGTAGAGTCTGGAAATAACATGTGCAAAGGCTCAGGTTTTCCAAAGGGCAATATTTAGTCATTTCAAAGGTTGTAAGACAAAAGTGCATTTTATAGTTTTGAACATAAAATCAAATGAGAGCCCTTTTACTGGAGGAAAACCTCTATGCTAATTTCCTATTTCTTGTGCCAGATTTCCACATGTGCAAACACCTACACCCTGCTGGTGACAAAGCAAAGTTGTGTCCAGACTATTTATATACATATATAAAATAAGGTCAATTAAGAAATTAAAAGAGTAAAATTAATAGAATAACTACCATAATTTCTTTTCTGTTTTATTAATGAGTCACCTGGAAATTTAGAAATGTTTAAGCTAGAGTGGTCCAGAACCTAATATAAAATTTTTTAAAATATTGTTAATTTGTGAATTAAAAACATATCTATCATCTTAGGGATTTTACTTTTAAAATACTCATATAGTTTCCATATTAACAAACAATATTAAAGCAAATATCCCCCAAATTAAATAAGTATGCAAAAACTAAAAGTATAAATAAGTAAATGTAGTCACTACAACAGAGTTTTAGCTTTTCCTGAAAAAATAATTAATGAAGATGAGAATAAAACATTTGGAGTTCATTTTTACCCCCTAATGTTCCCTCCAACTGTAATTCCTACTTCTTTTCTGTTGTGACAGATTCTGAGATTCACATAAATATAATATGCATCACAAATTAAGTGATATATATAAAAATAATCATACAATCATAAAGTTAAGGAACAAAAGATACAAAAATATTAAAATAATTACTATTGTTTCCTCAAATAAGTTAAAATGGCCATTTCTTGGAAAAGGCCAGCAAGTATCCTAAATGTTTTATGCCAGGGGTCCCCAATCCCGAGGCTGTGGATCAGTACCGGTCCGAGCTGTTGGAACCAGGCTCACAGCAGCAGGTGAGCCTGCACGTAGTGATCTTGAATCATCCCGAAACCACTCCCCATGCCTCAGTCTGTGGAAAAATTACCTTCCACAAAACCATTCCTGGTGCAAAAAAGGTTGGGGACCACTGCTTTATGCCTATCATACAGGATGCATCCTAAGGTATTTATCATCAATAAGACTGAAGGAAGAGTGGGAATCTTCTATTACACAAAAAAAGACCCAGTAATCAAGGCAATACTGAAGGAGCCAGAGCCCACATAACATGAAAGACCTGCCTAAATCCTTGATTAGTTGGGCTCTCAAGTTGGGCTCAGGGAGCGTGAAACAACCATGTCAACTGGTTCATCTTATGACTCACACTGTGACTTCGACAGTGTGCACAGAAACTTCCTAGGAAGGAATTCAAACAAACTCAAGCTGCTCCAAACCTAGAGGCTACCAATAATTTCAAATATCATACAGTCAGGCTACATAGAGCAAAGTGGAAGAGTAACAATTACATTGTATGTTTGGGCTGTACACACACACTTTTCCTGAGGTATCTGTTTGTTTGTTCACAGTAGATTTAGATTCATCAGACACTTACTTGCTCACTTTTTGCATAGTGATTTTAGCCTATTTTTTGATAGTCAAATATCATATTCTAAAAACTACAGTCTCAAGAGCTCAGATGAAGCCCCTAATTATGTAGCTAGATCACATGTGAGTCCTCTTCCAAGCTGTCCTGGTATTTCTAGAGACCAAGGTCCAAGCTCAAGAGGGTCTGGTCACTCTGCAATGCCTGCGCTGCTACTGACCGGAAGACAAAGTCTGTGATGCCCTTGTCTACGGTCCATCTGCATTACTAAAAGTTTTCAGTCTACATTAAAGAGCCACTTGTCCGTTACATTTCATCAATATTAATTCCTTTAAACAATGAAGAACTTATAAGAACAAAATGTTTACATACAACATGTAACACATTTACATGTCTACCATAATTACATGTGTACATGTTTACAATAAACATGTAGCTTAGAAATGACAAAACTGATTAATGAAACTAGCCAGATCTGTAAGTTATATTTTTCAGATAAATAAATATCAGTTCTAACTTTAAAACAGATTTAAAGAGCAAAACAGAAAAAACCTTTTACTTATTTTCTTTCCAAAGCACACTCAGGTTACTGTGCCTCTCCATTTATAGCCCAAACTCATTTCATTAGCTGCACTCAAGGCCACACTATGTAGTTATGAAACGAGCCCAGTCAGACCTGTGCTGCATGGTCCAACTCCGTAAGCATAAAGCCCCCATCAGGCTCTTCCCTGCCCCACCTCCCACCGGGCTGTTGTACACAGGAAGTACCCAAAGCAGGTTTGCTGAATGCAGGAACCCCCTGATCAGGTGTGTGCAAGACAGAACTGCACAAACCTAGTCCTCACACCTCAGTGTTGTAAAATCCAAAATACTCATGCTTTCAGATGAATCACAGGGACCAAACCTTTCTAATTTGATAATGCAGCATAGAAAAAAATAAAATGCAACGACACTCTCATTCTGGGTAAAGCAATGTGCTGCCTGGCAGTAATGATGCTGTGCACACAATGCACCGCCAAGACAAAACAGAACACCTGAGAGGTCCCGCAGGGTGGTTTAAGGGGTTGAAGATGCATGGTACATTCAGCATCCACTGACAGAGCAAAACAAGAAACAAAGGAAACAAAAAAGCATGCTTGACTCACTTAACTTGCTTAAAATAAGCTTCCAGGAAGCTTAAGTTTCTAAATACTGCTTAACTAATAATTTTTAAAAATCACAATTACTACATCACTATCCATGAAGAATTTTTTCAAAAATGAAATACATGCCAAGAGAAGTAACATAAAACTTGGAAAAATGGTCTAATTAACTAAAGAATACAAACAAGTTTCAATGACTGCTCCTAGTACTTTAGAAAAAAAAAATGTTACTGGATGGCAACAGTTTGTAAGATTATCTTAGTGGGATTATTTCTTTAATTAAAAAATGAAAGAAACAGCCTGGGCCAGGAGACTTGGTTGGTTGGAGCACCGTCCTGTGCACCAGACGGTTTCGGATTCAATCTAGTCAGGGCACATTCCCAGGCTCTGAGTGTGATCCCAGTTGGGGAGTATACAGGAAGCAACCAAGTGATGTCTCTCTCTCTCTTTCCTCTTCCCCCCTCTCTCATCCTGTTCTCCCTAAAATCAATAAACATATGCTCCGATGAGAATTTTAAAAAATGAAAGAAATATGTCCGAAATGAAAGAACAGACCAAAAATCCAGAAAAAGAACAAAATGGAGACAAGTAATCTACTAGCTGCAGAGTTCAAAACACTGCTTGTAAGGATGCTCAATGAACTTGGGGAAAGAGTAGATGAACTTAGTGACTTCAACTGCATAAAAACGGATATGAAAACCATAAAAAAGGATGAGTCAGAAATGAAGGATGCACTAACTGAAGTGAAGAATAATTTACAGGGAATCAACAGTGGAGTAGATAAAGATGAATATCAAATCAGTATTATGGAATATGAGGAAGCAAAAAACACCAAATCAGAACAGCAAGAAGAAAAAAGAATCCAAAGAAGTGAGGATACTGTAAGAAGACTCTGGGACAACTTCAAGTGTATTAACATTTACACCATTGGGGTCCCGCAAGGAAAAGAAGAGAGGAAGAAATTGGAAACCAATCCAAAAAAATAATGACAGAAAACTTTCCCATCTTGGTGAAGGAAATAGACATCCAAATACAGAAAGCACAGAAAGGCCCAAATAAGATGAACCCAAAGAGGCCCATACCAAGACATATCAAAATTAAAATGCAAAGGTTAAACACAGAGAATCTAAAGAGCAGCAAGAGAAAAGCAGTTAGTTACCTACAAGGGAGTTCCCATAAGGCAGTTGGTTTATTTCTCAACAAAATCTTTGAAGGCTAGAGAATTTCTGGCCACAATGGAGGTGTAGGCAAACACACTGTGCCTCCTTGCACAACCAAAAGGACAACAAATTCAAAAACAAAAACAACCAGAACTGACAGAAAATTGAACTGTATGGAAATCCAACAACCAAGGAGTTAAAAGAAACATTCATCCAAACCAGGAGGAGGGGCAAAGATGGGCAGAGACAGGCAGCTGGGCAGAGAGGACTAGCAGCACGGCGGCAGCTGGCAGACTCAGCAAGGTGGCAGCTAGCAGACTGGGTGGTCCCATATTTGTGTGCAGATAAACTGAGAGGAACAACTGGGTAGGGAGACAGACCACACAAACCAGGGGTCCAGAATGGGAAAATAAAGCCTCAAAGCCTTGACTGAAAACACCTGTGGAGGTTGAGGCAGCAGGAGAAACTCTCTGCCTCACAGGAGAGTTTGTTGGAGAACCACAGGGTCCTAGGGAGTGCACAAACCCACCCACTGGGAATCAGCACTAGAAGGGCCCAGATTGCTTGTGGGTAGCTGGGGAAGTGACTGAAAGCACACAGAGAGCAGAGCAAGTAACAATGTTCCCTCTCGGACCCCTCCCCCACATACAGCGTCACAAAGAAGCAACGTGGGTTCCCTGCCCTGGCGAACACCTAAGGCTCTGCCCCTTACTACATAACAGGTGTGCCAAGACAAAAAAAAAAAATGGCCCAAATGAAAGAAATTATCAAAGCTCCAGAAAAAAATAACTAAGCAACAAAGAGATAGCCAACCTATCAGAGGCAAAGTTCAAAACACTGGTAATCAGGATGCTCACAGAATTGGTTCAATATGATCACAAATCAGATGAAAAAATGAAGGCTATGCTAAGTAAAATAAAGGAAAATGTACAGGGAATCAACAATGATAGGAAGGAAACCAGGATTCAAATCAACGGTTTGGAGCAGAAGAAAGAATGAAACATTTAAACAGAACAGAATGAAAAAACAAGAATTCAAAAAAATGAAGAAAGGCATAGGAACCTCCAAGGCAATGTTAAATATCCCAACATCAGAATCATATGGGTACCTGAAGGAGAAGAGGAAGAGCAAGAAATTGAAAACTTTTTTGAAAAAGTAATGAAGGAGAACTTCACCAATCTGGCAAAGAAAATAGACTTCCAGGAAGTTCAGGAAGCTCAGAGAATCCCAAACAAGTTGGACCCAAGGAGGAACACACCAAAGCACATCATCAAGTTATCCAAGATTAAAGATCAGGAGAGAATCCTAAATAAGGAGCAAGAGGAAAGGAGAGAGTTACCTACAAAGGAGTCCCCATAAAACTGTCAGCTGATTTCTCAAAAGAAACTTTTCAGGCAAGAAGGGGCTGGAAAGAAGTACTCCACGTCATGAAAGGCAATGACATACATTGAAGATTGCTCTATCCAGCAAAGCTCTCATTTAGAATGGAAGGGCCGATAAAGTGTTTCCCAGATAAGGTCAAGTTAAAGGAGTTCATCATCACCAAGCCCTTATTTTATGAAATGTTAAAGGGACTTATCTAAGAAAAAGAAGATTAAAAATATGAACAGTAAAATGACAACAAATTCACAGTTATTAACAACCACACCTAAAACAAAAACAAACTAAGCCAACAACTAGAACAGGAACAGAATCACAGAATTTGAGATCACATGGAGGGTTATCAGTGGGAGAGTTGGAAGGGGAGAGAGGGGAAAAGGTACAGAGAATAAGTAGCATAAATGGTAGGTAGAAAATAGACAGGGGGAGGTTAAGAATAGGAAATGGAGAAGACAAAGATCTTATATGTATGACCCATGGACATGAACTAAAGGAGAGGAATGTGGGTGGGAGGGGTGTGTAGGGCAGAGGAGAATAAAGGGGGGAAATGGGACAACTATAATAGCACAATCAATAAAATATATTTTTAAAAACTAAGTTAAATATTTGAAAAAAGAAACTTTGTAGGCCAGAAAGGGTTGGCAAGAAATATTCAAAGTGATGAAAAGTAAGGACGTACAATCAAGATTACTCCCCAGTGAAGCTATCATGTAAAATCAAAGTACAGATAAGGAGCTTCCCACAGAAGAAAAAGCTAAAAGAGTTCATTGCCACCAAACCAGTACTGAGTGAAATGTTGATGGGTCTTCTTTTAAAAAAAAGATTAAAAAATATGAACAATGAAATGACAATTAAGTACATTATCTATCAACAATTGAATCTAAGAAACAAAATAAATAAACAAGTACAACAGAAACAGACTCACATACGGAGAAGCTATTCATGGTTGCCAGAAGGGATCGGGGTTGGGAGATGGGTATAAAAGGTGAAGGGATTAAGAAGTACAAATTGGCAGTTATAGAATAGTCATAGGATGTAAAGTACAGCATAGGAAATATAAGTCAATAATATTCTAATTATTACATATGGTGTCATATGGGTGCTAGGTTTATCAGGATAATCATTTTGTAAGTTATATAATATCTAATTCAGAGGTTGTATACCTGAGACTAACATATTGTATGTCAACTGTAATTGACATATAATATTAAATAAATAAAAATAAAAATGGGTAAAAAGAAATGAATAAAAGGGAACTTTTATCATCTAATTTTTAAGATGAATTCAAATTAAAATAAACAATGGTTTTAACATCTTAAAAAATGTATAAATTCTTATAATCTATCCCTCAGAAGAAAGTGGGTAATTTATAGCATTAGATGAACACTGGAATTTAGTCAGATTTAAGTTATCTGTAAATTACATAGTTCTTAGTAGGTAAAAAAAAATCTCCTAAGATACTAAAAGGTTTTTTATAAAGTATCTAAAGAGTTATGGGTGTTTTTTTAAACCAATAGATACTCTCCAAAATTGAAAGGTCAGGATATCGTCAAATAAAAATGTCAAAAGCTTGACCATTAAAGCATAGGCTGCCCAATCAAAATAGGATAAATGTAATTTTAAACAAATGTAATTCTAAACACCATGAGACTCACTCCATTTGTGATTACATATAGGTTGTCTACTTTTTCTGGCCTTGTTCGGTCTAATTCCTGCTGAACTGATTAAGCATGGCACCTTTCTATCCTAATCTTTCTACTTTGTGCCCAAGTTCTCAACCTTGAGAAAGCACAATTAAAAATTTTTCAAATGAGCATCATTCAATATGTACAATGCTATTCTGTTAAATAAGCTGTCTGAAAAACTATAAATTTGGTTTTGTTGTTCTTCATTATTCACAAGAGAGTAGACTTGTTCAGAATACAAAAGTATTTACCAACAATATACAAGTCAAATTCAACAAAAATCAAACAATGTTGGAGCTGAAAAAAGTAATGGGTTTATCTGTTTGACCGCAATTAAAGAAGAGCGAAAACAAACTCAGAGGTCTAGAATGAAGAAGTGCACTGTACCATAATATTCTTCCCACCCTTCCAATATGAAATATAAGAAGTACCAGCAAAAATACTAACAACTAGAGAAATGGCCTGGCAAAATGACTCACAAACCAACAGAGCATGAGGATATTCTCATCCAGTGCTCAATAAATGATTAAAGGCTAATAATAGAAGAAATGGTGGGGGGAGGAAGGGTAATAATTCAAACCACATAATAGACTTTAACAGTAAAGAGCTGAATTCTAGAGGTTTAAGTAGTAAAATTCAGTATTTAATCCACAACTATCATTCTCAATGAATAATGAATCTGATACAATCTCAGTTTTGATGTTAATAGTCAACACGTGTAGAGCCCTCATGTTTAGAGAAAAGAATAGAAAAGCACAAAAAGTAAAAGATAGCAAATGCAAGTGAGAAAGAGAGGTCTTTCTAAATCTTTTGTAAACGACCTTCCACAATAGCACACTGGTCCCTTTCCTCCACTGCCCTGGCATCCTGGTTTGGGGTTGCAACATTAATGCATACAGTCGGGTGACAGGGACCATCAGGTTTTCTGCGTAAGCTCCTCTTATTTTCCAACTACATTTACACTCTGTAATTTTAGATTGTTTGCCTTTAGTTGGTGAAAATTTCCCCAATTAAAAGTTTCCAAACTTATTTTTTAAATGCATGAATTTCTTCACATTTTATAAATAAAAATACCAGAATGAAAGAGCTGACAAAAATTCAAGCAGATCCAAATTCAACCATCCATTTCTCATACTTCTCCAAGTCTGCAGCAGAGACAGACTTTGCAATTTTCTTAAGAGCCAACTCAAAGTCCCCTTTGGTAACAGGCATCTGAAGCTCTTCCTTTGAAAGTGCACGGATTTCTTCTGGACTTAAGCCATTGATGCGCCGTCTCATTGCCATTAAGGATGCATCCCTAAAAATGTACCAAAGTCAGTGAATACTCATTGTTGCAAATGCTATAAACACTTTCAGTTGTAACAAAGTTAAGGAAAAACATTCAAAAGATCATGTCATATGTTTTTATGATGTTGTGTAAAATTTTCTCATTTCAGAGACATCCTGACAAATGTAGGAAAGGTTAAAAGAGGATGCAAACAACTTAAATGTAAAATGCATTTTTTTTAAAGATTTTATTTATTTATGTATCTTTAGAGGGGAAGGAGAGAGGGAGAGAAACATCAATGTATGGTTGCCTTTTGTGGATCCCCTGCTGGGAGTTGTCCTGCAGGGAACCAGCCTGCAACCCAGGTATGTGCCCTGACTGGGAATCGAACCGCGATCCTCTGGTTCACAGTCCTGTGCTCAATCCACTGAGCTACACCAGCCAGGGCGTAAAATGCATTGTTAATGAACCCAGAAGTCCATGTTGGGCTCAAATAATACTGAATTTTATTTTCCCCATTTATTCCTCAAAGACAGCCAAGAAGTTTAGAAAAGTAGAGTAGAATTTTGAAATACTGAATTGTACACTTGAAAATGAACATATGGCTAAATGTTAAAATAATTCAAATCTTATACTGGTTTGTCTGCTGCAGTCTAATTAGAGGAGGTAAAGCCAGGAACCTCTCTCCACAACATGCTTTTATCTGCATAGAGTAGATGTAGAATTCCTTTCATGGAGAATTTGTTGGCAACTAAAGGGATAAAAAAATCTGACTTTTCTCCAGATCCAATTTTTAAGTCCATTCTGATCACTTGTAAATCACTATGAAGGTTTTGGAAAAATGGACAATTAGTGCTTATGAAACAGCTATTAGGATGCCAAGCCAAACAAAACTTCACATTTTTTATATTTTAAACAGTGACATTAAAAACTATTTTGAACTTACTGTATGCCACTAAAATGCAGAGAGGAAAAATACCAGTAAAAAAGTGTGAAACACAGTTGTGGTTTTAAAGAAAGACCACTGATATAAACTTAAATATCATTAGAGAAGAACTGAAAGAAAAAAAAGCATCTTCAATGAGTGATGTACATTTTCTAAAATTATGATATCACTAAATTGAAAGGGAAATTTCACTCTAAACTGGTCAACTTTGTTCATCTGCATATGGTAAAATAATGCCAATCAAACCTAAATGATACTATTTTACATTGATGCAGCCAGGCTCCAATTTGGGGCTAAATTAACCTTAAGTTGTCAAAGTCATTATGAAGTTAGACACAATGATTTGAAAAACCACAAGGATAGAGAAGGTGACCATATTGTCATGTCCTTATTCATCTTAACAATGAACAATGAAGGTCTGTAGAAAAAATAAGACAAACCAGAGACCACTGCAAGGAAATGGGTGGCTGTTTTCATGTCAAGGGCCAATAACTAATACATGGACTTTCTGACCAGTCCTCCTGCCAATCCTATAACTAACCACTGAGATCACAGATCATTAAAAAAATACCTGCAAACATTAGTTATATCAGCACCAGAATAGCCCTCGATCTTCTCTGCTATGTCTTCCAGCTGAATATCAGGATCCAATTCAACTTCACGAAGATTGATCTTTAGAAGCTCGGTTCTTCCTTTTGCTGTGAGATTTTTTTTGATATGGTTACACATTTTTTAATAAACCATTTTGATGAGAAATCACATATTAACATTCAGGAGAGGAAAGAAAGTCAGTAACTGTGGGTCCACTGGCATTCCAACTGCATGGCTCCTGGAATCATGTAATTTCCTACATGCCTTGTTTGAAATCATTAAACACAGAAAGAAACTCAGAGTTTTCCTTAAAGATTGTGAAGATACTTGCTATGAGAACAATAGGTCTGAGATCTTTCTATAAAAATAAAACCATTAGTATTCAAGCACCAGAAATGCTTTTAGTAAAAAAGTAGACTGCATAGATTGCTAACTCCTTTGAATTACTTTGCTTACCTCTTTAGTATGATACAGGAAAAGAGTTACACAACTCTAACCAGTCATTTTTTAAAAATCCAATTTTCTTTTTCTGGAAAGCTATAATTGGCACAAAATGCTTATTAATGTCTGTTTCACCTGGAGAGCCAGCCCACAGACATTTGCTGTTCCAGTATGTCTGAAATGTGGATTGAGAAAGCTCAAACAAACCACATAACTTTTCAGATAAGCAATCATGCTTGCTCTTTTACCATCAGTTTAAGTTGCAAATCTGCTTAATACAGCACACTAAAATAATGCATAATTAGTCTGGAGCTGGCTCTCTCCCACTTCCTGACCTATAAAATGAATCTAATTTCCCCAATGTTTACTTTGAAAATTTTTAAATCTCTAAGAACAGTTATTTACTTTTCATCTAGATTCACCAATTGTCACCATTTTGCCATTACCACTCCCTTCTTTCCTTTCCTCTCCATCCTTTTTTGAATTAAGAGCTAGCTGTAGGTATCACAACACTTCATCTTAAACTCAGTGCATACTAAGAACAGAAGTATAAATGCAAGTATCACACTCATCAGGAAATTTAACTCTGGTACATTAGTATTATTGAATATACAATCCAGATTAAAATGTCCCCATTTGTCCCAGACCTTTATAACTTTCTTAAAACCCACCACCTGTTGCATTTAGTCGTATCTCTTTACTTTTCTTTTCTTTTTTTTTTATGTATATTGATTATATTTTGGTTTTTTTGTTTTTTTTTAATTTAATTATTTTTCAAGTACAGTTTTCTATTACTCCCATCCCATCCCACCCCCCATCCTCCCCCCTCACTCCCATTTCCACCCTTCTCAGTTGTTGTCCATGTATCCTTTATATAGGTTCCTCTAAATCCTTCCCTTATTTCCCCTGAAATTCCCTCCCCTCTCCCCTCTGGTCACTGTCAGCCTGTTCTCTATTTCAGTGTCTTTGGTTATATTTTGCTTGCTTGTTTGCTTTGTTGTTTAGCTTCCTGTTAGAGGTGAGATCATATGGTATTTGTCCTTCAACACCTGGCTTATTTCACTCAGCATAATGCTTTCCAGTTCCATCCATGTTGTTGCAAAAGGTAGGAGCTCCTTCTTTCTTTCTGCAGCATAAAATTCCATTGTGTATATGTACCATAGTTTTTTGATCCATTCATTTACTGACGGGCACCTAGGTTGCTTCCAACTCTTGGCTATTGTAAATTGTGCTGCTATGAACATTGGGGTGCATAGGTTCTTTGGGATTGGTGTTTTAGGGTTCTTAGGATACAATCCCAGCAGTGGAATTGTTGGGTCAAAAGGCAAGTCCAATTTTAGTTTTCTGAGAAAATTCCATACTGTTTTCCATAATGGTTGTACCATCTTTACTTTTCTTTAATCTAAAACAGTTCCACAGTGTTTATTCTTTGTCTTTCATGACACTAACAATTCTCCCTCAAGTGATCTTACAGAGCCAAGGCATTTCAATAAAGACCTGAATACGCCTGTTTGTGGAACCAACTAAAATTTATGGGAATGAAAAGAACCAAGAACAACCAAGAAACTAGAAGAACAGCAGCAAGGTGGGCAAAACCACCCTGTCAAAACAGTAAAATTTGCATCTGTGTGATACTCTTGCAGAGACAACCAGATCAGTGACCCAAAATAGGAGCTTGGAAGCATGTCAGAATATTTACTCTGCACTGCTGGTTTAGGACTGGGTGGTACAGCCAGTTGGGAAAGGAGTGTCTTCTCAATAAACCATGCCAGAACAACTGACTATCCACAGGCAGAAATGAAGCTTGGTCCTACCTCACCTGTATCTAAAAAATCAGTGCCAGATATATTACTAATCTAAACATTAAGATGCAAAATTATAAGCACTTTAGAAGGTAAAATAGGAAGACATCTTAATGACCTCAGAAAGGGATTCTTAAAATATATATTCAAAAAAACAGACTACAAAGGAAAACATTGATAACCTAATCACATTAAAATAAGCATTCCTATTTATCAAAAGACATGGTAACACAGCAAAAACACACAAAATCCACTACAAAATCCACTGGCCAATGAATAAAAGATATTTAATTCTTTAATAATAAAGGAAATATAAACTAAGCCACAATAATTTATACCAAGACACTAGTATAAATGTAAAAGTCTGCCAATACCAGGTGTTGGCAAACTCTGAAACCACAAGAATTCCTACACAGTGCTGGCAGGGGTGAGGGCTGGAGTGACCACTCAGGAAGACAGACTGGGGTACCTCCTGATGCTCCGGTGATGCAACACAACCTG
This sequence comes from Sturnira hondurensis, assembly GCF_014824575.4. NCBI lineage: Eukaryota > Metazoa > Chordata > Mammalia > Chiroptera > Phyllostomidae > Sturnira > Sturnira hondurensis. The sequence continues at coordinate 22,175,776 of NW_028079044.1, forward strand.
CTGTTTCATTCCCAGAAGGGAATGTTCCGTCCTGGCCCAGAGAAGCTTAGGCATCTGCACTACTATGCAGTGTAAGAATGTTCAGAGCTGCATTGTTCATAACAGCATAAAACTTAAAACAATCAAAATGCCCATCAAGTAATATGATGTATAACTGTGGTACAATGACATAATGCTTGTTGTGGGCTGAATTGTATCCTCCCCCAAATTCCTGTACTGAAGTCCTAACCTCCAGCACCTCAGAATGTGACTGTATTTGGAGATGATTTGGAGATAATTGCCTTTAAAGAGGCAATTAAAAGTAAAATGAAGTCATATGGGTGGGCCATAATCCACTCCTATGTGTTTTTATAAGAGAAGATTTGGACACACACATATAAAGGGAAGACCACATGAAGACAACAGGAAAAACAGCCAACTATAAGCCAAGGAAAGAGGCCCAAGAATGAAATCAATCCTGCTGACACCCTGATCTTGGACTTTAGCCTCAAGAACTGTGAGAAAACAATCATCCATTGTTTAACCCCCCTAGTTTGTGGTACTTTATTGTGGTGGCCTCAGAAGACTACTAATGCAATAGAACACCACACAGGAAAAATACAATCTGCATCTATATGTCACAACATGGATGAATCTGAAAAATATACTGAGTAAAAGCAGCAAGATACAAATAAACACAATTACTGTGATTTTATTTTTGTAAAGTTCCATAGGAGGTAAAACTATTTGTTTGGGGATACATTGTTAGGTGACAAAATTATAAGGAAAAACAATAAATTATTTCCATAAAAAGAATAGTGGTGATTACTTTTGGGGGCAGGAAGAGAGTTGTGCTAGGGAAGGAACATACTGGGGAGATTCTGAGGTCTGACAATGCTTCATTTCTTGTCCTAGGAGGTGCTTATATGGTTGTTTGCTTTGCCAAATGTTGTATAAATTGAGATTTTTCTGTATCTAAGTAATATGTCACACACACATGTGTGTGGGTGTGCACATAAAGTAAGACAAAGCAAAGCAAAGAGCAGCCACAGTAGAAAGAGAAACAACCAGGTATTGTCTGAAGTTACCAAAATGAAAAGGTGTGACTAACAAATCTTTACTTCTAAAGTTCCTTGGTCTTGGGAGCTCCCCATCCTTGGCCATCCCTTGCCAATGAGCCCTCCTTGCAGCTCACCATGGTGCATGGCAGGTATAGAACCAAAGAACTCCTCTACTCAGGTGGTCAGCAGAGGTGTGGAAAGAGGGGAGGGGAGGAAGCTCCTGAGTCCCCTGCTACAGAAGAAAGCTGTGTTCCTAATGCCCCATTGGAGCTTCAAACTGAGAACTCATTTCATTGTGCCCTACATGGAGCAGTTGAGTTAGTGAGAGATTATGACTTTGCTCATTTAGTACCAATGTGAAAAAGCCACTGTATTTGTAAAGCAAATGTTTTATTGTAGCCTGCCATGAGAACTTTAACATCAAGTTTAATGTAATGTACTCTCCCCCAAAGAAAGTTCTACACAGATAACTTAAATGAACTTTGGAGCATACATCTGTTCATAAGTGAAGGCCTGGTGTTCTGAAGCCTAGATGGAAATGTCCTCCTTTTCCCTAGTAACTATGATTTGGGAAAAATTAACTTTTAGTACTGGTTGTATCAGTGATTTGTTGAAAGATTCTAAGGATTTGTCAACTCAGTTTTTATACTTCAACTTTAGTTTTATAAACTGAATTAATGATATGTAATAGTCTTGTCAAAGGATATAATGAGGGGTTAATGTGTTCATAGTATAAAGATCTGCCACTGCTACACAGTCAAGTTAACACACACTCTAGATATAAACAAACACTGTGATAACAATTCTCCTTACGCACTCTAGGCAGCTCATGAAGTGGATGACAGTGCATTGGGGCCAGACTGTACTCACATCCCTGCTCTGCTGCCCTGGGCAGGATGTTTAACTCTCAGTGCTTCAGTTTCTTCATAGTAAAATAAAGGTAAGAACAGAATCTACCTCATAAGACTATTGAGAGTTAAATGAGCTAATACACTGAAATCCTGGCCCAGAGTCAACACTCAGCAAATGCCTGTTGTCCTATCACCACCACCATGAATCAGTCAACAAACAGGAGTACAGGGAGACTGAGAAAACCCAGACCCCTTCTACGAAGCACTATCTGGGAGACAATGAGCACGAATGAAGCATCCAGGGACACAAAGTCCACACAGGGAGATAGGCCAGGGCAAAGAAGACCTTGGAATCAAAAGTTTAATGTTGACTTTGGGACTTCTGCCAAGATGGAGGCATAGGTGGAGACACTGTGCCTTCTCCCACAGCCAAGTTTGAATACAACGAAGGTTTGGAGAACAAGGACGCAGCCACAAAACAGAAAATTGAATTATACGGAAGTCCGACAACTACTAGCCATTCGACCGGGAGGTAGGAGGGGCAGAACCAGTGGTGGAGCTGGGTCTGGAGGGAAGGATCCCCAGACCCAGGTGCACAGGTAGCCCGGACCCGGTCAGGGTGTGGGGCAGACTGACCGAGGTCGCACATTCATGCACAGGGAGATGGACCGCGCAGGCCCCAGGGGGTGAGGGCTGGCGGTGGTGGCACGCTCACGTGCAGTGGGACAAAACGTGTGGGCCCGGTCACGGTGGCAGCTGCCGCACCTGTGGGGGCTGCGGCAGGAGATGGCAGATGGACGCCATTGCTCCTCATTGACCCCGCCCCCACATACAACGTCACAACCCAGCGACTTAGTTGCCCTGCTCTAGTGAACACCTAGGGCTCCGATCCTGCTACATAACAGGCACGAACAGCCCAAAAGATGGCGCAAGAAGAACTCAAAGTCCCAGAGCCAATAACTCTCAGCGACTGAGAAATTGCCAGCTTCTCAGAAGCACAATTCAAGACACTGTTTATCAGGATGCTCACAGAACTGGTTGATTATAGTCACAAATTAGAGGAACATATGAAGGCTAAACTAACTGAAATGAAGGGAGATGTCCAGGAAACCAATAGCGATGGAAAGGAAACTGGGACTCGAATCAATGGAATGGACCAGAAGGAAGAAAAAAACATCCAACCAGAAAGGAATGAAGAAATGAGAATTCAAAAAAATGAGGAGAGGCTTAGGAACCTCCAGGACATCTTTAAATGTTCCAACATCCGGATTATAGGGGTACCAGAAGGGGGAAAGAAACAGCTGTGAGTGGAAAACTTATTTGAACAAATAATAAAGAAGAACTTCCCCAGTCTGGCAAAGGAAATAGACTTCCAGGAAATCCAGGAAGCTCAGAGAGTCCCAAAGAAGTTGGACCCAAGAAGGAACACACCAAGGCACATCATAATTACATTAGCCAAGACTAAAATGAAGGAGAGAATCCTAGAAGCAGCAAGGGATAAGGGGACAGTCACCTACAAAGGAGTACCCATCAGACTGTCAGCGGATTTCTCAAAAGAGACCTTACAGGCAAGAAGGGGCTGGAAAGAAGTATTCCAAGTCATGAAATCCAAAGACCTACAGCCAAGATTGCTTTATCCAGCAAAACTTTCATTTAGAATGGAAGGACAGATAAAGTGCTTCTCAGATAAGGTCAAGTTCAAGGAGTTCATCATCACCAAGCCCTTATTATATGAAATGCTAAAGGGACTTATATAAGAAAAAGAAGATGAAAAATATGAACAGTGAAAGGACAGCAAACTCACAGTTATTAACAACCACACCTAAAACAAAAGCAAACCAAGAGGACAGCTAGATCAGGAGTGGAACCATAGAAATGAAGAACACATGGAGGGTTAGCAACAGGGGAGTGGGAGGAGGAGAAGGGGGGAGAAGGTACAGAAAATAGCATAGACAGTAGGTAGAAAATAGATAGCGGGGAGGGCAGGAATACTAGGGAAAATATAGAATCTAAAGAACTCGAGACATGTGGTTATAAACTAAGGAGGGGAGAAGGGTGGGGGAGGGAGTGTGCAGGTGGTGGGGAATGAAGGGGGGGAATAGAACAACTATAATGGCATAATCAATAAAATATATTTTTTTAAAAAGTTTAATGTTGACTTTGAAAAATAATAAAATTCAAATGGAAGGGAAGGAAAAAAATCTAGGGAATGGCAGCATAATACATAATGGAAGTAGAAAGAAGCACACATACACCAGAGTGAAAAAAGGTCAGTAGAAAAGTATAACAGAACACTACCAAAGGCAAATGACACAAGCAGGAGAGCAAAGATGTGAACGTGCAGGAAAAACAAAAACAAAAGAAAAAAATCTGAACCTGATGTGACAGGAAATATGAGACTTGATGATGCCTTGGTAATTATGGAGGTTAGTCTAAAAGCAAAACAGAATCAAATAAAGGGGTCTAGAGAAAGGAGTCCATCAGGCTGACCAGGTGGATACCGCCATATTTAGATACAAGAACTAAGACACTTAAGGTAACGCCAAACTCCACCTATCTGGTTACTTGACTTCTTGCCTTTCATTGACCATGGAAGATTGAATTTACCAAGATGACTACTGGAGTCTCTCTTATCCCACACATGCTCCTACAAGGGGGCCTTGCCACTCTCCCATTCAAAGGCAATCCAATTCCTATCCTCCTAAACATGGCTGGGCTTGTAAATGCTTCAGCCTAGAGGAAGGCTAGGTAATAATAATGCATCTTTCTCCTTTTCCAGGGAAACAATCACACCTGGAGTCCTGAGCTACCATGTGAGAAATCTGACTATCTTGAAGCCACATTGAATGGCCACAGGTAACATAAAGGTGCCTCAGTTGAGGCCCGGGCCTCAATCACCAGGAATGTGGGGTCACCCTCTGCCACAGAACCTTCCCATTCAACCCCAAACATCATGAAGGAGAAAACCTGTGCCCTCCAAGGGTAAGCAATGACTTCTTAAGACACTAAAAGCACTAGCCATAAATAAAAACTTGACAAGAGGGCTACATCAAAATTAGAACTCCTGCTTATCAAAAGACACCATGAGAAAACTGAAGGGAAGCCACAAACTGGAAGAAAACTATTAACAATCCATGTATATGATAAAGAACTACACAGCATTAATAAAACAACAAATACACCAATTAAAACCTGAACAAAAGACTTGAAAAGACACTGTGCAAAAGATATGCCAATGACCAAAAGGCACATGGAAAAGTGCTCTCCATCATTAGTCACCACAGAAATGCACACTAAAAAACCATAGTAAGATGGCATTTCACACTTAACTAAAACAACTAGCATTAAAATACCAGTTATACCAAATGCTAACAAGGATGTGCAAGTACTTCAATCTTATTTATTAATGAGGAAAGTATGAAATGACACAAACACTTAGGAAAACAGGTTGGGTGTTATAAAGTTAAACATATACTTACACCATGATCCACCTATCCTATTCTTATCTACATTCCCCAAAAGAACTGAAAACATTCATAAATAAAAAGATTTATACAGAATATAGCTTCATTCATAATAGCCAGAACCTAGAAAAAATGCAAATGTCCACCAAAAAGAGAATAAACAAAATGTAATATGATATTATGGATAAACTGCTGATACATGTAACCACGTGGGTAAATCTAAAAAAAACATTATGTTGAGTGAAAGTAACCAAACAGACAAGTACATATGTCAGATTCCATTTATATGGAGTTTAGTAATAGGTAAAATGAACCCATGGTGATAAAAATCAGGAAAGTAAAGGAGGGTTTATAGTAATTGGTAGGAGGCACAGAAACTCTCTGAGGTAACAAAAATGTCCTACATCTTGAGCAGCATAATAATTAAACAGAAGTATTCATTTGTTAAAACTCATCAAATTATACACTAAATTATACACTAAAGATTTATACATTTCCCTGTATATCACAATATAAAAAGAAAACTTCACTTATGAAAATTTCTATATTCATCATTAAGATAAAATATTTTTCAAAGCAGCATATTTTGAAAACAATCTCAAGAAAACTTTATTTTTAAACACTTAGGGTTTAATAAAGACTCAAGATTAAAATTAAAAAACTTAGATGTCCTACCTAATTTATTAACATGAACATGGCTCTGAATGAAAATAATTTAGAGTACCCTGGTTTCTGTTTTTGTGAAGCTGTAAACTTCTTTAACCAGAATGTCAATGGAATAAGTGATTAAGAGGGGGAAAAAGGGGTAACAAGAAGCAAAAAATAATAATAATAATAATAAAAATATTGTAAAGGGACTGCATCATACCTGTTGGGAGAGGTATATAAATCCTTTTTTCTAATCTCCTTCGCAGAGCTTCGTCAATATCCCACGGGAAATTAGTAGCTGCCAATACCATAACCATTTTGGAAGGATCATCATTCTCTAAAGCTCCTCCAACTCCTAAACACAGTAAGAGGCAGAAGTCCATTATTTCACTCAACTAACATTACTAAGCATCAATCACATACTTAGTGACAAGCTTAGTGATATAAATAACGCAGTCCTTCTGAACTCCAGATGGTGGCAGAACCAGGCACAGGAACAGATAGCTATTAAAAAAGGAGGCAGAGGCCCTGGCTGGGTGGCTCATTCAGTTGGCCCATCACCCAATACACCAAAAGGTTGCAGATTCAATTCCTAGTCAGGGCACATATGTAGGCTGCAGGCTTGATCCCAGGTTGGGGTATGTATGTAAAACAACAAATTAGTTTCTCTCTCACATTGATGTTTCTCTCTCTCATACTCTCGCTCCCCCTCCCTACCTCCCCGCCCCTCTAAAAACAAGCAATTAAAAAATATCCTTGGGTGAGAATTTTTAGAAAAAGGAGATAGAAGAATTCACATAATCTATTATATAACTGTAATCCAATAAACCATTTTTTGTAAGAAAATGAATGTATATTTCTCAGGAAAGAAGAGGCATAAAAGACTGCTGTTTTATTCCTTTATTTTTTTGTGAGTTCCACTAAAATCATGAGTTCCTCAAACACTTTAATTTTCTTTAAAATAATTTTTTTATTTTCCAATTACAGTTTACATTCAATATTATTCTGCCTTGGTTTCAGGTGTGCAGCATAGTGGTTAGGCAATCATATACTTTATAAAGTAATCTCAAATATTTCAGGTACCAACCTGGTACTATACATAGTTATTACAGTATTAATGACTATATTTCTTGTCCTATACTTTACATATCCTAGACTATTTTGTGAGTACCAATATGTAGTTCTTAAGCTCTTCACTTTTTTATCCAGCCCCTGTCCCAAACTCCCTGCCATCTGCAATCATCTATGAGCTTGTATCTATTAGTTTGTTTTTATTTTTTTTTAAATTGCCCCAGGCCCAGCACCAGCAGCATCCAACCTGCTTGTCTTCACCTAGCAATCCCCAAGTCCAGAACAAGTAGCAGCCATATCAGATTGCTTTATAGATCATACAGGGTAGCCCCAGGCAAAACACAGGTAGGAGCTGACCTTAGCTTGTATCACCTGGGAAACCCCAGAGCCTGTCCACCCAGTGGACATCTATAGACCACACTGGAGCACCACCACCCTGCCTCCACACAACTGACCCTCCACAGAGGGCAGAAGTCGGTGGTCAGTGGTCACAGCCAGTCTTCGCAGCCAACTGGCCTGGGTAAACTCCCAGTTACCTGCCAACAGCAGTCAAGGCTCAACTACAAGAGGATGATGTACTCAGCCTACATGAAGGACACATCCTGAGTACCCAGCTTGGGTGATGGGGAAAGTTGTGCCATTGGATCCTACCGGGCACCTACAACATTGGGCCGTACTACCAAGAGAAAGAGTAAAAACAGCTCTACCTAATACGTTAAAAAAAAAAGAAAGAAAGAAATCCTCGAGAAGCTGCCAACATGAGGAGACAAAAAACACAGCCCAAATGAAAGAACAGATCAAAACTCCAGAAAAAGAGCTAAACAAAATGGAGATAAGCAATTTATCAGATGTAGAGTTCAAAACACTGGTTATTAGGATGCTCATGGACCTTTGTGGGAAACAGCATAAAAATATCCAGTCAGAAACGAAGGATACACTAATTGAAATAAAGAACAATTTATAGGGAAACAAGAGTAGAGCAGATGAAGCTAAGAATCAAATCAATCATTTGGAACATAAGGAAGCAAAAAACAACCAGTCAGAATACCAAGAAAAAAAAAGATTCCCTAAAAAACATGGATAGTATAAGCAGCCTCTCGGACAAATTCAAGCAATTCAACAACATTCACATAATAGGGGTACCAGAAGAATAGAAAGAGCAAGAAATCAGAAATCTATTTGAAAAAAATAATGAAAGAAACCTTCTCTAAGTTGCCGAGGGAAATAGACAAGCATATCCAGGAAGCACAGAGTCCCAAACAAGATAGCGGAAGAGAGGCCTACACCAACACGTATCCTAATTAAAATGCCAAAGGTTAAAGATACAGAGAAAATCTTAGAAGCACAAGAGAAAATCAGAAAGTTACCTGAAGTGGAATGTCCTAATGCTGTCGGCTGACTTCTCAAAAGAAACTTTGCAGACTAGAAGGGATTGGCAAGAAATATTCAGTCATGAAAAGCAGGAACCTACAGACAAGACTGCTCTACCCAGCAAAACCATTATTTAGAATTGAAGGGCAGATAAAGAGCTTCCAGACAAGAGGAAACTAAAGGAGTTCATCATTATCAAACCATTATTATATGATATGTTAAAGAGACTTATTTAAGAGAAAGACCAAAACTATGAACAATAAAATAGCAATAAATACTTACCTATCAACAACTGAATCTATATAACAAACTGAGCAAACAAGAATAGATACAGAATCATGGATATGGAGAATGTTTTGATCCAGTTTGTTTCTATTTTGTTTGTTTATTTTGCTCTTTAACTTCTACATATAAATAATATGAAATTTGTCTTTCTCTGACTTACTTCACTTAGCATGATACTCTCTAGTCCATCCATATTGTCACAAGGGTAAAATTTCATTCTTTTTTATGAATGAGTAATATTCATTGTCTATATGTACCACCATTTTTAGTTACTATAATTTTATTATTTTTAAATTATTTTATCATTGTTCAATTATAGTTAGCTGCATTTTCTCCCCACTCTAGCCAAACCCACCTCTTTCCCTTCCTTCCATTCTCCCCTTGGTTTTGTCCATGTGTCCTTTATAGTTGTTCCTGAAAATGCTTCCCCCCATTATTCCCTTCCCCTGCCCCTCTGTTTACTGTCAGATTGTTCTTAATTTCAATGTCTCTGGTTATACTTTGCTTGCTTTTTTCTTTTGTTAATTGGGTTCCAGTTAAAGGTGTACCACCACTTTTTTATCCACCATCTACTGAGAAGCACTTAGGTTGCTTCCATATCTTGGCCATTGTAAACAATGCTGCAATGAATATAAGGGTGCATATATTTTTCTGAATTACTGTTTGGGGTTTCTGTGAATATATCCAGAAGTGGAACTGCTGAGTCCTAAGGCAGTTCCATTTTTAATTTTTGGAAGAGATTCCATACTCTTCTCCATAGTGGCTGCACCAATCTGCACTCCCACCAGCAGTGCATGAAGGTTTCCATTTCTCCACATCCTCCTCTACCCTTGTTGTTTATTAATGATAGCCATTCTGACAGGTGTGGGGCTCGTTTCTCTGACAATTAGTAATATTGAGCATCTTTGCATATGCCTGCTGGCCTCTGTGGAGAAGAATCTAGTCAGGTCCTTTATCCAGTTTTTAATTGGGTTGGGTTTTTTTTTTTTTAAGTGTTGAGTTGTATGAGTTCCTTATAAATTTTGTATATTAACTCCTAATCAGATGTATCATTGGTGAATATCTCCTCTTATTCATTAGGTCCTTTCCACTTTGTTGATGATTTCTTTTGCTGTGTGAAAATTTTATTTTTGTTGTTTCCCTTACCCCAAAAGATACATAAACAAAAAGTATTTTTAAAAGAAATACCAATTTACTGCCTGTATTTTCTCCTACAAGTTTTGTGATTTTGAATCTTACATTTAAGTCTTTAATCCATTTTGAGTTTTTCTTGTATATGGTGTAAGAAGGTAGTCTAGTTTCATTTTTTCATGTATTTATCCTATTTTCCCAACACCGTTTATTGAATAGACTGTCTTTATCTCATTGTATGTTCTTGCCTCTTTTATCATGTATTAATTGAATATAAATTTTTTTCTGGGCTATTTTGTTCCACTGATCTTTGTGTCTGTTTTTATGATAGTAGCATACTCTTTTGGTTACTACAGCTTTGCAGTAGTTTGGTATCAGGTAGCATGATACCTCCAACTGTTTTTCTTTCTCAAGATTGCTGTACTTATTCAGAGTCTTTTGTAATTCCATGTAAATTTTGGATTATTTGTTCTAATTCTGTGAAAAATGCCATGAGTACTTTGATAGAAATTGCATTAAATCTATATATTATTTATGGGTAGTATGGATATTTTAATGATATTAATTCTTCCTACCCAAGCACAGTATATGCTTCCATTTATTTGTATCTTCTTCAATATCTTTCTTGAATGTCTTATAATTCTCTGAGTATGGGTCTTTTACCTCCTTGGTTAAATTTATTCCTAGGTATTTTTTGGCACAATTGCAGGTGAGATTGTTTTTTTAGTTATCTTTTTTTGATATTATCAGTATATAAAAATGTAACCAATTTCTGAATTATGTTACTGAATTATGTTTCTGAATGTATTCTGTTACTCTACTGAATTCAGTTATCACTTCTACTAGTTTGTAGGTGTAAACTTTAGGGCTGTCTGTATGTAGTGTCATGTCATCTGCACGTAATGACAATTTTACTTCTTCCTATCTAATTTGGATGTCTTTTATTTCTTCTTATCTGAATGCTGTGGCTAGGACTTAGAGAACTATGTTGAATAAGACTGGTAAAAGTGAACATCCTTGTCTTGTTCCATATCTTAAGGGAAACACATTTAGTTTTCCCCCACTGAGTATGTTAGGTGTTGGTTTCATATATGATCTTTTTATGGTGAGGTATGTTTCCTTTATTCCCTTATATGTTCCCTGTATTTGCTGAAAAGTTTTATCATAAATAAGTGCTGGGTTTTGTTAAATGTTTTTGTGTATCTATTGATACAAGCATATGATTTTTATCCTTCATTTTGTTTAGCTGGTGTATCATGTTAATTGGTGTGCAAATACTGTACCAACCTTGCATCCTGAAAATAAATCCCACTTGATCATGGTATATAATCTTTGTAATGTATTGCTGAATTCAGTTTGCTAATATTTTGCTTCTGTTCACAGGGAAATTAGCCTATAGTTTTCTTTCTTTGTAGTGTCTAACTGGTTGTGAGATTAGGATAACACTGACCTTGTGAAATGAGGTTAGAAGTCTTCCTTCATCTTGAGTTTTTTTTTAATAGTTTGAAGACCAGTGTTAGATCCTTGAATCCTTGGTAAAAGTCACTTATGAAGCCATTTGGCCCAAGGCTCTTTGTTTGTTGGGTGTCTTTTTATTACTGTTTTGATTTTGTTGGTTTTAACTGGTCTGTTCAGATTTTCTATTTCTTCTTGATTCAGTCTTAGAAGATTTTATGTTTTTAGGAATTTAACCATTTCTTCCAGGTTGTCCAAGTAGTTAGCATAAGTTGTTTGTAATATTTTCTTATAATCCTTTGTATTTCTGAGGTGTTGGTTGCTACTTCTTCTCTTTCATTTGATTTTTCTTATTTGGGTCCTCTCTTTTTTCTTCATAAGTCTATTCGAAGGTTTATCAATGTTGTTTATCTTTTCAAAGAACCATCTTTTGATTTCATCCATTTTTGTATTTTTTTTAAAACTCTTTCACTTATTTCTGCTCTAATATTTATTATCTCCTTCCTTCTACTTGCTTTGGGCTCTTTGTTGTCTTTTTTCTAGTTCCCCTAGATGTAAAGTTAGATGGTTTATTCGAGATTTTTCTTGCGTCTTGAGGTAACTCTCTAATGTAATGAATTCCCTCTTTTAGGCCTGCTTTCACCATGACCCATAGATTTGAGGTTACTGTGTTCTCATTTCCATTTGTCTCAAGGTATCTTTTGATTTCTTCCTGGATTTCATTGTTAATCCATTCATTGTTTAGGAATATATTATTTAACCTTCATGTGTTTGTGTTTGTCAGTTACTTTTTCATAACTGATACCTAGTTTCATACCACTGTGGTCAGAGAAAAAGACTGTTAAGATTTCAACCTTTCTAAATTTATTTTCTGTCCTAACATGTGGTCTGTCCTAGAAAATGTTCCATGTGCACTTGAAAAGAATATATGTTCTGCTGCTTTGAGGTTAAATTCCCTGAAAACAATTCTATCAGTCTGGTTTAGTATGTCATATAAGGCTGCAGATTTTCTGTCTGAAAGATCTATCCATGTCACTGGGGATTAAAATCCCCTACTATGACTGCATTATGATCTCTTCATTTAGGTCCACCTGAATTCCCTTTATATACTCAGGTGTTCCTGTGCTGGGTACACAGTGTTTACAAGGGTTATCTCTTGTTCCCTAGATCCCTTTATCATTATGTGATGTCCTTCTTTGTAGCTTATTACAGCCTTTGTTTTAAAGTCTATTTTGACTGCTATAAGTACTGCTACCCTAGATTTTCTTCATTTCCATTTACATGAAATATGTTTTTCCATCTTTTACTTTTAGTCAATAGCTGTCTTTTGTTCTGAGATGGGTTTCTTATAGACAACATATATGTTTTGTTGACTGGAGCATTGAATCCATTTATATTGAAAGTGATTATTGACAGATACATATTTATTGCCATTTTACTATACATATTTATGTTCCTCTTTTTAACATTTCTTCTTCTTAAATTAGTCCCTTTAACATTTCTTGTAACTCTAGTTTAGTGGTAATGAATGCCTTTAACTTTTTCTTGTCTGGGAGCTCTTTGTTTCTCCTTCAATTTTAAATGATAGCTTTGTTGAGTAGAGTCATCTTGGTTGTAAGATACTTGCTTTTCAACACTTTGAATACTTTGTGAAATTCATTCTGGTCTGAGATGTTTCTATTGAGAAATTACTTAATAGTCTTATGGGATCTCCCTTGTAAGTAACTAACTGTATTTCTCTTGCTGCTTTTAAGATACTTTGACTCTAACCTGTACCATTTTAATTAGGATGTGTTTTCAGATGGGCCTCTTTGGGTTCATCTTGTCTTTGCAATTGCTGACTTGATCCTCTGATTCACCTATTCCATTGTTGATTCCTTCTGGTATATTCTTCATTGCTGACTGGTTCTTTTTAATGGTTTCTATATACTTTTTAATACCTGCTATCTCTTTGGAGCCCTAAGTTCCTGAGCATCCTTATAATCATAATTTTGAACTCCATATCTAGCAGTTGCCAGCCTCCATTTCATTTGGTACTTTTTCTAAGAATTTCTCCTGTTCTTTCATTTGGGGCATGTTTCTCTGTCTCCCCATTTTGGCTGCCTCTCTGTATTTGTTTCTGGGTATTGGCTAGATCTGCTATGTCTCCAAGTCTTTGTAAGATGGTCATATGCAGTAGGTATCCTGTAGGTCTCAGTGGTGCAGTCTCCCTAATCACCTCAGCTGGGTGCTCTAGTAATGCCCCTTGTGTAGGTTATGTGAGCCTTCCTGTTGTAGTTTAGTCTTGATTGCTGTTGGCCATCCATTGGCTGGCTGACTATGAAGACTGACACCAACTACAGCGTATGAGCTGAAGTGTGGGGGCTGACCCCACAAAATAGAATTCACTCCAGCATGTCTGGTGCCTGCTCAGATCTCCCTTTGGGTGTGCCACCTGTGGAGCTAATCAGGTCATCTTGGATCAGGTCTAAAGCCCACCATCGGGTGGTTGGTTCTCAGGCATCTTGGGATGGGCTCTTGTGCAGGTCAGTGTGAGATGCTGTAACTGGCTGTGGGGTACCTGTTAGCAATCCACAGTTGGTGGCTGGCTCTTCTGGGTGTACATACTGAGGCTGGTTTCCACCAGCAGCAAGCCTGTGACAGGTCAGCAAGAGGTCCAGGTACCCCAAGATCCACCTCCACCTGCCTATTGGGCTCAGGCATTGAAAGAGCCTCTGGCAGTACACAAGCTGTGTGAGGCAGGTTCTGAGTCACCAAGTAGGGGAAAATGGTATTTACTAGGTTGATGTAGATTCAAACTCTGTGCCAGTGCTGGTTCTCAGTCCACTCAGCAAAAGTCTGAAGATACACCAAGGACTTTTGTTGCAGAGTATGGTCTAATAGACTTGTCAGGGTGGAGCCAGAAAAGTGTATCAGGCTAAAAAAGATTAAGATTTGTTCACCTGAGGGGAGAGCTCTGAAATGGAAAGGTGGCGCCAGTTGAGGCATGCAGGAAAAGCAGTTCTTGCCCTAAAGCCACACAACTCAGTCTCTCCCTGTGCATATCTCTCACATCCCTAGTCTGCTGAGACCTTCTTGAGCGCCTTCCAAGAAAGACTGCAACTCAGGTCCAGCCTGGCCACAGCCAGCAGAATCCCTGAAGGACGCCAGCTTGGCAAGGTGGTGCTAGAGTGAGTCGGAAGGGTGTGCATAGTACATCTCCTCAAGGTGATGTGGTGGAGGGGCAATGCCTGCTGAACACGTGGGAAAATTGCCCCTCACCCTAAAGCCACTCCACTCAGTCCTCCCGGTGCATCTTATCTCTAATACCCTGAGTCTGCTGAAACTTCCAAGAAAGTCTGCAATGGGAGCCCAGGCTGGTTGCAACTAGCTGATTCCTACACAGGATGCAAGCTTGGTGGAGTGAAGCTACGGGCAGTCAGAAGTGTGGGACTAGTATCAAGCTGATATATGGAGAAGAGTGCTGAATCCAGGAAAGATGGCAAAATTTTAGAATAAAAAACTTCTGGTTGCATAGTGAAAACTCTGGAAAATAGTAAAAAAAAGTCAAAAACTTAAAAACTTTATCAGAGTTTCTAGCCTGGCATAACAAAGTAGTGGATATAAAGGAGTCCAGCTTAATATACTATTTTCTTAATAAGTTATTACTAAACTACTATTTGAATCATTATCATAAAGAATCAGGCTGTCCAATTAATTATCAGTAACAGTCACAAATACCCCTAAATCAAGGGTATCAAACTC
Source organism: Sturnira hondurensis (assembly GCF_014824575.4). Classification (NCBI taxonomy): domain Eukaryota; kingdom Metazoa; phylum Chordata; class Mammalia; order Chiroptera; family Phyllostomidae; genus Sturnira; species Sturnira hondurensis. The sequence continues at coordinate 22,190,836 of NW_028079044.1, forward strand.
ATTTTCACCAGGGGGCCACACCAGCCTCACTGTTGCCTTCAAAGGGCTGAATGTAATATTAGGACTGTATAAATGTAACTACTCCTTTTTTAAATATATTTTATTGATTATGCCATTACAGTGGTCCTATTCCCCCCCTTCACTCCCCCCCACCCTGCATACCCCTCCCCCACCATTCCCCCCCTTTCATTCATGTCCATGTGTCACAAGTTCTTTAGATTCTGTATTTCCCATAGTATTCCTGCCTTCCCCCCTGCCTATTTTCTACCTACCATCTATGCTATTTATTCTCTGTACCTTCTCCCCTCTTCTCCTCCTCCCACTCCCCTGATGCTAACCCTCCATGTGATCTCCATTTCTATGGTTCCACTCCTGATCTAGCTGTCCTCTTAGTTTGTTTTTGTTTTAGGTGTGGTTGTTAATAACTGTGAGTTTGCTGTCCTTTCACTGTTCATATTTTTATCTTCTTTTTCTTAGATAAGTCCCTTTAGCATTCCATATAGTAAGGGCTTGGTGATGATGAACTCCTTGAATTTGATCTTATCTGAGAAGCACTTTATCTGTCCTTCCATTCTAAATGAAAGCTTTGCTGGATAGAGCAATCTTGGATGTAGGTCTTTGGACTTCATGACTTGGAATACTTCTTTCCAGCCCCTTCTTGCCTGTAAGATCTCTTTTGAGAAATCCATTGACAGGTGCGAAAAGACCAAACATTATGACTCAAGAACAGCTCAAAGCCCCAGAGCCTATAATTCTGACCAAGAAATACCCAGCCTTTCAGATGCACAGTTCAAAACACTGGTGATCAGGATGCTCACAGAATTGGTTGATTTTAGCCACAAATTAGAGGAACATACGAAGGCCAAACTGATTGAAATGAAGGGAAATGCATGGGAAACCAATAGCAATGGAAAGGAAACTGGAACTCAAATCAAGGGAGTGGACCAGAAGGAAGAAACAACCAAACAGAAAATAAGAAAGAAACAAGAATTCAAAAAAATGAGGAGAGGCTTAGGAACCTCCAGGACATCTTTAAACATTCCAACATCCGAATTATAGGGGTACCAGGAGGGAAAGAGGAACAGCTGCGAGTGGAAAACTTATTTGAACAAATAATAAAGAAGAACTTCCCCAGTCTGGCAAAGGAAATAGACTTCCAGGAAATCCAGGAAGCTCAGAGAGTCCCAAAGAAGTGGGACCCAAGAAGGTAACTACTCCTTAACAGTTAAGTGAGATCTCAGTGCTGCCACCAGGTAGAAACAAGGTGCTGGTCCAGACAAAACAAGGTGGAGGGCCCTATTCCGCCTGTGGGCCTTGTGTTTGCCACTTGTGCCCTAAACGAAATTCAGCTGACTAAATTCATATTCAGTGATATTTTTAAAGCATGTAATGTTTTCCTCCATATCTATCCCCCCAAATATAACAGTCACTTCATTCTTTCATATTTGAGCACGCTAAAACAGGAAAGTCTTCTAGAGAAGAGACTTGCAGTACATTATTTTATTTATCTTACAGTGTCTGGCACTATATATGAGGAGTGATTCAAAAAAACAGGAATACATTTATAAAAAATTGTATTTTTTCTTACATGTTTAAACTTCAGTCACCTTCAGAGTACTTTTCATTTGACGCAATACACCTATCAAGACATTTTTTCCACTGCTCAGTTTGAACTTGTTGATTTTGATGCCTTTTAATGCTTCTGCCATTTTTTGTTTCACCTCTTCCACAAAAGCAAAACATTTTCCTTTGAGGACTTCTTTCATCCAGGAAAACAAAAAAGTTGCTCAGGGTAAGATTGGGTGAATAGGGAGGGTGGGGCATGAAGGTCATGTCATTTTTGGTCAAACACTCCTGAACACTCAGTACAGTGTGGGTGGGTATACTCGTAAATCACCCATCATGAAATAGGCAAATGCACTGAAAGTCTTCAAAAAAATTCACAGAAGCTGAACACAGTCCCTCACAACAATGCCAGCTGGTACACTGATACAGATGGGTTCCTAGAACACTCACCTAGTAAGGAAGCCTGTACTTGAAGGGGCCCGCCCTCCAGAAGATAATTCCAGAGGTTTTTTTGGTTCCCCCTAGTACAATACCATTATAAATGTTCAGTAAATATCCATGGCTTGTGGAGAACTATAGCTCTTTTAAAACAACATACTCTGGATATTTGTTTTAACAGATTTTGTGTTTTCCCATAGTTTGCTTAAATAGCCTCCCATTGACCACACAAATACTAGAGTAATATATCTCTAAAAAGCAACTCCAGGCTCTTCACTCTCTTCCTTTAATGGCTTCCCAATGCCTATTCTTCTTCATCTGAGTAAGTTATACTAATACTTCAAAGCCCAACTTAGTTATTCCCTTCCATGACTCCCTTAGTCTGGAGGCGCCTTTCCTGCAATGTTCTCACTGTGCCCAGAGTTTAGTTACCATAGAAACTATAATGTATTTTAGTTGTCTGTTAAGTTGTATATTTCCCGACTAGATCAGTGCTTCTCAAACTTTCTGGTGTCAGGATCTTTACATACCATTAAAAATTATTTAACTCTGATGATCTTTTGTATGTGTGGAGCATATCTACTAATAGGTATCATCAGAAACTAAAAACCTGAGGATTTTTTAAATATTAATTATTTTAAAGTGACAATAAATCCATTACTTGTTAATGTAAATATTATTATGAAAAATAACTATGCTTTTCCAAATCAAAAATTTAGTAAGAGTGCATTGTTTAAACATTTTTGCAAATGGCTTTAATGGAAAATAGCTGGATTTTCATACCTGCTTTTGCTTCTCATCTATTATATCCCACATGTCTTATAGCCTCTGTAAAACTCCACTGTACACTTTTAAGCAAATGAGAGTGAAAAAGGTAAGTAATGTCTTGATATTGTTATGAAAATAGTTTAGCCCTTGCAGACCTTTTGAAAGGATCTTAAAGATCCCTGGTACACCAGACTGAATCTTTAGAATTTTTGTTCTAAGTAGTAAATTCCTTGAAAACTATGCATTCCTTTTCTTTGTACCCTCAGAACCTGAACTGGTACACAATTCACAACAAGTATACTATAAGTGCTTTCTGAGTGCAAGAACAAATGGAGAAATAATGTGGATGAGAAGTTCAAAAAGGAAATATAATAGTTTTGAGAGAGTAATTAAATATCAATTACCATCCATCTGAATGAGTAGCTCAGACTTGACTCTGCGACTTGCTTCATGCTCATCAGAGGTCCCTCTTCGACTGCAGATAGAATCTATCTCATCAATGAAGATTGTGGTTGGGGCATAAAATCTAGCCTTTGTGAAAACATTTTAAAGGAATCAGTTGATTATCTCATAAAAGAGTCTTAAAGTTTTAAAGTGCCACTTCCTCCTTCTAAAATCATAGTTAAAGAACAGCAGAAGTTTCTCACTGCTTTAATGCCACCATTTGGGTATTGAAAGAGGTTAAATCAGTCATTCATGTCCAAAAAAGTAAATTTCTAAAAATAACAGTTATATGCTTGGTGAAGTTTGGGGACTGATATATAGGAAATCACAGTACTATTCTTTTGACTATTGTATTTGAAAATTTCCATAATACAAAACATTTTTAAAAGATAAATCATCAACCTCTTTTCTCAAATATGCATTCTTAAGTAACTATTACAAATCCCTTATGAAAAAGAACCAACTTTAATGACAGATCAATTTCTGATTTTTAAAATATATATTAAAATAGACTTCTGCTCAACCAGCGCATTAGAGATCCAGAAATGTCAGTCACACCACACATATTTCCAAAGTCTCTTCTAGCTTCACAGGATAAGATGCCAAAGGGCCTTCCTTTTCCTCAGAGTGGAAGATACATTAGAGATATATAAACAATTCCAGAAACCCCACCACCCCATATCCTATTAGTGTGTCAAGAACTATGACACTTGCCCTAGATGAATGGATCTAGATTAGAGGGATATCATTGCTTATATCAACAGTCCTTTGAAATCTAAACATATCTCACTCACCATTTCAAACAACAAACGGACTAACTTCTCAGATTCACCTCTATACTTGGATGTCAGTGTAGAAGAGGAAACGTTGAAGAATGTTGTGCCACATTCAGTGGCAACAGCTTTAGCCAGCATGGTCTTTCCAGTGCCTGGGGGTCCAACCATCAGCACACCCTGAAATTTCAAAAGATGTAGTAAATGATTTATCATAGTAAAATGCTTTCTTATAAAATATTAATGTATAGGGAAATTTTTTCTATATCATTTTAGAGTGATATGAAAAAAATGAAGAGTGATTTCACAGAATGTCTCAAATCAGAGGTACTCAGAGATGGACTAAACAAAGAGTCTAGACAACAAGGAATCCTCTGATACATTTTGAAAGAACCTCCCCAATCTTCCTAAACCTGGTAGAAGATAAATACATATAGCTTTAAATACCACTTAAGATTGACTGCTTTGTGCAAACAAAATGAAAAGACAGGAAAACCTATCTTCCACAACACATTTAAAATATACAGCATTTAATAAACAATAAAGATCCATTTATCAGTTAATAGAGTAACTAAAATCTAGTGGTAATTCAAGCATAATCAAATCAGCTAGCATTTTATCACTTTAATGTGCCAGGTAATAGTTTACATAAAATACTGTTATATGGTGAAAGAGCCACTAAATGTAGACTAAAAACTAAACTAGTTATTTCTCACCTTTAAAAATAGGGAGAAAGGTATTCTTTCAAAATAAATCAATAAGGAGTAAAAATTATTTGAGAACACTAATCCTCTTGCCTTGAAGATTAATAGATTCTTTTTAAAAAAAAATTATTGTAAGCCCTGGCTGGTGTAGCTCAGTGGATTGAGCCTGCAAACCAGACGATCGCGGTTCAATTCCCAGTCAGGGCACATGCCTGAGTTGCAGGCCAGTTCCCAGCAGGGGACTCACGAGCAGCAACCATACATTGATATTTCTCCTTCTCTCCTTCCTTTCCCCTCTAAAGATAAATAAATAAAATCTTTAAAAAAACTATTGTATTTTTCCCATTACCATTTTTCCCCTTTATATCTTCTACCCCCTACAGTCACCACATTGTTGTCCATGTTTTTCCTTTTTGCTCCATCCCTCCACCCCATAACACAGCCCCCCAGAGCTGTCAGCCTGCTCTCTAACTATGAGTGTCTCTTTTTGCTTCTTAGTTTAGTTTGTTCACTAGACACCACATATGAGTGAAATCATATGGTATTTGTCTTTCTCTGACCAGCTTATTTCACTTAGCATAATGTTCTCCAGGTCCATCCATGCTGTAACAAAGGGTAAAATTTTCTTCTTTTTTACAGCCATTGTGTAAATATCCCATAGTTGTTTTATTCACTCATCTACTGATAGACACTTGGGCTGCTTCTATATTTTGGCTATTGTAAATAATGCTGAAATGAACATAGGGGTGTTTATCCTCTTTTGAATTAGTGTTTCGAGTTTCTTCAGATACAAACAACAAGTGCTGGCAAGGATGTGGAGAAAGGGGAACCCTTTTGCAGTGTTGGTGGGAATGCAGACTGGTGCAGCCACTGTGGAAAGCAGTATGGAAACAGCTCAAAAACCAAAACTGGAACCGCCTTATGACCCAGCAATTGAACTTCTGGAAATTTATCTGAAGAAACTCCAAACACTAATGGATTCTTAAATGCTTAATTCATTGGCCATTTCTAGTGGGAGCTCAGAAGCATAGCAGTTTGTGATCTTAAATTAATTCTGACCCACTTGTTAATTTAGTTTAATAAGCTAGGAATTTCAACGTTACAAACTATGTGCACATCAAAGTATCATAAACTAAAATCAGAAACTGGTCAAACCCTTTCCTAGCTATAGAATGTTGACACCCAAACAAACAGGGATCACCATGATCTGAAACACTAGTTTTATTAAAAGCTTTATGCTTTGTAAGGAGCCTTTAACTGTGCATGACAATGCTATTTTGAAAACTTCAAAATCAATCAAAGGTATGGGCATAGCTATAACCAAGCTCATACTTCTCTTTCTAATGTCTCCTCTCTTTTCCAACATTAGATATTGCACAGTATTTATACTTTGACCTATACATTTGATTATTTCCTCTAGTTCATCCTCTATTTGCTCTTTCCCCTTGGTATATAAACATACTTAAATACATTCCTTTTAAAAAATTCCCCTGTTTAACTCTACAGATCCTCTAGCTACTGTCCACCTCTCCTTCCCTTCTCGGCCAACCTTCTTAAAGAAATGGTTTAAGCTTACTGTTGCTTCTTCACAAGCTACAATCTGCCTCTACTACTTCACTAAAAATATCTAATTTACTAATCCACCAGCCACTTTTCAACTAGCACGTTCTTCTTTCTCTCTAACCTTTGATGTTGCTGATAGTTGGTATTCAGTCCCTTCTTCCTGAAATGCTTCCTCCCTGAATTGGTTCTGTGATACTGCTCTATCTGCAGTGTGTTTAGGTCTCCTCTTCTCTCAGCCCTTGACATTCGCAAAGCAATTCTAAGTCTTTTGTTCTCCTTTCCCTTTATAATACTCAAAGAATTTCATCTACACACATATTATCAACCACCACTTATATCTTGCAATTTTAACTCAAACTATCTCCTAAATTCCAGACCTCCATTTCCAATTACCTGCTGAGCATTTATCTAATTTTGTTTCTATTTAAACCGTTTCCTTTTCTCAATTTTCAAAATCAGTTCATTGTACTGATTTATATAATAAATAATTTGACTGGCCTTTTACCACAGTTCCTGAGAGGAAGACTCTAAATCCTTGGGATTTCCCAACTGACAGGAATGTCTTTGCTGTCCATGCTGAGCCCTGAAATTTTAGGCTAATGAGGTGACTCATGGTGGGTCCCTGCATAGTTTATGCTAATGAGATGAGGGGTATGCTAAGGGGGCTGGCCTTTCTAGAAAAACCAACAGTGTGATTAAAGAACTGAGGCTCTGGGGAGATGAAGGTGGGACTGGAGATTAAGACATGTGGACAATGATTCAACCGATCATGACTATGTAATGAAACCCCAATAAAAACTGGACAGTGAAGCCTGGGTGAACTTCCCTATTGGCAACACTCTGTGTATTGTTACACATCCATGCACTAGGAGAGTAAAGCATCCGGCTCCACAGGGACAGCATGCAGAAGCTTTACTTTCAGCATCTTCCCACATCTTGCCCTATGCATTTCTTCCTTTGGCTAACTCTGAATGGCTTCCTTTTGCTATAATAAAACTGTAATCTTAAGTATAATGCTTTCCTAATTTCTGTGAATCATTCTAGAGAATGAATAAACCTGAGGGGGTAGTAAGAAGCCCCAAATTTAAAGCCAGCTGGTCAGAAGTGGGGGTGACCCAAGGACCCCCCCCCCCATTTGCAGCTAGCATATCAAGTAGGGCAGTCTTGTAGAAAACTGCCCTTAACTTGTAGAACCAGGCCCAATTTTGGGTAGTAGGTATCAGAAGTAAATGCATACTTCTTCAATTCAAGCCTGCAATTGGCAAGTCATGAAATCTGTCCCTCTCCCTTATCTCTATAACTATCAGCCATAATGTTGTCACAATCCTCTTAAACATCTCTCATAAGTTCACTCATTTGTTCATGAGCCAAATAACAAATGCCTTAGTGCAGGTTCTCATCCTTGGGCTAGATGCTGCAAGAGCCTCCAGACTATATGCAATCTATACCCATCTCCGATCTATCCTCCACACTGCTGCCAAGGTGATCTTCCACATTGTAAATCACCCTCCTGCTAAAAACTTACAGGGCTCCTTATGAAGGTAGGTTACACCTACCACTACAGCTACTTTAAAATCTTTTTAAATACCTATTTTAAGACCTTATTCTCTCTTTAAAACATTGCTTTAGAAGTATAATAGAGGGAAAATGTATGGTAATATGTTCCCCAAATTAGGTAACTAACTCTACAACAGTCTTTAAAAGTATTTAAGTTGTGAAAGGCAATCGAAATGCCATGGGTGCCCCAGTTTTGTGTAAACAAGCAAGGATTGAGAAGAGAAACAGATCTGCCCAGTTAATTAAGAAGAGCAAAATAAGATCATGCTTTTTTTGCACTCTACCAGTAAGAGTAAAGGAAGACTGCCTATGCTAAGACCAAACTACATTTCAGACAGAAGCTATTAAAAGGATTTTTCAACATGCTAACAGAAAAACTCTGGACTTAGGAGGAACTTATTCTGGGTAGGCTTTAAACTCTAAAGCAGAGAGCAAGCTAAAAAGAAACACATTCTGATTATGTCTGAGATTTATACCAAGTCTAGACGAAGTGATCAAAATAATCAGTAAGAAATATTCCAACTTTTAGAAAGGTATTTATTTGATCAAACTCTTATTCTCTAAGACTATGTGCTATTACTGTTTAATATGCTTGTTAACACATTTACAGAAACAGAGATCTAGAAAATTCTTAAAGCTAATCCCTAGCTGAGCAACCCTGAGGGAAGTGACATTACTCATGACTATAGTTTCAACAGTCCGGGCCCCTCTCTTGCCACGCAGCGGCTGCACAACTCAACTTACAAATCCAAATCCACAAATTTGGTGTGTGGACAAACCTCCCCCAACCTTTGATGTTAGTAAACACATACAGAAACTACAGTGCTGTCATTCATTACCACACAAGCAGCATTTTTATACCTATATTATTTTAATAAATTCTCACCTTCCATGGCCTTCTAATCCCTTTGAAGAAATCAGGCATCCACATCGGAAGAACAACAGCTTCCCTTAGCAACTTCTTAGCTTCTTCCAGATCTGCTATATCATCCCTTTGCAAGAACAGCAAAGTTTCATGTTTATTCAAGAATGCCTTTGACTGATGTTCAATACCAGGTCTTTTAATTTTGTTACTTATGTAATTATTTTGATATTAAGAACATTATTTTAATTCTTACTACGTAAAATTTTATCAGAGATCAAATAACATTCCAGTTATTAATTAGAACATGTTATTCAATTAACAACTTCTGTCAGTTATGTCAACGTCAAATTAACATGTAAAGTATCTTAATTATATTCTGAGAAAAGAACTGTCCTGTCAATTCCATACACTCATATTATGGAGGAAGTCATAAACAGGAAAAATGGGTAAAAGAAAAGAGTCATACCAAGCCAACCTGTAATTTAACTTCTCCACTATTTTAATTCAAGAATTTAACAGATACCAACCAATGAATGCTAGGATTCCTGGACACAATATCTCTCTCAAGGGCTTCCACCAGATCCTTATCGTATCCAGCACCATCAAATTTTGGAATTTCACCATCACTCATACCATCTTGCATATTTTTCCGTCCCTGGGGACAGGTATTTAAAAAAGTACTGGTCAAAAGTAACGTAATTTTAATTAGCATCATTAAACTATAAAAATATAATGTAAACATTTTAAAAATAACTTTTGGTTACTTTAAGATAGTGTCTTCTGACTACCCAAATGCCATCCTCTCCTTTTTAATTCACTATGAAGAGATGAACTGGCCTGCTTTAGTATGTATATACGTCTTCAAATTTACATTCCTGGGGGGACAGCCACAGGTAAGACTAAGAGGATCCTTACAAAATACCTCTGAATTGGTGGGTACAAGGGATTTCCACCACAGCCAGAAAATAATGACAATATTAATGCAGAGAAAGAAAAAAAATTCAGTTACTGAAAACCTACTACATGGCAAGAAATCTCATATTTATCACCTCATTTAATACTCACAACCACAAAGTGGGTATTAATATTCTAATTTTTACAAATAAGGAACCGAGACTCAAAAAAGATTAAATAACTTAATCAAGTTCACAATTATTAAATATCAGAGTAGAGATTTTAACTCAGGTCTTTCAGATACCCCAAACCCATGCTCTTTCCACAGCATCGGATCCCCTCATGCCTGGTTGAGCCAGCTTAAAGCTTAAGAGTGGTTGTGTAACTATTACATTCTCCAGCGCATTCAAGAAACAGGGTGCAGACAAGGAAAGATTTGGGTCTGAACCGCATCTCACAAGGCCTTTTCCCTGTTGCTGTAAGTACCCCAGGATTCAGTGTCTTCCTAGCAAAGTCCTTGGGCCACACCATAAAGTCACTGAAATGACAATGGTAAAAGGGCCTTTTTAAATAGTATTATTAAGACCACTAAAGCAATATATCTACTCCAAATTCTTTATCTAATAATATGGTGGTTTTTAAAAATGTATATGCTATAGTTCTGTGGGGTTCTGCCAAGATTTACTGAACTTTGAAGAGCTTTAAATGAAACATGCTCAGTTGCCAAAGATAGTTCAGCTACTGGAACTGCTTCAGCAGACAGAGCCAAGTATCTCCCCAGAGTTTCAGACTCACCATTACTGCCTTATACAAAAATAAAAGTGGGAAAGAGTTAAAAAAGAAAAGGCAACTTCCTAAGCTTAATTGAAGAGAGAGGATAGGATGACCCTCTTCCATCATACGTACTTCATCAGAGATAAACCACAGCTAAAAAGGGCCTACATGGCTCCCTTTGGCAGATGCTCTAGTTCTTTAAGCCACCAGGTAAATCACCAAACAGTACTTTAGCGATCTGACCAAAAAATGAATCATTTATGGTTTCTGGGTAGCATCACGGCTACAGTACTAAACTAAATTTTTGGCAAGATTCTTATATTTCAGATGCCAGACACCAGTACTGACACTATTAAAAGGAGTAAATTTCTGGCATACCTATACAACAAACATAATAACATCAACCAATTTAAAATAATCTCATCCTAGAATGGGAATAGAGGGAGCATTCCTCAATATAATAAAGGCCATATATGAGAGACCTACAGACAATATCATACTCAATGGGCAATCTAAAAGCTTTTCCACTAAGATGAGGAAAAAGACAAGGTTGTCCACTTTCACCACTTCTATTCAATATAGTATTGGAAGTTTTAGCCATAGCAATCAGACAAGAAAAGGAAATAAAAGGCATCCAAATCGGAAAGGAGGAAACAAAACTGTTACTGTTTGCACATGACATGATAGTGTACATGGAAAATCCTACAGCCTCTACCAAAAAACTGCTCAAACTAATAAATGAATTTGGCAAAACAGCGGGATACAAAGTCAATATCCAGAAATAAAGGCATTTTTGTATACCAACAATGAAGCAGCAGAAGCAGAAATCAAGAAAAAAATCCCATTCGATATAGCAAAAACAAAAATAAAATATCTGGGAATAAATCTAACCAAGGAGGTTAAAGACCTGTATGCAGAAAACTACACAACACTGAAGAAAGAAATCAAGGAAGACACAAACAAATGGAAACACATACCATGTTCATGGATTGGAAGAATTAACATCATCAAAATGTCCATACTACCCAAAGCAATTTACAGATTCAATGCAATACCTATTAAAGTACCAATGGCATATTTCACAGACATAGAACAAACACTTCAAAAATTTATATGGAACCATAAAAGACTCCAAATAGCAGCTGCAATGTTGAGAAAGAAGAACAAAGTAGGAGGGATCACAATATCTGCTATCAAACTGTATTACAAGGCCACTGTAATCAAAACAGCCTGGTACTGGCATAAAAACAGGCACATAGATCAATGGAACAGAATATAGAACCCAGAAATAAACCCAACTCTCTACAGTCGATCAATATTGGACAAAGGGGGCAGTAACATAAAATGGAGTAAAGATAGCCTCTTCAACAAATGGTGTTGGGAGAACTGGACAGCTACATGCAAAAAAAATGAAACTCAAGCACCAACTTATACCATACACCAAAATACATTCAAGGTGGATAAAAGACTTAAATATAAGCCGGGAAACCATTGAAGTCCTAGAGGAGAGCATTGGCAGGAAAATCTCAGGTATTTCACCCAGTGACATTTTTACTGATATGTCCCCTAGAGCAAGGAATATAAAGGAAAGAATAAACAAATGGGATCTCATGAAAATAAAAAGCTTCTGCTCAGCTAAAGAAAACAGCATTAAAATAAAAAGACAATCAACTGTATGGGAATACATATTTGCCAATGATACCTCAGACAAAGGTTTAATCTCCAAAATATACAAAGAACTCACATGACTTCATTCTAAGAAGACAACTAACCCAATTAAAAAAATGGGGAAAGGACTTGAACAGACACTTCTGCAAGGAGGACATACAGAGGATCCAGAGACACAAGAAGAGATGCTCAATATCGCTTGCTATCAGAGAGATGCAAATTAAAACCACAATGAGATACCACTTTACACCAGTCAGAATGGCCATCATAAACAAAGCAACAAACAAAAAATGTTGGAGAGGTTGTGGGGACAAGGGGACCCTAGTTCAATGTTGGTGGGATTGCAGACTGGTACAACCATTATGGAAAACAGTATGGAATTTTCTCAGAAAACTAAAAATGAATGTGCTTTTGACCCAGCAATTCCACTGCTGGGAGTATATCCTAAGAACCCTGAAACACCAATACAAAAGAACATGCACCCAGTGTTCATAGCAGCACAATTTATAATAGCCAAGAGTTGGAAGCAGCCTAGGTGCCTGGCAGTAAATGAATGGATCAAAAAACTATGGTACATTTACACAATGGAATTCTATGCAGCAGTAAGAAAGAAGGAGCTCCTACCTTTTGCAACAGCATGGGTGGAACTGGAAAGCATTATGCTGAGTGAAATAAGCCAGGTGTGGAAAGACAAATACCAAATGATCTCACCTTTAACAGGAAGGTAAACAACAAAACAAACAAGCAAGCAAAATAAAAACAAAGACACTGAAATAGAGAACAGAGGGACAGCAACCAGAGGGGAGAGGGGAGGGAATTTCAGAGGGAAAAGGGAGGGATTTAGAGGAACTAGTATAAAGGACACATGGACAACCAAGGGGAGTGGAAATGGGAAGGAGGTAGGGAGCACGGGGGAGTGGGCTGGGATGGCAGTAATAGACAGAAAACTGTACTTGAAAAATAAATTAAAAAAAAAAGAAACTGATATATCTGGGATTTAACCAGCCTTGAAGTGGCACAGTAATTTGAGACTTCCCAAAAATATTAGTATTAAAAAATGTAAACACATAGCCATTTTAATATGAATATTCAAGTGGTAGGAAGGACTTGCAAACACTGCCATGGAAAAGGAACAGCTGGAGAGTTATCTGAAAGTAGTAGAAATCACAAGATTTTAAGAACAATAAATATGTGAGCATCCACACCTGGCACATTTTATTGAGCATTAGGTTTTAAGTTAGTGAATGAAAATACCTTATCTTCCCTCGTTGAGCATCTACCTTGTGGGGAAAATAAGTAACAAGTAAATAAACCCAAAACACACAGAATTATAAACTGTGAAATGCTATGAAAGCACTGAATGGTCAGTGTGGCTAATAGGAACAGGTTATAAAGACCGGCAGAGGCCAGCTCACCTGGGCCCCCAGAAGCCATGGGAAAAGGTATGGATTTATTATCCTGAGTACATGGGAAATTTCTGAAATGGGATGAGCAGGAGAAATACAAGATCTCTTTACATTTTTACATGGCTCTCTGGCAGCTGTGTGGCAAGATAGGTGAATAGAAATGTAGATGCAAAGAAATAAAAGCCTGTTGCTATACCCAAAGACAGGCTTCTCCATCCACAGAAGCAGAAACAAGGGAATAAGACAGTCAATTTACGGCCCTAGAATTCAAAGTTCCTCAGAGGTAGAGATGAGACGTGAATATAAATTAAGTCCAAAGGAGATTCAAAAGACTTTCTCAAATAAAAATGGTGAGGTTATTTTTTAAAATTAATTTAGGAAAACTAAAAATAATAATCACAGGGGAAGGACTCACAGGAACAAGTATAAAGGACACATGGACAATAACTAAGGTGGGGGGCGGAAATGGTAGGGAGGTGGGGAGAACTGGGGGGGCAGGGCTGGGAATATAAGACAGAAAACTGTACTTGAACAAGAATTAAATAAAGTCACGTTGTAAGTAAAAATAATTAATTAATTAATATGCTTACATTGGGAAATCAACAAAATGAATGGAGATGACTGAATGTAGAAGTTCAGACCTAATAAGAATGGTGTGTATGTGTGTGTGCGTGTGCTTAATGGTCAGGATGAGCACATTTAAAAGGTAATGGGAGATTATTTGAGATGGGTAGTTTGAATATACAAGAGGAATGAAATAATCGGTAGTGTAAGGTTTCTGGGAAGGTGGGGGAAATAAGGGGTTGGTTCTGAGCACAAACGGAAATATTCGTATTAAATTAGAGAGGAGGCGAGGCCAGGCTGTGCTTTAACTGGAGAGAAAGCGCTTAAGAATAGGTGAATATTCTTAGGACTTCCGCCAAGATGGAAGCATAGGTGGAAACACTGTGCCTTCTCCCACAACCAAGTTTGAATACAACACAGGTTTAGTAAACAAAGACACAGCCAAAGAACAGAAAACTGAACTATACAGAAGTCCGACAACAACGAACCATTCAACTAGACCGGTAAGAGGGGCGGAGCCAGCAGCAGAGCAGGGTCAGGCAGGAAGGATCCCCCAACCACAGGCGCCCAGGCAGCTGGGGTAGCATCAAGTGGACCCAGTGACGGCGTGGGGTGGCAGGCTGACCATGGTCCCACATTCGTGCGCAGATAAACCAGCAAAGGAGTGAGCAGTGAGGCAGACCGCACAGGCCCCAGCAGCGAACCCAGTGAGGGTGCAGGGCGGCAGGCTGACTGCAGTCACACATTCATGCACAGTGAGACAGACAACGCAGGCCCCAGCGGTGGGAAGCAGCAGAGCGGACCGCCATTGCCCCTCTTTGACCCCACCCCCACATACAGTGTCACAACCCAGAGACTGGGTCACCCAGCCCTGGTGAACACCTAAGGCTCCGCCCCTCAAACAGAACAGGTGCAAACAGACCAAACATTATGACTCAAGAACAGCTCAAAGCCCCAGAGCCTATAATTCTAAGTGACCAAGAAACAGCCAGTCTTTCAGATGCACAGTTCAAAGTACTGGTGATCAGGATGCTCACAGAATTGGCTGATTTTAGCCACAAATTAGAGGAACATATGAAGGGTAAACTAATTGAAATGAAGGGAAATGCACAAGAAACCAATAGTGATGGAGAGGAAAGTGGGACTCAAATCCAGGAAGTGGAAGGAAGAAAGAAACAACCAAACAGAAAAGAAGGAAGAAACGAGAATTCAAAAAAATGAGGAGAGGCTTAGGAACCTCCAGGACATCTTTAAATGTTCCAACATCTGAATAATAGGGGTACCAGAAGGGGAAGAGGAACAGCCACAAGTGGAACACTTATTTGAACAAATAATAAAGGAAAACTTTCCCAGTCTGGTAAAGGAAATAGACTTCCAGGAAACCCAGGAAGCTCAGAGTCCCAAAGAAGTTGGACCCAAGAAGGAAGACACCAAGGCACATCATAATTACATTAGCCAAGATTAAAATGAAGGAGAGAATTCCAGAAGCAGCAAGACATAAGAGGACAGTCACCTACAAAGGAGTGCCCATCAGACTGTCAGTGGATTTCTCAAAAGAGACCTTACAGGTAAGAAGGAGCTGGAGATAAGTATTCCAAGTCATGAAGTCCAAAGACCTACATCCAAGATCGCTCTATCCAGCAAAGCTTTCATTTAGAATGGAAGGACAGATAGAGTGCTTCTCAGATAAGATCAAATTCAAGGAGTTCATCATCACCAAGCCCTTACTATATGAAATGTTAAAGGGACTTATCTATGAAAAAGATTAAAAATATGAACAGTGGAAGGACAGCAAACTCACAGTTATTAACAACCACACCTAAAACAAAAACAAACTAAGAGGGCAGATCGGGAGTGGAACCATAGAAATGGAGATCACATGGAGGGTTAGCAACAGGGGAGTGGGAGGAGGAGAAGAGGGGAGAAGGTACAGAGAATAAGTAGCATAAATGGTAGGTAGAAAATAGATAGGGGGAGAGCAAGGATCCTAGGGGAAATATAGAATCTAAAGAACTTGAGACACGTGGTCATAAACTAAAGGGGGGAATGGTGGGGGAGGGGGTATGCAGGGTGGAAGGGAATGAAGGGGGGGAATAGAACAGTAATGGTATAATCAGTAAAATATATTTAAAAAATAAAAATAAATGAATAAATTAATTAATTAATTAAAACCACAGTGGTTTTTATTTTTAACTAGGGGTGCATAGGCTTAATTATAATTGACTTTTGGTTCTTTCTATAAAGCCACTGCCTCCATTTGCCCACTTATTCCTCTGCTTCAATTGCCCAAAGAACATGCAAAATTTCTTGAAAATCTCATCATTTCTGTTTTTTTAAAAAAGTGATCTGCATTCTGTATCATGTCTGTGTGAGTTCCCCACTTTCCTGTTACCTTATAGCAAACACTTGAACACTGCCTACTCTGTGCCAGGCACTGTTCTCAGTGCCTGGTGTAACCATTTTAAAGGTCCTATGAGGTAGGGACTCTTATTATTTCCATCTCATAGCTGAGAAAACTAAAGTACAGAGAGGTCAAGTAAAATGCTCCTGGACACATATAGAGCCTAAGCAGTCTGGCTCCAGAATCAGTGCCTCAACCACCCAGCACACAATGACATCCTGCTGTACACTGTGAACTCCTACCCCAGTATGAGCAGCACACACGGGAAAAGTTAGACAAGATCTCTAAGCTGCACACCACTCTAAAACTTTATTATTTTACGAAAGAAAGACAGGTTGATAAATGCAAAACAGTGCTTTTTTAATTTCAGTGCTGTGCTCTGCACTGAAGTATTAATACAAAATACATTTACACTGAAATAATAAATCCACAGAATTCTTCAATCTTTATCAACATATGTGTTCTTTCAACAGTATTTACAAATACTATGTGCCAGACACTATTCCAAGTACTGAGAAATAACTACGAACTAAACAGACAAAAACCCCTGACCTCATGAGGCATACAGTCACGGGAAGGAACACAACACATAAATAAGTGAAACAATTAGGGACAGAACAGTAAGTAACTACTACTATAATCTAACGCAATAAGGTGAAAAAACAAAGTCAAAGCAAAAACCAACGCTATAAATGAGCTGCCATCAGAGAATTTGTGGAGTGGTTTACTGTACAAAAGACCGAATACAGTATGTCTTAAAAATGAATCACTGATGATAGTCACATGAAAGATCTTTCAACCTCGTAAGTTACCAGGTAATTCACAGTAAGAGTTAACATGCTGGCTAAATCACAATGAGATATGATTACAAACACAAGAGACAGGCGATATCAAATGTTGATGAAAATGTAGAGCAACTAGAAGGTTCATACTCTGCAGGTAGCAGGAGAAATCTGTATAAACCCTCTGGAAAACTATTTGGTGTTATCTACTACAGTTTAACATATACATATCCTATGAGTCATCTATTCCACTCCTAGGTATATGCTCACGCACATTACACCAAAGAAGAAGCATACAATTACCCAAAGCAACATTACTAATAATAGTTCCAAACTAACAGCAATCCAGATATCCATCAACAGTAAAACAGATTATCTGTGGCATAATGCTACATATCAATAAAAATAAACAAACTTCAGATATATGCAACAGCACGGAAGAGTCTTTACACATATTGAATGAAAAAGCCAGCCCAACAAGAACACTTACTGTATACAACTTCAAAACAGGCACAACTAATATATGGTATGAGAAATCACAATAAGGTTACTTAGGGAAGGAAGGGGTAAGGCCGTGTTTACTTTGGGGAGAAAGTGGCCGGGATTGGGAGGGATCATGAATAAGGGTTCTGCAGAGCCAAGTGCTCTGTCCTTACCCTGAGTGATAGTTACATATTTACATGGTAGTTACAGGGTTTACATGCGCTGGTGTGCTCAAGCTGGCTTTTACTGGTTTGCAAGGGCTGATTACTAAATTTCAAGGAATTCTGTGAGCCAGCTGTGAAACATAGCCATTAATAAAAATCAAATCACACACACTTAGAGTAAATTATATCAAAAACAAAAGTAATACTTTTATATTACAGAAGTAAAATAAATACTCAAAACTTTTCATCTCTCATGATTTAACTGAAACCTACGCATGTGAGGTTACTTGGGTCTATTGTATTATTATAGTGGAAACACTGTAGAATGGTAGGCTGCTGCCCACTGTATCTCTATCTAAAGTTCAGTGACATCATATGGGTAGCCTGAAATGAGACAATGAGACTGGAAGTACAACATTTTAACCTGTATAATGTGCACTTTTTTGCCTCAAAATTTTTTATTTTAATTGCTGTTTAAGTACAGTTTTCTGTTTTTCGCTCCCATCCCATCCCACCCCCTCTTTTGCCCACATTTTTAGGAAAAAATAAGGATGCACATTATATATAGCCAGGACTAATTTGTATCTATACAAATGTTTTTAATTCTTTTATTTATACTTATGCATTATAAGTGTAACTCTAGAAAGCAATAATGATATTCATATACAGAATGATAGCATGAAGTAGGATCATTGGTTTTGTTGAACTTACAGCAAACTTTCAATGAAAGCAGTTTCGGCAAATGATTCAATGAAATAAACCAAACATTGTTATCCACAGAGTAAGACAGATGATGTTGACTGTATCCATTTGATAAGATACATGATACCAATTGGTATGCACTTGATAAGACAGGTGATGCTGACTTTATTACCATAGGGTGAACAGCGCAACATTTCTCTTCACACACTTTAGGCAGGATAAATTATTGGAAAACCCCTTGGAAAATGTCAAAACAGTTTTCATACACTTCAAGCTTTAAGCTAAAAGCTATTAAAGATGCTAAAAACCACAGCAACAGAGCTTCCGAGAGACCCTTTGGACCTCCTCCCATAGAGAGGGTCATCATATTGTGAGGCAACAGGAAGAAAAGCTTCTTCAGATACCAAGACAGAGGAAGGCAGTGAGAGGGAAACCTCCAAAGAGGCCGGAGGTGGGGCAGGAGATGAAGACTGGGATTCTGGAGCAGCGTCAAACTAGGATCTCTGTTTCAACCAAGATGACACAAGAAGAAGGAAAAGAATTGCATGAGAAAGAAACATTAATGATTTCTCAGGGATACCTAAATGGTGCTAAATGAAGAGAGAAGATTTGAGCATGAGACCACGAATGAAACTTGGCCCAAAACTTCCAGCAGCCTTTGGGAATCAAGTTTTGGAATTTCATTCTTATGTCATCAATCTTTGAAAGACTTATAACCTTGAGCTGTCCCAAACTGCCTAACATGGATGAGGCCCCACTCACATTTGATGGCATCCACAACAGAACTGTGAATGTCAAGGGAACAAAGGCTATGGCCGTTAAACCTAGTGGTCATGAGAAAACACATTTCACTGTTGTTCTAACCTGTTGTGCAGATGGGACAAAGCTACCACCTATAATCATCTTTAAAAGAAAGATGTTTCTGAAAGAAAAAACTCCGAGTGGAGTTATTGTCCACAAGTGTGAAAATAGACAGATGAATGAAGAAGGCTTGAAAAACTGGTAACAAAGTCTGATCATGAAGGCCTGGAGGATTACTGAAAATAAAAAACAAACCCCCAAACCAAAAATAAACAGTTTTGCTTGTTTTGTTTTTAAATATTTTTTAAGTTTATTTATTTATTTTTAAAGGGGAAGGGAGGGAGAGAAGGAGAGAAATATCAACGTATGGTTGCCTCTTGTGTGTCCCCTGCTGGGACCTGGCCTGCAACCCAGGCAAGTGCCCTGACTGGGAATCGAACCGCAATGGTCTTGTTCACAGGCCCGCACTCAATCCACTGAGCTACACCAACCAGGGCTCCTCCAGCTTTGCTTGTTTTTGATCACTTCAAAGCCCATGTTACACAAAGTCCAAAAACAATCCCAATGGACTTGAAAACCCAACTTGCTGTGATACCTGGTGGGTTACCCAGCCAACTGTAACCTCTTGATGTATGGATAAACAAGCTCTTTAAGGTTCTAATGAAGAAAGAGTGGAAATCATGGATGCAGTCAGCTGGTAATGATTTAAGACCTACAGGCAGAATCAAGAAAGCATCCATTGCCCACATTCGTAATTGGATCCTAAGACTGTGGAACAGTGTCATGAAGAAAAGGGGGCATCAGCAATGTTATGGATGGAACTGAGGATGAAGAATTTACTGGGACGAGGAAAGTGACTCTTCAGAAGACACAGCAACGTAGAAATTGAAGAAGCAATGTAGATACTTCTGATGTTGACAGTGACAAAGATTTCTTAGCCTTCTATGATGCATAAATATTGGTATATAAAATGGTATATAAAATTGGTATATAAAATATACCAATTACTGGTATATAAAATTTCTTGAACCTCGTATTTGTTCTTTTGTTTTCTAATTATTTGTTACATAAAATTTCTTGTACAAAAATATGCTCAAAAATAAATGCTAAAATTCCTTTAGAATAAAAAAACCCAAGTATCTAAATATAAATAAATAAAACAATTGAGGACTTTCAGCCAAAATGGAGGCATAGATAGACACACTTTGCCTCCTCGCACAACCAAAAGAAGGGCAACGACAAATTTAAAAACAAAAATAACCAAAACTGACAGAAAAATTGAGCTGTATGGAAGTCTGACAACCAGGCAGTTAAATAAGAAACATTCATCCGGACCGGTAGGGGTGGAGATGGGCAGCTGGGATGGAGAGAACTCGTGGCAATGTGACAGTTGACAGACCAGGAGAGGCAGCAACTGGCAGAGCAGGCAAGCCCACATTTGTGTGCAGAAAAACCTGAGGAACAACTGGGAAGCGAGACAGACTACATAACCCAGGTTCCAGTACAGGGAAATAAAGCCTCAAAACCTCTGACTGAAAAAACCTGTGGGGGTTGAGGTGGCAGGAGAAACTCCCAGCCTCACAGGAGAGTTCACTGGAGAGACCCACAGGGTCTTAGAACATACACAAACCCACCCACCTGGGAATCAGCACCAGAAGGACCCAATTTCCTTTTCAGGTAGCAGGGAAAGTGACTGCAAGCCTAGTGAAAGCTGAGCAAGCAGCCTTGTTTCCTCTCAGACCCCTCCCCCACATAGAGTGCCACAACACAGCAACATTGGTTGCCCCTCCCTGGAGAATACCTAAGGCTCTACCTCTTACTACATAACAGGAGTGCAGAGACAAAAAAAATGGCCCAATGAAAGAATAGATCAAGGCTCCAAAAAAAATACAACTAAGCAATGAAGAGAGAACCAACCTGTAAGATGTAGAGTCCAAACCACTGGTAATCAGGATGCTCAAAGAAATGATTGAGTATGGTCATAAAATAGAGGAAAAAGTGAAAGCTATGAAAAGTGAAATAAAGGAAAACATACAGGGAACCAACAGTGAAGGGAAGGAAACTGGGACTCAAATCAACGATGTGGACCAGAAGGAAGAAAGAAACATTCAACTGGAACAGAATGAAGAAACAAATTCAAAAAGATGAGGTTAGACTTAGGAATCTCTGGGACTCCTTTATACATTCCAACATCCAAATCATAGGGGTGCCAGAAGGAGAACAACAGCAAGAAATTGAAAACTTATTTGAAAACATAATAAAGTTCTCCTTCATTCTGTAACAAAAACAAAGGAAATAGACTTCCAGGAAGTCCAGGAAGCTCAGAGAGTCCCACAGAAGCTGGACTCAAGGAAGCACACACCAGGTATATCATAATTACGTTACTCAAGATTAAAGATAAGGAGAGAATCTTAAAAGCAGCAAGAGAAATGGAGACAGTTACCTACCAAGGAGTTCCCATTAGACTATCAGCTGATTTCTCAAAAGAGACCTTACAGGCAAGAAGGGGCTGGAAAGAAGTATTCCAAGTCATGAAAGGCAAGGACCTACATCCAAGATTGCTCTATCCAGCAAAGCTCTCATTTAGAATGGAAGGGCAGAGAAAGTGCTTCCCAGATAAGGTCAAGTTAAAGGAGTTCATCATCACCAAGCCTTTATTTTATGAAATGTTAAAGGGACTTATCTAAGAAAAAGATGATGATCAAACATATAAACTTTAAAATGACAACAATCTCACACCTATCAACAACTGAACTTACAAAAAACAAAATGAACTAAGTAAACATCTAGAACAAGAACAGATTGACAGAAATAGAGATCACATGGAGAGTTATCAGTGAGGAGGGGGAGGGGGATGAATGGGGGTAAAGTATAGAGAATAAAAAGCATAAATGGTAGATACAAAATAGAGAGGGAGAGGTTATGAACAGTTTGGGAAAGGGAGAAACCAAAGAAGTTATATGTATGACCCATGGACATGAACTAAAGGTGGGGGAATGATAGTGGGAGGAAGCAGTAAGGCAGAGGGGAGTAAAGGGGAGAAAAAATGGGACAACTGTAATAGCATAATAAAAAATACATTAAAATAGATAAATAAATAAATAAATAAATTACTGAATTAAAAGACAAAAGGTTTTTTCCCCAACCATTTGGACCAAAAATATGGGTGCATATTAGACACACCAAGATACAATATTTACTCCTTAGAAATCAGCAAATGCTACAAATCAGTGCTTGATTTATTGTTAACTGTCTAGACTTAAGAAAGTAACAAGGAAAATATTAATAAAGCAGATGAAACTTCAAAGCAGGATTCCCCAACCTCTGAGTCCTGGACCAGTACAGGTCAAGGCCTGTTAGGAACCAGGCCCCACAGCAGCAGGTGAGCCTGCATGTAGTGCACTTGACTCATCCTGAAACCATCCCCTTCCCCTGCCACATAACCCCCGTCTGCTGCGGTCCATGGAAAAACTGTCTTCCATGAAAAGCGTCCCTGGTGCCTAAAAGGTTGGGGACCGCTGCTTTCAAGTGTCTCATTTCTAGTTGTTACATTGTAAATAGCACAAAAAATTAAGAAAATACCTTTTCAGTATTTGAAAATTATCTGAGTCATCAAAATTGAAGTGAGTACTATACGACTGAAGTTCCAACACGTTTCTGTTGTTTTACTTTCATCTTATTCACAAAGACAAATTATCAACCAACATTAATGGCAGAACAACATTCCTATTCATCTGTCCATTGCAAGGCCATTAATTGGCTACAGATGCAAGGGTTGAGCAAAGGCATCCTGTGAGAGTCCACTGACTCTAGAGTATTGTATATTTAATGTTTTGTAAATTACATGCTACACATTCTTTGTATCAGTTAAATGTATGAAAAACTGATGTGAGAATATGTATTTGTGTGTGTATAACATACACACTTTTATTTTTCAGAAAAAGTTATTAATCATTTCCCAATATACTAGTGGTTGGATGATCATCATTCATCAAATAGTACCCTTGTAATTTATGTACTTTCCTTTATCAAAAAAATTTTACAGTCACTGTTCATGTGTATAACCACCGACCAACAGCTCTCAAAGAATACTCCAATCCAGTCTATAACATCCCTTCATTTCAGGCATTCCTAGACTTACTCAAGAAGAAAAATATTCAAAAATGCCCATGTTACATGTATTTCAGTGAAATTAAGTCCTCTAAGTTTAATACCTTTAAATTAATTCTATAAATATAATTTATCACACTTTTATCTGAATTCTCCTTAAAAATAAATACAGCTTTCATCATAAGATCATAATGGAAGCACAGCTCATTTCACTGAGAATTAACCATAAAGCTATAGTCTTAAAAATATTTGAGAATCAGAGTTGAATGAATTAAATTTATTTTTGGTTACAACACAAAAACATTTCTTCTGCTATCTAGTATTTTATAAACTATCCCTTTTAAATAAAAAAAAATGCATCTGTTACTTCTATGTATATTTCTCTACTGACTCTAAGCTTAAATAATAAAGTAATATATAGCAAATTTTCCCAGGTACATTCAAATAAGACTGAAAAATATAGTTGTAAAGGTTAATTTATTCATCTGATTCCCTCTAGTCAATAGGAAAATAATCAGCTTTCAGCCAGGAGGCACACTTTATTAAAATTTATATTCCTAGATGCTAGAAGTATTACACAAAGTATGCACTTAAGGTATGTTAAGTAAATGGAGAGCAACAAACTGGCCGATGGTAACTCTAGGCATCAGGAGTGAAAAACTATAAAGACAGAAAAACACATCACTATACAAAGTAATTCTTACTTAATGAAGAACAGTATTTTTAAACTTGGACCAAACTTGAAGTCTGTCAGCATTTTTAAAAAGAAGAAGAAAAAAGATTAATCACTTTCAGAAAATGAACTGGTACTTGTAAGAAGTATTTGTGAGAAATGAAAATAGAATAGGAAGCCTTTTCAAACAGGAAGCTGTATAGCATAAGGACTAAAAGCTTAGATATTGGAGTTAGAGTTTATATCCTAGTTCCATCATATACTTCAGTTATGACTTTGATGCCTCAGTTTCTTCATACATAGGACAGGGAAAAGAATGCCAAGTTCACAGAAATTTTCAGGAATTAAATAAGCAATAAATTATAAAACAATGTTTTATATATGTTCACACGACTAAATTTTTTCTCAAAATAATACTGTCCTTACTATGAGCATTGCACTCTAAACTTTCTAGTCTATTCCATATGATCTCACCTTTAACTGGAACATAATCAACAAAAGAAAAAAGCAAACAAAATATAACCAGAGACATTGAAATTAAGAACAATCTAACAATAGCCATAGGGCAGAGGGGAGGGCACAATGCGGGGAAGGGTTTTCAGGAACTACTATTCTATTTCATTTTTTTTAAAGCTAGCTGCGACACACAAAACTGATTTTGAAAAGCCAACAACACTGGGGACTACAATATCTCTGAGGATCCTTCCAATATTCATTTTCAAATTAGCTTTCAATGGCAGTGCGTATCTGTCAATTTCACCTAAATTACTTCAAACTCTCTCACAGCCTTCAGTGAGTTTAAGAGACTCTAGATTCTAATGAATATTTTATTGTTTATGATAATCATAATTAAGTACACCTTTCACATTCTAATAAAGTTCCCATGAGCTTTTTTAAAAATTGTAGTCCCTTCATTTCCTGAGTCACTTATTATATGCTTGTGTATACTAGCTAATGATCTAAAATGAATTTATTATCTTGTGTCATGGTCCCGAGTCTTAAAGATGCTGCTGTACTACCATTCACCTTAATAGATGTAAAAAAAATGTGAAGACACGAGAAATTATAGATCTTGCCCAAGATTCCCGGGACCTTTGGACTTTTAGTTTAGTGCTGTGAGCCGGATGATAAAGCAGCAGCCACAGATGGCACCTTTCCTCGAGACAGTGAACCTGTGTAGGCCCTTTTTGAAGTTTTTTACATATACTGCCATAATTCCTGAAAATGTCTGTGAACTCAGCATTACTGTCAAACAAATGCAGTTTTGTTTTGTTTTGTTTTCAATAATAAAGGGCTTACTTTCCAGTGACATATAGCTTTCTGAGTACTTAGACATCAATGAAAAAATTGCTAAGATTTAAAAAATTATTTGGAACTTTTCATGGGAAAAACAATTTTCAATCCCCAGAATAATTTATTCGACATTCAACAAATGCTTTCTGATTGTTTTCTTCTTTGCTTAACAATCACATTTTAAAATCAACATTGACTTAATTGTTGACTTAATCAACAATGACTTAATCAACATTGGGATTCTTTTAAATCCAATCCAGATTTTTAACCTAGTTTGGTAGAGATGCTGCATAATATGAAAAGTCCTACAATGAGGAGAAAAAAGATCTGTGACTTCCCTAATTCCCCTCCAAGCTCCATTCCTTAGTCTATGACCCTGGGCAGGTTTATATAGCTCTCTGGACCTCAGTCTCTTCATTTGTAAAATGGGGGTAACACAAGTCCAGACCTCATGGGGCTGTTTTCATGAATTACTGCCTAATCACTCTGAATGGTGTCTAACAGGGAAGCACCCATAACCAAGGTCCTGCTCTTGTTTATGTGAAATTAAGGAAAGACTGAAAGTTCCTCACCCAGTTCTAAAAATTCACCTGAAAGCTACTAGCAGAGTAATAGATAGATTTTACTACTACTTTATTCTCTAAAATGCAAACCAAGACATCAAATTTACAACTAAACTATAGAACAGTCATCACTCAGAACTTTCAGATATCAAGCTGAATGCAAGTGCTACAACTCAGGAATTGAAGAAGAAACTACATTGATTGAGACTGATAGGAGGGACAGAGACATGGAACAGACTGATCCTACACCCATGTGTGCTGAGTAAAAATAAGGATAGCTATCTCAGGAGTGAAGGATCCCAGCCCCACACCAGGGACCCCAGCCCAAGGTTCCAGTGCCAGGAAGAGAAGTCTCCATAACTTCTGGCTATAAAAACCAGAGGGCACTGAGGCTATAACTGCTAAACTCCCTGGCAGTTCTTCATAAAGGGTCCATGCACGGACTTACACAGGCTCACTTCCTTTGAGCTCCAGTATGGGGTCAGCAGACTGAAATATATCAGAGGCATACAGGGAAAAACTAAATTGCCCAGCATCAGGGCAAGAGCTGGGAGTAGCTTTCTCCCAGACAGAAGTGCTAGCAGAGGCCACTAGTCCTTTTCTGAGCTCTCCCCGAACACAGCCACTTAGTCAGCAGGCAGGTGCCATATCTGAGACTCCATCCACCTGGCTTACATAGTTTGCCCCTCCCTGGTGATTCCCTGAGTTCCTGCCCTATCCAACATTCAGGCCCACTCAAGCTGTTTCCAGTGGCTTTCCCATATGAATATATTGTCTTGGCCCAATCAGATTTTCCTAAATTCTCTCAAACAAAAACATCTGGCTTCAGAGAACCCCATACCTCTTGCTAAGTTGCCCCAGGCTTGGCACTAGCAGCAGCCAGCCTTGGTTCACTGCTTGGTATTGCCTGGGAACCTACTACTCCAGCACAAATAGCAGCCATTTGCAGACTGCTTTGTAGCTTATGCTGTGTGACCCCAAGGAGAATACAGGTGGTGGCTGACCTTGAACATACCAAGAACAATCAAGACTCAACTAAAACACAAGTGTGTATACAACCCACACAGTGGGCACACCTTCAGTACTCATCTTGGGTAATAGAGGAGGCTGTGCTGCTATACCTTACAGGACAGCTACTACTGCATATCAGGCCATTCTAACAAGCCTGGGAGACATAGCAGCTCTACCTAACACATAGAAACAAACACAGGGAGGCTGCCAAAATGAGGAAACAAAGAAACATGGCCCAAATGAAAGAACAGAACAGAACTCCAGAAAAAGAACTAAACAAAATGGAGGCAAGCAATCTACTAGATGAAGAAATCAAAACACTGGTTATAAGGATGTTCAATGGATTTAGTGAGAAAGTCAACAGCATAAAAAAGATCCAGTCAGAAGTGAAAGATACACTAAATTGAAATGAGCAATTTACAGGGAATCAACAGTATAATGGATGAAGCCAAGAATCAAATCAGCAATTTCAATACAAGGAAGCAAAAGACACCAATCAGAACAGCAAAAAGTAACAAGAATCCAAAGAAATGAGGACAGTGTGAGGAGCCTTTAGGACAACTTCAAGTGTACCAACATTTACATCATGGGGTGCAGGAGAGAAGAGAAAGAGGAAGAAATTAGAAACCTATTTGAAAAAATTATGACAGAAGACTTCCCTAACTTGGTGAAGGAAACAGACATACAAGTCCAGGAAGCACACAGAGTACCAAACAAGATGAACCCAAAGGGAGCCACACCAAGACACATCATAATTTAAATGCCAAAGGTTAAATAGAAAGAGAAAATCTTAAGAGCAGCAAGAGAAAAGTAGTTATTTACCTACAAGGGAGCTCCCATAAGACTGTTATCTTATTTCTCCAAAGAAATTTTGCAGGCCAGAAAGAAACATTCAGAGTGATGAAAAGCAAGGACCTACAACCAAGATAACTCTATCCAGCAAAGCTATCATTTAGAATCAAAGGACAGATAAACAGCTTCCCAGATAAGAAAAAGCTAAAGGAGTTCATCAGCACAAAATCAGCATTATATAAAATGTTAAAATGTCTTCTTTAAGAAGAAGATCAAAAATAAAAATAATAAAATGGCAATAAATACATATCTACCAACAAGTGAATCTAAAAAAAAAAACTAAACAAACAAGCAGAAGAGACACAGAATCATAGATACAGGGAAAGTTTTGATGGCTGCCAGTTGGGAGGGAGGTTGAGGGGATGGGTGAAAAAAGTGAAGGGATTTAGTACAAATTGATAATTACATAATAGTCATGGCAGCATAAAGTCACTGGAAATAGAGTAGCCAAAGAACATATATGCATGACCCATGGACATGGACAACAGTGTGGGGATTGCTTAAGGGATCAGGGCAAGACTGAGCTGAGTGGAGAAAAGGGGAAAACTGGAACAACTGCAATAGCATAATCAATAATATATAATTTAAAAAATAAAAATAAGGTTAGCTGCACTAAATGAAGAACAGAGTAAGGAACAAAGGTGATACATAATACACAGATTTTAAAGTATCCATTTATGTGGCTTTTGATAATAAGGGAGAATCAGTTCAATTTTATCAGCAGGAAAAATTAATGTAGTAAGTATTCCTCACAATCCTGAAAAGGATCTGAAATAGAATCACTCACTTTTTTATGGCATGTAGCTCCAACAAATTACAGAATAATCTAATTCACTTGCACTATCCTAGTGAGTTAGAGTGGTAGAATATGTCTTGAATCTAGTATTTCATGAATTGAACTACTCAGTGTGCTTGTGTTCAAGATGTTGAAGTAGGCAGACATGGCTCACCTCTTTGCACAACCATATCAAAATTACAACTAAAATATAGAACAACCATTACTCAAGAACGTCAGAAATCGAGGTGAATGGAAGTCTCACTAATATGGAACTGAAGAAACCACATCCATCCAGACTGGTAGGAAGGGTGCAGATGTGGAACAGGTTGGCTCCACACCCATGCAGATAAAAATTCAGGAGGGATATCTAGGGAGCCAGGAGTACCAGACCCACACCAGCCACCCCCCCACACACACACCAGACCCCCCCACCAGGATTCCAGTGCCAGAAGATAAGTCCCCACAACTTCTGACTGCAAAAACCAGAGAATATTGAGTTGGTGGAGGAGACTGCTACAGCCCTAAGAATTTCCTCTTGGGAAACCCACATGCAGACCCACCCACTCAGACTCACTCCCTCTGAGCTCCAGCACCAATGGTATATAGGGAGAGACTTAAGTGTCTGGCATCGGGGTGAGCAGAGCTCATTGTCCTTTTGCTCAACCCTCCCACCATAGAGCCAATAGGCTGGTGCCATCATCTGAGATGCCAGCAACCTGGCTAACACTGTGACAACCACATTGGAGATCCACAGATGCTCCACCACACCCAATTTATGGGCCCACCCAAGCTGCTTTTCCATAAAAAGGGCTGGTCTTGGCTCCTAAATCCTATCAAGCAAGCAACAGCTGGCTACAGTGAGCCTGAGCAGCAGTCAGATTAGAATCACAGATAGGCTGCACCTGGGAATTTCCAAGCCCAGAACAAGCAGCAGCCGTATCAGACTGCTCTACTGCTTAGGCAAGGTGCACAGGGCAAAACACAGGTGGGGACTACTGATCTTTGCCTGCATCACCTGGGAAACGCCAGGGTCAACACAACCAATGGACAGCTACAGACCACATCGGAGCACCACCACCCTGCTCCTGCACAGCTGACCCTCTGCGGATGTCGGTGGTCAGTGGTCACAGCCAGTCCTTGCAGGCGACTGGCCTGGCTACATCCCTCCCCTTGATCTGCCAACAGCAACCAAGGCTCCACTACAACAAGAAGGTTTACTCAACACACATGGAGAGCACACCCTGAGTACACAGTTTGGGTGACAGGAGAGGCTATGCCACTGGACCCTACAGGACACCAGCTACATTAAGGCCACACTCCCCAAGACATGGAGTCAGAACAGCTCTACCAAAATGAGGAGGCAAAGAAACATGGCCCAAATGAAAGAACAGATCAAAACTCCAGAAAAACACTTAAAAATGGTGATATGCAATCTAGCAGATGCAGAATTCAAAACACTGGAATAAGGATGCTTAAGGAACTTAGTGAGGACCTCAGCAACATAAAAAAGACCCAGTCAGAATGAAGGATACACTAACTGAAATAAAGAACAACTCACAGGGAAACAACTGTACAATAGATGAAGCCAAGAATCAAATCAATGATTTGGAACATAAGGAAGCAAAAAACATCCGTGTAGAACAAGAAGAAAAAAAATCCAAAAAAATTAGGATTTAAAAATATAACTTCAGAACTTCAGGTTCTGAAGTTACTGGCATTGCCGAATGGTCTTTGAAATACAAAGAAAACACAGCTTTTAAATTTAGACCTTTTTTTAATCTCTTCTACATCAAAACCAGAATATTCTGAAAAGCCAATAAAAGTTATAATATGCACCAAAGGCCTTCCAGTGAGTGAGTTAGAAAGAGATAATCTTGCCTTTTCATCTTTCCCTCTTGCTTTACAATCCTTGTCCCTACTTGTGGAGGGTTTCTCATTCTTCGATATAGGATGTGCTCGGCCTACAGGTCCCCGGGCTCCTGCTCCTGGCATTTCTTTCCTCAGAGGTTTTACTTCTCGATTGGGACGCCTTATCTGAGGTGGAGCTCTGACAAGAAAAGTAAAATAAACGTTAATCAAAGGCAAAGGTATTTCAATACTACCTTAGTCAACAAAACGATTAAGTCAAGAAGGACAGAACAATCATAAAACAATCTATTTCCCCCTTTTGCTAATTCATGGCCATATTGATTAGATCAGTTTTTAAAAGTGATTTTCTTTAAAATATACTGATTAATACAGCTATTAAATACATATAAATGACAATATTATAGCAGCAATTATCTTATAAAAATAACTATCAATCACCAACAAAGGGCAACACAAACTATTCCCATCTAATCATCTTAATAGGGTAATGGAAAATCCATTAAGTTTATTCATTACTGTCCTAAACTAAGAATAAGTAACAAACAAAAAAGAACAGCCCTNTCATGGCCATATTGATTAGATCAGTTTTTAAAAGTGATTTTCTTTAAAATATACTGATTAATACAGCTATTAAATACATATAAATGACAATATTATAGCAGCAATTATCTTATAAAAATAACTATCAATCACCAACAAAGGGCAACACAAACTATTCCCATCTAATCATCTTAATAGGGTAATGGAAAATCCCATTAAGTTTATTCATTACTGTCCTAAACCAAGAATAAGTAACAAACAAAAAAGAACAGCCCTGGCCAAGTAGCTCAATAGAGCATCACCCCGATACACCAAGGTTGCGGGTTCGATCACCCATCAGAGGACATACAAGAATCAACCAATGAGTGCATAAATCAGTGGAACAAGTTAATATTTCTCTCTCCCCTGTCTTCCTTTCTCTCTCTAAATTTTTTAAAAAAGGAGTGGGGTGTTATTTTTTTTAAAAAAGAACATCATAAAAGCTGAAATGACAAGAATTAAAAATATGTCTATTTGCAGTTTACTTTTTTTTGCAATATAATGCTTTTCTCTGATTCTGTACTGGAAAATCCAACATTTCATTAATAAATTACAAATGGCAGGACTCAAAAATCAAATCTTATAAACAAAGTAACTTATTTAAAAAATATTATTCATGTTTTGAAGGGGTCAAAAATCACAGGATCCTTCAGATTATACATGTCCCTAAATGTGAATCAAGAATTTTGATGACTATGAATGGTAATGGACATTAATGAGACTTATTTTGACCATTTTGCAATATATAGAAATAATGAATCATTACATTGTACTCCTGAAACTAATATGTTATGCCAGTAATATCTCATTAAAATTTTTTGATGACTATATAAATGTAACAATGCACACAAAGTGGCATATTTTGTTTCAGTTAATGTGAAAAATGTCCACTTCAAATAGCAAAATTTTGAGGTTACTCAGCACAGTATTATCTCTATGGGTGTTGGAGGTGCTCTATCACTATGTGTGTAATCTTTTTCCTTGAACCATCTCTGCCTGTTTCCATATCTCTTCTCTCTGCAGCCCTTCAGATCCCATATGTATATTCCTTTTTCGCCAATTGGACACTTCTATTATTATGCCCTTTCCAGTTTCATGCTTTTAATTCACTAATTCATCGTGAAGCTTCTCTTCCTGGTACTAGAAAAAGTGACAAATGTATACAACACAATTGAACACAGCAAAACAGGTAACTGGATAAAAAACCAGGAGGGTTGCAAATTTCAATAAAAAAAAAAGGAAAAATACTGACAACATATTGCAGGTCTAATGTATTATCTTCAGTTTGTTGGAATTAGACCACTACATGAACCTGCTAAGCATAGAGAGGCTGGCAGAATCTGTACCAAGGGGGACCCCCAAAAGCCTGGAATTATATTCTGGAGGATGGGCCCCTTGTAGAACAGGCTCTCCCCCCTAGGTGAGTAGTCTAGTAACCCATCTGTATCAGTGTACCAGCTGGCATTGTTGTGAGAGGCTGCATTTGGCTTCAGTGAATTATTTTTGAAGATTCTTTCAAAGTGTTTGTCCATTTCAGGATGGGTAATTTACAAGCACACCAGCCCATTCTTCACTGAGTATTCAGCAGTTTTTGACCAAATCCAGCAGGATCCCCATACCCCACCCTCCCTATTCACCCAATCTTGCCCTGAGCAATTTTTTTTTGTTGTTTTCCTGGACGAAAAAAGTCTTCAATGGGAAACGTTTTGCTGACGTGGAGGTGAAACAAAAAAGGCAGAAGCACTAAAAGGCATCAAAACCAACAAGTTCAGAACCTGTTTTGAGCAGTGGAAAAACGTCTGAACAGGTGTATTGCAATAAACTGAGAGTACTCTGAAGGTGACTGAAGTTTAAACATGTAAGAATAAATACATGATTTTTATATATAAATTCCATTTTTTGGTGGCCCCGCTTTGTATGTCTAACTATGAGGTTCCCACACACTGACAGCTGAACCCTGGGAGTCCATTCAAACAGTGGTGTACTGAACACCCATTAGGAGGCATTCAGCCTCTGCTGTGCTAGGCCCTCAGAGGAGAGACAAAGATGAAGATGCAATGGTGTTAAAGAAATCCACAGGGAAGGAACTAGAAAATAGTGTACAGTAAACTGATTATAAGGCATTTTCAAATGTAAAGGTATTATTATATTATTGGTTCCAGTGCATTATTAGTCTTTAAGCATACTGCCAATAAAAGAAAAGTGTGATGAGACTGGTAAAAAATAAAAAACTAAAAATGTTACACTGCTCTATTCTTAGCATTTCACTGCAACCACTGTTTTTTGACTGGTTTGTTTTAATGAAGGATAGATTGTTTATATATATCCTGCCTGTTTCCAGGATATATATATATATATATATATATATATATATATATATATATATAATGTATCAATGCCTTTCTGGAACCCAATTCAGGGGTATGACCAATAATAAGACAACCACCTCCTCCACACAGAACACAGGCAAGTTTGGTCTGTCATCTCTGCACCTGTTTAAACAGTCTGTCATTGTTTATGGTCCTGCCCTTGGGACACATAGCCAGCCTGGAGCCCATGCTCACTAGCAGCAGTCCCAACCACATGCCCACACCCAGGCCTCATGGTCAGGGTAGAGAATCCTGAAGCACAGCTGCCACCTCCCCAGACAGTGCTCCCCTTTAGCATGGTCTGTCGGGGCTGCTGAGGAGGCACAGGTAGTCCTTGGGCACCCTACCAGCTCAGGGAGGCTGTGTTGTCAGAAACTGATTTCAAAGCTCCTGCACAGCCTGCATGCCTAGGGTTTGCTGCTGCTGACCTGCCCTACCACTCAGTACTCTGATGGGCTCAGACACAGTCTGAGTGAAATTGCTCAAGAAGCCACATGTGCCATCTGTGGCCAGTCCCATCTCACAGAAACTGGGCCTGTGCCTGATGAGTCTTCAGTTCCATCTCACCGCAGCTGGATGTTAACATTTGTAACAGACTGTCAGCTTCCCAAAGGACAACCTTGATTCTGGTCTGAACACCACCGTCTAGGAGTGCACCACTGCACAATGTCATGCTTCAAATTAAGGACTCAGTGACAGCTTCCAGGCTCTGTAACACCTATGTCTCAAGGCTTTTACTGATCTCTTTTTAAAAAGAGACTCTAGTATGGTTACAAAACATTATCAACCTCCATCTGAATGGTCAAAGACTGACAATGTACCAGCTTATACTGTTTCAAATATAGAGAATAACTCACAGAGATCTGAAGATAAAAGACTAGAGTGTCTACACTGTGCTCAGTCCTGCTTGAAGACATTTCCCTGTAGGAATGGGAAATGTCTTATCATATGCAAATAAACCTGATTTCCTCCAAAATCCAGTACTTCCTCTTTCTAAGCTGTACTATTAAATGTCAAATTTTAAGTAAATGTTCTCATCAGCATTGCTTGTAAGCACCTGGAAACAACCCAAATGTCGAGTATCAGACTACAGAAATAAAGTCCTGTACGTTCACATAATGGGATACTGTGTTCACAACATAGCTTACAGCTTACACAATGACAAAGCATGAATCTCAGGACCACCACCTCAAGGGAAAAACACAGGTTCAAAGAACATGCAGTGTAATTCCAAATAAAACAGGATGCTATTTGGGATACAAATGTATATGTTAAAATGTAAAGAAAGGCAAGGGAGCCCTGGCTGGTGTAGCTCAGTGGATTGAGCCCAGGCCTGCGAACCACACAATCGAGGTTCGATTCCCAGTCAGGGCACAGGCCTGGGTTGCAGGCCAGTTCCCAGCAGGGGACTCACGAGAGGCAACCATACATTAATATTTCTCTCCTTCTCTCCTTCCCTTCCTCTCTAAAGATAAATAAATAAAATCTTTAAAAAAATAAAGATAAAAAAAAAGAAAGTCAAGGGAATTATAAACTCCAAATACAAGGTAGTGTCAACTATGACAGGGGAGGAAATGGAATAGGATGCAGAGGAGACCACAGGGGAACTTCAAAGGTACCAGCAAAGTCCTTTATCTTAAACTCCAAGGTGAATATACAGATGCTAGCATATTGTGACACCTTATACCTTACACAAATTTTAATGTTCATATTATCTACTCATAATATGAACATATGAAGAGTAGTTAATAAAACTAAAATATGATTATCTACAACAACACTAAGACATTTCAGCACCTAAAAATGAAATTATAGGGTTGCTACAAAGTTTCCAGCATGTTCTAGAAACACTCATGTTCTAGTGATGTGGACTCCAAGTACCCAGCCTCAGATGAACCTACTGCACCACTACCTGGCCAATCTCCGGAGAAGACTGGACTACACAAATAGGACTCTCCGACTCACAGTGCCGCGCCACAATTCCTGAAGTCAAAGCAAAAGGGTCCTCTGTGACGGTATCTTCATGCTATGCCATGTTAACAAATAGGGTCTAAGATCTATCACATTTTTCTCTAATTGCTCTATAAGCTCCTTTCTAAAAATTCCATCTATTGAGCTCTTCAATTTCTTCTAGCTTTCTGCTTAATGATTACTCTAAACAACTTGATTTTACCTATTTTACTCTAAACCAGTCAGAACAACAAGAAGAAAAAAGACTCCAAAAAAATGAAGACAATGTAAGCAGCTTCTGGGACAACTTCAAGCAATTCAACAACATTCACATAATAGGGATAACAAAAGAAGAAGAGAAAGATCAAGAAATCAGAAATCTATTTGTAAAAAATAATGAAAGAAAACTTCTCTAAGTTGCTGAGGGAAATATACAAGCATATGCAGGAAGCAGAGAGTTCCAAACAAGATGGATGCCAAAAGACCCACACCAAGACACATCATAATTAAAATGCCAAAGGTTAAAGATAAAGAGAGACTCATAAATGTAGCAAGAGAAAGCACATAGTTACCTACAGGGATTTCCCATAAAGCTGTCTGCTGATTTCTCAAAAGAAACTTTGCAGGCTAGAAGGGATTGGCAAGAAATATTCAAAGTCATGAGAAGCAGAGAACTACAGCCAACACTGCTCTACCCAGCAAAGCTATCATTTAGAATTGAAGGGCAAATATGCAGCTTCCCAGCAAGAAAAAAACTGAAGGAGTTCATCATCACCAAACCATTATTATATGAAAAGATAAAAGGACTTATTTAAGAAAAAAATGAAAATGAAAACCATGAGCAATAAAATGGCAACATATACATATCTATCAACAACTGAATTTAAAAAACAAACTTAGCAAACAAGAAGGCTAGAGACAGAATCATGGATATGTAGAAGGCTTTGATGGGTGCCAGAATCAGGACATGTTGGAGGGAAATGGATAAGAGGTGAGAGGATTAAGTAGTATAAATAGGTAATTATAGACTAGCCATGGGGAAGAAAAATACAGCATAGGAAATAGAGCAGCCAAAGAACCTAACCATGACTCATGGACTGAACAATGGTGTGGGGATTGCCTGAGGGAGTAGGGGCTTCTAGGTAGAGGGTGCAAAGGGTTAATAATCAGGACAACTGTAATAGCATAATCAATAAAATATATTTTTAAAAGAAAATAAATAAAAATAAATAAAAAATATCATGAGGCAAAAAAAACAAAGCTTAAATAGAAATTAAAGGACCTATGATGTGAAATAAACATTAATGATTAAGAACTTTAGTGTCTACTGTCATCAAATAGGTAACTGCTATTTTTTCAAATCAGTATATATTTATGGTTTACTTAATTAGTACAGGAACTATGCTGGATGCTATACTGACATAAAAATGTTGTAGCACTATCCCTACCTTCAGAGAAAGAGCATGGACACCTGGTGTCAGCATTAGAGTTAGAACCCTAAGACCTGGGTGCCCTTTTCCCCAGGTTACCAATTACCTGTTACACAGGCAAATCACTTACCATCTACAGGCCTCATGTGCTTCCTCTGTAAATGGAGATGGATACTTCACAGAATTTTTTAAATTTCTTTTTCACTAAGATATTACATATATATAGTAAAATGCACATATATTAACTACACAACTCAATACATTTTCATACCATATAACCACAGGGAGATCAAGATGGGACATTTCCCAATAGCCCAGAAAGGTTTTCATGGTCCTTCTTAGTAAATTATCAGCCCCTAAAGATAATCACTATTCTGACCTTACTATCAAAGATTAGGTTTGCCCGTTCTAGTTTCATGTAGATGTAATTCTATAGTACATACTCTGTCTGGTTTCTTTCTTTCAACATTAGCACTGTATGGGAGAAGATACTTGCAATAATAATTCTGATAAGGGGTTAATTTCCAAGATATATAAAGAACTTATACAAATCCACACCATTAGACAAACAATCCAATTAAAAATGGGCAAAGGACATAAACAGACATTTCTGCAAAGAGGACATATAGATAGCCAAGTATTAAAAATATTCAACATCATTAATCATCAGAGAGATGCAAATTAAAACCACAATGAGATATCACCTCACACCCCTCAGAATGGCCATCATCAATAAATCCACAAACAACAAGTTTCAGTGAGGATGTGGAGAAAAGGGCACTTTCGTACACTGTTGGTGGGAATGCAGTGCAGCCACTGTAGAAACAGTACTCAGTTACCTCAAAAAATTAAAAATGGAACTGCTTTTTGGCCCAGTAATTGCNAATCCAATTAAAAATGGGCAAAGGACATAAACAGACATTTCTGCAAAGAGGACATATAGATAGCCAAGTATTAAAAATATTCAACATCATTAATCATCAGAGAGATGCAAATTAAAACCACAATGAGATATCACCTCACACCCCTCAGAATAAATAAATAAATCCACAAACAACAAGTTTCAGTGAGGATGTGGAGAAAAGGGCACTTTTGTACACTGTTGGTGGGAATGCAGTGCAGCCACTGTAGAAACAGTATTCAGTTACCTCAAAAAATTAAAAATGGAACTGCTTTTTGGCCCAGTAATTGCACTTCTGGGAATATATATACTAAGAAACCAAAAACACTAACTTGAAACCACACATCCTTATGTTCACTGCAGTGTTATTTACAACAGCCAAGATTTAGAAGCAGCCCAAGTGCCCATTTATAAATGTGTGGATAAAAAAGCTGTAGCATATTTATTTACACAATGGAATGCTATTCAGCCATAAAAGAAAAGGAAATCTTACTTTTTATCACAGCATGAATGGACATGGAGACTATTATGCTAAGTGAAATATGCCAGTTAGAGAAAGACAAATACCATATAACCTCATTTACTTATGGAATCTAATGAATAAAATAACCTAATGAACAAGAAAGAAACAGAGGCATGGACACATGGAACAGACTGACAGCTGTCGGAGGGGTGGAGGGAGGACTGGATAAAAGGTGATGGGATTAGCCAAAAACATACATATGTAACACAAAGCCACAGACAACACTGTCATGATAGCCAGAGGGGAAGGGGATGGGTATAGGTGGAAATTGGCAAAGGGGAAAAAAGTGGGCACAGAAATAGAAATTGCCTGGGACAACAGGTGCATGATGCAGTGTGCAGATGATGTTTTCTTGAGTTGTACACTTGAAACCTGTATGGTTTTGCAAACCAATGTCATCCCAATAAATTCAACTTAAAAAAAAATTACCTGTGAATGCATCGATGTTCCTAAGGACAGCATTAATTTATCTTTCATCAGTGCTGTGCAGTATTCTACTGCATAAACATACTACAGCTTATCTACCTTACTGTCGAAGAACACTTTAATTATTTTGTTTGAGGTTATTATTAAAGCTTCTTTGAATATGGGGAATATGTTCATGATAAACCTAAGTATTCATTTCTTTGGAGTATATACTGGGACTGGAATTGCTGGATCACAGAGTATACGGAAGATTAGTTTTTGTATATATAGCCAGTTTTCCAAAGTGGTGATGCCATTTAATACTTCCACCAACAGTGTCTGAATGCCACCTGTTCTGTTGTAGCCATTTTGGAAGGAGAGTAATGGTGTCTCGTTGTGGCATTGCTTTGCCTTCTCTGAATGACTTATGAATGTTGAACACCTTTCCAACGGTATGCTTATTGGCCATGTGAATATCTTCTTTTGTAGAAGATCTATTGCAGTTGTTAGTCCATTCTCTTTTCAATTAGGTTATCTGATTTTTTTCTTATTGATTTATTGATTGTTGTTCCTTACAGGCATATCTCAGAGGTATTGTAGGTTTGATCCAGACCACTGCAACAAAGTAAATATCAAAATAAAACAAGTCACTCAAATTTTTAGGTTTCCCGGTGCACACAAAAGTTATGTTTACACTATACTATAGTCTACTAAGTACGCAATAGTATTAAGTCTAAAAAACTATATCATATCTTCATTAAGAAATACTTTTTTGCTAAAAAATGCCAACCATCATCTGAGTCTTCAGTGTGTCAATCTTTTTGCTGGTAGAAGCTCTTCCCTCAATGTTGATGGCTGGTGACTAATCAGGGTGGTGGTTGCTGAAGGCTGGGTTGACTGTGGCAATTGCTTAAACCAAGATAATGAGGTTTGCCACTTCGACTGACTCTCCCTTTCATGGCCAATTTCTCTGTAGCATGTGACGCTGCCTGATGGCATTTTACCCACAATCAATCCGCCCTCTCTGCTGATGCTTTATGAACTAAGTTCATGTAATATTCTAAATCCTTCATTGCCATTTCAAAAGTCTTCACAGCATATTCACCAGGAGTAGATTCCACCTCAAGAAACCACTCCCTGTGCTCATCCTTAAGAAGCAACTCCTCATCCATTAAAGTTTTAGCATGGAAGTACAGCAATTCAGTAACATCTTCAGGATCCACTTCTAAATTCTAATTCTCTTGCTATTTCCACATCTGCAGTTACTTCTTCCACTGATGTCTAGCATCCCTTAGTCATCCATTAGGGTTGGAATCAACTCCTTTCAAAATCCTGTTAATGCTGATATCTTGCCCTCTTCCCATGATCGCAAATGTTCTTAATGGTTTGGTAAATCTTTTCCAGAAGGTTTTCAATTTATTAGTCCCAGATGCGTAAGAAGAGCCACTACCTATACCAGCTATAGCCTTTCAAAATGTATTTTTTAAACAGTATGACTTAAAAGTTGAAACTACTCCTTGGTCCAGGGGCTGCAATGAATGTTATGTTAGAAAGCATGGAAACAACATTATTCTCATACATCTCCATCAGAGCTCTTGGGTGACCAGGTGAACTGTTAATGAGCAGTAATATTTTGAAAAGAATCTTTTTTCTGAGCAGGTCTCAATAGTGGGCTTAAAATACTCAGTAAACCATATTATAAACAGTTGTGCTGTCATCCAGCCTTTCCTGTTCCATTTATACTCACAGGCAGAGTAGATTTAGCATAATTTTTAAGGGCCCTAATATTTTGGGAATGGTAAATGAGCTTAGGCTTCAATTTAAAGTCCCCAGCTGCATTAGCTCCTAACAGGAGAGTCAACCTGTCCTTGGATGCTTTGAAGCCAGACACTGACTTCTCCTCTCTAGCTATGAGAAGCCTCTATGGCATTCTCTTGCATTTAGGCTGTTTCCCCTACACTGCAAATCTATTGTTGATGTATCAACCATTCCATTAATTATCTCAGCCAGATCTTCTGGATCACTTGCTAATAATGCATCTACATCAGCACTCGCTGTGCTTCACACCTTGCACTTTCATGTTTGGAGACAGCTTCTTTCCTTAAACCTTATGAACCAACCTCTGCTAGCTTCTAACTTTTCTTCTGCAGCTTCTTTAACTCTCTCAGACTTCCTAGAATTTAAGAGAGTTAGGGCCCTGTTCTGTCTTAGGCTTTGGCTTAAGGGAACGTTGTAGCTGGTTTGATCTTCTATCTAGACTCCTAAAACAGTCTCCACATCAACAATAAGGCTATTTCACTTTCTTATCATGCATATGTTTGGTGAAGTAGCACTTTTAACTTTCCTCCAAGAACTTTTCTTTTGCATTCACAACTTGGTTACTTGGCACAAAAGGACTAGTTTTAAGCTTATCTCAACTTTCAGCATGCCTTTCTCACTAAGCTTAATCATTTCTAGCTTTTGGTTTAAATTGAAAGATATGTGACTCTTCTTTTCACTAGAACATTTACAGGCCACTGGAGGGTTATTAATTAGCCTAACTTCAATATTGTTGTGTCACAGGGAATAGGGAGGATAAAGCAGGGTACAAGTTTGGGGTTAGTGGAAAGGTCAGAACACACACATTTATCAATGAAATTCGCTCTCTACATGGGCACAGTTCATGGAGTCTGAAAACAATTAGAATAGTAGCATCAAAGATCACTGATCACGGATCACAATAACAAATACAGTAATACAAAAGTCTGAAATATTTCGAGAACTACCAAAATGTGACATAGAGACTGAAGTGAACAAAAGTTGGGAAAATGCACTGATCAATTTGCTCAATGTAGAGTTGCCATAAACCCTGAATTGATTTTAAAAACGCAATTATCTGTAAAGCACAATAAAATGAGATGTCTTGTATATATTCCAGATATAAGACCTTTCTGAGACACACACATTGCAAGTATCTTCTCCTCGTATATGGCTGGCCTTTTTACTCTTATAGTGAGTCTCCTGATGAAGAGAAGCCCATAATTTTAGAATTCTGACTTAGCTATCTTTTATCTATAATACTTTAGTGTCTAGTTTTTAATAAATCTTTGCTAGCCCAAGATCATGATGAAATTCTTCTATGTTACCTTCGTAAGATTTACTTTATTACCTTTTACATTTTTGGTAAAATGTAAGTATTCCATTTTGGTGATCTAGTTCAAATTAATTTTTCTACATGGTATGAAGCAGGGGTTCAAGATTTTTCCCTGACATGGATATTCAATTCACCTAAAAGCCTTTATTGATAAGACCCACCTTCCCCACTGAACTGCAGTGGTACCTTCTTCATAAATCATGTGACTTCACAGAAATTAATCTTTAAGGATAAGTTCCAGTTATAAAAAAAACTTTAGAAATTGTACTTTTTTACTATCAGAAGATTATAAATAAATATTTTATGACATATGCAGGAGTCAATCTGTTCAAAATATTCAACACATACCCAAATTTTAATGAATACAAGACACTATGCTACATAATTCAAAAGGCTATACAGGGTTAAGTCTCCCCTCATTACCTAAACAGCAAATCAACCATATTCAGAAATACATTGAGCGCTACAGGCCATGCTGATATGAGTTGTTTTGTGTCTTCAAAGGTGTTGTTTGTGCCGAACATATGCCTCAAAGGTTTACTTTCCTTTTTGAAATATTCAACTTATTAAAAATGCAAAAAAAAATCAATTACTCCTTAAAGCTTATAAATTCAGTTTATGAGGGGAAACCAAAACAAAAAATATTTATAAAAAACTGTGTATTTATCTGCCCTCCCATTATAAACGATAGCTTTGCTGGATAGAGTAATCTTAAATGTAGGTCCTTGCCTTTCATGATTTCAAATACGTCTTTCCAGCCCCTTCTTGCCTGTAAGGTTTCTTTTGAGAAATCAGCTGATAAGTGTTATGGGCACTCCTTTGTAGGTAACTGTCTCCTTTTTTCTTGCTGCTTTTAACACTCTCTCCTTATCTTTAATCTTGGGTAATATAATTATGATGCACCTTAGTGTGTGCTTCCTTGGGTCCAACTCGTTTGGCACTCTCTGAGTTTCCTGGGCTTCCTAGAAGTCTATTTCCTTTGTCAGATTGGGGAAATTCTCCTTCATTATTTTTTTCAAATAAGTTTTCAATTTCTTGCTGTTGTTCTTCTCCCTCTGGCACCCCTATGATTCCTGGCTGGTGTAGCTCAGTGGATTGAGCGCGGGCCTGCAAACCACACGATCGCGGTTGGATTCCCAGTCAGGGCACATGCCTGGGTTGCAGGCCAGTTCCCAGCAGGGGACTCATGAGAGGCAACCATACATTGATATTTCTCTCCTTCCCTTCCCCTCTAAAGATAAATAAATAAAATATTTTAAAAAAAGAAGTTATCTTGGAGGTTCCTAAGCCTCTCGTCACTTTTTGAATTCTTGTTTCTTCATTTTGTTCTGCTTGAATGTTTATTTCTTCCTTCTGCTCCAAACTGTTGGTTTGAATCTCAGTTTCCTTCCCTTCCCTGTTGGTTCCCTGTATATTTTTATTTTCACTTTGTGTCACCTTCACTTCTTCCTCTATTTTGCAACCATACTCAACCATTTCTGTGAGCATCCTGA
The DNA here is from genome assembly GCF_014824575.4 of Sturnira hondurensis. Classification (NCBI taxonomy): domain Eukaryota; kingdom Metazoa; phylum Chordata; class Mammalia; order Chiroptera; family Phyllostomidae; genus Sturnira; species Sturnira hondurensis. The sequence goes on from NW_028079044.1 coordinate 22,234,085, forward strand.
TTACCAGTGTTTTGAATTTTGCATTTGATAGGTTGGCTATCTCTTCATCACTTAGTTGTATTTTTTCTCAAAACAGAGCTTTGATCTGTTCTTTCATTTGGGCCATATTTTTTATGTCGGCATGCCAGTTATGTAGTACAGGGTAGAGCCTTAGCTTCCCAGATAAGGTCAAATTAAAGGAGTTCATCATCACCACACCCTTACTGTATGAAATGTTAAAGGGATTCATCTATTAAAAAGATGATCAAAAATATGGACAGTAAAATGACAACAAACTCACAACTATCAACAACCAAACCTAAAACAAACAAAAACAAACTAAGCAAACAACTAGAACAGGAACAGAATCACAGAAATAGAGATCACATGGAAGGTTGTCAGCGAGGAGGGAGAGGAGGGGAAATGAGGGATAAGGTACAGGGAATAAGAAGCATAAATGGTAGGTACAAAATAGACAGGGGTGGGGTTAAGAATAGTATAGGAAATGGAGAAGCCAAAGAATGAACTTACATGTACGACCATGGACATGAACTAAAGGTGGGGAATGCTGGTGGGAGCAGTAGTGCAGGACAGAGGGAAATAAAGGGGAGAAAAAAACAGGACAACTGTAATAGCATAATCAATAAAATATATATTTTTAAGTTGTTTATTGATTCTTACATGTTTAAACTTCAGTCATCTTGAAAGTACTCTCCATTTGATACAATACACCTATTCAGACATTTTTTTCCACTGCTCAAAACAGTCTTTGAACAAGTCTATTTTGATGCCTTTAGTGCTTCTGCCATTTTTTGTTTCACCTCTTCCACATCAGCAAAATATTTCCCTCTGAGGACTTTTTCCACGCAGGCAAACAAAAAAAGAGTTGCTTGGGACAGATGAAGAGGGAGAATAGATGAATAGGAAGGATGGGGCACAGGGGTCATGCTGTTTTGGCCAAAAACTGCTGAACACTTAGTGAGGTGTGGGCAGGTGTGCTCGTGAATCATGCATCATGAAATAGGCAAACGTGCCGAAAGAGCCTTCCAAAGAAATTCACCGAAGCCAAAGCAGCCTCTCAGAACAATGCCAGCTGGTGCGCTGATACAGATGGGTTCCTAGAACAATCACCTAGTGGGGAAGCCTGTACTACAGAGAGCCAAACCCTCCAGAAGACAATGATGGTGTTTTCTGGGTTTTCCCATGTACAAGTATTTCTCTAAGAGTACCATATTCCAGAAATCATTTTTCAGAGGCTTTTGAATAATATTTGATCCCATTTACAAACCTGGTTAATAAGATGCCACCAAAAATTTTTACCTATATTTATAAACTTAATATATTTTACTTCCTCCTTAGTTCCACAACTGCCTTACTTAATGAATTACAATAAATTACATATAATTACTTTTATAAGCCTAGGAAATCAAACTTAAAAGGTAAGCATATATTTCTCCTAAATGTTCCCCCAAAGTAGTTAACATAATGTTTGTAAAAAAACCCACAGATGTAAATCATTCCATAATACATTTTAAACAGCAATTGTATATACTTTATTAGCCATATTTTATTTAATTACAAATACTTAAAATAATTAATACATAGTAATGTGCATATCCCTTAGCAGGGAAAATTATAACTTTAATACTCTTAGATATTTTTATTCTGAATTCTAAATCTTCCTGGAGTTGAAGAATGCTTACCCACTACAGAAGATAATCATCCAAGTTAACGAAAGTAACATTTAACTAGAAATTTCATCAGGTATAAAACTTGGAGCTGCATACAAATGTTATACAATTCCATTTAACATCATGGAGATCGTCTTCCTAGCATTTTGCTGTTACCCCCAAGCAGATTATTTCAGCTAGGGTAGTTACTGGATTCTTGTCAGTGATTCTGATGGGGCCTCTAAGCCTGATTTTACGTCACAAAACCAGTCATTCTCTCACTTCAAAGGTGGGGGAAAGAGGATGATAACATTACTAATTATTTAGCCTAATGGTAGAATTCCACCACTCTCGGGCAGGTTAATTAGTTGATTGTACCATGTTCTTCTTTGGCATTAAATATATGGTGATGGAAGAAGACCTGACTTTGAATAGTGGGCACACAATGCAATATACAGATGATGTTATCACAGAAATATACACTTGAATCCTATATAATCTCCTAAACCAATGCCATCCCAATAAATGTAATTAATTTTTTAATTAAAAAAAACAGGCCCTGTCTTTTCCATTTAACTCTAAAGAGCTCTAAACTTGAAAATATTAAAATATTTAATGTATTTCTGCCTCACTCTACAGACCTTAAAACTAGATGGAAAATGGTATTCTTTTAGATTAAAAGGACATGTGACTTGGGATTCAGTTTTATACTACTTTAAGCAAAGAAATTTACCTAAAAGTTGTCTTAAGCAAGTGACATCCCCAAAGCACCTGGATGAAACAAACACAGGAATACCATTTCTCTAAACAAGCCACACATTAGAATAACTGAAACCTTAAGAAGAGATTCTCAACTTTACCACAAACAAGAGCCGTCATAAATAAAAAGGATAAGACTTCCAATAATTTCTGATAATAGAACTATGAGTTATGGACTATAAAGTGAACACTTAAAACGGTTAAAAGCATAAAAAGTTAGGAACAAAATACGCACAAGTCTTAGGTGGTATAAATAAGAATAAATCCACACTTAGAAAATTCACAGCGAAACGGTTTTAACACCAGGGACAAAAAAAGTATTTAAAAAATGAGAGAGAATAAGTTATCCATAAGCAAACAATTAGACTGGTAATGTAAGCCAGAGGCAAAATAATACTATTACTAATGTCATCTTCAAGAAGGTGATGATATGATCATCATCTACACAGGGTAAAAATAACTCTCAATCTAGTGTTTTATACTAAACTATCATTTAAAAGTGGTAGGAAAATAAAGATATTTTCAGACCAAAATGAGAGTTAACCATTAGTAGAGATCTTTGTAAGAACTTTTAAAGATATGCCTCAGCAAAGAAGAAACTGAATCTAGAAAAAGTGAAATGCAAGGAATAGTGAACAGAGCAATTGGTAAACACATGGTCTAAAGAAGCATTTTATTTATTCATTCACTCAACAAACATTTATTGAGAGCCTACCTTGTGTCAGTCACTATTCTTGGTTCTGAGGTGACAGCAGTGAAAAAATCAAAGGCCTTGATCTTACAGAGCTTACACACAAACACAACATAATACCAGTTAGCAATAAATACTATAAAGAAAAAGCAGGCAGAGTAAAGGTACAGAATGATGACAGTGAGCGGGCAGTTATTTTAAATAAGGTGGGCAGGCTAAAACTCTCTAGGTGACATGTGAACAAAGACCAAAATGAGGTTGAGGGCATTAGCCATCTGAATATTGAGTTGCACAGGGGTGAGGGGGCAGGGAGGTAGGTAATGAAAACTATAAATATTTCTTGAGTATTTCTATGGGCCAGGCTGTTCTTTATACTTTACTTGTATTCAATCATTTAATTCTCAAAATAGCCCCGTGAGGTAACTATAGTACCGATCTCCAATTTACAGAAGAGAAAGATAGGGAGCACTTCCGCCAAGATGGAGGCATAGGTGGAAACACTGTGCCTTCTCCCACAACCAAGTTTGAATACAACAAAGGTTTGGAGAAACAAAGACACAACCAAAGGACAGAAAATTGAATTATACGGAAGTCCGACTACATCTAACCGTTCAACGGGGACGGTAAGAGGGGCGGAGCCAGCAGCGAGCAGGGTCGGGCAGGACAGGGCCCCCGACCCAGGCGCGCAGGCAGACGGGAACCAGTTGGGGTGCGGGGCAGACCGCGGGCGCATATTCGCGCACAGTGAGACAGACCACGCAGGCCCCAGGGGGCGAGGGCTGACGGCGGTGGCACACTCGCGTGCAGTGGGACGAAACGCGTGGGCCCGGTGACGGCAGCAACTGCGGCACCGGTGAGGGCCGTGGCGGCAGGCGGCGGACAGGACGCCATAGTCCCTCTTTGACCCCGCCCCCACATACAGCGTCACAACCCAGCGACTTAGTTGCCCTGCAATACCAGTGAGAGCCATTGTCCCTCTTTGACCCCGCCCCCACATACAACGTCACAACCCAGCGACTTAGTTGCCCTGCTCTAGTGAACACTTTAGGGCTCTGATCCTGCTATGGAACAGGCACGAACAACCCGAAAGATGGCACAAGAAGAACTCAAAGTCCCAGAGCCAATAACTCTAAGCGACCGAGAAATTGCCAGCCTCTCAGAAGCACAATTCAGGACACTATTTATCAGGATGCTCACAGAACTGGTAGATTATAGTCACAAATTAGAGGAACAAAGTCACAAATTAGAGGAACATATGAAGGCTAAACTAATTGAAATGAAGGGAGATGCACAGGAAACCAATAGTGATGGAAAGGAAACGGGGACTCAAATCAATGGAATGGACCAGAAGGAAGAACAAAACATCCCACCAGAAAGGAATGAAGAAATGAGAATTCAAAAAAATGAGGAGAGGCTTAGGAACCTCCAGGACATCTTTAAACGTTCCAACATCCGAATTATAGGGGTACCAGAAGGGGGAAAGAAACAGCCACGAGTGGAAAACGTATTTGAACAAATAATAAAGGAGAACTTCCCCAGTCTGGCAAAGGAAATAGACTTCCAGGAAATCCAGGAAGCTCAGAGAGTGCCAAAGAAGTTGGACCCAAGAAGGAACACACCAAGGCACATCATAATTACATTAGCCAAGACCAAAATGAAGGAGAGAATCCTAGAAGCAGCAAGGGATAAGGGGACAGTCACCTACAAAGGAGTACCCATCAGACTGTCAGCGGATTTCTCAAAAGAGACCTTACAGGCAAGAAGGGGCTGGAAAGAAGTATTCCAAGTCATGAAATCCAAAGACCTACAGCCAAGATTGCTTTATCCAGCAAAACTTTCATTTAGAATGGAAGGACAGATAAAGTGCTTCTCAGATAAGGTCAAGTTCAAGGAGTTCATCATCACCAAGCCCTTATTATATGAAATGCTAAAGGGACTTATATAAGAAAAAGAAGATGAAAAATATGAACAGTGAAAGGACAGCAAACACACAGTTATTAACAACCACACCTAAAACAAAAGCAAACCAAGAGGACAGCTAGATCAGGAGTGGAACCATAGAAATGAAGAACACATGGAGGGTTAGAAACAGGGGAGTGGGAGGGGGAGAAGGGGGGAGAAGGCACAGAAAATAGCATAGATGGTAGGTAGAAAATAGATAGGGGGGAGGGCGAGAATAGTGGGGGAAATATAGAATCCAAAGAACTTGAGACACGTGGTTATAAACTAAGGGGGGAGAATGGTGGGGGAGGGAGGGTGTGGGTGGAGGGGAATGAAGGGGGGGAATAGAACAACTGTAATGGTATAATCAATAAAATATATTTTAAAAAAAAAAGAAAGAAAGATAGGGAGCGGTTGAATGGCTGGTTCTTGCAGACACCAAGGGGCAGAAAACTAAAGATTAAGAGAAGTTGAATGACTGTCTCTCAGACACTAAGGGGCAAAGTTAAGATGACAACCTCAAAGCCTGGTTAATTATCCAACTCCGTGAAAAGGAAACAGTGTAGAACCTGAGTTCCTGGAGGGCAGGAATGAGTTTCCTGCTCTTTGCATCCATAGTGCCTAGTACATAGTAGATGCTGAATATGTCGAGCTGAATTGAATACAGGAAGAGCAGTAAGGTGAGAACTATGGAACACAAGGAGGAGGTAAGACAAAGAGAAGAGGCCACAGTCAGAAAAAAAGAAAAGCAGGAGAAAAGGAGAATAGTGTAATACCACAGAAGCAATAAGAATGGTGTTCCAAAGAAGAAAGATGGTAAAGATTATCAAGTGTTATAAAAGTTAAGCACAGTCAATCTTGAAAAGAGATATTCCACTATTAAATCAAGAAGTTATCTTGAAGACTTCAGTCCCAATTCAATTAATGGAGATCCAAGATTTCCAGGTAAGGAGAAGGTGCAATAAAAGGCAATAGATGAACAGTATACAGTTTAGCAGATACCAAAGGAGCAAAGAAGGGAAATGACAGCAGCTAATGTACAGCAAGGCAAACTTTTTTTCAATAGAAATTTTAAAGTAATGTGTTATGATCTCATTCTCACTTACCACTATCTTGTTCCCATTCCTTAGTTTATCTCTAATGATTTAAAATTTCTATCTTTCAGTTGTGTTTTCTGTATTATAAAAAAAGAAAAAACACCAAACTTTAGGCACTTACTATAATAAATACCTAGAATTCCAAAATGAAGATTTCAAATGCATACTGTCCTATAAAGTAAGAGAAACATTCACTATAGAAAACATAAAAGAAATAAAACAGCCAAATGAATGACTTTGACTCCTGGCATACTTTAGATCAGAATCTAGACCCTGGGAAACATCTGCCTTCTGTCCTCACTCTCGGACAATCTTGCTTTTTCTCCCTCTAAAATAATAAGAGACCTGCCGCAAGTACTCATTTGCACATCTGCCTACTTGTCTCATCCACGCTAGAATAACTAACCACCTTCCCTCCAGTTACCCTGAGCCAGCTATGCACGCACCCTCCACTGGCGCACTAGGTTCCATCTCCTCTTGTCTATTCAAGGACATCACTCCATAGTTGTCCATTTTCTCCCATGCATTTTTAATGTTCCCCCATTTTCTTTTCTTTTTTTAATCCTCACCTGGGAATATGTTTATTGATTTCATAGAGAGAGAAAGGGGGGAGGAGGAGAGAGAGAGAGACATCGATGTGAGAAACATCAATCAGTTGCCTCCCATACAAACCCCAATCAGGGCTCAAACCTGCAACCTAGGCATCCACCTAGGTTGACTGGAAATTGAACCCATAATCTTTTGGTGCACAAGACAATGCTCCAACTAAGTGACCCACCCAGCCAGGGCTGTTCCCCATCTTTCTGGAGCATTCTCATCAGCATACAAACATCCTGTTATTCCTTTCCCTCCAAAACAACAAATCTTGACTCCATGTCTTTCCTTCCTAACTACCAATCAATTTCTCTGCTCCCCTTTTCAGCAAGACTTGTTGAACAACTGCATATACTCATTATTTTCAATTCCTCTCATACCATTCTCTAAACTGTTATTCTCCACCATTCCATCCAAAATGCTCATCAAAGTCACCAACGAGCTCCATGTTGCTAAATTCATTTCAATCCTCAACCCTACTTTATTTGACCCACACAGAATTTGATAAAACTGCTTAGAATCTTTAAACTACAATGTCTTCTAAAAACTAGGGATGCTAATAACAGTACTCATTTTAGAGGGTGGTTGTGAAGATTAAGAAATAAACCATGTAAAAAGTTTATTAGCCTAGTACCTGGTTCACAGTCAAGAACTTGGTAAATGTCAGTTATTGTGGTTAATCAGCACTGCTACCTACATTCTACCCAAAGTCTAAAAATAAGAGTCCACCCCATTCTCCACAACCATGATTGTGAAAAAGAATATGACTCCAAAATGTTAAGAAAACAAGTATGATCTCAACCTGTGAATCACACCAGGCAAATAACTTATTCTACTATATAAAGAATGACCTTAAATTTTCTTTCTTAAAATTCCTTGCTTGCTGATGATTCCTAAATAACCACCACTAGTCTCAATCTCTCTTAAACTCTGGTTCTCATTTCCAATTTCTATTCAATAGCTTCGTCTAGAAATTTCATTTACTGCTCCAATTTTTCTCTCATTCTCTGTACCTCATTAATCAGCAAATCCAGTCCATTCTACCTCAGTAATGGTTCTCACACCCATTTTTCTCTAAGACCATATGCGTAGAAGGGCAGGATGGTGTCTGTTTCTGCATTGCAGCATAGTACTGGCACAGTACTTGGCATATAATAGGTGCCAACATCCCAGCTCAAGCTTCCCAGAACATCTGGATTATTTTCTCACAGCCCAAAGTCTGTGTTTGGAGGTAGGGGAGAGTATAGGATAGAGAGGGAATGATTACCTTTATTCCACAGGGACAGAGATAATGTCTAGCATATTATGAATGCTCATAAAATATGTTGAATAGATCAGTAATATGTTTTTCTTCCTAAGACTTCAAAACAAGTTTACAAAACAATTTCATCACAACATACATTTCACAGAGGAGAAAAATGAGATACAGAAAAGTAAAGTTAATTTGGAGAAACACTCAATTAGTGGTAGAACTAACAGAAAAATTTGCCCTCTTACCTCCTAATCCCAGGAGAATACCTGAGCCAGAGACTGAGTGAAAGACTTATGATGATATGATGGTAGTTTACTGTCTATTAGTACTTGACCTTGGCCTTAACTAATCTTTTCCCACTACAAGTTGGAATTTTAAATGCTAGCAGTTACTTAATCTATTAGGGTACCCCAAAAAACATAAAATAACAACTTTAATACGTACAAAATAACACAAATTTAATAAAAATAAATTTTCTTTTCAATATGTACACAGAAACACATTATGCAATTTCCAGATGAAATAACTATTACAGAGCCTACTTACTAGTGTTCCAGTTCACCTGTCCAGAATAAGACAAAGAATTAACTTCAGGCTTGTGTATCATATTATCATATTCTTACTCCATCTCTCTTAAAATATATAACTTTAAAATAACTAACATTTGAAGACAGAGGTGTAGGTAGATACACTTTGTCTCCTCGTACAACCAAACAAAGGACAAAAACAAATGTAAAAACAAAATATAACCAGAACTGCCAGAAAATTGAACTGTATGGAAATTGGACAACCAAGGAGTTAAAGAAGAAACATTCTTTCAGACCGGTGGGAGGGGCAGAGATGGGCAGCACGAGCAGAGAGGACACACAGAAAGGCAGGGGCTAGAAAATATGGCAGGCGAGATTGCGGCTGGTGGACCAGGCAGTCCCATAATTTGCATGCAGATAAACCAGGAGAACAACTGGGTAGCAAGACAGGCCACACAACCCAGGGTTCCAGTATGCGGAAATTGTTGAGAACCGCCCTGCCTGGTTTCTGAGGCTGTAACCGACCCCCCACCCCCCATGGCTAAGGCTGAGTGAGCGACCTTCAGATCATAAGCCACTAAGTAGACAAAGCTTATCTCCCTGGCAGGAGTGCTGCTTCTGCTCCTTTTTTTTCATAACTGGCCCCCAATGCTTGATTAGTTAGCCAGTGACTGGTAAGATTCCCCAAGAGGTAAATGACCTAAGACAGGCATGATCACATGGAGGCCCCAGGGAAGGACTTAGGGGGCTATAGAGAAAGGGAGTGATGGACCCTTGCCCCTCAGCTTTGACGAAGCCTGAGTCCCCTGAGTCCATGAGAAGTCTTCAAAAATTCCTTGACTATCTGCCTCCCCTGCCTGACTTAAGCCTGAAACAATAACAGAGGGAGGTGCAGCCCTGTGCTAGAAAGGGTGGGCTTCCCAGGTGATCAGGCCTGAGAAAAGATATGTAAAATCCTGTGAAGACTGCTTTGCTAAAAATACTCTTAGTTAGATGATAAAGGCCTGAGCAGGAAATGAGTTTGTTTCCCAAAGTTTTGTAGCCTTTCAGCTGATAGACCCTGACTCAGAAGAAGCCCTAATATGGGGTATGCCCCAATATTCTTTGTATGCCATCTACTGTTTGATCCTTACTGCCTGACAGTGATTAATGAGCTGTACCTGTAGTCCTGTGCAAATTAAACCCAATAAAAGCCTATCTAGGTAAGGGTCAGAGTGCTCTCACCTTGAGAGGGTGCCCAAGCCGCTCTGAGGTGCTCCTCCCTTGAGGGAATAGCCCTGCCGTCCCTTTACTCCACAGGACTTGGGAGTCTGTATGAATTTGTCTCATATCTCATCCATGACGCCTCGGGCACCACAAGCCAGTGCATGCATCAGGAAATAAAGCCTCAAAACCTCTGACTGACAAAAACCTGTGGGGGGTGAGGTGGCAGGAGAAACTCCAGACCTCACAGGAGATGTCACTGGAGAGACCCACAGTGTCGCAGAACATACACAAAGCCACCCACCTGGGAATCAGCACCAGAAGGGTGCTTGTGGGTAGTGGGGGAAGTAACTGAAAGCCTGCCAAGAGCCAAGGAAGCGGCACTGCTCCCTCTTGAAACCCTCCCTGACAAACAGCACCACAAAGCAGCAACCCTGGTTGCCCCACCCGGGAGAATACCCAAGGCTCTGCCCCTTACTACACACAAAATAATATGGTCCAAATGAAAGAACATATCAAAGCTCCAAAATACAATGAAACAATAAAGAGAAAACCAACCTATCAGATGCACAGTTTAAAACATTGGTAATCAGGATGCTCACAGAAATGGTTGAGTATGATCACAAAATGGAGGAAAAAGTGAAGGCTATGCAAAATGAAAATAAAAATATACAGGGAACCAACAGTGAAGGGAAGAAAACTGAGACTCAATCAACAGTATGAAGCAGAAAAAAGAAATAAACATTCAAGCAGAACAAAATGAAGAAACATGAATTCAAAAAAATGAAAAGAGGCTTAGGAACCTCCAAGACAATTTTAAATGTTCCAAAATCCGAATCATAGGGGTACCAGAGGGAGAACAACAGCAAGAAATTGAAAACTTATTTGAAAAAAATAATGAAGGAGAATTTCCCCAATCTGACGAAGGAAATAGACTTCTAGGAAGCCCAGGAAACTAAGAGAGTTCCAAAGGAGTTGGACCCAAGGAAGCACACTACAGAAGATAATCATCATCCAAGTTAATGAAAGTAACATTTAACTAGAAATTAAACTTGGGTAATTACATTACCCAAGATTAAAGATTAAGGAGAGAATCTTAAAAGCAGCAGGAGAAATGGAGAGAGTTATCTACCAAGGAGTTCCCATAAGACTATCAGCTGATTTCTCAAAAGAGACCTTACAGGAAAGAAAGGGCTGGAAAGAAGTATTTGAAGTCACGAAAGGCAAGAACCTACATCTAAGATTACTCTATCCAGCAAAGCTTTCATTTAGAATGGAAGGACAGATAAAGTGTTTCCCAGATATGGTCAAGTTAAAGAAGTTCATCATCACCAAGCCCTTATTAAATGAAATAATAATTAAAGGGACTTATCTAAGAAAAAGATAAAAAATATCAACAGTAAAATGACAACAATCTCACAACTATTAACAACTGAACTTAAAAAAACACATAAACATAGCCCTGGCTGGTGTGGCTCAGTGGATTAAGCACCAGACTTTGAACCAAAGAGTCACTGGTTCAATTCCCAGTCAGGGCACATGTCTGGGTGTGAGCCAGGTCCCCAATGTGGGGCACGTGAGAGGCAACCACACACCATTATTTATCTCCCTCTCTCCCTCACTTCCCCTCTCTAAAAATAAATAAATAAAACTTTAAAATTATTTTTAAAAAAGAGTAACTGGAAAAAATTTTAAAAAGAACTAACTCTTTAAATTGAATAAAAAATAGTTTATTGCTATTGGATTAATAGTTTATGGATGGTGGGGCTCAATGGATTAAGTGCTGACCTGTTAACCAAAAGGTTGCCCGTTCGATTCCCAGTGGCAGCACATGCCTGAGTTACCAGCCGGGTACCAGGTGGGGGGCACTCGAGATTCAACCACACACTGATGTTTCTCTCCTTCCCTTTCTCTCTCCCTCCCCCTCTCTAAAAATAAATAAATAAAATCTTTAAAAAGAAAAGAATAGTTTATTAAGTATATGCTATGTCAAATACTACTCCAGTACAGAAAATCTTAGTTTTGTGTTCTACGGAGCTGAGAGAGGCCATTTTAAAATGGTCTTATTAAACAGAATATGTTTAATAAACTTATATGAAAATATTGTAACAATTTAATTTATACAAGATACTTTTAAATTTAGAACACTTAAGAATGACCTGGAGGCTTCATCCTTGTGGAGTTTAATGGTAATATTGCCACTACCTCCCATCATAATCCTAATTTTGTAGCTCTGTTTCCTCAAGTTTAAGGTGATGAATCTAATTCATTTTACAAGGTTGTTTTGGAGTTCTGGCCAAGATGGACGCTTTGGTAGAAACCCTTTGCTTCCTCGCACAACCAAAAAGAGGATAAAAATCAATCTAAAATCAATAAAAAAACCACAAGTGCCAGAAAATCAAACTGCATGGAGCTCCGACAACCAAGGAATTAAAGAAAGAGTCAAACAGAAAAACCAGACCTGTAAGAATCCACAGTGAGGCAGTGGGCAGAACTGGCTGGACAGGAAACTGAGACTCAGGGCTGACTGTGGACTATAGCGGTTGCCCCATTTTGAGAAACTTCCAGTCTCACACTACAGTTCATTGGAAGGTGGGCTAGAGCCGAACAGGCAAGCTGCATTGTTCCCTCTCTGGCCCCTCCCCCACACAGGCAGTGTGGCAGCACAACAAAGAGGTTTGGCCCTGTCCTGGTTTAATACCTAAGGCCCCGCCCCCTTACAACTTATCACGTGCACTGAGACAAAGAAATATAGCCCAAATGAAAGGACAGAGCAAAGCTTCAGAAAGAGAGCTAAGCGATGAGGAGATATCCAACCTCCCTGATGGAGAATTTAAAGCCCTGCTAATCAAAATGCTCACAGAACTGATTGAGCTTGGTTGAAAAGTGAAAAAACAAATGAAAAAATACCCCAAATGAAATAAAGAAAAATATTCAGGGAACCAACAGTGACAGGAAGGAAACCAGGACTCAAAGCAACTATTTGGAACAAAAGGAAAAAATAAACATCCAACCAGAATAGAATGAAAAAACAAGAATTCAGAAAGATGAAGAGAGGCTGAGGAATCTCTGGGAACCTGAAACATTCCAATATCCTAATTATAGGGGTACCAGAAGGAGAAGAATAACAGCAAGAAATTAAAAACTAATTTGAACAAATAATAAAGGAAAGCTTCCCCAATCTGGCAAAAGAAATAGAGTTCCAGGAAGTCCAGGAAGCCCAGAGAGTCCCAAAGAAGTTGGACCCAAGGGGAAATACACCAAGGCACATCATAATTACATTACCCAAGATTAAAGAGAAGGAGACAATCTTAAAAGCAGCAACAGAAAAGGAGACAGTTACCTACAAAGGAGTTCCCATAAGGCACTCCTTTTTTCTCTTGAGAAATAAGCTTATTTCTCAAAAGAGACCTTGCAGGCAAGAAGGGGCTGGAAAGAAGTATCTGAAGTCATGAAAGGCAAGGACCTACATCCAAGATTGCTCTATCCAGCAAAGCTATTATTTAGAATGGAAGCACAGAGAAAGTGCTTCCCAGATAAGGTCAAGTCAAAGGAGTTCATCATCACCAAGCCATTATTATATGAAATGTTAAAGGGACTTATCTAAGAAAAAGGAGATTAAAAATATCAACAGTAAAATGACAGCAAACTCACAACTATCATCAAATGAACCTAAAAAAAAAAGAAAACCAATGAAAAAAAAAGCTAAGCAAACAACTAAAACAGGAACAGAATCAGAGAAATGGACATCACATGGAGAAATTTCCATGGGGAGGGGGAAGGGAGGGATGGGGGGGAAAGTACAGGGGAGAAGAAGCATAATTGGTAGGTATAACATAGACAGAAAGAGGTCAAAAATGGTATAGGAAACAGTGAAGTCAAAGAACTTACATGTACAACCCATGGACATGAACTAAATGGGAGGAATGCTGGAGGGTTTGGGGGGCAGGATGGAGAGGGGACAGAGGGGGAGAAATCGGAAAACTTTAATTGCAAAATCAAGAAAATATACTTTAAAAAAATAATAAAAGGTTGTTTTGATTTATCCAAGCAGCTGCTGGTGACTGAAAAGAAGATCATGACTGAACTCAGCCTAAGCATGATACATGGGGTGGAACTTCCAAAAATGTGGCACACCACTGCTGGAACCCATGGTAAACAGAGTGCCGTGTTGTGAAACAATGGGGATAAATGAGTTTTGTGTTCAAAGTCTATGAAGCGGAGAGGCCAGAACTACCAAATTCATGCCTAATGCCAAACACATCAGATGCATCATGGAAACACTTTCTGCAAAACAAGGTAAAGTAAATTCTATGTTCCTAAGGACTTCTACTGTAATTTCAGTGTGATATTCCCATAGAGAAATTTTTTTTAATTCCACTTAAAATATCAGTATTTATTTAATTTAGCATTTCTCCTACCACCTCTAATAAGAATTTAATCATGTGGATGTATCAGGATACACAGACGATATGAAAACACACCCACAGACACCACTGAGTTTTGTAGGAAAGTAACACAGCAGAGTAGATATAAGTAAAACTCCTGAACTGGAGGAGATCTGGATTCAAATCCTGGATCTCCCTGTCATAACTTTGGAAAAATTAAAATCCCTATAAACTTCAATTTTCTCAGATGTAAATGGGGTTCATAAAAATAAATTAGCAATAGTAACATAGGTACATAGTAACAGTACCTACTTCATGACATCACTGTAGGGTTACATAAGATAATGCTTATAAAACATTCAGTAAGTGACCAATAATTAGTTATCATTCTTTCCCTGAAAATGATAACTAACTTCATGAGATTTAGCCTTTTAAAAAACCATATCCTCTCTGCCAGATTTATTCAAAATGTTTTAGAAAATTAAGGAATTATGTACATTGTTCAGAGAAAAACAATAATTTTTTTGAGGAATTTTATGAAAGAGGCTACCATTTTTTAATTCTGTTATTCACTTATTTATCTGAAAAAAACTTTGTGACACTTTGTTTCAAAATTGACCATGTATTTTAGTTACTTATTACTTGCCAGTTGCTGTTTTAGACATTAAATTATCTTAATTTAATGAGGTAGAGATCTCAGTTTTACAGACAGTGAAGCTACTATTACAAGAGGCTAAAAAAACTGCTCAAGTTCATAAAGCAAACTAGTGTCAGAAGTAGACTTCAAACCTAGATCTTATAGACCAAAAAATAACTTATAATTATATTCACTATTCGTTATCACTAAGTGAAAATTTTATTATGTTTGTGTTCCGTAACTTTTAGAAAAAAATAGTAAAAGCAGAAAAATATTATATAACTAACTTCTCATAACTTTTAACCCTAAACTTACAATCTTAATATTTAGTTATTTTATTAGCTCATGAACACATTCTGTGCTGCAAACCTGTGTAAATTTTACTTCATTAACATCTGCCTTACACATACGTCACCATGATGCTATCTGATGAACTATCTGTGCCTCTGCTTACATAACAATTTTATTCATATTCCATGCTAGTACTCAAGGTATTAAGCAGAATTTCATCACTCATAGAACCTTGTGGAGTTGATGGGTATTTTTCTATTGTGGTTGATGATATACATGAGAATTAAGATTTTTCCCCAGGCAATGCACAGTCCTCAATTTTTTATTAAGGGTTTCTGACTGACAGAAGGAAAAATACACACAATGGCTACATACAAGAAAAACTTTTTAAAAAAATTTAGCATGGAGGATGGCTGTTCAGAGAATAGCATTCTGGTCCATTCATCTTTCACTTTCATTAAGAGTAAAGATTAAAGCACAAGTATAAAAATAAATCAAGTCTATATTATGGGCAGTTTAGTGAGGACAAAGAAAAGAAAATACCTGGGCTAGTGTTTCTCTAATGAGAAGTTTTCAGGTAAGTGTTCATCCATGGGAAAAATCAGCCACAGTTTTTATTCAGTTTGAGCCACAAATATTAGAGTTATTATCTGTGGCCACTGCTTTCTGAAATACATCATGGTGCCCTAACCATTCAGAACAGGTATTTCCTGTACTGAAAGTTATTCTTAGGACCAAATGGCTATACTGGTAAATTCTACCAAACATCTGAAGAAGAGTTAACACCAATCCTTTTCAAAGTCTTCTAAAAAGTTGAAGAGGGAACACTTCCAAACTCATTTTATGAGGCCAGAATTACCCTAATAGCAAGCTAGACAATGACACTGAAATTTAAAAAACAAAACAAAACACAATAGACTAATATCCTTAATGAACACAGAGACAAAAACTCTTAATATAATTTTTTTAAGATTTTATTTATTTATTTTTAGAGGGGAAGGAGAGAGGGAGAGAAACATCAATGTATGGTTGCCTTTTGTGCATCCCCTGCTGGTAGTTAGCCTGCAAGGAACCAGTTTGCAACCCAGGCATGTGCCCTGACTGGGAATCGAACCGCGATCGCCTGGTTCACAGGCCCGTGCTCAATCCACTGAGCTACGCCAGCCAGGGCTTCTTAATATAATATTAATAAACCAAATTCAATAACATATTAGAGAGGATTATACACCTCACTACATAAGATTTATTCCTGACATGCCAGGGTGGTTCAACTTATGCCAATCAATAAATGTATCCACCATATTAATGGGATGAAAAATACAAATTGTATGATCATCTCAATAGATGGATACAGAAAAGCCAGTTGACAAAGTGCAACATTCTTTCATAATTAAAAACCCTCAACAAATCGGATATAAAAAGAACATACCTCAACATAATAAAGGCCATGTATATGATAAACCCACAACTAATATTATACTCAACAGTGAAAAACTGAAAGCATCTCCTCTAAGATTATGAATAGGACACAGATGCCCACTGTCACCACTTTTATTAAACATTGCACTGCAAGTGCTAGCCAGAGCAATTAGGCAAGACAAAGAACTAAAAAAGCATCCAAACTGAAGAGGAAGATGCAAATACTGGCATTATTTGCAGGTGATATGATCTTAAAAACAGAAAAGACTCAACCGAAAAAACTGTTGAAACTAATCAATGAATTTAGAAAGTTGCAGGACATACAATCAACATATAGAAATCAGTGTGGACTTCTGCCAAGATGGAGGCATAGGTGGAAACACTGTGCCTTCTCCCACAACCAAATTTGAATACAACTAATGTTTGGAGAACAAAGACACAGCCAAAGGACAGAAAATTGAATTATACGGAAGTCCGACTACATCTAACCATTCAACGGGGACGGTAAGAGGGGCGGAGCCAGCAGCGAGAGGGTCGGGAAGGACAGATCCCCTGACCTAGGTGCGCACGCAGCCTGGAACCAGTCGAGGTGTGGGGCAGACTGACCGCGGTCGCACATTTGCGCACAGTGAGATGGACCACAAAGGCCCCAGGGGAAGAGGGCTGACGGCGGTGGCACACTCGCGTGCAGTGGGACGAAATGCGTGTGCCCAGTGACGGTAGAAGCTGCAGCACCAGTGGGGACCACTGCGGCAGGTGGCAGGCGGGACGCCATTGCTCCTCTTTGACCCCACCCCCACATACAACGTCACAACCCAGCGACTTAGTTGCCCTGCTCTAGTGAACACCTAGGGCTCCGATCCTGCTACATAACAGGCACAAACAGCCCAAAAGATGGCACAAGAAGAACTCAAAGTCCCAGAGCCAATAACTCTAAGCGACCGAGAAATAACCAGCCTCTCAGAAGCACAATTCAGGACACTATTTATCAGGATGCTCACAGAACTGGTTGATTATAGTCACAAATTAGAGGAACAAAGTTACAAATTAGAGGAACGTGTGAGGGCTGGACTGATTGAAATGAAGGGAGATGCACAGGAAACCAATAGTGATGGAAAGGAAACGGGGACACAAATCAATGGAATGGACCAGAAGGAAGAACAAAACATCCCACCAGAAAGGAATGAAGAAATGAGAATTCAAAAAAATGAGGAGAGGCTTAGGAACCTCCAGGACATCTTTAAACGTTCCAACATCCGAATTATAGGGGTACCAGAAGGGGGAAAGAAACAGCCACGAGTGGAAAACGTATTTGAACAAATAATAAAGGAGAACTTCCCCAGTCTGGCAAAGGAAATAGACTTCCAGGAAATCCAGGAAGCTCAGAGAGTCCCAAAGAAGTTGGACCCAAGAAGGAACACACCAAGGCACATCATAATTACATTAGCCAAGACCAAAATGAAGGAGAGAATCCTAGAAGCAGCAAGGGATAAGGGGACAGTCACCTACAAAGGAGTACCCATCAGACTGTCAGCGGATTTCTCAAAAGAGACCTTACAGGCAAGAAGGGGCTGGAAAGAAGTATTCCAAGTCATGAAATCCAAAGACCTACAGCCAAGATTGCTTTATCCAGCAAAACTTTCATTTAGAATGGAAGGACAGATAAAGTGCTTCTCAGATAAGGTCAAGTTCAAGGAGTTCATCATCACCAAGCCCTTACTATATGAAATGCTAAAGGGACTTATCTAAGAAAAAGAAGACGAAAAATGCGAACAGTGAAAGGACAGCAAACACACAGTTATTAACAACCACACCTAAAACAAAAGCAAACAAAGAAGACAGCTTGATCGGGAGTGGAACCATAGAAATGAAGAACACATGGAGGGTTAGAAATGAGGGGGGGGGAGTTGGGAGGAGGGGGGAGAAGGCACAGAAAATAGCATAGACAGTAGGTAGAAAATAGATAGGGGGGAGGGTGAGAATAGTGGGGGAAATAGAGAATCTAAAGAACTTGAGACACGTGGTTATAAACTAAGGGAGGGAGAATGGTGGGGGAGGGAGTGTGCGGGTGGAGGGGAATGAAGGGGGGGAATAGAACAACTGTAATGGTATAATCAATAAAATATATTAAAAAAAATATTAGACAAGCAAGCCAAAAACACTCAGTATAGAAAGAATAGCCTCTTTAACAAATGATGCTGAGAAAACTGAATAACCACCAGCAGAAAAATAAAATTGGCACCCCTAAATTACACCATTCACAAAAATAAACTTGAGATGGATTTAAAATTCTTAAATATAAGACCTGATATACTGTAAAACTCTTAGAAGAAAATATAGTAAAGAATCCCCTTGGTATTAGTCTTAGCAATGTTTTTTTTTTTTTTTTTTTTTTGTCTATGACACCAAAAACAAAATCAACAAAAGTGAAAATCAACAGGTGGGACTATACCAGACAAAAAAAGGTTTATCACAGCAAAAGAATACAAAGAATGAAAAGAAAACCTACCAAATGGGAGAAACTTTTTGCAAACCATATATTAGATAAGTGGTTAATGTTCAAAATGTATAAAATAATGTACATTTTGTACATTCTATACATTACTGTACAAAAAATCATACAACTCAATAAAAAAGAAAAATAATTTGATTTTAAAAATGGGCAGAGGAACTAAAATCACATTTTTTAAAAAGAAGACATACAAATGGCCAAGAGGTTCATGAAAAGATGTTCAACATCACTAATCGCAAGGGAAACACAAATTAAAAACACAATGAGATATCACCTTACACCTATTACAATTGCTATTATCAAAAATAAGAGATAAGTGTTGCAAGGATGTGGAAAAAAAGCAATCCTTGCACACTGTTGGTATGAATGCAAACTGGTTCGATTACAATGGAAAACAGTGTGGAATTCCCACAAAAAATTAAAAATATAACTACCAGATGATCCAGCAATTCCAACCCTAGATCTATATCTAAAGAAAATGAAAACAGGATATTGAAGAGCTATCTGCATCCCCCTGTTCACTGCTGCAACATTATTCACAATAGCCAACATATGGAAACAACCTCAGCACCCATGAACAGATGAATGGATAAAGAAGATGTGGTACATTTATACAATGGAATAGCATTCCACTGTGAGAAAGAAGAAAATCCTGCCATTTGCAACACCATGGGTGAACCTTGAGGGCATTATGCTAAGTGGGATAAGTCAAAGAAACATAAATACTGTGTGGTATCACTTATATGTATAATCTAAAAAAGCCAAACTTACAAAAACAGACAACAGAATTATGGTTACCAGGGGACAGGGAGTTAAGGGAACTGGGAAGATGTTGTTTAAGGATACAAACTTGCAAGCAGTAAATAAACAAATCCAGGAGATCTAATGCACAGCATAGTGATTATAGTCAACAATACTCTATTATCAAGTTCAAAGTTGCTAACAGACTAGATCTTAACTGCTCCAAAAACAAAAAAGCAATAATAATTACGTGATAAGAAAGAGGTGTCCACTAATGCTATGGTGGTGACCATATTGCAATATATAAATGTAACAAATTGCACATTCTACACTTTAAATTTATAAAATGTTTATGTCCATTATCTCCATCTTTCAGATTTAAACAAAGTATATTTCCAAATTAATGACTTTCATAAAAACAAGGTATTTTATTATTTTTACATACACAAAATTTTCAAGTTCTGATAGATCAAAATGACATTACTACTTTATTTCAGTATTTACTTTGGAACTTCCATGGTAACAATCCTATGATTCTTGAAACATTGCTTTTTGAGGGTTAAATTACCTTAATCCAAAATAGCTGAAAGTGGTTACACCCAAGGAAAGCACTACTTTGTTGCACTACTTAAAGCACTACCTTAGAAAATAATCATCATGTGTTTTTAAAAGGGAAATCATAAAATTACCTGTAACTCAATGGAAAAAAACCTGAAGGAATAAATTAGCTATTTTTCACACTTCTTTAAATACTTTTGGAAAGATATCAACAAGTTAAACACAGAATCTTATTAGTGACCAAAGGGAAACATTTTCTGTGATGCAACACTCTGGCCACACCACTCCACAGTCTGAAGGAATGAAAGCCAGAAAGACTAAACTCAGATTCTGATCTAGCCTACCTTTCCTACCCTAGGTCAGGGTCTCTCAGGCCTCACTTTCCTGACTTGCAGAATTAATGGAGCTATTCATAAAATGTTGATTGAATGCCTAAGTGTCAAACCCTGTGTTAGCAGTGAAAGTTTGTTATTTTTGTTTTGAGAAAAGAAAAAAAGTGCAACCTAACTGCTATGAACAAACCATCATGCCTGGGAAAACTTTAAAAGACTGCAGAGAAGAATTACAGTTGAGCTGAGACCTGATGAATGTAAGCTGCTTAGGTGGAAACTGTGCAAAGAGACTGCAAAGACAAGACAATGGGAAAGAATAAAAATGAGAGAGGTTTATGTAGATGATACACAAGCTAGGCATCAGGGAGATAAACTTAGAGCTTTATCTGACACACTAGAAAACCTGACCATTAATCTTCAAGAAAAAGTAAGGTTTCTTCTACACTAAGACTCCAGAAATTGACTGTAGGCCCAATCAGATGAATCCAATCTGTCTAGTATTTCACAGAAAGTTGTTAAGAATCTTTGAAAGCAAAATATTTTAAAGCAAAACAAAAAAAAGTCAAGCAAGTTTTCATACTGACATTATAAAATCTAAAAGACCTCACTTAAGAGGATCCAAGATGGTGGCAGAATAGGTGGAAGCTACAGTAAAGCTCCTCACAAAACCAAACTGAAATTACAACTAAATTATAGAACAATCATTCTGAATAATCAACTGCACACTACCTGGAGAGAAGCCTTAAAACCAAGGATACATGGAAGAAATCATATCACCACGAGACTGATAGGGAGTACAGAGGCGCAAGAGGCTGGCTGGGCTACCACAAGTGGCAGCTGGAGTTCCATAGGGATATTTCAGCCGCTAGTAAGCCCCGCTGAGGAGTGTAGGGTCTAAACCCCAATCTGGGCTCCACAACCTAGAATACAGACCCAGAAAAGGTGCCCACATGACATCTGGCTATAAAAAACAACAGAGTTTCTGTCCACCACTGAGAGATAGATTGAGATATATAGATGGTTGGCCTTTCAAAGGGCCAACACACAAAATTTCTATTGTAGCCACTTCTCCTGGCCCCAGCACAGGGAGGACAGAGTGCACTACAGCTGTGTAAGTAGCTGGTGAAGGAAAAACACACACAAATGCAGGAAGCACAGAGAGTCCCAAACAAGATGAACCCAAAGAGACCTACACCAAGACACATCATAATTAAAATGGCAAAACTTAAAGACAAGGAGAAAATCTTAAAACCTGGGAGAGAAAAGCAGATACTTACCTATAAGGGAGCTCCCACAAGACTGTCATCTCATTTCTGAACAGAAACATTTCAGGCCAGAAGGAAATGGCATGAAAAATTCAAAGTGATGAAAAGCAAGGACCTACAACCAAGGCTCATTTACTCAACAAGGCTATCATATAAAATTGAAGGAGAAATAAAGAATTTCCCAGACTAGAAACAGATAAAGGAGTTTGTTACCACCAAACCAGTATTAAAACAAATGATAAAGGCCTTGCTTTAACAAGAAGAAGAAAAAGAAAAAAGAGAAACACAGTTAAAAAAATAAAATGGCAATAAATACATTATCTATCAATAATCACTTTAAATGTAAATGGTTACATACTCCAATCAAAAGACATAGGGTAGCTGAATGAATAAGAAAACAAGAGACCAACCTCAGCTGAAAGATAAACACAGGCTAAAAGTAAAGGATAGAAAAAGATATTTCATGCAAATGGAAAGAAAAAAAAACTTGGGGAAGCAGTACTTACATCTGACAAAACAGACTTTAAAACCAAGGCTATAGTAAGAGAAAAAGGACACTATGTAATGAACAATTATGTAGTCCAATGTATAACCCTAGTATACATTTATGTGCTCAACACAGGAGCACCTAAATATATAAAATAAATCCTGATGGACATAAAGGGAGAGATCTACAGAAATACAGTCATGGTAGGGAATTTTCACCCTTCATTGACTTCAAAGAATAGATCTTCCACACAGAATATCAATGAGGAGACAGTGGCCTTAAATGACACACTAGATCAAATGGCTTTAATTGGCATCTTCAGAGCATTTCAACCCAAAGCAGCAAAACCATACATTCTTTTCAAGTGCACATGGAATATTTTTTAGGATAGATCACATGTTCGGACACACAAGTCTCAATAAGTATGAATTCAGTAAATGTATTTTACCGAAATCATATCAGACATCGTCTCTGCTCATAAAGCTATGAAACTAGAAATCAATCCCAAGAAGAAAAGTGAAAACTACACAAAGACATGCAAGCTAAATAACATGTTATTAAACAATGAATGGGTTAACAATGAAATAAAGGAAGACATCAGAAGATAGTTGTAAATAAATGAAAATGAAAACACAACAATCCAAAATCATGGGACATAGGAAATGCAGTGCTAAAATGGAAATTCATAACATTACAGGCCTATCTTAAAAAACAAGAAAAGGCTCAAATAAACAATCTAATTTTATACTTAAAGAAATTTGCCAAAGAACAACAAACAAAGCCCGAAGAAAGTAGAAGAAAGGAAATAATAAAGATCAGAGCATATATAAATGAAATAGTCTAAAAAAACTAATAAAAAAGATCAATCAATCCAAGAGTTGGCTCTTTGAAAAGATAAACAAGACTGACAAACCTTTAACCAGACTCATCAAGAAGAAAAGAAAGAGGAGCCCAATAAATAAAATCAAAATGAAAAAGAAGAAATAACAACTGACACCAGAAAAATACAAAGTATCATAAGAAATTATTACAAGTAAGTATATACCAGCAAACTGTGCAACCTGGATGAAATGAGTAAATTCCTAGAAATATATAACCTTCCAAAACTAAATCAGGAAGAATCAGAGAATCTCAATAGATAGACCACACCTAGAGAAATTGAAACAATAATCAAAAACCTCCCAATAAACAAAAGCCCTGTGGCTTCACAGATGAATTTTACCAAACAATTTGAGAAGAACTAAACTCTCCTCAAAATATCCCAAAAAATTCAAGAGGAGGGAAGACCCCCAAGCTCATTTTACAAGGCCAGCATTATCCTAATTATAATACTAGATAAAGACACTCCAAAGAAAGAAAATTATAGGCCAATATCCCTGATGAACATAAATGCTAAAATTCTCAAATAGGATTTATTCCAGGGATGCAAGGTTGGTACAATAACCACAAATCAATAAACATGATACATCGCATAAACAAAATGAAGGATGAAAATCACATGATCATATCAATAGATGCAGAAAAAGCATTTGATAAATTCCATACTTATTTATGATAAAAACTCTCAGCCAAGTAGGAATAGAGGGAACATACCTAAATATAATAGAGGCCTTATATGATAAATCCACTGCATCATACTCAATGGGTAAAAACTGCAAGTGTTACCCTTAAGATTGGGAGATTGGGAACAATACAGGAACATCCACTTTCACCACTATTATTCAACATAGTACTGGAAGTCCTACCATAGCAATCAGACAAGAAGAAGAAATAAAAGACATCCAAATTAGAAAGGAGGAAGTAAAAGTGTCATTATTTGCAGATAACATGACACTACATACAGATAACTCGAAAGATTCCACACAAAAAATTATAAGAACTGATCAATGAATTCAGTAAAGTTAGCAGAATACAAAATTAATATCCATTAAAGAGTTGCATATTGATATGCCAATAATAAACTATCAAAAAGGGAAGTGAAGAAAACAATCCCATTCACAATTGCTTCAAAAAGAATAAAATACCTAGGAATAAACCTAATGAAGGATGGAAAAAGGCCTGTACTCAAAAAATTATAAGATAATGAAGAAGGAAACTGAAGATACAAGTAAGTGGATGCATATACTATGTCCATGAATAGGAAGAATTAACATTATTAAAATGTCCACACTACCCAAAGCAATCAGTAATTCAACCCAATTTCTATCTAGATACCAATGATGCATTTCACAGAACTAGAACATATATTCCAAAAATTTATATGGAACCACAAAAGAACCCAAATAGCAACAGTGATATTGAGAAAGAAGAAAAAAATTGGTGGAATCACACTAATATCAAACTATAAGTCCACAGTAATCAAAACAGCATTGTACTGGCATAAAAACAGACATATGACAGACGAGGCAAAAACATATAATGGGATAAAGATAGTTTATTCAATTAATGCTGCGGGAAAAATTGGACAGATACATATAGAAAAATGAAACTAGACCATCTTCTTATGCCACACACGAGTAAATTCAAAATGGATTAAAGACTTAGATGTTACACACAAAAACATAAAAATCCTAGAAGAAAACATAGGCAGTAAAATCTCAGATAATACCCTAACTAGTGTGGCTCCTGGGTTGGGCATCGTTCCACAAACCAAAAAGTTGCCAGTTAGATTCCCAGCTGGGGCACATGCTTAGGTTGCAAGCCAGGCCCCTGGCTGAGGGCGTGGGAGAGGCAACTGATCAATGTTTCTCTCACACATGGATGTTTCTCTCCCTTTCTTTCTTCCTCCCTTTCCCTCTCTCTAAAAATAAAATCTTTAAAAATAATAAAATATAATAAAATCTCAGACTTTGCTTACTGCAGTATTTTTTCTGATATATTATCTCAGACAAGGGAAACAAAAAATATAAACAAAGTGGACTAAATCAAGCTAAAAAGTTTTTGCATAACAAAGGAAACCATCAACAAGACAAAAGACAACCCACTGAATGGGAAAACATGTTCGCCAATGCTACATCTGATAAGGGATTAATTTCCAAAATTTATAAAGAACTTATATAACTTAACACACACACACACACACACACACACACACAAAAGAATCCAATTAAAAAGTGGGAAAAAGACTTGAATAGACACTACTCCAAAGAAGACATAAGGATGGCCGATAGACATAGGAAAAGGCGCTCAATGTCACTAATCATTAGAAAAATGCAAATTAAAACCACAATGAGATATCCCCTCACAACTGCCAGAATGGATATCATTAATAAATCAACAAACAGCAAGTGTTGGCAAGAATGTGGAGAAAAGGGAACCCTCATACACTGTTGGTGGGAATGCATATGGGTGCAGTCACTGTGGAAAACAGTATGGAGTTAACCTCAAAAAATTAAAAATGGTCCACTAAGTTTGTCTCTGTCTCTCTCATTAAACAAGTACTGCTTATTGATTTTCCTTAGACCTGATGGTTGTGGCAAGAAACATTTGTGAAATGCTTCAGTTGATGATCCTTAAGACATCCTCCAATAAATATTTACAGAGAGCCTGCTACGTGCCAGACAAATCAAACCTAACATTCGTCCTCCTGTACAGTCTGCATGCCAAGGCATCCAGACTGGATTAAACAAGAATGACTAGTCCCTGAGTGACTCTATATGCTGTTACCACTCCTATTCCACAGCCGAGGCAGCTGAGACTTGGAGTGAACGACTTGCAGAAGTCGGGATGGCTGGAAACGACAAGAGCTAGCATTTGAGCCTGGGTCTGTCCAACTCCAAAGCCCAACCTATTTCCATTACGCCGTGCTGTTTAATTAAGAAAGAGCTTAACATGAGAGAGGAAAATGGCGGCGGAGTAGGACGGAGAGACTCCAGTTCTCATACCCCTGGGAGAAAATCCTGGCAGATTTACTGAAGAACAGCACAATCAATTCCCCAACCAACAATTCCCCAGCATTTATGAAAATAAGAGACCAGAGATAGTGATGAACCAGACAGCTAGAGGTCGTTGGGGTCTCAGGGACGCGAGTAAGGACGGAGGCAGCCAGACCGGCGGCAGCCACTGTCGGCGCATAAAGACCTCGGAGCCATAGCTGCCACAGCGGTCGGGGCCCAGAGGCTTCCGCCTGTGCCCAGTGACAGGGACGTCGGCCACAGAGGACTCATTGGGACCCTGGCACCTGTGAGTAAAGACAAAAGTGGCAGCGGCAGGGCCGGCTGCCCTCGGGAGCCAGGCACCCCAGAGTAAAGTCAAAAGCAGCGGCAGGACCAGCAGCCATTGGCCGGCATGTAAAGACCTCGGAGCTGTGGCTGCTGCAGCTTCCAGGGCCCAGAGGCTTCTGTGTACGGCCAGCGTCCAGCGTCCGGCCGTCTGTCACAGAGGACTCATCGGGAGCCCAGCACCTGTGAGTAAAGACAAAAGCAGCAGCGGCAGGGCCGGCTGCCCTCGGCCAGCCCGAAACACCTCGGAGGCACCGCTGCCGCTGTGTAAGGGGTATAGAGGCTTCTGTCTGCAGCCAGTGCCATGGAGGACTCATAGGGAGCCTCGCACCCTGTGGAGCACTGGGCCGGCTGCGGGGTCCTTGGAAGAGCTGGCTCCCTCCCTCACCATCTAGGCGGGGCTGAGTGGCAGAGACCTGTATGCCTAGTTGTGCAGGGAGGGTGGCCATGTTCAGTTGCAATCTCTGTGGTCTCACCAGCCTGCCAGCCCAGGAAATCTGAGGAGCGTTGTCCTAACCAGTCAGGTTGGGGATTGGGCTGGGCTGAGAGGCACGCTTTTGGGAGAACTTTTTACTGGAAAGTGGACTGAGGTGTTCTCTTGTGAAGGCAGCTTGACTTGCTTCTCACCCAACCACAGGACTGGGAAGGACCAGTACCAGATCCCGAGGGACCCAGGCAGCCTGTTGGGTGGGCAGGGGCCTGCACCCCAGTCTGGTAGCCTGGCTGGCGGGCGGGTGTGCACCTGGGCCTACAACCCAGCCCACGGAGGGGTCCTGCCAAAACCAGAAAAATCAGATTGGACAGTTTGAAACCAACAAGGAAGGAGTTTTTTGTTGTTGTTGTTTTCTTTAACTTTTTTCAGTAATCGTATATTTTTTTTAATTTTATTGTCCCTGTATCTTTCAGTACTCTGTTCCTCTCCTTTCTTTTTTCCTGTTTCAGTCCTTTTTCCTTTCACCCCAAACTTATTGCTTTTTCTTCACTTCTCTGGCCATTTTTTGTGTGTTTCTTTGTTTGTTTGTTGCTTTCTATATCACTGTAAATACTTCACAACACATCTCTCAGTCTTAGCCCACTTTGTAGGTTCCTGAATTCTATTACTGTAGTGATTACCTCTACTTGCTCACACTCTACGTCTATTTACTATTCTTTACTCTCACCTTACCTCAAAATCTGACCACCCGCCACCTCAATGCTTTCTATATACAACTCACAAGCCTTCCCTCCCCAAAAGGAGACTTATCTTTGGTCTATCCTTTCTTAAAAGTGGCAAATTGGGTTGAAGATTACAGTTAACACTATATAGAGCCTAGAGATCTTCTATCTCTTCTTTACCGTCTGTGAATGTAAATATCATAAAGTATTCTCCTGCTGTCATAAACCATTTTGCCTCCCCCTCCAGCTGATCACACACACACAAAGAAAGGAGTAGATGGAAGCGGAGAACATCAAGATACCTGCAGGAGACGGCACCACTGAATTTCACAGGTATCCTACCACAGAAGTACACACCATAAACCCAGGGAACCAGAACAGATCAATTTAAGAAGCTGAAGCTAACAAGAAGAGTCTCATAAACAATGGGAAGACAAAGAAACAATGCCCAAATGAAAGAAAAGGTGCAAGTCTCAGAAATAATGGCAGATGAAAGAGAGGCAAGTCAGCTATCAGATATTGAATTCAAAGCACTAGTTATCAGGAAATTCAAAGAGCTCACAATGAGTTACCAGAATCTAGAGGGGAGCTACCAGAAACTAGAGGGGAGCTACAATGAGCTCTCTGCAAACTATATCAACATGAAACAGGAAATAGAAACTATCGGCAAAGGCCAAGAGGAAATGAATAATACAATTTTGGAACTGAAGAACACAGTAGAAGGAATGAAAAAAAAGGACCGATGAGGCAGAAGATCGCATTAGCAACTTGGAGGACACAGTAGAAAGAATCTCCCAGAAAGAGCAAGAAAGGGAAAAGAGGCTCAAAAAGAATGAAGAGGGACTAACAGAAAAGCAAGATAATATGAAACGTAATAATATCCAAATAATAGGAATACTAGAAGGAGAAGAAGAAGAACAAGGGATAGAAAACCTATTTGAAAGAGTAATGATGAAAAATTTTCCTAATTTGATGAGAGAAAAAGTTACACGGATCCAGGAATCACAGAGTCCCATTCAAGAGAAACCCAAAGAGGCCCACTTCAAGACACATCATCATTAAAATGGCAAAATTCCAAGACAAAGAGAGAATCTTAAAGGCAGTAACGGAGAAAAAAGGAAGTAACATACAAGGGAGCCCCAATAAGGTTAACTACTGACTTCTCAATGGAAACACTCCAAGCAAGAAGAGAATGGCAAGAAATATTTCAAGTAATGAGAACCAGAGGACTACAACCAAGGCTACTTTACCCAGCAAGGCTCTCAATCAAGATAGAAGGCCAAATACAGAGCTTCCAAGAGGAAAGAAGTCTAAAAGAATATGCCTCCACCAAACCAGCTCTACAAGAAATACTAAAAGGACTGCTTTAAGGAAAGGAAGGAAAAGAGAGAGACAGAGAGGAACTCTGGTACAAAAATGGCAATGAATAAGTACCTATCAATAATAACCTTAAATGTAAATGGATTAAATGCTCCAATCAAAAGACACAGAATAGCTGAACAGATAAGAAAGCATGACCCACACATATGCTACAAGAGACCCACCTCAGGACAAAAGACCATCACAGACTAAAAGTGAAAGGCTGGAAACAAATTTTCCAAGCAAATTGACAAGAAAAAAAAAGCTGGGGTGGCAATTCTAATATCAGACAAAACAGACTTCAAAAAAAGGGCCATAAAGAGAGACCCAGAAGGTCACTTCATAATACTTAAGTGAAGAATCCACCAAGAGGACATTAACATCATAAATATATATGCACCCAACATAGGAGTACCCAAATATATTAAAAAAATCCTAGAAGACTTCAAGAAAGATATTGACAGCAACAAAATTATAGTAGGGGATTTTAAAACCCCACTGTCAAAAATGGACAGATCTTCCAAACAAAATATCAACAAAGATATAGCAGCATTAAACAACACCCTAGATGAAATGGACTTGACTGATATATATAGAACCTTCATCCCAAAGAAGCTAAATACACATTCTTTTCAAATGCACATGGAACATTTTCAAAGATAGACCACATGATAGGACACAAAATGAGCCTCAAAAAATTCAAGAAAATTGAAATCATACCAAGCATTTTCTCCAACCACAAGGAACTGAAATTAGAAACCAACCCCATAGGAAAAAACCCAAAACACCCAAAATCATGGACACTGAATGGTATGCTATTAAACAATGAATGGGTCAAGATTGAAATTAGGGAAACAATAAAAAAGTTTCTGGAAACAAATGAAAATGAACTCACAACAACCCAAAACTTATGGGACACGGCGAAGGCAGTCCTGAGAGGGAAGTTCATAGCAATACAGGCTTACCTAAAGAAAATAGAAATATTTCAAACAAACAACCTAACGCGACGCCTGCAAGAACTCGAGGAACAACAACAAAGACAGCCCAGAGCAAGTAGAAGGAAGGAAATAACCAAGATAAGAGCAGAATTAAATGACATAGAGACTAAAAGCACAATTCTAAGGATCAATGAATCCAGGAGCTAGTTTTTTGAAAAGATAAACAAAATAGACAAGCCTCTAAGTAGGCTCATTAGGAAAAGAAGAGAGAGGACCCAAATAAGCGCAATCAGAAATGAAAGAGGAGAGATTACAACTGATACTACAGAAATAAAAGGGATTGTAAGGAATTACTATGAAGAATTATATGCCAATAAATTTGAAAACCTAGGTGAAATGGACAAATTTCTAGAAAAATATAATCTTCCAAAACTCAATGAAGAAGAAGTAGAAAGCCTGAACAGACCAATAACACCAAATGAAATTGAAGCAGTAATCAAAAAACTCCCATCACACAAAAGCCCTGGACCAGATGGTTTCACAGAAGAATTCTACAAAGAATTTAAGGAAGAGCTAACCCCTATTCTTCACAGACTATTCCAAAAAATCCAAAATGATGGGAAACTCCCAAACTCTTTTTATAAAGCCAGCATCATCCTAATTCCCAAACCAGATAGAGACATAACAAAGAAAGAAAACTTTAGGCCAATATCGTTGATGAACACAGATGCTAAAATCCTCATCAAAATATTGGCAAATCGCATCCAACAATACATCAAAAAGATCATACACCATGACCAAGTGGGATTCATCCCAGGGATGCAATGATGGTTCAATATCTGCAAATCAGTAAATGTAATACAGCACATAAACAAAAGCAAAGACAAAAACCACATGGTCATATCAATAGACGAGGAAAAAGCTTTTGATAATGTACAACACCCATTTATGATAAAGGTACTCAGAAAAATGGGAATAGAGGGAGCATTCCTCAATATAATAAAGGCCATATATGAAAGACCTACAGACAACATCATACTCAATGCGAAAAAACTAAAAGCTTTTCCACTAAGATCATGAACAAGACAAGGTTGTCCACTTTCACCACTTCTTTTAATATAGTATTGGAAGTTCTTGCCACAGCAATCAGACAAGAAAAGGAAATAAAAGGCATCCAAATCGGAAAGGAGGAAACAAAACTGTTACTGTTTGCACATGACATGATAGTGTACATGGAAAATCCTACAGCCTCTACCAAAAAACTGCTCAAACTAATAAATGAATTTGGCAAAACAGCGGGATACAAAGTCAATATCCAGAAATAAAGGCATTTTTGTATACCAACAATGAAGCAGCAGAAGCAGAAATCAAGAAAAAAATCCCATTCGATATAGCAAAAACAAAAATAAAATATCTGGGAATAAATCTAACCAAGGAGGTTAAAGACCTGTATGCAGAAAACTACACAACACTGAAGAAAGAAATCAAGGAAGACACAAACAAATGGAAACACATACCATGTTCATGGATTGGAAGAATTAACATCATCAAAATGTCCATACTACCCAAAGCAATTTACAGATTCAATGCAATACCTATTAAAGTACCAATGGCATATTTCACAGACATAGAACAAACACTTCAAAAATTTATATGGAACCATAAAAGACTCCAAATAGCAGCTGCAATGTTGAGAAAGAAGAACAAAGTAGGAGGGATCACAATATCTGCTATCAAACTGTATTACAAGGCCACTGTAATCAAAACAGCCTGGTACTGGCATAAAAACAGGCACATAGATCAATGGAACAGAATATAGAACCCAGAAATAAACCCAACTCTCTACAGTCGATCAATATTGGACAAAGGGGGCAGTAACATAAAATGGAGTAAAGATAGCCTCTTCAACAAATGGTGTTGGGAGAACTGGACAGCTACATGCAAAAAAAATGAAACTCAAGCACCAACTTATACCATACACCAAAATACATTCAAGGTGGATAAAAGACTTAAATATAAGCCGGGAAACCATTGAAGTCCTAGAGGAGAGCATTGGCAGGAAAATCTCAGGTATTTCACCCAGTGACATTTTTACTGATATGTCCCCTAGAGCAAGGAATATAAAGGAAAGAATAAACAAATGGGATCTCATGAAAATAAAAAGCTTCTGCTCAGCTAAAGAAAACAGCATTAAAATAAAAAGACAATCAACTGTATGGGAATACATATTTGCCAATGATACCTCAGACAAAGGTTTAATCTCCAAAATATACAAAGAACTCACATGACTTCATTCTAAGAAGACAACTAACCCAATTAAAAAAATGGGGAAAGGACTTGAACAGACACTTCTGCAAGGAGGACATACAGAGGATCCAGAGACACAAGAAGAGATGCTCAATATCGCTTGCTATCAGAGAGATGCAAATTAAAACCACAATGAGATACCACTTTACACCAGTGAGAATGGCTATCATAAACAAAGCAATAAACAACAAATGTTGGAGAGGGTGTGGGGAAAAGGGGACTCTGGTCCACTCTTGGTGGGATTGCAGACTGGTACAACCATTATGGAAAACAGTATGGAATTTTCTCAGAAAACTAAAATTGGATTTGCCTTTTGACCCAGCAATTCCACTGCTAGGATTATATCCCAAGAACCCTAAAACATCAATCCCAAAGAACATATGCACCCCAATGTTCATATCAGCACAATTTACAATAGCCAAGAGTTGGAATCAACCTAGGTGCCTGTCAGTAAATGAATGGATCAAAAAACTATGGTATATATACACAATGGAATTTTATGATGCAGAAAGAAAGAAGGAGCTCCTACCTTTTGCAACGGCATGGATGGAACTGGAAAGCATTATGCTGAGTGAAATAAGCCAGGTGTTGAAGGACAAATACCATATGATCTCAACTTTAACAGGAAGCTAAACAACAAAACAAACAAGCAAGCAAAATATAACCAAAGACACTGAAATAGAGAACGGGCTGACAGTGACCTGAGGGGAAAGGGGAGGGAATTTCAGGGGAAATAGGGGAGGGATTTGGAGGAACATATATAAAGGATACATGGACAACAACTGAGAAGGGTGGAAATGGGAGGGAGGTGGGAGCACAGGGGTGGGATGGGATGGGAGTAATAGACAGAAAACTATACTTGAAAAATAATTAAATAAAAAAAATTGGAAAAAAAATTAAAAATGGAACTGCCTTATGACACAGCAATTCCACTTCTGAAAATTTATCTGAAGAAACCTGAAACACTGATTCAAAAGAATATATGTACCTCTGTGTTCACTGTAATGTTATTTACAATAGCCAAGTTTTGAAAGCAGGCAAGTGTCCATCAGTAGATGACACTATGGTACATTACACAATGGAATACTACTTAGCCATACAAAAAAAAGAGAAGAAAATGTTACCCTTTGCAACAGCATGAATGGACCTGGAGTCCATTATTATGCTAAGTGAAATAAGCCAATCAGAGAAAGATAAATACCATATGATTTCACTCATATGTGGAATCTAATGAACAAACTGAACTAACAAGCAAAATAGAGACATACTCATAGAGGACAGTCTGACAACTCTGGCAGGGGCTTGGGGAGGTAGAGAGATCAAACAACAACAAAAAAAGAACTCATGGACACCAACAACAGTGTGCTGATGATGGTGGAGGGAGAGAAATGGGGCAGGGGTAGATAAATGGTAATGGAAAAAATGCAATAAAAAATTAACTATTAAAAAAGGAAACTAAAAAACAAAATAAATAAAAGACCTCACTTAACAGATAAATTTTAGGACTAGTAGATTTCCACTGTTTTAAGTACAGTAGTAAAGCATTCTAAAAGCTGGATATATATGACAATTGATGAACTTCTGTTCTTTACCAAATACAAACTTCATAAACTTAAAGGTGTAAAAATTGTACAGATATTATATTTACATGCCCCCCTCCAAAAGACTTTTCATCCCTCATTCAAATAAAGCTTCACTTATTCAGTCTGAGTACTGATTAGCTACAGAAATACATAAAGACAACATGAAGCCCTGTTTACCTATGTTCCGCAGGTACAGGTGGTGGCCAAACAGCAGGATCTCTAAATGGTTCTTCTTGACAGGACACAGGAAAATCTGGGGGCTTGTCCATTTTAAAACTTTCCAAAGTGTTGACAATACTTTTAACTTGTTCGTATTCTTCCAATAATTCTTGCCGAACCTTGAAAAAAATATATGTGTAGCCTTTATATCAAAAACTTTTTAAAGTTTATATATTGCAAATAATTAATTGCTACAGAATGTAAGTTTTCTTAATGTTTTTCAAAGTATGCAAAATGAGTCATTAAAACATGTTAAAAACAAAGAAGTATTTAAAGTGATGTAGACACGAAGGCAGCTCAAGAACTGATTTGAGAAAAAGCCTTCATAGGGCAATTAGTTATATGTCTTTCATAAAGGAACTTTATTTTTACCAAGGAATATAATGACCATGAACACAACTTAAAATAAGTAACTAAGTCAGTAATAAGTTAACCATTCCCAGAAATCTGCAATATTAATGCTAAATCCTTTTAACATACTTGGCAATAGCTTCCAAAAAATTAACAACCAAAATTTTGACCAGCATTTCCTGTCCCCAATTATCACTAAATATGAAATGCCTGCATGTCATGAGCATCTGAAAGCCTAAAGTAATAAAAAACTATGAATTACCCACTTCTAATTTTTATTTGAATTCTCCTTCACCTAAAATCTGAATTTTTTTGGCTTTGTTAAATTCTTTCAAGTCCTAGGTAAAGTTTATTTTGAGGTCAAAGGCAAAAATTTTTCCTATACTTAAAAACACCTCACTGAGCACTTATTATGTAGAAACTCTCGTGTTTTCACATTTATAAATTCAGCTTAACACTTGTTTTTTTAATCAGAAATCGCATTTAGCAGAGCATAAGGAACTTTCCTTTAATTTTATCTTGGATAATATATAGAAAGGAATGTATAAAAGAGATGAAGAACTAAAGAAAAATCTAGGTAAAATTCAATTGCTCATAGATGCAGTTATATGATATACTTAGAGAAATGAAATTTTAGAAACTAATAGAAATATAGTAGAAATATCTGAACAGAAAGGGCAACTACTTAATACAATTAAGAACATGTCAAAAATATTTCCATGCTAGATTAGTAAAGCACTTATCTGTGGCTAGTATGCAGGATAGAAGAAAACAACTAACAATTTCAACTTGAGTTAGACCAAGTAAATTGTTTTCACTCAACATAATCTGGTAACATTCAGGCTGAAAAATAAGCCAAGTTTAACCTGAAAGTTTAGTAAACATTAATCTGACTAGCAGAAAAATTAGAAGAAACACTTAAAAGGTATTAGTACGTAAAACGGAAACTTCAAAGAAATTCTTGACTCTGCACTATTAATTTTAAAAGAATTTTAAGTTTTAAGAATAAGTGGGGAAAATATAATTCATGTTTTTATTAACTGTACTATTACACAATCAAGTTGTATACTCAAGAGAAAGCAAATATATTAGTGTTTTTTATTAGATTACCGACTTCTTTGTATTTGTAAGAAGTCTTTCAAAAGAAGAAGAAACTTTTTTTAATCCTCACCAAAGGATATGTTTTATTAATTTTAGAGAGAGGAAGGAAGGGGTTAGAGAGGGAAGGAATCATCAATGTGAGAGAAACATCAATCAGTTGCCACATGTATGCACCCCAACCAGGCACCACACATGTAACCTAGGTATGTGCCCTGACCAGGAATCAAACCTGAAACCTTTTGGTGTACAGGATGACATTCCAATCAACTGAGCTACCAGGGCAGGGAAAAGAGGAAACTTTCTTCAAGAAAAAAATTTCATGAAATGGGTCGAAACTACATGTTAAATTGAAAGGGGAAAGGGCAAGTAGCCATACCTTATTTCAAAAATTTGTACTCACAATTAGATCATGAAAATTTTAAAAAGTTAAAAGCAGATTCAATTAGAATTAAGTTGGGTTGTCCAGAATGTTCATTTGTTTTTTTTTCCATTAGATGGCTCTAGTAGTGCTTAGCTGTCTTTAACTTCATTCAAAACACTTTGCTACATTGTATTGTGACAGCTGTTATATCAACATGCATTTTTAACAACTTAACAAAATTGGGGAATTCTTTTGTAGCCATTTTAATATTGAAGATGGAAGAAAATAAATAATTTTCAGCTTATTACGCTTTATTATTTCAAGAAAAGTAAAAATGCAACTGAAATGCAAAAAAAGATTAGTGCAGTGTATGGAGAAGGTGCTGTGAGTGATCAAATGTGTCCAAAGTGGTTTATGAAGTTTCATGCTGGAGATTTCTCGTTGGATGATGCTCCATGGTCAGGTAGACCAGGTGAATTTGACAGTGATCAAATCAAGACATTAATTGAGAACAATCAATGTTATACCATGTGGTAGTTAGCTGAGATACTCAAAACATACAAATCAATAAAGTTATGGGTGAAAATAAAAAAATGTGTCTTTTATTTTATGGAAAAAACTAAACAGACTTTTGGCCAACCCAATTATCTTTGATGTATATCTCATGAAATAATAAAAATATATAAAATATTAACTGGGCAAGACAAAAAAATTATTTAGGGTACATTTTAATATCTCAGTAGTCAGCCATGTAACAACTACTTACAACATCTCAGGCTCCAATCTTTCAAGTATAAGACTACTACTGCCCTGACTCAATGGATAATGTGACCTTACCTGTTGCCATTTGCCTTTGATAGCTGGGTCTCTGACTGACTGGCAATGTCTCTGAATCTGCTGGATCACCCCTTGGTAATATACCATTGATGAGTCATAATTTCCAAGAAGTGCATATTCTCTTCCTTTCTTTGCATTGTCACAAATCTCAGCCAAGTTCATCTTTTTTCAGAGACCTAAATATAAATATAATGGCTTTTTATTGAGTTTTCAGCACCAACTTTAAAATATTTTTTATTATTCTTTAAAACACCAGCTTTTTAAAACTACTTGGAAAGTCAGGATGGTTCTCTTCTTCAGGTTATCTGAATGCATCTTAGAGTACTGAACAAAGTGTCTAATTTTGGCAGTACAAAGGAGATCACAAAAGAACACCCAAAGACATAAGAAACTACAGAGCTCTGAACTACTGATTCATGTTACAGGTACTGGTTTTCCTTGCTCATTTATAATGACTACAAGCTGCAATAATAGTAAAGATGATCTTGCTTTATTCCTTTCAATTTACCCTTGACAATGTAGAAATATATATATGAATACCCCATATTTTCCACTGATGTCAATGAAAACTGCAGAAATCAATTCTCACTGAAACTATCTGGCCCA
Organism: Sturnira hondurensis; assembly: GCF_014824575.4. NCBI lineage: Eukaryota > Metazoa > Chordata > Mammalia > Chiroptera > Phyllostomidae > Sturnira > Sturnira hondurensis. Next base: position 22,271,465 of record NW_028079044.1, read on the forward strand.
AGAACAAAAAGTCACACTGAAGAAATACATTTTAAAGAAACACTCCTAGTTACCCATGCATAATTTACATGCATTTAATGTGTCATACAATTTATATCTAAGCAAAATTCTGTGAATTAAATTACATTAGCCCTTTCTGTTCCTCAACTGTAATCACTCATGATCCTGTCATTCTCTATAGCTTTTTGTCTGTTCAAACAACTATCACTATCTTTTCTATACTAAAAGATGCTAGAAAACCATCAACTGAATCTCTGATTTGTACCAAAGCCCTCCAGCCCATCGTCCTTCTGGCTTTTCTTCCAGGCTTTCCATACATCTCCCAGAATCATCCTAGACTTTCACCCAAAACTACAAAGTGCAAAAAGCCCAGGGTTACAGAAGAATGACATCCTGGGAAGAAGTCAAAATCACCCTATTCTTATCTCCTGGAACAATAAATTAGTCAGTGTTTTTCTTTGCCTTCCCAAAGGAGTAAGTTTGGTGTGGATAGCTTGGCTCTTCCCCTCTGCAACTTTTCTTTATGGGCTCTAACACTCTCCTCAAAATTAACCAATATCTAGTTCAAGGCATTTGAAGCGACTCCAGTACATTCTTGAAAATAGGACTGTTTCCTTTAGTGTTTTGGCATGTTATATTTGCCCCTTCTCCCAGCACAGGTTCACTGAAGCAACATCTATGTTACTTGAGAGTCACACTGAAGCAAATAGTACACTATTTTTACACAGTAAGAAATTTGTTTTCTACTCAATATAGTATTGAAAGTTCTATCCACAGCAATCAGACAAGAAAAGGAAATAAAAGGCATCCAAATCGGAAAGGAGGAAACAAAACTGTTACTGTTTGCACATGACATGATAGTGTACATGGAAAATCCTACAGCCTCTACCAAAAAACTGCTCAAACTAATAAATGAATTTGGCAAAACAGCGGGATACAAAGTCAATATCCAGAAATAAAGGCATTTTTGTATACCAACAATGAAGCAGCAGAAGCAGAAATCAAGAAAAAAATCCCATTCGATATAGCAAAAACAAAAATAAAATATCTGGGAATAAATCTAACCAAGGAGGTTAAAGACCTGTATGCAGAAAACTACACAACACTGAAGAAAGAAATCAAGGAAGACACAAACAAATGGAAACACATACCATGTTCATGGATTGGAAGAATTAACATCATCAAAATGTCCATACTACCCAAAGCAATTTACAGATTCAATGTAATACCTATTAAAGTACCAATGGCATATTTCACAGACATAGAACAAACACTTCAAAAATTTATATGGAACCATAAAAGACTCCAAATAGCAGCTGCAATGTTGAGAAAGAAGAACAAAGTAGGAGGGATCACAATATCTGCTATCAAACTGTATTACAAGGCCACTGTAATCAAAACAGCCTGGTACTGGCATAAAAATAGGCACATAGACCAATGGAATAGAACAGAGAGCCCAGAAATAAACCCAACTCTCTACAGTCAATCAATATTTGACAAAGGGGGCAGTAACATAAAATGGAGTAAAGATAGCCTCTTCAACAAATGGTGTTGGGAGAACTGGACAGCTACATGCAAAAAAATGAAACTCTAGCACCAACTTACACCATACACCAAAATACATTCAAGGTGGATAAGAGACTTAAATATAAGCCGGGAAACCATTGAAGTCCTAGAGGAGAGCATTGGCAGGAAAATCTCAGATATTCCATGCAGCAATATTTTTTACTGATATGTCCCTTAGAACAAGGGACATAAAGGAAAGACTAAACAAATGGGATCTCATCAAACTTAAAAGCTTCTGCATGGCCAAGGAAAACAGTATCAAGATAAAAAGAGAAGCAACTGTTTGGAAAAACATATTTGCCAATGATACCTCAGACAAAGGTTTAATCTCCAAAATATACAAAGAACTCACACGACTCCACTCAAAGAAGACGAGCAACCCAATTAAAAGGATCCAGAGACACATGAAAAGATGCTCGATATCACTAGCTATCAGAGAGATGTAAATCAAAACCACAATGAGATACCACTTAACACCAGTCAGAATGGCTATCATAAACAAAGAAACAAACAACAAGTGTTGGAGGGGGTGTGGGGAAAAGGGGACTCTAGTTCACTGTTGGTGGGATTGCAGACTGGTACAACCACTATGGAAAGCAGTATGGAATTTTCTAAGAAAACTAAAACTAAATGTGCCTTTTGACTCAGCAATTTCACTGCTAGGAGTATATCCTAAGAACTCTGAAACACCAATCCAAAAAAATCTATGCACCCCGATGTTCATAGCAGCACAATTTACAATAGCCAAGAGTTGGAAGCAACCTAGATGCCCATCGGTAAATGACTGGATCAAAAAACTATGGTACATTTACACAATGGAATTCTATGCTGCAGAAAGGAAGACGGAGCTCCTACCCTTTGCAACATCATGGATGGAACTGGAAAGCATTATGCTGAGCGAAATAAGCCAGACGGTGAAAGACAAATACCATATGATATCACCTTTAACAGGAGTCTAAACAACAAAACAAACAAGCAAGCAAAATATAACCAAATACATTTCAGTTACAAACAATGTAACTGAAATACAGAACGTGCTGACAGGGTCCAGAGGGGAGAGGGGAGAGAATCACAGGGGAAAAGGGGAAGGACTCACATGAACAAGTATAAAGGACACATGGACAATAACTAAGGTGGGGGGGGCGGAAATGGGAGGGAGGTGGGGAGCACTGGGGGGTGGGGCAGGGCTGGGAATACAAGAAAGAAAACTGTACTTGAAGAAGAGTTAAATTTTTTTTTAATATTTTATTTATTTATCTTTAGAGGGGAAGGGAAGGAGAGAGGAGGAAACATCAATGTATGGTTGCTTCTCATGCATCCCCTGCAGGGAACTGGCCCCTGCCGGAAACTGGCCTGCAACCCAGGCATGTGCCCTGACTGGGAATCGAACCGCGATCCTCTGGTTCGCAGGCCCGTGCTCTATCCACTGAGCTACACCAGCCAGGGCTGAAGAAGAGTTAAATTTAAAAAATTTTAAAAATTAAAAAAAAAAGAAATTTGTTCAAATTCCAATGCTGTGTAAATCGATCACAGAATAGAGAACAACCATGGAAAACCTCTTCCTCAGATTAGAATATTAACACAAAGCAGTATGGTGTTTTTACAGTGAATAATCTTCAGTCAATAAAGGTGTTCCATATATTATTTTCTTTTAAAGGCACTGTGAGACTAAACATTAATTCTGCTGATATATGCAGGTACATTACTGTGTAAAATGAAAATGCCTTGATCTAAAGCAGGAGTCAGGAAACTTTTTCTGTAAGGGAACAGACAGAAAATATTTTAGGTTTTGAGAACCACAGGCAATATTGAGGACATTAGTTAAGTAGTTACATTAATGATACAAAATTTTCACAATTCTTATTGATGAAATTCAAAATGTTATAATAGTTGAGCAAAGCTTTTTGTAAAATAGGTCTCCTAATGAAAATAAAATTTTTGTGGGAAGGAAAAATATTTCACTTGTTAGTTTAGATTCAAAGTTACTGTTCCCTACCATCAAAAGCAAATGCAAATGTTCATATATTAGTACTGATTTTTTAATAAGATTTTATGTCTTTCGTGTTTGAAAATGTCTTTTGATCCAGATAGGGTCTGTCACATATAGATATCAAATCACAAGCACACAATTTCATTCGGCATAACTGTTGTTTGGAAACCATTCAAAGATTTTACTCTTGATAATTGTCTCTTGAGTGTTACTACACTGTAGATTAATTTCTTTTAATTTAAGGTTAGGAGGAAGTGCCTCACCTGCAGTTAAATGGATTTTTTAATATGAAAAAACCCTTTGCACTTGCATCAAAGTCTGAAAAATGCTGCTGAAACTGTATAGTTTGAGCTCAGAAAATACACGTCCTGCCAATCTAGCCAGAGGGGGAAACAAGAATGAAGATCTTTGCTTTAACATTTGACTGCACAGAAAGCTATATGAAACAGCTTGATAGCCCTGGCCAATGTGGCTCAGTTGGTTGGAGTGTTGTTTCTCTCTCCCTCCCTTCTCCTCTCTCTAAAATCAGTAAGCATGTCCTCAGGTCAAGATTAAAAAATATTTTTTAAACAGCTTGATAGCACTTGTGAGTTAAACAATATTAGGTGGCATTGAAACAACTTCTAGATTTGCATATAAACCAGTTTTGTCTTGTAATTTTAGATGGAATCCTTTAAAACACATCAAGTCTGCAGTAAAAAACTAATTTCCAAAAACATTCAGTGTTCAGTCATAGTGGTTGAGAGCAGTTCCTGATTCAGAAAAATTGCAAATGAGCCCTAAGTTCAAAAACATTGTAATACAACTTTACCACTACTAAGTCATTGACTGATCTGTCATGTCGTAGAACAAGTTCAGATATTCAGCTTCAACTTCTGACAAAAATTCATGGAACTGACAATGGCTAAGTCCACAAGAGCAATACTTTTGAGACACTGCTGGTTCCATATTGCATGATAGATTCAAATATTATCTTCAAAATACCTGCTGATAAACAAACAATGGATATAGACCTTAACCACCTTACATTTTCACAGCTTTGTAAATTTTTTCACCTAAGCCTTTTTGTTCTATACCATTAGCTGTATGACATCTTAGCAGATTCCATTTCAGGTAGAAGAGACTTAGTGTTTTCTCAAGTTTTTGTAAATATTCTTGCCTGTACTTATTCCATGAACACTATTCATTAAAACTAGTTCTTCAGTAACTTCAGACTCATCACTGACTTCTCAAGTAAGCAACAAATGATAATTGTAACATCTGTCAATTCATCAACAGCTAAGGAAAACCACTGAAAATTATTTGACTTCTTTTCAACTGATTATTGGTGCCCTCAACTCTTCCAGCAACTGTTTCTACCAAAAGGTCAATAGTCTTGCGCTGGCTGGCATGGCTCAGTGGATTGAGTGACGGCCTAAAAACCAAAAGGTCCCTGGTTTGATTCCCTGTCAGGGCACATGCCTGGGTGCAGGCTGGGTCCCTATTTGTGAGCAACAAGAGGCACCGACTGACGTTCTCTCACACATCGATGTTTCTCTCCCTAACTTCCTGCCTCCCTTCTCCTCTCTCTGAAAATAAATAAAATCTTAGAAAAAAAAGGTTAATAGTCTTAAAAAAATTAATTTTCTCCAAACACATTTCTTTGCCTGCTATAATCAAATATGATTTAGTTAATTCCCCATTGGTAAACAATTTCCTTGCTTGGTTAACAAATTAGACACTCAGAAACTTAATCTGGGTGCAGCCTGATTTTTGTTTTTCAATCTAGTATAGGAATTCTGCTGTGATAAAATATTCCTCTTTAAGTTTTCTAATTTTTCTGACCATTGTTCTATCAGTTGGGAATATTATGATGAGTGATTAGTCTGGTAATGTCAGTCTACACTGCATCTCATTAGCACATCTATAGTGTCACTGCATAATAATCACATGCTTTGTCATCTAACTCAATAGTCTACACTCCATTGTGCTTTAAAAGTGTAACATGTCAAGTCCATTTTTCTCATCTTTTCTTGTTTTGACATGATGTGTATGTGCTGATAATAAATAAGGTAAAACATCACAGTACAGTGAAATCATGGCACTCGAATCACTGTAATTATAGTGCACCAAGCAGCAATGCAAAGCAATGAGAATGCGATAAAAATCTCTGTCAACTCCTGAATTGTCATTCCAGCACAAAAGAAGCCATAGACAATATGTAAACAAATGAGTGTGGTTGCAATAAAACTTTATTTATGGACACTGGTAACTGAATTTCACTTAATTCTCACATGTCACAAAATAGTATTAATTTCACTTTTTTAAACATTAAAAAAACGCAAAACCATTCTCAGCTCACGGGGCATTCAAAAGCAAGTGGCAATCTGAATTTGGCCTTGAATTGTACTTTGCCAACTCCTGCTTTCAGCTTCTCATAGGAATCTAGGAAAATAATAGGCAGGGGTGAGGGGGCAGGGGGGAGAGACAGTGGGGACAAGGGTTTTCAGGAACCACTATAAAGGACTCGTGGACAAAACCAAGGTGAAGGGTGGAAGCAAGGGAGGGAGGTGGGTTTGGCTGGAGTAGGGGGGGGGGGAGTGGTAGGGAGAAAATGCAGACAACTGTAATTGAGCAACAATAAAGTAATTAAGGGAGGGAGGGAGGAAGGAAGGAAGGAACTAGGAAAATAAAAGTAAATTAAAAAGAAGAAAGAACATAATAAAGTTAAGAGCAGAAATCAATAAAACAGAAACAGAAAGTCAACACAGCCAAAAGCTGGTTCTTTGGAAAAATCATTAAAATTGATAAACCTCTAGTGACACTGACCAGGAAAGGGAGAGAGAAAACATGCTACCAAAGCAGAAATTAAGGAGGGGCTACAACTACAAACTTCAGAGATATTAAAAGGTAAAAGAGGGCTTAATGAAACTGACAAATTCTATTAAGGTCACAACATACCAAACTTACTCAAGAAGAAACAGAATAATTAACCTGAATAGTTCTATTCAATGAAATTCAATTTGTAACATAAGATTTCCCCAGGGCAGGGAGTAGAGGGGAACTCCAGATCCAAATGGCATCACTAGTGAACTCTCCCAAGCATTTAAGGAAAAAAATAAAATCAATTCTAAACAAAATCTCTCAGAAAAAAAAGAAGAGGTGGAAAAATATCCAATTCATACTTTAAGACCAGCATTACAGCATTACTTTGACACAAAATCAGATACTATAAGAAATTTTATACCAATATTGCTCAGGAGCAGATACAAAAACCTTTAAATTTTAGCTAAGCAAATCCAGTAATATATTAAAAAGATAATGCATTATACCCAACAGGGGCTTATACCAAAAATGTAAGGTATTCTATTATATTTTAAATGAATCAATATAATTTTTATTTTTAATTAATTTACATTGAATATTATTTTGTAATAAAGCTTCAGATGTACAGCATAGCAGTTACACAATCATGGTTTACAAAATGTTCGCCCCAATATTTCCAGTGCCCACCTGACACCATGCATGGTTATTACAGTGACTGTATTCACTATGCTGTACTTTACAACCCTGTGACTATTTTGTTAACACCAATCTGTTTCTCAATCGCTTCACCTTTTTCACCCAGTCCCCTATCTCCTGCCCCCACAACCATCAGTCTGTTTTCTGTATCTCAGTCTATTTGTTTTGTTTGTTCATTTATATTGTCCTTTAGACTGCACATGTAAGTGGATCCCACATCTTTTTATGAATAGGGAAACACATAGTATTTGTCTTTTTCTGGCTGATCCATTTCACCCAGCACAATACCTTCCAAGTCCATTCAAGCTGTCACAAATGTTAAGATTTCGTTCTTTTTTATGGTTGAGTAATATTCCAGTGTGTGTGTGTGTGTGTGTGTGTGTGTGTGTGTGTGTATGCACACGCGCGCACCATCACTTTTATTCACTTGTCTATGGGCACTTGGGTTGCCTCTATATCCCAGCCACTGTAAACAACACAGGAAGGAACATGGGGTGCACATATTTCTTTGAATTAGTATTTTGGGTTTCTTTGGATACATACCCAGAAACAGAACTGCTGAGTCACAGGGCAATTTCATTTTTAATTTTTTGAGGACTCTCCGTATTATTTTCCATAGTGGCTGCACAAATCTATATCCCCATCAACAATGTATGAGGGTTCTCTGCTCTCCACATCCTCACCAATGCTTGTTTCTTGATTTATTGATGATGGTCATTCTGACAGGTGTGGGGTAATATCTCACTATGGCTTTAACCCACAATTCTCTGTTACATTGAGCATCCACTTATGTCTATTGGCTATCTGTATGTCCTCTCTGGATAACTGTCTATTCAAGTCAAGTCCTTTGCCCATTTTTTTAAATGAATTAGGTTTTCTTTGGTATTGAGTTAGATATCTGAGTTCCTTATAAATTTTGGATATTAACCTTTCATCAAATGTATCACTGGCAAGTATCTTCTCCTATTCACTAGGTTGTCTTTTCATTTTTTTGACAGTTTCCTTTGCTGTGCAAAAACTTTTTACTTTGATGTAGTCCCATTTGTTTATTTTTTTTATTTTCTTTGCCCAAAGAGATATATCAGAAAAAATATTGCTAAGAGAAATGTGAGAAATTTTACTGCCTATTCTTTCTGTTAAAAGTTTTATGGTTTCAATTCTTAAATTTAAGTCTTTAATACATTTTGAGTTTCTTCTTATATATGGTGTAAGACGGTAGTCTAGTTTCATTTTTTTGCACATGTCTTCCCACTCTTCCCAACACCATTTACTAAACAGACCATCTTTACCACATTGTATGTCCTTGCCTGCTTTGTCAAATACTGACCATTATTGGTATGGGTTTATTTCTGGCTCCCATGAGGGTGTGGCACCAAACAGGAGGTAGGTTGGGGTGAAGAGGAATGGACCCTACCCCAGTACCATACAACACAGTCTCTGATACCTGAGTCCACTGGGACCTCTACACCAGCAACCCAGGCAGCTGAATCCTCTACAGGGTGCGAGGTTGGCAGGGCAGAGCAACAGGGGGTTGGCTGATGCCATACAGAGAGGCATGCTCAATCCAAGAAAGATGGTGTCTATGGGCAGTGTGGGAGAGGGACTCAGCACAGGAACCCCGGCAGCTGTCCCTTTAGCTCTGTCCCTAAAGCCACACAACCCAGTCTCTCCTCCTACTAGTGCACTCTGAGCCTCCTTCCTCTCCTGGAAACCAGGGTGAGTAGTTGTGAACAAGATGTGCACTGGTCCTTTAAGAGGGCAACTGGGCTTCTAGCAGATTCTAATATGCAAAATCCCAGCTGATTTTCACAGCCAGATATTTTGTGGGCTCCTCTTCCTCGCTCTGGTGCTCCACACTGGGAAGTCTGACATGGAGTTGAGACCATACTCCTCAGGGAGAATTTTACAGCTGAGTTATCCCTCTCAATTCTCCCAGCCCTTTTTGCCATCTTCACTCTTCCTACCAGTATTGATGTGGCTTCTTCTGTAAGTTCTTGTATTCGGCTAATCTTCACTTGGCTATTCAGATTGACTATTCTATATTTTAGTTGTAATTCTAGTTTGGTCCTGTGAGGAGGTAAGTGGTATAACTTCCGCCTACTCTGCTGCCCTATCAACATAATTTTGAGACTAGAAATAAAACATATCATTACCTCAACAGATGCAAAAAAAGGCACGTGACAAAATTCAACACTATTCATAAGAACTCTTAGCAAATTCAGAATAGAATTTCCTCAGCCTAAAGAGCATTATGAAATTCCTAAGGTTAACATCATACATACTGTGGATGACTCAGTGCTCTCTCCCAAGATCAAGAAAACATGGCTAGTATATTTGTTCTCACAACTTCTATTCAAAATTAGAATTAGAGGTTCTAACCAGAGCAATGAGGCAAGAAAAATTAAAAGGCATATAGACTGGAAAAAAAGAAACTAGTTTTATTCACATACAACATGATTGTTAAAGAAGAAAAGCCTAGGGAATCTACAATAGCTACTAGAACTAAACTAGTGAATTTTATGTTTTTCTCTCATTTTTGCCTAGCAGATGTCTTTCTTCTTCTTGGTTTACTCCATTTCCTATGAAAGCACATTTTTTCCCCACAGATGGGAGGTAAGTTTTGAGACTGTGCTTATCTGAAAATACCAGAATTCTACTCTCATACTTCCGTGACAGTTTTGGCAGGCTCCTAAATCGAGTATGGAAATAATTTTCCTTCAGAATTTTGAAGGCACTGCTCTATTACCTTCTAGGTTTTGATTTAAGAATATGGAAGTCATTCAAATTCCTGATCCTTTATTATCATCTGGGGTTTTTCTTGGGGGGAGTGTGTTGTTTGTTTGGCTTTTTGCCCTTTCTGCAAGTGTATAGGAACTTCTCTTGGACACATGGTTTCTAAAATTGTTGATAATGATGTTCCAAGATGCAGAACAGGTGGAAGCACTCACTTGCTCCTGGCACCAAACAGGATTTACAGCTAAATTATAGAGCAATCAACCTGAATAATAAACCAAAGGCTATCTGAACTGAAATATTATAATGAAGAATTTTAGAAAGCCACAGAGACTGGTAAAAAGGGCAGAGAAAAAGAAAGGGCTGGTCCCCATGCCTACGTGTGCTGGCTGAGAAGCCAGAGAAATATCTAGGGGGCAAAATTCCCTGCCCCTAGGAGCATGGAGTCTCAAGCCCATACAGGGATCCCTTAACCCAGGGCAACAGAGAAAGGAAGATGAGCTTGCATAGTATCTGGTGATGAAAATCAGTGGAGATTCAATCTAACCAGGAAAGAAGGAGGTCTTCAAGAGACCCAGATACCACCTTCCGAGGGTCAAGCACTCCTACTGTTACAACACCAGCCAGGGTAATGCACTGCCCAGTTTTCCAACTACTGGTGACACTACTCTGCCATGCTTGGGTCCTGTAGAAGGGTCTGCTACCTGTACCCAGCAGGGAATTTGGGGGTGTTCTCTTTCTGGAGAAGCTGTTAGCAGAGACTCAGACAATGAATGATCTGTATAGCTTTGTAAAGGGGACCATTCTTCCCTACCTCAAGCACACAGCTGGCACCTGTTGAGTCACTTGGCTACTCTGTGGCCCCATCCTGCTGAGTTCAGTGGCACACAGGGATCAAAGTGCTCTGCAGGCTGGGATTCCAAAGAGCCATCTCCCAGGAAGGCTTTTGTCCAGGAATCTGACCAGCCAGTTGCTGGGCTGTGTGGCTGGCTACCTTGCTGGAAGGGGAAGAAGGGACCACTGGTATCTCCCCTGCAAGATTAGCCCATGCTAGCTCTTGAAAGAGGAACCCTGACTGGTGTAGCTCAATGGATTGAGCGTGGGCCTGTGAACCAGAGGATCGAGGTTCGATTCCCAGTCAGGGCACATGTCTGGGTTGCAGGCCGGTTTCCTGCAGGTCAACTCCCAGCAGGGGACGCAAGAAAGGCAATCATACATTGATGTTTCTCTCCCTCTCTCCTTCCCCTCTAAAGATAAATAAATAAATAAAATCTTTAAAAAAAAAGTTGAAAGAGGAAGAATTGCCACTCCCCTCTTACATTCTTGTAGGTACCACCCCCAATGGGAGATTTTTTGGACCCGCCCCTCTAAATCCCATTAATCCCTCCCTGCTAAGCTCAGTTCTACAGGCAGAAAGAAGGGCTGCTTGGAGCTGGGACATTTGGAGACTGTCTCCTTCAAAGGCTATTGTTCTGAACCAAGACTAAGTGCCTGGCACCCTCCTGCAGATGCAGCATGCACTACCCTCTATGGGAGACTCTTTTGATCTGTTCCCCCTCCCAGCCCCCATGGTTTCACCCAGCTGGGCTTGCTTTTACAGAGAAGATGGCTGGCTGCACCCAACCTGAACCTATGGTGTACTCCTCCTGAAGGAGCTAGAGTTGGAGATTCTGGCAGAGACTGAGTAGTTTGGCTCTGGAGTAGGGGCCATGTTGCCCTCACTGAAGGCCTGACCACATGGCCGCCAAGCAGGGGACCCACTAATCCTAAACTTCCAAGCCCAGTCACCCTTCCTCATCAAGCTTGCAACCTGTGGGAGAATCTGTGAGTTGCAGCCAGCCTGGGCCTACTCTACAGTCTTTCTTCAGAAGGCTCTGAAGGAACAACGGTCAACCTCAGCAGGAAGCAGAGTAGACAACAGGTGGAGGCAGACATCAGAGAGCCTTGGATATTTTACAGATCTGCCCCAGCTCTAAGCTGTACACAGATTATGTTTTCACAACCTTGTATACAGCCAGGCACACCCAGGCCCAGTAGACACAGCCACAAACATATCCTCGGGTGAAAAACATTTTTAAAAGACATAGGGGTAGCTCAATGAATAAGAAAAAATGACCCATATATATGCTATTACAAAAGTCTTACCTCAGAACAAAAGACACAGAGAGATGAAAAGTGAAGGGATAGAATAAAGTATTTCATACAAACGGAAATGAAAAAAGCCTGGGGAAGCAATTCTTATATAAGACAAAAGAGACTTCACGACAAAAGGTCATAACAAGAGACAACGGTCACTACATAATACTAAAGGGGCCGATCCAATAAGAGGATATAACCCTTATAAACATATATGTACCCCACATAGAAGCACTTAAATATATAAAGAAAATCTTTTTTCTTTTAATCCTCATCTGAGGACATTTTTTTCACTGCTTTCAGAGAGAGGGGGGAAGGGAGAGAGAAAGAGAAAGAGACATCAATGTGAAAGAAAAACATTAATTGGTTTCCTTCTCGTATGTGCCTCAACCAGGGATCAAACCTGCAACCTAGGTTTGCGCCCTGCCTGGTAGGAAATCAACCTGTGGCCCTTTGGTCTGCAGGAAAACGCTCTAACCAACTGAGCCACACCAGCTAGGGCATAAAGAAAATTTTCGTGGACATTAGGAGACAGATCAACAGCAATACAGTCATAGGAGATTTTAACATCCCATTAATATCAATGGATAGATTTTCCAGACCAAAAAAAAGTCAACAAGGCAAGAGCAACCATAAATGACACACTAACTCAGGGAACTTAACTTGACATTTACAGAACATTTCATACCAGAACAGCAGAATATACATTATTCTCAAGTGCACATGGAATACTCTCAAAGATATATCATAGCTTAGGACACAAAATAAATCTTAATAAATTCAAGGAGACTGATATCAGCCCTGAGTGTGGCTCAGTTGGTTGGGTATCTCCCCACAAAGAGAAAGGTCCACAGTTTGATTCCTGGTCAGGGCACACAACTGGGTTACAAGTTCAGTCCTAGATTACTGTGCATACAAGAGGAAACCAATCAATGTTTCTCTCTCACATTGATATTCCTCCCCCTCTCTCAAAAAATTAATAAATAATTTTAAAAATAAGACTGAAATCATATCAAGTATCTTCTCTGATTACACTGCTATGAAACTAGAAATCAACTACAATGAAAAAAACTGAAAACGCAAGGAGACTTGACTTGGGGTGGTGAATACATAATATAATTATACAGATGATATATTATAGAGTTATATACCTGAAAGCTATATACTTAACCAATGTCACCCCAACAAAATTAATTTTAAAAAACTAAAACAATTCATGCCCTGGCTGGTGTGGCTCCATGGATTGAGTGCCAACCTGTGGACCAAAAGGTCACCAGTTCAATTCCCAGTCAGGGCACACGTCTGGGTTGCAGGCCAGGTCCCCAGTGAGGGGCAAGTGAGAGGCAACCACACATTGATGTTTCTCTCCCTCTCTTTCTCCTTCCCTTCCCTTCTCTAAAAATAAATAAATAAAATCTTTAAAAAATCAATTTAAAAAAATAAATAAATAATAAAAATAAAAAAATTTTCAAACACATGAGGGCTACATAGCATGTTATTAAGCAACAAATGGGTTAACAATGAGATCAAGGGAGAAATAAAAAATTATCTGGAAACAAATGAAAAGAAACACACAACAACTCAAAATCTATGTTACACAGTGAAAGCAGTCCTGAGATGGAAGTTTAGAGCATTACAGGCCTATCTCAAGAAGCAAGAAAAATCTCAAATAAACACTCTTAACCCTATGCCTAAAACAACTAGAAAAAGAACAACAAACAAAGTCCAGAGTAAGTACAAGAAAGGAAATAATAAAGATTAGAGTGGAAATAAATGACACAAAGACTAAAAAAACAGTAAAGACCATTGAAACCAAGAGCTGGTTCTCTGAAAAGATAAAGATTGACAAACCTTTAACCAGACCAGTGTCACCCCAACAAATTTAATTTACAATATTTTTTAAAAGAATGAGTAAAAAATAAATTGAAAAAAAAGAAAAAGAGTACCCAAATAAGTAAAGTCACAAATGAAAGAGAAGTTATAATTGACATCACAGAAATACAAAAGACTGTAAGTGGAGTAAAGACAGTTTCTTCAATAAATGGTGCCAGAAAAATTGAACAGGTACATGCACAAGAATGAAACTAAAAAAAAAAAATAGGTCACCAACTGACACCTCACACAAGAATAAACTCAAAACGGATAAAAGACTTAAATGTAAGTAACAAAACCATGAAAATCCTAGAAGAAAACATAGGCAGTAAGATATCACACATCTGTCATAGCAATATTTTTGCTGATACATCTCCTGATTGGGAAATAAAGAAAAAATAAACAAATGAAACTACATGCAAACTATACAGCTTCTGCATAGAAAAAGCAACCATTAACAAAATGAAAAGGAAACCCACTGGATGTGAAAACATATATGCCAATGATATATTTTGATAAGGGGTTGATTTCCAAAATATATAAAGAACTTAAACAACTCAACACTAGGAACACAAACAACCCAATTAAAAAAAAAAAAAAAACAACAGGCAAAGACCTGAAGAGACACTCATCTAAAGAGACATACAGATGGCCATACAGACATACACATATGAAAAAATGCTCAATGTCACTAATCATCAGAGAAATGCAAATTAAAACTACAATGCAGTATCACCTCATACCTGTCAGAATGGCTATCATCAATAAATCCAAAAGAAACAAGTGTTGGCAAGGGTGTAGAGAAAAGAGAAATCTCATGCACTACTGGTGAGAATGCAGATTGGTGCTGCCACTATGGAAGAACAGTAGGGAGTTTCCTCAAAAAACTAAAAATGGAACTGCCTTTTGACCCACTTCTGGGAATATATATTAAGAAACCTGAAATACTAATTCAAAAGAACATATGCACCTCTATGTTCATTGCAGCATTATTTACAATAGCCAAGATCCTGACACGGCTCAAGTGCCCATCAGTAGATAAGTGAGTAAAATACTATGGTACATTTATGCAATGGACTACTCAGCCATAAAAAAGGAAATCTTACCTTTTGTGACAGAACGTGACAGCATGGACAGCATTATGCTAAGTGAAATAAGCCAGGCAGCGACAAACAGCATATGATCTCACTTATATGTGAGATTTAATAAACAAAATAAACTAAAATAGAAACAGAAGCATGGACACATAGATCAGACTGATAGCTGTCAGAAAGGAGTAGACTGGGGCACTGGATGAAAGGTGAAGGGATTAATCAAAAAACATATAAACATAACACACAGATCCAGAAAACAATGTGGTGATAGCCAGGGGGAAAGAGGGGTGAGGGTGGAAAATGGGGACGTAAAGAGACTTTGCTTGCGGTGATGGAGTGTGCAGATGATGTGTTGCTTTTTTAAAAATCCTCACCAGTTGGTATGTCTATGTAGTTGAGATAGAGAGAGAAACACTGATGTGTGAGAGAGAAACATTGATGGGTTGCCTCCACTAAAAGGAAAATAAAACCTAGGTCTGTGCCCTGACCAGAATTAAACCTGCGACCTTTTAATGGACAGAATGTCACTACAACCAACTGAACCACCCAGCCAGGGCTGGATCATGTTTTGTTGAGTTGTGTATACTTGAAACATGTACAGTTTTGAGAACCAATGACACCCAATAAATTCAATTAAAAAATATACCCAAAACTGTTGATGATGTGCTTTGAAAAAAGGTGTTTGAAACACTTCAATCTAGAAATCAATGTCTTTTAATTTTAGTAAAATTTCTGAACAATTTGATTGGTGACTTCTAATTTTTTTTCTGTTCTCTCTTTCTGGAACATTTTTAATTCAGATATTGGACTACCTAGCTTGACCCTATAATTTTCTTAGCCTTTCTCTCCTTATTTTCCATCTCTTTATCCTTTTGCTCTACATTCTTCAAGATTTTATCAACTTTCCATTCTATGACTTCTACAAAGTATTTTACTTGTGTATTTTATTATTGTGTATAGAATACATACAATGCACAAGCCTTAAGTGTACTATGAATTTTAACTTTGGATATACCCAGGTTATACCCAAATCAAGATACAGAACATTTTCACACCCCAGAAAGATCCTTCATGTTCCCTTAAGTTAGCATTTCTCCTCTAGGGCAAATTAATATTCTGACTTCTGTTACCATCAGTAAGTTTTGCTTGCTTTAATCAGCTTTAATGAGATGTAGTTTTTATACAATGAAATTCCCTAACTTTAAGTGTACCACTTGATTCCCTTTGAAAAGTGCATACAATTACATATCCACCACTGAAGTTGACATATACACCATTTCCATCACGCTGGGAAATTCTTTCTACTCTTTGCACTCAGTCACCGCTCCAATAGCACATTCTTCTTCATCACTATAGTTTTGTCTTTTACACAGTGTGACATAAATAGAATCATACCATATGTACTCTGTTGTTTGACTTCTTTCATTTAGAATAATGCCTTTGAGACTCAACCATGTTGTTGCATGTATTAGTAACTCAACATTTTATTGCTGAGTAGCATCTCATTTTATGGATATTCTAAAACTTATTTTTCATTTACCTATTCTCCAAAAGGCACTTGGCAGAAACAAGAACAAAAGTACAGTATATCCCTGACCCAGGCCTCACAGTATTTCTACTGAGATTACATCTAAACTGTCAAGGCATGAAAAATATAATCCACTAAGAGGTAGAAGCAAATGATACAACATAAAGCAAAATCAATGCTGTTACCTAAAGCAGGGGTCTCCAACCTCCAGACCACAGACTGGTACTGGTCCAGGCCTGTTAGGAACCAGGCCACACAGTAGGAGGTGAGCTAGAATGTAATGCACTTGAATCATCCCCAAACCATCTTCCCCACGGCAGACCATGGAAAAATTGCCTTCCACAAAACTGGTCCCTCATGCCAAAAAGGCATGAGGGGACTGCTGTTTAAAGCTCTTGATAATCTATAACATACTATCAATTAAGTATACTTAAAAACATCAGAAAGAGATATCTTAAAATGGATAAGATATAAAAAAGGATCAAGACAAATTCTAGCATTAAAAAAATATAGCCACTTAAATTAAAAACTCAGTGGGCATCAATGTATTCCCTGTGTCCATGGAGAGAGGAGGTGGCAGCCAAGCTCCAGCCCAAGACGCCTGGGCACTGGGATGGCAAAGATGGCAGCTTCATTTGTCCAGGCCCCTATCAAGGATGTGAGCAAGAGGAAGCTGCAGCCCACCAGGCCGCCCTCACACTCAAACCTGCAGCAGTAAACAAGATGAAACAATTTCTTAAAGATAAGCCTGAACACAATGGTGTGAAAGTTGGTTCCAAACCACAAGTATAATGGCCTTTCTTACACTGTAGAATACATGAAGACAAAAGATTCTGATGGAAAAGTTGTTCAAGATGGTGTCAAAGTTTTCATTAAAAAGAAAGCACAGCTAACACTTTCAGGAACAGAAAGAGACTATGATGAGTCCCTTTATACAGTGAGTTTGTGTAAAATAACCCAAACACTAAAGGAACACATATCTGTGGAGAAAGCTTTAGTACTTGACTCCTCAGGACTCCTCGGGCTCCAGGACAGCCTGTAAAGCCCTGGGCTTACTGAAGAAACCATATGACTGCCATGTGCTTAAGGTTCATACTACTTGGCTTACTTATAAGGAAAATTAAGTGATGCATTTTGAAAATGAAAGCAGTGTGTTAGATATCAGAAGTGATATTTCTATTATTTTCAGTAGACAGAATGTAAGAAACCATCACTCTCTTTGGGTCACTTTTCTGATGTGCAAAGAAAAAATCCTACCTTGCACTTAATTCTCTTGTAACCCTTTCATTGCCTGCCTGAGAACATGTCAGTAAACACATTCTTAATACGTGTGCACTCTATGGGGGGAACCCCCCAAATACTGGGATTTTCTTTTGGAGGGTGGGCCCCTTGTAGTACAGGTTTCCCCCACAAGGTGAGAGTTCTAGAAATCCATCTGTATCTGTGTACCAGCTGGCGTTGTTGTGAGAGGCTGCATTTGGCTTCAGTGAATTTTTCTGAAGGCTCAATGCGTTTGCCTATTTCATGATGGGTGATTTATGAACACACTGGCCCACAACGCACTGAGTGTTCAGCAGCGTTTGAGCAAAAATGGCATGATCCTCGTGCCCCACCCTCCCTATTCACCAGATCTCACCCTGTGACTTTTTTTTGTTTCTCTGGATGAGAAAAGTTTGCAAAGGGAAACATTTTGCTACTGTGGAAAAGGTGAAACAAAAAACAGCAGAAGCACTAAAAGGCATCTAAGTTGAGAATTTCAAAAACAGTTTTGAGCAGTGGAAAAAATGTCTCAATAAGTGTATTGCATCAAATAGAGAGTACTCTGAAGGTGACTGAAGTTTTAAAATGTAAGAATACACCATTTTTAATAAATAGTCCCAGATTTTGGGGGGCCCCCCTCTGTTGATGGCTTGAACATGCATCTCTCCAGGTCAAATTTATGACTCTTAAAATTCAGAGGCAGAATGTCCCAACTGCTGGGTTCACATGGCAGGATACTGTTTTTCCACCCAAAGTTGGCATGCCCTTTCTACATTTTTATCCAAAATTTTATTGTCATTTGCTCACCCTTTAGCAGCACCAGCCATTAGATGAAAGTGTAAAAGATTTCCTTGAATTGCAGCACAAATTTTTTTTTCAACCTCACCCAAGGATATGTTTATTAATTTTAGGAAGAAAGGAAGAGATGGAGGGTGAGAGAGAGAGATAGCTATCAATGTGAGAGAGAATCATCAATCACTTGCCTCCTGTGTGCACCCTAACTGGGGATCAAACCCATAACCTAGGTACCTGCCCTGACTGGGTATCGAATCTGCAACCTTTTGGTGCACAGAATGACACTCCAACAAACTGAGCCTCCCCAGCCAGGTTCTGAATGGTTTTGAGTGATGGCATCAAACAGTGAAAAATACATTATCCACCATTCTTCATCCATTCCTTCTACCACTCTAAATATCTGCTCAAGGTGGGATCTCAAGCTGACTTAGACCCTTTTATTTGTACGTTCTCTCACAAACCATCTCCATCCCCTCAATTCTATATCTGAGGAAGCAAAACCCCAGGGGAGGATAAGGGCTTATGTCCTCCTGCACACTGCAGAGCACAGGACGACTCACATCTCCCCCTCTGTGCAGGTGACACACCAGAAGCAGGCAGTGAAGGTAAATGGGGAGTCTGGTTTCTCTATCAGGTTGACATTTTGATAACATTTCTGTGTAATTTGATGGAGATCATATTTTTATTTTGAGTGAGAAAAATCTTATTGTAAAGCCCCTTTATGTGAATTACTGTGTGTGTGTGTGTGTGTGTGTGTGTGTGTGTGTGTGTGTGTTTAAGTATGAAGCAGTGATTTATACTAGCAGGTAAGACATTGCAGCAACCCAAAATACCCTTTTGGAATGTAGTAGCACATGATTATAAAGCAGAACTTAGAAGTCTTTCCCTAAAATTCCCAATATGCATATACTTTCTGGATCCTAAGTCCAACTGCTAACAGTTTTAAATCTAATGTTTTTATCACCAATTTTTCTTTTTAACAGTGTTCCTTCTGTAATTTAATTATTAAATTTCCTGGGTTTGACATATTAACTATTTTAGGAGATGACATGTTTTCATTTTTTGTTTGTTTGTTTTTATGTTTATTTACTGATTTTACAGAGAAGAAGAGAAAAGGGACATAAATCTATAGTTCCTCTTATTCATGCATTCATTGGTAGATTCTTATAATGTACTCTGGCCAGAGATTGAAACCACAACCTTGGCATTTTGGATCAATGCTCTAACCAACAGAGCTAACTGACCAGACTGTGACATGGTTTTTTTGAAAGTCAAGTCTTATAAATTGAAGTAACTGAGTTCCCTGATGTTTATCATACTTACTAATGTACTTGTTATAAAAAGCACCAAAACTTAGAGCAGTAGCTTTATGCTCATTAGCCTGTAATAATATAATTGTCAACCCACTTATAATTTGCAATACTGAATGTATATGGTGATTGAGTTGTCATAAAAATGTGGCTTCTTAAAAAAAACTCAATGAACTGAGAAAATAGAAGATTAGACAGAGATGAAAGAAGAATCAGGAAATTGTAAGACAGACTTCTGGTCAACATGACCAATGTGGTACTTGCATCCTCCCACAACCATATCAAAATTAGAACTATACTACAGAACTGCCTGAAATCCAGCTGAATGGAGGTCATGCGACTAGGGAATTAAAGAGGCCACATCAAGACTGGTAGCAGGGGCAGAGATGGGAAACAGGCTGGTCCCAAACCTGTGAGTGTCAGATAAAAATCAGGAGGAATATCTTGGCTGTTTATGTCCCCCCTAAGGAGCAAAGGGTCCCAGTCCCATACCAGGCCCCCAAACCCAGGCCCCCTTAACTTCTGGCTATAAAAACTGGCAGAAATTGAGGCTGAGTGAGGCACAGGGCTTCTGGAATCCCAAGAAGTTCCTCTTAAAGGGGCTGCATATGGACTTACTCTGCTTCTGAATTGCAGCACTGAGGCAGCAGCTCCAAAGACACCGACATATAGGAAGGAGCTGAATTGTCTGGCATCAGGATGAGAACTGAGAGGGGCAGCTTGCTCCCATACAAAAGTGCTGGCAGAGGTCACTGTTCCTTTGATGAGCCCTCCCCTCGTAGAGGCAGCAGGTAGCTCCACATCTGAGTTGCCATCAACCTGACTTTCACTGTTTGCCATTCCTGGGGACCTGCCACCCTCACCCCATCAAACAAGCAGGCCCACTCAAGCTGTTTCCAGTGGCTTTTCCATACAAATGACCTGTCTTGGTTCATGCTTCAGATGCTCCTAAAATTTCTCAGGGACTTTTCCTAAAATTTCTCAAACAGCAATCTAGCCTCTGCGTAACCCACACCTCTTGCTAAGTGGCTCCAGGCCCGGCGCTAGCAGCAGCCAGCCTTGGTTCACAACTTGGCCTGTCCTGGGCAACTCTAAGCCTAGCACAAGTAGCAGCCATCTATCTGCAGATTGCTCTGTAGCTTATGCCAGGTGGTCCCAGGCAGGGCACAGGTGGTGGCTGATCCTACAACTTCTGGGAGGACTCATAGCCACTGCACCCAGTAGACAGCTTCAGATTATACCAGATTACAACCCTACCAATCCTACCAACACCACCAGCCACATAGTCAAGGGGCAACTTCAGTGAGCATCAAAGACCCACTAAAGCAAGTCTTGCTCTGCAGGGTCAACTCAAGCATAGCAGCTCCTTCATTGTAGTTGCAACTGGTCCTCCAAGTTGACAGGCCAGGGGGTCAACCCTTCTTAGTGATACCAACAGCAATAAAGGCTCCACGGAGGATAGAGGTTGGTGGCCAGTGGTCATAGTCAATCCTTGCAGCCAACTGGCCTGGGTAAATCTCTCCCATTGACCTGCCAACAGCATTCATGGCTCAACTACAAGAGGAGGGTATACTCAGCCCACATAGAAGGCATACCTTGAGTACCCAGCTTGGGTGATTGGAAAGGATGTGCCACTGGACCCCACAGGACACCTACTATATTAGGCCACACTACTAAATACGGAGTCATAGCAGCTCTACCTAATACATTGAAACAAACACAGGGAGGCTGCCAAAATGAGGAGACACAGAAGCATGGCCCACATGAAAGAACAGATCAAAACTCCAGAAAAAGAGCTAAATGAAATGGAGATAAGCAATCTATCAAATGCAGAGCTCAAAACACTGGTTATAAGGATGCTCAAGGAACTTAGTGAGGACCTCAACAACATAAAAAAGATCCAGTCAAAAAGAAAGATTACACTAATTGAAAGAAGAAGAATTTACAGGGAAGCAACAGTAGAGTGGATGAAGCTGAGAAGTAAATCAATGATTTGGAACATAAGAATATAACAAAAAAATCAGCCCTGGCTGGTGTAGCTCAGTGGATTGAGCGCGGGTCTGCGAATCAGACGATTGCGGTTCAATTCCCAGTCAGGGCACATGCCTGGGTTGCAGGCCAGTTCCCTGCAGGCCAACTCCCAGCAGGGGACGCATGAAAGGCAACCATACATTGATGTTTCTCTCCCTCTCTCCTTCCCTTCCCCTCTAAAGATAAATAAATAAAATCTAAAAAAAAAAGTATAACAAAAAAATCAGAACAAAAGAAGAAAAAATAATCCAAAAAAAATGGTGACAGGACTTCTGGCCAAGATGGAGGCATAGGTAGACACACTGAGCTTCCTCAAACAACCAAAAGAAGGACAACAGCAAATTTAAAAACAAAAAAATAACCAGAACTGACAAAAAATCAAATTGTATGGAAGTCCGACAACCAAGAAGTTAAAGAAGAAATATTCATCCAGACCAGTAGTAGCAGTGAAGACAGGCAGCCAGGCAGAGAGGTCTCACAGCAAGGTGGGGCTGGTGGACCTGATGAAGCAGCGGCTGGTGGACTGGGTGGTCCCACATTCATGTGCAAACAAACCAGGAGGAACAACTGGGGAGTGAGACAGACCACCCAATCCAGAGTTCCAGCTCAAGGAAATAAAGTCTCAAACCTCTGACTGAAAACACCTGTGGGGTTTGAGGCGGCAGTGGGAGAAACTCCCAGCCTCACAGGAGAGACCCACGGGGTCTTTGAACGTACACAAACCCACCCACCTGGGAATCAGCACCAGAAGGGCCCAATTTGATTGTGGGTAGCGGGGGTAAGTGACTAAAAACCAGCAGCGAGCAGAGCAAACGGCATCAAACCCCTCCCCCACATACAGGATCACAACGCAGCAACCAGGGTTGCCCCTGCCCTGATGAACACCTAAGGCTCTGCTCCTCATACGTAACAGGCATGACAAGACAAAAAAAATGGCCCAAGCGGAAGAACAGATCAAAGCTCCAGAAAAAAAATACAACTAACTGACAAAGAGATAGCCAATCTATCAGATGCACAGTTCAAAACACTGGTAATCAGGATGCTCACAGAATTGGTTAAATATGGTCACAAATTAGATGAAAAAATGAAGGCTATGCTAAGTGAAATAAAGGAAAATGTACAGGGAACCAACAGTGACAGGAAGGAAATCAGGACTCAAATCAACAGTGTGGACCAGAAGGAAGAAAGAAACATTCAATTGGAACAGAATGAAGAAACAAGAATTCCAAAAAATGAGGAGAGGCTTAGGAACCTCCAGGACATCTTTAGACGTTCCAACATCTGAATCATAGAGGTACCAGGAGGACAGGAAGAGAAAGAAATTGAAAACTTATTTGAACAAATAACGAAGGAGCACTTCTCCAATCTGGCAAAGGAAATACACTTCCAGGAAGCTCAGAGAGTCCCAAAGAAGTTGGACCCAAAGAGGAACACACCAAGGCACATCATAATTAAGTTCCTCAAGATTAAAGATAAGAGAGAATCTTAAAAGCAGCATGAGAAAAGGAGACAGTTACCTACAAAGGAGTGCCCATAAGACTGTCAGCTGATTTCTCAAAAGAAACCATGCAGGCAAGAAGGGGCTGGAAAGAAGTCATGAAAGGCAAGGACCTACACCCAAGATTGCTCTATTCAGCAAAGTTTTCATTTAGAATGGAAGGGCAGATAAAGTGCTTCCCAGATAAGGTCAAGTTAAAGGAGTTCATCATCACCAAGCCCTTATTATATGAAATGTTAAAGAGACTTAGCTAAGAAAAAGATTAAAAATATGAACAGTAAAATGACAAAACTCACAGTTATTGACAACAACACCTAAAAAAATAAAAAATAAAAAATAAAAACAAACTAAGCAAACAACTAGAACAGAAAGAGAATCACAGAAATGGAGATCACATGGAGGGTTATCAGTGGGGAAGTGGGTGGGAAGAAAGGGGGAAAAGGAACAGAGGGTAAGTAGCATAAATGGTAGGTAGAAGATAAACAGGGGGAGGGTAAGAATAGTATAGAAAATGTAGAAGCCAAAGAACTTATATGTATGACCCATGGACACGAACTAAAGGGGGAAGGAATGCAGGTGGGAGGGGGTGCACAGGGCAGAGGGGAATAAAGGGGGAGAAAGGGGACAACTGTAATAACATGATCAATAAAATATACTAAAAAAGAAATTCAGAAAGTAGAAAGAGAAGGAAAAAGAAGAGAAAAGCAATAGTCAAGCATATAGTGGCTAAGAAACTTCCAAACTCTATAGATGACATATAACTCTCTTAAATAAAAATAAGTATACACCTAGAGACAATGTAGTAAAACTGAAGAATGCTAAAAGCAAGAGAGAAATGATATATTATCTACAAAGGAAAGATACTATATTGACAGCTAACTCTAAAAGGAACACTGGAAGACTGGAGTAAGTAGAGTATCTCCCAAGTGCTAAGGAACGGGGCAGGGGAGAATGCCAACCTAGAACTGTACACCAAAGTGAGCTATTCATGTGTGGAAGCAATATAAAAATTCCAGGCAGAAAAACCTGGTTTTAAAAGAGGCACCACAAATTTTTAGCTGGGACCACAGGAAAATCATGTTCCACATCTATAAAATAAGGAAAATACTACTTAATATAATGAGGTTATTGTAAAAGTTCAATGTAATAATATGTTAATATCACTCATAGCATATAATGAGCACTGAAACAATGTAAGCTATTATTTTACCCTATATTCAACATTAATATAGAGGTTTGGAGCAGCTTAAATTTTTTCTCAAAAATAACAAGAAATAAACTCACCCAGTTTTCACTATAAATTTCTACATGCTATATCATAACTTTAATTATTTCCAACCCTAATCTTGAAATATATGTTTTTTTAAATCTCATTTAATATAAATGAGAAGAGTTTCTAGGACTTTAAACAGGTCAGGTTATACCTAAACAAGGCATGAAAGGTTTTAGCAATGTCTAATATTTCACAATATTTCTCATATTTTGAGTTATCATGTATTCAAAAAATGAACTCAGCATCTTCTTACAATGTTTACTGCCCAACTGACACAGTAATGTTGCCTTATACATAACGATTCAAGTAATATCTTCACATACAGTCCTATACTCAAAATAAATAAATAAAATGCAGAGCTCAGTTCAAGTTCATACTAAGATCAAGGATAAGGATTATTGCTTAATCAGGTTCTAGGTAATTAAGACTTGTCTTCTCCAACACTCAGATCTAAATGTAACAGATAAAGCCCTGGTTCTAGTCTGCTTCTCCAACTACATCTCCAACACACTCTCCTCTCCTTCACATTGACCACATCACACACACACACACACACACACACACACACAAAATCTTCTCTCCCAACATACTTGGATTTTTAATCTCATACCAAGACTAATACACGTATTTGGAGAAACTAAAACCTAGCTTATACCCAGAACCCAAACTGCTTAGGATGTCACTAATAATTCTTTTTTGATGAAATCATAATATTTATAATTCTTATATCTGTACATTGTACTGGCTTTTATATAGAAACATTTTTTCAAACTAAATTTTATTGAATGGTATTTAATTTAGTTATAATACATATAGGATTTAAGAAAAAAATCTCTGCTTTAAACTATTTTCAGTCTCACACTCTCATATCCCTCTCATACTACTTCTTTTCCTTCTGTGAGTTATAAATTCCTGAAAGTAGATATCTACTCTAGAAATATGGAAACAGTCACTAACACAACAACAAATCAAGTCTGGTTTTCAGCATTTTGTTCTACAATGAATTCTACTTATATCCAGGCTTTGCACATATTTTTAATTACATTGTATTGATTATGCTAGTACAGTTGTCCTGACTTTCCCCCTTTGCCCCTCCACCCACCACTCCCACTCCTTCAGGTAACACCCAACATTGTTCACGTCATATTTTTAATGCTTATCCAAATCACCAAAGTCCAGTTTATTTCACACAATGACTACCATAAATACAGGCAATTTTAAAAAACACATAATCACAACTTCTCAAATGATTACATCTTGAAATATGTTTTAACAGCAATAAATTAGCCTACTATGTGAGTACTCATCACTAATAGTTAATTTGAAAAGTTATAACTCCTCCCATCTTTTTGTGTTGGGTTATATTTTCAAGAACTTGCCACGAATAATAGAAAATATGACTTAATCACAAACCCAGAAATAACAGGTGAATGTCTGTAGCAAATGAAGCCTTTTCATTTGTTTCCTTACTAAGCTCACTTCTCAAATACTTGAAAACGGGAAAATAACTATCCATGCAACATAAAAGAATCTAGACAGATAATTCTAAGATCTTAACTGTTTCTCAAAAATAACTATCACAGTAATTTCTGCCCATGTACTAACATCCACTGGCATGTTTAAAATATTACAGAAGATAAAAAAATGTTTATCACCTGCCACTCTGTCTAGAATGGCAGCTTAAACTGTAAGTTTGAAGTGTATAAATACCCTTTTAGCATGAAAATAATAGTGACAACATTTACAGGACGCTTAATCCACATCAGGCAATGTGATAAAAATGGCTCACGAGTCATTATCTCATTTAATCCTAACCACACTACTAAGTAAAAATGATTAATCCCATTTAAAAGAAGAGGAGGCTGAGACTCTAAAGAATTTAAACTTACCCAGAGCCTGGATTGGCACCCAGCTATGTTTAACTCGGAGCCTGCCCTGTTGGCTCATTATACGCTCTCCTGCCTGAAATGCCTTCAAAATATATCAACTCTTTCAGTTACACGGCTAACCAAAAAATAAAAATAAAAAGCTAATTAGTGGAAATAAAATAATGTATCTTGTTCAGATTGCTTATACAAATACTATTGTTCCTTAATTTCATAGTTTTTTAAATATAACATAAAACCTTTCAAAATCCTGTTTCGTATTACTTTATCAAGCACTCTTTAAACAAGTAATTTTCTTATCACATTTATTCACTCACACACTCATCATCCAATCTACACTACTTGGTAAGCATCTATCCCATTTAGCAAATACCTATAATTATGTAAGGGACTATGTAAGGCCGTGTGGAGTTATCGACATAATTCTTGACTTCAAAGAATATATAATAACTGGGGCTCACTAATAAGACAGGCTTAATAGGAGCTTTACATCAACAATTACTAATGGACAATCATTAATTTACCATTACAAAGTTAGAAAGGGACTTAAAAGGCCATTTATTCCACCTCCGTACCTTCAAATAAAACCACAATCAAACCATCCCTACCAAAAGACAGATAATGGGGATTTAAAAAGTCACCTTAGAAAATTACTCCCTTCTTTACACTACTCTCACAAATCTATGCCTTAACATTATCTAACACATGCCTATACACACCTGACTTTTATCAGGTACTCTAGTGCATATTTTCACTAGGTCTACCATGTATGTTTATATAGAAGAGAAAGTATTTAAAAGAGCTGTATTTTTGGACCATAAGATGCAGGTAGGTTTTAGACAAGGAAAATAAGAAAAAAATTTGAAGCAAAAAATGTGGTAAAATATTTAATAACATAATATTTCACCAATGTAAATGTAAACAGAACTCAACAGAAGCATTAACAACCATTATTCCTCCCAAATTTGGCAGGGGAGTGCATCCTATAGTCCAAAAATATGATACATATATGTTCATTTATAAACAGATGCTCAAATATTAGTGAAATCATAATTAAATCAGCACAGAAATGAGATGTAGTAAGAGAACTGAAAATTTTAGTACTATTGGAATCGCAAATCATGTAGCAGAACTCTGTTTCTCTGAAGCTGAAACCAAGTCAAAGGAATTACTACTATTAATAGACTGTAAAATAACACTTTATAGTTTTTAAGGAAGCCTCATTTAAAAGAATAATTGAATCTTTTACATATCAAATCATCATTTTGTAATGTTTCTACCTGAACTACCTGTCTCATATGGTCACATAAAGTCTCAGAACACTCCAACAGAAGTGACAATCCTATCCCGCTGTCGGTAAGGAGGAGGAGACAGGGAAAGGAAAGGTTTTCAGTTATTGAGCACTGAAGGTTTACCTCCATAAAACTGTCTAATCTCCCCAATAATCTTATAATATATAGACAGTATTTACATCTTTTTGAGTATGGGTAGAGGTTTGGAAACTTGCCTGTGATCACAGACTCTAAGCCGTAGATTCAGAACTAGACAACCTGTCTGCCTGACTCCTTTCACTACACAACTCAGTAACTGACCCCTGGAGAATGTTCTCTATAAAAGAATACAAATGTACATATTGAGAAAATAAAACACAAAGTATCAATCCAAACTATCTGTAGGGGCCTATCTAATTTTACTGTGATATTTACACAAAACAGACAATAATTATCAATTAAATGAATAAATCCAAAATTGTTGAGGAATGATCTGACTCTAAGTGCTTAGCCTTGAGTCAGAGGCTCAAGGCTTAGCCATCTTAGAGTCAGATCAGGAAGAGAGGCTTAGCCATCTCTTCCCCTCAGTAGCACAAGTTTCCTCAATATATTAAGCTCTCTGTTAGTAAATCAATCAATCAAAATTTAAGGAAAACAATCACATAACCCCATGTTTTGTTGTCATTGAAAATTACTTATTTCTAAACTCGGCTCAGTGGGTCCATTCACACTTGTCCTAGCTCAGTCCCCTTTCCACCACAGCTATGCCAAATCCCAGCACTCTCCTTTCCTAACCCCAATCTCTTCCCTTATCAGTTGACCGTTATTGCCACCCAGCTCTTAGAAACCCTAGTGTGGAACTTGCTCACCTTTCATTACTCAACCCGTAAATATTCCGGTACCTCTTCTCTTCCTTTTTCAGTACATCTCTCCTCTATCAACACTAGGAACACAGCCAGCACTTAGTTGATACTTATAAAATGCAACAAATTAATTCTTTCACCCTGGTCATCCCATCCTTCCTTACATTTGGGGGGGGCCTCTATCAGCTCTCTCCTCTTTCTTCATCCCCTACATCTTCAAACATTTCCTGTTCATTGGCTTTTTCCCTAATAATTTATCAAATTTAAAACAAACAAAAAACCCTACAAACTTTTTTATTTACTGCCTTGTCTCTTTCTTTTTTACATAGCCAAGCATCTTTTTAAAAAGTATAACTTCTTGCCCTGGTTGGTGTAGCTCAGTGGATTGAGCACGGGCCTGTGAAGCAAGGGGTTGCTGGTTCGATTCCCAGTCAGGGCACATGCCTGGGTTGCAGGCCAGGACCCCAGTAGGGGACACATGAGAGGCAACCACACATTGATGTTTATCTCCCATTCTTTCTCCTTCCCTTCCCCTCTCTCTGAAAATAAATAAATAAAATATTTTCAAAAAAAGTACAACTTCTTTTTAAAGGGACTAGAAATTTCACAGTAAGGAAGTACTGTCGATTTTCAAAAGTAGGATATTTATATATTTTTTAAAATATATTTTATTGATTATACCATTACAGTTGTTCTATTCCCTTCATTCCTCTCCAACCGCACACTCCCTCCCCCACCATTCTCCCCCGCTCAAGTTCTTTAGATTCTATATTTCCCCTACTATTCTTGCCCTCCCCCCTATCTATTTTCTACCTACTATCTATGCTATTTTCTGTACCTTCTCCCCCCTTCTCTTCCTCCCACTCCCCTGTTGCTAACCCTCCATGTGTTCTTCATTTCTATGGTTCCACTCCTGATCTAGCTGTCCTCTTGGTTTGCTTTTGTTTTAGGTGTGGTTGTTAATAACTGTGAGTTTTCTGTCCTTTCACTGTTCATATTTTTCATCTTCTTTTTCTTATATAAGTCCCTTTAGCATTTCATATAATAAGGGCTTGGTGATGATGAACTCCTTGAACTTGACCTTATCTGAGAAGCACTTTATCTGTCCTTCCATTCTAAATGAATGTTTTGCTGGATAAACCAATCTTGGCTGTAGGTCTTTGGATTTCATGACTTGGAATACTTCTCTCCAGCCCCTTCTTGCCTGTAAGGTCTCTTTTGAGAAATCCGCTGACAGTCTGATGGGTACTCCTTTGTAGGTGACTGTCCCCTTATCTCTTGCTGCTTCTAGGATTCTCTCCTTCATTTTAGTCTTGGCTAATGTAATTATGATGTGCCTTGGTGTGTTCCTTCTTGGGTCCACTTTCACATCCACAAAAACCTGGAACAAATACTCAGGGACTCTCTGAGTCCCTGGGACTTCTTTGGGACTCTCTGAGCTTCCTGGATTTCCTGGAAGTCTATTTCCTTTGCCAGACTGGGGAAGTTCTCCTTTATTATTTGTTCAAATAAGTTTTCCACTCATGGCTGTTTCTTTCCCCCTTCTGGTACCCCTATAATCCAGATGTTGGAATGTTTAAAGATGTCCTGGAGGTTCCTAAGCCTCTCCTCATTTTTTTGAATTCTCATTTCTTCATTCCTCTCTGGTTGGATGTTTCATTCTTCCTTCTGGTCCACTCCCTGGATTTCAGTCCCAGTTTCCTTTCCATCACTATTGGTTTCCTGTGCGCCTCCCTTCATTTCAATTAGTTTAGCCTTCATATGTTCCTCTAATTTGTGACTATAATCAACCAGTTCTGTGAGCATCCTGATAAACAGTGTCTTGAACTGTGCATCTGAGAGGCTGGCAATCTCTTGGTCACTTAGAGTTATCGGCTCTGGGACTTTGAGTTCTTGTGCCATCTTTTGGGCTGTTTGTGCCTGTTATGTAGCAGGATCGAAGTCCTAGGTGTTCACTAGAGCAGGGCAACTAAGTTGCTGGGTTGTGATGTTGTATGTGGGGGCAGGGTCAAAGAGGAGCAATGGTGTCCCGTCTGCCACCTCCCACTGCCACCACCACAGGTGCTGCAGCTGCCACCATCACTGGGGCCCGCGCATTTCGTACCACTGCACGCGAGTGTGCCACCGCTGTCAGCCCTCCACCACTGGGTTCGCCCTCTGGGGCCTGCGCGGTCCGTCTCACTGTGCGCGAATGTGCGACCACGGTCAGTCTGCCCCACACCGTGACTGGGTCCTGGTTACCTGCGCGCCTAGGTCGGGGGATCTTTCCTGCTGAACCCTGCTCTGCTGCTGGCTCCGCCCCTCTTACCGTCCCAGTTGAACGGTTCATTGCTGTCAGACTTCCGTATAGTTCAATTTTCTGTTCTTTGGCTGTGTCTTTGTTCTCCAGACCGTTGTTGTATTCAAACTTGGTTGTGGGAGAAGGCACAGTGTTTCCACCTATGCCTACATCTTGGCAGAAGTCCCTATATTTATATTTTCTTAACTAATCCTTAACTTTTAAAGATATTTTTAAAATCACAAATAAAATGATACGACATCTGAGTTTAGCTTTAAAATAATCCAGTTGGGGGCAGGCATTATAAATGAAACAAAAGTGGTTATGTGTTCATTCTTCAAGCTAGGTGATGGCTACATGGGGGCTCATTCTACTTTCTTTTGGTATGTGTCATTATGAGAAATTTTAAACTTTTTTTCAAACAACCTATGCGCAGATTCCTCTTCCTCATTTTGCAAAGTTTAGAAATGATCTGGAGCCACCAAATCCTTTGGACACTGTTCAATCTTTACCTTACTTGCCCTCTCTGAGGCATCTGATACTCTGGCCTCCTCACTGCCTCCTTTCCTTCTCCTCTGTTGTTTGTTATGCATGCTTTCTAGGGTTCTTCCTCTCACCTCCTAATCTCAGCATCCTGTGTCAAAATCTCAGCATCCTCCCTCTCAAAATGTCCCAAGAAACCCTCGAGTGTGCATGTGCACACACAGCGTAAATGCTACTTTGCAAGAGTTCCATATTCAGATTTCTCCCTTTTTCATTTCTAAGCATCCTCTAAGCTGGTCCATTTGTTCCCTCCTATCACTTCACTACTGATCTATATGCAAACCTCTACCTCCAGCGGTGAGCTCTCTCTCCTGAACTCCAGATCCATGCATACTTACCTGAATACCCACAGGAACCTGGAACAAATACTCAAAACTGAACTGCTTTATCTTTATCTTTCACATCCACAAAAACCTGCTCCACTTCACCTCAATCAATGGTTTCATGACCCTGTCACTCATTCTAGACAGAAAACTAGGAATCAGTTGTCTTAGGGTTCCATATCTTTCTAGCCCTCAACATCCAAACTCCCAAGTCTTATTAACTTTACCTCACAAGTAATTCTACAATCCATCTCCTTCTGTAACTTCAATGACTTAGTTAAAACTCTCTTCATTTCTCTACGGGACTTTGTTGCTGTCCTAAAATTGGTTTCCCCAACACCACTCTATCCTCTGGTAGGCACGTTCACCACACTGGAGCTGGAGTTTTCTTCCTAAACTACAAACCACATAACACTACACTTGAAATTTTCAATGGTCACCCCATGTTGAAGAAAAATTCTAAACTCATTACCAAGCACTTTGAGATCTGGCCTGTCCTGTTATACTGTATGTATTCTGGGATTCAGTCATCAGAATGGCCTAGAGTTCCCCAAACACAAAGCACTCAAATCTATCCAAAAAGCAAGTTGTCCCATTTCACCAGAATGACTTTCCTCATTCTCTCTCCAGTGAAAGTTTACTCAACTTTCTTAGCACAAGTCAAATGTCCCATCACACTGGACTTGCCCTGATCTCCTTAGACAGAATCAGGATCTTTCTACCAATGTGTGCAGAGAATGGCACTAGTTTGAACCTGACTTAGATAAGTTAGACCCATGTGGTCTGAAATTCCGGGCTCACAACTTATCAGCTATGACGTTAGGCAAAGTCTCTGTAAGTCTGTTTCCTCATCTCAAAATGACAGTAGCTATTTCCACAAGATTGTGAGGATTCAATAAGATTCTGCATTAAAAATATATACTCACAGTGCCTCCCAAAGAATAAGCATTAAATAAATGTTAATGTTATGTTACTATTTATTCCCACTCTGGCCTCCTATAGCAACTTGCACCCATACGTATCACATTATTGTGATGACACGACTCTTCCCCATGCAGGACACACACTATCTTCTACCATCTCTATATTCCTACTGCCTGGAATAATGTCTGCCATATAACAGGTTCTTAATAAATCCTGAACAAATAAATAAAATACTTCAAACCCCCCTACTATATAACAGAAGGCTTCAATTTTTTTCCTAATGGTCTTACTAAACCTACTTTCCATCCCCTTGCACAAAATTGCTGTTTTAAGTAAAATTTAGAAACCAGCTTCATTTTAATTGAGAGAAAAGGAATTTTACACTGGACTTATGTTGCTTTATTTTTTTAAACACACAAGCACACAATAATACCAATAATTTTCCAATATACTATATAAAATACCAAATTTTTAGGATGGTTATCTATCTATCAAAAACTGTTAAAGGGTTAAATTAAGTAAGGTTGCCTAAATCTATGTAAGCTTTCTCACCACCACTGGCGCCTCAGCCAATCAACCAACTCTAGGAACTAAGGTGTACTCCCAAGTAATGATAATAATAATAATAATAGAATATGGCATTTTCCATCCTAAAAACATGCTCCTGAAAAATTCTCAAGAAAAATAGATTAATCAAAGAAAATATTACTACTCATTGCTTAAAAAAGTCTGTACTCTAAAAATTACTAGTATTGTAATTTAAAGTTCAATTAATCTTCAACGCAAAATCAAAATACGTGTAGGCACTGCTCAAGCCGGGGGTGAGGGTAACTCATTTTGCAATCTTGTCCCCCAAAAAATAAAATGCAAAAATGCAAAACGGTAAAAACTTCAGATACTACTATATAATAATAGCACAGTATCTTTGATCCATTTCTACACTTAACCTTTAAACATCAATACCCGTTGGGTAATTATTAATCAATGGGTTTAATATGCAAATACCTCTGGGCTACTGCAAAATACACATGATTAAATATCTAGAAATAAACGTATCAGGGAAAAGAGGAGAGCCTGATAAAATAGAGCTCGTGGGTCTTACATCAAACTGTGTGCCATACACTCGGTCCTGCACGCCAAGGCAGCGACCTGGGCGGGTCAGAGACTCTGCAAGGCCCGAGGCCCCGCAGCGGGGTGGCTGCTCCACCCCACGCCTACGCTAGGCGCTGCCCCTCCGGGGAGGACAGAGCCCGAACCGAGGCGGGCGCCAATGACCGGGGTTAAGGCAAATCTCACCTTCACTTCCCTTTCCTAGTGCACAGCGCCCGGTTCCGAGACCACCCAAGAGCCCCTCACCACAAAGAGAGATTTTTTTTCTCCCTCACGGTCCGCTGAAAGTTTATCGGTCTCTTCCAGCCGTCGGTGCCGCTGGGCTTTGTAGTCCTCCGGTCCAAGCCCCCCAGCCAAGGCCGCGAGTCCCAGGAGCCGCGGAACTACAATCCCCACAATGACCCACGAGCCTGGCGCCCAGCGGTTCTCCCACTCTCCACGCGGCTATGCGCCCAAGGGCCAGCGAAGGGGAACGAGGTGTGGCTGTCACCCTGGACACCCAGCATTGCCTGCTCTCCCGCCCCGGCAGGTCTCTGTTGGCCTCATTTACCCAGGTGCTGTAGATCAGCCGTCTGTTAGTGACGGCGGTCCAAGTGGGGTGCGGCGGGGGTAGGGCCCTGGCCGCGGACACCGGAGTCCGTTAGTTCACGACAAGCGTGAAGAGGCGTACGGTTGTCATGGCAGCGCGGGCTGCGAGGTGGTGGTGTTGAGGGAGTGCCGGGAGTCAGCTCAGGGGAGGAGCCCGTAATCCATCCAGCCTTGGGGGGATGGGGGGGTGGAGGGAGGCGCAAAGGTGTGTCTGGGAGAGAAGACGGTGACGATGATAACAGCTGACTGAGCGATGGGGCTGCTTGAGGAGTCCTGCCAGAAGCGATCCGCGTGGCAGGACTCCTGTCCTTTTCCCGTGGCTGAACTCAAGGATGCGACTGGATTCTGGATGTGTCATCAGAGGAGGCAAACCCAGCCTGCCCCTCCCGCCGCCCCTTGGGCTCTGGCCAAGACCTGTTTGCTGTCTGAGCCACCTTAGTTTGGGCTGCTCAACAGTGTAATCCAATCACATTTGCAACCTTTCACACCTCCTTGCTCCCACTGTTTTCTGAGCAATAGGAGAGAAGGGAATCTTTTAGGAAGGTGTAGTGCTTTCCGCATTTAGGATGATTCAGGAGGTTTGAGAACTTGCAAATAGCATGAGTTTCCCTTGGATTTTGATACTTCCCGCACCATCTCAGATGCTGGGGCGGGGGGCGGGGGGGACCAGCTTTCCTCCATCCTCTAGACAGATTAGCAAGAGAAAATGACGAAATTTAATACATAAGAGGTCAGAGAGCCCCACATGCGGGAGAGGTTCAGAGACAGAAAGGGCAAAAGGGGTGTATAAGATAACCTGAGCTAGGGATGAGGTAATGCACCTTGGGGCTTCAAAGGGTCATGGCTAGGGGATTAAAAAAGCAGATGTTTAGTAAATAAATGTTTGCCTGCCCTATAGAGAGGTCAAAAGTGATAATCTCATTATGGGCAAGGCCCCTAATTTAAGTTCACTAAGTAGTTAAGGGACGACGGGAAGAAATTTTTCTTAAATAGGTGGCTAAAGTTTCCTTTAGCTTAAAACAATCTGCATACCAGAGGCACATTTTAGGATAACTTGTTCTGAACCCCCACAATGCAGTGTGGTACAAACTGAGATTATCTTCTACCTCCTTCCTCCTTCAGGTCCTAATGCCACACTGGGTATATTCAGGTAATATATATCCTCAATATATCTGGGTAATATGCATCTTACAGAGCTTGATGCTGATAAAGCATTAAAAAACAAAGCCTGGCATTCAACAATAAATTTTAATTATTAATTATTTAATTCATCATGGTAATGGGAGCCTGGAGACAAGGGTGGGTTTGACGTAAGAGGGAGTTTTCTGTAGTTTTGGTAAAGCTCTCTAACTCACTTAGCATTAGGGTTACAGAGGTATATGCATTTTCTCAAAACTCATGGAATGATACACCTATGGTTTGTACATTTCATTGTATGTAAATTTGCATCAAAAGAATAAAAATCTTCTAAAGATCTATTGTCTTAGCAACTTTCAAATGTACAGTATAGTATTATTAACTGTGGTCCCTATGCTGTACATTCCATCCCCAGGATTTACCTTATAACTGGAAGTTTGTACTTTTTGACCCCCTTCACCCATTTCACCCACCCTCCACCTGCATCTCTAGCAACCACCAATCTGTTCTTTGTATTGTATCTCCAAGATTATTGTTGCAGCTGTAAACTCATAGAAACCATAGAGATAGTTTAGGTCTAATTTTCAGATTTTGCTCATGGGGAAAAATGAGGCCTGAGATTAAATAAGTAGGGGGAAAGGGGAAATTACTGACCATATCATTTTCTGGTAATAAATGTCTCTTGAGAAATTATTATTGAAAATAACAAGCTCCTGTGTATGTTATCCCATTCTAGTCGGGGTCACCTTGTTCATGGAGATTTTGTTCAGGTTGATTCAAGTCCCTTTCCACCACCTGTGGACAGGCCAGTGTGCTCTCCAAGATCCCATATGCCCTGGGAGTTAATGACCACAGAGTCACTGTGGCTCCAAGTTTTGCTTTCTCTGAACATGCAGGTCCCCTCACATCTCATCTCCTGCTGACACACAACATTTTCTTTGGTTGTTTGTATAGCAGACTGACTCTTCTGAAGGTTTGGAGCAACTGAGGGGTTTTAAATGAAGATTGCAAGTAACCTAAAATTAGAATTCCCCCCTCTTAAAATTCCCTGTATCCCATCAGCAGTGGGATACACTGATCCCATCCTCTTTCAGTGTAAACTGCAACTTCCCACTCTCCACTGTCTGTTCCCATTGCTCCCGTTCTCCTCTCTCTATGCAGTATGTTTAGTGTCTGTCTCCTAATCCTACTTCCAGGGCCACCTACTATTCCTAAACTGTTTATCAAAGTATTTTTCTACACAGAGAAAACACCTGCCCGACCAGGAACTCTAGTGCCAGCTATTAAAATAATATTCTTGCCCTGGCTGGTATAGCTCAGTGGATTGAGCGTGGGCCTGTGACCCACATGATCGTGGTTCGATTCCCAGTCAGGGCACATGCCTGGGTTGCAGGCCAGTTCCCAGCAGGGGACTCATGAGAGGCAGCCATACATTGATATTTCTCTCCTTCCCTTCCTCTCTAATGATAAATAAATAAAATCTTTAAAAAATAATCATAATAATATTCTTCATGCCAGTATATATATGCATATTCTATCTGATCTAGCCCACAATGTAGTTAATTAATATTAAGCAGCTACCTACATAGTGGGTTCAACTATGCAAATTATTCAGTATAAATTAGGAAGCCGTTGATAGCTCGAATCCAATCTCTAAAAGAAAAGAAACTAAAGTCTACACGATTGCAGCCTATATTGTGCAGAATAAATGTCAGCATGCAAGTAATAAAATCCAGGACAAAATCTGAGTACTAAGCAATAGTGACATCCTTATAGAAGCAACACCCAGATTGTCACCTCTGGCAATTCGGTCACAAGTCTGCATATATAATAAGTATATAAATAGATTCTTTTACTCCTGGAGAAGATGATACTGATCTGCTATCAGCTGAACACATGTTTTGTAGTAGGGATGATAGGTTCACCTGATCTACCCATCCCTCATCTGGTTTCCCCTGTGACCAGTCACTTGCATTTGCAAGGCAGATGGCCACAGTTACAGTGCAATCTCCAAATTCAAGATCCCAATACAAGCCACTTAAAGAGAATGGATGACAGCAGTAAATGGAAACAGCTGCTTTTCTGTGAGCAGAAAGAAGGTGGTTACGGAAGGAAGACCTTAAAAACCTCACATGGCTCTGGACAGCTAGGACAGAGTGAGGACTTTTTTGTTTTCACTGGATACTTTGGACCAGTTCATATGATAGTTAAACACAGTGTGAAAATCAAAAAAATGGAGCTGAAAGTGATAACAAATTAGTCCACACAGGTAGACAATATGGTCAAAAGCTACTACCCTCATTAAAGAGACTTGGCACATCTGGTTCGAAGCCAGAGGTTCTTCCTCAGTGCTCAGTTGTCTGGGCCTCTGTAGCATTTGACTTTGCTGACCACCCTCCTTAATGTTCCATGACTTTGGTCTTTGCCAAAGGGTACTTCACTGTAGCATTCACCAGTTCTTCAACCTGCTCCTTAAATATGGGACTAGTTCACTGCATTCAGTCTGTACACCCTCTCCATGTCCAAGGTTCTCTATCTCAGTTCTGGTTGGTGCTTGGATTTTTCTTACTAGTTCTAAGGCCCAAGTTCCAGGACTGCGCTGAGAGTACCATGTGCTCCTTACTTGCTCTCTTCACCAGGAATACAACCCCTGTGCTAAATCCTACCTATTTTGAAAGAACTAATCCAGGCCTTTGCATAAAAACATCCAGTTTGTCCTTGCTACAACCCTATCACCCTGCTCTGTACTCACAATGTCCTGCCAAAAGTCCCCACTCAACAACTAACCATCCTCTTTAGTGGCAGTACATATGTTGTTTACTCATTTAGCTTTTCTGCTTGCTGGATTTCATACTCCTCTGATGTACATTTTTGAGTATCCCCCAAAACATCTTTATAATGCCTTTTATATAAGAAAGACATAGTAAGTACTTTTGACTGGTGGTTCCTTAACTTTTCTCCTTAGTAAAACCTCCCCTCTGGGGGATGTACCCCTTCTGGTACAATACAGGACATTTGCAGCCTCTTAATAGAAATATCCTGAAGCCTAAGGAAGAGTGTGGGACCCCATATGTATTCAGTGGAAGACAACTTTGAGAGGCAATTTCTTTAAGTCACTTTTTGTGTGGAAGGAAGTCAGGAGGCAAATGGCACAGACTTCCAATACTCAAAGTAACTTGAAAATGTCCTAGAGCAGCATTTAGTAGGTCATGAAATCAATTTGATGGGTCTCATCTAGCTTTTTAATATTTAAAACGGGGCAGAGTAAGGTAGAGCAGGGTAAAGTAACTTAGAACAGAAAGCAATAGAAAGTTAAATGCAGAGTGTGTGCTCACAGTTCTGGTAAGCTAGTGTATGGCAGTGTCAAGGTAAGAAACATCCAAACCTGTACAGAATTTTTGTAATAGTTAATTTGAGCCAAACTGACAGCATATGCTAGGGAGCAAGATCTCAAACACTCCAGAGAATAACAGTTTTGCATCTTCTTTTATACATTTGAAATGAAGTGGGGTGAGAGAAGAATGCATGGAAATGGAATTAGATTACAGGATAGTTAACAAAATTATGTGCTCTCTTGAGGATTGTTAAACTAATTTAAAAAATAGAAACAATGGACAGGGTTTGCTTAAGGCAAAGATAAACATTTTTCTAAAAAGTTATGTGGTGGGGATGACTACCCACTATGACAGCCCAATTAAGGATTTATGATCAGGTCACCCAGAAAGGTTACTTCTCATAGAACCCCTTTTTTCATGCACTGCAGTTATTGGGCTAATGTCTTTCAGCTCAGACCTATTCTCTACCTACTGCTTTGTGGAGGAGCAGTAGGTATTTGCTGTTTGTCTGTGTACTCTCTACCTACTGCTCTGTTGGTGGAGCTGGAACTGTGCAAAGCACTTTACTCCATTGTCATCTGGGGGTCCTACAGGCTGGAGGAGGGGAAGCGGCTTGATCACAGGGTTGCTTTTTATTGGTGTACTCTGCCTGTCAGCATCACCTCAGCAATGGCCTGTTAGCCCGTGCTCATATAATTTCCCAGATCAAGAGTTTTTTAACAGAGGTGTGCCTTGGTTGGGGGCCAGACAAACAGATATCTTCCAGGCTATATGGCAGGTGTTACAGAATTACATAGAACAGGTCTGGGTGAATGGGTCACACACCAGTAACCCACCCCGGAAAGGCGGGAAACACCTTACATCCTTTTGCACAGCAGGGTGGTGGCCTGTTTCACGAACCAGCATGCCAGGGGTATAGGGTCAAGGTTCATCAGACAGACTCTGAGGGCCTACAGGAAGCAATCTCTGTTCTGGACAGGATCTAGCTATGGGTCTGGCAGTGGTCGCATCCTGAGATGGTCGCTCCTCCACAGCCTGGTAGCAGTATTTTCTGTCTGCTCTCCCAGAACCACGGACTAGCAGCATCAGAAGTCGGGGTGTTGGCTTCACGGCACCTGTCCCCAGAAGTCACTGGCTCCTGATAGCCAGGTCTCCTTTCCCCTCTTTGACCTCAGGACCCAGAGTCTGCTGTTTGCAATCAGTAATTATGTGTTCTTCCAGGGTTTCTTTCTAAATAAATGTTCAGTCTTCCAACATTTGTTTCACCAGTTTCCTAAACTAAATTCTCTTTGTTGAAATATTCTGGTTTCTTTTTTCCTGACTAGTGGACCCTGACAAACATGGATATGAAGTAAAATATGCCTCCTCCCAGGAATGCCAGTGAAAAAGGTTTATGAAACCATACCTGAGAGGATGTGGTAGCTTTTGAGCAAACAGCCAGATGTCCTAAGTGCCCAGGGCCCAAGGCTAATGTGTGGAGGGTTCTGCATTTCAGGTCTGTGAAGAGTGAGAGCCCAGTGCCACAAGAGCCATGGCCTCTATGGGCCCCAAGCCTAACCTGGCCTGTATGGATCACTGCCCATGAACCTAACCTGCTCTCCCAGAACTGAGCTAGGACCCTGAGCTGCATCCCCAACCTGACCTCTTTCAGACAGTTGGAAACCTTCTGAACTTGCCTTCGGTCTGTGGCTCATTGGCAAGTGGGAGGAAACAAAAATATAAAGATGACAAAGGCCGGGACCTCATAAAATGATGTGGAACTTTGTGAGTGAAAGGAAAGTATTAAAAAGATAAATTTTCAAGTGTGCAAATTTTGTCTCTCCAATGCTGCCTTTTCTTATAGGTAATATGAGATCATAGAAAAGAGAAGAAAATGAAGAGCCTAATATTTAATACCCTATTTAGTAAAAATGAGGCTTTTGCTCTGTTTTATTCATGAACTTACTATACTTCAGTTTCAGTGCTCCCATTAGAAGTGAGACTTAACCTTCAAGACCAGAACTATGAGGCTGGGCTCACCTAATCATATATTCTTAATGAAAAGAACTGCTTCACATTTTAAGAATTCAATACATTTCTTGTGTATGCTAAAATAAATACAAAACCTCTTGGCAGTAGCCTATGGGGGTTCTCCTGGCTTATGATTTTGTATTTCTCAATGCTAATTTAGAAATATAATCAGAAAGCCCAAGACTTGAAGCTGTTAAGTAGATTTGTAACACTGAATCATTGTGGGTATGTACCTCAATGAATGAGCATCTAGTCATCAGTGATAGTGGAGTCACAGCATTCTCACTGAGTCTTGCAGTGAGTTATTGTGTAGATTCGGCAAGATAGCTAATACATTAACAACATGTCTTCCTTCTGTTTTAGGATATTACATCTAATAGAGGAATACATAACCCATGTGAATTACTCAGGAACATGTTGGCAGGAGTTGCTCCATTTGTGACATGCAGTCTCTTCCAGTGAATTAAAAAGCATGTCACCTTCTGATTTAGCCACTACAGCATGTTACAATGTTGCAGAAGAAAAGCAGCTTGTGATGAGGTTTTTTATTTGTAGAAGGCAATGTTGTGCCAAGCAATCCCAACCACAAAACACTTCAAGTCTGAATAGAAAAAGGAGCTGGCCAGCTGGGATCCCATGCCCCACCCCCCACCTTTTAAAAAGATTTTTATTTATTTTTTTTTAGAAAGAGGGGCAGGGAAGGACAAAGGGAGGAAGACATGTGGTTGCATCTCATGTGGCCCCTACTGGGTACCTGGCCTGCAACCCAGGCATGTGCCCTGACTGGGAATTGAACCAGTGACCCTCTGGTTCACAGGCCTGTGTTCAATCCACTGAGCTCCACCAGCAGGGCCCATGTTCCCTTCTGAGAAGATAAATGCCACTCTGGACAGCCCGTCCCATTTCTGGAATCCTTTCTTTTCCTGTTTGTCTGTGTACTCTTCTACTTCAGTTACAAACAATGGAGAGTGATGGCTTTGGGGGATAAATTCTATTTCCTTTCTTCCCTCTTGTTTTTCTGCTACATTTTAGGTCTTCTTTGTAAGTTACATGCATAACTGACACAAAATCATAGATGTTGACTTATACAGTACAAATTTTTCCTAAATGGTTAACTATTCAAGCAGACAGTTCATCCCATTCTCCTTGATATTTTCTCCTTGGGTTCGCTGTGATGCCTGGCTCCTTTCCCAAGTCACACTTCAAACTCCATGCTTCCCAGACCCTGTAATAGGGAGTTCTGAAAGCCTCTTACCCAAGACTATCTCTGTCCTTTTGCCCAGACTCACCAATTACCAGCTACCTATTTGTACTATCTGAGTGTGAAGTATGATGAAATAAAGTAAGGGCAGCAATTACCTAGGTTTTGTAATGTTTCCTCCTTCTTTTTTTTTTTTTAAGATTTTATTTATTTATTTATCTTTAGAAGGGAAGGAGAGGGAGAGAAACATCAATGTATGGTTGCCTTTCGTGCGTCCCCTGCTGGGAGTTGGCCTGCAGGGAACCGGCCTGCAACCCAGGCATGTGCCCTGACTGGGAATCGAACCGCGATCCTCTGGTTCGCAGGCCCGCGCTCAATCCACTGAGCTACACCAGCCAGGGCTTGTTTCCTCCTTCTTGATTTGTGCCAGAATTTATGCCTTCATGACAAATAAGCATTTCAGTTTTTATAACCAACATGAACATTATAGAGTTGCATAACAAAAACAAACAAACAAAAAACCTGGTGCCCATCACATCCTGATTTTGATGTTATTTTTAGACACATGTTTTTTACTATTATGTATCTTTACAATTTAAACATTATATACTATATTGCTTTCCATGTTTCAAACTTTATATAAGTGTTATTATACTATACTTTCTTGAAATTGACTTTTTCTGTTCAGTGTTGTGTTTCTGAGGTTTATCCATGTTTATGAACTTAGAGTTAGGTCATTCATTTTAATTGCTGTAATCATGTTATACATCTCATCCATTTTCTATTAACCAGTTTTTAGTTTCTTCCTAACTTTCATGTTTTTGTGCATTTGGGCTGCTATCACAAAAACACCACTGGATGGCTTGTAAGCAAAGGAAACTTTTTCTCACATTTTGTGGCAGCTGAGAAGTCTAAGATCAAGGCACTAGTAGATGCAGTGTCTGGTGAGGACCCACTTCCTAGTTCACAGACAGCAGATTTCTTGCTGTGCCCTCATATGCCGAAGACGAGAGGGAGCTCGCTCGCTCCTCTAAGGATCCTTATTCCATTCATGAGGGCTTCGTCCTCACGACCAATCCCCTTCCAAAGTCCTACCTCTAAATACCATCATATGGGGGGATGGGGGTAGGGCTTCAATATATGAATTTGGAAGAGGACACATTCAGTCTCAAACATTCCACCCTTAGCACCCACCCACCCCCCAAAATTAATGTCCTTCTCTCATATCTCAACTCAAAAGTCTAAAGTCCAAAATCTCACCTAATATCATTTAAATCAGATAGGAGTAAAATTTAAAATAAAATTCATCCTAACTCAAATTCCTCTTCTGCTGTGATCCAGAAACTTGCAAGGTGCTCCCAAAATACCAGATGGTGGGACAGATGCAGGACAAACGTTTTCATTCCAAAAGGGAGAAATAAGGAAGAGGAAAGGGCTGACATGTCTCAAGCAAGTCCAAAACCCAGTGGGACAATCTCTATTAGACATTAAAGCTGGAGAATAATCCTCTTTGGCTTATGCTCCACCTTCCAGGCCCATTAGGGCCGGGTCCTGCCTTTCAAACGCACTGGCGTGGTGGAGTGGTGGTCCTGCCCTCCTGGCAGAAACCTTCCAGTCAGACTCAAGCTATGAGAAAGGAGTCTTCTTGAAGTGACAGCAACAACATAGAAGACCCACAGCATGGAAAATGTCAACAAAGAAGAAACTCCCTCTCCAATTAAAGGAGAGGTGGTCCTGAGAGCAAGCCCTTTCCTCTCTCTGTGCTCCCACCACTTAGCCAGAGTCATGGGCAGAGTCATGGGAATTGTACAGAAGATCAGAGTTGGGCCCTAAGCTCCTGAGAGCCCTGCTCCCGTGGCTTTGGGTGGTCTCTTCCCCATGGCTCCGCTGGGTATTGCCTTCATGGGGGATCTCTGAAATGGTCCTGCTCTCTCAGTGGCACCGCTGCACAGATCCATGTGACATTGGTTCTGTTCCTTAAAATCTACATGGGTTTGATTCCTGTGCCCTCTGGAGGGGCAGCCACTGCAGCCACACTGCACCTGGGCCTGCCAGTTCCTCACCTGGGGCAGCTGAGCAGTGCATTGCCAGAGTGAGAGAAGCCACCTGCAATGTGAAATCACCTTCCCCATTGAGGTCCTGCAAGCCAGTAGCTTCTCTTTTGAAACTGTTCTCCTTTCCATGCACTCTGGGTCTGTGATGGGAGTGAGACCCATGAGGATCTCTGAGTCACCTTCCTGGGGTGAGGGCAGGGCAGGAGGGTGGAATCTTTACTCTACTTTCTTGGAGAAGAACTTCTGACTTCTGCTGGGCTGGCTGATCCAGTACTAATCTCCTTGTCAAATGATGTCTTGGGCCACACCCTCGGTGTTTGCTCCCAAACAGACTTGCCCACTCTTTTCAATATGGATAGACTGACCATTTTCCAAATTTTTCAATGCCGTTTCCTTTTTGATGAAAATTTCAGTCTTTATGTTATCTCTTTCTTCTTGCATTTTAACCTAAGGAGTCAGGAAGAACCAGGCCACTCCTGAAATACTTCACTTAAAAACTGCTTCAGCTAAATGTCCAAATGTCATTGCTTGCAAGTTCTAACTTCCATGAAATGACAGAACAAGAACACAATTCAGTTCTTTTTTAAAAGGATGGCCATTCCTTCATTATCCAGTAAAGTGTTCCTCATTTCCAAGGCCTCATCAGACTGGCCTTTACTGTTCTTTTACCTACTGTTACTGGACAGGGTCTGAGCCCAGAGAAGGTCTGTCTCAGTCTGGCCTGTAGTGTATGGGTTCTTGACTTCATGTAGGAAAGATTTTATTAGACCAGTCCTGGTGGTTTTGAGAGTATGTTTATGAAAGCTGGGGGTCAGCAAAAGAAAGGAAGAGTTAAGTGTAGAAAAA
This sequence comes from Sturnira hondurensis, assembly GCF_014824575.4. Classification (NCBI taxonomy): domain Eukaryota; kingdom Metazoa; phylum Chordata; class Mammalia; order Chiroptera; family Phyllostomidae; genus Sturnira; species Sturnira hondurensis. Next base: position 22,316,421 of record NW_028079044.1, read on the forward strand.
GCAACAGGTGAAAGTCAGAGAGAAAGTGGACCTCAGAGACATGTTCAGGGAGTAAGCCCAAGATGAGCTGCTGCTACCCACTGCTCCCCTGGTTGCAAGTCTCATGGGGACCCACAGAGTTTAGGACAAAGACAGCAGAGATACAAGACGTGGGCAAGCTCTAGTCAGAGCACACTGCACTGAGCGCACCTTTGTCTTGAAGTTTTTTCTTTCTTTGGCCTCCCAAAATCCTATGGGGAGGGTCTTAACAGAATATTCATTAGCCTTTCAGGTGTATCCTTCAATATATTTATTCATCAAAATGTGCATACAAAGAGATCAAGGCTTATTTCCTGATTAGTTTCATTTTTAATGAACATCTTTAAGATTGTCATTAAAGAGGGACAGAGACCTAGGTTCTGTCCTAGAATAGTCTGGAACAGGCAAACCATTTGCTCCTAACTGTCCTTGGTTAGGGAAGGTAAAACCTTGTGATTCATTAGCTGACTGTAAATTGCTCAAATTGTTTGGCTTTGTTTGATTCTATTGTCTCAGTTTCCCTTATTCCACTAGTCAAGGAATTTCCCTCGCTTCTTACTAGCCTGCCACACTACCAGCATTCTAATCAGGATTACTCAAGAAGATTAAGGCTATTCTCTTTCTGCCCTCTCACCAAAAACTCCCTTAATGGTCTATCGCTGGCAATGTTGACTTTTTCTACTATACACATCAAAATTTTCTAGCCTCTACATTACTCAGTTTCCAGGCCATGTCAATATTTTTAAGTACTTGTTACAGCAGCACCTCATTCCTGGTACTTCACTAATATTAAAGATTATACAGTTAACATTCTTTAATAGGGTCTATGCCAAAAAGTAGAAAAATGTATAGTGAAGCATGTTCATTTTCAATTTCCCTAGATTCTTCCAAGTATTTCCTAAAGTGGTTGTATCCACTTATACTCATGACAGCAATGGAAGAGAATTCCTACTTTACCATATCTTGGAATTATCTAGCATTTTTATTTTTGCTAGTCTGATGAGTGTGAAAGTATGAAGCTGTATTTGGGTTTGATGTGGTGTCACTGTATGAGTATTGTCAAGTCAGTACTCTGAAGCTGAAGCCAGAGGCAGAGGACATTGATTATGTGTGAATTATCTACTGCTGCATAGAAAGTTACCATAACCTTATAGGATCACCACACACTTATTATCTCAATTTCTGAGGGTCAAAAATCCAGACACATTTTAGTGTGGTCTTCACTTCAGGATTCCTCCCGAGACTGTAATCAAGGTGTTGGCCAGAGGTGGGGTGCCACCTGAAAGCTTGACTGAGGAAGGACCCTGCTGGCATGGTTGTTGGCAGCATTCAGCTCTTGGCAGGCAACTGGTTGGAGGGCCTTTGTCTCTGGTGACTGTTTGCCATAGGTTGCACTCAGCCCTCTGCTACCTGAGCCTCTTTATAGGGCAGCTTCTTATATGCCAACTTGTTTCATCAAAGCCAGCAAAGGTGAGACTTGCTGGCAAGACGGAAGTCAGAATCTTAAGTGATCTATTCATGGAAATGTCATCTTTTGCATTACCGAGCAAGTCACAGGTCCTGCCCATACCCAAGGAAAGGGGATTCCCTAGAAGTGGGACTACTAAGATGTGAGGGTCATTAGGGGACACTTTACAGTCCATCTGCCACAGACAGGCATAGTAGTTAAGGATATTTGTTAGCCTGCCATTACAGGCCCAAATAATAGTTGCTAAATAAGACTAGAGATTTCTTTCTCTCCCATAAAGAATTCTGGGCTGGTGTGGCAGTGCCATCACCATCAGGGACCCATGCTCTATCTGTCTCGTTGATCTGCCATTTACAACATGTGGCCCTTACCTCACTGCACAAGAAAGCTGCTGCAGAATTGCCACCATGCTGTGCTCCAATCACTCGAATCCCTTCTACACACCTTGGCCAGAAAAATAATGTTAAGATGCAAATCTAATCATGTCACTTCTCTGGATAAAAACCCTACAGTGACACTTCCAGCCTAGAGCAGAGTATCTCAAACACACAGGCCAGGGAAAACGCAGCTTTACAGTTGTGAGTACACAAAACACAGAATTTATTCTTGTATTATTTTTTATTAATTATTGTGTTATTTTCCATATGAACTATAACCTACTTTTGTCCCACTCTGTGTTTTACCATTAAACACTGTACTTAGTACCTACATACATGTATATGTGTACACATACTCAAATATATATCCGTACTGAAACTAAGTTTCATGAACCAAAACTCACCCTTACTATATATCATGCATATTCCCTGTTCCATTTCCTTGGCATTTAATTCATGAACTGCTAATGAATGTGGGAGACACTGGCCTGCAGGATACAGTCCAGAGTACACAGTGACCTGGCCATGCGTGCTCTGTTCCCCAGTCCCCGTGTGCTCCCAGCCCCCTGTCCTTACATACCTCCTCCTTCTGCATAAACCACGTTCCCAGCTCCCCTTTGCTTTTCAAGAATCAGCTCTAGCATTCTCTCTAGAAGCCATTCTCAGGCCCCATTTCCTTCTTGTGCCCCATGGCACTCTGTGTCTCCCACCACCACAGCCTTATGCTGACTCTGGTCATCTGTCACGCTCTGTCCCCCACTAAACAATCAGTTCCTTGAGAATGGAGACTGTGTTTTTGCAATTGTGTGTCCCTAGCCCTTGCATAGTGCCTGACATAAAATCAAAAGCTAATAACTACTTCTTATATGAATAAATAAGTGAGTAAATGTCATAGAGTAAGGAGCTACTGACAACATTTATGAAAATCTATTGTATGATTTCAGCCTTGTGCTGAAGAGAATTATGAAAAGAATAGTGGAACTTGACAATGATGAATTTAAAAAATGGTATAGAATGACCTGCTTTTATAAATAAGGAGGGCCATACTATCAGATGTCTCACTGAGAGCAGCTTGAGTGATGAACATGGGATTGAAAGAATTCATTTCTTTCCTCTCCTCTCTGAACCAATCTCCTGTTTCCATCTGTTAGAAGCAAAACCTCAGACATTCCTCAGACATTTCTTCCCAAACCCGGGTCTGCTCTCCAACAAGTAGGCCCAGTGTTCAGCTAAAGAACAGAGCTGTTTAGAATTTTTGATTAAGTATCCCACATGACTAATTTAGGGCCCTCCAAAATAGGCCCAGGGAGCCAAAAGAAGGTACTGTGATGTTTAGACCTTGAAGGTGGTTAAGGACACCTGTAGCAGCTGCTTCTGATGCTGTTGTGGGCCAGAAACTCTGGGAACACAGCAGGAAGGGGAGTCTGAATTCAAAAGGATTCAGGGTCTCCTTTTCAGATGCATCTTCAACCCCAGGAAGCCCAGTCTACTCAGCTCAATTCTGTGATCCTGGCTGGAAAATTAATGACTAAACCATGCCCCCCCCAAAAACATGCAGACTATACTAGAAAGAATAGAATATTGTAAGTTAACAACTCACATTTTGTGGTTATTTTAAAATCTCAGGCATAGGAAAACAGCATTACAATAACTGACCTCACTCAAACCACTGCTGTCTCTGTCTAGTGAGTAATAATAGTGAGAGCTTATATTGGTACTGACATTTACAGTTTCCAAGAAGCTTCATTTCATGCAATCCTGAGCAGCCCTTTGTGGTAGATCCAAGTACCATCCCCATTTTATAAATAAGAAAGCAGAGAGGTTTAACAACAGCATGGGTCCCACAACAAGAGAGTAACTGGAACTGAATGGGATTCTAATTTATAATAGCACTGATTTGTTTCAAGAGAATGGCAATCAGAAACCTGGATTCTTCCCCCAAGGCTGCTAGCTACAGAGCAGTGCAGTCTTGGACATGACATTTGGCCCTTCTGAGCTTCATTTCTTCACCTGTAAGAACTGTACATTATACCTGCCCTATCTGCCTCACAGGTGCTTATGAGGACAAATCTACTGGTGTGTGTGGAAGTGCTTTCTAACTGGGAGGGTTACATCAGGTCTTAGCAATCTTTTCTAACAAAATAGTAAGAGTAATACTTGTTATCATTTTTTTTACTTTGACAGTGCCTTTCACTGCAGCCACTCAATAGTTTTGCAGTCTACTACTGTCTACATAACACCCCTGCTACCACCTCCACAGGTGCACCAGCAGTGGGCCAGGGAGGGGCTTTCTCCTCAGAGTGACTTTGGAGCAGTGACTCTCAGTGTTGCAGCAAATTGGTATCACCTGGAGAATTCAAACATACAGGTGTCTAGGCCCCACCGTGGCCAATAAAAATTCAAATCTGGGGTGAGAGAAGAACTGGGCACCAGTATTTGTTGAAGTTTCCCAATCGATTATGACTGGCAGCTAAGGCTGGGAATCCCTGCTGTAGAGGCTACAAATCCATCTATTGTTCCACAGAAGTCCATGAGCTGAGTGTATCTGAGATCATTTAAAAGATCCAGGAGCTGGACCTTGAGCCACAGATCCTAACGTGCCGAGGGTAATGTGTCAATGCTGGAAAAAGAGGGTGAGCACAGAGAAGAAAGAAGCCTGAGCTGTACTGAGACCCTCCCCACCCCCGTCCTTGGCATTGCTTCTCTAATGAGTCCTGCTTCTCAAAAACGTTCCACAGTAACTTATCTGTCATAAGCATTTTGAAATTGAACACCTTTAGTTATTTTTTAATCTCAGGAAAAAAGCCCACAATCTACAAGTGGCTAATCCTACAATTTTCCCCACTGGTAATAAAGTTATCATGCCATATTCAATACTAGGTTCTTCCACTCATTTCTATGGCACATGTGAATTACCACATGCTATATGTTTCATTTTAAGATTAACCAAAAAGGCATAAATTTACTTTATAAATGCAATATATTTCACATCTATTAAAAGTATTTAATTTCTAATAAAAACTTAGCTTTAGCTATTTGGCTCAAATTTCTTCAAGAAGCCATTATCCATTTTGCTGGAAGAAAATATCCAGCAAAAGTCCTGACTACGATTAAAACTTTGACTTTGTGTCTTCATAAAAGATGAAATAATACTTCCCCAACTTCTCACCTCTGAACTCCCTTCTCATACCACAAATGAAGAAACAAAATAAATAAAAGGAATCCCTCTTTAGTTCTGGGCATCAGTGGAAGGAAACACTCCCTTTAACTGGTCCCATTAGAAATTATCTCAAGATAAATTGCATAGCCTATTTAGTCACTTCTCTCACAAGATTGGAGACAATGTGGTTGGGGTAAACTCCTGTTACCAGACCTGGACATTTAAATAACAAATAGGTTTATCTCTCATCTGAGGAGAATTGATAGTTTGGGACCCACAAAGAAAGTAAGTGGGCACCATTTGACGGTGATGCAGTCAGTGTTCAGAGGATGAAGCTGGTCTACTCTCCAGGGTTTGGGGACAAAATAGGCTTCCTGGAAACCAACAGAAGAAATCTGGTGACCTAAAAAAATTTAATGACCTTAGGACCCCCAGAGGAGAATTTCCAACTAGTAATGTAGAAAAGATGGAACATTTGCAAAGTCCCAAAAGGAGATTGTTGAAGAAAAACTCAACAACATGCATAGACATTGGGTAGGGCATTTTTAAAATAATTTAAATTATTTCTATCATATACAGAGTAATCAAATTGGAGGCTATTATTTTCTTTATAATAGCATAAGAGAAAAAGATCTAAAAATAGAGTACCGATAATGAACTCTTCTTTCTCCCAAGTTTGTCAGAATACAACTTCGTTGTACAAAAGGTATATTCCATCTCACCAGCTCTTGGGCATAAATCTGGACATGGTCTTCAAGGTCTTTTTCTCTGTCCTCTAATTACAATTCTGCTACTTATTCCCCAATACAGCCTACATTCCATACACTCCTTATATGAATGAGATTCAGTGTGTGCTGTGGTTATTGTCTTGGGCACCAGGGCCAGCTTCCTGGTTCAAACTGCGTGACCTGGGCAATGACATCACTTCTTTGTGTCTTAGTTGCTTTGGCTGTATAACAGGAATAACAATAGTACCAGCCTCATTAGGTTGTCAGAAGAATTAAAGCAGCTATTTCATGGAAAAGCACTTGGAAGAGTAGTCGATACACAGTAAGAACTCAGTAAATATTTACTACTATCACTGCATTTTGCATTTTCTTCAGTGCCTATAAAAATATTTAGCATCATTTAAAAATAAGAAACAAGACATCTGGTCTAACAAAGAGTTGTTTTCAGATTCATGGATATAGTTATACAAGAAGTCTCAATAAACCATGGAGGTACTCACTTAGAGTATCATTTTGTTTTTACATGGAATCCTAAATTTCAGGAAGTATTCCATAACATGGCTCCTGACTTAAAACAGTTTATTCCATGTTTGAGGGACAGAATGTGCTCACAAGACGTAACTCAAATCCAGAGCACTTCCTTATTATGTATAAGTAAGTAGTTCAACCACAAAGCTACAGAATATGAAAGAAAATTCTGAAGGAATCAAGTCTTCACGTAGAGGAGCTGCATATGGACCATGGAATACAGGTAAGGAAGATGAAGGGTGTCCAGCAGAGGGAAGGCATGAAGCTAAGGCAAGTAGAAGACCCAGCTCGGAGAGACTGGTGTTTGAAATTAGGCAAGAGAGATTGGCAAAGCCACTCAGGGCACAGGGTGCAAGGCTGGGGGCTTCCACCACCAGACTGAAAAGTTTGATTTCACCCTGAAAGTCCCTGAAGATGTGTTAGTTGAGAAGTGATATGAACACATGTATATGCAGGATGGGTTCATGTGGAGAGAGACTAGAATCAAAGAGAAAAGATGAATGACTTTTCATAAAAACTCAGGTATAAAGTGATGGCCCAAAGTGGGGATACTGGGAACAAAAAGGGAGAGGCAGCCATGAAGGCAGGACAAAACTTTGTTCCCTTCACTTTGTTCTCACAGCCAAAATGCCCCCTAGCCTAGCCTAGGCCCTTGTTATCTGAGCACAGAAGGTCGACCTCAGGAGGGCAGGTGCATTTCTGAGGCTTCTAGGGGTATCAGGGCCCTGGGTTGTAGGTGCTAGAGGACAGAGGCCACGCCCCCCATGCCCAGCCTCAGGTAACTTCTCCAATGTCCTGGTGGGCTGCCACATCCTCATTCTCATTTTCTCTCTCTTGCTTTTCCATCATGTGAGTGTCCAGTAGAAACCAGACAGTAGGATGGAACAATATTCACATCTTGCTCCCTCTGAAGGTCTCCTAATACTTCCCAACTGTGTCAAGTTTTTAAAAATTATTTTTTTATTTTTGTCAAATAATTTTAAATTAATGTCACTAGTAAATTAGTAGTTTAAAAGGTTAGAATATTATATACTTTAAAGCAATACAGTTTATTGTACTTTAATTATTCCTAAAGTTAAGAACATACAAAGAGATAACAATTACATCTTGAAGATCAAGTGAAAAAGCTTAAATAACCAGTAACCTTAGTCTCAGGCATTAGCTATCATGATTTAGAAGGCTGTGTCATTCATTATGTGTATGGTAATGTATCTCATTTTGCATCACAGGATCATCTCTTTCACAAGATAACAACACATAACAACCAGAACAACCAGCTTCAATTTCTATGAGTATCCAGATATAAAACTGCAGTCCCTCACTTTGACTTAACACCTTATTGGAGTAGACACATTCGTGCCTTGGGTAGTTTAAAGTGTTGATTTATCTAGATAACCTCTTAAAACGCCTTTCAACTCAGCAAGTAACATATGGATTAGTGTTTTCTGTGATAAATTTAGTGAAGGGAATCGTGGCTCGTAAAGCAGCTCTGCTCAGAATGTGTCCCTGGATCAGGCAGCATCACCTGTGGGCGTGTCTTAGAAACAGATTAGAACTGTGGGTGCTGGAGCTTTGCTCAGCACCTTCTGCATATGTGGAGTGGGGCCCAGGAATCCTGTAATCACATTTTATATCAGGGAAGCGGTGTATATATATGTACATCATGGCCCACATAAGGCTGGGAAGCAGAAACATAATGAAGAACCACATGGCTAAGGGGACTTCTGGTCAAGATGGAGGCATAGGCAGAAACACTGTGCCTCCTCACACAACCAAATTTAAGGAAAACAAAGATTTAGAAACAAAAACACAACCAGAACAGACAGAAAATTGAACTGTATGGAAGTCCAGCAATGAACTATTCATCCAGACCAGTAAGAGGGGCGCAGTCAGAGGCCAGTGGAGAGGGGTCTGGGTAGGAAAAAGCAGTGGTTGCCAGACCCAGGCATGGAGAGGAAACGAGCAAACCCAGTGAGGTGCACAAGGCAGTTGGCTGACCCCGGACACACATTCACGTGCAGATAAACCAGGCAAAAATGGGTAGTGAGACAGACTGCGCAACCCAAGGCCCCAGCAGTGAAAAATAAAGCCTAAAAGCACCAATTGAAAACACTTGTGGGGGTTGAGGTGCTGGGAGAGACTCCCAGCCTCACAGGAGAGTTTGTTGGAGAGACCCAGAGGGTCCTAGAATGTACATAAGCCCACCCACCTGGAAACCAGCACCAGAAGGGCCCAATTTGCTTGAGGGAAGTGGCAGAGAAGACCAAAATCTGAGAAACAGCAGAGCAAGTGCCATTGTTCCCTCTCTGACCCTGCCCCCACATATAGCATCGTAACCCAGCAACTGTGTTGACTGGGTTGCCCTGACCTGGTGAACACCTAAGGCTCTGCCCCTTATACGTAACAGGTGCAACCTGAACAAAAAATTATGGCTCAAACACAAAAACAAATCAAAGCCCCAGAGCCAATACTTTTAAACAACCAAGAGATAGCCAACCTATCAGATACACAGTTCAAAATACTGGTGATCAGGATGCTAACAGAACTGGTTGATTCTGGTCACAAATTAGATGACCAAATGAAGGCTACACTACGTAAAATAAAGCAAAATGGACAGGGAACTAATAGTGATGGAAAGAAAACTGGGACTCAAATTAATGAAGTGGACCAGAAGGAAGAAACAAACAACCAAACAGAAAAGAAGGAAGAAACAAAAAATTTTTTTAAATGAGGAGAGGCTTAGGAACCTCCAGGACATCCTTAAATGTTCCCATATCTGAATTATAGGGATACCAGAAGGGGGAAGAGGAAGAGCAACAAATGAAAAAGTTATTTGAACAAATAATAAAGGAGAACTTCCCCAGTCTAGCAAAGAAAATAGACTTCCAAGAAGTCCAGGAAGCTCAGAGAGTCCCAAAGAAGGTGGACCCAAAGAGGAACACACCAAGGCACATCATCATCAAGTTATCCAAGATTAAGGATGACGAGAGAATCTTAAAAGCAGCAAGAGAAAAGGTGAAAGCTACTTACAAAGAAGTTCCCGTAAGACTGTCAGTTGATTTCTCAAAAGAAACATTACAAGCAAGAAGGGGCTTGAAAGAAGCATTCAAAGTCATGAAATGCAAGGACCTACATCCAAGATTGCTCTATCCCGCAAAGCTTTCATTTAGAATGGAAGGACAGATAAGGTGCTTCTCAGATTTGGTCAAGTTCAAGGAGTTCATCATCACCAAGCCCTTATTATATGAAATGTTAAAGGGACTTATCTAAGAAAAAGAAGATACAAGATATGAACAGTGAAAGGACAGTAAACTCACAGTTATTAGCAACCACACCTAAAACAAAAGCAAACTAAGTGGACAGCTAGAACAAGAACAGAACCACAGAAATGGAGATCACATGGAGAATTAGCAACAGGGGAGGGAGTGGGAGGAGGAGAGTGGGGGAGAAGGTGCAAAGAATAAGTAGTATAGGGGGTGGGGAGAAAATAGACAGGGGGAGGGCAAGAGTAGTGTGGGAAATGTAGAAGGTAAAGAACTTATGACCCATGGACATGAACTAAAGGCAGGGAATGTCTGGGGGAGGGGGTGTGCAAGGTGGAGGGGAATGAAAGCTGGGAAATGGGACAACTGTAATGGCATAATCAATAAAATATACTAAAAAAAAGAACCACATGGCTAAAAATACAACAAATTTAGGTCTTTCATACATATATATTTTATATAGTTATATGTTTCATTGAGACATATCCCTATGGAAATAGAATATTCCTCTAGTCATTTTTAAATTTTAGAACTTATTGTGTCCAGTGAGCTCCTGATATACAAAGACATATCCAGAGATTGAGACAATTAATGTTTCTGTTATTTACCAAATACTCAAAAGAGAAAAATGTTATAATCCTGACAATGCCTCTTTTGCAAAGACTCTCTGAGGTTTTCTTAAATCCTTAGCATGGTTTTCATCCACAGATGGCTTTGTGATTGCTTCACCCACATCACTCAACATGCACCCACCAAACTGGCCCCACCATTGCCCAAACAGAATCTTTTTTAAGGGTGTGTGTGCTGGGGGATGCTAGACACGTGCCTGGTGTTTTTACTGTTTTGAAGGGAGGGCTGTGGTAAGTTTCAGTCCTCTGGAAATGAATCCAAACAATAAAACAGGCTGAATGTGTTTCCAGTAGAACAAAAGAAAGCAAACCTACTACAGGTAAATTGAAATCTTCAAATAGATCCATAATGCATTGCTGAGACATTCTTGAGATAATGGCTTTCATTAGGCTGGGGCTGCACATCTTGACATTTCTTCATTTTCCTGTCGGGACCAATGAGACTTTATGGCAGCCAAGCTATTTATCCCTTGGGTGACATTGGTGAGAACAACTATATCTTTATCAGTGAAGAGTTTTCTGTGCTGCAAAGACTGCCCCCGCCTTGATCACAATATTCACAACATGTAAGGACCTCCTTACTTCGTGTAAACACTCCACCCATCCCCTCTGTTGTCTGAATCTAATCATTCTTTCCAAAAGTCATGTTACTCCACTGAAAGGGCTGGCAGAAGAAGTGGATAAAAGGAAAAGAGATGAAAAGAAATTTTCAAAGGAACCTGCAAAGAGACTCAGGGCTGACAGCTCCCCACTGAATACTATGTGTCGACTGGCCTTTAGGAACAGAGCTGCAGACCAGCTGCTATCTGTGGGACCACAGTTTCTGGGCAGGTGGCTCTTTCCCAGCAAGGATGGCCAGGAAAAAACATGGTGACCATGTTAAGAACATGGTGACCACCACTCCAGTCTGGGGCAAGGACTTAGCCTCTCTTTGGAGCTTTCATACTGCCTATAAGAGCCAGCATTGTCTTTTTAACCCTTAATTGGCACTCATGTACAAACAAATATACCAACTCAGGTATTTTGCTATGGCCATTGCAAACTCTTACAGTGACATGCCATTCTACTTTTGTAACTAGGAATGTGTACTCAGTTTCCAGAGCAAAGGAATATTGGAGAAATGGCTCAGCAAAAGCCAATGAATGGGTTTTAATTTCAACTAAGGTGAAGTAAGCACTCTGCACCTGTCTCCCAGTGACACCTGAACAGAAAACAGGAGCAGCTACCCAAAGACTCTAAAAAGTAGAGCGGCAGATCAATTGGGGTAGAAAACAAGAATTTGCCACACCATCAAACCGGCTGTGATTTATCTTTGGTACTCCCTGGACAGAATTGAAGAAGCCCAAAACTCAGAAGTGGGCATCAGTGTGGACAGAGCACTTCAACAGAAACCCTCTGGTTCAGACTCCAGCTGTAAAGGAAGTGTTCTGGAAGTGACATCAGCAACATGAAAGGTCCACAGCATGAAAAGCCAAGCAAGGGGAACCTTCTTCTTTAATTAAAGGAGGGGTGGTCCTGAGAACAGGCTTTTTCTTCTCCGTCTGTTCCCACCACTTGGCCAGAGTCATGGGAATTGTACAGACGATCAGGGTAAATAAAACCCCAGCTTTCTGGATAGATGAGCTCCCAGGAAACTGAAAAATACCACAGAGAGAAAGGAGGTGGAGAAAACAAACCCATCAAATTATTTGCTAACTTTGAGGCTCACCTCCAAGCTATGCATGGTTGGTTTTGATTATGAAAGCACAACAGAGACTCCAAAAGCTGAACTAACAGATAGATACATGACCACCGGGGTGTCAGGCTGATCGTGAGATGGCAGGCATTCAGGAGAAATCCGGATAGCACTGCAGAAGACTCTGCCAATGGAACTGACATAGAAGGAAAAGGGATTCCATATGTCTTTGGGAAAGGAATGAGATAAACTCAAGGCCATTAGCACCACCCTACTACTGCAGTCTTGCCTTGTTTCAAAGTTGTGTTTGTGGGACTCTCTCCCCTTAAAGCAGGAATGGTGCTTTACTCAGTTCTGTGTCTCCAGGGACTTGCATAGTGACAAACACAGAGGTGCTCATATAAATGTAAACCGGTGAATGAAGGCAAATGTGACTAAATAAATCAACTGTGTAACTGATACAGGCTTAGCCCTGTTAACATGTAGATGACCATGTTCTCCCTGTTCAACCTTGTCTCTTGACACTGGGGACTGCATGCAGTGGTGACCCAATGGCCTAGACAGCTGAGGGTGCCAACAGAAGGACCCGGTATGGCAACAGGAAGGCAGGATCATAGGGCCACAGGTGATTCATGACCTTGCCCCATAGATGATAATGAGCATCCATATGTTAAGCAGGAGAAAAACAACACAGTGAAACACACCAGGTCAATGTGCAAACCACAACATCCTCTAAAGCATCTTCTGTCCCCTGGATGCTCCTTCAAAGAGTGGCTTATCTTCAAAAACAGTTAAGAAACACCCCATACTATGTCTCCTTTTTTAAAAAAATTGCTTTGAGAAAAAGAGAGAGAGAGAAACATTGATTTGTTGTTCCACTTATTTATGGATTCATTAGTTAATTCTTATATGTGCCCTGATTGGGGATTGAACCCACAATCTTGGTATATCAGGCTTTTAAAGATTTAATTCGGGTATAATTAATGTAGATACATATCTTAAGTGTTCAGTTCTGTGAGTTTTGAGAGACTGATATTTTATCTACAACCATTCGAAAACAAGATATAGAATGTTTTCATCATCCCAGAAAGTTTTCCCATCCTCTACTCCTGTTCAGCAGCAACCTGTGCTAACTGTTCATCACCATAGTCTGCTTTTACTACTTCTAAGACTTCAAAAAATGACATCATGCTGCATGTATTGGGGGGGGGGGCATGGTCTATCTTCTTTTGCTCAGTGTGAGAGTTTTGATTTTCATCAGTGCTGTTGTGTATATCAGTCATTTGCTTTTTGCTTTTTTTAGTTACTGAGCTGTATTCCATTGTGTGTATGTATATACTTATAAATATCATGATTCGTTTATCCATTCTTCTTTTGATAGACATTTGGGTTGTTTCCAGGCTTTGACTATTATGAATAAGGGAGGCATGAACATGCTTGTGTGAGTTTTTTGTGGACATATGTGTTTTTTTTGAGCAAACAATTAAGAGAACTTGTTGAGCCATAGGATAGATATGTTCTTCAAAGCAGTTGCCCCTGTTTAACTAAAAAAAAATTTTAAAAACTTAGAATTTTCTGCATTCATTTGGCCACAGAACCCCACATCCATGTGACATGAATGGGTAGGGTTAGATAGTGTCTCAGCTTCCTCCCAGCTTTATGCAATAAAAATATGAGCAAGGTGTTCAGAAGCAGAGTTGTTTTGCCGTGTGTGTGTGTGTGTGTGTGTGTATCTTGCAGGCAAAATCAAGTAAAGCAAAGCCTAGGATGATCAGAAATAGCCAAAAGAGTTAGGAAGTTTGGGAACAGGAGGAAGTTTGGGAACTGAGGCCAGGGAGAAGGGAGAAGATGCCATTGGACAGCCAGTTGAGCAGAGGCATGAAAAAGGGATTTTTGAGCCAGAGGGAATCCAAGATCCCAAAACTAGAATAAATTAAAGCAAAGGCAATAGTCTATAGAGATTCCCACAGTGTTCAAGAAGTTCCTCTCATCCAGGGACATCAATAATGACAAGATATTAAGAAAACTCTCCAACATTACTTTTGTTTAAAAGGAGGAGTTAGATAAACATATTGGAGTAAAAGTAAAAGTAAAGTACAGTATAATTTTATTCATTCTAACTTCTTTTATTAGGTATTTCTGTTTTAAAAAGTCATGAGGATATAATGTACAACAGAGGAATTATAGTTAATAATATTGTAATCACCTACAACAGGGTAAAGGCAGTTTATTCAATAAATGGTGTAGGGAAAATTGAAATTATACATACAAAAAAAAAGAAACCAGACCACCATCTTGCACCATACACAAGAATAAATTCAAAATGAATTAAAGACTTAAATGTAAGAGTCAAACCATAAAATCCCTAGAAGAAAATATAGGCAGTAAAATCTTGAACATTTCTCTTAGCAATATTTTTTTCTGATACACCTCTGTGGGCAAGGGAAGCAAAATAAAAAATAAACAAGTGGGACTACATCAAACTAAAAAGATTTTGTACAGCAAAGGAAACCATCAACAAAATGAAAAGACAGCCCACTGAATAGGAGAACTTGTGATAAGAGATTAATTTCCAAAATTTATAAAGATCTCAAACAACTCAACACACACACACACAAAAAAACGAATCCAATTAAAAAGTGGTCAAAGGACAGGAATAGATACTTCTCCAAAGAGGTCATACAGATGGCCAATAGACATATGAAAAGATGTTGAATGTCACTAATCACCAGAGAAAGGCAAAATAAAACCACGGTAAGACATCACCTCACACCAGTCAGATGGCTGTCATCAATAAACCAACCAACAAAAAGTGTTGGTGAGGATATGGAGAAAAGAGAACCCTCATGCACTGTTGGTGAGAATGCAGACTGGTATAGCCATTATGAAAAACAGTATGGAGGCTCCTCAAAAAGATAAAAAAGGAAACCACTTTACGACATAGTGATTCCACTTCTGGATATATATCCAAAGAATCCTAAAACCCTAATTCAAAAGAGCGTATACACCCCTATGTTCACTGCAGCATTATTTACAATAGCCAAACTATGGAATCAACCCAAGTGCCCTTCAATAGATGAGTGGATCAAAAAGTGGTGGTACATATATATAATTGAATATTACTCAACCATAAAAAAATGAAATATTACCCCTTGTGACTGAATGCACAGACATAGAGGTATTATGCTAAGTGAAATAAGTCAGTCAGAGAAAGACAAATACCATATGAGTTCATTTATATATGAAATCTAAAAAACAATACAGACAAACAAACAATAGAAATATACTCATAGATACAGAGATCAGACTGATGGTTGCTAGATGGGAGGGAGGTGGGAGACTGGGGGAAAATGTGAAGGGATTGTGAAGTACAGATCAGTAGTTACAAAATAGTCATGGCGATATAAAGTACAGCATAGAAAAACTATAGTCAATAATATTGTAATAACTTTTTATGGTGCCAGGTGGGTACTGGAAATATTGGGGGGAGGACTTTATAAAGTATATGATTGTCTGACCACGATGTTATACACCTGAAATTAATACAAAATAATATTGAATGTAAAGTGTAATTAAAAATACAATAATAATAATGATATTATAAATAACCTCCAATGACAGATGGTTATTAGACATAGTATGGTGGTCACTTCATTAGATTTTTAATGTTGAATAAGTATGTTGTATACCTGAAAAATCATAATATTGTATATTAACTATATTTTAATTTTAAAAAGGAATTTACCAATAAAAGAGGTATCATAGAGTGTTATAGATGATGTGTGTAGTATTCCCTCCAGGAGCACAGAGAAGGGAGCAACCCACTGGGGGAGTCAGAGAAGGACTTTAACCCAAGCACTCACCTTTTCCATGTAAAATAGAGCATTGTTTCCATGGTGATGTGTTGGCATCCCCTGTGACCTTCCTGTTTCAAACCATCCTGTCCATTCTTTTCCTCTGTATGTATTGGACCAAAGGTCTCACAGCCAGGTTTCTAGCTCCCTCTTAGTTACATGCCACTCTGTGTTATGATCACAAGTTACACATATTTTCCAGCTGAGAAAGAGGAGAAGTGATGAACCAGGATCCACTGTGGGAACTGCAGAAAGAAAATTGGTTGCATGTGTGCTCTATGCCAGGTACAGAGCTGAGCACATTCATGTGTCATCTCACCGTACCTCTCACAGCACTGAGAGGCCAGCATTGGTAGCAATGCTACTAGGTACCTTCTCAGATCCACAGTTGCCTTCTTTCATTCTAGCAGAATCCCAGTTTAGTTCCTAGTGGCAAAGCTCCCATGAACATTGGCTCTCTCAGCCTCCTGCATAAGCTGAGTGACTGCATGTAAATCCTGACCAATGGGTTCCAGCTGGAAGAGGGAGAGATCTTTCAGAACATTTTTTGGAGGGGTTTCCTTTCCTCCCTTCACCTTCCTGCATTGGAAGTAGAGTTTAGTGGGAGATAGAATGATATCTTGTGACTACAAAGAAACCAACATGAAGACAAAAGCCTTACACTGAGGATCACGCAACTAGAAGAAAGAAGCAAATTTTCCAATGTCCCCAACTCTCTCCCAAATCTCTACCACTGGAATTCCTGAGAAATGTGAAAAAAAAGAGTAAGTTTGACAAACCACCCTAGTCAGTTTTCCATTACATATAACCCAAATATAATCTATCTGACTGTTATTATTATAAGTCTACTTAGGTATTCAGATACTAAAGTTCAGGGTGCTCTCCCTCCTGGGAGCATGCTGCACCTTTCCCTTTCTCCTCTTCTTCCCTCACACACATGCACTCCTAAACTTTAAGGGACCCCACGAGGCTTACAACCAGAGAGCAATGCACAGCAGCAACTCATCAAGGGCTAAAACCCTGACCCTGTCTTCAAGACCCCTTTTTCTCTGACTCTCCTGGGAGCTGGCAGCAGTCCTGCCTTGGCTCATTTCTTTCTTATAACATTTTCAGAAAGCCAAAGCTGCTCTGTCTAGGCACTCTTGTTGCTTCTTCTATCCCTAAACCCTACCTTGTTTCACAGTCCCCAATTTCAATAAACATAGTCTCAAAAAATTTTTAAAGAATACTAACGTATACATAAGATACTCAATCAAGTTTACACAGCCAGAACAGGGCTCAGCTGTTCTGGGTATTTAACAGTTATACCTATCCCCTACCACCTGATTTCAAAACACATGAACCTTTTACAATTCCATGTTACCTCTCAATGAACTAACAAGAGGTTCTTTATTAGCTGTGGGAAGCCAGGGTTCCCCACTTCTGAGTCTGTCATTCTTCTCTTCAGCACTGGACCATCATGTTCTTCTGCCAATCAAACCCTAGGATCCTGGCAATAATGACATCATCCCTCCCTTTCCAAAGAAGTCTTCCTGGAAATAGACCTGTGATAGTTGCTGAAAATCTCTTTTCCTCTCAGATGCCTCTTTCCTTCCCCTTCTACCACGTCATCTATGTTCTACCATTGGAGCATATGCAGAACATCCCTGTTAAGTTAGCACGATCTTGCCTAGTGGTTTCCTAGTGATTGCACAAAACTCTAGTCTCCAAGGAAGTTATTGTATATTACTGGATTTAATTAAGACTAAGACACACAATTTTTCACACTTCAGTGTCTCTGAAATGAGGATGTTGGTTACAATCAATGTAACTCATAATCATCCTGGGTCATTTTTTCTTGCTTTAACATCTCTGAAATCATAATGTGTCTTATAGGCACTGGTGTTTTAGTTATTGGAATATGGTGCCTGAAAATAAAAAAGTTCCATGACCAAATATGTTTGGAAAACATTAGTAGTAGAATAAACTAAATTAAATGAAAACGTTGATTTGGCCATGAAATTTTCTCTTTTTATAGCACCTTATAGTGCTAGTGTTATGTGAAACATAAATTTTACTTTATCTTAATTTTTTTCATCCTCACCCAAGCACATGCTTATTGATTTTAGAGAAAGAGTAAGGGAGGGAGACAGAGAGAGGGAGAGAAACATTGATGTGAGAGAAAAACATAAATCATTGCTTCTTGCACGTGCCCCAACCAGGGATCACACCTGCAATCTAGGTATGTGCCCTGACCAGTAATCAAACCTGCAACCTTTCAGTTTACAGGATGACACTCTAACCGATTGAGCTACATTGGCCAGGGCTGAACATAAATTTTAAAACACTGCATTATGGTTTGAATTATTTCATCAGATTACCAACCAACTGTCCTCTACAAGAGAATTCTGAGAAAGTTGATCAGGAAACATGTAAACTGTGAAACCGGCAACTCTGAAGCATGGCTTTGTAGTGGGAAGATCAAAGACATCATAGTCACCATTTCCCTGATTAAGTCACTGGGAAACAGAGCAGATACCTTCAAGGGGAATACTGGAAAGTGGAGAGTGCAAGGATGCTAAATTTTATTACTTGACTTTTTCCTGGCAGGCAACCTGGCTTGCCTTCATCCAGGCAAAGGACACAAAAAGTCACATCTCCCTAATGCCTGAAGAATGTGTCTAACTCCTGGAGGCTAAGACAACATTACTACTCTCAAAGACACAAATAGTACTGATGTGGCCATTGAAATGCTGAAAGGAGAGACCCAAGACTTTAGCTAATTCTTACTACTTTTTAAAATATATTTTATTGATTATGCTATTACAGTTGTCCCATTTCTCCCCCCCCCTTTATTTCCCTCCACCCTGTACACCCCCTCCCACCCACTTTCCCCCCCCTTTAGTTCATGTCCATCGGTCATATATATAAGTTCTTTGGCTTCTCCATTTTCCATACAATTCTTAACCTTCCCCTGTCTATTTTCTACCTACCATTTATGCTACTACTCTCTATGCAGTTTTCCCCCATCTCTCCCTCCTTCTCCCCCACTGATAACCTTCCATGTGGTCTCCTTTTCTGTGATTCTGTTCCTGTTTTAGTTGTTTGCTTGGTTTGTTTTTGTTTTTGTTTTTAGGTTTAGGTATTAATACCTGTGAGTTTGTTGTCATTTTAGTGTTCATATTTTTTATCTTCTTTTCCTTAGATTAGTCCCTTTAACATTTCACAGAAGGGTTTGGTGATGATGAAGTCTTTTAACTTGACCTTATCTTGGAAGCTCTTTATCTACCCTTCCATTCTAAATGATAGCTTTGCTGGATAGGGTAATCTCGGATTAGGTCCTTGCCTTTCATGATTTTGAATATTGTTTTCCAGCCCCTTCTTGTCTGTAAGGGTTTTTTGTTTTTTTTTGAGAAATCAGCTGATTGTCTAATGGGAATTCCTTTGTAACTCTCTCTTTTTCTTTTGCTGCTTTTAAGATTCTCTCCTTATCTTTAATTGTGGGTAATGTAATTATGATGCGCCTTGGTGTGTTCCTCCTTGGGTCCAACTTTTTTGGGACGCTCTGAGCTTCCTGGACTTCCTGAAAGTCTATTTTCTTTGCCAGATTTAGAAAGTTCTCCTTCATTATTTGTTAAAATAAGTTTTCAATTTCTTGGTCCTCCTCTTCTCCTTCTGGTACCCCTATGATTCAGGTGCTGGAACGTCTAAAGATGTCCTGGAGGTTCCTAAGCCTCTCCTCATTTTTTTTTTTTTTGAATTCTTGTTTCTTTGGTTTGTTCTGGTTGAATGTTTCCTTCTTTCTTCTGCTCCAAACCATTGATTTGAGTCCTGGTTTCCTTCCCATCACTGTTGGTTCCCTATAGATTTTTCTTTGTTTCACATAATGCGACCTTCATTGCTGCCTGGGTCTTTTTTATGCTGTTGAAGTACCCAGTGAGTTCCTGGAGCATCCCGATAACCAATGTTTTGAACTGTGTATTAGATAGGTTGGCTATCTCTTTGTCAGTTAGTTATATTTTTTCTGGAGCTTTGATCTGTTCTTTCACTTGGGCCACTTTTTTGGCCTTGGCACACGTGTAAGGGGCAGGGCCTTCGGCTGTGACACTGTATGTGGGGGAGGAGTTCGAGAAGGAACAGGGCCTCTTGCTCCACTTTCTGCTAGCTTTTAGTCATTTCCTCTGCTGCCCACAAGCAAATCAGGCCCTTCTGGTATAGATTCTCAGGTGGGTGGGCTTGTGTACATTCTGGGACCCTGTGGGTCTCTCCAACTAACTCTCCTGTGAGGCCCGGAGTTTCTCCTGCTGCCACCTCAACCCCCACAGGCATTTTCAATCAGAATTTTGAAGCTTTATTTCCCCACTGGAACCCTAGGTTGCTCAATCTGCCTCTCTCCCCAGTTGTTCCTCGCAGTTTATCTGCACACAACTGTGGGACTGCCCAGTTGGCAAGCCACCGCCTCGCCCAGTTCACCAGCCGCTGCCTTGCCGAACCCAGTCTGCCAGCCACCACCTTGCAGGGAGTTCTCTCCACCCACCCAGCTGTTTGTCTCCACCCCTCCTACCAGTCTGAATGAATGTTTCTTTTTTAACTCCTTGGTTGTTGGACTTCCATACAGTTCTGTCAGTCTGGTTGTTTTTTGTTTTTAAATTTGTTGTTGTCCTTATTTTGGTTGTGCGAGGAAGCACAGTGTGTCTCTTTATGCCTCCATCTTGTCCATAAGTCAGTGCTTAGTACTTTTTAAACTTCTCAAGTGATTCTAATACACAGACAAAAGTGAGAACCATAATTTGAAGGAACTGACTTCGTTAAGCAGTGTTTCAACTGTGACAGCTGGTGAGAGATGTATTTACCTGCTGCAGTAATTAAGCCGTAGGCACTGGAAATAAAAAATGAGAGATGGAATCAAGAAATATTTCAGAGAAAAAAATCCCCATAGGGGGTTAAATGAACTCAGATTGTGAGAAGCTTGGCTGAGGTACCACTAAAAACACAGTGCAGTTGTAGGAGGTATGGGCGAGGTCCTGGGTTTTGGAGGGAAGGTAATTGTTGATCAAGTTCACACAATGAGCTGTAGTTTTGAGAAAGATGTTTAAGTAGAAATTTCCAAGAGTCAAGAGTACATGAAGACTGGGATTTTAAGGGCAAAGTTGTAAATTTTGAAGTAATTGTACCCCCCCCCAGGTGGTGTTTGAAGCCTTAGAAGTTTAAAGATTGTCTTTCTCACAATGTGATACTTTTGAGGATACTACATTTATAGTTGCAGGGAGTCAATGTGAAAGACATGAAATTCAAATTCTACCTCTGCCACTGACCAGCTTTGTGGCCTTGTATAAGATCCTTTTATACCTTCCGAGCCTCAGTTCCCTTAACTGGAAAATGGGAATGATAATACCAATCTATCTGAGAGGTTGTGACTATTAAATGAGCAAATCATTGTAAAACACCTGGGATACTGCCTGATGCAAAACATGGTTGAGAACCTTGGTAGGTCTCTCTGTGTTCCCTCACCCAACCCTGCACAACTTCCAAGAAGGTGTAATACAAGTCCACTTCTCTCCAGTGTCAAGAGTGATTCCAACAACAACAACAATCAATTTGCGCTCACTTCAATGGTACATGAAGATCACATCTTGGCAGGCCAATAGCATTTTCTTCAATGATAAATAAGTCATATAGGTAAGGAATGAGCAAGAGATGTAATCTCTCTGTGCTGGAGTATGACCTTAGATTTTACTACCAATTACTTTTCATTAGCAAGATAGAAAGAAATCAGAGAGTTCCTTTACTTTTTCAAGATGCAAGCAGCAGGAGCTGAGTAATATTCCAAAAAGCAGCTTATCGATTACTCAGCCCCACCCTGGGAGCATCCAGTGTGATCACAATTGTGGCAGAGCTGGAGCTATGTGTAACATGTCTGTATTTATCCCAGTGAGATAACTAAAAATGTCCTAAGTAAGATGACAGGTGACACAATGTTGTGATATATCAGTAAGAAGGTAGGCATGGAAATCCAAATGTTATACATTAACAAACTGAAGAAATATTTTTAAAAAATATTTTATTAATTATGCTATTACAGTTGTTCCATTTTTTTTCTCCCCATTATTCCTCTCCACCCTGCAGTCTCCCCACTCACCAGCATTCCCCCCACACCTTAGTTAATGTCCATGGGTCGTAGATGTAAGTTCTTTGGTTTCTCCATTTCCCATACTAGACTTAACCACCCCCTGTCTATTTTGTACCTACAAATTATGCTTCTTATTCCCTGTACCTTTTCCCAAATTCTCTACCTCTGTCTCTCTGCTAATAACCCTCTATGTCATCCCCATTTCTCTGAATCTGTTCCTGTTCTAGTTGTTTGCTTAGTTTGTTTTGGGGTTTAGTTTTTTAAGTTCAGTGGTTAGTAGTTGTGAGTTTGCTTTCATTTTACTGTTCATAGTTTTTGATCATCTCCTTTTTCTTAGATAAGTCCCTTTTACATTTCATATAATAATGGCTTGGTGATGATGAACTCCTTTAACTTGACCTTATCTGGGAAGCACTTTACCTGTGCTTCCATTCTAAATGATAGCTTTGCTGGATAGAGTCATCTTGGATGTAGGTCCTTGCCTTTCACGACTTCAAATACTTCTTTCCAGCTCCTTCTTGCCTCTAAGGTTTCTTTAGAGAAATCAACAGATAGTGTTATAGGAACTCCTTTGTAGGAAACTCTCTCCTTTCCTCNTTGAAATATTTCTTGCCATTCTCTTCTTGCTTGGAGTGTTTCCATTGAGAAGTCAGTAGCTAACCTTATTGGGGCTCCCTTGTATGTTACTTCCTTTTTCTCCCTTGCTGCCTTTAAGATTCTCTCTTTGTCTTGGAATTTTGCCATTTTAATGATGATGTGTCTTGAAGTGGGCCTCTTTGGGTTCCTCTTGAATGGGACTCTCTGTGATTCCTGGATTCGTGTAACGTTTTCTCTCATCAAATTAGGGAAGTTATACATCATTACTTTTTCAAATAGGTTTTCTATCCCTTGTTCTTCTTCTTCTCCTTCTGGTATTCCTATTATTCCTATATTATTACGTTTCATATTATCTTGCATTTCTCTTAGTCCCTCTTCATTCTTTTTGAGCCTCTTTTCCCTTTCTTGCTCTTTCTGGGAGATTCTTTCTACTGTGTCCTCCAACTCGCTGATCCAATCTTCTTCCTCATCGATCCTGCTTTTCATTCCTTCTACTGTGTTCTTCAGTTCCAAAATTACATTCTTCATTTCCTCTTGGCCTTTGCTGATAGTTTCTATTTCCTTTTCCATGTTGATATAGTTTGCAGAGAGCTCATTGTAGCTCCCCTCTAGTTTCTGGTAGCTCCCCTCTAGTTTCTGGTAGCTCATTGTGAGCTTTTTGAATTTCCTGATAACTAGTGCTTTGAATTCAATATCTGATAGCTGACTTGCCTCTCTTTCATTTGACATTATTTCTGAGACTTCCACCTTGTCTTTCATTTGAGCATTGTTTCTTTGTCTTCCCATTGCTTATGAGACTCTTCTTGTTAGCTTCAGCTTCTTAAATTGATATGTTCTGACTCCCTAGGTTTATGGTGTGAACTTTTGTGGTAGAATACCTGTGAAATTCAGTGGTGCAGTCTCCTGCAGGTATCTTGATGTTCTCCGCTTCCACCTACTCCTTTCTTTGTGTGTGTATGATCAGCTGGAGGGGGAGGCAAAATGGTTTATGACAGCAGGAGAGTACTTTATGATATTTACAGTCATAGCCAGTAGAGAAGAGATAGAGGATCTTTAGGCTCTATACAGTGTTAACTGTAATCTTCAACCCAATTTGCCACTTTTAAGAAAGGATAGACAAAAGATAAGTCTCTTATTGGGGAGGGAAGGCTTGTGAGTTGTATCTAGAAAGCAGTGAGGTTGCGGGTGGTCAGATTTTGAGGTAAGGTGAGAGTAGAGAACAGTAAATAGACATAGCGTGTGAGCAAGAAGAGTTAATCACTACAGTAATAGAATTCAGGAACCTGTAAAGTGGGCTAAGACCCGAGAGATGTATTGTGAAGTATTTACAGTGGTATAGAAAGCAACAAACAAACAAACGCACAAAAAAAGGGAAAGAGAAGTGAGGAAAAAGCAATAAGTTTGGGGTGAAAGGAAGAAGGACTAAAACAGGAAAAAAGAAAGGAGAGGAGCAGAGTACTGAAAGATACAGCAACAATAAAATTAAAAAAAATATATGATTACTGAAAAAAGTTTAAAAAAAAAGTAAAAAAAAAATACAAAAAAACCTCCTTCCTTGTTGGTTTCAAACTGTCCAATCCGGTTTTTCTGGTTTTGGCAGGACCCCTCTGTGGGCCGGGTTGTAGGCCCAGGCACACACCCACACGCCAGCCAGGCTACCAGACTTGGGTGCAGGCGCCTCCCACCCGACAGGCTGCCTGGGTCCCACAGGATCTGGTTCTGGTCCTTCCCAGTCCTGTGGCTGGGTGAGAAGCAAGTCAAGCTGCCTTCACAGTAGAACACCTCAGTTCACTTTCCAGCAAAAACTTCTCCAGAAAGCGTGCCTCTCAGCCCAGCCCAATCCCCAACCTGACTGGTCAGGACAATGCTCCTCTCAAATTTCCTGGGCTGGCAGGCTGGTGGGCTGGTGACCACAGAGATCGCCACTGAACATGGCCCCCTGACCTTGCCACCCTCCCTGCACACCTAGGTAGACAGGTCTCTGCCACCCAGCCCCACCTAGATGGTGAGGGAGGGAGCCAGCTCTTCCAAGGACCCCGCAGCTGGCCCAATGCTCCACTGGGTGCTGGGCTCCCTATGAGTCCTCTGTGGCACTGGCCACAGACGGGAGCCTCTACACCCCTAACGCAGCGGCAGCGGCGGCTCTGAGGCCTTTCGGGCTGGCTGAGGGAAGCTGGCCCTGCCGCTGCCGCTTTTGTCTTTACTCACAGGTGCTGGGCTCCCGATGAGTCCTCTGTGGCAGACACCTGGACACTGGCTGTAGACAGAAGCCTCTGGGCCCTGGAAGCTGCGGCGGCAGCAGCTCCAAGGTCTTTACGTGCTGAACAATGGCTGCTGGTCCCGCTGCTGCTGCTTTCCTGGCTCCCAAGGGCAGCCAGCCCAGCTGCTGCTGCTTTTGTCTTTACTCACAGGTGCCGGGGTCCGATGAGTCCTCTGTGGCAGATGCCCCTGTTGCTGGGGCGCAGGCGGAAGCCTCTGGGCCCCGACCGCTGAGGCAGCTGGGGCTCCGAGGTCTTTACGCGCCGGGCAATGGCTGCCGCCATCCTTACTCGCGTCCCTGAGACCCCAACGACCTGTAGCTGTCTGGTTCGTCACTATCTCTGGTCTCTTATTTTCATAAATGCTGGGCAATTGTTGGTTGGGGAATTGATTGTGCTGTTCTTCAGTAAATCTGCCAGGATTTTCTCCCAGGGGTACAAGAGCTGGAGTCGCTCCGTCTTACTCCGCTGCCATTCTAATTCAACTTCCGATCTCAATTTTAAATTTGGATAAGGGTGTTTTCTTTTAATCTCATCAGAATATCTTTGTGTAACCTCCTTATGAGGTAATGTCAAATGCCTAAATTCAAGGCCCTTCATAAATAGGGAGCTGGGGCCAGATGGCTCTCTTACTTCCTCCCCCCCTCACCACAGGCCAGGAATATTTAGTTAATCATTGAGGAAGTGTATCACTATTTAGTAATACGTAATGAATTAAAGACAATCATCATCAAGTCTTCTCCATTCCTGTTGTACAAACAAAAACTCTGAATAAGCCTTTCTTGGTTTAAGCACAACAAAGGGCAGATTCTAAGGCCAGTTTTCTCTCCCAACTGCTGAAGCCTAGGTTTTCCTAAGCTATTTTTATAGGTGTCAGTTGGACCTGTCTTTTTTCAATCATATGCTCCTTATAAAGGAACTCAGTTTATCCTGAGCTTTTGCTAAAAATGCTTCTTAATATTTTGGGGTAACTCCCATTTAAACTGTTTATTTTCAGATTTAAATGGGAAAGCAATTTTCAAAAAAAATTTATTGATTATGCTATTACAGTTGTCCCATTTTCCCTACTTTATTCCCCTCTGCCCTGCACACCCCCTCCAAACCGTGTTCCCCCACTTTAGTTCATGTCTATGGGTCATACATATAAGTTCTTTGGCTTCTACGTTTCCTATACTATTCTTAACCTCCCCCTATTTTCTACCTACCATTTATGCTACTTATTCTCTATACCTTTCCTCCTCTTCTCCCCACCATTCCCCCACTGATAACCCTCCATATGATCTCCATTTCTGTGATTCTGTTCCTGTTCTAGTTGTTTGCTTTATTTGTTTTTGTTTTTATAGGTCCAGTTGTTAATAGCTGTGAGTTCGTTGTCATTTTACTGTTCATATTTTTTATCTTCTTTTTCTTAGATAAGTCCCTTTAACATTTCATTTAATAAGGGCTGGGTGATGATGAACTTCTTAAACTTGACCTTATCTGAGAAGCACTTTATCTGCCCTTCCATTCTAAATGGAAGCTTTGTTGGATAGAGCAATCTTGGATGTAGGTCCTTGCCTTTCATGACTTGGAATACTTCTTTCCAGCCTCTTCTTGCCTATAAGGTTTCTTTTGAGAAATCAGCTAACAGTCTGATGGGAAATCCTTTGTAGGTAACTGTCTTCTTTTCTCTTGCTGCTTTTAAGATTCTCTCTTTATCTTTAATCTTGGCTAATGTAATTAGGATAAGCCTTGGTGTGTTCCTCCTTAGGTCCAACTTCTTTGGGACTCTCTGAGCTTCCTGGACTTCCTGAAAGCCTATTTCTTTTGCCAGATTAGGGAATTCTCCTTCATTATTTGTTCAAATAAGTTTTCAATTTCTTGGTCTTCCTCTTCTCCTTCTGGCACTACTATGATTCAGATGTTGGAATGTTTAAAGATGTCCTGGAGGTTCCTACTCCTCTCCTCATTTTTTTGAATTCTTGTTTCTTTCTTCTTTCTGCTTCAAACCATTGATTTGAATCCTGGTTTCCTTCCCATCACTGTTGGTTCCCTGTAGCTTTTTCTTTATTTCACACAATGCAACCTTCATTGCTGCCTGGGTCTGTTTTACGCTGTTGAAGTACCCAGTGTGTTCCTGGAGCATCCTGATTACCAGTGTTTTGAACTATGTATCTGAGAGGTTGGTTATCTCTTTGTTGCTTAGTTGTATTTTTTCTGAAGCTTTGAACTTTGTTCTTTCATTTGGGCCTTTTTTTTTTTGGCCTTGGCCTGCCTGTTACATAGAAAGGGGCGGAGCCTTAGTTGTTCACCAGGGTGGGGCAACCCATGTGGCTGAACTGTGGTGCTGTATGTGGGGGAGGAGTTTGAGAGGGAACAATGGCCCTTGCTCTGCTCTCCGCCAGATTTCTGTCCCTTCCCCCACTTCCCCCAAGCAAACTGGGCCCTTCTGGTGCTGATTCCCTGTGGGTGGGCTTGTGTGCATTCTAGGACCCTGTGGGTCTCTCCAATGAACTCTCCTGTGAGGCTGGGAGTCTCTCCCAGCACCTCAACCCCCACAGGTGTTTTCAGTGAGAGGCTTTGAGGCTTTTATTTCCCCACACTGGGACCCTGGGTTGTGGGTCTGTCTCGCTCCCCAGTTGTTCTTCTGGGTTTATCTGCCTCAAATAGAGAATGTGGGACTCACAAGGCCCAGAGTCCTCTCCACCCCCGCTGCCCATCTCCACCCCTCCTACCAGTCTGGATGGATGTTTCATTTTTAACTCCTTGGTTGTCAGACTTCCATACAGTTCGATTTTCTGTCAGTTCTGTTTTTTTTTATTTTTAAATTTGTTGTTGTCCTTCTTTTGGTTGTGCGAGGAGGCACAGTATGTCTACCTACATCTCCATCTTGGCTAAAATAAAAAATAATTTTTTATTTATGTCATAGGATATACTATTACATGTATATACATTTATATACACATATATATTTATAGCTGTAGAAATATCCTGAACTCCGTGCATGTGAACACAGACACCATCACTGTTAGCCAAAACGTAACATACATATGTACACATGTATAAGTAAGTGTCATTCACTCAAATTGATGCCCGTAGTCTAGCAACATATCCCCCATCCCTGGGCACGATGATGACAGGAGGAAGCATTGCACTGAGCATGCATAAGGCTAGTGAGACAATTGGATGGAGTGGGAAGCCCTCCTACCCCTCCCTGGTACCTGAGTGGGGGTGGGACCAGGGGGAGGCAGGCACATGTGCTGTAGAGGGCAGGATTGCAGTAGGGGAGGTGCTTTGTCAAAGAAACCTGCCGGTCTAGCTTGAGGAGAAGAAGGGATTGGTTTGGGGCCAGACCCTCCCCAGAGTGTGCGCAGGTTTGGGCTAAGGAAAGCACCTGGTCCAGCCCTCACAGGAATTAATATAAACCCAGGGGAGGGAAGGGACGTTTTCTTGCCCACTTTGTGAATGTACTGGCTGATGTGTTCACAGGACCTTCTGGCCCTGGAAGTCATGTGGCCAGTGTTGGTGCTGGCCTCACACACAGGTCGGAGGAAGGAGCCTGAAGCTGGACAGCAACGGGGAACAAGCCAAGCTCCCTGGATGATTGTGCAGCAGCTGCTTGTGGTTCCCAAAGGGTGGTGTTCTAAATGGGAGAAGGAACTCGAGACATGCCTTTGGTTTTGGTCTGGCTGAGGGTGGCTGGGCCTTCCTCTGGCTCTCCAGAAGGGATGGGCTTTTGAGACAAGAGTCCACCATTCTCCCAGACTGTGCAGCTTTTGAATAAAGACCACTTTCCTTTCTCAACAGTCTGTGCCTCTGGAATTTGCCTACTGGTGGTGGCCAGCAGCTGAGCCCTCACTCTGGTTCAGTAACAACAAAATGCCTCTGATTTGAAAACACCCTGTCTCGATTTTAGTAGCCCAGAAGAGATGCTCGTCCATCTGCCTGTAGTTTGTAGCCGAAACCACCCTTTTGTGTAGACAACTTGGCTGTTCCATGGTGTTGATGAAACTAGATATAGTTGGACTTAGATCATCAGTCATCTTGCTTCGGGAACTACTGGGTCAGTGGGTCACAGGAGAGAGAGGGTAGATGGTACAGCAGAGGCCCTCAAAGCAGCAATAGGAAAAGGTGTAGGGACTGGGGTCTTCCTATGAGGCTGAGCAATCTCTATAACCTCATCTGCTCCAGGCCAGCCTGGTGGGTCAGTGAAGAACGTTTAGGCAGCCTGAGTCCTAAGTTGAGCCTCTCTTTTTTGTGAAGGAGAAAGAGCCAAGTGGAGATGTAATTTCAGCAGAGATCGAAAAAGAGGGCAGAGAAAAGACTGTTTAGAGAATAAAAGGAATCGACCAATTTATTCCCTATTAAACACAGAAAAACAATTTTGAATGTCAACCTTCCCTTTCATACATTTAACAATTTATTAAGCAAGTAATAACTATGTATTCATGTTTCTTTTAAAAGTTACACATTTTAAAGAATTTTTTCTTCTTCACAAAATACAGAATGCCTCTTCTCCCCAAAATACACTGCACTGAATTAATATGCCTATAAATTCCCCTGCACAGAGACAAAAAGCCCAAGTGGCCTTATGTGATGTTTTCCTGAAAAAGAAAACTGAATTGTCCTTTAAAAAAACCAATTGGTAAGTTGAAAACAATGAAAACAAAACTATATACAAGTGAAAAAAGATATTAGATCCTAAAAGCTTGAACTTTAGCTTCTCCCCTAATAACTTAAATGCCACTTCGTCTAGGTTAATTCTGAATGACACAAACACAAGTTATAATTATTTGGAACATTAACTGTTCTTACCAAGTTGCAGAGCTGTTTTTGGTTGTCTGTTTGGTTTTGTAACTGGATATCTCGATGGCAATTTTCTAGGGCTCTTTGGCCAACTGCTCGGATGCAAAACAAAGGGCTCAAGTTAGAAAAAACTTCAAGATCTCTTCTAATTCTAAAATGATAGTTATTGCTCATAAAAGTTAGAAAGTTTTATGGCAGTATTTGCAGGCCCCCCTCCCCGAATTTCTTTTATTTCTCTTTAATAACAAAGGAAGAGTATATTCCTGAGGGGATTCGTGATTGTTTACTCAGACAAAGCTAGTCATCAGGGAAAGTTAGTGACTGTGTGGCAGAGAACGAAATGGCAATTACTTGGCTTTCACTCCCAAACTTGAAATTAAAACAAGAAATAGTTCCTTTCAGAGTCTTTAAAGAACCCCACTAGTGTGAAACTTCAGTAGTTGCAAATGAAGGGTCTTTAGCTTTGCCACTCGGACTCTCTGAGAAGCAGGTGCTGAGGCAGGGGTGGGAAAGGTTTCTGTCTGGGGAAATAAAAGCTGGGAGGGCAAAGGGGAAGGGAGCTGGAATGGGCAGGGGGAGCCCTCCAATCCAGCCAGAGTTGACAGAGGTGAAGCACAGCTTGGAGGAAATATCTAGGCTTGGCCACCGCCTGCCTCGGTCATTGCCGCGAACTGCCTGGGAAACAGTTGCACCCCAGCAGATCCTTGGGGAGCTGTAAGCCAGCTGGAGGCTCAGCCATCCATGCTGTTCTCTCTGTGTGACAAAGGGTTTGGGGCATCAGAGAACCTCCAGGGACCCTGTGCCAGCCCCACTTTCATCGTGTTTCTAAGGGAGCCTCCTGTTTCATTCTAAGACCCCTCAAATATCACCCATTTCCCTGACCTTCAACATCTCCCTTTCTCCAGGAAAAATCTAGGTTCTTCTCACTCTGTAAAATATATTCTTGACTTGCCTAAAATGGGCACCCATGTCTTTCCTATAGTAATTCTGGAAACTTATTGATATTTGCCATTTTGAGGGCTGCCTTTTTTGTAGGATAGATTCCTAAACATGGAATTTTTAGGTCCAAAATCAGTCTATTTTGAATTTGAATATATAGTTTCACATTATGTCCCACATCCAAAAGTATGAGAATGTCTGACTCTTCACACTCTCACCCACCTGGAAGTTACCAACTTTCTTAACATTTGCCAAGCAGAAGGACAAGAATTAAGTTTTGTTATTATTTTAATTTGCTTTCCCCTGGCTGCTGGCCAAATTGAGCAACTTTTTGTATGTTCATGTGGCATCTATACTTACTTTGATCCACTGTGTCATTTGTCTCATTGATTTATAAAAGTTTTAGGTAACATAAGGGATCTTAATTCCTTTTTATGTGTATATGCTGCAAATATTTTCTTTTAATCTACCACACTCGTCTTTCGATTGCCTGTCAGCCAGCGAAGACACAGGACCCTATTCCTCAGCTCATATTCCAATGGGGGCACTGGATGAAAGACAGACAGTAATCATACAACTTGATAAAGTTATACATAGATAATATATCCAATAAGTGCCAGAGGGGTAACTTCTCATATCTGCAGCAGGCAAAATTTGTTTTCACATTAGAAACACTTTTTAATGGGCAAGGAACACAGCATAACTCCACTGAAGGCCACTGGCATACTTTTATCATGAAGTCAGGCAACAAGATCACTACTTGTAGATTTTGCCAGGGCTTGACCACTCTTAACCTCGCTCAACTTTCCCACTTCTGACATGTCCCCTTCTCAACCTACCACTCCCAAATTCCACTTTTCCTCAGAGTGTTTCTACCTACCCTCCTGTTTTCAAAGGAATGGTATTTGGTAGTGACATGGAGATTTTGAATACATCTCCAGTGGATCTTGAGACTCTGAATATACCCATTCAAGACATCTGAGAAGCCTTACTTTCTTCAAATAGTTGCCTATGAAGAAAAGGAGTTTTGGACTTTAGTATATTAAAATAAGAGAGCCCGGTTCCCTGTTCAGCATTCAACTCATTTAACACACATTTGAACCTTATATCCATGTGTTCATGGAACTTATATCTTAACTGGGGGAGAGACATTAAGTTGGTGAAAATATGAGCTTATATGTCCGATGATGATGCACACTACAAAGAAAAATAAGGCTGCATAAGAGGAATGTTATGGGTTGAACTCTGTCCCTCAAAAGATGGTGGAAGCTTAGTAGCTGTGACTGTCGCTTTATCTGGAAGTAGGAACTTGGCAGATAATCAACCTATATGAAGTCGTTAGGGTGGGCCCTAATACAATGTGACTAGTATCTTTATTAAAAAGAGGAGATGGGGACACAGGGACAATGCCATGTAAAGATGAAGGCAGAGATCTGGGTGATGCCTCTGCAAGCCAAGGAACACCGAAGATGGCCAGGAAACTAACCAGAAGCTGGGGAGAAGCATGGAACAGACTCTCCCTCACAGCCTTGAAATCAACTCTGCCATCACCTTGATTGCAGACTTCTAACCTCTAGAACTGTGAGACAATAAATTTCTGTTGTGTGAGCCACCCACCTGTGGTATTTTGCTAAGGCAGCCCTAGGAAACAATGCAGAGAGGGAAAGTAAAATTTTAGATGGGGTGGTGAAGGAAGTCCACATACGGATGGAGAACAAAGTCAAGCAGGTAACCTGGAAAAGCGTGTATCAGGCCGAGGGAACAGCAAGTGCAAGTACCTCCTGATAGGAGTATGCTTGGCAAGTGTGAGGATCACCAAGGTCAGAGTTCCTAATACACAGTGAGCAAATGGGAGAAAGTGGAAGGGGATAAAGCTGGACAATGTAGGGACCTACTGGCCATATGTGACCAGTTAGCTTTTTCTTGGGGTGAGATGAGAAGCCACCGGAGGGCTGTGGGCAGAAAATGACATCATCATAGTCATAAGTAGTCTTCAGTTTTCCATTAGGCAGAAAACAAGTTCCAAATTCCCGATTAATGGATTTATTTATGCATCTGTATTTAGCCAGGACTCTTCAGGGTGAAAGGGCAGAGATCCCACAGAAACTCTCCTGAACAAGGGAGGGAACTTGTCAGCTCACATAACCCCAAAGCTCAAGAGGAGTCTAGGCAGAGCTGGGGATCGACATGGGGGTCATACCATGAAGAATATCTCCTTTTCTCCTTCTTTCAGTTCTGCTTTCCTCTGTGTTGACTTTATTTGTAGGCAGGCTTTTATTGTTATGTGGCCAAAGAACCCCTAGCAGCCCGAGACTTTCATGCTTCTTAGTATTAGAAACCTCAGGGAAGATTCTTTCTCTCTTACCATCCACAGAATTCCCCTAAAGGGTAATGGTTGCTTTCCTCGGGTCATATGCCTAGGCCAACAGCAGTCAATGGTGATCTCTAGAGATAATTATCTGGCTGGCAGGGCTGGATCCTATTTCTATTTCTGTGGCCAACAGCAAGGCTGAATTACCCAGGTGGATGAGGAGAATTTACCAAATGAGCTGTGTATGTCAGGGCCACCAGGTCGCAGAGCCTTGGAACTCTAATTCGTGCCATGGCCTGTGTGAATGGGACCTCCTGGAGCTGGGCACCACACAACCCTGGAGAGGCCTTCCGTGGTAGTCTTTGGTTCTGTAATCTGAGGAAGGCAGAAAGGGAGCTGTATAGGCAAAAGCAATAGGCATCTCTCAGTTTATCTAATTACAAAGCTGGTCATCTATAACTTTAAGAAGGGACTTACTTTTTAAGACCATGGCAAGGCCTTGGCTGGGCTTTTGTCTTCCTGGAACAAAATATTACTCATAAAATACAAATCTACAGTAGATAAGTAGATACATTTATTTTATATTAGGGAGCAATATCCAATATCCCTGATTTAGGCATATTCTTAAAATTAAGGCAACCAAATTATTCACCTTTGATAACAGCAGTATAAATGAAGTTGCAGTTCATAAATGAAATGGTTCTTCCTTTCTAAGAACTTTGTGCATTTATTACTTCATGACTATGGACTAGACCCCTAATATTGATAGGCACTGCGTTAGGAATTACAAATATGTGGGGGCCCCAAACAAACCTGGTTCCTGTCCTCATGAGTGAGGTGGATGCTGGACAGTGAACACACACATAAATGTATGCTTTACACTGTGATAAGTGCGAAGAAGGAAAAGAACTGAGTTTGGCCAGAGAGGTGGGGGGTTAATTTAGATTGGAATCAGGGGCTTATCTGAGGCTGTGACATTAGAGCAGAATGCTGAGGGATAAATAGGAATTAACCAGATGAACAGTGGGGGCAGGATGGAGAGTATGTGTGTGCAAAGGGCTCAGAGAGTTTTGGACATCACCAGACGTCCCTGGCCAGGCCCAGAAACATTATCCCCAACACCACTTCTGAAGTTGTATTCCACAGTATTTCAAATTAACTAAATCATATACATATCCTTTTCATGATTACGTGGTAGAGTGACTGTTTAGATTTCCCCCTTTAATTATAATTTACATATATTAACATATGAAAATCACAAAGTAACCAAAAGTAATCAAAAGGTGGAGCTTATTAAGTATATTCATTATTCATTATTAATCAATTAATAATTAATTTGTTAGTAATACAAATGAACATTCAATTATCATTAATTTATTATTAATATAATTATTTCATGCTGAAAATATGTATTCAAGTATTTTGTAGTTGTTTAACATTTTTGTTTCTGCAACTTCATGACGGAAAAGAAGACTTTTCAAAAGGTTGGTACAGAATTTAAAGATAAGTCTCCGAAGTTCTATTCCAGCATCTGCTGAGTGAAGGACAGAGACCTGTGAGCGCTGCTGGTGGGGAGTTAATACTTGGACACTGTGGTCCAGGCCCTCGATCAGCCAGAGTCCCAACAGGAAGCAACTGAAGCACTCAGACGAGGCTAGTTTGACATTTTGAATATACAGAGGGACTGTCCTCAAAGGTGTGTGTAGGCATTTGGTGCTTCTCAATGAACTCTTTAAAAATTAAAAAAATTATTTCAATTACAGTTGACAAACAATATTATATTAGTTTGTGTAACATAGTGATTAGACATGTATATAACTTACAAAGTGGTTGCCTAATAAGTCTAGTACTCATCTAACACCACTGTTACTACAATATTAATGACTCTATTCCCTACACTGTACTTCACATTCCCATGACTGAGTTTATATCTGGCAATTTGTACTTCTTAAGCCCTTCCCCTTTTTTCACTCATTCCCACAAACTCTCTCCCATCTGGCAACGATCAGTTTGTTCTCTGTATCTATGAGTTTGTTTCTGTTTTGTTTGTTTATTTGCTTTGTTTTTTAGATTGCAAAGTGAAGTCACATGGTATTCATCTTTATCTGACTTCTCTAGGTCCATCCATGTTGTCACATATGACAAGATTTCATTCTTTTTTTGGCTGAGTAACATTCCCTTACACATATGTGCCACTTCTTACCATTTTTCTGTTGATGGACACTTAGGCTGCTTCCATGTCTTGGCTTGTGTCAACAATGCAGCAGTGAACACAGAGGTGCCGATGGCTGTTCAAATTCATGTTTTGGATTTCTCTGGATAAATGCTCAGAAGTAGAATTGCTGGGTCATATGGTAGTTCTATTTTTAATTTTGTGAGGAACCTGCATACCGTTTTCTGTAGTAGCTGCATCAGTCTGCATTCCCATCAACAGTGTTCTCCTCTCTCCAGATCCTCTCCAACACTTGTTGATTCATTGATGACAGTCATTCTGACAGGAGTGAGGTGGTATCTCACTGTGGTTTTAATTCGCATTTCCCTGATGATTAGTGATGTTGAAGACCTTTTCATATGTCTATTGGCCATCTGTATGTCCTGTTTGGAGAAATGTCCACTTGGGTTCTCTACCCACTTTTTAATAGAATTTTTTTGGTATTAAGTTGTATGTGTTCCTTAAATATTTGGGACATCAACCCCTTATTGGATGCATCATTGGCAAATATCTTGTCCCATTTTGTAGGCTGTCTTTTCATTTTGTTGGCTTCCTTAGCTGTGCAAAATCTCTTTACTCTGTTGTGGTTCCATTTGTTTACTTTCTGTTTTGTTTCCTTTACCCAAGGAGACATATCCAAAGAAAATATTACTAAGAGTGATGTCAGAGGGTTTACTGCCTATGTTCTCTTCTAGGAGTTTTATGGTTTTGAGTTTTACATTTAAGTCTTTAATCCATTTTGAGGTTATTCTTGTATATGGTGTAAGAAAGTGATCCAGTTTCTTTCCTTTTTTTTTGCATGTGTCTCTATAGTTATCCCAACATCATTTATTGAAGAGACTATCTTTATCTTAAAGACATATCCTATCTCTTTTTCCTATCCTTCTTGCCTCTTCTGTTATAGATTAATTGGCCCTGTAGATGTGGGCTTATTTCTGGGCCCTCTATTCTGTTCCATTGATCTATTCAATGTCCATTGATCTATGAATCTCCTGTTGTGCCACTACCATGCTTTTTTGATTATTATAGCCTTGTAGTATAGTTTGATATCAGATAGAGTGATACCTCCAATTTTGTTTTTCTTTCTCAATATTGCTTTGGCTATTTGGGGTCTTTTGTGGTTCCATATAAATTTTAGGATTATTTGTTCTAGTTCTGTGAAAATGCCATTGGTATTTTGATAGGGATTGCACTGAATCTACAGATTGCTTTGCGTAGTATGGACATTTTGACAATGCTAATTTTTCCCATCCATGAACATGGTATATCCTTCCATTTTCACCACTCATTAACCTTCTTTTTGTTCATTCACTAACTTTCATGTAAGAAAGATATATTGAGTAACTACTAACAATACTATAAAGCCAGGGGATAAAAACAAGTATGAATGAGACTTGTTTTCCTTCCCTGAGGTGCTCCCAATCTAGCTGTATGGGGGCAGATAAGAAGACACCTGGGAACAAAGCAAGTGGGAGTGGGGAAAAGGAGTGTCCATTCCAGACATC
This sequence comes from Sturnira hondurensis, assembly GCF_014824575.4. NCBI lineage: Eukaryota > Metazoa > Chordata > Mammalia > Chiroptera > Phyllostomidae > Sturnira > Sturnira hondurensis. The sequence continues at coordinate 22,352,837 of NW_028079044.1, forward strand.
TCAATGAAAACGTGTGTAAAGATGTACATTAAGTACAGTGTATTGAACTGATTTCCAAACAGCTGTGTATGGCACTCCAATGGAGGCACCAAAAGAGGAAAGAAGAGAAGGAACAGGAGGAGATGAAGAAAAAAGAAAAGAAAGAGAAGGAAATAATGACATCATAAGCCCTAGGCTTTCTAACCATTTCCTCCTACAACACACACACAGTGGGTAAAGGGGTGATGTTCACAGATATGCTATGGCCTGCTGGACACTTGGACTAGGGGCTGTGTCTTAGATAAGATCCTTGCAGTTTCTGGTATAACACTATAACTCCACCCTTTTTTCTCCAGTACATTAGCATAGGGATAACCTGGAACCATCTCTGATATACATATATAAAAGCAAACTTTTTTCAAACTTTGGTTCTTTAATTCTGATTCAGAATAGTTTGTGCAAAGGCAACTCACCATAACCATGTGACAGTTATGACAAGTCTTACTGCATCTTGTGTAGGAGCCACCATCAATTTTCCTTCTTCACACGTGTGATTTTGTGCACGTTTATAGAACATTTAGCAGTGATAGCCCCAGAATGGTTGATGGTCTATTTTCAGTAGTAGTAGGGAACATACAAATAAAAAGAAAAAACTAAAGAAATGATAGCTTCTGCATTGAAAAATTGGCAATATAAGGCCACAGTGAACCCTGGCTGGTGTGGCTCAGTGGACTGAGCTCTGGCCTATGAACCAAAGGGTTGCTGGTTCAATTCCTAGTCAGAGCACATGTCTGGGTTGTGAGCCAGGTTCCCAGTAGTGGGGTGCATGAGAGGCAACCACACATTGGTGTTTTTCTCTTTCTTTTTTCCTTCCTTCCCCTCTCTAAAGGTAAATGAATAAAATCATTTATTCACTTGTTTAAAATAAATAAAAAAAACACACCACAGTGAAAGCCAAAGAGCAAAGTAAGTAAAACTGCAATTACACTAACAGAGTGAACACTTTGCCTCTTGTTTTTCATGGAATTGTGTGGTAGACACCCTTTCAGCAAATGAAAAACCTGCCGCTTAACAGGTATTTGACACTGGACAGTTTTATTAGTTTCTAGTGCTTAGTCCATAAAAACACATGGGCAGTATTAAATATTAAAAAAAATCAGTAGATAACTAACTTTTAGACCTAAAAATATATAATTGAGTATATTTTTAAAAGAAGTAATTGAGGATAAGTACACTATATTGAAAAGTGTGAGGCATTCAAGTTCCTCTTACTCACTGACAGTAAGTTCTCTAAAATCTGGCACCTCTGAAGCTTGACTATTAGATGTGCAGTGGAAACTTTTCCCAAGGGCAACTATATTCCTCTGAAGCTTGAATTTCTTCACAGTCTGACATTCTGCTGGGTCTGGTTTGCTCTTTCAACCAGGAAGACTGAAAGCTGACATAGCATCTTGCTGCTAATTAGGAGGTGCCCCTTCTGGACTCAGAACTTTGCAAGCTCAGGCCTCTCTGGGAAGAGAAGGCCCCCCCGCCCCCTTCCTCAGAGACGGCCCCAAACCAGCCCACACCAGCCCCACTCATCTGCCTGGCCAGGCATATTTGCATAGTGCATAAACTGTACAACCAGGTGCCTTGTTTCTGGTGCCAAAGAACACTACTTTTAGAACAATATACCAAACACTTTCCAATGCTGGGCACTCGGCCAGGAACCGACAATAAAAAGAGGAGTAATATAGACTCTACATTTGGAGTTTGGGAACACAGCCGTGTAAACAGACTACCACAGTAAGACCCCATAAAGCAATCAAAGAGAAGCACAGAGATTGCTACAGGAGCACAAATGAAGGACTATTCGTTTTTCTTGGATGGGGCTGTGGTCAAGGAAAATTCAGAAGGAAAGAGGCATTTGCATTGGGGTTCATAGGGTGGCTAGAAATTAATGAAGTGGGAAAAGGGTGTTGGTATTTTTGGTGACAAGGACAAGCTCAAGAGTCTCTTCCCATACACCCAACCATGGGAGCCTTGGGTTGAAGCTTCACCACTTTGAGCTAGCCTTGGGTCCCACCTTTTATACTGGGTTTGTTGTTCTGTATCTCTTTTTGCTTTTGAAGCCACCCAGACTAGCTGAGCGGAGGGGTTTGTATAAGGAATGTAGTAAACAGTGTTCACTTGCCAGGACTGTCCCCTGCGCAGCTCCCTCGGGAGTCTGTGGAGGCAGTAGGTGGCTGGTCAAAGGCCAGGCATTTGGGAGCGTGGCCAAATCGTCTCCTTGAAGATATAGCACACAGGACATTCCAGGAAGTGAGAGCAGCACAATCCCACAGTATATTGTTTGCCAGATGAAAATATCCTTATTGCCAAACATAGACAATTTGCTATAGGTGTGACTTTTGGTTATGCAATAGAATTGTGAATCAGAATGTAATGTTTGAAAGACCTAGACTGCTTATTTCCCTGGAAGGACTCAGCAAGTTTTGTCCAGAAAAGCTGTTCCAAGACCACAGACTACATTCCTAACTCTAGTGAACCTTTTCCCTTGTTGGCGTGTCCTACTGGTTGCCAAAATAAGAAGGGACCATGTGCATAATAGCATAGCTCCACACAAGCCACCATTGCTCAGAAAAACAACTCAGTGTGTGTCCTTTTGGCAGGAAATCAGACAGGGAGAACTGTGGTACTCAGGCTTCAGCCTGATCACGGCGGGTGGGGGAGCTGGAGGTAATGATGAAGCTGTTTATAGAGTTCGTGGAGGACTGCAAGCTTCAATGAGCACCGCTGTTCTGCACAGCACCAAGGACAACAACAACAAACCCACTGATGGTGTTTTCACCCATTAGTTCCACTCTAGCCACTCCAGGACACACACTCATAAACCAGGTTCTCCTTTGATGACCCTGTGTTAACACAAAAGGTGGCGGGTGAGTTACCCAGCACCTGCCCTCAGAAACTGCCTGAGGGCCCTCATTGCAACAATCTGATAACAACGGAAAGTACTGAGGAGTACCTCCCTGCCCTGGTTTGTGATCTTCCCGTGCCTGAAACCCTCCTGCAGAGTTCCCAGTGACTGGGGGATGGAACAGCCCGGCCTGCATCAGTACCAGGAAGAAGTCATTAAAGAGAATGTGAGACAAACCCAAGAACACTTTGTAAACAAGAAAAGGACATTCCTACAAAGTAGGCAGGCATGTTAAAACACGTCAGGCCAAAGACTAAAGACCAAGGGCAGCCAGAGAAAGTTGAGGGCTGTGTCAGCCTGTATTTAAGGATCCGCCAAAGTGGGATTGCATGTTGATCATTGGGAAAGTATCCCACACCAAAATACCCTCAGTCGCCCTATGAAGACTTCACATTCTTCAGCCCCGGAATGTGAGAAAGATAGCATCATTCCACCAGTTGCCTGTGCCATAATCTGAGAACCATCGCTTCTTTCTTTTTTTGTTACCTTCCTCCCACCTCACTATCAATCCATCAGCAAGTCACCTCCAAATTATCTGTTGATCCAGCCTCCTTTTATCTCTTCCATCACGCAGGCCAAGCCACAACAACTCTTGCAGAGGCAACCTCAATAGCCCACCTACTGGTTTCTCGTACTCTCTCTGGCTCCGCTCCACCTCTGACTTCTGGGTGAGGAGGCCTTTCTAAGCATTAATAAATGCAAAAAATTATAACAAAAAGTTCTATAAGTTTGACAATGTAAGAGCTTAAAACTTGAAATTAAAAAAAACCATACATATTCTTTAGCAGTATGAGTGACAGGGCTGGGGATGAGAGAACTTTTACTCTTTACAATATAGATTTTTGTATTATTTAATGTGTTCAGTGAGTATGTGGATATTTTAAAATTAAAAATGACACAATGTTATAAACAAACAAAAGTAAAGAACAAACTGGAATATTTAATACAAATACGACAGACCTAATCTATAAAACCTCACATAGATTAAAAAGAAAAAGACCATCAAAAGTATTACATATCCATAAAATGAGTAAGAAAAAAATTATGCTTTGAAACAAACTACTAAGTTTTTAACAAAAAAGATCTCACTGGTAATCAAATAAATAAAAATTAAAAGTGAGAAAATCATTTTTTGCCTATTCAAATAGCAAAACATTTTTAAAATTTGATAAGTCTTTTACTCTTCATCCACAGTTTGTGGGAGTACATAAGAATTTTGGCAATGTCACATATTTAAAAAGTTCACAGTCTTTAATGATTTTATTTCTAGGAATTTATCATAAGGCAATAATCACAGTTATGAACAGAGATTTCAACTATAACGGTTCATCTAAGAATTGTTTATAAAAAGCCCCGACCTGTGTGGCTCAGTTGCTTGGGTGTAGTTCCTCAAAGTGAAGGGTTGCTGGTTCAATTCCCAGTCAGGGCACATGTCTGAGTTGTGGTCCCCGTCTTCATTTGGAGCATGTTTGAGAGGCAACCAATTGATGTTTCTCTCCCTTTCTCCCTCTTTTCCCCTTTCTCTAAAAATAAATAAAATCTTTAAAAAATAATTATTTATAAAGTCAAAACTTGGAGACGATATAAGAGTGAATAACTAGGTCACTGTTACACTGATAGTGCCATATCTATCAATAAGATGATTTATACTTTCAAAAATGTTTATGAAGGCTTAATATCATACAAATATGTATTTTTATAAGTTAAGTATAAATTTACCATAATTCCAATGGAAATACTTCCAAATTTAATAGAAAAACTGATCCTAAAAGTCAAATGAAAAATAAACAAGGATGGCCAGGAAAACTCTGGGAGGGGAAAAGAACAAGGAAAAGGCCTAGGACTACCATATATATATATATATATATATATATATATATATATATATATGAAAACATGTTTTAAACTCACAGTACTTAAAAAAATGTGTCACTACGTCACTGAGAGATGGAAGGGTGTAGACACAAAATACATACATGAGTTTATCTGGTGAAAAAGGAAGCATCTCAAATCAAAAGGGAAAAGGTAAACTAATGAGTAAATGATGGTAAGACACTAGATAAAGATTAAAAAAAAAGTTGGATCCATGACTTTGTAACATTTATGTCCTCCAAGAAATATGAAAATTGAAACTATAGAAGAACACAGAAGTACTAGGAGAAAACCAAGTAGAATAATTAAAAAAAATTTTTTTTAATGAGATAGTCTTTCTAATGATGACTCAAATTCCAAAAGCTATAAGTGTAATTAATAAACTTGACTATATAAAAATATATTACAAAATTTTTATGGTATATGGCAAGATTCTACAAGAAAAATCAAAGCAAAAACAAACTGGAAAAGAGTTATGACATAAAGCTCAAAGGGCTAATTTCCCTCATGTATATGGAGCTCCTAAAAATTAACATGGGAGACGTGCAACCTATAGAAAACTGGGCAGAGCTATGAAAAGACAGTTTACAGCAAAGTACATAAGATGATTCTAAAACTATGAAATGATNATATATTACAAAATTTTTATGGTATATGGCAAGATTCCACAAGAAAAATCAAAGCAAAAACAAACTGGAAAAGAGTTATGACATAGAGCTCAAAGGGCTAATTTCCCTCATGTATATGGAGCTCCTAAAAATTAACATGGGAGACGTGCAACCTATAGAAAACTGGGCAGAGCTATGAAAAGACAGTTTACAGCAAAGTACATAAGATGATTCTAAAACTATGAAATGATGTTCATCTTCACTCTTAGTAAGAGAAATGCGAATTAAAACTATACTGGAATACCATTTTTACTTATCCAATTGACAAAAACCCCAAAACTTGGTAACACTTCCTTTTGCAAGATGGCACAGAACTGTTCTCTCATTATAGCTGGTAGGAGTGCAAAATACCACAAACCTTATGAAGGAACTTAGCAGCATCTATCAAAATTATAAATTCATGTACCCTTTGACATATAAATTCTATTCTGGGAATTTATGCATTTGCATGCAAAAATAATGTACAAAGCCAACAATTTAAGCAGTGGTTGTCAGAGCAAATGATGAAATAAAACTCAATGCCTACCAATATAAGACTGGCTAAATTGACTAATACAGGAATGGTAAAACTCACTATGAACTCAGATGGAAATATTTATAAGGGAAATTACCAGGAAGGAAAGCCAAAGTGCATGATAACATGAACAATATACTATCTTTTATGTAAAAAGGTGGGGAGAGAATAGAATTTATATTTATATTTGCATATATATATGCATAAAGGAAGAAAAGGATACTGTATTACTTAGTTACGGCAATAGCACAAATTACTCCAAACCTTAATGGGTTAAGACAAACAATACTTATTATGTCATATGGTTTTTGAAAGTCAGGAATCAGGAAGTGGCTTTGCTGGGTGGCTCTGGCTGAAGGTGCCTCGTGAAGTTGCAGTGAAGTTGTCAGCTAGGGCTGCAGTCATGCTGAAGGGCTAGAACGTCCACTTCTAAGCTCACCCATGTAACTCTTGGCAGGAGGCTTCTGTTCCTTGCCACATGGGTCTCTCCGTAGGGCTGCTCACATGGCAGCTGGCTTCCCACAGAGCAAGTGATGGGGTGGGTAGAGAGAGCGATAGATGTGGATGGAGCGAGACAGCTAGATATCCCACGATGGTGAGTGCGGACCTTGTAACCTAATCTCAGAAGTGGAGCACCACCACTTATGCTGGACTCTATTTGTCAGAAGCGAATCCAGCTCACGCCCACGGGGAAGGGAATGAAAACCAATCTCTTGAAGGAAAGAGTATCACAGAATTTGTGGATGTGTTTTAAAACCACCACAGATACATACTAACTAATGACAGTGGTTACCTAGAGTCTGTAGCTGAGTGAGGGGACGAGCAGATGAGGAATGGGCAGAAGAAATTTTTTCACTTGTGTCTCTAATTGTGGTAAAATACACACAAAACTTAGCATCTTAACCGCTTCTAAGTGTACAGTTCTGTGATCAAAACCAACTCCATGTCCCTGCCCCAGATTTCATTTCATTTTTGCTTCATGCTGTGATCTTTGGCTCGCCTCACTGTCCTCAGCAAGCATATCAAGGCCTTCTGGTTGATGATGATGTGTGTTCCTTAAAATGTAGTCATAAACAATTCTGTTAGCAATGGCATGACAACTGAGATAAACATACTGGTGATCGTATCGATTATAAACAACATCACAAGACGATTAGCAGTTATGGGCCCTGGTGCTACTGCATTCTTTGTCACTTTGTCTTGCCACTCATTCTTGCCCTGAGTTATACTATCAAAGAAATCCAGCAACAGGGGTCGGTGGCAGAGAATAATCGTTTAGTAACTTACCGTGTCATAAACTGTTAGGTTCTGTGGAGTTGCCTGCATTGTTCTTTGGTCCGAAGATACCTTTTGGTTATAGTGGCCCTTACACTTTTACCCCAACATGAGACAAGTTCTGTGGTATTAAGTACATTCACATCGTTGTGCAACCATCACCACCATCCGTCTCCAGAATTCTTTTCATTTTGAAAAACTTAAACTCTACCCGTGAAACGTAACTTCCTATTCCACCCTCCTCCCAGGCCCTGGCAACCACGGTTCTAATTTCTCTCTCTATGAATTTGATTACTCTAGGTCTACCTTACATAACAGGAATCCCCCAGTCTGTGTCTTTTTATGACTGGCTTATTCCACTTATTATAATGTCCTCGAGGTTCATCCATGTTGTAACATGTGTCAGAATTTCCTTTTTTTAAGGCTGAATAACATTCCCTTTATGTGTACGCCACACTGTTTATCCCTTCTTCAGTCAGGGAACATGTGGGTTGCTTCTACCCCTCTGCTATTTTGAATAATGCTGCTATGAACATGGGTGCCCAAGTACCTCTTAGAGTCCTGACTTGTATATTTTTATATTTAAATGTTTTTTTCACCGTGGAAGTTGTATTAGTACTCAATTGCTGTATAACAAACCACCCCTAAAGCTGATGACTTAAAACAACAATAATTTATTATTTTTCTACTCTGTGGGTTGTTTGGATGGTCCTTTTGCTTGTTTATCTGGCTTCTGAAACATTCAGCTGGGAGGTCTCGTGGGCCCAAGTTGGCTTCATTCACACGGGAGGCAGTGGGTCTCGGCTCTTGCCTGGTTCTCCTCCATGCTACCTCTTATCCTCTGGTAGGTTACATGGCAGACTCGGAACTGCTGAAGAGGGCAGAGCAGAAGCTGCGTGGTTTCTGAGGCTTATGCTCTGGAACTCGCTCAGTGTCACTTCAGTTACCTTCTATTGGTCACAGCAAATGTCGGAGTCGGTTCAGATGAAAGAGGTGGTCACTAGAGTCTACCGCTTGATGAGAGTAGCTGCCAAAAAATCTGTGGCCATTTTTAATTTGCCACAGGAATATATTACCTATTCAAAAAAATTAAATAAAATGTTTATGTAAGCAAATCTTAATGATATGGGAACATTCATGACATAATATTTTAAACAGCAGAGAGCAAAACTGTAAATGAATTACGATTTGTATCTGTACCACCTTTGTCTCCTCCCTGCTGCCTCCCTGACTACCCTGTTTTTAGTCTTTCCCCCCATTATTTCTCTACTAGAAATAATGGCTCAACGCAAAATGGCTTAAAAGGTAAGAAATATAGATTATTTCACATAAAAAATTCTGAGGAATTTTTTGTTATGTGAAATATTCCAGCTCCCATGGCATCTATTTACTCATGTCAGCAGGGACCCAGAGCCATGTCAGCATTTCAGAAAGTTGAGAGTGACAAGATGACTAACCATATGCCCTCTATCTAGATTCAACAACTGATAACATTTTGCCACATGCTGCAATTGCTCACTCTCTCTCCTTCACTCTGTTATATAGGTATGTCTCATGTCTGTATCATATATATATATATATGTATATAATAAATATCTTTTTTCCTGTATCACTTGCAAGTAAGTTGTAGACATCATGACACTTGAACCCTACATAATACAGCTTATATTTCCTAAGCATAAAGATGTCTCCTGTAGAACCACAATATCATCACACGTATTAAAAAATGAACAAAATTTGCCCTGACCAGTGCGGCTTAATATGTTGGGCATCATTATGCAAAGCAAAAGGTTGCCGGTGCAATCCCTTGGTCCCGGCACATGCCTGGGTTGGGCTTTGGTCCCTGGTCCAGGCGTGGTCAGGTATGTACAAGAAGCAAACAATCAATGGTTCTTTCACATGGATGTTTCTCTCCTTCTCTTTCCCCCTCCCTTTCCCCTCTCTCTAAAAATAAATAAAATATTTTTAATAGAAAAAATTAGCAAAATTACCTTATATTACTTAATGCAGTCCGAGTTCAAATTTCCTCACTTATCCCAAAAATGTAGTTTTTAGCTTATCTGTTTCAAACCAGAAGCCGACTAAGTTTCATATATTACATTTGGTTTTATATTTCTTTAGTACCTTTTAATTTAGATTATTCCCCCAATCTATTTTCTTATGACATTAAGCTTTTCTTTCAAATTATTTTGATATGTTTCCTCATGGTGTCATTCATCTTGTTTTTATCTCTGTATTTCTTGTAAACTTTAGATTTAGAGGCTTCACTAGATTTATGTTAAACTTTTTTGGCAAGAATATTTCATAAGTGATGTATTGTACCTTGTGATCTCCTTTTATTCATGAAGCACCTATCCCAGAAACCCCATAGAGAACTTTTCCACAAGTGCCATTGGTCAAAGCAGAGGAACATGCACTGTCCGGACCAATCTAAGCACTGAACACCATGCTTAGATGTGCTTCTGGGGCTGAGGGTGATGCCTGCCTCCCTTGAAGGAGGAAGGTGGACACATGCGCAAAAAGGGTTTTAACAGGCGAAAGGGAAAGGCGGCATCCTTTCCCTGACCCTTCTGTGAATCAGCAGGATATGTTGGTGCTACCTTCACCACATCTGATAACCACACGAGTTTCTCCATCTCCACTACTGCACTTATCCCAGTCCCCAACAGCCTTGGCCCAGTCTCTGCCAGAAGCTCCAAACCTGCCTTTCCCTGCTTCCAATCTATTCTCCAAACAGACACCAGCATTGTCTTTTGAAATCTAAGTGGATTATGTAAAAGCACTGTTTTACTCCCTCCAGGGGCTTCCCAGTGCACTTAAAAAATCCTGAAATCTCAACCTGGCCTACAAAATGTCACATAATTTCGTCCCTGCTTACCTTTCCAGTCTCACATGGTCCAACCCTCCCACACATTCAGTAAGTGCCAGCTACACAGGTTTTCACTGTTCTTTGAATGTGTTGAACCCTTTACTCATTCACGGTTTTTGGACATGCAATTTCCTCTTGTGGAACACTACTCTCTCTCTTTGTCTGACAGTGGAATATAGTAGTTGTTATGGGCTAAATTGTGTTTCCCCTACCTCCCAATTCTGTGTTGAAATCCTACCCCTAGTAACTCAGAATGTTATTTAGAGATAGGGTCTTCAAAGGTGTAATTGGGGGAGGGCCTTCACCCACTATGACACAGACACACATGGAGGGAAGAGCACGTGAGGATACAGGGAGGTGGCCATCGACAGGCCAAGGCGAGAGGCCTCGGAAGAAATCAATCCTGCTGCCATTCTGATCGCTGTTATCCAGCCTCCAGAACTGTGAGAAAATAAGTTTCTGTTGTTGAAGCCACCTCGTCTGTGGCACTTTGTTACTGCAGCACCAGCAGACTACACAATAGGGAAGCAGCTGAATTCCTAGGTGTAAAATGTGCATCTGTTGATTACTAACAGTGTAACTTTGGGCAAATTACTTAGATTTTTCATGCCTTGGTTTTTGTTTCTGTAAAATGGGGATGACAGTAATAGTACCAAGAGAGTAACAGCCATCCAGTTTGCCCCAGTCTGAGGGGCTTCCTGGGATGCAGGATTTTTGTGCTAAAACCTGAGCAGTTGCCCTAAACAATATGGTGCTATGAGACTGAATTAATTCTGCTAGAAGAATTCATAGTACCTGGTAAGCACTCAGTCAATAACAGGCATAGTTTACTATTAATAATATTTCAGACCTTAGTTTAACTATCACTTTCTGAGAGATACTTTCTCTGACCACATTATCTGGATTAGGACTCCCTGTAAAATTCTTTCATAGCTATTCTTTTTTTGTCAGTGGTTTCCCAAAATCCATTCTCCTTATTTTCAATGATAATAGGACCCCTGATTTCTAACTGGGCACATGGTTGCCTGGAACAAAGACTATTTCCCAGCTTCCCTTGTAGAAGAGTAAGTTTTGACCAATGGGATATTAGCCAACGTGCTGTGTACAAATTCTGGGTTATACTCTTAAAGCAGCAGGTTCTTAAATCAAGGAAGCTGTGGATAGAATTCAGGGGGTCTGTAAACTTGAATGGAAAAAAATTTACATCTGTATTTTCACTAACTGCTAACAAAAATGTAGTATTTTTTAAAAGTATGAATATAGGCAACAAAACATGAAGTATTATTTTGGCCATAAAGTTCATTTGTTTTTTCCATAAGATGCCTGTAGCAACACTTAGTTGTCTTTAACTTCATTTGAAACAATTTTGTTAGATTGTATTGTGACAGCTGTCATATTAGTGTGCATTTAAAAAAATTATCAAAATTGGTGAATTTTTGTGTAGTCATTTTAATAGTGATGATGGAAGAAAAGATGCAACATTTGCATCCTATTATGCTTTATTATTTCAAGAAAGGTAAAAATGCACCTGAAATGCAAAAAAAAAAAAAGATTTGTGCACTCTATGGAGAAGGTGTTGTGACTGATCAAGTGTGTTAAAAGTGGTTTGCGATCACATACTGGGTGAGTAAATCTCCAACTGCATGCTGGAGATTTCTCTCTGGATGATGCTCCACAATTGGGTAGACCAGTTAAAGTTGATAGCAATCAAATTGAGACATCAACTGAGAACAATCAACATTATACAATTCGGGAGATAGCTGATATACTCAAAATATCCAAATCAATAAAGTTATTGGTGAAAATGAAAAATGTGTTTTTTATTTTATGGAAAAAACCATGCAGACTTTTTTTGCCAACCCAGTATTAGCAGCAATTATATTTTTCTCACCAAATATAATCATTTTGCCACATGCTGCATTTTCATATCACATAACAGTTTTACAGGTATGTAATCTATTGTTTATGGTTATCACCACTATTGAAATCTGAAGTTAGACTCACTGCTAGATCTCATTATTTAATGCTTAAAGCAACACATATATTGCTCTATTACATGGCACAAACATGGTTAAGGACTCCTTCCTGTCTTAAAGAGAAGAGCATCTTGTCTTTTACCCTTTCATTCTTGCTACTGGCTGGCATGTGGAACCGGTAGTGGGTCATCTTGAACACACAGGTGAGGAAGAGGTAATGATGATTCCCAAGTGTTTCTCCCCTGGTTGTGAAAAGAGCGACATTGTCCAGATAAATGAAGAGATTAAGGAGTTAGTTTGATTGGTTTTTAGACAAGTGGATTTTGAAATAATGGCAAGATATCCAGATGGAAAAGTCCAGCTGGGCAGGAGATCAGAATTGGAGATGAAGATGAGTGATTTTTTTAAATGGAGCAGGTTAAAACTGATATGAAAACACTAGTGTGTGTCTGCCAGAGCTAAAGAACAGAAGCCCAGAGGGAAAAAGATCATTATGCAAGAAACAGGACTGAAGTCCTGCATAGGCTGGAGAGGCAGTCTCAGGGAGCAAAACCAAAGCAGGGTGTATTGGCTGGAGTTCTCAGGCCCAGACAACAGAGTACTGTCTCTTGGGTTTAACGAGAAACATTAAGCTGGAGTCACAACTGCAGATAGCCAGAGTTGAGACTGAAAGGTAAATAGAGGCTGTATCATGGAGAGGCTTTATCCAACCCGCAGTAAAGACTGTCAAACAGGGAAGGGCCATGATCAGATGTACATTTTAGAAATAACCTGTGCGGCAGCAGAATGAACAGTTTGGACAAATGTGGAAGAGGTGTCAACTGCGATCCAGATGTCGGCGGCTGGCTTGCACCAGGTCAGGTGCAGCAACTGGACTCAACTCTAATATTTGAGGGGCCTGAGGATAAGAGTACCAAAGGAGAATCACATACTGGGTGAATAAATATTTAAAAGTTATAAAGCTAGTAAACTGTCTAAATATTCTCTATCCTCCTATCTGGATAAATTGGTCTTCAGAAGGACCTGGAAGGGACGGGGAGAGGCTGGCGGGATCGGCTGGATTTACCCTGGACTTTCCCGGAACCCAGAAGGCAGTAAAGAGCGTGGGGGCGACCCCGGTGCGGAGAACCACAGCGACATCTGGCGCTTCTCCAAGCGATGCCGGAGGCCCGCCTTCCCGCCGCTGAGAAAAGCGCCGTGGAACCGACCGGGGGCGTGGCCTGGCGTGACCGCGGCGGCCGGCGCGGGGCTGGAAGGCACGTGACATCGGTGTCATGGCGGCTCCCACGTTAAGCTCAGCCTGGGGCCCGCTACGTGTCGGCGTACCTGGCTTGTGCCGCCGCCGGTCGCCCCGGGGCCTTTGGGCGCGCGCGCGGCGGCTCCCAGGGTCCCCGGGTTCCGGGCGGAGCGTGGCTGCAGCCAGCGGGTCGGGCGTCTCGGGCACTGACCGCTACTGCATGGAACTGCTGCGGTGAGCGAGCCCGGCCTGCCGCCGGCGAAAGGGCGGGGAGCAGCGTCGAAGGGCACGGGCGGGCGCGGCGGGACTCGGCTGCTGGGGGTGGCGGGTGAACGGACCTGCTCCTTTCTTGCGTCCCACTGCGTGTGCGCTCCGGTTGGCTCCTGGTGAGGTTGTGCTGGAGAGCGAGGGAACAGGAACTTCTTACACGGGTCACGAAATTGTGGCAGAAGTGCCTTCATCTGTCACTTTTTTCAATCCTTAATTTTTACCCAGTTCAGCATTCTGCATGCATAGCTTTTTAAAGTTTAAAAGACGACTAGTATTTAATTGTAATTACAACAGTAGCTAACTCTCAGTTCTTTTTATGTCAGGCACTACGCAAAGTAATTTACAACTGCAATTGACCCTGAACCCTGGTTTAGGAGCGCCGGTACCACCTTCCGTCCCACAAACCCTTTGAAAATGCCAGTATAACTTTTGACTCCCCTAAAACTTTACGTCTAATAACCCACTGTTAACCGGGAACCTTACCAATAACATGAACAGGTGATTACTGTATGTACATCTTACATTACTGTAATGTAAGATTACATTAGAGTAATCTAGAGAAAATGTTAAGACATTATCATAAGGAAGAGAAAACATATTTACAGTATTTATTGAAACTTGCCCCTGTGAAACCCATACGACCCAAACCCGTGTTGTTTAAGGGCCAACTGTAATTTACTTAATCTTTATTACAAATTGTGATGGACAAGTGTAGACCTCCCACTTGGATTATGAAGATGAAAGCATTTAGAACAATGCCTGGTGTAAAGCAAGGGCACTGCGAATACGGTATAAACCACTCTTATCTCATTTAATGGACTGGGGGACTGAGGTTTAGAGAAACTAGGGAATTTACCTGAGGTTCACCAGAATAGCCTCATAAAGTCAAGGGCTTGATGACAAATTTCTTTGCCCTGGTAATAACAGAAAAGCCTGGCCCATGGGAATTGCTGTTAATCATTTGTGGAAGAAAGTCCGGTGAATCAGGTTCACCAACACTTCTAGGCAGGGGCCTGTGTTGGAATCTAGGCTTGACTGCGGAGGCCGATGGCTTAACATCCCCCTGCCTTTCAGTTCAAACAATGGTAAAAATGCTCAAAGTGGCTGGCCTTACAGACTGCTGAAGTGTTAGAATAATTAAACTACCTTGGATTTGATTGGGCTAATGAATTCAGTTTTTAAAGATTCATTTTAGCAAAGTGTAGCATAACAACAAAATTCCCATGTGTTTTGTTTTTAATCACGTTTTTAATAGTGTACCTCCCCACCTTATTTGTTGATTACTTATGGGGAAACAAGATAGCAGTAGTGGAAATCAGGGCATTAAGAATTTTTAAGTCAAAACTGCTACAAGGCCCTGGCTGGTGAGCGCCAGCCTGTGAATCAAAATGTCAGAGGTTTGATTCCCATTTAGGGCACATGCCTGGGTTGCTGGCCAGGTCCCCAGTTGGGGGCAAGCAAGAGGCCACCAATCAATGTTTCTCTCCCTCTTTCTCCCCCCTTTCCCCTCTCTCTGAAATTAAAGAACATCTTTTTAAAAACTGCTACAAGGTTATGTTTATTTTTATACATTTTAAAGTTACCATTCTTTGGTGATAAATTTGTTGCTAAAATAAACCATTTGTACCATATCTACTTGTCCAGTGAAATTTTTCTTTAATATTAGCAGTGCTCCGATTTTCCTATCCAGAGGTGAATAATCAGTGTTACTAATTTTTTATATTCTTCCAGTAATAGTCTGTAGATATCACATGATGCCGTTTTTTCAAATATCTATTTACAAATGGCCAGGTCCTTACTCTGTCCGTGTTGGTGTTGGAGTGGAATGGGGGCTGTTGACTCCTAGTGATTTAATTGAAAGCCTGGATTTTGCAGGCAGACCTGATCTGAATTTGTTACTTCTACCTCTGTCACTTGTGAAAGTTACTTATTTTAAGATTCAGCTTTTTCCTCATTTGTACATTACTACCCCTATTCCTTATAGCTTGCTTGCGAGGATTAGATGTGATGACGTATGTAAAAATCCCGGCACATAACAAATGCTCAGTCAATAGTTTAAAAAATAAAAAAATGAAACGTGAAAGGGAGTTGAGAACTTCTAGCTTCTAATTTTTGGAATTATTTGTGCAGGGTTGTTTTGGACATGTATCTTAGGCAAGGACTCCAAATACCAGAGAAGCTCCCAGGCCATAGCTTCAGGTTAGCCAGCCAGGGTTCCTGGGAAAATCTCAAACCTAATTTACATAGGCTTCTTGGGGTTCGGTTTTGAGGAACTGTTGCCTCGGGCCTTAGGATTGGTGCTGTACTAAGGAGGTGCTAGTGAAAGTGCACCTGTTCTCCAGCCTCCTCCAGCCTCACTGGGGAACCAGTTCTTCCCTTGCTTTTGTGGCACAGGTCCGTGGAATTAGCACAGCAGTCCTAACATCAGATATGCTTAGTTCTCATGTGTGTCTCTTCCTGCTAGACTGAGGTCCATATCTGTCTTCAGTGGCTAGCACAGTGCCTGGCACATAGTAGGCACTGGATAAAGGTTAGAATCAATGAATGAATGAAAGGCTGTTGGACCTGTTGCTTCGTAAAGCCATTAGAGTATGGTATTTACTAGCAGGGGACCGTTCTTAGATAACTCGTACCTTGGTTAGCCACTTAGGATATCCTTGTATACCAGTAAAAAGTGTTTGTAACAATGATCCTGAGTGATGAAGAAATGGTTAAGTAATTAGTATATCCTACTTTAATGTAAGGAAGTAGGCAATATTGTTTAGAAAAATTCCCAATGAAAAATAAAAAATATATTAATAGAGCACATGCTTAGCTGTGTATAGTATTTTATTTCCCAAAGTTTGTTAGAGTTCTATTATGTCTTCATTTCATTTTTTCATTTCTCTGTAAGAAACATGAAGGACTTCACCCACAGGGTATAGTTAGAAGACATGAAATAGGAGGTTACCAAGCCTCATTTTGCAAGTTCGGAAATAGACATGGCTAGTTTCATTTATGTCAGTAGGTAAGTTGAATGGTAGAAGTTAAAATTGTAGAATTTTCTACAATTCAGTGCTTTTCTACTGTTTCACACTACCAAGTGTTTTCAACACTTGAAGTTCACAGACTTTTAACAATAAAATAAATTTAAAAATATTTACATACATTTAAAAGTACAAAGTATAGAGCTGTTTTACTCACACTGTCCATTTTTTTGTAGTTGAAACTGCTTATAGTGAGTTTTTTTAGTAGAGCTGAAAGATCTCTTTTTTGGTTCATGTGGAAACAGTTGAGGAAAATTATAAAGACAGTGGCTAGAAGGCATTTAATTTCTCTGTTAGGCACAAGACAAAGTGTGAAACAGCTGAAAAGTGGAAGTGGTCTGTATTGCAGTACCTGAAGTCCATGGAATGAGGCTGGACCTGTTTCATAATACTATTTTATAGGAAATAATGTTATAACAAGGTTCCAGCATATTGCAGTAAAACTCATGTTGATAGGCAGTCTGATAAGTTCTTTTTACTCAAGTCATCTTAGAATGGATAAAATAAGGACACTTTTAAAAACTTATTTTGAAGTAATTTCATATTTACATAAAATTATAGAAACACTACAGAGTTCCAATGTACTCTTCACCCAAATTCCCTTATTATCATTCCAAACCACTTGAGAATAAGATGTAGACATCATGTCCCACTACCTTCCCTGTGTTTCAGCGCGCATTCCTTAAGACAGAGTCTCCCATATAAACACAGTACAACCATCAAAATCAGGATGTTAAAACTGATCCAGTGTCACCATCTAATCCTCAGAGTCTGTTTGAATTTTGCTGATTATTTTATTGTGTTTTTTATACGTCTGGGATCGTGTGTTACATTTAGTTGTCACATCTCTTTAGTCTTCTCTACTCCGGAACAGTTTTGCAGTCTTTTCGTAGCTTCCACAAGCGTGACATTTTTAAAAGAGAACAGATCAGTTACTTCACAGACTCTCTCAGTTTGGGTTTACTTAGTATTTCTTCATGATTTATACATTTCTGGCAGATATTTTATAGAAGTGCTGCTGTGCTTTACTCGGCATCACACCCAGCAGCTCATGACGCTGATTTATCCAGTTACTGTGGGGTGAAATTCTTGTTACTTGGTTGAGAATGTGTCTTTCAGGTTTCTTCCCTGTAAACTTAATAGGAATGTTAATTAGTAAGTAGTACATATTTTGTGAGAAGATACTTTAATACTGTGTAAGTATCCCATTTCTACCCAACTTTCACCTGTTTAACATTTACAGACATTTATTGATTTTTTTTGTGTGTGAATCATTTATTACTTTGATAGTTACCAAATGATGATTTTTAAAAATACCACCATGTCTTCAAAATTTATCAGATTTCTATTGATAACAGTCTCATGGAGTCCTGTTATAGTCTGTTACTATCATTACTTTTTTGATGCTCAAATGTTCCCAGACTTGGCCAAAGAAAACTCTGTCAGGTCGGGTTTTTTTGTCCTTTTGACAAGCTTCTTCATTCTTTGAACATTTCTTTCTGCTCAAGAAGATGTTTCAGGCTTATTTTGCATTTTCCCTGTCCCAGCCCTGGAGTCAGCCACTCCTCCAAGGATTTCTGGTTTTCTTCAGCAGAGAAAGGTTTTTGGAAACCAAGGTGTAGGCGTTAGGTGTGTTCACTGATACTGGCACTGGGGTGGGGGGGAGGGCGTATCATTGCTTCTAGACTGTCATAGCGACACCACTAGGAAACGGCAGAAGTGTGTGTGAGTTGCAGGTGCACCTCAGGGAGCACGCCCCACACTCCTGTGTTGTTTTCTGTCTTTGTGTCTTATTTGTTCGTGTATTGAAAACCATGACTAATACTAGTACTTCCTGGAACTGTTTTCTTGATTTCTACTTTGTTTCCCCATTTGAATTATCACAAAGTGATTCTGAAACAATTAAAATTATAAGTACTATAGAAGTCAAAAAACGGGGAATGATTATTTTTTATTTTTAACTGGTCTGGGATTATGAGCAGATACATTTGTAGTGATTGTAATGAAATAGGTATAGAATATAAGAAATTTTGAATTGAAACTTCACTGTTTTCAGATATTCTGGGCAGTATTTTTTTGGTGTGCAGTTTGCAAGTCAAAAGTAACTGTCTTCCCCCCCCCATTCATTATAGGAAGCGAGATTATGAAGGCTATCTATGCTCCTTGCTGCTTCCTGCAGAATCCAGAAGCTCTGCTTTTGCCCTGAGAGCCTTCAATGTGGAACTCGCTCAGGCTGGTATTAAACTACCTTCATTATTTGCAAAAATGCTGATATAATGTGTTTAATGCTGAACAATGAAGAAGTACGGTTGTGATTTGTATGTTAGATGTGTTTAAGGTCTCTGCTGCTGATTTTTTTTCCTTCTATTTGGGCTTAACAATTCAATTCCAAAAATAAAACTAGCTAATGCACTTACTGTTTCTGGAAATACTACTGTAGAATTTTTTTCTTTTTCTAAGGATATTATAAAATTATGCAATTAACATTGCACATTTTTTTGTTAATTGAATAGGTTAATCAGAGTATTTATTGGTGCTTATCATTTCCAGCATTTGCATATAGCAGTTTTTTTACACAAAATTTTGAAAAATATTTTAATTACAGTTGACATAGAATATTATTAGTTTCAGGTGTACAACATAGTGATTAGACATTTATATAACTTACAAAGTGATTAGACATTTATATAACTTACACCTTGATAAATATAGTGCCCATCTGACATCACACATGGTTATTATAATATTATTGACTACATTCCTTATGCTGTACTTTACATCCCCATGACTATATGTAACTACAAATCTGTACTTCTTAATCCCTTCACCTTTTCCACCCATCGCCCCTAAGCATCCTTTGATGGAAAGAAACAGTGTAAGTGTCCATTGACGGAAGAATGGATAAAGAAAATGTGATGCGGTGCATGTGTGTGCACATACACACACTCTCTGGAATGTTATTCAGTCATAAAAAAGGAAATCCTGCCATTTGCAACAATGCAGATTGACCTTGATGGCATTATACTAAGTGAAATAAGTCAGACAGAAGTCAGAGACCATGCGATCTCACTTACATGTGGAATGTAAAACAAGACAAAACAAAACAAAGCTCTAGACTCATAGATACAGGGACCAGGTTGGTGGTTGTAAGAGGCAGGGGTGGGAAGTGGGTGAAATGGGTGCTCAGAAAGTAGAAACTTTGTTATAAATGAGTAAGTCCTGGGGATGTAATGTTCAGCATGATGATCATGGTGGATACTGTATTGTGTATTTGAAAGTTAGTAGAAGGTAAAAGTTCTCATCTCAAGAAAAAAAAGTTTGTAACTATGCTTGATGATACGTTAACTGCACTTATTGTGGTGATTACTTCACAGTATATACATGTACCAAATCATCTGTTACACCTGAATCTAAGATACTGTTATATGTCAATTATATCCCAGTTTTTGAAAATTTACCCCCTACATTTAGAATGCATTGGTGATTCTCTCCTGAACCCCGCCGAGGCCATTCTTAATTAGTAGTGAGGGTGACTGTCAAATGATGGTTAAATAACTACTCGGTGAGTAAAGGAATGAGTTTATCTACAGTGTTCATGCTGCAGAGTTTCCTGTCTGTGGTACCTGGTTCTGTGGGTTCTGAAGGATGCGCAGAGCCTCGCGTTCAGCACCACGGCCACCAGAACTGCTACTCACGTGCCCCTCTGTCATTGCCTCCCCTCCCCCCAGAACCTTCTCGGGTCCCTGATTCCTGGTTGCTTTGAAGTTCATCTCAGATAAACGTTTCCATCTGTAAACATGTCAGTATGTAGCTCTGAAAGATAGTTCACGTGAAAAAGTAACCACAATGTTACTATCATATATTAAAAATTTAAGAGTAATACCTTAATATCATTAAACATCTGATGTTCAGATTTGCCCAGTTGTCTCTCTCTCTAAATCAGGATTAAAATAAGGTCCACGTGTTATGACTGATCTAGTTCTTAAATTTCTTTTAAACTAAATGTTCCCCCTTTTTCTCTGTGTATTTTTCCTGCAGTTGTTTCCTAGAATTTCTCCTATTTTTTCAGTAAGCATCAAATAATTGGCAGCTTTTACTTAGGAGACTCATAATGACAACAGTTTAACTCCAAGGGAACATTAAAACAAATGCATAGAATTAAACCTAGTTTTTGGCTTAATTGTGTGATTATTTGGTCACAAATACAGATTTTGAGACTGTAGACAGTGCATTTATTAAAGTTTTTAAACCTTACGTATAGATTAAGGATCTGGTTTCTGAGAAAACAATTGGGCTGATGCGAATGCAGTTTTGGAAGAAGACTGTGGATGACATATACAGTGACAATCCACCACATCAGCCTGTGGCCATTGAACTGTGGAAGGTAAAAACATTGCTCCTTTTAATTTCTAAGACTTTTATTTGACCATACTTTTTGAAGCATATAATGGGTAATAGTGATGGGCAATCTATCCTGAAAATCTATTCTGGGGCTCATGTGATGTTCAGATACACGTTAGTTAGTTTGGACAGAATTTAAATCATCCACTAATAATTTGCACAGATCTTTGGTGTATTTATTTATTGAAGGAAAAAAAGGGATCTGGTCTCTTTATGCTATAAATGATTTCCCACATACTTGGTTGCAGAATTTAAACCCTGCACATTTCGAAGCAACGTCAGGTACATTTTCTGCTCTAGCTGTGAAGGGAGACATGCGCTCATTATTGTCCAGACACAGATCTAAAACAGCCTTTCTAGTTCGATAGACTTGCCTATTTGTTGATGAATTTTAGGTATTAGAAAATAGAAATCTGTGGGCCAGAGTATTGTTTGTATAGCTAGATATGTGTAGTAATTAGTTTTACATTAAAATAGTTAACGTGGATCCCTCATGCCATACAGTTTAGAAATAGGCTAAATTATGAATGGAGGAAGGAAATTAGGTGCCTTTGCTGCTTATTGGCATCCCCACTGTAAAAGGATGAGATCCAAAGGATGGTTTTTGTAGCAGGAGCTGCTGACAGACCTCACAGTGGTACCCCTCTTCCCAGATCTGCACCAGCAGAGGCAGACCCCGTTTCTGGGTCCCAGATTGACTCCACAGAGTCCCAGTAAGGACGGAGGGCCAGGCCCCCCACCGGGGACTCAGGAGAGAAAGTGGATGGGAAGCTGTGAGTATTAGACTAGCCGTTTACCTCTATTCATCCCACTTCAACAACGTCAACCTAGGTGACTCAGTTTAGAGGAAGGTTTCTCTAAAACCCAGAAACTTTCTGTTTATTATTGTATACACACCCCTGACTGCAGGAGAGGTTTGTGCTAAGACCTGTGTGGAAGGTTCCAACCTTTGTCAGGAAATACAGAAGATCTGAAATTCCTTTAACACAAATTTATCTCTCCTAGGCATTTCTTTCAAAAATAAATAAAAAGACATCTGAATTACAGAATGTTTACATGTGTGCCAATGTGTACAGTTTTATAGTAGCTGCTTACATCGTGATGATTAACGTTGGCCAGCTTTTTGATGTGACCAGTGCTGAGGGTTAATACGAATATTTGAAGAGGCCGGTAATGTGGAGAGCATCAGCCCTCATTGTATCTCGGTTCTCTGGGAGGGTCGGGATCTTTAGGAGACTGAGTAGGGAGGTGGCGGCAGAGCGCCGTCCAGAGAGCACCTTTCCTGCCGCGCTCTTCACTGGTGCTTTCACAGGGCAAAATAGTTGAGTATCTGTAACTTCTGACCTATTTCTGTGTTCATTAATATTTTGTGTTTGTAGCCAGGGTTTTTATTCTGTTTGACTTCTGTTTCCAAAGTTTTCATACCTTATTCAGCTGGTTTTCAGCTTCTGACAAATACTTAGTTTTTACCTTGATTTTTGATTTCCCTCAGAATTAAACGAAGAACTATATTTTGTGGTCAAGGAACTCCAGCTGTTATAACTTCAGCCTTCACTAAATAGGAGTCTGGCTTTTCAGTGGTTAAATATTTGTTGAGTACTTCTATGTCCCAGGGATGGTGTTTGATGGGGTGGTTACAAAGATCAAGCGCACCCCGCCCCACTCAGACATGCACAGAGGAAAACAAGATCAGGACTCCGTAAAGGCTGAGGGACCTGCGGCTGGTTCCTGGGATCCGGGAGGGAGGCTTGTGGGCAGTTCCCTGTGCAGCAGCTGGAGTGCTGAGGGCATGTGGGGAGCAGCGGCCTGCAGCCCTGTTAGCTTCTGTCAGGTTTCCGCCAAGCAAAGTGGGCCCTGTTCTCCACTCTCTCACCCTTTGTCACGTAATGTGTGCTGCTGAGCCTGAGCTAGCCTTTACGTTTTTGTCAGTGACATCATAGAGTCTTAGTCGATGTGCAGGGTATCCTAAGACTTTATGTTTTATGCCTGTACTATTGTGAACATGTATCCTACTTGGTGTTGATTTGGCAAGAAAGCAAGCGTTTTTAAAACTTTAGAAAAGTGTACTTTCACACTATTAATGTTTTTTCTGAATCACTTTTGAGTGTAAGTTACAAATATCGTAGCCTTTTATTCCTAAATACTTTAGTATTTCCTAAGAATAGGGATGGTCTCTTATATAACTGGAACTGTTACTCACTTTAGTAAAATTAACTTTGATATAACACTTTCATGGAATTTTCCATTCATATTCCAGTTTTGTCAGTTGACCCAATAACGTCCACTGTAGTGCTTTTTCCCTCCAGTGGAGGATCCATTCTGCGGTCAGTATTGTTTGTCATGTCTCTTCAGCCTACTCTAACCTGGGACATTTTTGCAGCTTTTCTTTGTTGTCTGTGACATTGACGTTTTTGAAGAGAATAGCCCCTCTAATTTTTTCTCTTTTTATAGAACATTTCTAATTTGGGATTTGTCTGATGTTTTCTCATCATTAGATTCAGGTTGTACACTCTTGGTTGTAATATGCATAGACAATGTCTTCTTCTTAGGGTATCACACCTGGAAGCAAATTTTGTTCGTTTGTTCTGTATTGGCATTGTTAATTTTCATCATCCAGTCAAGATGTTTTCCCACTGTATAATCCACTGTATAATTCCCCTGGCACCTCTAGGACAATGCAGATATCCTACTCATTAATTCCCCTTGGAACTTAGCATTCACTTATGGTTCTTGTCGGATTCAGTCTTTGCTAGTATGATCACAGAATAATAATTTTCCAATTCTGATACTCTGTCCACATTTACCAGTTGGCACTCCACTATAAGCAGGAGCTCTCACTCTTGTATGTTTGTTTGTTTGTTTGTTGTTATGATGGACTCATGAATTGCTTTATTTTCAATAGTTTATAAATCATTTTATTATGCTTAATTATTTTGATGTTCAAGTACTCCTGGATTTGGACAGTGGGAGCCCTTTAACTGGCTTCTGTGCCCTTATGACATGCCTCTCATATTTTTTTGAGCACTTCCTATTTTCTGGCACAATAAAATATTCCAGGGTCATCTTGAGTGTCGCTCGCCCCACCTCTGGAAATCACCCATCTCTCTGGAGCTTTGCTTCTCTGGGAAAAATGCTTTCAGAGATCAAGATCTGGGCACAGGTTCTCTTCTACTGGAGCATCTCTGCTTGCTAAGATGTACTGTGCCTGGCAGATTATTTTCTTTGGAGTTTTAGTTACTGTTTTTTTGAGTAGTGGTTCTTTTCATTAATTAGAATGTTTATTCAATTGAAAGAAGTTTGTGTGTAATAAGCATAGATGTCAGGGTACATCATGTAACAAGTTCAGTATTTAATGTAGTGGAAAAGTTCTAGATATATTATCTTTACTTGGAAATGTTTTGAAATGTTTTTTAGGGATATTTTCTTTTTCCCTAGTATTTCTTTAACACAGCGGTCTATCTGGGGATGAATTATGACAAATGTTCCCTTACCTAGTTTTCTATTTAGCCAGGTCTGCAGAAGTCATTTCTAATACTTTCTAAAAATTTATAATGCTCTTGTTTTTTTAGGCTGTCAAAAGGCATAATCTGACTAAAAGATGGCTTATGAAAATCATCGAGGAAAGAGTAAGTTGAAATTTCTCATCTTAAGTTTTTTCTTCCTTTTTTAATCCTGAAGCTAGTTTTCATCAAAATTTGACTAGTCATACACATGCCTTTGTGTACACTCGTACTTGGATGTCTGTCCAAGTAGTAGAGGGGCAAAGGAAAGTCTGATGGTTCTAGCGGATGGAATCCTGTATTAAGTTCTTAGAACTGAGTTCCATTCTAGTTTCAACCAAGCCTGCAAATTGCTCAGTGACCTGGACTTACCTGTGTGATCCCTGACATGTTGGCTCAGTGTCTTTGTTGGTCTGACATTTATCATGCGCTGTTGTCATGAAAATGGAAGTTTACTTACCTTTATGTGGTTGTAATCCATTAATAACCATAAGCTATAGTAATAATAATATAAACCAAAATGAGATAATGGCTTAACCTGAAGAAAAATTGCTCAGTTGACCTACAGAGTTAATTAGCATTAGGAAAATCTGTTTTACAGGTGTCTCCTGTTTTGGTGATGTAAACAGAATTAGAGAACTCAAGACAGAAATAACTTTTCTGTTTGATGGAAAATAACACTTGGCATTTGTAGGGAGGGGTACTTAAAAGTGAAGGACTAGGTTCTCTCTCGCCTCATTGGTTTATAGATTGAGTGCAGTGCCTATAAAAATTCCAGCTGCCTTTTTTTTTAAGGATTTTATTTATTTATCTTTAGAGAGGAAGGGAAGGAGAGAAGGAGAGAAACATCAATGTATGGTTGCCTCTCATGAGTCCCCTGCTGGGAACTGGCCTGCAACCCTGGCATATGCCCTGACTTGAAATCGAACCGCGATCGTGTGGTTCGCAGGCCCGTGCTCAATCCACTGAGCTACACCAGCCAGGGCCCAGCTGCCTTTTAAAATGGAAATTGATGAGCTGATCCTAAAGTTTATATGGAAATGCACAGGACCCAGAATCACCAAATTCAATCTTGAAAAAGAAGAACAAAGTTAGAGAACTATTATTTCTCAATTTCAACACTTAACTACAAAGTTACAGTAAACAAACTGTGTAATATTGGCATAGGATAGACATATAGATCAATAGAATAGTAGTGAGAGTCCAACAATAAACCATATATTATAGTCATTTGATTTTGACAAGTATGTGAAGATAATTCAAGGGGGAGGAAGAGCCATTTCAACAAGTGCTAGGGCAACTGGATGAGAGCCACATGCAAAAGAATGAATTTGGACTCCTGCCTTATACCACATATAAAACCTTAACTCAAAATGGATCAAAGACTTAAATATAAGAGTTAAAATCATAAAACAAGAGAAAGCATAGGCATACATTTTTGTGACTTTAGGATGGGCAGTGATTTCTTAAATATGATAACAAAAGCACAAGCAATAAGAAAATATATAATTGGACTTCATGAAAATTAAAAACATCAAGAAAGTGAAAAGACAATCCATAAAATTGGAGAAAGTATTTGCCAGACATGTATTTAATAAGGGAGTAGTGTCTAGAATATGTAAAGACCTCTTACAACTCAACAGTAAAAAGGCAAATAGTCCAATTTAAAAATAGTCAATGGATTTGAGTAACCATTTCTTGAAGGTAGGTATACCAGTGACCAATAAGCCACTAAAACAATGTTCAGTATTTTTTCATTAGGGAAATGCAAATCAAAACCATAATGAAATAGATGTTGATTGTAAAAAAAAGATGTTGGTGAGAATGTGGAGAAAGTGGAATCCTTCATACATTGCTGATGGGAATGTAAAATGATACAACTGCTTTAGAAAAAGCTTGGCAGTTATTCAAAAAATTAAAGTTACCACAGACCCAGCAATTTCACTCCTAGTTTTATACCTAAGAGAAATGGAAACATATATCATACAAAACTTGTACACAGTGTTTATAGCAGTATTATTCATTAATAGTCCAAAACTAGGCCTATGTCAGGTAGCTCAGTTGGTTAGAGTGTTGTCCCAATACACCAAGGTTGCGGATTTAATGCCTGGTCAGGGCACATACAAGAAGCAACCAATGAATGTGTAAATAAATGGAACAACAGATTGCTGTCTCCCTCTCTCCCTCTCTCTGTAAAAGTAATAAATTTAAAAAAAGAACTTAAAAAAGATCCATATGTGGGAATAACTCATTGTCTATCATTGAATGAATAAATACAATATGATATATTCATACAATAGACTATTATTCATAATTTTTTCAATTAGAAAGAATGAAGTAATGGGAGATCCAAGATGGTGGCAGAGTCAGTGGAAACTATATCCATCTCCTCCCAGGGCCAAACTGGAAGTACAGCTAAAATATAGAGAAATCAGCTTGAATAACCAACGGAAGACTAACTGAAGAGAAGTCTTAAAACCAAGGATTTACAAAAGAAGCCACATTGAGACTGGTAAAGAGTGCAGAAACGCCAAAAAGGGCTGGCCCTCCCACTGGCAGTGGCTGAGGTGCCGGAGGTATATCTCAGCTTTGGGCAGCTTGGTAAGCCTGGGGTCTCAAGACCAATCGGGGCCCCACAGCCCAGAGTGCAGAGCCTGGAACAGGAGCTCACATAACACCTGGCTGGGAAAAGCCGAGGTGTTTCTGTCCACCAGGGAGATAGGGGAGTCTGCTAGGAACTCAGGTACCCTCTTAAAGAGTCAACACACAGTATCTTCTTCATAGCCACTCACCCTGTGCTCCAGTGGTGGGAGGGCTGAGCAGACTAGAGTTGTGCATGAGAAATGGGGGTTTACGGCACTGGGAAGAGAGCAAAGGGGTAAACTGCCAGGATCCCCTGTGCTGAGTCACTCTACGCTCTGCAGATGCTGTCTTAGGTGGAGCATGCTTCTCAGTGCAGCATCAGCCTGGGGAAAAGCAATTGTTCCACCCTCTGGTCTCCATGTTGCCCTCCTCTGTGGGGCTTCTACTCTGCTAAGGAGTCAGCAATAGGGTATAGAGGTCTGGGCAGAATCTGGGACAGTCTGAACTGTGTGGCTGGGGCAAGGGCCATACCACTCAACTTCCCCCATACCTGCATGGTACCTTTCCTTTTCTCCACTCCCAGTGGCCCCTCCCGGCTGAGTTCAGGCTCCTGGCAGGATCTGGGACAAACTGAGGAGCATGGCCCTAGGATGGGAAAATTTTCCCTCACACACCTGACTAGTGCAGAGGCTTCCATCCACATGGCCACATCTTGGTCTGTGTAGGCCTGTCAAAGTGCAGGTCTCACCCGGATGACTCCCTAAGACCCTGGCACACCACAAATAAGTGTGAGCACCCAATGAGTGCCAGGTAGACTTGGTATATATCCTGGGGCATTTGCTGAGTGGCTTTAGATTCAGCACTGGCACCAAGATTGAACTCATACAGATCTGGAGAACACCTCTTGCCCCTACCTGGCGACTCACTGAGAACCTATTGCATGCAACTCGAGTACCACCAGAGGCTTTTAGTGACCGAGTCTAGCAGGCAGATGGCAGGGGGAGGCAGGTGGAGGTTCCCAGGGTTCCTAGGAACTTTTGTGGATTTGCTCCCTGGTCCAGTGCAGGTAAAAGTGAGCCTTGGTGTGCAGCTTGATCCTTTCTGTGCACAGTCAGGCTCAGCCACAAAACAAGCCACAAACTGGATTACTTTGTAGCTCCAAACAGGTTGCCGGGGCCAGTCACAGGCAATGCTGACATTGACCACCAAAGAGGCCCCACACCCATTAGCAAGCTTCAGACCACATCAGAGCAGGATCCAATTAGCCTTACAAGGGGCATATCCAAAAAGATCTCAGCAGACATGATATTCTGCTGAAGCAGATACCGCTTTGAGTGGTCACCACCAGCACAGCAGCTTGTTCACTGTGGTTGGGATTGGTCCTCACCATCAGCCAGCCTGAGAGTTGACCTCGCACACGAATAGGCCAAAAGCAATCAAGACTCAGTTACAACAGGAGGGCCCACATAACCGACACAAGGGACATTCCTGGAACACCCAATTCAGGTGGTCAAGGAGACTGTGCCACAGGGCCCCATATGACACCTACTACTATAAGGCCACCCTAGTAAGAGTGGGAGTCATAGCAGATCTATCTAATGAAGCTGTATTGGGTAGATTTGTATTTTTATATACATAAATTTCTCTATATTTCTATGTGTGTGTATATACACACATATATTCATATTCATATAGATATAGATATATAACATAGAAAAAAACACAAAGAGACAGTCAGAACCAGGAGACAAACATGCCCCAGATGAAAGAACAGGAGAAATCTCTAGAAAAAGAGCAAAATGGAGACAAACAATTTGCCATATACAGAGTTTAAAACAATGGGTATAAGAATGCTTAAGGAGCCTTGGCTGGTGTGGCTCAGTGGAGTGAGTGCCAGTCTGCAAAGCAAGGGGTTACTGGTTTGATTCCCAGTCAGGGCACATGCCTGGATTGTAGGCCAGGTCTCCAGTGAGGGGCGGGGGGGGCACTTAATAGGCAACCACACATTGATGTTTCTCTCCCTCTCTTTCTCCCGCCCCCTCTAAAAATAAATAAAATCTTTTTTAAAAAAAGAATTCTTAAGGAATTTATAGGAAGAATGGATGGAATTAATGAGAACTTAACCAAAGAGATAGTAAACATTAAAAGGACATGGATACCATACAAAATAACCTGTCAAATAATACAGTATCTGAAATGAAGGATATATTACAAGGAATAAACAGTAGTTTGGATGAAGCAGAAGATCAAGTCAGTGATTTGGAGGACAAGGTAGAAGAAAATACCCATCCAGAACAGCAAAAAGAAGGAAAGTATTTTAAAAAATGAAGGTATTGGGTTGGCCAAAAAGTTATCTTTTTTTTCTGTATGATGGCTCTTGTAGCACTTAGTTGTCTTTAAACTTCATTCAAAACAATATTGTTAGATTGTATTGTGACAGCTATCATACCAGCATGTGTATTTTAAGAAAACATCAAATTGGTGAATTGTTGTATAGCCATTTAAATATTGAAGATGGAAGATTATGCAACATTTTTGGCATATTAATGCTTTGTTATTTCAAGAAAGGTAAAAGAGCAACTGAAATGCAAAAAAAAGATTTGTGCAGTCTATGGAGAAGGTGCTGTGACTGAGCAAACATGTCAAAAGTGGTTTGTGAAGTTTCGTGCTGTGTATTTCTCACTGGGTGATGCTCCACGGTCAGGTAGACCAGTTGAAGTTGATAGTGACCAAATTGAGATGTTAATGGAGAACAACCAGTGTTCTCCATTTACAACCAAGGGCCTAAAAACAAGACTGCCTTACCCAGCAAATCATCTTAAATTTGAAGGAGAAATAGCTTCCAAGACAAGGAAAAGCTAAAGGAGTTTGTCATTACCAAATCAGTATTACAAGAAATGTTAAAGGGTCTTCTTGAAGAAGAATGAGCAGGAGAAAGGGAAGACAGGAGGAAAAGGGAAGAAGACAGAGAAGAGGAACATAGTTATAAAGCATAAAATGGCAATAAATACATACCTATCAATAATCAATTTAAATCTAAATGGTTTAAATGCTTCAATCAAGAGGCTTAGGGTAGGCGAGTGGATAAGGAAACAAAACCCATACAGATGCTGTGTACAAGGGACCTGCCTCAGAAGGGAAGATACACAGAGACTAAAAGTAAAGGGATGGGACAAGGCATTTCATGCAAATGGAAATGAAAAAAAATGTTTGAGTAGCAATGCTTATATCAGACAAAATAGACTTTAAAACAAAAGTTATATAGTAAGAGACATAGAAGGACACTATATAACGATAAAGGGAGCAATCCAACAAGAAGATATAACCCTTATAAATATCTATGCACCCAACACAGGAGCACCTAAATATATAAAGCAAACACTGGTGGACATAAAGGGAGAGATGGACAATCCCGGTACGGGACTCTCACACCCCTTGATATTAATGGATAGATTTCTGAGACAAAATCAACAAGGAAACGGTGCAACCTTAAATGACATATGAGAGCAGATGGATTTAATGTTTTCAGAGCATTTTATCCCAAAGCAGCAGAATATACATTCTTTTCAAGTGCACATGGCATATTCTCTAGGATAGACCACATGTTAGGACACAAAACAAGTCTCAGTAAATTTAAGAAGATTGGAATTACATCAAGCATATTCTCCAACCATAATGGTGTGAAACTAGAAATCAGTCACAAGAAAAAAAATGTGAAAACTACACATAGACATAGAGGCAAAATAACATGTTACTAAACAGCGAATGGGTCAACAATGAGATCAAGGAAGACATCAAAAGATATGTTGAAAATGAAAATGAGAACACACAACAACCCAAAGTCTGTGGGACACAGTGAAAGCAATGCTAAGAGGGAAATTCACAGCAGTATAAGCCTACCTCAAGAAACAAGAAAAATCTCAAATAAGCAAACTAACTTTACACTGAAAGGAGCCAGAAAAAGAGCAACTAACAAAGCCCAGAGTGAGTAGAAGGAAGGAAGTAAAGATCAGAGCAGAGATAAACTATATAGAGCCTAAAAAAACAGTATAAAAAGTCAGTAAAACCAAGAGTTGGTTCTTTGAAAAGATAAACAGTATTGACAAACCTTTAACCAGACTCGTCAAGAAAAAAAGAGAGGACCAAAATACAATCAGAAATGAAAGAGGAAGAATAACAGCTGACACCAAAGAAATACAAAGGATTGTAAGAAAACAGTATGAAGAACTATAAACTAACAAATTGGGCAACCTGGACGAAATGGATAAATTCCTAAAAACATATCTTCCAAAACTGAATCAGGAAGAATCAGAGAATCTGAGTAGACGGATTATAACTAGTGAAATCAAAGCAGTGATCAAAAGACTCCCGACAAACAGAAGTCCTTGACCAGTGGCTTCACAGGAGAATTTTACTAAACATTCAGAGAATTAGCACCTAGCCTTCTCACACCAGGAAATTAAAGAGGAGAGAAGACTCCCATCCTCCTGGAATCATTGCTGGTGTGTTTCTCCTAGAAGAGGAGGGAGTGAATAACCTTGACAATAGAGTTTGTGTTAATGTCTTATTATAAAAGTGGCCAGACTTTACTAGGATTCACGTTTTTCTGTTTCTTGAATAGAGTGACTAGAGTTTGTTCAGAGTTCTTCAGTCCTGTTACTTTACTGAGCATGGTTTATTTTGGGGGGGGGGGGTGCTGGTTATGAGTCTCCTTTGTTTTTCAGGCACATTTTCCTTATTGAGAGCATGGGCTTAACTTTAGGCATATTACTTAATGTGCCTGTGACTGAGTTTCTTCACCTGCAAAATGGAAAAATGTCTTACTTTGTTATCTTTTGGGGAATGCTAGGATTAAGAAGATAATGTCTAAAGTGCTTAAAAGCAAGAGCTCAGTAAAGCCAGTTGTTCCTGAAAACTGGGGCTTTCGAAGGAGTTAAACATTAAGCCAGCCCATGTTCACGTGATTGGTGCACTGAGGTTCATGCCGAGGTGTTACTGTGAGGGGTGACCCATGAGATTGAATGTCTAGAACTTTAATATTTTAATTTTATTTTAACCTTACTGTATACTAAACAATATACACTTAATATTTTTATTTTTATTTAGCTCTTTTGGGCAAAAAATCTTGTCTTTATAAATTTGGATAACTGAGCAGGTTTATTTGCCTTTTGTTTGACTATAGGAAAAAAATTTGGATGACAAAGCATATCGCAGTATCCAGGAATTGGAAAATTATGCTGAAAACACACAGAGTTCTCTTCTTTATTTAATATTAGAAATACTAGGTAAGGTTTTTTCTCTTTTATATTTCTCTTTCTGAATAAAACAGCTTTAAAACGGCATTCTTTCATAATTTGACAGGCTGACCAATTTAACTTTGAAGTTTTTTCTTTTCAATGAAGTTAACCTGTTTGTAAAGAAACAGGTTTTGGATTATTTTTCTTTTTCTTTTTTTTTTGATCGGGAAGGTGAATATATGTCTTTCTTTGGAATGCAGACTGATCAAAACACTTGGGCTCTAATAAAAGCGCTATAGCTGCCTCGTGGGAATGCTGTAGTTAATAATCCGATAATTGCTGTGATTTTGCTTTTTTAAGTGTCTCCAACAAATTGGAAGGCTTGTAGCTGTCCTCTTCCTTCCCTGTCAGTGCTACTTCCCCACATTAAAAAAAGTAGAAGAAACGAACCTGCATTTCTAAGTTTTTATGAAACTTTTCCTTAAAAAACAAAAACACACTAATGTAGATGGTACTCTTTCTCCTCTGACTTTATTCTAAGTTGGTGAGGTCTTATTGTAATCAGGAAATCATTTGGGACAAGGACAATCCATCCATTGGAAGAAGGTAATATATTTTATGTCACCCTCAAAGAATAACTAGCACAAGTCCCTATTGAATTTCCCAGGCCTGTTCTTCCTGCACATTTGGTGCAAGTTTGCCAACACAATGAAAGGAGGGAGCAAAGAGCAGAATGTTTGCTAAGCATCTGCTTAAAATGAGGTCATATGGAAATTGCAGTGAGGAGAAGAAATGAAAGACTTGTAATGTTTTTCCATGATAGCTGATTAAAATTCCCAATGTGTCCTTAGTGTGCTGAAGTCTGAGGAAAACTCTTGTATCTAAAAGTTGGAGTTCAGAAACCTGCTGGTGTAAATAGTCAGCTTGTTGTCATGCCCACTGATACCCATAGATCCTGTTTTTCAGATTGGGGTGAATTAGGATCAACAGCTAATTTGACATGTTCAGGTGGTTTATCTCTGCTGCTTCGTTGACTTGTTAGGCATTGAAAGAGAAAGGAACAGCCCTGTTGTTTAATTTCTAAAACCCTAGGTGTAAAGGATCTTCACGCAGACCATGCTGCGAGCCACATTGGAAAAGCACAGGGCATTGTCACTTGCTTGAGAGCCACGCCGTATCATGGCAGCAGGAGAAGGGTGTTCCTTCCCATGGATATTTGTATGCTGGTAAGGCTGTTGTTACTTGTACGCTCTAAATAATTTGCCTCAGAAATAGGGGAAAGATGTTGTCTCTTGGTTCTTGCTTAGTCTAGTCAAGTAACTGTTTTGAAATGAATGCATACTGCTCTTTGCTCCTTGGTAATCAAGTGGGAATTTTTATCAGTCCGGCATTTTAGGTGTCTGGTGGAGCTGTGAGTGAGAAAGTGCAAAGAACCTTACTTGGCGTAGCTTCATGTTGATCCCTTCCTTCCTTCCAAGCAGTTACAGTAATTATTCCTAATGTTCAGGTTAGCCTGTTCTTCATTTTAAAGGAGGAAGTAGTCCTTAAGAATATTGGTTATGAGAACTTTTTTTTCTGTATGAGATTCATTCAGGTCTGTACTTTTAAACTTTTATATGTTTGTTTTGTTGTTTGTGTATTTTTTTTTTACCCACAGCGGTTGTTAATTACCATCTTGTCTATTATTTCAGGAGAGAGTGTGTGAATGTGTGTGTGTCTCTGTGCACAGACACAGACATACATGCACATATATGTACACATACACATAGTTTTAAAAACAAAATAGGCATTACACTGAACATACTCTTCTCTCACCTGTTTTCTTGAGCTAAGTTAGTTTTAAGTATGCTTTTTGATTGCTACTATAATGTATTTTTCAACACAGCATGGTGTTTCACAAGAGGATTTTCTGCGGAAGAAGCAAGATAAAAACGTAAGAGATGTGATATATGACATTGCCAGCCAGGCACACGTGCACCTAAAGCATGTAAGTAGCCTTTTTTCCCCCCAAATCATTTAGGAAACTATCACATCTGCCCAGTAGAGCACAGCATGGTTATACTGTTACTTGCTTCGTAGTCCAGATTCCATCTCTCTCTGAAATCACAGTGGATTTACCTCAGGGACTGTTGTACACATTTTCTACTTCTGAAAACCCCCCTTTCTCCCTCTCAGCAGATGTCTTCACCCTTCAGTGAGTCAGTCAAGCCTGAGCTTCCTCAGTTGGGTTCCTCTCTAATCCAGCCAGTCCCCATTTCTCCCTCGGGGGACAGTGTCTTTCTGCATCACAAGGCCGAGGCCTCTCCGACCTCCCCAGGACCTTGCACTCCCAGCAGTCCTAACTGGTGTTTTCAGTCGGCCTCTGCGATAACTTGCTTCTTTTAGCTTCTGGTTTGTTGGCGCTGCCTTCTGAAGTTACAGGCAGCCTGTGGACCCTTCAGTTTATTTTTCCCTCACAATTAAGCTTTTTTGAATAAGTAAGTGGTGTGTATTTGTTGTTACCTCGAGGTCCTCACTGCCCTGACACTGTTTATCATGCTGTAATTTGGCTTCCATCCTGCCTACTTTAATAATAATCACTAGTAAATAATCTCCTTCTGCCACATTTAAAGAGCATCTGATTTAGGAGAGGGGAGAATCAACTAGGTTTGATAACTGATTGGATTGTGGCGGAATCAGGAGGAGGGAAATTTGAAGGCTGCACCGAAGTTCAAGTAGAGATGGTGATGGTGCCATTCAGAGACTATAAGAAGAAAAAAGTAGTGGTACTCTGGGAGCTGATCAGTGGATTTGAGACTAGCTGCTGGACACCATGGCATACCAGAGGATTAGAAGACATGTAGGGAGATGGGCTACTGACAAATGCAGGATCGTGACTTTGATAGGAGGTCAGAACTGGAGAGAGAGATTTGGGAATCGTCCACCCGGAAGTCTGTGGTTAAAGCTCTAATATTGGCTGGTGTTGCCCAAGGAGAATGTACATCTGGGTAAGAGGACCAAGGGCAGAATCTTGAGGCCCAACTCTGTGCCCCAGGTAGAAAGAGAAAAGACGGTTAGTTAGGAAGAAGGAAAGCATGATCAAAGAAGTAGAAAAACTGAGAGTCATTGTGCTAGAAACTGAGAGAGGAGCAAATTCCACGAAGGGGGAATAGTAAAATTGTGCATATTTTAGGGAGATGAAGAGGAAAGAAGCAGAATGATTTGTAAATCATGGGTGATTTGGAAGAGAGTAATTCTAGTAGATGAAGGTAAAGCAGAGGGTAGTGTTAAGAAGTGCATGAGGACACAGAGGTGGTTTCTGACAATAGAAATGAAGACCTGGAAGGCCCTGGCTGGCGTAGCTCAGTGGGTTGAGCACAGGCCTTCGAACCAGAGGATCGTGGTTTAATTCCCAGTCAGGGCACATGCCTGGGTTGCAGGCCAGTTCCCTGCAGGCCAGCTCCCAGCAGGGTACGCACGAAAGGCAACCATACATTGATGTTTCTCTCACTCTCTCCTTCCCCTCAAATAAATAAATAAACAAACAAACAAACAAATAAATAAATAAATAAAAATCTTAAAAAAAAAAAAGAAATGAAGACCTGGAGACACGAGTGGACTGGTGAGTCCAGGATGATGGGCATCAGCCTGGGGGCATCGGGGCTTCGTATCTAGAGTGGCAGGGAGGTGTTAGGTAGGTGAGGTGAGAGTCGAGGTGTGGAGGCCTCAGAAATAGGAGATGAATAAATAGTTGAGACTTCAGCTGTCAGGGATGTAAGTCAGAGAAAATGAGAATAAAGCAATGACTTAACATTCATTTGGCAGGCGGTGTGGAACAAATTAAAGGTTGAGGAACACAGCGGCAGAAAGAGGATCATTAAACAGGCAGTAATGATGACCTAAGCTAGGGAGGTGCTGGGACTTGTTAACCCAAGTATTTCTTCATTCACTCCTAACCACAGAGCTAGAGGGTCAAAGTTATAAGATGTTAAAAGGCAGCTAGAAAATGCTAAAGTCAATTTGTAACAAAGAATGGAGTTCTTAATACAGTATTATTTCCTGAGTCTGTAGGCTTAAGAAATTAATGGTAATGTGCAGGAGATGAGAGCTATCTTCTTGCTTTTGAGAGAGGCCCTAGCCGTGTCGTTCAACTGCTGATGTTGCTCTGTGTTCACTTTCTGAGGGGCCCTGTTTATTTCCAGAAATAATTCATATTTTAAGCCAATTTCCCTTTGTTTTCCTTCTTAGGCCAGGTCCTTCCACAGGAGTGTTCCTGTGAAAGCGTTTCCTGCTTTTCTTCAGACGGTAAGTAGATTAACAGAGAAGGCCATTAATGAATGAAGCAGATGTGTTTGATCTTTTTCTGTGTCAGGAGGTTCCCAATGCAGTTCTTTAGTTTAGAGGCTTTGTTTGTGTTTCTCTTCCTTATGGTGGGTTTTGTTAGGTGCGTCCCACTTTTGGTGATGGTCATGCCTGTATTTCCCAGAGGCAAGTGAGTGGAGGAAGCCGGAGCAGTGACGGCAGCCAGATTGCATCAGTTTGGATCTGCTTTGCCACTTACTGGCCATGAGAGTTTAAGGTCCTTGAACACCATGTTCCTCAGTATACTCATAGGAAGAATGGGAATCATAAGAGAAACTATCTTGTAGGATTATTACTAAAGAGAGGGAAAGAAACATCAGTGTGTGGTTGTCTCTCCTGTGCCCCCTATTGGGGACCTGGCCTGCAGCCCAGTCATGTGCCCTGACTAGGAACTGAACCAGCCAATGTTTGGTTCGCAGGCTGGCACTCAATCCACTGAACCACACAAACTAGAGCAGAACTTGTTTTTAACTTACTTTTTAAGTTAAACTTCCACCTGGAAGGTCATGGACTTTTTTGTCTATTTTGTTCACTTCTGTGAAAAGGGTTGTTCTTATCTCTGATTGCCAATTAGAATCACTTGGAAAACTTTAAAACAAACAAACAAACAACTAACCAAAGCAGTATTGGGCCCCTCCCCAAACCAGTGAAATCACGATTATCTAAGAGGTTGGATCCAAAGATTGATACTTTCTAAAAACTCTACCAGTAATTGTAAAGTGCAGCTGGGCCTGAGAACCACTATCTTAGACTAGTGGTTCTCAGTGTGGTCCCTGAACCAATGTGGGCCTTACCTGAAAACTTGTTAGAAATGACCATGACCCTGGCTGGTGTGGCTCAGTGGATTGAGTGCCGGCCTCAGAACCAAAGAGATTGCGTCAGGGCACCTGCCTGGGTTGCAGGCCAGGTCCCCAGTAGGGGGCGTGGGAGAGGCAGTCACACACTGATGTTTTTCTCCCTTTCTTCTTCCCTTCCCCTCTCTCTAAAAGTAAATAAATAAAGTCTTAAAAAAAAAGACATGCAGACCTGGGGCCCCACTGAGGCCTGGGGCTGGAGCCCAGCTCTCAGTTTCCCCTTGTGCCAGGGGAAACTGGCGGGACTACATGGCAGTTCTTGAAGGACTGCTACTGTCCGCATCTTCCTTCAAGCTGGGTGCATCTCTTCTTTGTTTTACATATGGGGCATCTGTTCATTATTTTGTTCAAAGAAAAGGTTTTGCTGTTTAAAAACTATTTGAAAATTGCTAGTCTGGCGTCTGGTATACTCTTCACAGATAAAGCTTTAAGATGCCATATTCAGAAATTGTGATGTCTTTGAGAGGTTTCATTGAATTTGTTACACTGAACAGTGCATTGACCATTAGCCAGACTTTCCTTTGACCCAAATCCTAATTTGCAAATGTCCCATTAAGCTCTAATTTGAGGTCACATTTCATCAGTATTTTAATGGAATTTTCTAATTGTAAAAGGCATACATCCTTACGATAGAGATTTGGACAACATAAAAAGAATATTAGAAGAAAATAACTACCATCTGTAATTCCAGGATGCAGAGACAAAAACCACTTATTTATTCTGTTTATTGTGTTTTAATGAATTTTTGTGTGTAGTTGAAATCACACTTCGTATCTCAATATCCTACTTATCAAGCATTTAACCACTTCATTGAAAATATTTATAAATACAATATTTAATGGCTGTGTAACATCCTATTATGTGCCTGTACCTTAATTTCATTAACTCTTCCTTATTATAAAAACTATTAAAATGAGATCGTGGTTCGATTCGGCAGGGCACATGCCTGGGTTGCAGGCCAATTCCCAGCAGGGGGCACACGAGAGACAACCATATATTAATATTTCTCTCCCTCTCTCCTTCTCTTTTCCTCTAAAGATAAATGAATAAAATCTTAAAAAATAAATAAATAAATAAAATGACATTACATGTTGGAACATTAAAAAAACTATTAAAATGACCATAGTGGAATTCTTAGAGATGGAAAGTTAATCTCAATATATTAAGTGGTGATAAAAAAGCAGATTATAGAACATTATGAATAGCACAAACCCTTTTCTCAAAATGTAAAAGAAAGTGCACTAAAATATCTTCATTGTTTCTTTTATCCTGTTTTGAAATGTTTCATATTTGATATCTATACATGAATATGATATATCTGTATATATGCATGCATTATAAATCATAAATACACTTGTATTGAACACCCATGAATTCACCACTCAATCCAGGAACTAGAATGCTACCATTGAATTATACTGCCTCTGTTATCTTCCTCCAAATAGCTGTCCTTAATTTTGTATTTAATATTCTGTTGTTTTTATTTCAAAAACACTTCTCCCCATTTTCTATATTCCTAAATAATTTGTTGCCTAATTTCGTTTTTGAGCTTTATAAAAATGGGTCATTTTCTGTTTATGTCTTCTAGGTCTCTCACACACACACATATTCCTAAGATTTATTCATACTGCATTAGCTATAGTGCATTTATTTTACTGCAGCATAATATTTCGTTGTGTGAAGTTTATCTTTTTTTTTTTTAGTTGAAGAACTTGTGGGGTTTTTGCTAGTATAACACAAGGCAGCTGTGCACAGTCATGCACACATCTCCTGTTATACATATATATAAGTTTAGGGTTCAGAAATCAGATACTGAATTTGTTTGTATGTACACTTATCTGGGAGAAAAGCCCATCCTCTTTGTTTTCTTTTTGCTCCTCCAAATACTCTAGAACGACTCCGCAAGCATGATCTCTGTTGG
The DNA here is from genome assembly GCF_014824575.4 of Sturnira hondurensis. Lineage (NCBI taxonomy): Eukaryota > Metazoa > Chordata > Mammalia > Chiroptera > Phyllostomidae > Sturnira > Sturnira hondurensis. The sequence goes on from NW_028079044.1 coordinate 22,392,316, forward strand.
ATCACACAGGTTGTACCTCAGAGCTCTAGGGGGCGCTGTGTACACAGTGTGAGGAGGGAGGGGTGCCTTTAGAATTGCGCAGGGCAAAACTACGTGGCTTCTCTGTTTAATAAGAAAGTTATTGAAATAAAATAGTTTATAAATTAGGAAAAATAAGTGAAAACTATAAAACAAAGAACACTGTCATTGTGAGTGTTTTCCAACCCTGCTCCCCCATCACAGTGATAGCTTTAAGTTTTATGTGATGGGGGAAGCATGGGTTATGTTTGTAGGGATGAGTGACTGTTCTCTCTGGGTGCAAATCATTTTCTAGCAAGAGCGTGAAAACCCATTAAACTTTCCACAATGTAATTTTTTAAACGCACAGCTCGAGCCCCTCCTCATGGCACAGTGCACTTTGTGGTGGTCCTTCCTTCTCCCTGATTGAAACATCCCTTCATGTTCTGCAGAGTCTAGTAATGCAACCTGGCTAACAGCAGTTGCTCTGGCCTCTTATACTTTGACCAGAACAGGAAAAGTGATGATTAGAATTGGCTTGATATTTCTAGTACTAGCTCTGTGATCTTGTCCTACTGGCCTAGTGGAAACTTCTTAGAACATGTCTTTATTTTCTCTATTCCTTTTAAAATTCTCATTTAAATTCTTAGTTTGTAGAAGATCATCTCAATGAAAGTAAAATAGCCTTAATACTTGTAATTTTTCTTTAGCTTCTTTTAAAGACTTAATCATGTGATGATTGCATGACTGTTTTTCTCTTTTTTCCAGGTTGCTCTGGAGGACTATTTAAAGAAAATTCAACAAGTGGATTTTGATGTGTTCCACCCATCTTTACAACAGAAGGATACATTACTTCCATTATATTTGTATATTCGGTCATGGAGAAGAAGATATTAAAAATAATTGCATGGCACTGATATTAAGTTACTTTTATTGGTTTTACAAAAGTTAGGGTTAAATTAGTTAGGGTTCTTGTTTATAAACAGCAGGTACTGTGTACTTAAGGAGAAAAAGAATTTATTGGGTAGGTGTGAGTAGCTCACAGAATTGATACAAACTTACCATGGGGCTTAGGTGCCAGACCACTGGTGAGATTCTTCCACAGACACAGCCGTTGTCACCACCACCCAGACACAGTCTGTTACACCATCCCTGTAAAGCTGCTGCCCCAGGAGGGAGCATCGCCTAGGGCTGTAGGCCGCAGACCTTGCTTCACCAGCAGGGGGCAGAGAGGAGAAATGTCTCCTCCCTCACCCTTGGAGAAGGCGCGGGAGGGGCTCAAGTACTGCTGGCTGCGCTGGTGGACAGTTAGAACCCACAATCCAGTACAGCTGCGAAATGAGTTTATTAAGGGTGTGGGGGTGAAGTTAATATCTGAGGAGTGTCGGTCACTATGTTGAGGGTTGCACATCCCTGACATTTCATCTGTACAGCCCTGTGAAAACTTACACGTGATAAAATCACTTCTTTAAGGTGATTTGACTAATTTGACTTTGGCTGGTTTGAAGCTTCTAATTTTCTGCTAATGCCCTTGCTTCAGTCCTGCCATTGCACATTGTCGTGGTCATGAACAAAGTCGTGTTTACAAAGTTTGTATTAATGTAAAACGAAGTTGTATCAAACATTCATTAAGGGGTACTGCATTCTTGAAAACTAGCATACTATTTGAGCTTCCCACCAGTAAGCTTTGGCCTATACATACACTTCCGTAAATGTTCTCATTTGATCTTTAAAACTCTATGAAATAAAGAATTTTTGGTAATTAAAAATTTAAATTATAAAATGCACACTAATCACAAAAACAACATTGTTCGCATGCTGATAATGGCAACTCTGGACTCTGAGTGAGTCTCTGACTCCAGGGTTGGGATCGTGCCACTGTTCTCCTGTTCCTGCCTTTTCAGCGGTCTTGTCCCCTACCCGTTCACACCGCTGGGGCACTGTTCCACTGTTTGGCTTAAGCCTCTGGTTTCAGCTATGAGTTAGTGCCTACTACAGTTGTGAAGTGGTGATGGCTTAAAATACCATGTGTTTTGTTTTGTTTGGTTTTGTTTTTGCAAGTAAAACTTAAACTGAGAGCTGCTTGTGGCTAAGAATCCCCCAACACCTAGAATGGCTCTGATTTAGAGCAAGTAGAGATTAATGTATAATTGAATGACTGTGCAATGTGTTTGTATACGTTAGTATATTCTTAGTTAATACTCATGCTGAAAGAATAGCCTCTTGTTTAATTCTGTGGCTTTAGAAAGCCTTTTAGCTTATCTGAACAGGCAAGTACAAGGAAATGGGACACATTTCCTCTTGGGATTCTGAATGGTCCAGGGTTAGGGAGGTCATAGAGATAGTCTTTGTCAGCGCTGTCTGTGGGTCTTCTAGGTTAAATTTGGCAGCAATGAGCTGCTAAGCATCTTGGGTTCTTGACTAAGGACCTTCTTAAAAAGAAGGGTTTAAACTCTATTGGATTACTGGATTCTTTCCTGGCTCAGAAGCCAGTTTACTATTAAGTAAATGATTTCAAAATACTTTCTAAGCCATTTTAAATTTGATGTTTAGAGATTTGAATGAACTAAAGTTTCTAGTCTCCTAGAGATTAAGATGGGGTCTTATTCAGAGACACTTACCGTACTGTTCGCTTCTTGGCACGAAAGATATTCCCTTAGATGCTGCCAACATTCTTTTTCATTTTTCACATCTCAGGGGTTTTTCACTAGAGCGTTTTTAAAGGAGTCAGATACATTTTCAAAACATGTGAGATGTGTTTTAATACTGAATAGGTGGAGCATAATAGATAACAAATATTAAGTATAAGTTACAGATTTATCTGAATCTGTAAGTAGGTCAAGTTGCACTTTATTACAAAATATGTTTTTGGTAGTTCCCAATCAGCAAGGAATATTCTTAATCTTCTTTTGGTTAAATCTCCCCTTTGTTGAAATTAGTATTAACATTTGCAGAGCATGAATTTGGACAGGTAGTGTGCTCTGTACTGTTATGCATTAATCTTCACAGCAAAGTAAGCCTTTATTTTCCAGGTAATAAAACTGCCTCAGAGACGCTAAGTTCAGGGTCACACGGCCATCAGAATTAAACCTGGATGCCAAACCCACATTACTTTAATGCCAAAGCTCACAACCCATGTATTACCACTCTCAAGACTGTAAAATAAATTGCCAAGTTAGGAAATTCAAGGGCACTTTTTTCAGAAAAAATTTGCTACATCAATTTTGGGAAAGTATGGTTACTACATAAATTCCAACTATAAATTAGGTCAGAGAGAAATAGGCAAAGGAAGCTGGTACTACGTGCTGGTCACTGGGCGGTATACCCAGGACGGGCACGGCACCACTTGGAAGACAAAGGTTGCCCAGAGGAGCTGGCATGTGAGGGGCGGCAGGAAGGTTGGGTAAGAGCCAGAGTTTGGGGAGGGGATGTAGATGGGAGATCCTGACCGAGGGGGCACTGAGACCAGGAGCAGAATGGAGAGCCTGTGTGTCAAGGCTTAATTTTTAGGCTCTAAAGTAAGAGGAACAGAATATAATAATGGTCAGAGTTCTTAGGAAAGTTTGTGATTATAAAGTGGCCACATCCCCTGGCCTAGTGAAACATTTTGAATTAAGATAAAAGACCTGCATATTTATATTTTTCCTGTTTGGCAAATCTCTAGGTGCCCTTGGATTTGTTTTAGCTCATAAATAGAATGGGTCTGCAGATACCTAATTGATTGCTTTGTGTAGAAAGAGCCACAGAGTTGTAAACATTATGCAAATCATTACTGAAAACGAAACATCTTAGCACAAAACCACAGGCTCCCAGAACTGGGAAGGGTGTTGGAAGTGGGAAGTGGGTCCGAGGAACAGGAGAGGAGTTGGGGGAGTGACTGTGAGACTGTTGAATAAAGAACTTGGATGCCACTCTACCTGCTTTTTTCTATAGTGGACATACAGTTCATGGGTAACTGGAAAGTTATTTCTTAAAAATTAGGACCCTTGAATGGGCATGAATTTTCTCACCAAATCTGTATGTACCAGATAAAAGAATTTGTTCAAAAACAATGAATGGTATCTGGCACAATAAATTACTGAGTATGTAACTCATTCTGTAGTAAAGTACATGTTTTCTCCCTCAAGTAATATTTCAACTATTGTTTATATGTCTGTCCCTCACCTCACCAAATTCTTTGCAAGACAGCGTTTTGCGTATGTAGTAATATTCTGTGTGTTTAAACACAGGCCTATAGATTGAATTTTCCAGAGAGCAAGTTCAAGAGATTTTAAAAACTAAGATCTTTTATGGGTTCTCCAAAGATTCTTTAGGACCTCATCGTTAATAATTTGAGAAGCTATTTCATTGTATTCTGTATTTGTTTCTTGTTGCAATGGTTTTATCTCATGTTAATCTCCAAGTTGAATAATGTTGAGAAAGTTCTCACTGATGTTAACGTGAAGATGCCTCCTCCACCCCTTTCCTGTAAGCGATTCCATATGGCTGTTGGGAGTATATCTGTGTGAGTCTTGGTGTGGGGCAATGAGAATATATACTGAGAGATCATTTTTTGAAATACAGTGTTTATTTTTGCATGAATAATTTATATGTGCTTTTTACAGAAATATTGGGGGGAAATAAATGTAAAAGTAGGAAGGAAAAATATTTTTATTATATTTTTTCCATTACCATTTAGTCCCCTTATGCCTCCCTCCCCTGAAAAATTACCACACTGTTGTCTGCATCCATGAGTCCAAGAAAAATATTTTTTAAGTCAACCATAATTTACCAGGTAAGAAAGAGCCACTATTAACATTTTGGTCTGTGTCCTTCCCACTTTTTCCTTAGGATAGATGGAATATACAAAATTGGTATGTTCCATATATGTTTTTAGTCTGTATCTTAGTAATACAGTATTTAAAAGATCAATTAGAAAAGTAATAACTTTTATTCTATGGAACATTATTTTAATTCAGTGGGTATGCATTAGCTCTCTTATTTTGCAATTATAATAAAAATGTTCCTAAGACCTCCAGACTTTTGAAGTCACCCTTTAATAAACAAATAAATTTGGGCTATAATCCCACATAACAGTCTGCGAAGAGCCTGCATAATAACTTTGCCAATATTTATAAGGACTTACAGGGTGGTGTTAACACAGGATTTATGTACTATCTCTCTTCGGGATAGTTCCATTTGCCTTTATTTTATGGATGAGTTTGAACATCTTTTCATGTATCTAAATGTCATTTGTTTATCCTTTGATTTACTTCTTTCTACTATTTGTCCACTTCAAGATTATGGAAAACATTTTCTCATGATTTCTTTCAGTATTTTTGCATTTTTGTTTCTTATGTTTAGATCCACATGGAGCAATTTGGAAGCAGGATGTGAGGTGTGGATCCGTGGAGGGGTACTCACTTGCACTAGAGCATCAGCCCTCTTTAGCCTACACTCAATTTCCGTCTGTGTGTGAATCTGGCGGGTATCTGACATCGAGGAGGTGACTTTTAAGGGAAATGCTCTCATAACTCACTTTTATTAAAAATAAATTTTTTGTGAAGGGAGTAGTCACTCTTCACTTGATCATTTATTTATTTTTTATTTTTAGAGAGGGGAACGGAGGGAGAAAGAGAGGGAGAGAAACATCAATGTGTGGTTGCCTCTCATGCATCCCTTACTGGGGACCTGGCCCACAACCCAGGCATGTGCCCTGACTGGGAATCGAACTGGAAACCCTTTGGTTTGCAGGCTTGTGCTGAATCCACTGAGCCACACCAGGCAGGTCACACTTGATTATAAATATGTTCTTTTAAAAAAGGACTGTTTCTGTAGTGGGGTATTCTGGAGCAGCAATCAAATTTTAGTTGACCCTTTCTGCTTTATTTTTCACTGTCTTTTACTAGAACGAGGGGGGAAAGGTGTTTTTCTTCTTAGTTTCCTTTTTTTTTCTTTTTCTTCTATTCTCCTCTTCAAAAGCAACAGAATAGAAGAAGAGCTGAAACTAGATGCCTGTAAGTCACACTGCAAGTTAGCATTCTTCCAAATGAAAGCTTGTCACATTGCACAGTTATAAATCATCTTGACTGTTTTCTTTTTTTTTCTTGTTTTTGGATAGGATTTCCAATAAAACAGTATTTTCATTTTGTTTTCAGGTGGGTTAGCTCAGCTATGAACCACAATAACTAGAAGAAGTGTCAGTTTAGCTCCATCTAAATTAATATGCATTTAAACATTTTCAAATTTCACTGAGTGTGAATGGTGTTGGTGCTGGTGAGGGCTACTTGCCCCACGCAAGGCATCACCATCTGTAGAAGTGGGACCAACTCACATTTAATGGTCATGTGAGGAGTTTCCTGTGGGCCGAGTCAGTATATAATTACACAAGATCCCTCCAAAAGGTATCCAGCCATGCAATATGGAAAATAGAGACATTTATTGAAGAAGATACAAGAAACATTGTACATAGGACAATGATGCCTCAGTCCCCTTCAAAGTAGGCACCTTGAGACCCCACACAGTTCATATTTTCCTGTATCTCATCAACAGTCTGAAACCTTTTCTTTTTCAAAGGTGATTTTAGTTTTGGGGAAAGCCACAAGTTGACAAGGTGCCAAATCTGGGATGTAGAAGGGCTGAGTCACCTGGGTGAAGTGATGTTTTGCCAAAACACTGCATGAGACATGATGCATGAACGTCACATTGTGATGAAGTTGCCAATCATCAGTGCCCAAAGTTGTGACCTTCTGAATAATCTGAGTAGTTTCTGTGGAGAAATGTTCAAGCTTAATGCAAAATTTGATGCAGATTCATTGCTCTGTTTGCTCACTTTGAATGTGGTGGCCACACAGTACACATGCTCACTCAGTGACCTCTACCACCCCCACTGACTAGTAGAGTGAAGTTACTGTTCACACATGCGCATTCCAGTCCACTCTCTTTGGCTGCCAGGTTACACTGATGTCCCACAAACCGTTCTTGTTAACAATGGTTGGACTTTTACCAGACATACCTTTGTATTAAGTGAGTTTCTTGTAGACAGCATTCAGTTGGGTCATACTTTGTAATCCATACTGCCTATTCATCTTTTAATTGGTATATTTAGATCATTTACAGTTAATTAGTTATTGATGTTAAGACTTAAATCTGCCATTTTTTCTTTCCTATTTCTTGCTCTTCTGTTTTACTTTTCTTGCTTTTTGTGGTTGAACAGTTTTTCTGGAATTCTGTTTTTATCTATAGTGTTTTTATTTTCACTTTATAATTATATTATTCTATACATATCCATGGGTTTTGAGTGTATCTCCTTGCAACTTTTTTAATGGTTGCTCCAGGATGTTACTTTATATATGCATAACTTATTACAGTCTAATGGAGTCAGTATTTTATCAATCGAAATGTAGAAACCTCCTTTTACATTCCTCTGCCTTCCCCCGTTTGTAATATAGCGTCTTAAGTATTTCCTCTACATACATTTAGGATCACCTCAGCATTACAATTTTTGCTTCAACCGCTGTACATGATTTTAAAAACGTAAGAAAGTATAGTCATACACCTCATAACAATATTTCAGTCAAAGACAAACTGCATTTCCAATGGTGGTCCCATTGGATTTTGATGGAGCTGAAGAATCCCTACTGCCCAGTGATGTCGTTGCCATCATAATGTCATAGGGCAATGTGTTAATCCTGTGTTTATGATGATGTTGGTGTAAACCTACTGTGCTGCCAATTGTATAAAAGTATAGCGTGTGCAATGAAATATGCTACATAATACTGGATAATAAATGAATATGTTACTGGTTTATGTATTTACTTCCTATGTTATTTTACAGTGTACTCTTTCTACTAAAAATGTTTTCTGTAACACAGTATATCGTGTTATGCTGGTAGCAGCCTCATACGTCTTGTGTTCACTGAGTCTCTGGATTGCATTATTTTCTTTTGTGCTCATGCTCAATTTCATGTTGTGTTATTTTGCTCAGCGTGGTCCCAGGGCATACAAAACTCACTGCTAATGTTGCCAGTAAGAGGCCACACTGGGTGATTGGCATGGAAATGAAATTAAGAGGGATTAAGGACTACAAAGGTAGAAAATCAGAGATGGTTATAACTCGCGAGTCAAGCAAGTCCCATTCTACCATACCTATAGTCGGAGAACAAGAACAAAGTGAGGGAAGCTGTCACAGGATTTGCTTCCTTGGAGACAGACTAACAGAATTCGAGAAGAGCCTATGTGAGACAGGAAGAAACTAATAAGGACTGGGTTGAAGACCAGACAGAAGGGTGTCCCTTTCAGCACCGTAATGGTCACAGCCGAGCAAAAAGTTCGTTCGCAGTGTTGAGAGAAAAGGCTGGACCTGACTGTGGGTTTGAGTTTACTGCCAGCTCTGGGTGGTGTCGAATGAAGAATCATTATTCTTTGTATAATGTGGAAGTGACTGGTGAGTGTGTGTATGCTGATGTGAAGGCAGCTGAAGAATTTTGGGGAACAAATATGCTGATTGTGGAGGGAAGTTATTTGCCAGGGAAAATGTTCAACAGGATGAAACCTTTTTATTCTGGAAACAGATGCCTGAAAGGACTTCCATCCCTGAGCAGGCCAAGTCAATACTAGGATTCAAGACTGTTAAGGACAGAAGTCTTGCTTGGGCGCAGTGTTGCAGGCTACCAACGGAAACCCTTTGTGATAAAGCACAGTGAGAACCCCGAGGCCCTCAGGCATATCAGTAAACATGCACTGTGTGTCCTATAGGAGCAGTAAGAAGTCATGGATGACCCAGCTCCTCTTCCAAAATGCCATCCTGAATTGTTGTGCCAGCAAAATGGAGAAGTACTGTTTGGAGAAGGGCATGCCATTCAATATTTTGCTTGTTATTGAGAATGCTCCCNGTGAGACAGGAAGAAACTAATAAGGACGTGGGTTGAAGACCAGACAGAAGGGTGTCCCTTTCAGCACCGTGATGGTCACAGCCGAGCAAAAAGTTCGTTCGCAGTGTTGAGAGAAAAGGCTGGACCTGACTGTGGGTTTGAGTTTACTGCCAGCTCTGGGTGGTGTCGATTGAAGAATCATTATTCTTTGTATAATGTGGAAGTGACTGGTGAGTGTGTGTATGCTTATGTGAAGGCAGCTGAAGAATTTTGGGGAACAAATATGCTGATTGTGGAGGGAAATTATTTGCCAGGGAAAATGTTCAACAGGATGAAACCTTTTTATTCTGGAAACAGATGCCTGAAAGGACTTCCATCCCTGAGCAGGCCAAGTCAATACTAGGATTCAAGACTGTTAAGGACAGAAGTCTTGCTTGGGCGCAGTGTTGCAGGCTACCAACGGAAACCCTTTGTGATAAAGCACAGTGAGAACCCCGAGGCCCTCAGGCATATCAGTAAACATGCACTGTGTGTCCTATAGGAGCAGTAAGAAGTCATGGATGACCCAGCTCCTCTTCCAAAATGCCATCCTGAATTGTTGTGCCAGCAAAATGGAGAAGTACTGTTTGGAGAAGGGCATGCCATTCAATATTTTGCTTGTTATTGAGAATGCTCCCAGACATCCTCCTTTTATTGCTGATCTTCTTCCCAATGTCAAAGTGGTGCTTCTCCTCCAACCACCACTTCTGTGATGCACCAATGGATCAAGGATTTACAGTAGCTTTTAATGTCTACAACTGAGGAGGCACTTTGCCCCAGATATTGCTGCAACTGAAGAAGACTGAGAAAACAGTGGTGCAATTCTGGAAGGATTACAACATCTATGATTGCATCAAGATGCTTGCTTGGGCTTGGGGTGATGAGTGGAGTCTATGAGTGACACTTGGAAGAAGACACTTAAGAGGTTCATCCATGACTTCCAAGAATTTGCCAAGGTGGAAGTGGTTGCAAATATCATCAACGAGGCTGCAGTTGAGATGCAAAACATCTTTACTCTGAATGTGGGTGAGGAAGACAGTGAGGAGCTCCTGGAGGTCATTAATGAGGAATTGACTAATGAGGAGTTGCTGGAATTGGATGGGACAGGAGCACACAGTTGAAGGAGAGGCAAGAGAAAAGGAAACTGGAAGGGAAGAAAAAGAAAAACTTCTAAGAAAATTCACAGTGAAGGGTTTAGCAGAAGCTTTCTCAGACCTTAACAAGTTCCTTTAAAAGTTTGAAAACAACCCCAGTACTGTGTGGGTTTTCATTAATAGGAATGTTCATGTTGCAGTATCTATTTATAAGCAAATTTATAAGCTAATAAAACACACACACCAAGCAAACCATCATAGGCATATTTCTAAAAAGAGTGACCCCTCCTCAAGAAGGGCACCAGGCAGGTCTTTCAGGAGTATTACAGGGGAAGGCCCTGCTATCAGAGGAGACGACAGCTCCATGCATGTTATTGGCCCTGAACATTGTCCAGGGAGACGGAATATGCAGGTGGAAGACAGTGATATTGGTGATCTTGACCTCGTGTAGTCTTAGGCTAATGTGTATATTGTCTTAGTTTTTCACATAAAATTTTTTAAAAATTAAACATTTGAAAATAGAAAAGATCTAGGGATCCACTAATACCACCGTAGCTGGGAAGAGTCAGGGTGCCTTGTCACTGTTGCCCGTGGGGCCCCTACTCACACCGAAGGTTGTGCCCTCACTGCCTCTGGGCAGTGGGTGGGAAGTCCAAGCTCCCCGTGTGGTCTCCACTACCACCAACGGTGGGGGCGGTGGTAGGAACCTTATTACTTTCAGGTTAGGATGATAGTTCAGCTCTTAATGGCCTCTCTGATGCTGCCTCTGTGTGTGGGGGGGCGGGTGGTAGAGGGTTGATGCCCTTGGGGCCCTATGATGTATTCTCGTGAGACAGGAAGTCGAGACTCCCACGCCTCTTGCTGACTGGATGGGAGTGGGGCCACTATTTTTTCTGTGTTTTTTAGCTGAAGTAAGTGATTATTATCTAAGAGTTTTCAGTCTTGTTAGGCTGCTCTTTTGGCTGTTGGGCATTTTTTTGTCATTTGCTTCTATTGGCATTTCTAGGTTGTCAGCTTCTTCAGTGCCAAGGGTGGGATATACGAGGCTAAAAGAAAATCCACGGAACTCATCACCAGGTTGTGCCTTGGGTCCCCAAGTTCCCAGCTGATCTGCCTTCTCATGCATTATATATTGTCCAGGATTTTTAGTCCCACTTGGTGGGAGCAGTAGGAAAGGAGCCATCTAGTTGGCTTTATGCTTTTGGAATTGCACAGAGATTTGTTTACCACCAGAATGCTAAATCCCCCACTAGAACAATGTCTGGCACATAGTAGGAGCTTAACAATATTCAGTGACCAACTGATTCCCTACTTTGCAGATTTGGTGAGAAAATTTAGGGAATTAAGTAATTTCCCCTACTAGTAATAGGAAGAACTGGGATTTGAACTGGAACTTGATTCCAAAGCCTGAGCTCTCAGAAGCATCACTGGAACACAGGTGATTCAAGGCCTGTTTTGTTCTCTTAGAAGAGAGGAAGAGTGAGAGGGAGCCCTAACTTGAGACACTGACAAAGTGACAGCATGACAATTAACAATGACCTTGTGTTCTACAAGCACTGTCATCTCTCTTTCCTTCCACTCGCTGCCAACCTTCCTGCCTACTGTCTTAATTCCTCCTAAATCCTGTGCAAATGGAGCTGCACTCCAATTTCCCTCCTACGGCAACCCCTTTTCAGCCCCAAGGACGGAATGCAACTGTGTCTTTACAGCTCTCATCCTTTTAAAGTTTTCTGCGTTGTTTCCTAATGTTGTTCCCCGTTGCCTAAACTTCTCCCCCTCCTGACTTCCATGTCCTCCACTTTCTGATTTTCCCTCCACCCCACTGATTTTCTTTCTCCTCTGTCATTCCCACCCTGGGAATAACACAGTTCCTTAAGATTCTTCCTTTCTCTTCATTTTCCAGTGTCATAATGTATTTATATACATATTCTGTCAATTTCAGAGAAAAAGATTGGTAGATTTTATCTGTTGGAATCTTGTTGACATTAAGGTTTGAATCTTGGACTTGGACAACTTGGATGCTTTAAGGAATTTAGGTTCTCAAACAACTTTAAGAGAATATATTTAATGTCTTTCAATGCCATAAAATAAGCTCTTAAAAATGAGTGCTGATTTTCTCTCCACTTAAGATTATGAAAATATATATATACACACACAAAACTAAAAGCACATAAAACCCATTAGTACAGAGGCTATATTTACAGAAACTGGCCAAATGACACATAATTAATATACACTAGAACTGTTATTGTCACACATAAGGATTAAAATCTATCAATAACCAGGAGCTGGGCAGAGAATTTCTGGTGCCATAATTTACTTCTCTGGCACTTCGCTGTGCGTTTCAACTGCAGCCAACCGAAAAACCGTCTCTCCCACTCTTTCCTCTTTCCTCATCTCCCCCATGACTTTTTTTCCCCATCTAATCACCTTATCTTTGTTATTTGTCTAAGTTGGGGAGGACACAATTTTAGAAAAGCAAGTAGAAAAAGCAATTTCTACAACAGAGAAATAACACTGTTATAACCCAGGTCACTTAGCAGTTAAAGCAACTCTCCCCTACCCAGTAAAACCAACTGGCTTTGCATCTGTTAGTGCGGCGATTTTCAAATGGTCCACTGCAAGAATTTTTAAAACATGCAACACCTGACTACTTAGTCAGGGGCTCTGACCTCTTTTCCCTTAGATTGTCAAAAAATGATGCCCAGGCTGGTGTGGCTTAGTGGATTGAGTGCCAACCTGCAAACCAAAGGATCTCTGGTTTGATTCCCAGTCTGGGCACATGCCTGGGTTGTGGGCCAGGTCCCCAGTGGGGGATGCATGAGAGGCAACCACACATTGATGTTTCTCTCCCTCTCTTTCTTCCTTCCTTCCTCTCTCTCTAAAAATATAAAAATAAAATGAAAAAAATAAAAAAATATGACATGAGCCAACACAATAGCCAACGGGTGTGAATAAATCAAAATTATATCTATTTTTTTGGTCACATTGGCAAGAAATATATTTTTTAGTGTGCTAACAAATTTTAGTAATTTATTTGCGTGTGCCCTGGGATGAAAAAGGTTGAAAATCTCTGTGTTAGTAGCATCCCCCCTGAAACGGCCTCTGGTGCCTTCCCGGACCTGGCAGGCCTCTCCTCCCTCTCACGTCCTTTGGATCTCTCCAAAGCATCACTTTGCCCCGGGCAGTCTTCTCCAGACACCAGAGTAGCACACACCCTCCTTTGTACTTGGTTGTATGTGTCCCTGTTGTGGTTATTTTGCTTTTGTTTATGAGATAATTTGATTATTAGCAATTAATCTTCATTATTGTAGGCCATAAGCTCTGTAGAGATAGAGTCCACTTTGCATTTTGTATATCCGGGACACAGCACAGTGCCTGGTGTGCAGTAGGCACCTGGAGGTCCTCTGTTCGTCCTCACTGAGGGAAGAATGAGATTCCGATCATGCCTATGAGGGAAGGTCAGGTAATTTGCTCAAAGTCACACACCCAACAAGTGCCCTGCAGGGAAAGTCAGATGAAGGCTCCTTAACCAGCACTTAGGCAAATAAACCAAATAAACCCCCAAACCCCACTGTGGTCTCTTTTTTAAGAGAAGGGAATGCATTACAATTAAAATAATTAACGGACACATGCAGCTTTTAATTTTTAACTAATGACGAGATGAATCTTTGGCAGTTTAATTATATAAACCAAAGAGGAATATGTTCTAAGTTGAAATTAACCAAGAGAAAACTGTCCTCCAAAATCACCATGGAAATAAAGTAAAGCAGGGGTTTTTCAGCCTTTTTGAAGGGGGGTCAGAGGTACAAACCCCCTTTAATAAAATTAACTTTAAAATTTTTTTAAATTTATTTTTAGAATGAAGGGAAAGGAAAGGAGGGAGAGAGGGAGAGAAATATCAGTGTGAGAGAGAAACATCCATTGGTTGCCTCTCATATGCACCCCGACCAGGGACTGGACCTGCAACCCAGGCATGTGCCCCAACCTGGAATCAACCTGGGACCTTTCACTTTGCAGGATGAGGCCCAACCAACTGAGCCACACCAGTCAGGCCAAACAGTTAACTTTCGTTTTACTGTCGTTAACCAAAGTCCATAGATAACTGAGATTTCCTTAGTTTTTACCTAATGTCCTTTTCCTGTCCCAGGATCCCATTCGGGGTACAGTACGTTTATGTGTCATGTCTCCTTAGACTCCCCTTGGCTGTGACAGCTTCTCAGGCTCTCCTTGTTTTCGGTGCTTTTGACGGTTTTGAGGAGTGCTATATTTTATAGAACGTGCGTTCCTTGAGATTTGTCCGACGGTTCTCTCCTGATTAGGTTAGGATTGTGGGTTTGGGGAGGAAGATGAGTAAAGTACCATTCCTGCCACGTTATATCAAGGGCACGTCCATATTGCCTCACCACTGTTGTGAATCCCGATCCCCTGGCTGAGGTGGTCTTTGTTAGCTTTCTCCGCTGTAGAGGTACTCTTTCCCCTCCCTCTTCTCGTGTTGTCCCCTTTGGGAGGAAGCCACAAGGAGCAGCCCACATTCTAGGAGAAGGAGTTGTGTTCCACCTGCTTGAGGGCAAATTAGCTTCATGTATGATTTGAAATCCTTCTGCTTGGGAGATTGGTATATTCTCTCCCATTTTCTTATTCAGTTATTTATATCAGCACGGACATGGATTTTTAAAAATACTTACAGTTTCCTTTCACATTCCCTCAAGACTATAGGACATTTTTCTCATTCCATCAATTGGCTATCACAATTGTTCTTTGCATTTTTCTAGCTGCTTTATTTCTCTACATTTGTTTTCTAGACCCATGTCTTCCATTTAAACTTCTGTGCAGCCAGAACCCTATTGGCTGTTTTAAAAAAACCTTTGGCTTGCCTTTGACTTTCTCCTTTTCTAAGTGTTTTTATTTTAAATCACATTTTATTGTATATGCTATTACAATTGTCTCATTTTCCCCTTTGATTCCCCTCCATCCAGCCTCCTACCCTTCCTCAGGCAGCCCCCACACCGTTGTCCAGGTCCATGGGTCATGCCTATGTGTTCTTTGGCTACTCTATTCCCTATGCTGTACTTCACATCCCCATGACTATTCTGTAACTACCAGTTTCTACTTCTTAGTCCCTTCACCTTTTTCACCCATCGCCCCCAAACCCACGCTCCCATCTGGCTACCATCAAAATGTTCTCTGTATCTATGATTTTATTTTTGTTCTGCTTATTTGTTTAGTTTGATTTTTAGATTTAATTATTGATAGATATGAATTTATTACCATTTTATTGTTTAAATTTTTGATGTTCTTCTTAAAGAATACTCTTTAGCATTTTATATAATAGTGTTTGGTGATGATAAACTCCTTTAGCTTTTTCTTGTCTGGGAAGCTCTTTATCTGTCCTTTGATTCTAAATGATAGCTTTACTGGTAGAATAATTTTGGTCGTGGGTCCTTGCTTTTCATCATTTTGAATATTTCTTGCCAGTCCCCTCTGGCCTGCAAAATTTCTGTTGAAAAATCAGCTCACAGTCTTATGTGAGTTTCCCTGTAGGTAATGAACTGCTTTTCTTTTGCTGCTTTTAAGATTCTTTCTCTTTAAACTTTGGCCTTTTAAGTATGATGTGTCTTCATGTGGGCCTCTTTGTATTCACCTTGTTTGAGACTCTGTGTTTCCTGGATTTGTGTATCTATTTGCTTCACTGAGTTAGGGAAGTTTTCTGTAATTATTCTTTCCAAATAGAGTTTTAATTTCTTGCTGTCTCTCTTCTTCCTGCATCACCATGATGTGAATATTGGTATGCCTGAAGTTATCCTAGAGGCTCCTATACTATCCTTATTTTTTTTCTTCTTGCTTTTCTGAGTGGTTGTTGTTGTGTGTGTGTTTTTTAAGATTTTATTTCTTTATTTTTAGAGTGAGGGGAAGGGAGGGAGAGAGGGAGAAAAACATCAATGTATGGTTGCCTCTCAAGTAGCCCCCACTGGGGACCTGGCCTGCAACCCTGACTGGGAGTTGAACTGGTGACCCTTTGGTTTGCAGCCCATGCTCAGTCTACTGAGCCACACCAGGCAGGGCCGAGCTGTTGTTTTTTGCTTCTTTATAGTCCACATCACTTATTTGATTGTCAGCTTCACCCACTGTGCTGTTGATTCCCTGCAAATTGGTCTTTATTTCAAATAGTATATCTTTCATTTCTGACTGGATCTTTTTTATGCTGTTGATGTTCTCACTAAGTTCATCGAGCATCCTTGTAACATATTTTGAACTCTGAATCTAGTAGATTGTTTGTTTTCATTTTGTTTAGTTCTTTTTTGAGTTTTGTTCTGCTCTTTAATTTGGGACATGTTTCTTTGTCTCCTCATTTTGGCAGCTTCACTGTGTTTGCTTCTATGTATGAGATAGAGTTGCTACATCTCCCAGGCTTGGTAGAGTTACCTCATGTAATAGGTGTCCTGTAGGGTCCAGTGGCATAGCCTCCCCTATTACCCAAGTTGTGTATTCAAGGTGCGCTCACTGTGTGGGCTGTGTATGCCCTCCTATTTAGTTTAACCTTGATTGCTGTTGGTTGTCCAAGGTCAGCCACTGACTGTGCTCTGTCCAGGATCACAAAGCATATGCTACAAAACAATCTGTAAATGGCTGCTACTTGTGCTAGGCTTGAAGGTGTCCAGGAGAGGCCAAGCTATGGACCAAGGCCAGATGCTGCTAGTGCTGAGCCTAGAGGACAACTTAATGAGTCGTATGGGGTTCATTGAAGCCAGATGCTACTCTTTTGAGAGAATTTAGGAAAATCTGAAGCACGGGCTAAGATGAGCCATTCATATGGAAATGCCACTGGAAACAGCTTGAGGGGGCCTGAAAGTTGGGTGGGCCAGGGCCTCAGGGAATCATCAGGGTGGGTAAACAGTGTGAGCCAGGTTGATGGAGTCTCATATATGGTGCCTGCCTGCTGGGTTTGTGGCCTCATGGTAGTAGGGCTCAGAAAAGGAATAATGGCCTCTACCAGCATTTCTGTCTGGGAGAAAGCTTCCTCCCTGCGCTGGCCCTGATGCTGGACAATTCAGTTCCTCCCTGTATGCCTCTGATGGCTTTCAACTGCTGCCCCTATGCTGGAGCTCAGAGGGAGTGAGTGCAAGTAAGTCTGTACATGGGCACTTTAAGAGAAACTGCCTAGGACTCCAGAAGTTTCGGTCTTCCACAGCCTCAATCACCACTGGTTTTTACAGTCAGAAGTTTTCAGGACTTATCTTCCTGGCACTGGAACCCCAGGGTGGGGGGTCTGGTGTGGGGCTGGGACCCCTCACTCCTGAGATATCCCTCCCATTTTTACCTACCACACATAAGTGTGGGACCAGGCTGGTCCACATCTCTGTTCCTTCTACCAGCCTTGATGTGGTTTCTTCTTTAATTCTGTAGTTGTAGGTCTTCCATTCAGCTCAGTTCTGATGGTTCTGAATGATGGTTGTTCTATAGTTTAATTGTAATTTTGATGTGGTTGTGTGAGGAGGCAAGTCATGGTCACCTGCGCTGCCATCTTGACCAGAAGTCCTAAATGCTTTTATTTAAAAGTATTTCTCACCATTCTGTGCCTCCTTAAAGAGATCCAAATTCCCTTCCTTGTTTTATTTTATTTCACTTTCATTTCCTTCTAACACAGTTGGTAAGTGCTGGATAAAGTTGACCATCACCCAGCTTTTGAGACCTTCTTACCACAGAACCTCAGTGCCATCAACAGTTTTTGAGTTGCATTTTACAACTTCCAGTCTTTCTTGCACATTTGATTCAAGGGCCAGGGAGTGGCACACATGGTTACAACACAACCCACTGTTTCTCAAGCCCTTCCTCCCTCTAGGGGCCCCTAAACCACGGCCTCCATCCAGTGCAATGGGAGAGAGGAGTAGATGCTCATGAACACTCTTTGGCAGTGCCTAGTAGCTAATTCTATAGGTGCCAAGTGGGGCCTGGGGCCTCAAGCCAGCTGCTCACCATCACCAGGAGATCTCCACTCAGGTGCCCAGTGATCCGCAGCACCATCTGCAGCCCTCATTGCTGCAAGGATGGTAGAGTTTTGGGTACCCACTTGGGAGGTCACATTCCCAAAGTTGCTACTGCTCCTAATTCTGCCACAGACTTGCCTTCTTGGACACCCCCCCTCCCACTGTTCCCGCCCCATCCACAGGACTGGAGAGAGCCAGGCATGCCCATTAGATGTGAATCTCACCTTCCTGATTCCACCTGAGCTAAATGCAGTCACTATAGCCAGGCCATTGTCCAGTCAGCCAGTCGCAGATGAGCCAAGCCCACCTTCCTTTGTGGGTGGGGCCAACAGGGCAGGAAGAAGCTGAGTGCACTGACAGGTGGTACAGAAGAAGCCCCTCATAAACTGAAGTGGTGAGGTACAGAAGAGGCCAGAATAAGTAGTCAGTAGGAGCAGAAGGAGCCAGTGGAGAGGAGCAGAGGTGGAGGCGGCAGTCACAGGCACTATGGGTCTTCAGGCACTGTGGAGAGTGCTGTGAGGGTTCTTACTGGCACAGTTCCCATGAGGCTGGCTGCCCCTTGCCCACTGTAGGTTCCTTCCAGATTCCCTCTGGACACTGGAACGGGAAGGATCAAAATCTTCACCAGCCCCACAGTGTGCAAGAGTTGGGTATTCTCCCACTGTCTGTTGCATGGCTGGATTCTGCTCCCTTCCACCCCAGCTTCAATCATTGCTCTCCGAGCACACACCTACTCCATGGGGGTTTCCTGAACTTTGTGAACTCACTAGGATGGGTCTGTCTGGTCTGTTGGGCAGCTCCTATGTAATTTGCCCTTTTGATATGTGCAATGCATTGAAGATTTTAACCTCGTATTCTCACATAGTGACCTGTCAACAAAAGTTTGCTGCCGCCAAGCCAGTGCCTACAGGGCTCCCCAATCTGGGGTGTGGTAAAAGGAGAAACTTCATTCAGATAAACAGGCTCAGGAAACAGAGCCTTGAGTGGAGAGCAAAAATACTCTTACTGGACAATGGGGAGGCCCCTTATATAGACAACGTGCCCCACCCTGGTCCCTGATTACAGTTCATATTTATGCAAATGAAGAATTCAGATTTGCATTTTGATTAGTCCAAATAGCACTGTCCAAATTGGTCAGGATCACATGTTGAGACTGGTCATTCATTATGAAGCCTCTTTGGTGGCAAACACACAAGTGGAGATATTGCCACGCAGTTCCTATCAGGTAGGGTAGGTCTCAGCCTGGCTGACAGAGGATTCCTGGACCACCCTGCAAGGTCAGCTCAGAGAGCAGGGAGGGACGCAGCAGGAGGCTGGCAGCTCAGTCTGCGGCTTCCCGGTGATACCTGGGGTGGATGCGAGGCCTCTGTAAACAGTGGCTGCTGGATCCTGACTACGCACATGGACCCTGTCAGCCACGAGGAGTCCTTTTTGGAAGGTATTTTCTCCCCAAGGCCAACAAATCTTTGACTTTGTAAGTTGGCTATAGGTTTTTTCTGACTGAGTCACTTTTTAAAAGACTCCTTTGGGTTCCTTTTCCAGTATCACTTTATATAGAAGTGTATATTCAGTGTATATGCATTTAGGGGAAAAAGGTGGGTGGGGGGGCATCGTCAATATTCTTACTTTTCATGTTTCACAATAGTATTTTCCCTTCACAAATTATATGTTCAACCATTCTCTTAACCCTCAGAACTTTAGCACATTCATTGTGGTGGTGGGGCGGGGGTGGGGAGCAGTAATTCCCCAGGAAGTTACTGCCTGGCGGTGGAGCCACTCTCCCTCAAACCCAGTGAAACCCTTCAGAAGGTGAGCAGGGACGCACCACAGTAGCAATGGCCACCTCTCTCCCACGCAGAGTTTCCACATTGGGGGCGGGGTGAGGACAGTCGCTTCTTGCCTGGGGATCATCTGCGCTTGCTCGGTTCAGTGTGAGGTGAACTCATTCTGCCTTTATCTTATGTTCTTCCCCTCTTTTCTTGGAGACTTGAGAGTTCTGCAATGAACCTCTTACTCTTATCCGACCTCCCCTTTTCCTTATTAATCCCGGCGGGTGGCCTCCGCTCCTGCCTTTTCTCCTCTGCGGTCTCAGGCAAAGTTGAGTCGAGGTCCTCTCCAGAGTTGTCTTCTCCCAGGTGCTCTTTCTTGCTGCGCCTCTTTTCCACTCTCCAAACACCTGCCACAAGCTGAACTTTATTCCTCCAGAAAACCTCCTATTCACTTACATACTCCCTCTCTCTCCCCAAAAACTCTTCCCCAAATTCATTTAGACAAATAAAAATAACTTACTGGTTTCTCTTTTCCTTTCTTTTATACTTCAAAGTAAGCCCAACTCTGCCCACCTCATTATTATTATGTCATGCTGTTGGGCAATTTGCCTAAGTATAGTTGACTATAAACAGTGGGCGTGGTCACCTTTCACATTTACATCTGGACTGATGTTACCAACCTCACATTGCACTCGAGACCCTTGAACCAAAGCTGTGTCTCTTCCAGTGATTCTAAATGAAATCATCTAGCATGTGGTTAACCCCAGGTTCCCTTTCAATGTAATTTGATTCCGTACCAATCATTTCCAAGCCAGACCCCACGCTGGTCAGCATCTTTTGCTCGGGTTATTTAATAACTCATGAGTCCTTTTAAAATAAGCAATAAAGTCTCCTGTATCCCACCTTACATGCCAAAATAGCATTCAAAACAAATCCATTTTCTCTGCTGACCGATTTCATGAGAACATTTGCTCCTGAGAATCTGAATTATAGGAAAAATATGTTTAATTTACTGAGTTTATTTTAACTAAATTCGTAACCATGGTGTCCGCCCTGTGTTTCTTACTGGATAGCTTTCCTTATTCCCTGGTAGAGCCAACTGGGAAATGTGGGGATGGGGACAGAGAGAGGTGTCACTCGGGGTCTGGCTGGCCTTGGTGAGCTTGCATTCTGACCCCACCACTAGCTGGAGGACCTTGACTTCGTCTGTGCTTCAGTTTCCTCATCAGCAAAGTCAGGATGGTGAAATGTCTATCTTTGGGGATTGTTGGGAGGTTTAAATGAGATACTATGTGCAATATCTTTAAAACAATTCTGGACACACAGTGAGTGTTTATTAGATATTAGCTAGTGTTATTACCACACATCTTTCCTTCGAAAAGTCCACCCATTTTCTTCCCTCAATTAGCCTATATTCTTTTCTTTCATCTTTCATTTCTCAGGTCTTTCTTTAATCCTTATAGAAATACCTTTTTTCCTCTACCTCCTCCACTTCCTTGTAGTCACCCCGTCCCTACTTTTCCAGATCTTCGTATGAATCAACTCCTAAGATTTTTGTACCTGACAGGTGGTAAACACCATCCAATTAGACAGAGGCTGGGGGGAAGGAAAAAGGAAAAATAGCTGGACTCCCAGGGTCTGAGGTTGACCTGCAATTGTGGAGAGTTCTCTCCCTCTTGCATGAAGGCATCTATATGTTTTATTTTTCTAATTGTCGTCCGAAGATATTTCCCCCCATTGGACCTGTAACCTAGGTATGTGCCCTGAGTGGGGTCGAACCCATCACCTTTTGGTGTACAACGCTCCGACCGACTGAGCCAGCTGGTCAGTGTTCCTTTTTAAGTTTTAAACTTTAGCTTACAAATCATTTTTCTAAGTGTAGCCAATTTTAGCCATCTCCTTTAAAAAGGCTTTGATATTTGGCTCTGTTTACACATATTTTTATTGCCAATAATGAGTCACATCAGGACGCAGGTGTATTTCTTATGTAGAAGGGTATGAAAATTCAGACGCTGTGAGCCGTGGTGGGCACAGAGTCTTGAAGGTGGAGAATGTCGGGGGCAGGGCACCACGGACAGGCCGTGGAGGAATCTGCTGGGCCTTGCAGGAGGTCGGCCAGAGGAGCTCCGTTTCAGCCAACGGCCACCCCTCCGGGACTGGGGCCAGTTACTGATCAGAGATTCTACCTGCGCAGATGTGACTCATCTGTCAGTTTCTCAACAATCCAAGTGACCAAAACAAAGATGGATTGAAAAGGAGTCCTTAGTTACCAGACCAAGAAACAATAGTTGATGAAAGAGAGATTTAATGTTACTGAGCACATGTTGCTTGTTAGGCCTCCTGATGCTGTGGGGTCCGCATAATGCTTCCCATTTTATATATGTGGAAACTGCACCTCAAACCACCAGCTAGTAAGTATTGGAAGCTGGGTTCACTCTATAAATATCTTAAATACTTACATGCATATGTCTTGTTAAAAACTGTTATAAACATTTTGCAAAAGTGCTGCAACTATCTAATCCAAAGAGGATCATATCATGACTTTTCACCTTATCACTGTATAACATTTTTTTTTCCTCGCTCAGCCCCTCAATCTACACTGACTTCTTCTAAAACTGCCGTATCAGGCTCATTAGCTGAGTTTCCATGGAGCGAAACCAGGCAAGTCTCATTTTGAAAATTTCTTACAAGGAAAACTATAGGAAGGAGCTGGTTCTGCTGTTGCTATTGTTATTGCAGTTGCTGACCCAGAAGCAGAGATTTGCACACTCAGAGATGGCTCAGCTTGGACCCTGGCAGCTCATCAGTAGCCATGCTGATGGAATCCCACCTAATGAGTCCTAACAGGGAGGGAAGGACACAATGTGGAATACAATGCGGTCACTAAAATAATATTGTAGAATCCACCTTCTGCCTAGGTCGTTGACTCCTGAGTTGAAAACTAAGCTTTTAGAAGTTGGTGTGCTCCTGAAAGAACCAAATTCTAAAATTCTAAAGCACCAGGCGGAGTGCTTAGGACTTCCCAACACTAAAGTACTTGGGAACTTCCTCCCAAGTGGTAACTCTGTTGCTAGTTAGGGAATCTCTGGGTCACCATCATTAGCAGGGCCTACTTTGTTTCCTGAGGTCAAGCGCTGGGCTGGAGCAAAGGCCGGAGTGCAGGTGTGTGAGGGGGTTTCTGTGGGTGGTTCGGAATCCCTTCGTCTGCAGTTGCTATAAAAAGGTGAGAGGAGGCTCCTTATTTCCTAAAGCAACTTGTTTGGAAAGNATCAACTCATCAGCTCATCAGTAGCCATGCTGATGGAATCCCACCTAATGAGTCCTAACAGGGAGGGAAGGACACAATGTGGAATACAATGCAGTCACTAAAATAATATTGTAGAATCCACCTTCTGCCTATGTCGTTGACTCCTGAGTTGAAAACTAAGCTTTTAGAAGTGGGTGTGCTCCTGAAAGAACCAAATTCTAAAATTCTAAAGCACCAGGTGGAGTGCTTAGGACTTCCCAACACTAAAGTACTTGGGAACTTCCTCCCAAGTGGTGACTCTGTTGCTAGTTAGGGAATCTCTGGGTCACCATCATTAGCAGGGCCTACTTTGTTTCCTGAGGTCAAGCGCTGGGCTGGAGCAAAGGCCGGAGTGCAGGTGTGTGAGGGGGTTTCTGTGGGTGGTTCGGAATCCCTTCGTCTGCAGCTGCTATAAAAAGGTGAGAGGAGGCTCCTTATTTCCTAAAGCAACTTGTTTGGAAAGGGTTTCAGGTGAGAGGAGCTCACTCTTAGTGGTAATATTCTGATCTGCAGTCTCTTCTGAACCCCCAAAGTACACGTTCTTATCAGATTAAAAAATGAGTGTCTATCATTACTTCTTGAGTGCTCAGAATTGGGGAGGGGTATCCAAAGCACCTGGGAATGCAACCGTGGACTTACTGCAGCTGTGGTGGAAGGTGGGCGACCTCATCTGTGTTTTCACAACTTCTTACACCAGTGAGGGAGGAGGTGGTAGAAAATGCTAAGAGACTTGTAAGCATCGTGACCATAATTTCTGAATTAAATATTGCTGTTGCAGGTTTGAGAGTGAAGCTGGGCTCCCTTGGAGTATTTGGGATACGTGGTTTCCTAATTCCATAAAATCTTCATGGGAAATTAGATTGCGTCCCAAGGAGGAGAAAGCCTGGTAGCTATGCTTGGGGAATCTCGAAGAAGTTTAAAAGGAAACTTATGATTTGAGAAATCTCAGAAAACTTGAATAGGAAGAGAGGTGTTTAAAATTATTTTTTAAATTAAAAATGTTCATTGTACAATACACAAAATAGTATACAAAACATAAACTATCAGTAGTCCCACCACTCTGAAGTAACGTCCTGGTATTTTGTTGTATTTTTCTTCTTGTCTTTTAAATTGAACATACATTGAATATAACTTTAAAAAAATTATAGTAAAATACACATAACATAAAATTGATCACTTGAACCACTTTAAGTGTACAGTTCAGTGGTATCAATGCGTTCTCAGTGTTGTGGAAGCAACACGACTGTCCACCTCCAGAACTCTTTCACCTTCTGGAACTGGAACTCTGTGCCCATGAGTACTGACCCCTCACTCTCCCCTCTCCCAGCCCCTGGCAACTCCCATTCTACTTAGTGTCTCTATGGTTATAGTTGAACATATCATTTGTAATTAAAAGGGAAATTATACTGTATGTGTATTTTCATGTGCCCTGATTTTTAAAAGTTAGTATTAAATCTCTCATGACATTAAACAGTCCTGCCACTGTCACTTTGTGATATAGTCTATTCTACAGTTGTTTATTTTTTCTCCTTTTCTTTTAAAATTGTCCACATGTGTACTTACACATAAAATTTTGTGAGGAAGGGTAATCATGAAGAGAATTTAAATGACTCCATAAAATTGAAAGCTGTTGAAACCTGTTTGATAAAACAAGGTAAATTCTATCACATGTCTCTTTTCCTTTTCTATTTTGGTAGAGAAGCTACATTTGTTAGAATAGAAACAAAAGAAAAATGCTTAACTGATCTAGAACTTAGTCAATTTTTTGAGACCTTCTCGACATGATAAATATGTGTACTATCATTTTATATTAATCCTGGCATGACTTTTTTTACACAGTAAAAGAGTGGATAATAAAACACAAAGGAATTTATTGTAGGTATGACTAATATTATATGTCCTAGGAGAGTTACAATATTTTTGGCTGTACCTTTTCTTGTTTGGACTAAATTTAGGCTAAGTGCAGAAGAACCAGGGTGGTGGTTGCCTTTAACCTAAGATGCTGAGAGGAAAACTCACTTGTGATGTGAGGAGCACAGGAAAATCTGCCTTGGAGACTCTGACAACGAGGCAGACGCCTGGTTTTGGGCTGCCCTCCTCCTGCATCCCCCCTGACTCATCTGGTGAGGCGTTCACATGTGTTCTACTGGTATTGGGATCTCTGTGTGTGTCCGGCACTGGGCCAGCTGGTACTTGGGACCTGGTCCTGCCCTTTTCTGGGACTGGAGCATCTCTGCAAAGGGAAAAAGCCAAGCTTACAGCTGTGGCAAAGGTGGGATAGAATCCCTAAATCCTAAAACCTCTAGTTCCTCACTTCCAAACAAGTCCTTCCCCAGGACCATGAACTGTGAAAAGAACAGAGTGTCTTTGTCCTTTTGACCTTAGGAAAAATAGATCCGAGCTTAATCAGCTGTTTTCCAAGGATATTAAAGCAGGTCAGTGCTAATGATGTCTTGCCTCCCCAGTGTCGACCAATGGGTGTTGGCGCCAATTCAGTGCCAGCAGGAATCCCCAGTTTGGGGTGTGGTGAAGAAGGAATATTTATTCAGCGCAGAACAGTTCAGTTGTGATACAGGAAAGCTGTAAAGTAACCCTGGGCCCAGGCCCCTCTCCGGCTAGACAGCTCTGCTTCATACAGGTTTGCTTTGCGCTGTGCTGGTCTGCTCTGCTCCAGGGACACACCTTTAGTATTTCAGTCCTGCTGGGGAAATATAACACTTAGCCTTCACTGGAAAGGGAAAGCACTCTCATAGCCTGAGGGCAACTGGCTTGTATAAACAGAAGTTCCCACCTTGAGGACCTGATTGGTCAACCCTCATGCAGATGAGGACTCCAAATACACACAGTTGATTGGTCCAAAAGGCACTTTCTTGATTGGTCAGAATGGAACTGTTCTGATTGGCTGGTGAAGATGATGGGGATATAGCTGTGCAGCTCTGACCGAAATGGGAAAGCCTCAGTCCTAGTGGTTGAAATAGGGTTCCTTTATGAAAGCTGGCTCAGATGGCAGAAACCCAGGGCAGGCAGGCAGTTCAGTGCAGGCTTGTCTGTGAGGTACAGTTTGCGTGAAAGGACCCTGTGTAGAAATGGACGCGAGGCTGTATTTTTTTTTTTTAAACTTCAGCCTAGTTGGCCACCAGAGTCCATACAAGGAATGGTAGATTTCAGTTAGATCCATCCTCCAACGTGGAGACCTCAAAAGTGTTTAGTACAGTTGAGGCCTCTTCATTACGTCAATGCTGCAACACTGCAGCTGTTGTGCCGGCACCACCGCAATCCAGAGAAGTTTGTTTCCTTGGAAACTGGCTTCCCTCGTGGGGTGTGTGCTGTGGGCCACCACCAGCCACTTTCCTAGGTTTCCAGCTAGCTGACAAAAATGGCTGCATTCACAGTACCAGGCTCCACACTATCTCCACTCCTTCACTGCCCCTGATGGGCCAAAATTTCTATGGTTCATGCAAGGGGTTGCTGTGATGAGTTCCCCCTACTTTCCCTATTCTAAACAAGAAGGAGAGCTCATCTAGCTGTGGTCCCTGGAGACCAGCCTCTTGAATGTCCACCTTCCCCCTCTCCTCACTGCAGGTTACAGAGCCCTGGGCTTCATTCACACTGGGGCTTGCCGAAGGCACACACCCAGCCCTGGAGCTGCGTTCTACTTATTCTTAACCACCTCATTTCTATTGTCTCATCTCCAAAGCGTTTCCTTTAGTAGAGATTCTGCAAGGGCCTGTAAAATAATCTCGTAGTAGAAGTCTGACCTCCTGTGCTTTTTCCAGCCCCCTTTTCACTGCTCCAGGCTCCAGGAGAACATCTGCAAATGTGCTTTCCCAAGACCTTTTCCTTCATCCGGAGAGTGTTGAGACTCTTCTGTGTTGTTCTGGGCTGCAGATACGGATCCCTAAATCATATGTGAGGCTTTGGAGTGAATTGAACACTGATGGATCTCTCTGCTCTAGAAACAGATTTTAACTGCCTGGGAAGCGAGACTCCGAAGGCTCAAGCCTGCGGGCAGCCCCTACCTTTCTTGGCTCCTAATCAGTTCCTGCCTTCCCTCACTTTGTGCAAGGAGTAAATGAGCAATCATAAAACGACCCTGGGGTGAGGATATCCGTAAGAATTGGGTTTAAAAATGGTTTCCCCTTCAGGATGCCGTCTAGATACAAAACATAAATAGAACAATAGCAAATAGGAGGATAAAGCAAGTGATTACACTCGAAAGAAAGCTTTGTGCTACAAAAACTGTGATGGAGCTGCAGTTGGATATTTTCCTCTGAAAGAAAAGGAAAACATTCTTGATAATGCAGAGGAAATAATCCGATTTCTGAGATGTTTGGTCTGGAGGACTACTCCATGTAAAAGCAGATGCAAAGTTGCCTCTGGCTTCCTGAGTATGTTATGCCTTTGAATACACAGTTACTGATTTCCTATAGGTTTTAGTTTCACTTGCTGTGTTTTTGGGGGGTGGGGGTGGGGGTGGGTATATGTTAAACCAATTTATCTTGTATGTTAGAACTAACTAGTTTCTGATTCGGCATCTTTAAAAGTTATATCAATTCAGAGGGTGTTGGGAAATAATTGGCTAAATAATTCAGCTTTCACTGTAATTTATGCCTAGAAACCTTTGCATTTAAAAGATTCTGACTCAAAATACCTATGATTTCCACAGTGAATACATTGTTTTCTATTTTGGTAGGCATTTCCTGTTTAACTTTCACAAACTCTGTGATGTAGGTGTGACTATTGTTTTCTTGATTCTTGTACTGGGGTAAGCCAAAGCTCAGCAAAATCAAGTTCTTTTTCTTCTTCCCTTCCACTCCACCCCCTGTCCCAAGGTCACTATAAAAAACAGGAATAGAACCGATGTTGGCTGCCTACCAGCTTAATGTTCCATACCTTGAGTGAAGCCAAATCTTGGAGCACTTTTCATATATCTAATGAAGCAATCTAATTCTGAGTCAGGTAAATATGCTTGAGCCAAGTTAAAATCAAGTGTTTAAATAAGCTTATTTTCTGAATGCTTTTATTTACAGTAATTGCTTTCCTGTTTTTTCATGCAATACATTGTGTTCTTAGCAGGGCAAAGAAGTCCATTGAAACACCCCTATCTGGTGACTTGCTTCATTTTCTTTGCATCTGATGATAACATCTAACAGCAGCCAAAGCTCCAACCTCGAGTGAATCACATGGTGTACAATGTAGCCCTTGTCTAGTTTTCTCTTAACTTGGGACTGTCTAATAGGATTTAGGCTAAGGAATTTCCACAAACCTAAAAGTAGAATTTTAGATTTGTGAGGAACTTAAAATGTGATTTAGTTGTTTTCCCCATCCAATGCAGTAATCTCTTCCAAAGCATTCCTGGGTGTAACTGTCAGCCCTTGTCCGCCACTTCCACCAGGGACAGGGCCCTCACAGAACTGCTGGAAAGTTCTTCCTCATGCTGTCATGATGAACTGAGATTATTTTTTAAAGATTTTATTTACTTGGAGGGGGGGCAGGGCTGGGAATACAAGAAAGAAAACTGTACTTGAACAAGAGTTAAATAAATTTTTTTAAAAAAAGTTATTTAAAAAAAAAGATTTTATTTACTTAGTTTTAGAGAGACGGGCAGGGAAGGATAAAGAGAGAGAAACATCAATGTGTGGTTGCCACTCATGCGCCCCCTACTGGGGAATCTGGCCTGCAACCCAGGCTTGTGCCCTGATGGGGAATTGAACCAGGAACCCTTTGCTTCTCAGTCTGGCACTCAATCCACTGAGCCACACTAGCCAGGATGATGAACTGAGATTTTGTCTCTCACCTGTTGGTTCTAGTTTGGCAGCAGATGACAAATTATATTATGGTCTCATAATTCAAATTGACTGTAACATACAAATGTTTCTTATACACAATGAAAATGTAAATAGTTCTCATGCTGCCTCCTGAGAAAATGACTTTTTTGTGGGTGAACGTTTATTATTCCCTTATTTGTTCCTTCTTCTTTTGTGGTTTATGTAGTTGAGAGTCTGCCAGAGGCAGAACCCCAACTCAAAACAGCTCAAATGAAGAAAAAATAGGATTGGTTTAAGTAACTTCAAAGTCCAGAGGAAAAGGTAGCTTTTGGCCCGTCAGTACCATCAGGGCTTGGTCTCAGTTGCCATCTGTGTCATTTAGAGTCCCATCAGGAAGAGAGAAGCCACATTAGATCAAAGTTTAACCTAAAGAATTATTAACTGTAACAAGGGATTGGAGTAATAAGGAATTGGCTAGCAAGAAGTGGAAAGAGTTCTAAAGAAGAGCAGATATCAGGAGCAATACCTCCCCTGGGGCACAGACAGAGCACCCAAGAAAGAGCCAGGCACTCCCATACCTCAGCCCCCACCCCAAGCTCCAAACCTTGTTGGAGAGGGCAGAGCTGTCTCTTGCTGATTGTCAGACAAATCACTGTCATACCATTTCAATGAGACTTGCTGAAAACCTACCCCCTAGAAGGTGCTGGGAATTCATCCTCTAGGATGCTGGGGAAAGCTTTTCTTGAGAACACTTACCTGAGAGAGGTGCCAGGATTAGCTGCTGGCCACTGGGTACTGCTGGTTTTGATGGAGCCAGATGCTAGAGGGGCCACTGATGTTGCAAGAACCAAATATTTGGGGAAGTGGCTTGCATTCCTAGCAAACACCCTGGGACCAGAAAGCAAAACCCCCTTCATATGCCCTCCAGCGCCCTCTACTGACAAAGTGTAACATCATAACAGCTGGTAAAGAGAAAATGTTTTAAGGGCCCACTGCATTTTTGCGGAGCAGATAATAAAGGGCACATCTGGAGCTAAGAGGCAATCAGTTGAGAAATGATACAAACCTTTACATTCCCTTCTTCTCTTTAGGCTCTATATACCCTCCGTATGGCAGCAAGATGGCCCTCAGCAGGTCCAGGCCTCTATCCCTTCCTTCTGGGGACTTCACTGGGAAGAGAACGCTTCTTTTCCTTAATATCGCACCAGATTAAGTTTAACTGACTCTAGTTGGTCAAGCTTGTGTCACATGTTTATTTCTGCCTCAATCACAGCATCCAGGTGACTGTTGCTCTGACTGGCAATCCCTGAGTTATCCCACCCATGGAGGTAGGGGTAAGTCAACCCCAACCCTATCAAATGCGCAGAGAAAAACTCAAGTAAAACAAAGCTATTGATGAACAAAACTAAGAAGGAGGAATGGCTGATAAGCAGGGAAACTAACATTGGTAGTTGCTAAGAGCAGAGAGTGTGGGACCAGACAGGTCTCAAATCAGTTACCTCTTTCTCATCTATGAAGTGAAAATAATAATAATGCCTATTTGAGTTAGAAGGGATGCATAAAAATACCACGCCGTTATTCCAAATTTGCAAACAATTGAGAAATAGACTCAAGAGCCAGTGGAATGGAGAGATAACATGTCACCTTTGTTAATGAGAAAAGTTGATACTGAATGACATTCGGGGAATGACATGGCCTCTGGTAGTGTTAAACAGCCCACAGGATTGTCCCTCATCCTGGCCCTTCCTGCCTTGTGAATTGGTGGCTGTAAAACTTCTGGCACAGACACAGAGGAGCAGAGCAAAGCTTACGTTCTTTGTAGGTAGACAACTCTCGGAAGGGAGAAGAGGAATGAGCTGGCCCAGACGTGCACGAGGCCTTTTTCTACCCTCCCAGCAAGCTGTCCTTCCTCTCCTGGGAAAAATATGGGAGGGTGGGGCAAGTGGACAGGAATGTAGTCCTAGCAGAGCTCCATTCTCATTTCCTAGCTTTGGGTTCTCTGTACCAATTTGGTTTACTCATTAAAGACTGGTCAACCAAAGTGTTAGCTACCTTCTTAGAGGAAGAGATCAGGTGTCCCCAAGAGCTGGCTTCCACCTTCACAAAGCTTCCTCGGTTCCAGTCACTGCTGCTTTGGGTTATTTCCTGGGTCCTTGCAGTATTTTAAATTTGAATTCTTTTCCAGCACTTAAGGGCTGGATAATGTCCTAGAAAAATCCCATTTCCAAGTTCTTTGGAGAAAAAAATCAAGCAACTTGGGACCCTGATTCTCATATGGGAATAATTCATTGGAGCTGAGTAGCGGCTGCCAACTTCAGAGAGAGCGTGGTGTCTCCTGTTTGCTGTGGCCCCACGGCCCTCGGTTATTACAGCCGGCCACCTCACTCTCTTGCCTACCTGCCTGGCCAATTCAGGCATTTACATTTGCAAACTGCTATGTTAAACCCTTGGTGTTGTGCCTCCCCTGCCATTCTGGGTGGCTGGGTCCAACCAGGTGGATCCCTGTCTGTACCCTTTTAGGTGGGGCTGGTCAACACTTACCAAGTGGAGCTTAGAGGGGCCCAGGCACAGACTGGTCTATTTCTACCACTCTTAAGAGAATAAAATGGCAATAGGCATCTTACCTTCACATTTAAACATTGCTGTGGTGGTCCGTTATAAGCACCATGCAGAAAATAATTTAGAATGTCCACGTTCACATTCACACTCACATTCATGAACACCATCCGATCACAATAAAACACAATAAAAATCCTACAATCCTCATAGTGTGTGTTCATACTATGAACATATCTCAGAAAGGTGGGAAGGGGGAATTTGCTGGTAACTATTGTTGGGAGAGAATTCTCTATGGATCTTCTGTGTTTCTGCGTGGCTTGCAAGAGACACTGACTTCCCTTTATTCTGGATTGTTTCTCTTAGCCTCATCTAAAGATGTTCATATGGTGGAAAGCCTTGAAAGATAGAGATAATATCCTCCTGCAGAGCAAAGGGCAGGTATGCTTACAGTCCAGTGTATTACAGATAATATCCGCTCTGAGCAAAAGGCATTATCACTGCCCACTGTGAAAGGCTGATTAATGTTTCCTAGGCTTCGACTTGTCCTCTCGCCATCGGGCACCTCTTCATATCACCCTGACAGCTGTGTTTACTCTGTGACCTTGGTCCCCTCACGGCAAAGTGAAATGGGCCAGGCTGGGCACCTGATCCTAGGACAGCATTACACTGGCGGGTCAGCACTTACCAGGTCCCAGCTGGAAAGGACAGGCTTGGGCCAATCAGAACTTCCCTCTGAGAGAATGAAGTTGTTCACTGGGGAGGAGGGGAGGAAAGCGTGCCTAGAAAGTGGGCAGATGAGTTGGGGCCGTGAATAGTAAAAGCAATTCAAATTTTGAGTGGAAGAAAGACACTCAGAAAAGCAACGACATTATGAGAAAAACAGAAAGACAGAGATGGTACAGCCCAGGGAAAAGAGGG
Source organism: Sturnira hondurensis (assembly GCF_014824575.4). Lineage (NCBI taxonomy): Eukaryota > Metazoa > Chordata > Mammalia > Chiroptera > Phyllostomidae > Sturnira > Sturnira hondurensis. The sequence continues at coordinate 22,424,586 of NW_028079044.1, forward strand.
GAAAGTAGTTTTGGTTGCCGACGGCTTCCTAGTTTCTGCTCCCGGAGATTTTATCATAAATGCTCTTTTTAATAAGAACTTGAGACTTGGTGTTAATCAGTCAAAGGAGCCTAACCGAAACAGCCAGCCTGTAGACAGATGCACAGCTGAGGGATGCGTTATTATTGCTCTCTCGCGAATATTCCTCTGCTAAAGAGTGACCATGAGTTTAGGGCAACTGTCTTAACCATAGGAACCAGAAAACAGCCTTTAAGGACACATTTTATGGTGTATAAATTATACAACCATAAACCCGCTGCTAAAAAGTGTATTTTTAAAATGTTAGTATAAACACAGATTACGGCATTTTCTCAAAGTATCCGGGAGGTGATAAAGGACTAATGTGTGGGGCAGACTGAGCCTGCCTTTGAGGAGCGAGAGGAGCTTGGGAGGCTATAACCAATGCCCTGAGGTTGTAGGATGGGGAATTGTGGCCTAGGTGCTTGCACAGCACCAGAGAGACAGATGGTAGACGTGCGGGGAAAGGGGCAGGTGACTGCAGGATTACAGAGTCTGGGAGGCTGGTGTCTGGTTAGAGTGCGTTGGCAAGTGCTCCCACCCAAACGATCTTAAAAACGTCTGCTGGCATTTTACATTCATGAAGATGACTACTGAAAGGAAGGGAGAAAGAAGAAAAGAAAACAGAAAAACAACGGTTGGTGTGAGGTGAAGAAGTTGGAACCCCTGCCCATTGCTGCTGGGAACGTGAGTGGTGCGGCCACGGCACTGTTTCCTATAAAGCAGGAAAGGCCTGAGAGGCGGGCAGTGAGATTAGCCCAGAAAGGGCATTAAATGGCACCAGAGCCCCCCATCCTGGTTTATCAAGATAAAGAACCCAGAAGAATTGAACGGGACACTTAGGGCTCTCCTCTCTCTCTCCAAGCCTACACATAAATATTCATATTCGTACATGTATTTGGAGTCTGTAAGTTGGAATAGTGTAAATGGACGTAACACCTAGCACCAAGGGCATAGAGAAGATCTGCGGGGAGGCAGGGCTCAGCTGGCTATGCCTTTGCTGGAGCCAGTTGAGCTGCTGCTGCTGCTGGCCTGGGGCACAGTGAACCAGACAGTCCTCCTCACAGACCCTTAGGACGGTGTCCTGTGAGATTCTGGGCACTCCATGTAAGAAAGGATTTGCTCTTCCAATGAGGCTGATTTAGGTCACTATCCTCCCCCCGCCCCCCTTTGCTGATAAGAAAACTGAAATGCCAATTAGTGAAGTGACGGTGACTTATGCAAGATTACGCAGGCAGCTCTATTCCTAATAGAGCTCTATTCCTTAATATTCTTTAATGGAATATTTTGCTTCACTTTCAAACAATTTGAAGTTGTATATTAGCATGTCCTTATAGGAATTCTTCTCTCTGTATTCTTTGAATCATCTTTATCCAACTCGGTGGGTGGTGGTAAAATACATTCTTATGCACTCAGGAAGGGAATCCTGATGACCCATCATGTGCTGCCCATGGTGCTGTGGCAATTAATCTAAGAACAGTGCCCTTAGTCCAAAAATAGCCAATCACGGTGACCAGGTATTCTTAGGGCCAATGGCATATACCCGGGGATGGCTGGAGAAGTAAAGACTACTGCTGTGGTCTTATTAGTATCTTGCCTCAACCAACAAACCACACACCAAACAGAATGCGATTCAGCTTCCTACCCAGCAACCACCAAGCAGCCTTTGTGGGGCTCTGTATTGACAGACACGGTTTCATTGCTCTGTGAGCTTCGGTTCACGGGTGCCGCTTGCTCCGAAGCCAGATGGACTCTCTAAGCAGTTTCCAGGATCAGTGCTGTAGTGGTAGACACATTCCATAAGCACATTAGCAGCTAGCACACATTTGAATGCTTGCTGCATCCCAGTCACTGCTCAAAGTGCTTCTTATGTATTTACTCATTGGAATAATCAGAACAGCTCAGTAAGATAGGTGCTACTTTGGCCCTGCCTGAGCAGATACAGAAACAAACATGGAGAGCTGTTGAGTCCCACGTCCAAAAGCAGCAGTTAATAAATGGCAGAGTTGGGGTTTGAGCCCAGAAAGAATCTGCGTTTTTAAGTCATTGTGCTATTCTGCCCCCATAATGTATAGTTTGATGTAATGGGTAATTATACACTGGAACTGTGTTGTCTTCCACTCCCCCAAAGGACGTGTGCGTTTGCTTGCTTTTTCCTGTCAAAGTGTCATTAGATAACATCCCTTCTGCATTCCAACATTCTAAGATTGCGTTGCTATGAAAATTTTCTGACTGAATACAGCTTTTTTGCTGACTGGTAAAAAACTTAGGGCTTTTTCAGCCAGTGTGTTTCTGGAAAGGAGTGACCATCCCATCTCTCTCCTCCCCTGTCTGGAGGTGCAGTCCGCTCAGCTGGCCTGGCTTGTCTGCCCCTGAGTGGCACAGCAGGGAGTCCGAGGTTCCCATCCACAGCTCTGAAGGGGAGCCGGGACTCCCAGACTGGGTGGGGGAGCCGGCGAGGCAGGTTTACAGAGAGCCGAAGCCGAGTGGAATGGGATCAAAAACCCAGTGAAGACGGGGGGAAGGAGAGGCAAGTCCAAGGGAGTCGCTGGAGGGCATTCTGGGCCGTTCTGAGTGGCTCCGTGCAAGACCAGAGACAGGAAGCTGTTGCCAGAAGTACAGCATGTTTCAATGAACTTACCAAACTTCAGGGAAAACTTAAAACTCTGTTCAAAATCTTTATTGATTTATGATGCTGTAAGTAACATGTAATCAGTATGAACTATTCTGTGCATTTTTTGCACTTAGTGTTATGGGTGGAACCTTTCCAGAAATCAACATANCCCAGTGAAGACGGGGGAAGGAGAGGCAAGTCCAAGGGAGTCGCTGGAGGGCATTCTGGACCGTTCTGAGTGGCTCCGTGCAAGACCAGAGACAGGAAGCTGTTGCCAGAAGTACAGCATGTTTCAATGAACTTACCAAACTTCAGGGAAAACTTAAAACTCTGTTCAAAATCTTTATTGATTTATGATGCTGTAAGTAACATGTAATCAGTATGAACTATTCTGTGCATTTTTTGCACTTAGTGTTATGGGTGGAACCTTTCCAGAAATCAACATAGTCCACATTCTTAGATTTCTGATAGTTTTATGACATTTTTTCCTATTGCTGATTGGCCATTTCCTTATCTTTGAATTGGTTCTGGTATGTTCCCTTCTGGGCACTGCTTTGGTAAGGTGTTACAGAACTGTACCGGCTAAAGGGACATTTTCCTGGCACACAGACACCGGGTCTACTCATTGTGGACACAGGATCCTGAACAAAATAGTCACCCTTTGTCCAGGTTTTCACCTGTAACAATAACCAAAGGTACACTGGGACTCAGGGCTTCATAAAACCCTCAAAGGATCAATTAAGAAAGGCCGAACTGAGACTATGATAAAATATATTATATACCAGTTTTCCTACACATGATCAGATATTTCATATGTTTCAAAATATTGAGGGGGCAGAGGGGGCTTTTACAGCAACTTTTAAATCCCCTGGGCGTGGCTAACCCTGTAGTCCCTGCTATCCAGTCCAATTCTCCCTCTTTCTTGTCATCCTGATTCTGCTGGTTTCACTTCCCTGCTTAATTAACACCCTCCATTGAGTCCTACTGGTCTTAGAATAAAACCCAAGTTTCCAACTATGGTCAGTGGAATAAAAGCTCTCAAAGATGTCCACCTCGTAATTCCTGGAACCTGATTATGTTATCTTACGCAGTAAGAGACTTTGACAATGTGATTAAATGAAGGTCCTTGTGAAGGGAAGATTATTCTGTCTGATCTGAGTGGGCCCAGTGAAATCACAAGGGTCCTGATAAAGGGAGCCAGGAGGACCAGGGTCAGAGAAGGGTCATGTGATGATGTAAGCAGAGATGGGTGTGAGGAGACCCCTCCCAACCCCCCCACCTCCGCCCCGGCCCACCCCAGCCAAGCCATGCGAGTGCCTCTAAAAGCTGAAAAAGACATATTCACCCCTAGAGCCAGAGCAGCAAGAGGGTGCTGAGGAACACCAAGGCTCCCTGTTGTAGACCGCTCTGCCTGGTCCTGGGAATTGTATCTCGACCCCTTGTGGCTAAGGACAAGGGGCGACCTCTGGAATTCGAGCTGCAGGAGACAAAGCCTGTCTCTGGTAGCAAATGCTGCCTCAGTTTCCTCTCCCTGCCCCCAAAGCTTGATCGGAAGTCAATGACAGGTAAGACCCCTCACAGCAGGGGGCAAACTAAGCCAGACTCGATCACTTGGGAGGCCTTCCTGGAAGGACTCAGGGGTCTGCAACAAAGAGGGAGAGTTGGACTCTTGATACCTGTGCCCCCCCCCCCCCCGGCTTTGATAAAGCCCACGTCCCCATGTTCTTTGGGAGAAGAGTCCCCATGTTCTCTGGGAGAAGCGCTTCCTGGCTCTAATCCCCTTAAGCCTGAATACCTGATGGGGAGAGGTGCAGCTCCTTGCCTTGCTAGAGTGTGTCCTGGGGGAAAATCTGGCATCACAGACTTCCTGATAAACCTGTGAAATCTGCTCTGCTAAGAGTGCTTTCATTCACATGTTAAGGGTTTGAGCAAGAAACCCTAAAACTCTGTTCCTGACAGACTCTGACTCATAGTAAGCCCTCAGATTTCTTTGAAGTAGAATCTACTGTTTGATCCTTGCCACCCTATATTGCTGTGTATTACAACCCAATAAAAGGCCCTGGAGGAGGGGGCTTGGGGCCTTTTTCTCCTCAGAGAAACTGCCACTGCTGGCCTTTTTCCTGTGAAACTGGCCACTGCTCACTTCTCCTTCCCAACCAGATCACATCATGTCTCAGTCATATTTACTCTCATCTGTGGCACCTGGGGGGACTTGCGAAGTCGCCCCCACAGCTCCCACGTTATATTTTTCAATGTTGTAGAATTAGCCTCTGAAAACCAGCAAGTGCAATGAAGGCGTGTATTGGCCACAGTGTTTATTAAGTGCCCTCTGTGTGCACAGGCCCCTGTTTTACGTATAATTGTACTGGGCTGAGAGTAAAAACCGCCCAAAAATACGTTCAAGCCTTAACCCCCAGAACCTGTGAATGTGACCTTATTTTGAAAAAAAGGTTTTGCAGATATAGTTACATTAAAGTACTCAAGATGATATCTCGGACTTAGGATGGGCCCTAACTCCAACGCTTGTCCTTGTCTTGATCCTTGTCTCACCCCTCCAGTGCTTTAATTACCCAACGCTACGCATTTCTCTGACTTTGCTTTCAGTACACCTAGTACAAACAGACAAATGTTCCTGTAAGAGAAAGGCAGAGGGGGATTTGAGGCTCAGAGACCCAGAAGGGCAAAGCCATGTGAAGAGGAAGAGGAAGACAGAGCCTGGAGCTATGCTGCCAAAGCCCACAAAGCCACCAGACACTGGAAGGGTAAAGAAGGAGTTCTCTCCTAGAGTTTCAGAGGGAGCATGGCCCTGCCAACACCTGCAGAGGGGGTGCAGACTCCTGGCCACCCGGATTGTGAGAGAATAGATTGTTTTTGTCTTCAAACCTTGTTTGTGGCACCAGGATGGCACCTGAGAAAACTGACACAACCGTCTTCCCTACACTTGTCTACCATGTCGAAAGTCATTGAAATCCTGTTTGCCTTTTGTGTTACAGGCAAAAGACACCTTGCCATCCTGTGCCCTTCCATTTCTCCATGCTTCTGCGTGTGATCCTTGTCTCACCCCTCCAGTGCTTTAATTACCCAACGCTACGCATTTCTCTGACTTTGCTTTCAGTACACGTAGTACAAACAGCATTAAGATGAAAAACCTTTAGCAGCCAGGGTGGCACAGGTGCTAAACAGCTGGAATGGACGCTGGCTGCTGTGATGATGGAGCAAAGTCCAGGAGGCCCCGCTGTGCCAGGCATTACCTCTTTACGTGCTGGATTGTGGCTGCCAGATATTGGCAAGAGTCCTAATGTTAATTCTTACTGGGCACCGGGCACTGTGATAAGTGGAATATCTTTGTGAAACCTTACTACAACCTGGTAGGCTGGCGAAACTGAGGCTTACGGGGGTTCAGTGATGTGCCCAAGGTCACACAAGTGGTGAAGCAAGTGCCAGGGAGAGGTGCGCTGTGTGCTCGTGACACAATCTAGTGCAGAGAACACAGAGTATGCAGAGGCCCAGGGACTTCTGGGAGTCAGGGATTTCTGCCAGGACCCGGAAGGCGAGAACCTGGTGAGACATCCTGAGCCCAGAGGCTTCCCCACGCCTGCTGTTCTTTCCCTGCCTGCTTATCCGGACGGATCTGCAATGAAGTCTTAGCATGGTGAGGACACATGCTTCTGTGAGGTGAGACCAGAGGTCAGGTAAAGCAAGAAAACCTGTATCTCTAGTCTTGGAAGGAAGAAGTGAAACCAGAGAGAAAATGGGTGGTATCGCTTGAAAGAGGGAAGGGCCCTCAGCCGCCTGAGGCTTGCAGAGGAGAAGAAAGGGGAACCAGGGAGAACTACACCAGCCTCAGTCAGGGGTGTGGCCCCTGGGGCTTAACTGCTGAACACCTGTGCTCCCCAGACAGGCAAGGGGAGGATAAAGTAAGTGGGGCTGGTGTCATGGAATTTACCAACGTCTGACCTCCGCGCCTCTTTGCCCATCTGCTGATAGGCATGCTTGCTGAAAGCCAGTGGCATTTCTGCTACTGGAAATGTAGGTGTACTTTACAGGAACTTCTAAATAAATCCAGTCCCAAGTGATTCATTGTTCGGATACATTAGGTAGTCGTTGGCAGATGTGTCACGCAGAAGCAAAGCTGAGCTATTTCAGGGCTTTGTACTTATGAGTCATTTGCTGACTTGATACTTTCTACTACTCTTTTATAATTGCATTCTTTCATTCAGTGTATGGAGGTGATTGTTATGTTTTTACCTTTCCCGACATTTTTTGCTGTGCAATCAAAATGGCAAAATGCAATCAATAACAACAACAAAGACAGATGTGGTTTTCTTTAATATTTCAAGGAGATTTTGCCCTTGTTTGTGTGGCTCAGTGGATTGAGTGCCGGCCTGTGAACCAAAGAGTCGCTGGTTCAGTTCCCAGTCAGGGCACCTGACTGGGTTGTGGGCCAGGTCCCCAGTAGCGGGCGCGCCAGAGGCAACCACACACTGATGTGTCTCTCCCTCTCTTTCTCACTCCCTTCCTCTCTCTAAATATAAATAAACAAAAAGAAACCTGTAAAAATATTTCATGGAGATTTATTCAACTCACTTTGACACTGGTGCTTTCACTCATACCTGAAATTACAAACAAGCTGATATAAAGGCTCTTCTGAGGTGTGCAGTAACTGAAAGTGTGTATCAAGTCAGCCTTGCACTTGAAGGACTTATCAAATTATGTACCCACCTTGCCAAATTGCCAGTTCTTTAAATTTCTGTATGTTTAATAGATCTACTTCATCCATCATTGCTACTGAGGTCTAAACCCTTCGTCTTGAATACCTACCTCAGTTTTTGTCAACACCAACAAGGCTGAAGGAGAGAAGACAAAAATATACGGAGACCAAGAAAAGATGAACTGGTATGACTGAGAGGACTAAGTGTTTTGTTCGCTACACTATTTCTGGGAGGTCTCCCTTGGCAACTTTAAATGTTGTTGTATCACTTTTCTTGGAGGCTTCTCCAGCGGGTTAAATATGGCGAGAGAATGAGAGAAGTGTAATGTGAAGGGAGGGGAGAGGCTGGCTTCCCTGATCAAAAGTGTTTCTCCATTTCCCCCTTTTGTGTTAGCTTGAAACCCTTTCCAGTTGACTCAGCCATACTGGCTGGAGCTGTCTTGCTCACGCTCAGAGGGACGCACACTTCCCCATTCATGTGACCACATCAGGAAGTTAGAAGTGTAACTTTGACTCAACAGGAGTTTTTCTATCCACATGCTTTTCATACAGGAGTTGTCAGGCCCCGGGTGGGGTCTTCATAGGGCACCTCGGTTTCTTCTCAGCAGCACCCAACCTGATTGCTCAGTAGGTAGTTTTGAGAGAAGCCTGGACCACAGAGAGCTGCCCACGGTCATTTATATCCAGGCAGATGCCCTAAAATTACAGATATTTGCAAGTTAACGCTTAAGGAATGGCACTCCGCAACAGCTGCGATGTTCTCAGTTTGTAAAAGGTTTCCTAGATGCTGCAGATGGTGATTTTGTTCTTCAGCCATGACAACAGAGGCCCAGATCATGTGTTTGTGATGATGGCACTCGATACCTTTGGGTTCAATTTAAGCATATTTTGAAATAAAAATAAATGTATTTTAGAGAACCAAAAGTGACTCGAGGTGGCCAGACCAGAGCGTTAGTATCATGAATTAGGAGTCTTGGTTGAAATCAACAGAAAACCCAACTTACGCTGGCTTAAACCATAAAGGGAATTTGTTGTTTCACCTGAAAAGCCAGGGAGTGTTCAGACTATATAAGGCTTGATGATGTCAAGTTCTTGTTTCTCTTCCTCTCTCTGTTCTGGCTTCCACTAAGTGAGCTGCATCCGAGGGGAGACTTCCTTTATGGTTCTGAGGTGGGTGTCAGCAGTCCTGGGGTTATACGATTCCAGTATTTCACAATTAAAAACTGAAAGTAGCATGAGGCCAGTATATCATTTTTTCTACTTCCTGGATGCACAAGAGTCTACACTTCCTGGTTTGCCTGGTGCTGACCAATAGACTGTGAGCAAAAGTGAGTGTGTCTCCTCCAGATGGAGGCAGTGAGAAGTCCTGTGCAAGCTTTCAGCTCTCCCTTCCTCCTCAGGGCGCTAGTGAGGGCCCGATGGAAATGGTTAAGCTCCAAGAGCAAAGAAGCCTGGATCCCTCAGTTGCTGCACAGATGTCAGTTGCCTTGGAGAATTGTCAGATGATCTGGTTATGGATTTCTATGTGTCCCATCACTCCAAAACTTACTGGCTTCGGACAACAGTTTACTACGATCTCTGTGGTTCTGTGTGGGCTGACTGGGCTCAGCAGGGAGATCTCACGAGTGGTCTCTCCCCTGGCTGCAGTCAGTTGCCAGCTGGAGCTGCCGTCATGTAACAACACACCTGAGCTGACATCCAAGAGGTCTCAATCACCTGGCTAAAACTGATGCTGGCTACTGACTACCCAAACACCTCTGTGGCTTGCGCCTCTCACTGCATGCGTCCTGAGCTCTGAGAGGAAGCATGCCCCTTGGAACACACAAGAGTGTGTGTTCCAAGAGACCCAGGAGGAATCGAAAGGCTTCTTATGACCTTGGATGTCCCGATCCATCATTCCTGTCATATTGTGTTGGTCAAGGCAAGTCACTAAGTCCAGTGCAGGTTCAAAGGGAGGAGAATTAGACTCTTACTCTTGATGCAGGGAGTAACGTATAGTACAGGGAGGGAAATTACTGATAGTGACCATCTTTCATTATCTACTACACCTGACCTACAGTGGACTTTGGTGAACAAGTAACAACTTTTATATGTTAAGTTATTGAGATTTTGGAGGTTGTTACTTAAGCATAAGTATAGCCTAAGCTGGTGAATATAATTATAGAAAATAGGAATAGATTGAAAGAAAAGAATGAATATGATTAACCTTTCATATATTTTCTTGTCTTTTGTACACATTTATATAGTTATCATGCCATTTAGACAAACTGATAGTGTTTTTTCCCGCTTTGCATTATAATGTGAACATATTTCTTTCTTATTAAGGTCTTAGAAAAGATTTTTAATTATTGAACAATATTTCATTGTCATGAAGTACTTGACTGCTCCCAAATAGACACTTAGTGTTTCTCCATTTATTTGGTATTATAACTAAGGCTACGATAAATATCTTCATGTACAACACAGTATTTCTTTATTAGATTATATTCATTCATCTTTAAATCCTTGGTTTTGAAAGGTTTATTCCAATAATTTTTTGAGAGCTTCTGTCATTTTTTGAGAGCTAACTATACCGTCATTCCCCATCTTCCTGTGGACAATGCCCCAATTTAAGTTTTCAGCCCTGGTTTCTCCCTTTACTCTAAACTTGACATCACTATTTAGGATCCCTAATAGGCATTTCAAACTAAATATGTCAAATGATTCTTGATTCTCCACCCATTTTCTCGAAGCGGCTCCTTTCCCAGGCATCTTCTCAGTCAATGGTGTCACAATCATCCCAACGGCTCAAGCCTAAATCTCGGAATCCTTCTTCATTCCTTCCATTCTCTTGCCTTCTTGCAGTCAGTACACAGGTCCTACCCGTTCTGCCTCCAAAATGTATCTCACTAGTCCATCTCTCCTTCCTCCCAAAGCTGCCGTCCTGGTCTAAGCTATCATCATCTTCCCTTGAGCTACTTACCACACTGGCCTGCTGAGAGATTTCTTCCTTTCATTTTGGCTTTCCATTCGGAATTAAATCTGCCAGAAGTGTAAATCAAAGAATACCAGTCTCCTGCTTTCAACCCTTTACTTCAGGCCAGAACCCTTCTACCCTCCGCCCTCCTCATTGAGCTCCTTACAGCTGGTCCCTCCTCCAGCCACACCAACCTTTCTAGTCTGAGTTCACTATACAATACACTCTTTCTGCCTCAGGGCCTTTCATGGTGTTCCCCCTTTGGTCTAGTACACTTTCTCCTACTTCTTCTTCCCAGAGTTGCTGCCCTTATTTTTCCATTTAATCATCATCTCCTTAGAGAGGCTGTATGAACTATCCTGTCTGATATAACCAGTCACTCTCCACTAAATATCCCATGATGACTCCAGAACTTTTTTTCTAATTACAGTTGATATTCAGTGCTACTTTATATTAGTTTCAGGTGTACAGCATGCTAGTTAGACATGTAATTTATGGTGTCATCCCCTGATAAGCCTAGGACCCATCTGGTCCCAAACATAGTTATTACAATATGATTGACCTTGTCCTCCATGCTGTAATTTGCACCTTGTGACAATTTTGTAACTATAGGTTTGTACTTCTTATTACCTTTGGAACTTTTTAAAAATTGTTGTTCAAGTACAGTTTTCTGCCTCCCCCCCACCCCTCCCCACCACCTTAGCCCTCCCCACCTCCTTCCCCTGTTTCCACCCCCCCTTTGTTATTGTCCCTTTATAATTGTTCCTGTAAACATTTCACCCTTTTCCCCTATTATCCCTTTCCCTCTGGTCACTGTCAGCCTGTTCTCAGTTCAATGTCTTTGGTTATATTTTGCTTGCTTGTTTGTTTTGTTGATTAGGTTCCAGTTAAAGGTGAGATCATATGGTATTTGTTTTTCATAGCCTGGCTTATTTCATTTAATGTAATGCTCTCCAGTTCCATCCATGCCGTTGCAAAGGGTAGGAGCTCCTTCTTTGTTTCTGCTGCATAGAATTAGATTGTGTAAAATGTACCATAGTTTTTTGATCCATTCATTTGTTGATGGGCACCTAGGTTGCTTCCAGCACTTGGCTATTATAAATTGTGCTGCTATAAACATTGGGGTGCATAGGTTCTTTTGGGTTGGTGATTCAGGGCTCTTAGGGTATACTCCTAACAGTGGAATTGCTGGGTCAAAAGGCATGTTCATTTTTAGTTTTCTGTACCTCCAGAACTTTTATAGGAGAGCAGTTTAGGGGCAATAATCTGGTTGAAAGTGTGGTGGTGGGAGGGGCTGGTGGTGACTTTAGGCTAGGACACTTGTCTTGAATATTCATGCACACAGCAATTTATGGGAGATCAAGAGACTCACGACTGTCCCTCTCAAAGAAGAGTAATAGTGATTGTGGGATTGATGAATATTATGGAGCCAAGGGACTCTATACAGACCTAAGTGATGTCATGGTACTTGCCATGTCTATATCCTTTATTGTGCTCACCACAGTCTGCAATTCTCTTGTTTATTATCTGCCTTTTCTCCCTGTGCTACGGTGTAGGCTCCATGAAGAATGGTCCCTGTCTGTTTTCCCTACATACCCCACACCATCCTCAACTCTTAAAACAATACCTGGCACATAGCAGTCAATAGATACTTTTTTGAATAAATGAATGAATTAACATATCAATAAATAAGATCTAATTCACACTATCTTTTCTTTCCACCCTAACTTATCCCCAAGTGAAAGATTTCCATGGATTAGTTTAGTCTTCAAATACATTGATGTACATATTTATATTTCTATACATACACATCCTCCTTCATTTCTGGGGAGTAGAATGTGTATTAGGAGTTGTACTGCAGGAGAGCAGAGGCTAGGAGAAACTAAGGTGAAGACACACTGGAGATGATTTGGAACACAAATAGGAGAACAGTTCAGTACCTGGAGAAAGTGGGAAGAAGGTACTGCACGGCAGGAAGAGGCCCTTCATGACTCTGTGTCAAACAACTTATTCAGTGTTTTCCACTGAAAAAACTTTTTTTCCACTACCAAAAAGCTACTCAGTGTTTTCCAAATCGACATGTCATTTCCAATCCTTAGGAGTTTTGACCCCAGCTTTAGAAACAGTCCTCTGTACCAAGTCCTATGGTCTCTGGCTGTGAGCCCAGGTCTCTTGCCTCCGTTCCCTGTTTCTTGGGGGCTTTGGCTGCCTTGCCAGCCACTCAGTTTCATTTCCAACTTTGAGTTTCCTTATGTGTGAGTCATAATGAGAAAAATAGTGATTGTGTGCGCCAAGGCCCAGTTGAGGTGGAGCAGGACGACTGCTCTGCAAGTTTGGACCTTTTCTGTGGGTGCTTGTGGTCCGCCCACCTTGCCCCTCTTCTGGGATTAGGTGCTTTGTTCTATCTGGCCATGCCCGCCTGTCCTTGAGCCCACCAGGCCTGGTGGCTGAGCCTGAGCTAAGAAGTGAAGAAATATGTGGGAGGGTTTGGGTAGAAACCCGCAGATGGGCTGCAGATGGGTGTCGGGGGCGGCTCCACACAGAGTCAGAGGGACACGGGGTAAGGAGTGCAACCCGGTGGTTGCTGCTGAGTGATGGCTCGTTTACACAGGGTTTGTCCTGCTTGTAAACATTATTTGTTTAATAATAATGCTTGTGAGCATTATTTGTTTATCTCAACCTGAAGTGTATGAAGAGTTATTAGAGAGGCACAAATGTGGAGGAAGGACTTTGTCAGAACCGGCCAGGGGTCTGTGGATCAGGCATGTCAAGATTTCATTTACTATTTTCTGCCTTTTCACATAAGTGACAAACCATTGTATTTTACTAATAATGTCAGCAGCAATCACAGTTATGACTACAACTATTACCATCACATCCACTGTTTATCGAGCACCTACTCTTTGCCGGACATTTACAATTTACTTATATTTGCTTGCTTTACATCCATTATCCTTAATCTTTATAATTCTAGGGAGTACAGATTATTTTTTCTATTTACAAATTTACTAGTAAGAAAATTGAGGCACAGAACAATTAAGCCATTTACACAGTTATGCAGCTAATAAATTGCAGAATTAGAATTTGAACCCAGGTCTATCTGGCTCTAAACTATAAATGTTTGTATTTTAAAAATGCATTTTGATTAACTCATGCTTAAATTTCTTCTCTTTACATAAAACTATGAATGGTCTACTTATTCCAGTATGAATTCTAGAAAAATGTATTGTTTTCTAAAATAGATTCTCCTGATAATATTTAGATTTAAAGTTTCTGTTGAATTTTATTTATTCTGGTACCAACTTAAAAAACTTAATATGGTATTCTAACTTTGCAGGTTGTATACTTATTTTTACTAGTTTTATAGAAGATAATCTTTTTCAATAACTGCTTGTTGAAGTTTATGCTTTATTTGTCATTTACAGTAGCTAGTATTGAGGAGTAAGTCATTGGCTGTATAATTTCCTTCTCCCAGAAGGGAAGATTATGTATAAATACTTTAGGAATTTTCTACAGGATAAAGTGGCCATTGTGTCCTTTTGTGCATGAGCACTTGAATATGATTTCTACCTCACTAAAAAACTTACCCATAAGTTTGTGCCTTCTAAAAAATAAAACAATACATATTTAATATAGAAAATGGTAATTCACAGAGAAGAAAAAGAGTCATGGATAATCCTATCAAATATAAAAGTTAATATGGTTGTATATTTTATATGTCTGTTCTATACAAAAGTTTACCTATTTTACATGTAATTCACTCATCTCCCTGGAATTTATTTTCAGGCTTATGTTTAGGATAAGACAGAGATGATGAGCACAAAACTAGTTCCTTTAGTTTCCAATATGACAAATACATTATGTTCTTGTGAGAACTATATGAACTTAGTTTGGAGTGAGATAAATCATGATCAATTTATAGCCATGTTGGGAAAATTCACAAGATTCTTGATGTATACTAGGTTTATATGTTAAACTCCCCAAGATCAAAACCAGACTTCTGCTAAAAAATGTAATTTTTGAAAATACGGCTAAGCATCTCTATTCAAAGTTAAATATCATTTTTTGATTCTCAGCAAAGATAGCTTGAGAGATGCTTAAAAGAGTAGTTATCTGAGAAATATGATTTACAATAAATTTTTTAAGAAATGAATTAAAATGTCTGAAGCCCAAAAGTTTTTCAAGTAATACCCCCACCTCTCCAAGAGACATATGCAATAGTGTTTTGAATAGATTTTATTTGTTAAGAGAAGTCTGAGGTTCATGGCAAAATTGAGTGGAAAGTACAGAGCTCCTACACACCCCTGCCCCCACAGATGCTCAGCTTCCCGCACTACCCACACCCTCTCCGGAGCAGTGCATTTGTTACAGCCCAGGCACCTACACTGATCTGTCAATGCGACCTAGAGTCCATAGTTTGCATTGGGTTCACTCGCGGTGTTGTACATCTATGAGTTTTAACTATTATTTAGTATCATACAGAATAATTTCACTGCCCTAAATATCTTCTGCGTTGTGTCTGTTTATCTCTCTCTCCTCTCCTCACACCTGGCAACTATTGATTAGTTTACTGTCTTGCAATATTTTAAAAGCAATCTTCTGTGTTAATTGGGAAACTTTTCTAAATAATCTTTTTTTTAAGCATTTTATTTATTTATCTTTAGAGAGGAAGGGAAGGAGAGAAGGAGAGAAATATCAATGTATGGTTGCCCGTCGTGAGTCCCCTGCTGGGAACTGGCCTGCAACCCAGGCATGTGCCCTGACTGGGAATCGAACCTTGATCGGGTGGTTTGCAGGCCCGTGCTCAATCCACTGAGCTACACCAGCCAGGGCTCTAAATAATCTTCTAAGTGGTGACTATAAGGTTCTCTGTATTGAAAAACAGCATTGAACTGTATTTTCATGGGCCTCAGGGCCTTTCTGCTTCAAAGCAAAAGGTGTACAGTGCTGCAATTTGGGGCTGTGGTTATAACTCAGATTATTCTCTTTACATAATACATTTCTATAAGGTACATAGTATTGGTTCCCACTTCCTGCAGCCCAGGCTCTGCAGCAAATGCAATTGTGCCAAACTCGTTTGTAGGATACACAGTGGCTAGCAAAGCCACAAACGTGCGTAATTAAATGTTTATTTTAGAAAGACATGCTGTGTGTATTACAGGTTGTTTTCCCATAGACAGGGAGCATTTTGCCTTCTGTAAAAAATGTAAAATCACTTTTGTTTAGAAAAAAAAGCATAAAATGTATTGTTTTTTAATCATGTAGCTGTCAGTCTGGGCCTATTTTGAGACAGAATATTTAAGACAACGAACATCGTTTGTTTTACTTTATTCAGGATACTTTATTTAGTGCTTATTTTTATATATATTTAAACTTTTTTGGAAATAATTTCAAACTTATAAAGAATAGAAATAGTACCAAGAACACTCTTTACTCAGATTTACCTACTAACATTCATACCATTTGCATTATCACTTATGTAGGTGTTTTCCCTCTTTGATATATAATATATGTCATATGTGAATTTTTTTCCTGAGTCATTTGAGGTTAAATTATATATACATCATGGTCCTTTAGCCTAAATACATACTTTAGTGTGGATAGTCCAAGAATAGAGGTATTCTTTTATATAATCAGAACAATAAACTTAACTTTGGTGCAACACTTTTATCTTATTTTTCTCTTCATATTTTGATTTTGTCAATTATGTCTCTTGTTGCATCCACCCCTCCGAATATAGGATTCAGTTCACGGTCAAGTATTGCGCTTAGTGTCATGTCTCTTGCATCTCTTAACCTGGGACATTTTCGCCGCCCTTTTAAAGAATATATTCCCACCCTCTTTAAAAAATAGAATATTCATCTTTTCAGGTTTGTCTGACACTTACCAGGACTCTAGGGAAACAGTGCCCTGCGATCTGAGCTGCCTGTTGGAAGTTGTACTGGAGAATAATGATTTCTCCTTTTCTTCTTTCTTTTATATGCCACATATGTGTTTCCATTGGCAGGATTTAACCCGGAACCATTCTGGAAAAGTCCTCTGGAAAACAGAGTTCTAGGCTTTCTCTCCGAAGTGTAGAGGAGAATGTAGAAAGGGGTGGCAGCAACGCTGAGTGGTACACACTCCTGTTCTATTAGGACTTCCAGATAGAAAGGAGAACAAGACAGTGAGCTGCCTGCCCTTGGGGAGCTTCCAATCCTCAGAGAGATCTATAAATCCAGTGGGCAAAATACATAGGGTTGTGACTTAGAATAACAAAGGCGCTCTCTCAGGGCACAGAAGCCTGAAGGAAGACGGGGGCCACAGTTCTGTGAAGGTCAGGGAGGGGTGGCCTGTAGTTGCCTACACAGAGAAGTGGCCAGAGCAGTGGGATCCACAGCAGGAGAGAGCTTGGTATATTAACAAAACAAAACAAAACACAAAACAACAACCCATAGGTTCATGTGACTGGAATTTGGTGGAGCTTGGCCTCATTCTTAGGTGGAGAGGATGGCAGAGGCTGGATTGCACTGGGCTTAAAGGACCGGATGATGAGCTGGCATTTTTGTGTCTGAGTAAAATAGAAAGGTTCCTACCCTATGTGGCACCTTCGGGCAAATTAGAGAAAGGTATGCACTCCTCAAGACTTTTCCACTTTGTTGGAAAATTGTAGTAAAATACTTTTATTAGAACAAGGCACTTCCCTAAAGTCTACCAGAGAATATTTGTCATGAACATTACTTTACAGTGCTCCACTGTGAAAAGCAGTCTTCCACAGGGTTGTTCCACTACAACCTGTGTAACTGTGTATGGCGGCCTCAATGGGGAACCCCTTCCGCCACGGAAGGGTTTCTGCAGAGGAGTGGCACCATCCTGTGTGGTCCTGTGCAGATGGGACAGAGGAGAGGGGGAGTGTTTTGGAGGTCAGTCCTACAATATTTTGGAGGCAAATGGATTGGATGAGGAGACGGGAAACAGGATGAGATGACGATGACTCATCAGGTTTGTGGATGGCCGTGCCTTCATCTCACTGAGAAGGCATGGCCGGGAGAAGACTGGGGTCTGTGGGAAGGAGAGACAAAGAAAGCAGAAGTAATTAACATCCAGGGATTGGCCATCTCCCCTTGAATGCTCTGTTTTCAACTAAAAGTTAACCAAACTTTTGTGTTTTCTCAAATCAGTATCCTTGATAAACTTACCCATTAGAATCAAGGACAATGGCAAGATCTTTCTTTGCCTTTCCGGCTTTTAGAATTGGGTTAATTTAAGGTCAGATTTTACGAACCTTTCCAAGTTCCTCTCTGTTTCAGGTACTCTGCCAGAGACTTATACACCTTTTCTCATTTCCTCCACTCAGCCACCTATGAGCTGCCCGGGTCCCTTGTTTTTTTTTTTTTACCTTTGTCAGTGCTATACTATAGAACTTTCTGCAATGATGAAATACTTTATATCTGCACTGTCTAGTAATCATGTGGCTATTAAGTACCTGACATGTGGTCGGTGTGACAGAAGAACTGAATTTTTAATTTTACTTGTAACTACATGTGCTAGAGATGGCAAGTGACTCCCGTAGATGCCGTACGGCTGTAAACGAATGGTCTCCAAATAGGGGTCCACACAGCCCCGGGAGGGTGCAGCATTTGCAGAGTGCAGAAACAAAACACACACATTTTAAATCATTGTTACTGTTTTTTTTCTGTGTGTTTTGTAATGTACCTAAAATATTAAGTATATAATATGTAATTAATATATTATACATGATAATTTTATATGGCACTTAGCACTTTGCAAATATTAACTCATTTAATCTTCATAATGACATTGTTGGGTAGATACTTTTATTTTCCTCATTTTACAAATGAAGAAACTAAGGCAATATTTGGATGTGGCAAAGGCGAGATTAGAGCACATTTTAACTGCTAAGTCCAAGCTTTTCAGGATAAACTACATAAGTACATTGGAGGGGGGTTGGGGTGGAGAAGGAAAACATTTTTACTGATGGGTGAGGAACCAAAAATGTTTGGTGACTAATGCTCTATACCAGACCTTAACAACCATTGAGGTACAACAATTCCTAATCTCAAATTTTAAAGGTATTTTGGAGATAATCAACTCCATCTTTTTTTTCACTGTTGCTCTGCAGTGAGGGGTGTGAAGATGAATGAAGACGGGGTAAGGTGCCGGTCATCTGTAAATAACACCTGTGAAGAGACAACTGTAAATAACAGAGACAACTGTAAATAACACCTGTGAAGACTTGTGTCATGCAATCCTGTAAGTTTCCCCATTTAAAAAAGTTTACCCTTGTTAGTTTTGTTCTCGTTATTAATTTAAAAAAATATTTGCTTGTTTTTGATACTCTGAAGTAGGGGAGGGTGGGAGGCTGAAGACCTGGAGGGAGAAGACTCCCAGTTTCAAGAGCAGATGCAAAGAATGCAGGTCCGGAATCAAAACCTGCTCACGTTCCCTCGGTGGGTGCTCAGTTATGTGCGCCTTTGTTGCTGGTGGCTCTAATTCAAGTGTAATCAATCCCTGAAAGAGCTCCATGGGGTAGATAAATTCACCCAAACCTAATTTCCACCTACACGCTTTAAGTGAGTACGCTGTTCCCCCACCTCCAATTCCTTGTCTATCCTAGAAATCTCCGGCATCTCTCCGGGTACCCACCAGCGTGCTTAGCAAACAGTTGAGTTGTATAAATGAAAGGAAGGTTTAACTTTACGTACTATCATTACAGTTTCCAGGTACGTGAAATACTAAATGAGGTTTTTTTGTCATCAGAGAAGAGTTTTGGAGACCAGAGATATAACGCAAGGAATAAACCCACACTTAAAAAAAATGGGGGTGGGCCGTGCAGACAACGTAGGATTATGTGTGTTGTTGGCGGCTCTCTCAGTTTCAAATCCTAGCAGTTTCAGGGAAAGCAAATGGAAGACGCCCCGCAAAGTGTGAATGGCCAATACATGTTCACCCAGCAGTTTGGGGGCATCTAAATCCTAAGACTTTCTTTACCGGACGAAGAAAGTTCTTGAGTTCCTGGGGTTCCCACTTTAGTGGGAGAGAAGGGCGCAGCCTTCCTTCCATTCTGGTTTACCTAAGAACCACGTTGAGAGCCGAACAATTCTTTCTTAAGGCTTGCTTGCCGGAGCAGCGCAGGCCAGGTAAGACTTTCCACGTGCAGTCAAACCGCTCCCAGCAGCCCTCCCCACATTGGGCGAAAGAACCAATTCCAGGCCTGGTTGCCTAGGTGGGTGTGGCCTCCAGGGTGGTCCCACCCCTTCGAGCGAGTCGCACTCCGCAGCTCGGGCGGGGAGAGCGAGACAGGCAGGAAAGGGCGGGGGACGAGTGCGAGTGCGCGCGCACTCGCGCCTGGCGTGTGGGCGGCGGCGCGCCGGTGCGCGCGCAGAGAAGAGGCCAGCCCCGGAGGCCGTAGTGGGGTTCGAGTAGAGGGGCGGGGGAGTCACCTGCGAGTGGCTACGCCTGTCGTCCGCAGCGTCTAGATCCCAGTCGGTAGCGCGGGGCCGCTGGCCCACACCCTGGGAGGCCGGGGCGGGGGAGCGCGCAGAGTCCGCGCCCGCGCCCAGGACGAGGAGGAGTCGGACCTTGGCCGCCGCCGCCGCGGTCCGCGCCCGGCCGGGTAGGTGAAGCTTGGGTTGGTTGTCCGCCGGCTTCTGGCGGGCGGGGGGAGGTGAAGCGAAACTTTCCGGCGCTTTTCCCCTCGGTTCCCGGGCCGTCCACGGCGCGGGGAGGTGTTGTCGTCGCGGGCGGCAGCGGCCGACGCCATGTTGGGGTCTGTGAGAAACGGGGCGCTCCCGGGCCGCTCCCCTCGCGCTGGGGTTGGCCCGCGGCGTCCGGAACGAGTCGCGCAGCCCCTAGGACGCCGTCGCCGGTGCCGCGGGCGGGCTCGCCAGCCGTCCGGAGGGTCCGCGGGGCGGGGATCCAGCAGACGCGCTAATGGGGCCCCGAGGTCGGGCTAGATAGAAGTTCTGGGGCTTGAGGACTAGGGTCCCAGACGTGGTCAGGGCCCCCTATGTGGCCAGGGCACCTTAGGGTCCCAACGTCTTTCTACCCAAAAGTTTGCAGAGGCTGGTCACAGCGACTTTGTAACTTGAACGGCAAATTTTAAGTGACTTGGGGCAAAAATGGCACTTCAGGGTTGGCTCTGATAGAAGCGGTGGCTCTCACACATTATTATTTGGAATTTAAAACTTCTGTGGCGTTTTGCCGAGTTTATTTTTTCTTTTTAAAATTTTATTGAAGGCCGACACAGCTTGCTGTTCATGTTTCTTGAATACCCTTGTGTGCTGTTGGTACACGATAGCAATAACTTGTGTATGCGCTAGAAATGAGTGGTATTAAGGTTGCAGATAACTAAGCCCTTCCCTGTAATTCATAGATTCACAAAGTATGTAAATTGATAAATGTCTTCTTGTTGTGTTTCAGTACGTGACTGAAGAGGCTCATTAAAGAAAGATTTAGACAGGAACGTGACTGAGAGACTTAAAGGCGTGTGTGATTCTCTTAAAAACAAGGTGAAGTGATCCTGACGTTGCGATTTTGTTTTTTTCCTCTCTCTTTGGTTCCTTAAAGGTGCATGCCTGCCATGTTTGGAGCATTTACTTTTTTCGGTCTCTACTCTGGCAGCTTATGGGGACCTCAGGTTAATTCAGTATTAACCAAGACTTCTATTTTTAATCTCTTCAGATCCTGACAGCGCTAGAGGTGAATGGTATTAAGTTAATTGGAAAGCACATATAAATCGCCTCAGAAAATAAAAATCGGTGGACTGACCAAGGCATTAAAAGAGAGTCAGTAAATGAATACGAATTGCTATTTTTAAATGAAGGCATGTTAGCTTTAAAATTCTGTTAAATAAACTGACAGAATGCTTGACCAACAATAAACCCTGGAATGCATCTGGAAGAATTTCTCTTAATCTATAGGTAAAAATATAGCTTATGCTCAGGTTTGATTGCTAATTTCTTTAAACATTTTTCCCTTTTTCTTTTGTTTCACTGGCAAATAAATGCTTTTGTTTTTCTTGATGAAGAATTATGTAGAATTGAGGGTGATTTAACTAATTTCATGAGTCTAGCAGCCAAGCTGGTATTAACTCAGGTCTTATGGCTATGAAGCCTTCTCATTTTCCTGTAGCATGATTCTGTAGGCTGTATAACTCCTGCTTGCTGAACAGTCTCTGCCCACCTTGTTTCCTGTGTCTTGCTGCTCTTTCTGATTTTAATTTACTCAGTACTTATTTTCTAGAGAGCTGCTTTACATGGGTTTTTGTACTGAACGTTTTCGTCTTAAAAAGACTTACTTAAGCCCTGGCTGGTGTGGCTCAGATGGTTGCATGTCCTCTGGCAGAGGGAAGGTCATGGGTTGGATTCCTCCTCATAAGGGCAGTTGCCTGGGCTGTGGGTTCCGTCCTCTGTAGGATCTTTGGAGTCTTTTCTGTCCTGTTTTCCTTAACCCCAACCCCTTCCTCTCCCCGAGAATAATTCACTTGTCCCAGTACTTTTACACTGACCTGTCATGGCACCTCCTTGTCAGCAGGCTTTGCCAGTCTGATTTGCCTCTCNCTGGCAGAGGGAAGGTCATGGGTTGGATTCCAAGGGCAGTTGCCTGGGCTGTGGGTTCCGTCCTCTGTAGGATCTTTGGAGTCTTTTCTGTCCTGTTTTCCTTAACCCCAACCCCTTCCTCTCCCCGAGAATAATTCACTTGTCCCAGTACTTTTACACTGACCTGTCATGGCACCTCCTTGTCAGCAGGCTTTGCCAGTCTGATTTGCCTCTCCATCCCCAGTGTGCAGAGAACATAACAGATGCTCAGGAAAGGTTTGAGTGGATGAGTATACATGTACTTCTTTGTAAAGATACTTTATGAATTTCTCACTAAATTTCAATTTCCTTGGTCATAGTAGTTTTGGCCTGGGGATACAGAAATTGAGTGTTTGTGAAATTTCCAAGTACATGATGGACTGAAGTATAAGCAACAAAGAAAAAGCCCTGTATCAACAAAAGGATAATAATCATAATTTTAAAGTGTAGTTGAATTTGTTTGCCCTGAATGGAAATAGAGTTAATGCCTAAACATTTTGAGTCATGTTTATACATTTAAGCTCTTTGATAGAGCATATCTCGTTTTCTACCAGTTATTGTTTTGATGGATTGTCTTAGGATTTTACTTTAGAATGCTTTGCTTAATGGAAAGCATATCAGAATCACTTTTCTATTGATAAGTTTTGAGAGCCAGCTTTATACACCAGCTGCATGCTTAATAGCAATATGCATGTTGGCCTAACTAAATAAAATGTGCCTCATAGATACGCACTCTGAAAGAGTGCTGTTTATAAGTTGCAAGGCCTCTGTGGTGGAGGTATTTTATAATTCTGTAATGAAAGTACTATAGAATTTGAGGTTAATTCTGTGTTGATTCTGTGTTAATTCATGATAACTTTCTCTCCAGTCAATTCATAAACCACAAACCGTCGTGTTCAATTTGGTAGGTCTTGGGAAGAGAATAGAAGACATTCAGGTCGTTTCTGTGAGTGCTACAGAAAGCAAGTTGCATATACGGGACTGGAACAAAAAAGCAAACCTGAATGCTAGCTCTGCTTCTTATTGGCCCATGACTCATGAACAAGTTCCTTTACTTCTCTATGCTTCACCGCACTCATTTATGAAATGGACACAAATATTTGTCTCACGGTGTTGTGAGGATTTATTAAGATGTTTGTGTAGTGTCAGGTATATGATATTCAGTAAGTTACCTTAACAAACAGTGACAGTGAATTATTTAGAATCACAGAATTTAAACATTTTAAAAGGGATGCACCCTTTAGAAAAACTTAGTTCAGTTCTCAAACTTGGCTGCTCATTAGAATTTCCTGAGGAGAATACTGATATCTGAACCGTACCCTGGTACAAATAAATGAGAGTTTCTGAGTTTGGGTAATAGGGAATTTTGCCTTTTTTTGTTTGTTTGCACCCATGATTTTAATGTGTAATTGGGTTTTCGAACCAGTGATTTAATTCAGTCTCATATCTCCTTATTTTCTTTATTTTGTGGTAGAATAAAGTGCAGAGAGAGGTTAAGTGCCAGCCGAATTCCTACTAGTCAGGTTAGAAAGAATGTGTTTGCAGTGGATAAAAGTAAAGTGTGTATAGGTTAAAGTAACAGTTAAGTTTGTTTTTGACCAGAAAGGCCACACGTTTGGAACTACCTTTTAGTAACTCCAGTGACCTTCACCTTTACTCTGCATCAATGTCCTACATGGTTGACTGTTTTTTAATCTGTCTTCATTCAGAAATACATCTAGTCTTGAGCTCTGTGGCTAGAGATGGTGATTCAACGCCTTTCTATGTATTTCTGTTTTCCATCATACTTGATGAAAAAGCTTTATGCCTTCATTGTCTCCTCCAGTACCTCCCAGGTTGTTACTTTTGTTCCTTCCTTCCAATCCTGAACTCTATAGTTCCTGTTCTGTGAACTCACTAGCAGTCCTCCTCTCCTTGACCTTTGACAGTGGGTCAATTCTGAATTTGTAAATGTCACCGTTTATTTTTTTCTACTTCTGTCCCTGCCTAGCACCCCCCAAAAAGTCACAGCTGTGGTGACTGTTAAATATTGTTTTCCAACTACCTGTGTACTAGTTGCTTCCAAATCCTTTTCTTATGCCAAAGTTGATTCATTTTGGGGGGTGTATTGCTTTTGCACTCCAATTCAGGTTGCTAACCCCAATTTTGAAACTTTTGATTCTTAGCAGATGACCTTCTTTCTAAAATGATTAAGATTTTATGATGTGAGTTTTCTATTTTCTTTTTTTCATATCAACTTTTTCTCTCTATTTTTATAAGTGGTGCTACCCTTGATTCTTTATACTTTACATTTAAACAGTAAGTTGTTAGGGAAAAATCAAAATGATTTTTATATCTTTTGTTCATATCTTTATTAATTGTACCTATAACTTTGTATTTGCTAATTACACATTTTTATTTTCTTACTCGAAAAGCTATTTTCTTTGTTTATGAGGGAATATCTGTTCATTATAAAATAATTAGGCAGTATCAAAATATTTCACCCTACTACATAGATATAACCAGTACTTAATTTTTGGTGTGTATCTTTCCAGACTTTTTTTTTTTAGAATTCAATTTTATTCTTTTATATGTGGATGTTTATTTTTCTGAGCACCCCTATTTATTTATTTATTTATTTAAAAATATTTTATTTATTTATCTTTAGAGGGGAAGGGAAGGAGAGAGGGAGAGAAATATCAATGCATGGTTGCCTCTAGTGTGCCCCATGCTGGGAACTGCATCCCCTGCTGGGAACTGGCCTGCAATCCAGGCACGTGCCCTGACTGGGAATGGAACCGTTATCCTCTGGTTCGCAGGCCTGCGCTCAGTCCACTGAGCTACACCAGGCAGGGCTTCTTTCCAGACTTTTTTAAAAAAAGGTTTCTATTATATAGGGTCCAGCAGAAGTAACGCCTACATGAGTATTGTAGGTGGGGTAATAATATGGGTGTAGTAATTTATAGTTTTAATTTGAACATTTCACCTAAAATGTCATATGATGTGCTTGAGTGTGATAATGTTATTTACAGACTTATGTGCTTGTGATTTTGTAACAAATGGGGTGTTACATGTGCTGGACCCCTATATGTGCTGTTTTAAAACCTTTACTTAATATATTTCCTTATTTAACATTTTTTGCACTAAATATTAACTGTTCTCTCAAAAACAGTCTAAACATCCATTATATGGATATGCCATAATTTATTTAACCTGTCTTCTATTGTTGAATGTTTAGGTTGTTTCTGACATTTTAGCATTATAGACAAAGCTACAGAGAACTTTATGTGAACTACTTTGTGTGGTGGTCTAATTATTTGTCTAATGTATTCTTGGAAATACAGTTGTTGTGTGAACTTTATAAAATGCTTGTATTACCAAAAATGATATTTAGAAAAGTTGTTCCAGTGTATATTCTTTAAAACTATGAGTGTCCATTTTCCCTTCATTTTAGGTGAATAATACATCATTTTAATTTTTATTTCCTTGATTCACATGGAGAGCCAACATTTTTCTGTTTACTAGTCATATTTTCATTTGTTCTTTTGGAATTGCTGTTTGTATCTTACCCATTTTTCTTTTGGGATATTTTCATTTTTTTCTTACTGATTTACAGGAACTTTTTATCATGTGTTATAAATGTTGACCCTTTGTCATACATTGCAGATGTTTTTCTTTAGTGCTTTCCCCCTCATTGTTGAATTTTAAAAGTTTATGTGTGATAAAATGTGTTCTTTTATGATATTTGGCTTTTTCATGTTATATTTAACCATTCCTGTCTAGGTTAGAAATTTAGGTTCTATTTTTCATTCTTAAGAGTTAAGAGTTAATGCCAGAGGGAAAACTTTCTATATTACCCGCCCCCCCGCCCCGCCCAATAGTTTATTTCTCAGGATAAACTTAAGTGGTTAGAAATTGAAATGTCAGCCCTGGCCGTTGTGGCTCTGTTGGAACGTGGTCCTGTAAACCAAAAGGTGCGGAGGGTTCAATTCCTGGTCAGGGTGCACACCTAGGTTGTGGGTTGGGTCCCTGGTCTGGGCATGTGCAAGAAGTAACTGATCGATGTTTCCCTTTCTCTCTCCCTCCCTTCCCCTGTCTCTATTTTAAAAAAAAAAGTATGTCGGTGAGTAAGGGTTAAAAAAAATAACTTAAAAGGTCAAAGGGCAACGCTTTCTGAAGTATTTTATATACTACATTACCATAACTTTTCTATTTTTCCATGTGTTCCACTGATTATTGTGACTTTTGGCACAAAAAGGTTATTTAGTCTCTGAGATTTATGAAACATATGAAAGATGTTGAAAGTGTTTTGTCCTTCTTTCGTGTCTACCCCCTTTGTCTCTCTCTCACTTCTCCTTCTGCTTTCTAAACTAGGTGTTCCCCAGAGTTTAGTCCTTGGCCGTCTTCTCTCTTCTACAGCATCAGCCAGCTGTGTGGGATGACTACTAAATCTCTTTCTGTCCTGGAGCTACCTGCTCATCCTGGTATTTCTCTTTGTCTGACAGATGTTTGGCTTGTGGATACCCTGAAGGTACTTCAAGATAAATATGTCCCAAACTTCTCTCTCCTGAAACAAAACTAGCATCTGAATAACGGCTTATGCCTATTGAAGTCATATTATATTCACTTTCATCCACATACTGAGTTGGTTCCTAAATCCTAGCTGTTGTATCTCAGTAGTCTTACTTGAATCTTCCTGCTTTTATTTCTGCGTCAGGTATTGTTGCTCAGGTTTTTACTACCTTTCACTTACAAACTGTTGTAATACTCTTCTTTTTTTTCCCCCTTCAATTTTGCTTCTTCAGTAGTCTCGCTATTCCATCCTGAGTACTATTTCTGTGCACTGATTAATATTTTCCTGTTTAAAAACCTTTGTTTTTCTATTGCCTGTGTATAGAGTTTAAACTCTTCAGTCTGATGCTTACTTCCTTTGCAGTTTGGCTTTCCCCCCATCTTAACAGATTTCTGTTCTTCTGCTATACTTTCTCCTGGTTCTGCCTCCTACAGCCCGGGCTCAACTATTTCCTCTCTGGCAGATATATTTATGTACCATCGTCCCTTGACCCACTACTTTTGCTTTAAGGCCCAGCTTGAATTTCTAGTCATTTAAATGTTCTCCCTAGATTCTTCCTCTGACCAAAATTACCTCCTAACCTTTTGGTCCTAGGCTTTATCACTTTATCTTTTAATTTTAAAAAATTATATTTTTGGTTTGTTTTTCCTAAACTCCTTTAGACTTTGAGTCCACACATTTGGGTGAATCGCATTCTTCAGTCCACAGAACACTGCATGGGTACCAAAACTTCTTCCTTGTTTTGTTTTTTCCTTCCTGATCAGTTACTTCTATAATCCTCTTTCCAACAGAAACACACCCTGATTATATCATGTATAATACATGAATTATATATACTTGCATATATAACTTGGGAATATAGCTGTCTTTATTCTTCACAAGGATTGTTAGTTTTGAGTGCTTCTATTTTTTTAATACTACTTTGTAAAGAGTAAGTGGCCAGTAAATGTTTTCTACTTGAAAGTCATTGAAAATTAATACTGGTTTTACTAGCTTCCATATAGCTTAGACTGAAAACCTGGGCATTTAATTTCAGCTTTACTCTTTCACATCTAGTTAGGGCAATTCTCAATCTAACCTATTCTTGTTGCAAACCTCTGACTCTCATCAACTTTCCCCCTACTCTTTCAGTAATATTTCAAGTGGGTTTTACTTTTAGACTTACCCTGCTCAGTTTATCTTTCATTGTGTCTGTGTTATCTTAGAAAACTCCAGATCAATTCAGTCCACTCCTTCCAAAAGCTTCAGAAAGAGTTCTCAAGAGCCAACAAGATCTCTCTTATTTTTTTCTCCCCAGTTTTTCTATTAAATAATTCCCTCCAGCATCTACTGCAGTTGTACATGTGACTTTTTAATTTTAAACTCACATTTTAGTTGGAGAGCTTTGTGCCTTTACTTCAACATTTTTTGCCATTTGAAGTTCCACTTATCATTCACAACCTTTTTCAAGTGTTCAAATGCTACATTTTCCAAGCCATGCCTTCACATTTCCTTTTTAGCTTGCTTACCACATTGTTAATCTTTATATTATAGTACTTATCTCACTGTGCTTTGTATTAATACCTTGTGGTACATATCTTAATTCCCAGTGCCTGGTTCATTTTCTTTTCTTTCTAACACAAAGCATACAGCCTTAAAAATGTAGTGAGCAGATTGTAACTGCTTAGAAAAATAGTGAAGAAGATTTGTTAAGGATGTTTTGGGATAACCAGTTCCACAGTAGTATTTTAGTTAAGCTTTGGCAGCTTTATTTTTCAAATATTATACAGTAGTTTCTAGTAGCTGTCAGCACTGTGCAGCTGTCCCTGTACAAATACATTTTGAAATGATGCAGTTTTTTTATATGAATTTTGTTGATGATGAAAACATGCATTCTTTTTATTTGCTAACTAAACAGCTGTGCTTTTTGGCAAGAGAAGAAATCATTTTTATAGATTACCATGAGATTGAGATTTTCTTAAAAACAAGATCTGTTGTGCTCAATACTTAGAATTCATAATTAGATACTGTAATTACATGGGCTAGGATATTTTGCTGTAAATGTAAAATCTGTGGGCCTAATGAAGCAATTGATGTATGGGGTGTGGTTCCTGTTTTCTGTGAAAATTAGTATAGATGTCAAAAATAAAGTTTTTGATTTTTGTTAGACTCCAGGTGGAGAAGCTGCTGCCACTTAAAGTGCTGGTCATAATCAGCTCAGTGCACATTGATGGCATGTAGATGCAAGTGTTTTTGTAGATGCTGTTGGGATACAAAGTTAGAGGAAAAGCTTTGTTTTCAGGAACCTTCAGATCTGGGAATAAGCAGGTACTCAAATCTTTATAAAACATAATAGAATGTAAATGCCATAAAGTGGAACAGAAAAAATGGTATGAGAATTTAAAGATGGAACAGTTAATCTGGTTGTGAGGCTACTGAACTGATTGCATCTGGAAGGAGTGGTGAGATTGCAGAATAGTGAGCAAGGGAGGACAGACTGGGCCAGAGGTAGAGGAGGAAGCCTGGAGCATGACTGTAACAAAGAGAACATATGGCAAGAGGTAGAACTGGAAAGGGAGTCTGGGACAGGCTGGGGCTTGACTATGAAGGTCATTGAATACTGGCTTAAGGGTTTTGGATTTATTTGATCGGCCAGGGAACCTTTGGTTTTTGACTAGAGGGTATCTGATCCTAGTTGAAGAATATTAATCTCACCTTGTGTGGTATGGTTTAAATGCTAAAGACTAGAGAGAGGACTGACTCAAAGCTTGAGGTCCATTTTCTTAACCTTTCCCCCACCTTTGTAAAGAAAAACCATTTGTAATTACCAGTGGGGCTGTCCTGGTTTTCCAAATTAACTTTCTGAAATCCTCAACTAAGATATAGGTTGGTCTTATATACCATAGTGAGTTTCTCTGTCAAGCCTAACTTATTTGAAATTGCCTGTACTGACACCCTAAATTAGTCATAGCTTTACTTGTCACTTCCTTTAGTATTTGAAGAATAATGTTGAGCATAGTTTATACTTACTACAATATGCTTATTTTTTCTTATTTATCAGTGGCTTTCCCCAAATATATAATGAAGTCCATATGAGTGAATTAGTCCTAGAATATTTACTTTTGAAGGTAGCAAAATATAGTGGAAAGAACATTTATTCTTACAAAAACTAGTTGTGAAACCATGGGAAAACTGTTTAACTAGCCTATGATTCAGTTTACTTTTTTATTGAAATAGATCACTTAACAAAATTGGAATTATTAAACAAAATAGAAAGTGTGGGCATGTTAGCACAATCGTAGGCATTGAGTAAAAGTGTTCTTGTCTAAGATTGTAGACTAATAATGCATTTGAGTCTAGTTCAGTAATAAGCATGTTTGGTGTTTAGGAGAGATTTAAAAATTACTATTGCTTCTCCCTAAATGTGATTCAAAATTTGAAGTTTTAGTTCTTAATCCAGCTTTACATGAATTTGAAATTAAAATTTAAAGGCTCTTTTTTACCTCTAAGAAATGAACCTGTTTCCTTTATCCCTGTTAATTTCTTACAATATGTATTATATAGTCGGTTTGTCACATTGGCAGAAATCCTAGTGTAAAGAGCAGGAAAAAACTTTGTCTCTTATTGATGGAATAAGTAAAATTTTTTAGAGTTATAAATTTAATTAGCTGAACTTTCAAGTGTTTTTTCTTTGTCATCCCAATATTTTATTGAAAGTCTTAGCTATAATTCCTTGATTATTCTTTGCTTACTACAGTATAGAACTTTCTAAATTAAGAACTGTCTTGTTTTTTGCATATGGTGGGCACTCAGAATAATTGTTCATTTTGACTTAGCTGCATTAGTAGAGGGTATACTTTGTTCTAATATGCAGGGAGGATGTACCTAGTTTGTTGTTGTCTTTACCTCTCCTTTCCTGTTTGTTTCTCCCTTTCCGGTAAAGTCTTAATTTAACAGTAACACAGATTTTAAAATCTTGATTTGTATTAAGGCAGTCAGAAGTTCGATTAGGCCCTGGTGGGTATCGCCATTGGTTTGTGTATCATCCCTCTATGCCAGGGTTGCAGGTTTGATTCCTGGTCAGGGAACTTACAAGAGTCAACCAATGAATGGATAAATAAGTGGAACAACAGATTGGTCTGTCTCTTAAATCAATTTTAAAAAGTCTGATTAAAAATTAATGTGTAAGCAAGTAAGGCTTGCTGCTGCTGCCGTGCAGCCACAGTCTCCTCCTCCTCCTCCTCCTCCCTACTCTACTCCTTCCTCCTCTGCCTTCCCCGCTTTTCTTCTTCTGTCGTTTGTGTGAAATCTCTTATTCAGTGCCTGAGCTAAGCTTAGAATCCAGGTCTTTTGGTTTGTAGGTCTTTTTTCTAGGTCTTTTTTCAGTATCATGCACAGCTGAATACTGAAGCTCACTGATCTCAGGTGTCATGGGTACATGTTAGAAATTAATTAGATGATGATTTTTTTTGTTTTAATTCACCCTCAAGGATGAGATAAGTAGTATTGATTTTCAGTAAGAAGAACTGGGCCATAGTATTTTGTGACAGCTGGGCCCTCTTCTCAATTGTAAATAGTATTCTCTTTTTTAAAAGAGTTTTACCTCTTCTAGTATTACACTTTTAACAGGTGGTAGACACTCTGCTAAAGAATGTGTTACTTTAGAAACAAGATGCTACCAAAAGACTAGGGTGGAAGTTGAACCCAAATGCAGTTCTTGTCTACATTTGTGAAGGAGATAACTTGAAACTTTGAATTGTTTAATTTTTTTAATAATTGGTATATAAAGCTGGCTTTATGAAAGTTAAAGAGGTTTGGCATGGGGTGGGGGGAAGTATGCTTTTGCTCTGGTTCTTACATTTAAAAATTTTTTTATTTATTTGCTTTTTTTTTAAGAGAGAAAGAGAGGGAGAGAAACATCCATGTGTGGTTGCCTCTTATGTGGCCCCCACTGGCGACCTGGCCTCCAACCCAGGCATGTGCTCTGGCTGGGAATTAAACCAGGGACCCTTTGGTTCCCAGCCCATGCTCAATCCACTGAGCTACACCAGCCAGGGCTGGTTCTTACATTTTTAACTATAAATTAAGACTTCCAGACATTATTTCCTGGAAAAGAAGAGGAAGTCAATTGGAAAAGTTTTGGGATTTATAGAGTCTGTGATGTGTAGTGGCGGGATGGGGGAACAACCCAGAAATGTCAAGTTTTCTAATTGATAGTAGTAACAAATTAAGAAATATAATGTGGAAAAGAGATTAACTTCAAAATAGCAACAAAAACTATAAAATACATGGGGACCTACATAATAAGTATAACAACCTTGTGAGAAGAAACCTACAAAACTGCTGTCCCACAAAAGAATATTTGAAATCTTGGGAAGAGGCACTATTAACCTGACCAGGAACACTCAAAGCTATAGATGTTAATTCATTCCAAAATAATGTATGCGTGTAACATGAGTTCCATCAAAATTTCAGTGGGTTTTGTCTGTTTATTTTTTCATTTATTTATTGCAGTTGAAAAATGGTTCTACACCTTAGCTGCACATTAGAGTTACCCAGGGAGCTTTAAAATAGTTCAGTGCCCAGAGCACGCTCCACATACCTTAGACCAGTAAAATCAGGATATTGGGAGGGGCTAGTGTCAGTAGTTCTTTAACTTTATGATTATCATCAGAGTTCATTGGTTTCAATTTTGGTTTGAATTTCTGTTTTAAGCTCTAATTATTAATAGTAATTGATATTTGTAACTTATTCTTAGAGATTTTTAAAACAAAAAGGAAATTTAGATATCATTAAAGAATAGAATAAAACTCATTCTGTCTTGTAGTTACCATGTGTTCATTGGGCATGTGTGAATCTGATATATTATGGGATCTCAGTGATCTTGTTTTTCTTATATCTTGAAGCATTTTACTATTTCATTATCTTAGGAATTATTTAGCCAAAAAGAAGATAATGGAAGAGTGATGTAATTGCCTAGGTAATGAGACAATGAAGAAATAAATTATAATTTTTGCACCATTTTTCACTTTAATTATTGCATTGCCTAAAATACAACATCATCTTTCAAGAAGATATAAAAGTAGTGTGGAGCCCTGACTGATGTGGCTCAGTAGATTGAGTGCTGTCCTGCTAACCAAGGGGTTGCCCATTCAATTTCCAGTCAGGGCACATGCCTGGCTTGCAGGCTAGGTCAGGCCTCCACTGCCTGGTGCACGAGAGGCAACCACACATTGATGTTTCTTTCCCTCTCTTTCTCCTTCCCTTTCCTGCTTTCTAAAAATGAATAAATAAAATACATTTTAAAAAAGTAGTTTGGAGATATTTTTGTTAGTTTTTTGTGTGGTTTAAGTTTTCATTTAATGTATTTGAAAATTTAAATTTCATTTCTTATTTTCCATCTTTAATGGGGAAGAAAAAATTGGGAAAGGGAGACATTTCAGAACTATTAGACAAGTCAAGATGAGTGCAAAGAAACAGCAACACTTAAACTAATGATGGTGAATTATTGTAAGTGAAATCTTAAGACTGTGAGTCTTCAGATGATGATTTGTCTAGGTGAGCTCTCTCAAACTCAGATTAGTGAGGAATTAGTACTCCTAAAGACGAAAATGAAAATATAGTTGATTCTTGAACAATGTGGGTTTGAATTGTGTGGGTCTCTTATATGCAGACTTTTTTTTTCAGTAAATACCTGTACTGTTTTGATCTGAGTTTTGGGAGTCTGCAGATGTGGAGGGTCAACTTATATATCAGTTTAGGACATATAGAGGACTTGAGCATTCACAGATTTTGGTATCTGTGAGGGTGGGGTCTGGGGCTGAAACCAGTCCCCCCACAGATGCTGAGTGACAGCTTAAACTTTGGGGAGTCAAAAGTTAAACACAGATTCTCGACTTCACAGGGCGTTGGTGCCCTAACCCCGTGTTCAGGGGTCAGTTGTATTACAGATTGATGTGTGAGAACTTACGAGCAGTTCGTTGCATTCAAAGGATGCTGCTATTGGATAAATACACCTTCAAAACCAAAGAAATACGGAATAAGATATTGGCTGTGTTTAAATTTTTATATTTGGATTGCTTTTAAAGTTATTTTTTACTGTTTTATTTCTATAAATTAGTTACAAAATAGTTTAAATATTTTTTAAAAAGTATTTTGGATCCAGATAGTAAATTGGGATGATTATTTTTTCTGGTATACTAGAAAGGCTAATGCTTCTGGTATACTGAAGGCTAATGCTTCCCTTCGGTCCCAGTGTTCAGCTAAGGTTGAGAACCACTGTTTTTAGTATACTTCATCTGGACAAATGAACAGGAAATTGGGTAAAATGGTTTTGGAATATTATTGGGGAATAGTCTGGCTAGTTCTACCAGATTCATGGTACTGATACAAAAATTATAAAACTGATGGATATACTGCAGCATACAGCCCAGAGCAAGAATACATGACAATTTGATGTGATCAAGAGAGTGTCATTATCAGTATGTTAGCTTATTAAATCAATATTAAGAGCTACCACTTGTTGACCTCTTGCTGAGCATTTATATGCATTATTCCATTTAATCATTTTAGTGACATAGTTACTATTCCTGTTTACAAGTGAGGAAACCTGAGGTCACACATAGTACTTGGTGATTCTGGAGCAGTTAGTTAGCTCCTTTGGAATGCAAATATTTGAAAAGAAAAAAAAAGGAATTTTTACCTGTGTGAAACTAAATTTCAGATGGATAAAAGAATTAAATATAAAATCCATGTTGTAAGACATGGATAATAAATAGGTGTGTCTGATATCCGGGTAGGGGAAACAGGAGTAATGGAAGAAAATCACAAAGGAAAAGATCTGTAAGTTTAACTACTTAAGAAATAAAACTGCCTCCTAATCAAATACCATAAATTATAGATTAATTAATTATGTCTTAAAGGCAAAGACATAAATGGGTTAATAGCCTTTATGTGTAAAATAATCATACAGATTAATAACCCCTAACTATATGATCTTAGAAATGCGTGGTTATTAACATTTAGAAAGTGGTTGGCCTCACTAGGTTGCTATAAAATAAAACACTCAAGTTAAAAGTACTATTTTTTCCTGTCTTTAGGACTTTTGTCTATAGTACTAGTTCTTTTGCATGGGTGATTTCTTATCCTTAAAGACCCAGTGTACAGAATGATCTCAGTGAGGCTGTTTAGAACTGCAGCAGGTGCTTGAATAATGTTTGGTTATAAGGTCAATGAGATGCTGTAGGAAACAAACTCTTGTTTATTTCAATTAGCCCATGGTAAAGTTGGTTTTGATACATGTATGTCATTTTGGTTAAAGTTGCAGAACCTAATGATGTTAGGTGAGGACTTACTGTACTCAGTGAGTTTCCCCGCTGTGTGATTTCCTGGCACCCTGATGATTTCCTTCTTTGCACTTAACCTTTCAGAATCACCTGTTTACTTATTTTACTGCCATTCTCCTACATTGGACTCTAAGCTCTGAAAGGAAAAGAATAATATCTAGCATCTGGAAAGTGTACAATAAATAATTGTCAAATGAATGAACAGAATGAGTAAAAGAGAAGTGAATGAAATGAATAAAATTGAGGGAACATTTTTTAAATCCTGGTTGCTAAAACTTTTAAGGAAAAATACAGTACTCCCTGTGAGACAAAATAGGATGGGTACAGTCATTGTGCTGCTTGGTAAATTGGTGTCACGTTTCAGAATGGAACTTCTGTAAAAGGTAGCAAAAGCCTTAAACATTCATGTCTTCTGACCCAGTAAGTTTACTTCTTGGATTCAGTCCTGAAGAAGTCATGTCTGCCAACAGATGGGGAAGCTTTCTTCCTAGCTCTTCCTATGTTTACTGGTATTCCTTCCTCAGAAAAGCAGACAGCTCCTGTTGGGCTGTGTTTTGTCGTTGTCTTCTGCTTGCTCTTCCTTGTGCCCCAGTGAGTATAGATTTGCAAAGGACTTAAATTTTTGGAGAGACCTGGTATCTTGTATTCTAATACTCTCACAAAATCTTTAAGAGTTCTTATGCTTGGGGTGCCTCCGTGTACTGGTGGTGCATTAGGGTTTGGGCTTTGGAGGAAGGCAGAGGCCCTCTTGAAGGGTGGCGCTCTAATCCAGTTTACCTAAAAATCCCTCGCCGTGTGGGATGTATTTCTTATGTTGGTCATTGTCAACTTTTGAAAGCTGCTTTTTCTAGCCAAATACCGATTAATAAATGCCCCAGACTTATGTTGCGTCATTCTTAAAGATCTGTGAACAGGGTCAGGCTTTATTATATTGCAGAATTTGAACAATGAAACATCAGGAGACTGGCTAAATAAATTATGATGACCTATTGTTTCAGGCGATTTGCTCAAGATAGTACTCTGTTATCTTTCTCGTCAGTATTTTTAGGGTTTGCAGTGAAGGTCCAGAGATTAGAAATAGTTTTCTTAATTCTTGGTAAAGTCAGTGAAGCTTTAAGGAATGATTAGCATAGTGTAATATACTGGTGACAGAGGAATCAGGTTTGAGTCCCAGTTCTGTGACAGCTGTGGGCAGGGTATTAACTGCTCTGTCTCTGCTTACTCATCTGTGAAATGGACGTAATAGAGCATAATTACAGTAAGGTTACCCCAGTAGGAAATACGATAATGAATGCAAAGTATTCAACTGCTTGCTTTGGCTCCCAGTGAATAAATTCCAGGCTGTTTTACATTGTGGAATCTTTCTGTGTCTTAGTTTCTTCTCAAGCTCACATTTCAGTTAATATTATTAGATACTTCGGGAGATAATACAGATTTCTCTAGTTACTTCACAAGAGTTTGAGACCATTAGAATCAGAGGATAATAAATGTGAGGCCCTGGCTGGTATAGCTCAGTGAATTGAGCACAGGCCTGTGAACCAGAGGATCGCAGTTCGATTCCCAGTCAGGGCACATGCCTGGTTTGCAGGCTGGTTCCCTGCAGGCCAGGTCCCAGCAGGGGACGCATGAAAGGCAACCATACATTGATGTTTCTCTCCCTCTCTCCTTCCCCTCTAAAGATAAATAAATAAATAAAATCTTAAAAAAGAGAAGATAATAAATGTGAAAAGTACCACATAAATTTGTGGTGATATTAATTCCAGTAATATAATAATAGGAAGCCTATTTGCATTGCATATGAGATGATTAATAACTCTGTCCAAATAAATAGAATCAGCAGTTGATTGTAATGGGAATAAATAGATATTTTCAGTTCTTTGAAGGCTCTAACCAACCTCTTTTCTGCCTTTGGACTTAGGCAGTTATTTCCTTTACCTGGAGTATTTTCCTGTCCCTACTCCCAATGCCTACATATCTAGTTCTTCCATACTGGCTAAAATAATACCACTTTTGCCCTGGCTGAGTGGCTCAGTTGGTTGGATTGTTGCCTTTTACACCAGAAAGGTTGTGGGTTCCATTCCCAGTCGGGTGCATACATAGGGTATGGTGCAGGAGGCAACCTATTGATGTATCTCTTTTTGTTTCCTCCCCCTCCCCCTCTCCCTCCCTCCCTTCTTTTCTATAATCAATAAAAATAGCCTCAGGTGAGAACTAAAAAAGAAAATAACATATCACTTTAGAAAGGCCTTCCCTGACTATCCAATCTGTGTAGTTTCCAGTGAATTTTTAAAAAATCATTGTAAAAATCACAACATTAATTAATACTTGGTTTTAGATTTTTTTTCTCTTTTTCCCTTGAAGAGCAGGGACCTTAACCTTACCTGTGTCATTTTTTTCCTGAATGTTTGAATATAATATAAAGTATAAAAAATATCCAAAATTGCACTTCTTAGAGATAATC
The DNA here is from genome assembly GCF_014824575.4 of Sturnira hondurensis. Classification (NCBI taxonomy): domain Eukaryota; kingdom Metazoa; phylum Chordata; class Mammalia; order Chiroptera; family Phyllostomidae; genus Sturnira; species Sturnira hondurensis. Next base: position 22,461,840 of record NW_028079044.1, read on the forward strand.
ATTGTTGATATTGTCAAATATATAGTTTTCTAATTTTATTTTTTATACGTGTGCTTACATATTTATAAGTTTCTATGATTATGTATTTATACCATATTTGAGTCTAAAGAAATGAACATTGTTTAACTTTGTTTTATATTTGAAATTGGGTTGTTATATAATCAAGGGTATGACATGATTGAATTGGCAGCATTTTTCTTTTCCAGTGTCACATAAAATGAAGTTGTGTCTTAAAATCTGTAGCCCTTTAGATTTGGTATATGAGTATGTTTGAAACAAAAAAGATACGATGTTCAGTTCTTTCCCCACCTAAATATCTTGAGCATTTCCTCATATCACTGCATTTTTATCTCATTCTTAACAGCTCTCTAGCATATTATTGAGGGTATATCATAAATTGTTCAACCAATTCCTCTGGATGGACATTTGGAGCTTTCTACTTTTTGTTTGTTTTTAAAGCAGTACTGTGTTGAACATCCTTGTATATATCTTTAAACTCTTGAGTGAAATATCTTTTGATTAAATACCCAGATTGGGGTACACATATTTTTGAGTATATGAGGGTGCCTGTTTCCCTATACCCTCAGTAGTATTGCAGTTTTGGAAATTAAATTTTTTTTGTTAATCTGATAAGTGAAAAATATCCTAATGTTTTCTACAATTATGAATGAAATTGAGCCTCTTTTCATGTTTATTAGCTGTTTTTATTTCCTCTTCTGTGATACACTTGTGCATAGGATAGTAGACCTGTAATTGGCTGGCAGATTTGCCCTAATTAGAGAAGCATCACGGTTTGGAGTCGTACATTATCAGGTTAATTCTTAGGTACAACTTTCAGGGCACAGCCTGAAGACTGATTTAGGTACTTGTTGGGAAATAGTTCTGATAATCCATGTGAGAGAATTAAAGCCTTAGCTCAATAATAATTAAGGCCTTAACTCAATGGTAATTTTTTACTGGAAAATTCAGTCATTTCTCTTAGTTTAAATAATATTTGACTGCCTTGTTCAGAATCCCTCGGAGATTGAATTTCATGAAACTGGATTTATTATTATTATTATTATTTTTAAAGATTGTATTTATTTATCTCTAGAGAGGAAAGGAAGGAGAGGAGAGAAACATCAATGTATGGTTGCCTCTCATGAGTCCCCTGCTGGGAACTGGCCTGCAACCCAGGCATGTGCCCTGACTGGGAATCGAACCGTGATTGTGTGGTTCACAGGCCCGCGCGCAATCCACTGAGCTACACTAGCCAGGGCTGGATTTGTTATTTTGCGGAGATGACTTACGCGCTCAATCCACTGAGCTACACTAGCCAGGGCTGGATTTGTTATTTTGCGGAGATGACTTACAGTTGTTGTCTGATTGTTTGTTGTTCCTTGGAGTCTGTAAGAAGTTTATATATATTTTTTAAAGATTTTATTTATTTATTTATTTATCTTTAGAGGGGAAGGAGAGGGAGAGAAACATCAATGTATGGTTGCCTTTCGTGCGTCCCCTGCTGGGAGTTGGCCTGCAAGGAACCAGCCTGCAACCCAGGCATGTGCCCTGACTGGGAATCGAACTGCGATCCTGTGGTTCGCAGGCCCGCGCTCAATCCACTGAGCTACACCAGCCAGGGCAGAAGTTTATATTTTTATAAATACCTGCCTGACTAGTATGGTGCTATTGGAGATGATTAAGTGTTTTTGATGATTATAAAATTTGGGAGATGTTAGCCCTTTTAGTATGCTTAGTGTTCATCTTAGAGGGAGATAATGTTAGAGCATTTTTGCCTTTTGGGTAAAAGTAATGATTTGTTACACTAAATTTAGGTTATATAATTTTTTAACGCATGTGAATTTATAACTTCTATGTGCTAATTTTTCTTTTTTTTCTTCTTTGTTTTAAAGGCTATTAGCAAAAGATGGTGGATCGCTTGGCAAACAGTGAAGCGAATACTAGACGTATAAATATAGTGGAAAACTGTTTTGGAGCAGCTGGCCAACCCTTAACTATACCCGGACGGGTTCTAATTGGAGAAGGAGTATTGACTAAGTTGTGCAGAAAAAAGCCCAAAGCAAGGCAGTTTTTCTTATTTAATGATATTCTTGTGTATGGCAATATTGTCATCCAGAAGAAAAAATATAACAAACAACATATTATTCCCCTGGAAAATGTCACTATTGATTCCATCAAAGATGAGGGAGACTTGAGGAATGGATGGCTTATCAAGACACCAACTAAGTCATTTGCAGTTTATGCTGCTACTGCCACTGAGAAGTCAGAATGGATGAATCACATAAATAAGTGTGTTACTGATTTACTGTCCAAAAGTGGGAAGACACCCAGTAATGAACACGCTGCTGTCTGGGTTCCTGACTCGGAGGCAACTGTATGTATGCGATGTCAGAAAGCAAAATTCACACCTGTTAATCGTCGTCACCATTGCCGCAAGTGTGGTTTTGTCGTCTGTGGGCCCTGCTCTGAAAAGAGATTTCTTCTTCCCAGCCAGTCCTCTAAGCCTGTGCGGATTTGTGACTTCTGCTATGACCTGCTTTCTACTGGGGACATGGCCACATGCCAGCCTACTAGGTCGGACTCTTACAGTCAGTCATTGAAGTCTACTTTAAATGATGTATCTGATGATGATGACGATGATGATAGCAGTGACTAAGGACATATTTTGAAATATTTAATTGGGTGTGACTATCGGAGAAGTCAGCTTTGGAGGAAATGTAAAATTCTGAGCTCTTTCAATTTTGCTCTAGCCATGGATTTGCCTGAGAAACTTTTAACCTCTGTGCCTCAATATATTCTATAGAAAATAGGTCCTGCTGTCATTCCCCTCAACTCCTTCACCACCATCCCCCCAACTCCCCACTGTTCTACAGGCATAGCCTATTGCAAATACAGCAGATAAATGTTGGTTTCTTGTTCTTTAATTTTAGATTATTTTCTTGGGAGATTAGGGAAAGGTGTTTAACATGTCATATACTACATGTGTTTATTATATGTTATATGGAAAAACTAAAGGCAAAGAATGATGGAAAAAGGAATACAATGTGGTTAGTTGACAATATTACAAGCTTTTTCCTAACCGTTCTATCTAATGGTTAAGACACCAGTAACAGAAATACATGATTTGGAAATACTTTGGCTTTTTCATATACCAAGTGGTGCCTTATTGTAATAGCACTGTTACACAAAATAAACCCCTACTGTCTCACTTTTTAGTTTGTTTTGAAAATACACTGGTGCTCTTTGAGGTCATTAAATGAGTGTTTATGAATGGGCGTAATTAGAAAATACTTGCCATCTGACAGCTACAAATAACTAAATTTAGAGGTTTTTCATTCTATGTAGATAAATATTTTTTCCATAAAATAGTTCTGATTATATTTTTGTTTTATAGGTACCAAATTATAATTGTCAAATATACATTTTAAAATAATAGGAGGTCATTCTTAGCATTTTGGTTTGGAATTTATCCAGTACAGAATTGTCATACTGCATTAGTTTCTATTTTTAGTAAGACATTATAGATACAAATTGATCTGCTTTAACATTATGTCTAGAATGAAAAATCTTATAAAGTTCTGGGAATAGATTAAAATCCTATGATAGAGCACAGATGTACTTAGGCCAAGATATGTAAGAAATAATATGAAAGAATGGTCAAGACAGTTAAGTTTGACTAGACTTTTATGGAAGTACTGTCTACTTTAGTATGAAACTATCTTGAATTTACAAATATAGTGTTATATTTTATAAAGTTTTGTAAAGTCCCAAACAATATTTCTATTTTTATAAAACAATTGTATTTTTAATCTGTTTCTGAAATCATTTTGCAATATATGGAACTAGAGTAGAAATTGATCTTTCAAAATTGTGAACTTTACTGAGTCAGTCTAGATTGCTTTTGAGAAGTGGTAATTTTTCACTCTGCTTTGAGGCAGCCAATAGGTCGAAAGCATATTTATCATATAAAACTTAATGCATCTTGCACTACTCTCTACATTTGTGTGCTGCAAATAACTGCAGTCTTTCAAAAATGAAAAAAGTCAGCCTAAAGATTGTATTAAATTCTAAATTCTTTTGTTTTAAAACCTATAAATCTGGATGTATTGCATACGTTATGAGAACTTTGATTCAGTAACTTGTGACAGAGGATTCTTTGGTTTGTTTAAGGCACTAACTTTACTGTTAAATTGTGACAGCATCTTGAGATATGTAGATCTCCCTGTAGGAAATGTGAAAGAAAGGCACAATAAGTTTGTTTGTTTTAATATCAGATGGACTTTTGTTTCCAGGCAGTATGTGAGATAATCAACATCTGAATAGGACCATGAAACCTGAGAAGTGCTAATGGAGACTTGCTGGTACGTAGGAGCCTAGCAGATTCAGGAACCAAGGGGAAATGTTCTGCGGTAACATTTGCGTTGTCAGCCTCTTGACCCTTTTTTACAATAAAAAATACTTTACAACTTATGTTCTGTTCTGTGCATATTGTGACTTGAAGGTTTTTTCCCTTTACTGAGGTAATGGAGATGCCGTACATCTTCTGCTTCGTTTAACAGCCGGGAGTGCCTTCACTGTGCCAGGCATCTTTCTAGGCCCTTGGAGTTGGGTGGTGAACAAAAATTCCCTCTCTTTTATGGAGTTTACACACAGATACGATCCAAGATATGTTTTCTTCCACATTCTTTTTCTGTAATTTTTAAAACTTTTGTGAATCTTACATATAACTGAAATGATTTTGATGCCAATTTGTCATGCATTTTCTCCCGAATGAAATTTACGTGGACTGCATATGTAAGATACTTTATCCAAATTGGTAACCACTAGTTAAAGGAAGTAAGATTTTGTGAATGCCAAGGAAAAGCATTCAGTCGGGTATATCTTTAGTACAGGAACTTTACGCTTTTGGGTCTAGTGCATAAAGTGGCCATAGCTAAAAAGTCTTTTGTTTCTATCATCTTTATGTTGAAATTCTTACAAATAGGTAGTATTAAATTGTATACCTTATGATTCTTGAGGGGTCCAGGGTTTGGGTTGCAGTCTCCTTTACTTGGATATGGTAATTTTGTTCTCGAATAGATGTTGTAGCTTTAAACAGTATTGTAGCAATTACCAACATATTCACATGTATTAGATCGCTATACATTTGAAAAGATGAATGAAATTTATTTGTGATGTCTAGATTGAAAATACATGAAACTCTTTTTGAGGTCTGTCTTTGAGAGCTAAATTATTTTAGAGTCATGCGACATTTATATACCAACTTTCAGCATTAAAGAGTAGAATTTGAACTGGAGAGCCAACAGTATCTCTCTGTGTCCACTCTAACAGTAGGCAAGCACAAAACTGGCAACAGTGGAATTGCTTGACTTGAGCCTTGTATCAGTTTAATTGATCAAGAACAGAAAGGTAGAGAAAATTGGTGGTGATATTGCTAACACTATCTTAACTTCATCCAAATCGTTATTGTATCTAATTATTCAAGTTAGTTAAAATGGTTGCTGTAAAGCTTTGATGTTATTAGCTTAACAGTCAATGAAGAAAAAAGTATTAAGTGCCACTTTAATCAGATTTTGTGTCCTCATGCTCTTGTCAGCTTAATGTTTAGAGGTGCTGTATGCTTTTGTACTCATTTTTTAACAGCTTTCTTGAGATAAAATTCATGTACCGTATAGCTCACCTATATAAAGTGTACGGTTTAATGGTTTTTAGTATATTTCTTACAACCATCACTACAGTTTCCAGAACATTTTCATCACCCAAAAGAAACCTTTCGTCCATTAGCAGTCCACTCCCCAGTCCCCAGTATCTAGGCTACCACTGCTCTACTTTCTGTCTCTCTTAGAGATGCCTTACCTGGACATTTCACAAAGGAAATCGTGTATCATGTGGTCTGTGATTTCTGGCTTTTTTCACTTAGTGTGTGTTTAAAATTCATTCATGTAGCATGTGTGAGAACTTCTTATTGCCAGTATTCTGTTGTATGCCCTACATTGCATTCGTCAGTTGGTATTTGTGTTATTTCCACTTCTTGGTTATTATGGATCATGTTACAAACATTTGTGTACAACTTTTGTGTGGCTGTGTTTTCATTCTCGAGCATATACCTAGGAGTGGAACTGCCAGGTATATGTTATCTCTATGCTTAACCTTTTGGGGAACTGCCAAGCTTTTCCAAAGTGGCTGCACCATCTTACTTTCCTACGAGCAGTGCGGGAGGGTTCTAACTTCTCCACATCTTTCACAACACTGAACTGTTTTTAATTACGGCATGTGGAGTATCTTATTTTGACTTGCATTTTCCTAATGGCTAATGATATAATTTCATGTGCTTATTGGTTATTTGCATGTCTTTGGAGAAATGTCTCCTGTGATCCTTTGTGCACTTTTAAATGAGGTTTGTTTTTTGTCATTGAATTGTAAGAGTTCTTTAGATAGCCTGGATACAAGACCTTTATCGCACACGTGATTTATATGTATTTTCTTCCATTTTATGAATTATGTTTTCACTTTCTTGATGGCATTGTTTGAACCACAGAGGTTTAATTTTGATGAAGTCTAGTTTATCAGTTATTTCATTTTGTTGTTATATCTATGAAAACTGTTGCCTAACTCAAAATCACCAAGATTTACTCTTACGTTTTCTTCTGAGTCAGAGGAGGACTCTTGGTTATTGGTTATGCAGACCATCTTCTTAATATTACCTCCAGAATTAGAATAGGAACTATTTCCTAATGAATTAGACGATTCATTAGTGGATTTCCAGTGAAGTAAAATAGCAGCGTGTTCACATCAGCCTTTCTTTCAAGTCAGTAGGATAAAACTGTACTTTTGGTTGTACTGCAGGCATGCTCAGAAAACAAACATTCTGCTCTATGCTGAACTCATGGTTTATTGTTTTTGGGAGCTGCCTTAATATAACTTGGCTTTATAGTCCAATTACTGTCAGAAAGAATGACTGAAACTATTCTAACTTAAGATCATCTATTACAAAATAATAGGGTAAAATTTTAGGTTTAGATGAAATATTCTAATGACTTGAGGCAAAATTCCAGAGCTCCTTAAGGCAGGCTTTTTTCCGTGATGTTTATTGAGCACTTTTAATGTGTCTGCTACTATTGGAAAGAGTTGGAACAGCAACTTGTTCTTTCCTTAATTTTCATGATCTTGATATTTTTAAAGACACATTCTACCAGTGATTTGGTAGAATGGCCCTCAGTAATGGTATGATGTTTCCTTATTAAATTCAGGTTATGAGTCCTGGCTGGTGTGGCTCAGTGGATTGAGCACGGGCCTGGGAACCAAAGGGTTGCCAGTTCAATTCCCAGTCAGGGCACATGCCTGGGTCGTGGACCAGCTCCCCAGTAGGGGGCATGTGAGAGGGAACCACATGTTGATGTTTCTCACCCTCACTTCTCTGTCTAAAAATAAGTAAATCAAATCTTTTAAAAATAGATAAAAATTCAGGTTATGCGTATATGCAACCCAAATATCACAGAAGTTACGATGTTTTATCACATCAGGTGGTGCTCAATTTCAATTTGTATTACTACTTACGTTAACTTCAGTCACTTGATTAATGTGTGTGCCAGACCTCTTTTCATTGTAAAGTTACTTTTTTTTATAATAAGTATTTTCTCAGCTGTTACTCTGGAGACCATGTAGATATCTTAATCCCCATCAAACTGTTACTGGTTTCTTTTATGGACTTACGGTTCTCTAGTTCAGTGTTTCTCAGAGGTGAGTGTGCATGAGCATCTCTTGGAGGGCTCCTCTACAGAGTTCCAACCCTGTAGCACTGGGCCAGGACACAGAAATCTGTATTTCTAACAAGTTTCTGGGTGATGCTACTGCTGCTGGCCCAGGTGCCGTACTTCATTACCTGTTGTTACCATAACTTACTTTGGTGTTCCAGTTGTCCCTAATTTGGCCTTTGGCAAGCTGACTTCTGTGCCCTGTTGACATCTTTAGTTGCTACATCTTTGCTACAACAGGATTTTCTAGATTCATCTTGAACTTTCCCTGCTGCAACCCAAGAATTAGCCATTTCTCCAAAGAGCCCTGATTTCTCTAGTGGAGTATAGTCCTTAGAATCAAAGATCTGGGCACTAGGTGTTGCTTGTTGCTTTGGGGAAAGTACCACACCTAGGCCTGTCAGCAGACACATCTGGGGAACATATATATATGTGTGTGTGTGTGTGTGTGTGTGTGTGTGTGTGTGTGTGTGTGTATATACATACACACATACATACATACACATTCATGTTCAAACTTCTACATCAATATGTTGAAATCCATGACGTCATAGTGATACCTCCAATTCTAACAATACTATAGGCTCTGACACTTCAAACCAGGCTAATCCTGGTATGGTGCCTCCTTAGACCCTGAGTCTCCATGCTGGTCCTTTTTCTGGTATGTCCTCATCCTCTTTGGTCTTCAGCACCTCATTCTCTGCTCCCTCACATATGGGCACCCTCCATACCTCACGTGGGCTCCAGAGTTCAACAATGGACCACCTCTGTGGGGGTGCCCTGTGTCATCCCACGCTGGGCCTCCAGCACACAAGGACACCCCCCTGCGTGGTCTCTGACTCTCCTCAGAGTTCCTCCTGTACCTGAGTGCTCCTTTCACACTGCTTGAGCTTTGGCACCAGGCCCTGAGCCTCACCCCTGCTGGGTGCTCTCCTCACTTGTGTGTGGGATACAGAACTGTGTGCTGAGCTGCTTACGTGGGAGCATGCCCTCCGGCATTGCCCGGGCTCCAACTAGTGTCAGGCCAGTAACCCCTGTGAACACCTCGTCCTCTCTGGGCCCTGACTCCCTGCACCAGGCTACCTGGCCTCCCCCGGCAACATGGCCACCCCTACCTGCTGTTCTAAACCTCCCCTGCACAGACTTGTGTCTTGCTCTGGCCCACTTAATAGTTTTAGGATTGAATTGTTTAGGTGGAGAAGGGGAGGGTTATGCACATGATATTAACTCCTAGAAAAGGAAGCTGGGGTGGAGAGGCCAGGGGATGTCTTTTTGAAACACCTGGTAACATAGATAAAACCAGAGCTCTGAGCTGCTCTGGCTGAAGGGAGGGCTGGTGAGCCAAGAACCAGGCCAGACTTGTGCTTGTCCTAACTCCACTTGGCTAAGACCCCAGGAGACTTGGAAACCATGGCTTTTAAACCAAGTCAGGTGACATTTGTCCTAGCATGCATGGGCTAGGTGGCCCAAAAATAAGTGGTTTCCAGTTCTTATTTAATAATGATGGAAAGTAAAGGTGTTATTTTTGGAGCTTTAGTTTACTTATAAATAATAAGTCAGCTTGTTTTAACAGTGTCATAGACTAAACAGGAGGAAGGAGATGTAGGGCCTCAATTTGGATGAAGAATTCCTAAGTGGAATGTATTTCTGTGATATGAAAAATAAGTGACAGCTTTTGTACACAGTTCTGCGTTTGTGCTTGAGCCAATGTGGTAAATCACGGTATATTTCAGAAAAATAAAATATTTAAATAGGAGCTTTGATATTCACATGTACAAAGGAAATATTGCTCCTTAAATGACAGCAGTTACATAGAGTAATGTGTCATTGAGAAATAGAAAAAGCAGAGCAGCCCTGGCTGGTGTGGCTCAGTGGCTTGAGCTCCAGCCTGTGGACCAAAGGGTCTCTGATTGGATTCCCAGTCAGGGCACATGCCTGGGTTGTGGGCCAGGTCCCCAGTTGGGGGTGTGCAAGAGACAACCAATCAATGTATCTCTCACACATGGATGTTTCTCTCCCTCTCTTCCTCCCCCCCTCTCTAAAAATAAATAAATAAAATCTTTAAAAAAAAAGAGCAAATTGCTAGAGCAACGACAATGAGTTTAAAAGATTAAATTCTTTTAATACCTGTTTTTTTAAAGCAGTTTACTTTTAAATTGGTAATAAAGCATAAAGTATGATTTTTAGTTTTATAGATTTCTGTCTTTTAAAAGCATTTAGGGGGATATTTCATCTACATCCCTGGGCATAGAAGCTGAACACCTGTGCTAATAAAGGTCAAAATTTTCCTTGTTGCTTTGCATGAATAGAAGAGTAAAATGTATGCTTGATTTATAAACATAAGCAAATGACTTGTAGAATTTGCTTGCACTCGGACAGTTGCTAAAATGCTGAATTATCTTAATTCCAATCAAGACAAATTGTAGAGTCTGGGCTGAACGTTATAAATTTACATAATTTCTTATTTCACTGGGAGCCTCTCCCCTCTGCGATATCTGACTATTACCTGAGCTTATGGTGTGTATGTGTAAATAACTTAGATTTCTCCATTCCATTGAAAGCTGTGCTGTGTGTTTTAGGGGCAAGATTTACCTGGATGGTTAAAACGGGTCTTCTCTCTGGTTATTGGTGCTCAGTTGGTCTGGGCTCAGTTGACCTCACTGCCTAGGGTGGAAACTAAAGCTGCCTTTAAGTCATAATTGGTAATTTATTTCATCCTGAAGCATGCTACTCTGTTTGTAACAACAATAAGAATAGTTATTTCATTAAAAACAATGACAAAAATAATTACAAGTAACATTTGATGTTCCTCTGCATGGCAGGCCCTGTTCTAAGTACATTTGTGGTCAGTTAATTCTCATGTTAATCCTGTGAGGTAGGTATCAATATTTTATTGTCTGCACCTTACAGGGATAAGGAGGTAGGTCACGCATGTAAGTAAGCGGCAGGCTCAGGATGCTGAGCCCAGGCAGCCTGGTTTAGAGTTCGTGCTCCTGTGTCTAACTTTGAGAGGCTGTGCCAGTTGGGGAAGTCTTCTGTGTGTTGAGAGAACTACGGGAAGTTTTTGTAGATAGGCCAGGTGGCACATTCCCAGTCAGCCCCAGCTCACGTGTCCTCACCTGTATTGCTCATTTCGTGGCTGGTTTTCTGGGGCTTCTGTGACACTTGCTGTATATGTATGTGTGCATCCACCATGCCAGTCGTCCGGTGTCCACTCCCCCTGCTGAATGTGACTTCCTGAGGGCGAGGTTCCTATGTTATTTTAGAACTTTGATATTTATTAAAACACATTCACTTTTATTCATTTACCATTTAGTGGCAAGAATTTAGCTGCTCTGCCGTAATCTCCAGTGTTCTCACCAAATCAGCGCGTAATCTCAGTAGAAACACTGTGCTTGCTGCACAAACCAGTTTTAAGGCACATCCTTTCCTCCCATTCCTACCTTCCATCCATCAACTCCCTTCATATGGAAATAATGTAGCTGCTACTTGTGTTCTGTAACTTTGTGTCAACTACACGGTCCAATATCTGGCTCCTTCATTCACCTGAGCGAACAAACAGTGTCTTAGTAAGTACTTTTCCACCAGGCAATGTTTTAGGCCCTGGGTTATAGCAGTTATCACAGCAGTCTGAAGCTCCCACCCTCATGACGTTTGAGTACATTGTAATACAATGCCAGTGGTATATCAGTGCTGGGATGAAGATAAAGTAGACGGTGAGGGGTTGAAAATGGAGAAAGCTCGGTTTCCACCCTACTGTGTACATAGTGGATGCTTCATAAATGCTGGAACGAATGAAAAATAAACTCAAGATAGAAATCTAGTCTATTATAAACTGGAACCAACTATTAGTTTATCATTCCATTCTGAAGGATGAACATTTGTTTAACTGCTTAAAATAAAGTTGGCCTCTGGTCTTAGTTGAGGGTAGACCCTGCTAAGGAGTATTTGACTTGGATTCAAGGACTGGCTCACTTACTGACTTTAAACAGAATGATGGTTTTCAGGGTCAAGTGTACATGCGTTTTTTAGTGAATGAATTTGTTAATATTTCCCTTTGAAGACTACTGAAGAAAGATTTATCTTGCTTTGGGATGACAAAGAGAAAGAGACTTTTATGAGGGAATACATTGGGCATGCCAGCAATGGTGATAATTGGGATGCTAGTGATATGTAGCTCAGCCAGGGTTTACTCTCATTTAAAGTCCTCCTGTGTCCCAGTCTGTCATCAGGAGTGGCTTTGAAGTCTGCTACCCAGTCGCCCTGTTTGGCTTCAGAGGACAGCCACTAATTAGGATGTTGCATATTTAAAGAATGTAGCTCTTTTCAAGTCTTTGTGAGTTCTACTTAGACCACTGAGTTTTGAACGGTTGGGATTTGCCTCCTGGCTCTGGAAGTGGGGAGAAAACCCAGCTCAGTGTGAGCACTTCTGAGACACTTTCCCGCACTCTCCTCCCCATTGCCCCTTGCCTTCTCCACTCCTCCCCTCCCACAGAACTGCATCCACCTGCTAAGTCTAATCTCCTGTCGCCTTAGAGTTGCTTTATCGCAGCCTGTTTCTTAGGCTGGTTTGGGACTCACTAGGGGCAGGTTTATCCTTTTATCTTCAGCATGTCAGTGTGTGACATGTGAATTGAATGCCATGGAAGTGTTTGAGTATCCTCTCTTAGGAGAAAGATCAGTGTCTTCTGGGTCTGCATACACACATTTTCTTTAAGCAAGTGTTGAAAGCTGAAATGAAGCGCTGCTGCTTGTTGATTTAATTCGCCTGCTGCAGCGTGCCAAGGAACGCCAGGCTGCCCTTTCCTACTTACCAGGAGGCTAGCTTGCCCTGCCTTCTGGTTCCGAGGGCCAGAAGGACAAGTTTGTGGCCAGGAGTTTTTGGAAAGGCATGGGTACCACTTTGCCATTCTGTGTTCTATTTTTGCCGAGCAGGGGCCTTTTCTTGATTTTCACTTACCTCGGGGGGGGGGGGGANGAGCCAGGGGGACGGGGGATGGTTCTGCTGGTTTTTCCTTTTCAAAGTGAGCTTTGTAAAGTGAGGTGTGTCTCTTGTATGCATCCTCACCTCTTTCCTACTCACTTTAGTTACTCAGATCCTTTGTCACTGGTGAAGGGATTATTGTGCCCTGCCCCCCGCCCCAGCTTCCCGCTTCTCACCCCCAGGTAGAAATCTGGAGAGGTGAAACAAATCCGGAAGAAGGGGTTTGCTGAAAATGAAGTGGAGGGACAGGAGAAAGGGAGGGAGCTGGATGCGCCGAGGGAACGCACGCAGCAAAGTAGGGCTCCCTGACCTCCTGCAGGGGTCTGGCTTATGCAGGGCTGGATTTTAAACGCAGGCGCTGAGTAGATTTCTTTGCTTGCCAGGTTCCCGCGCTGAGCTGGCATCAACCTGAACAGGGGCAGAGCGGGGCTCTCTGCTTTCCGGGAACACCTTGCTTTCATGAGCAGGTGTCCACCAGCGAGCGCACGCGCAGAGTGGAGCTCTTTGGGGAGTGCTGGAGGAGGAAGTAAATATATGTAGGAGAGGACAAGTAATGGAAGAGCATTCCCACCTGTTTGAGAGGCTCAGCTCTCCTCACTTTCTCAAACTAGGGGAAGAACACTAAACTTTTGGCAGACTTCCACCGGTTCCCAGTGCCTCATGGGAGGAAAAGCTTTTCTGCTGACTTTTCTCTGGAAATAATTTGAACCTTGTTTATTTGAAGTTACAGGACTTACTACTGTGTTTCCTATGAAGTGAGAAACCCAAAGCTGCCTCCTTTGAAGCCTGGGCTGGCTTTTACGTCAGCAGAGGTCAGGACTGTGATCAGCTGGCAATTCCAAAAAAAAAAAAATATATGCATATTGCAGGGATGTGTATTTAGTCACCAGAGAATGACAGTCTTTTTCCAGGGTTTCACTGATATTCCGTTGTAGGCTCAATGGCTGGAGAAAAATTCAAGATCTTAGAAGTTTCGCACAAAACATTATGGTGGTCAGGGTTTGAAAGATAAAGCTTGGTATTACTCTCGTTTCTAGTGGCAAAAAAGAAAGTTGAGAACTGACATTAAATAGCACTCCCTTACAAGAAAGCTTTATAAACAAAATCTTGGTATAGTGCATTTATTTATTTATTTATTTTGGGAGAGAGAAGGGAAAAGAGGGAGAAAGACATCAACGTGTGAGAGAAACAATTTGTTGCCTCTCACACACCCCAACTGGGGACCAGACCTGCAACCCAGGCATGAGCCCTGACTGGGAACCGAACTGGCAGTCTTTCCGTTCAGAAAGCTGGTGATCGCCCTGGCTGGTGTAGCTCAGTGGATTGAGTGCGGACCTGCGAACCACAGGATCACGGTTCGATTCCCAGTCAGGGCACATGCCTGGGTTGCAGGTCAGTTCCCGGTTCCTGGCAGGGGACGCATGAGAGGCAACCATACATTGATATTTCTCTCTCTCTCTCCTTCCCTTCCCCTCTAAGATAAATAAAATCTTAAAAAAAAATTTTTTAAAAAGCTGGTGATCAAACCACTGAGCCACACCAGCTAGGGCCTGATATAATACATTTCAATAAAGGAAACTTTATAATATTAAAAAAATAGATGGTACAGGCATGGAATAATCTCTTTTAGGGATGTCATCTATAAAGTTGATTTTATAGATGGTGTTTTTGCTGTTGATTATATGTTGCATAATGTTTACATGTCATGAAAAACAAATACTCTCTTCTCATTGTTGAGAAGCCCATCATTGAACTGGATGAGAATAGAAACACCCAAATAGGAGAAGCAATGTGGGTGGAAAGGAGACGGGTTTGGTTTCTGTCAGAACCAGGATAACATTCCAAGCCCTGTGACTCATTAGGGGCATGACCCTGCGGGTTATATGGATTATATAATCTCTCTCATTCATAGTCTCTTCTTAGAAAGTTGGAGTCATTAATACTTTCCTTGCAGAATTGTTGGGTAGGTTTGGTGAGAGTCCCTGTGCCCGTCTGTGCCCGCCACACAGTAACTGCTTAAAACATTGTACCTACCGTGGTTTTGGAACTATCTCATCGTAAAGATGCTATAAATACTGATTGCATCAAGAGTAAATTTCATTTTGTTCTTTTGGCAGTATTTTAAACCTATATCCGTGTCAAAATAATTCTTAGTTCAAAAAATTAAATACAGAGATTATATAGTCTTCTGGGGGTGTGGAAGCAAAGTAAATGGCTTAGCATCTTATGTAGAAAAAGAAATTAAATCCCAGAGATATCCAATTAGAGTATATGAGATTATTTTTTTTTCAGATTTTTAATTTATTTATCTTAGAGGGGAAGGGAAGGAGAGAGAGGGAGAAATATCAATGTATGGTTGCCTCTTGTGTGTCCCCTGCTGGGAACTGGCCTGCAACCCAGGCATGTGCCCTGACTGGGAATCGAACCGTGATCAGGTGGTTTGCAGGCCCGCGCTCAATCCACTGAGCTACACCAGCCAGGGCGAGTATATGAGATTATTAAGGGAGAGAAGGGAAGATTCCAACAGAGGCACCCAAGAATACCGGCATTTAAAGGAAAGGCAAAAGACATCCTAGAAAGGATGAGATTCTGGGAGGGAAACGAGGGTTTGTGAAGCTGCGGGAGGAGAGCACTTTATGGACGAGAGAGGGAGCAGCCAAGAGGGGCAGGGTCGGAGTGTCTGTTGGTTCATGAGGCTCAGAGCTCCTTTAAGGGGTGCTTGGGCCCGATGTTTCTTTGTGGTGTCCAGGGCAGGAGAAGGCATGGGGAGCAAAAGCGTGGGTAATCCTTGCATCAGGTTTGGCTAGGAAGCGTCAATGTAAGAAAGGGCCAAACCTGTAGAGAATTTTTACAAGTTTATTTGAGCCAAACTGAAGACAATTGCCAGGAAACAAAATCTCGAGGGATTGAGAAAAAGCTCAGAGAATGGCAGTTTTGCACTTAATTTATACATTAGTTTCAAAGGAGGAGGCACAAGGAGGTGGTGGATTAGGGAGGAGGGAAAAAGCAAAGTGGGGAAATCTCTGAGATTGGATAAAAAGTAAAATAAAGAGACAAATACTTTTTTTACACTGGTAGGTGCAGGACAGTTCACAACGTTTACAGCATATAAAGATGGTGTGAGGAAGAACAGAATGGCATTGAGGGATCTGTGCTCTGGGTTCTGGTGGGAGACCATGCTCTGAGGGGTCTGGAAAAAAGGGGATCACTCTGATGTGACAAAGGTATGTCATGTAGATGCAAGAGGACAATAGACAGGCTCGGGTAGAGTAAAGAGTGACTTTTGTCAGGGAAGATACCAGCCTAAGACATGACTACAGGCCACGATTCACTTTTAAAAAGGAGCTTTAATTTCAGACCACCCCATGTTGTTACCGTAAGTCTCCAAGTTTATCAGGCCGCCACACAGGCCTCCCCTGAGCTTGTCGGGTTTAGCATGTGGCCCCTTTTTTGTTCGTCCACAGAAAGAAGGATACTTGTCAGAAAGCAGCTTGGAGGTGAGAGTTCTATTTTTTCTATAACCCGGGAGCCAGTCCAGCCTCTCAACGCTGACAGGAAGCAGGCGGAGTGAGAGAGGGGCTGAGCTAAAGGACAACTGATGGGTTTCTGGGCCCAAGAGGCAGAACCACCCTGGCTGGTGTGGCTCAGTGGATTGAGCACGGGCCTGCGAACCACACAATCATGGTTCGATTCTCAGTCAGGGCACATGCCTGGGTTGCAGGCCAGTTCCCAGCGGGGGACTCATGAGAGGCAACCATACATTGATATTTCTCTCCTTCTCTCCTTCCCTTCCCCTCTAAAGATAAATAAATAAAAAATATTTTTAAAAAAAGAGGCAGAATGATTCCACTGGGCTGAGGGGAGGAGGCAAGCCGTGGCGTAGATGTAGAGTTTGTAGATGGCCTGGCCAGCTCCCTTCTGATGACTTCTCTTTTTTTGTGAAGTTGAGGGTGAGCTATTGTGTGGAAGGGGTACAAGGTGGGGAGAAGTGGTTGGGTAGAAGTTTTGAGGAATGAAGAAGCTGAATTGGCTACCTGGAGCCTAGCAGAGAATCTGGAAGGATTGCTGGTCTGGCCTGGGGAGGCCCCATTGCAGATAAAGACCTTGGACTGTCTGTGGCCCAACCACAAGGTTAAGGGACATTTCTGTAGGTGCCCTTGGAAGTCTGGGTTTAGAAGTGGGGTTGGGGGAGTACGGGTGTGTGGGTGAAGCTATCCAGATTTGGGGAAATTTGCCAGATGAGTGTAATGGAAAGACAGTGAACTTAGCAGTGGGGTTGAGGTTATTTGTAAAGTGGTGATTGACACCATATGTCATGGAGTCTGGATTTGAAGGAGAAGAAGTAAGAACAGGAGGGGACTGGCCCTGGCTGGGTAGCCCAGTTGATTAGAACATCGTCATACACCAAGGTTTAGGGTTCGATCCCTGGTAGGGCACATAGAAAAATCAGCCAATGACTGCATAAATAAGTGGAACAACAAATTGATCTCTCTCCCTCTCTCTTGCTCATCAGTACATTTTTAAAAATTAAAAAAAAAAAGAACAGGAGATAGCTGGTAGAGAAGAAAAAGGTGAGGGAATCAAAATGTGGAAGGTCTTAGGGAAATTGAAGACAGATGTGGTCACAGTCATTGGAATGAACGGGGACACCTTGGGATCAGAATAGGCTGTTGGGTTTCATTTTTCATAGGCAGAGCAATTCTGGGTGATGACAAGGTCCAGCAGGTGACCAAGAAAAGGTGGCTTATGTGACACTGAGAGGACACTCTTGAGATCCAAGAACTGAGATCTTGAGGCTACCCAGGATAAATGCAGGGTCTGGGGTAGAAGGTTAAGGTTAAGCAAGGTGCCAGCGTCTCCCTGAATGAGGAGGAAGGACAAGAGGTTGGCATCTGGTGTTGACAAAGTAGGGCACAAAAGCTAGTGCAGCATCAGCCTGAATGTCATCTGGAACTGGTATTGGGGTACTTCTCCCAACCCGGGGAGGGGTACGGTCTGTGGGCTGAGGGTGAATGAATGGCATCTCTTTAGGAGGGCTACAGAACAGAAGCAGCGTCCTTGTGGGGATGGGCCAACCTGAGGAGGCAGAGGAAAGGACCCGTTAGTCACATGACTGTGGATGAGAGAGACTTTACCAGGGGACGAAGCTCTTGAGGACTTGGGTAAGGGCTGTGGAGGGAGAGGAGCAGTAGGAGTTCAGTCAATGGCAAGGAAGTTCAGGGCTCTTTGGAGGTTACAGTGTAGGTGAAGAGCCAACCCAAGGGGCTCACCAGTGGCCAGAGATAACAGGAAACTGGTGCTTGGAGGATGGGAGGGGGAAGTGTCAGGCCTTTCTGGAAGGAGGCAGCCTTCCTAGCACTTTTCCTGCGGAGGGAGGGTCATGGTCAGAGGCACAAAGAAGGAGGGGTCTCATGACACCAGAGATAAATGACTGAGTAGTTAAGAGTGACTGTGACACAGTGTTTATGGAAGAGTGACTGAGTGTCAGGTGGGGCCATAAGAGGCCTGCCAGCACCTGCTTACCTGTTTACAAGCAAGGATGTGCCACAGTCATGTATGTGACGGCAATGAGGAGAGTGGGGGGAGAGTGGGGGGAGAGAGATGGAGAGAGAGAGGGGAGGGGAGGGAAAGACTTCAGGACATTGAGGTTCTCCCAGCAGGAACATCTAAATACTAATGTAGACAAGAAAGAACAGATTTCTTTTTGTACATTTTACTTTTTTTAGGACCTGATATGAACAAATAGATGTAGTAGCTGTTTATCCTTCCTTTTTATAAATGACGATTATCATCTGTAATAAATTTCTTGTGATTTAACCTAGAAACCAAATATATGCACATCACTGATATCGTGCAAGCGACCTTACCACCTAACGATCCTTAGATGAGACTTTGTTATGTTAATTTATAAAGTTATTCATCCCTTGACTTCTTTAACTAAAAATTCCAGGGATGAGTAATCCAGAAACCCTAAGGCAGATTGGAGAACGAAAAGGTAACTCAAATAAAAATCTGAGTAGGGCCCACGGCAGGACTCAGGGCTCTACTGTGTTTTTCAAGGACCGATGTGTTCACATGACGATTACTGGATGTGACATCCGCAGAGTTGTTGGCCCTGTGGTTGTTCACACGTTCTGAATTTACTCCGGATTTCTCCATGACTGCTCAACTGTGAAATGTCAGCTCATCAGTCTATTGGTCCTTTTGCTGTTTTGTGACAATTTCAGCAGGAGTTGATATAGATTGGCAGTTCCATCACGTCCCAGGTGAAGGACCCATAGTGTAGTTGTCCTCCTCCTCCTCAGCTCATCCTAAGATGTTCTCAAGGAGCCCAGGCCAGCAATGGAGACTGTTTTTCGTATTCTATGTGATGCAGCTTTCTTAGCCTGCATGTGACATATGGGTGAGTGCATGTGTGTGCGTGAGTGTGTTCTTATGTGTGAGTGTGAGCGGTCAGTCTTGGGGAGAATATCCAAGGCTCATATAGTGGTCAAAATTTGAGATTTAAAGTTCTTTCTAACTCCAGCTTTTGCTTGCTATGAGGAGAAAGAAGTTTAGCTGGATGGGCTGTAGGTCATCTGACCCACTCTACCTGTTCTGATGAGGAATCTGAAACCCATGCTGGTGACTTGCCCGGGCTCATGCAGAGGCTGTGAGGCAGAGGCCTGCCAGGAACCCACGTTTCCTCCTTTTCTAGTTGCTCGGTGGTGTTTGCTAATCGGGATAACCAAGGCGCTGGTATAATTTTGCTAAGACGTGCCCTTTAAAATGAATGTGCTAATGAGAACAGCGAAGAGAGGACTCGGTATTAGGTGTGGCTTCTCCTAATGGCTCGTCTCACAGTCCTGGGTGGTTCCAATGTCTGGGTACAGTTGGGTGGGGAATGGAAGGACAGATGCTTCCTGCATCCATCGGTACGTGGGGTGACCTGCAGCAGCAACACGTGGGACAAACCGCCAGTCAAACTAGGCTCCTTCTGGAAACCCTTTGGGAAGACACCTGCATAGTCTCTCAGTGAGACAAACACAGCTTCTGTTTCCTCCAGCGTTGAAGCAGGTGACTATGTCTTCACTTGAGCACCAGATGAAGCCACTGGCTCGCCTGTAGCCCATGGGGAACCTCTAACACATACCTTTAGGCACTGAGCAGTGACATGCTCACCCCATGAGAGGCCCGTGGGACTGACTGAGGTGATGGTAGGGACTCCCAGGGAGGGAAAGAGGGCAGGCATGGCACATCTACACTGAACAAAAACTACAAACTCTTTACAGGTTTTTAATTGATCATGTAATTAAATTTAAATAACAGCATATTTGATGGCACACTTGATGCCATCATAAACTATCATTTTGTTGAATCCAATTAATTCCAATATGAAAGTCACAGAAATGAGGCCTGGCTGGTGTAGCTCAGTGGATTGAGTGTGGGCCTTCGAACCACACAATCGCGGTTCGATTCCCAGTCAGGGCACATGCCTGGGTTGCAGGCCAGTTCCCAGCAGGGAACTCATGAGAGGCAACCATACATAGATATTTCTCTCCTTCTCTCCTTCCCTTCCCCTCTAAAGATAAATAAATAAAAAAATAAAAAAAGAAAGTCACAGAAATGAAATGTTCCACTTATTAACATACATCTTTTTTTCTCCTTATACCCTTCCTTTCTGCCATTAATTCCTTCTCTAAACTTAACTTCTGTGTTTTTTTCTGGCAGAATTCTTTTAACTGTCCCCCAAGCTGGGTATTGCTTAAAAAATGATACCCACTTTCTATGTCCTTTTATTTCCTCTCTTCTCTCTCCCCACTGCCAAGCTTCCTAGCTACAGCTTGTTCGCCTGGTAGAGGTAAGCGTAGGGGTTTGTTTTTTCCCCCTCTAATTAAAAATCTTTTTACATGTTAATTTTGTTTACTTTTAAAAAAATATTTGACAACTTCCACTTTCCTTTAATTTCTTCGTTCTTCAGTTAATGCTGATCTCCCAGCCTGTCATTTACTGGCTGTGGGACTTGATATAATTTTCTTAGCCTGCTTAAACCTGTCTCCTCTCCTGTGAAATAGGGGGTAATGATAGCACTTTCCTGATAGAGTTGTTTTTCCTGAATCCGTGAGATAATTGAAGTGCTTAGCTCAAGGTACAGCAACTGTTTAATTAATTGTAACTATGAAGAGTTTCAGTTTTTTAAACATACATTTAACTTTATTTATCATTGTCATTTAACATTTGACTTTATAAAACAAAAAATACATTATTAAGAGTGTTGTATCATTGGAATTAAAACAGTAGTAACACTATGTTATTACACTAAAACCAAATAATTGGAGTTTTTTTCAATTTGGAAAGTGTACAAATGAAATGAATGGAGAAAGGACCTGATAGCAACACTTTGTCATTTGTGGATTATCAGTTATTTTAGGACTTAAACAAAGATTCTGAATATTCAGATTTCTTTTGCTGTGTTTCACACTTAAATACCTCCCTCCCTATATTGTGAGTAAAGATACCTGAGTAAAACAGCTGATTTAGGAAGGCATTTAATTTTATAACAAAAGATTTTCTATCTCCAGTTACCACCTTCAAAGGAATTAATGTCACAGTGCTGAGGTAATCTGCTGGTTTCCTTTGGAACGCTGTGCAAAAAATCACATCAACCCCTGGAAAGCTGAACAGGTATCCAAAGCGAAACAATTACACCGAGCTCAGCAAAGTGTGTTAAGTTTTTCTGATCTAAAAACTAACCAATGAAATAAAACATGATCTATAGCTCAGTTTCAGGAAAAGTATATTTGAGAGTTATGTTATTGTCTGCATCTCATTTTCAGTCACGCACAGGGGTTTGTGGGCCACCAAGCTCTTTGTGGATTGTAGCAGTGAAGGAATGCAGGTGGGCGTGCTCAGAACTGGTAATGAAGTGTGGCCCTGACCCTCCACTTTTCAGGTTCAACCAAGTCTTGTCTGTATAAATCCACAGATCAAATGAACAAGAAACTCCCAACAGTGCCAGAAATGCCACTGCAGCTGTGACCTGTCTGATCGAGGAGCAGATTTCACCTTAGATAGCTTTCTGAGACTTTTCCTGGGTACACTGTCGTCTCTGGCAGTCTCGTCACACTCAATATCAAATTGCCGTCTTTGGAGGACCTCTCCACTTTCAGCATCCCAGGTGACTACCGCCAGTTTCTGGATGGAACTGTTAGGGGACCCATCACATTAGGCATTTCCCAAGCTCAGGATCAGTAGTTACAGGTAAGGGGAGGCCACAGTTCTACTCTCAGGTGAAGGTTTCAGATGGATACGTGTCACGCTGATATAAAATGCTGTTGATGACAAATGAGAAGAGCTTGGCCACAACTTGGGCGCTGGGGTTCAGGGCGATGTCTGCGCCGAGGAGTGTGTGCAGCCCACATCCAAGGCGCCCCAGGCACAGAGCGCTCCTGTAGGGCTCCACAGCAGCGCCCGTCAATGGCTTCCAGTTTATTAAAATAATACTTATCTTTCAAATTACACATGCAAATAGCTGCTGCTGAAAGATCAAGCGTATTTTCCTTGTTAGTTTTCATTTCATTTCATCCCCACTGTAGATGTGAACATAGTAATAATGACTGAGCTATGAAAACGACTTTGAATAGGAAATTCTCATAACTTTTCATTTTTTCAGTCTTAAATGAATTTTATTTTTAAAAGTATTTTCCGTCCGCAGAAACACTGAGCAGAAAGTAGGGAGAGTTGGCACATGCCCCCTTCTCCTCCCACACAAGCCTCCTCCCCGCCCCCCCCCCCTCACAATGTCCAGCTCCACAGCGGTGCATTTGTCACCATCAATGAACCTACACTGACTTTTTCTTTTTTGAACGTAATACTTGCAAGTATAAATTGTTTCTTAGAGTGGTTTGTCCCTGTGTTTCAGGAGCCTTCCGAAGGACTGCCTTTATCTAGCTTGTTACAACAAGGTAGCGGGTCAAGGGGGCCCAGCTGCGCATTCGCGTTTCATTATCTATTCAAGATGCGGGAGCTCCTTGGAACTGGATGGACTGGCGGGCATAGTGCAACCAGTGTATCCTGTCTGACTGCCCCTTTTCTTGTCCCTTTTACTTCATGAAGTTCTTAAGGGCCTCAAAATGCAGAAACACAGCCCGACTGGAACAATGGGGTGGGAGACAAAGCCAGCTTCAGAGATGCCAGTGTTTACGCTGAAGGGATGGAGCAGAATCTGCCAACAAATAATAACAGCAGAGCCATTCAGTCGGAGATCCGGTGGGAGTGGTGAGTGAGTGGCCAGGTCCCCTGGCCCTCCTTGTTCTGCAGGAGCTGGGACTAAACCTGGTGGGGACAGCTGTGCCCCAATCTCCAGTTACTGCTTCCCCCAGCCTGGCTGGCCCAGTGCCACTCCTCTGGCCAGCCTGCAGGGACAAGCTTGGGGAACCAAGCAGGAAGATTTGGCTCAGCATTAACTTTCAAATGAAGCTCTGCCCTAATTAAAGAGAGGACCAGGTGCCAATGGTATGTGGCCCTGTAAAATTCTCTTATACTTGCTCTAAAAGCTGGCATTGCATAATATAAAGATGAACAGTAAACTTGATGCTAATACTTTAACATTTACTTTTTCTTTACTGACAATAATATTAAATACCAAATAAACAACGATGGAAGAAAGGAAAAAGCTTTATATTTTATGACCCTTTTTTCTTGCCTACGAACAAGGGGCCCGACAATTTGGCCTGGGAATTAGGTAGCAAGCTGTGGTTGTCATGGCTACAGTCGAATAAGTCAGTCCAGCCTGTCAAATTCTGGGACCATGTTTCTACAATTATTAGTAAGCCCAACTTCCTAACAGTTCGCATTCCACCTTACTTTATAAGATAGCTACTTGAAACTTGCTTCGCTGCTTTCAGCAGTTGTTGGGTTTTCAAGTTAGCCCACCAAAACTTACCGAAATGATAATATAGTGATTGCCTTCAGTGTATTTGAATGTTGGGTACATGTAGCTGGATACTGTTACTGGTATTTGTCAATGACAGTCATTCCTCAGCATGGGGTGGGGGAGATTGGTTGGTTCCATAACCCCCTTGGATACCAAACTCCTAGAATGCTCAAATTCCTTATATTAGATGGTACAGCATTTACATATAATCTATATTTGCATATAGGCTACAGCAGGGTACGAGTACTGTAATGGTGGGAAATTGTAACCCACCCCACCATTCTTTTCTCATTGTTTCTGTAAATGTGGACTCTAATATGTAGCTTGTAGATGAGCAGCATGTTTGTATAAGAATCCTAGGAACTAACTTCAAAAGATACAGACCCTGACACCTTCAGGCATCCCAGCTCTGGGAGATTTGCTGACCTTCAACCGTGGAGCCAGGATGACGTGAATCTGAGAGGAGGTGAAGCCAGGATGGTGAAACCAGGATGGTGCTCCAGACCATCTTGCCTCATCTGAATGGACTGTGCTTGTCTGCACGTAGAGAACTTTGCAAACCCCTCTCTTGATCTCTTTTTTCTGTTCCCCTTCCCCTTCTCATAAAAACCTCCGCCCCACTGAGACGGGGAGATGAGCTTTGAGATGTGAGTCCCCATATCTTCCCAGGAGATGAGCTTTGAGAGAACCCCCATCTTCCAGATGGCCGGCATCTGCAAATAAACCACTTTCCTTTACATCAGCACCTGCCTCTCAAGTACTGGCTTTCAGAGTGGCAGGCAGCTCAACCTGCGTTTCGGTTGCATCACTTCATTTACGTAGATTCAGTGCAGTGCTAGGTGTGTGGCAAATCCAAGTTCTGCTTTATGGAACTATCTGGGATTCCCCACCCCCCCAAATGTTTTAAATCTGCAGTTGGTTGAATCCTCCCATGTAAAACCAATGGATACAGAAGGCAAACTATTGCACTGCAGGGTTGTCCTTAACAGTTGGGTGGGGCCATGGGAATTCTGGTTGGCTCTGGCCAATGAGCCGTAGGCACTGCCATGTGCTGCCTGGGACAGAGCATTTAACGGACAGTGTGAGCCCCTCCGAGGTGCTCTCTCCTGTCTCTGTCCCTGGGGTGGTTGCTCCATCAGCCTGGGGCCCACTTGGCAAGGCCGTGACACCAAGCCGAGCCCCAGTGAACTGTGAGGGCAAAACCTGAGCTGCCCTGATCTATAACGTTATCACTTAGAGCTCTTTGATTTCCAGTAGTAGAAACCACTGGAAATTAAAGCACAAGTAAATTAATTAAACTTCTGGCAAATTAAGCAAAAAAGGACTGGGTGGACCCTCAGGCAGCTCACAGACTGGTAGGAACTTCGGGTCGTAGACGGCAGGGCAGTTCTTGGACTCTCAGGTATTTATGGTCTGGTCCCAGCCTATCTCAGCTCCAACCAGTTTCTGCTCCTGTGCCACTCCACCCAAGAGTCCAGTTTCTGGGAGAGAGGGCTGGAAAGGCTTAGTTTGGGGCATCTGCCTATCCCTCAGCCAGGCAGTGGGGGCCTGGATGGACAGTCCCCGTAGACCTGCCCCGAAGAAACATGGAGATGTTTGTCTCCAAAAGCAACAGATACCCACCATCACACTGCACCTATCCTCAAGGAGTGAGTGGAGGGGAAAGCAACACGAAACCAACTGTGCCCCAGGAACACGATTTCATAAGCTCCCAGGGGTCCGTGGCTCTGGAATGCTGGTACGTATTTTGGGTCTGAACGCCACCGTGGCTGCTGTGGGCGCTCCAGTTTGCTGGGCCTCTCCCTCCTCGCCTTTAGGCCAGTGGCCCTCAATCCCCACTGCACACTGGGGCTGGGGGAGGGGAGGGACAGCTTCTGTAAAAATAACCAGTGCCCAAGCCTTACTCTCGAGATTCTGGTTTGGCTGGTGAGCTCGGACATCAGAATTTAATAGCTTCCCCGGTTAAACTAACATTTAGCCAGGGCTGAGTGGCTCTGCTTTGGACCCTTGGTGTGGTCAAGCCCCACGGGAGCACGGGGTCATTCAGGGCTGGAAGGGTTGCCTGTGACGTGTTCCTCTCCCATAGATTGACTGCTGGAATTAAGTTCAAGCTGCTTATTCTTTTTCTAGAAGTTTGAGGTGTGTTTTCTGCAGCGGCTTGGTCCCCTTTTATTTAGTCAAATGTAATTTTAGACTTGTTGCTGGAGCCAATACACGGACCTACTCAGCACTCAAAGGAGGAAAGAAACGAGAGAGGTTTTCATCCTTCGTTCTTTCTTCCCATGCTGTGGCGGCCTGGTGACCTCTCAAAAATCCCTGCTTAGAGAAGAAAAAGGGACACATCAAAATACTTCAGACATAGATCCTCACGCCAGTTGTGAGGACGTGCTGGGGTGGCATGCATTCTTTCCGTGGCTTGAGCCAACTTCTCTTCACAAAACAACCGCATCAGCAAGCTGGAGCACGAGACACCCTGGGACTAGGGCTCTTTTTATTTTTGAGTTGCAATTATGATGCAATATGTCTCTGTTGAGTTGCTTCATCTCACTGGTCCCGACTTAGTGCATTTCATGTTCATGCCATTGTTACCCCATCATCTGCCAGAGCCCCGAGGAGGAAATGCTCACTCCAGCTTTGGTGAGTGATTCCAGAACGTCTGGTCTAGGGTTCCTCGCAAGTGGTAGGTGGAGGCATTTATAGATACATCCACTTGGTGGAGGACGCCTGTTCTGGGGAGGAGGAAGTGGTAATACGGGGCAGCTGAGTGAGCCCCCTCTGTGTGACTCAGGCTGCCACTCAGTCCCCGCCAGCTGGAGGGGACAGGAAACAAAGCATCGTCCTTTCAGGTGAAGCCAGGGCTTGGCTACCCTGCTGCAGCCATCTTCTGGGGTCATGCTTCAGAGACGGAGCCCATGCTGTTACATGGATACGTTGGGGTGCATCTCAGCATCCTGGCTTTTCCTTTTTGCTGGGCTGGCCTATTGGGGAGTGTTAAATATTGAATACATTCTCCAACCTTGAGCAAGCTGTGGAGTCCCACTTAGTCTGTTCTTTCATTACATGAAGGGGATCCCCTCTGGCATTAAAATTCTGAGTTCCTATGCATTTCCTTAGAACCATGCAATTTCAGTTATGCAAGGACATCGGATATAATCTGACTTCCCTAAGGAAAACTTTTCACAGAAAAAAGTTTGAAAACTCTACCTAAAAACCTCAGAGTTGGTGGTGTAGGTTGTAGTAGGGAAGCGATGTGGTATATAAACAGATCTTTGACCAGAAATAGCATGGCTTCTGACTCCCACACTACCTGCTGACCTTGGGCTGTCTGGCCCTGCATGAGGCGCCCATGACCTAGGGGAGGCCAAGCCGCCTAGCAGCTGGAGACATGACTTTGTAGTCACACCCAACTGGGGTTAAAATTTGGTTCTTGAAGTATTATTCTTTAACTTTTTTCAACCATTCATTAATGTAAGGACCACTGTGGTTCCTGGGCAGTGCAGAAGGAGGCATTCAGCCCTAGCTTGCTAATCTTGGGCTGTCTTTTAATCCTATCAAAATAAACTTTCCAGTCAGGCTGAGGACAAGCTCTGTCTTGAGTGTCTTGGCCTCCTTTAAATGTACGAGAACTTGGCCTGACAGAGCTGCTTATCAGATATGCATTTCAGTGAGTCGTTTGCTTAGATGGCTCCTCGAATGACAATTTTAACTTAAATTTAGGTTTGTAATTATTATTTAATGTGTTCAGGAAGATCACACAATAATCAGAAGATTGGCGGTTTTCACCCGCCAAGCCATTGAACTGAAGGCAATAGGAATGGCCACATCTCTGAGTAGGTCCCGGAATTTTCGAAATGCAGAGAAGTTAGAATAATGGACAGTTTGTCAAAACTTCTGGTTTGACTTTCATGAGAGGTATCTAATTCCCACAATGTGGAATCCCATGAAGGGAAAAAGAAACTTCAAGGGGACCTAGAAAATGCAGGCATTACCAGGACTCTTCCCCAGGCCTGAACTTAGCTGTCAGTTTTAAAAGTATCATAGAGGTCAAGGTCACAAGTTCTGGTTGAGAACAACAGTATGACACTGTGGATGCTTTGCATTGCTGTTGATGGCCAAGAATGGTTCCCAAGGCTCTTCAGATGCTGAATGCAAAGCAGACTTAGACTTAAGTGTTGACTACGATACTGAAGAAGGAAGTGTGTTTGATAAGTGTGTGCTCTTGACAGTTGAAAAAATTATATAATTTCAGAAGGACCAGAGTGAGGAGTGGGCCGCCTGGGACACAAGCATAGGGAGGTCAGTCTCAGGGTCTCCACTCAAGTGTGGGGCGTCCTGAGGGCAAAGCCTCCTCTTATCGTCTGTCTTAGGAACCTCACTCACTCATCCTGATTTTAAATATAGTTTCCTTTTTCTTCCTAAAGAGCTGAGAAGTATCCTTGGTGTACTTTACAATCCACAGTGTAAACACTGAGGAAATGCTGTGGTCTCAGTTCGCTCAAGGAGGAGGAGCCCTGGCCTCCTGCGGGGTCTTCCCGGCCTGGCTGCCTTGGTGTTACCCCTCAGCCTGAGCACCAGCTTTCCCGGGGGCCGGTGGGCGTCCTTGGTCTGCACTCCCATCATGCCCTGTGCTTGACCTCGGCGTGTCCTGATACCGCTGTGAGTCTTTGTTTTAACCTGTCTCTCCTCCTGGCTGGGTTTTTCGGGAAGAAAACCTCTTCATCCCTTTGCATTGTCATGGCCACGTCCCACGTCCGGCAGCACTCAGTGGATGTCAGAGCAGTGGATGCTTCGAGAAAAACTGTTGCGCGAAGGAACATGTTTCACAAACGCGCTGGAATCACCTTTAATGCCTGGAAGATGCGGAGATAATGGGAAAAGTTTCTTAATTTGGCCAACTTGAAATTCTGTAGTGACTGCGATATGGAAAATCTGAACTTTCACGTTTTAAGACAAACAGTATGTTTTATTATTTTCCTGCTCAGGGCCATGACTAAACCCTTGGATTTCAAACCTTTGAGGGAGACAAGGGCAAATGTGAGCATCAGAATTTAGCAATGGTATTATAACTCCTGCATTTGGCACAACCTTAAAGAGTCAACAAACTAGGACATCCTTCAGAGGCAGGAAGAAAAATGAATTCCTCTGCTGACTGAGTAATGAGTGTTTCTCTTTAATAGTCTGTGCAGCCCTGTGGTGGGCTGATGAAACATTCTCAGGAGCCAGGGGTCCCTGATGGCCTAAACCTTGCCCTTGCCTTCAGCTGAGGGCTTACCTAGTCATTCAATAAGATAGTATGTAACATTTACTTTTTAAGACACAACTTCAGCAATTCTTTTTTAATAGCTGAAGAAAGTTTGTCCCAGTGGATGCAGTGATTAGGAATCTTTGGAGGAAAGATGCCAATATCTATGCACCGTTGTTTTGGGTGAGGCTGCAGGTGCATTGCATGAGGCTGCAGGTGTGTTGCATGAGGCTGCAGGTGTACTGAGTGAGGCTGCAGGTGTACTGTGAGAGGCTGCAAGCTTTTGAAAATCCCTCTTGTCCCACTAAAGCTAATGCTAACTTTCTAATGGAGCAAGACTTCCTAGTTTTGCTGAGATCCCTAAACAAATCAACTACTTTTATACCATATAAGCAGAGGCAATAACTTACATCTGACTCCAGTTTCCAAAGTGGGATGTTCACAGCTGACAGCCTTCTTCATCCTGTCCCCTCTTAATAGCCAGGGAATTTCCTGTTCATTTTATCCAGAGAATAGTTTAGATTTGCTTGTACTGGCTTATTATAATTTAAGTCCTGGTTTGTAGCATTTAATAAAGTGATAATGTAAACATGCATATTCGCATTTCTTGGTTGTCAGGTAGGGGGCACAGACAAAAACGGAGTGGCAGTTACAGCCGGAGGGTTCACCGAAGGGTAGAGAAGATAAAAGTCACTTCTTAGTCCCCTTCCAGAGATAACTGTGAATTTAGTCTCATCACTCTCTTTTAATGGCATATATTTAAAACATTCTATTATAAAAATAACACTCGACTATTATAGGAAATGATGGTGGAGGGAACTCTATAATCCTGTTACAGGAGAAACTCAATTCTTCTTGCCAACACAGTAAAGAATTACAGATGAGCAGATCATTAGCATGCAAGCAGGGTTGATTGGTGGTACGTTCTCTGGTGATATGTTCTCTTGGAAGAGACTGGGCCCAGCTAAGGTGGGCGGTGAAAGGCATAGATAAAGCAGCGCAAGGGTGGCCAAAGGCCAGGGCGGCAAATGTGTGCCAGCTCCTTTGTTCTGAGGATGTATATAGTTGGTGGATTCGGGGTGAAGAAGTTAAGTATTGATTGATGGGTAAAGATGGTGCCAGCTCTCCCAGGGGGGCATGACTACCCAAACTTAGGTATGTGTGGGGGTCTGTTAGCCCAAATCCTTTTCTTGTTCCAGACTCCATTTGTTCATCTTATACGTAGATATGTGACAGGAGGCAGTTAATTACAGGTGGGGCAGTTACCCAAAGTTCTTTATAGGTTCTTTCTGTAGGCACTAGAGACTCCCTTGTAAAATCTAGTTACCAGAGGTAGGCAGTTAACCAGAGTTGTCTTATGGGCTTCCTCTTTGGGCACTGTGGATCCGCTCCTACCTTTCAGGTGTTGGGATGAAAGCACAGTTTCAAAGGCTTTCTTTCCCAGATCGTGGAGACATACATAGAATATCAAGGGTTGCCCTCCTCCCATGCTAGCGTGGTGTTTCCTGTGGTGTTGGAACACCTGTCGGTATTACCAGACCAGGCTCAGGACGGCTGAGTCAGTGGGTGGGACATGTCTCCCTCCTCCTCCCTGCCTTGGTTTGCTATCTGTCCTACCTGACAATCCCACCACTTAGGTGGCCAGTGCTACCATCACTGATGTCCTTTGGTTCTTTGCCCTGCATATAAAGGCAAACACTGAATGTGCGTCACGGTGTAAGCACTTTCCCAAACGAAGAAAACATAGCACAAACTTTAATTGCATGGGACAGAAAAGAGAGCACACAGAACACACACACACACACCACATTTTAATCTTACTTACAGACATTGATAAAACGTATCAAATAAAATATTGGACATAAAGTCCAGCAATTGTATTTTAAGGACTGTATCATGACCAAAGGATAGTCATTCCAGGAATATGTAGGTAACAAAATTTTGGAAGTCTATTAGTATAATCTGTCTCATGAAAAATTCATAATGTACTTTTAAAATTTTAAACTTAGACACACTTCTGCCAAAGTCAGAGAAAGACAAGTGCTTGTCAATACGATGAGCAAGATAATTAAACAAGATGTCTGAATATTGGAGAGAAGAAGAAAAAATTACCTTCGTTGGAAGATGATATAATTGACTACCAAGAGAATTATTTTAAAAATGTTTGGAAGATCAGAGTTCCATATAGTATTCAGACACTATATATACACACACTTGCCCACACATACACACACACACATATATATATACATATATGCACATATATACATTAGTAATATAATAAATATATAATGGTAGTATATATGATATGTTTCTTATATATCAGCAAAAATAAGTTAGAAAATAAAATGGAAAAGATATTCCATTCACAATAGTATTAATACAATTAAATATGTAAAAATACATGTAAAAATACATGTAACCCAGACCCAAACCAAATAGAATGGAAACTTTCCTGAGAGAGCTGCAGTTTTAATACACATAAAGACAAATCTTGTTATTGGGCAGGGCATTGGTTTCCCACGGAGCAAATCAGGCTACAAACCGAAGTGTCCCTGTTCTTACCTGCACAGGGAGGGTGCTGTCGTGTAACAATCGCTCCCTCCCCCCGGGCTGTAGGAGGATTGAATAAGAATGTAGAGGGACATCCGGTGCACAGTTGGCCCCCAAGTAGGGTTACCGGTAAAATACAGTTAAATTTGGTTTTCAGATAAACAACAAAGAATTTTTTTTAATTTAAAAATTTTAAAATATATCTTTTTTTTTAATTTTCTTTTTTTTTTTAGATTTTATTTATTTATTTATTTATCTTTAGAGGGGAAGGAGAGGGAGAGAAACATCAATGTATGGTTGCCTTTCATGCATCCCCTGCTGGGAGTGGGCCTGCAGGGAACCGGCCTGCAACCCAGGCATGTGCCCTGACTGGGAATCGAACCGCGATCGTGTGGTTCGTAGGCCCGCGCTCAATCCACTGAGCTACACCAGCCAGGGCTTAAAATATATCTTATTGATTATGCCATTACGGTTGTCCCATTTTTCTCCCTTCACTCCCCTCCACCCTGCACACCCTCTCCCACCCACATTCCCCCCCTTTAGTTTATGTCCATGGGTCATAAATTCTTTGGCTTCTACATTTCCCATACTATTCTTGCCATCCCCCTGTCTATTTTCTACCTACCCTCTATGCTACTTATTCTCTGTACCTTTTCCCCCTCCCCCTCCCCCTCCCACTCCCCTGTTGCTAACCCTCCATGTGATCTCCATTTCTGTGGTTCTGTTCCTGTTCTAGTTGTTTGCTTGGTTTGTTTTTGTTTTTGTTTAGATGTGGTTGTTCTAAATTTTTACTTTAATTGTTGTTCAAGTACAGTTTTCTGCCTTTTACCCCCATCCCAGTCCACCCCCAGCCCTTCCTTCCCCTCCCGTTTCTACCCTGACCTTGTTGTTGCCCATGTGTCCCTGATACTTGTCCTGCAAACCCTGCCCCTTTCCCCCTGAAATTCCCTCCCCTCTCCCCTCTGGTCACTGTCAGCCTGTTCTCAACAAAAAAGACTTTTTTAGTATAAGTTGAAGGGAACCAAAGTTTTGCCATCCTGGAACTGCCTTTTGGGGATATTGATTTTAAGCTGCTTATGAAAAAACAAGGCTCAGAAAGAAACTTTTGTCTTCCCCATGTTCCTGCTTAAGAGATTCAGATAGAAAAACCTGCTTTGGAAAGGGAATAATCTGAAGATGAATGCCTTAGCCTAATTTGAAGTAAGTAAGGTAAATAAGAGGGCTTCGGGCAGGGGCCATTTAGCGAGGTTCCCCTGTGTCCCACTGTTTCTGAGTTGCCTAGAAGAATTTTTTTTGCCATGTACGTTCTGTTCTTCCTCAGTCACCTGTAAATCACCCATTCTCACTTCTGAACTCTAATGCCTCATTTCCCCCTTTTCCTCCTTTGTCCAAAATCCCCTATATACCCAATGTTGCCTCTCTGTCTTTGAAATTTTCATGCTTATGTGAATTCCCCATGTGCATGTATTAAAATCTGCTTTTCTCCTGTGAATCTATCTCTGTTAATTTTATTATTAGCCCAGCCAGAAGAACTTAGAAGGTGAGAGAAAAATCATTATTTTTTTAGCCCCTACAAACTACAGGGTGGGGCAAAGGTAAGTTAACAGTAATAAATAATATAATAATACGTGCATAAATAAATAATACAAGAATAAACCCTGTGCTCTGTGTAGGTTTACAGTTGTAAGTATGTGGCACCGCCCTCCACCCCCCCCTTCAGGAGCTGGGCTCGCACCTGGTCCAGCCCTGAGTCAGCACCTAATCACTCTGGCTCCTCTGAGGGCAGGAGCCCGCCTCCACGTGCTATGGTACAGATTCCTCTCTGGGCCCTTCACAACTGTAAGAACGGATGTCAGATGGCAGCCCTGATCCCTATCTTCAGGTGCCCCTGGGTGCTCTGCTGTGCCCCCTGAGCAGGAAGAGGGACTGCAGCACCCAGGCCTCATGCTGCCCACACCTGCAGGGCCCTGCCGGTTGGCTGAAGCCATAACACGTACTCACCCTGTGGCTGCGTCCTCAGCAGGGTGGGTAAAGTGTTGACCTGCCTGCCAGACTCAGGGGACAGTGGGATGTGAGCACATCAGTACGGTGGACTCTCCTCCTGCCTTTTGAGGGGCTTGGTGTGATGGAGGGGGAAAAATGTCTCATCTCAAGGAAGGGAGAAGCATACAGAGCTGGAAGCTTTTTCTCTACTTGTGTCAGATCAAGTGACTTGCAGGTGGCTGGCTGAGCAGCTCTCACCTGACGGGAGAACAGAGGTCATGTACATAGACCTGGATGGAGCTCTGGGGCAAATGCTGTAACCTCAGATTAGCACTCCTTCCTGCCCCAGGTCCCTCTCTGCAAATTACCTGTAATAAAATGCCAGCCTCATGGGCTTGCTGTGTGATAAAATGAAAAGATGCAACTAAAATGCTTAGTCTGGCACCTCCTATTAATAATAAGAGAGGAAGAAGGCCCTTCTGAAGTTGTGATGAAATGGTTTCTCTTGAGTAAACTGAGAAGTTTCCATGACATCTTGCTTTGTGCAGATGTCCTAGGTTTCTGCTCCTCCTCCCCTCTCCCTGGCCCCAGGAAGGGGTAGGTATATGTGTGTGTTAAATGTGGGAGGAGTGAGATTACCCCATGGGTTCATAGCAAAACCACTTGGTCTGTATAAACTAAAAAACCTGTCCTTACAAAATACCTGTCCTTACAAAATGCCAAGTAGGCACACAGGGAAGACAATGCCAGAAGAATTTTTCATACACAGGATGGACTGATGATTAACTTAATGGTGCCTCTGTCCTTAGTCCTTGATGGGTTTGCATCTGTGTGACACGAGAACGAAATATTAACTACTCCTCCTTGTGCCTGTGCCCACTAATATATGGACACAAAAAGGTCCCCCCAAATGCCGACACGAGAACTTCTTAGAGGTGGAAAGAAGGAAAATAACATTTATTGGGCCCAACTAGGTCCTGGGTGCTCTGCAAACATCACTTCATTGAATCTTTATAAGAACCTTGTATCATATACAGGTTTCCTCAGTTTACAGAAATGGGTACCCAGAGGTTAAGCAACAACCCCAATGTAACACAGCCGGGAAGTGGAGGAGTCAGGATTCATGCCCACGAGGAAGTCTGCAGCCACCTCCCCCTGTCTCAGAGAGGGCTCCAAATCCCCACACCCACTGCAGATGCCGCAGTTGATTGTGATACTATTTCTCAGAATCTAAGACAGCCTCAGTACTCTTCCAAATACCGTGGCCACCTGGGCCCTGGCGGGTGGGCATTCAAACCACACAAGTTGCCTTCTGATCGTCCATCATGATACCGATGGACTGGCTGGCAGGAGCAGAGACGGAAGGGCAACGTCATGTTGCCTGAGTAGCCAAGCTAGCGTGCTGCTGGAGAAAGTCTTTGCGCTGAGCGTGTGTGAGGGTGGTGAGAGTGACTGATAAAGGGAAAAGCCCTTCTTCTCCCTTCTGGTCCCTTGCTGAAGGCGAGACCAGAGTACATAGCCATGTGTGTACCATAAAAATTAACATGGCCGCAGGGGTAGGTGTTGACATGTCAGTCTAGCCTGGGAAAAGGATGGGATTGGCTGTGGGGGCTGGACCCTCCTGGAGCCCACAGAGGTTTGGGCCAGATGATTTAAACAGAGGGAAGGGAGAAATGTGCTCTCTCCCTCTTGGACCTATTTCATGGATGTGGGCTGGAACCTACAGGACCTTGCTGGTCCTGGAAGCCGCATAGCCCAAATGGCTCTGAAAAGGAGGGAGCTTGACACCTGGCAACGGCAGGGAAAGAAGCTGAGCTGCTTGGACGATGGTGCAGTGGCCACCTGCAGTTCCCAAAGGACAGTGTTTTGAATAGGAGAGGGAACTCTGGGTGCAGCTTTGGACTGGTCTGGCAGGGGGCAGCTGGGTTTCCTCTGGGTTCTCTGCAGGGGATAGGCTTTGAGACAGGAGCCTGCCATCCTCCCAGAATGTACAGCTTTTGCATAAAAGTCCTCTTTCTTTTTCTCACCTAACCTCTGTCTCCAGAATTTGCCTATGGGTTATGACAGGCAGCCAAACCACACTTTCTGTTCAGTAACAATAACAGGCTTTTTGTCAGCTTAGCGTATCTTAAGGCCCAGATCCTTCTGCAGA
Source organism: Sturnira hondurensis (assembly GCF_014824575.4). Classification (NCBI taxonomy): domain Eukaryota; kingdom Metazoa; phylum Chordata; class Mammalia; order Chiroptera; family Phyllostomidae; genus Sturnira; species Sturnira hondurensis. Next base: position 22,497,423 of record NW_028079044.1, read on the forward strand.
AGGCTGATGCTAAGGTAGGCAGTGTCAAGAGCACGAAAAGGTTCCTGTGAACAGTTACCATTGATAAGGGGCATTTTTCCATTAATAATGCAAATATTTGAATCAATTCTTGCCCTCTCCTCTGTTAAAACATCACCTCTGGCATAGGTGACACCTTATTTTGCTGCAAACTTATTTTCTGGATCCCTTTTTTCTTTGTCTGAAGTATAGGCTAGACTTTCCTAAGTTGCCTGGTGATATTGGCTGAAACCCCAAGCTTAGAATAATAGGCAATCTCTAGCTCTCTCCACCCCTACTCTTGCCTCTACCAACACACATATTTTAAAGAGAGGTGCTGGGTCATCCATGAAGAACTTGCTAAAAAGTACCCAAACTGGTCCTGCAACTCCTGGTCCTGGCATGTCACCTACCCACAGCCAACATCTAAGAAAAGGGTAAAGATCGCTCCAAGAGTCAAGGATGTCTTTACTGGGAAAGAACGTGCGGGTCACCCATGTGGCTACACTAAACTGTTTCTTGTGGTGGTGTGCACTTCCAAAATGTGCTGGGGCCAGGGCTGGAATGTTTCGTTGGGGTCCAAGGTGACCTGACACCTTGGGAGGTGGCCAGCTGAAGGGATGCCATCCCAGATGTCTGCCCGCTCAGGAGGGGAGACCCCCGCAGAGCACACCTGTGGGCTGTGCCTTCAAGCAGGAGCGGAGGAATATTCATAGACAGTGAGGTAAAAGGGGCATTGCCCTTGTTGTCTGGATCAGAGAGAGGACAGCACTGGGGAATCTTTTTGGAGGGGGTAGGGATAGGGAAAGAGCCTGCCTGTAGATAATATCCAAATAATATCTCTCAAAGACATCCCGTCCTAATTCTTGGAACCTGTGAGTATGTTACTGTAATGGCAAAAGGGACTTTGCAGATGCGATTATAGTTCCCAGAGCAAGGCTCTCGCCAGAATTCCACGTAATGGCAATTGCGTTGTCTGTGGTTACCTGCTCAGAACATTTCTTTCCACGTGAGTTTTTGTGACCTAAGCAGACCTAAGGGGCTTCTGTCTGACTCACCCTGAGCCTCACCTGTTTGTGAAATGCTTTCTCTACAAAATAGCTGGAGAAAAGTGCAGAGAATTATACATTGTAATCCTGGCATAGACAGGACTGTCTCACCCTCTCATTTTAGCTGCTCCCTGCCTGCTGGTGGTAGGTGAATGCTGACCAAATGTCGGCGAATGTCTAATGGCCTAACCTATTTGCTCCAGGAGTGATCGCCGGGAAGGTGGGAGTGGGGTAGGACATGGGGGTAAAGGAGTGCCAGTTCCTGAGTGGCAGGCTGGGGGCGGCTGGGGGGACCCCAGGGATCCTCTCCAATTCCACCTCTGCTTCGTGGTAGCAGGGAACTCTCCAGGATGAAGTGGGCCGCCATGAGGCAGGTGCCGGCACAGCAGGACGCCGGCTTGGGGGAGTGGGAGGAGTTGGGCCTTGGCACTCAGGTCTGGGTCTGGACTTTTTCTGCTGTTTCCCTTGCTGTGTGCTGGTGGGTTTCACCCCGTCTTCTAGCATCTGTTTCCTGGCCTGCCGAATGAGCATGATGATCTGCCCTCCAAACCTCTCAGACTTCAGATAAGAGTAAATAAAATATTATCCGTAAAAGGATGTTGTATGCTGCAAAGTGCTCTACAGAGTTTATCAAAAGTGCTTGCGAATTGGTAGTTACAGAATAGTGACGAGCATGTGAAGTACAGCACAGGGAATACAGTCTATGTGACATCGGATGGGCAGTGGGTTTATCGGGGTGATCACTTAGCAAGGCCCATAATAGCCCATCAGCCAGTTATACAGCTGAAGCTAATATATTATTATATGTTGACTGGAATGGAAAACTAAAAAAGTACTTAAAGTAAAAAGTTGACGATCTTTAAATGAGGTTTTTGAAAATTTGCCTTTTTCATGGGTGGAAGGAGAGGAGGCCAAATTGATCCCAAGTGATGGCTGATGCTAACACCATTTGGACCAGCCGGGTGAGTCTGTGACCCTGCATTCTGCCCAGACCCTCCCATCTGCCTCCCCATCAGGGTTAGGGCGTGGGAGCCCAGTGGGCCCTGGGTCCCCCTGGGCGGTAACTAGAACTCTCACTACTAGTCAAAAAGTGCCTCAGAGAAAGTCTCCCTTTCCATCTCTGCGCCCACAGGTGAAGAGGGGGGAGCCCTTTGGGGAGGGGTGGAAATGGTGGCAAACTGGGCAGCACCTTGATGAATTTGGCCAGGCCACCCACCTGCGGCTGCCTTAGCCTCAGTTACTGAATGTGGAGACTTGAGGGGCTGTTGGTGGTAACCTGGTTCAGCTCAGATGACACGCTTGTTCCTGCTGCTGAGAGTGGCTACCTACAAGGGCAGGTACGGGCATTTCCTCTGGCGGAGGCTGGGCTCGTACCACTGTTTTAAACGCCCCTTCAGCTCCGTGGTGTTAGAGTCACGTGTTTGGATTCTGGTTTGTTTCCTCGGAAGAGCTGACTCATCACGCTCTGTGGGCAGAGGCAGAGCTGGCCTCCTCCGTCTCTGGTCTCCTCAGCTCCTGATGTTGACAGAATGCCTGGCTTCCAGGGACTTCCCAGGTCTCACCGGGCCAGTTGAGACAGTGCCTAGGACCTGTAGTTAGGCCAGCAGGTGGGTCAGGGAACACACAGGCCATGGAAGGCACAAGGCGAGGAGGGAGGCCCAGCCTCAGCCAGAAATCTCAGACGTGCTTCCCGCTGGGCTCTGCTCCCTGTCCCAGAGGTGGCCAGCCCGGGGGGCTGCAGGTGAGCCGCTCTGTGGAAGTGGAAAGGCGGGAAATCGGCCACATGAAGAAGCGCGACCAGAGCCGGGTGCCCTTACTGACAGAAGCAGCTCCCTAAAGGCCCTCAGATAATTGTCTTTTAAGGTATTGTAACTCACCGTTACTGATGTCCAACATGCAAAACTGCAAAGCTCTTTCACCTTTGATTTTTGTTACGATCATCACCTGAAAACACCCCCAGCGCATAGACAGGATCGATCTAGTCGACTGCTTGTTACGTGAGTTTGGGACCCAAATCCCCCGGATTCAAACCCCAACTTTACCCCTTACTCATGGGGTGACTTGGGTAAGTGACTGAACCCATCTCTGCCTCAAGTTTCTCCTCTGGAAAGTGGGGTGAATAATTGTCATGAGGGAGAAAAATGTGAGTTAATACATGTAAAGCACTTAAAACAGTACTGGCATCAGATGAATGCTATTCTTGTTTCTGGTTATTATTTCAAGAGTATATACAACGTTTCCCCTTCCCTTTGGGTATTCCTGGATCTGATGGAAAATAGGTTTTGACCTGTCTGTCGAGTTCAGCCAGCGGGTTGCAGCTACCTGTGCAGCTGTGTTGCGAAGGATCCTGCAGCTGCATCCAGTCAAGCAACGGGATTACACGTGGCCCCTCAGCACGGCCAGCCATCGGTGGGAAGAAGCGAGGCTTCTTAATCTGGGCCCACAGATCCCTTCCTAGTCTGTAGACAGAATTCGTGGGGTTTGTGACCTCGAATGGGAAAAAATTAGATTTTTTATTGTCACTCGTAGGACATGAGTGCCACAGTTTCCTGTTAGGTGGCTTGCGCTGCTTTTAAGTACTTTTCTTACCTCTCTCCCAGCCTCCACCCCACGCCTTTGCCTTTGCCTTTGCCCCGTCCCGGTCCTCGAATGGACTCTCCTGCCACTTCAAAACTAGATGTTATGTCTGCTGTTAGCACTTGTTACTTAATGTGTTAATAAAGAAACACATAACTGGATGCTCACATTTCAACCTAACTGGTTTTCTGTGAATACTTTGTATTTCATTTTATGCACTTGAGAACATTACCCTGAGCAAAGGTCCATAGGGGTCACCAGACTGCTGGAGGAGTCCCTGGCACCAGAGGGTTAACAGCTGAGTCAGTCCCCAAGGCCACTCTGATTTCCGATGCCAGTCTCAGGTTCGTGCCTCAGGAGCACCCACCTGCAGCTTCAATACATTACTGGAAGGACTTACAAAATTTACTCAGTTGTTTCACGTGTGGTCACAGTTTGTCACTGAATGGAATCCGTCTGGGGAGAGACTTGGTGTGCAAAGTGCCAGGAGGGCAGCATCTGGCTGTCCTCCTCCAGCGGAGTCATGGTCAGCACCAGCTTTGCTTGGCAGCTGCAGGGCAACACGCATGGAGCTTTGCCAACCAGGAGAGCTCACCCGAGCCTTGGGATCCACGGTTTTACCCGGAGCTTGATCAGCCTGCCATAGTGGACCACCTGCTTGGCTGAACTTTAGTCTTTAGCCCTTCTGGAGGTCAAGCTGATAGCATGTGGCCCAAGTCCCCTGATTAATTGCATTGTTAGGCTATCCCCCTGCAGTTCTGTGCCCCTACACAAACTCTTATCAGGCAGGATGGGCCAAGGGCTTAGGAACACCTTGCAGGAGCCAAGGCCAGAAGCCAGAGCTCTGTTTAGGCAAGGTTGGTTCTTGACTCCACAGGGCTCCCCACTCTGGACACTGCCATGGAGCTCCACGCCTAGAGGCGGGTGGGAGAGGGTGGGGATTGAGCAACACAACAGGGGTAGCTATTGAAACACGATGCAGGGGGGATTTTTTGGTACCTTCCAAAGACAGCATGGGATTTATGATTTCCAGAGTCTACCGAATAATGCCAGTGATTAAACACATCGCTGGGTCTTGGCTTCACACATAACACTTTGGAAAATGTATTTCCATCTGTTTCATTTAATCCTTAGAGGAGGGCAAAAGAAGAGGTATTGTTAAGCCTCTGAGATGCAGGGGGGGAGGACTGGGAGGTTGGGCAGCATGCAAACTGTTAGGGCCTCCTCCCTCACCTCCAGCTGCCTCATGCCTCCTCCTACCGTGGTCCTGTGGTCATTCAGCAGAATTTGCAGAATCAGAGGAGATCTGGTAATCCCAGGCCTGTGCTAGGAGCTTAAGGAGCTTTGTAGATGGCTTGTCCTGGAGCACACCACAGGGAGTGATTACATCAGGTCCCTGCCTGCCCCGTGGGACCAGTTCCACCTGGGACAACAACCACTGCTGGGGCTTGGAGTCCCCAAGACCCTCATCTCCCTGCTTTAGCCAGTATCAACCCCCCAGAGCAAGTCCCCAGGGAAAGGTGGATGCACAGCAAGCTAAGCCATGACCTCACCCTGAAGCTGGGTGTAAATTACACGCAGACAGTCTCTGTGTAACATGGAAAAGCCACCCTCAGGACCCTTCCCGCAGTGTCTTCCAGGGCGAGGCTGTTTCTGCAGGCTGCCTGCGCCGCAGCCCGGCCCTCTCTGCAGGAGCAAGTGCAGGGAACACTGGCCTCCCCCCAGGCCCCTCAGATCCACACTGTCCCCACAGGGACGGAAGGCTTTCTAGGGTGTGGCTGGATGTGGAGAACTTTGTGGTTTTCCTGAAGAGCACATTTGTGCTCACAGGTATACTTGTGTATAATTTGTGCAGAAATTGCCACTGCTTCATGGAGGTCCACGTGGGTGTTTTAAGCTACTTCCAAAAAGGAGAATGTAAAACGACCACTCTCTCCTCACTGCAATGCTTTCGCACTGATCAGAGCACGTGCTTTCAGGTGATCTCCTGTGTGTTCTAGGCCTCTCCCCTCCGCTGATCATGGCAGAGCCCGGCCTCCGAGCAGCCTGCTAGTCCTGTTCACGCTGCTCCCCAGAACTTGTTTATTGAATACATAACAGAAACGAATCCTATGGAGTCACTCACTGTCTTAATTTCCTGTGGCCTCTGCAACAAATTACCAGAAGCTGAGTGGCTTAAAACAACAGAAATTTGTTCTCTTGCCCTGGCCAGTGTGGCTCCATTAAAGTGTTGCCCTGTAAACTGAAAGGTCATGGGATTGACTCCCAGTCAGGGCACATGCCTGGATTGCAGGTTCAGTCCCGAATTGGGGTGCGTGCCAGAGGCAACTGATTGATGTTTCTCTCTCTCTCTTTTCCCCTTCTTTCCCCTTTCTCTAAAATCAATAAGCATGTCCTCTGGTGAGGATTTTTAAAAGTTTAAATTTAAATTTAAGAAAAAAAATGTGCTCTCTTATAGTTCTGGAGGCCAGAAATGCAAAGTCAAAAATGCAAAGTATCACTGGGCTGAAATCGAGGTGCCGCAGGGCCACGCCCCCTCTGGGGGCTCTGAGGGGATCTGCTCCTGTTTCCTCCCGCCTCTGGAAGTTGGGACGTTTTTGGCTACACACTTCAATCTGTCTCTCTAGTCACATCTCCTCCTCTTCTCTGTATCAAATCTCCATCTGCCTCCCTTTTATAAGGATACATGTGACTCACTTGGAGTCCACTGTGAAATCTAGGACAATCTCTCCATCTGGAGATCCTTAATCACACCTGCAAAGTCCCCTCCCCCCTTTCTACATAAGGTAATGTGGGGGCTCAGAACAAGCCGCCCAAAGATTTGCTGTTGTGGCGTGAGGATTATTTTGAGCTACAAGTAATTTTAGCTTCAGGCTCAAGAGAAACTCCTGCCCTCCCCTCTGAGTGCCTAAAAGAACCTGAATTAGGGGCCTTGCCCATGCCCGCCTATGTGGCAGGGAAAACATATTTATTGAACATCCGCTCTTCTATTAGCCTGCAATGACCCAGGGAAGCTCCCGAGACATCTTATCTTATCCCTAGTTCAGAATGTTGTATATACCTAGGTTCCCCTTCTTATCTCTGAGCCTCGTCTGCCTATGGGGTCTCTGACTCTCTCAGGTACGCGGGGTTGCCATACGTATGTACGTATTAAATTCGGTTATGTTCTCTTGCTAATCTGCCTCATGTCTATTTGATCATCAGATGAGCCAGAAGAACCTGGAGGGAAAGAAAAGTTTCTTCTTCCCCCATAGTGGTGCTCACTGGTTCTAGGATCAGGACATGAAAATTCATCGTTCAGTCCGCCAGTGTTCAGAGGCTATAAAGCACGGGCAGTCCCTCACCAAGGCACAGGCTCCTAAACAGCGCTGATTCAGGGAGTGTGTGGACAGAGGTCTCTGGGTCATGAGGAGAGTCATCGTGCCCGTGTTTGGCAGCCTTTAATACCGTGAAAAAAATAAGAACCGGGAGCAACCACCTCCTTTCGCTCTCAGCAGACCCACACTTACCCTCCCCAGAGCAGGTTCTTGCACTTGAACCTCAGGTGGCAATGGCACATGCCTGGAAAGGCAGAGGACAGCCCTGTTCTGGGGCTCCCTGGGTGTCTCTGGTGGGGGGTGGCGGCTGTGGGACCTTCTTTTCCCCACTGGTGCAAGTGAGTCACACTTCCTCTTGGCAACAACCCAATTGCTACTCAGCCCTGCTGGGTGAGTGGGTGAGGGAAGCAGATAAAGGATAGTAAATACTTTAGAAAGGTCAGATGCCAGATAAGAAAGGTCAGGTCAAAAGGAATCCTCCCAGGCTGTCCCGCTAGGTCTGCAGCCGGTGCGCTGTGGTTTGCTGCTCCTGCTTCCTGCGATGCTGCCCCTGCCCTCTGACCCCAGACAGGTTCAAAAGAGACTGTGCAAATGGACAAGGGCTGGTGCCTGAACTGAGCAGGTTTATCTCTGCTCACCCCCTCCACATCTCCCTTCCGCTGGATGCCCTTGCCCCCAGTGGTTCTGAGTAATTTTTTGAGCTATTATTCTAGGGACCTTCATAATTGAAATATTTTATACCCCATTCTCCAGACTTTCTCTAAAACCGGCCCATCTCACCGTTTTGGCCAGGTGTTCCTGACCTCCCAGAGCGAGTCCAAAGGTAAAAGTGAGAGTAAAGCAGAGGGTAATCCCAGGACCTCTCCACTCTGGTCTCTGCTACCACCCAGCTGCATGAAGCTGGAGTGAGGGGTAGGACAGGTAGACCCACATTGTTCTTCATGGAAGGCTCGGCTGTGTCCATCTAGGTGGGCTGTTGCTCCAGGAGCCTCTGAGATTTGCCTCTGAGCTTTGCCTCTGATGAGCCCGGGGCAAAGCCTCCACCCACTTTTGCATAGCTCTGTTTTATTTGAGCCAGTCCCTGTTGGCACTAAGAACTAGTGGGGAATCAGGTGGCCTCAGGTGTATTGCTGCCCCGAGTCACTAAATCTCTGCAGACAGGAAGGCATCCCTGGGTTTGTTTGCTGGTCTAAAATGGGACGGGGAGAAATGGGCTGTTCAACAAGGATCTTCCCAGAGAGGCCACTCTGGGTCTCTCTGGTTCTTAGGATTGGCTCAAAGACCCAGCCTGGATCTCAAAGCCCAGATTTTACTCTGTCCATATCTGTGGTTTTCTTGAAAGAGCAAGGGTAATTTTGTTTAGTGGCACTTGGATATATGTCTGTCTGAATTTGTAGCCACTGTGTTTTGTTTGTTCCAGGACAAGTGTAGGATGGCCTGGGTCTTGCGCTTTCAAAGGGGGGACCAGGCTTTCTGGGTCCCACTCAAATGGGGAGAGGCAGGCAGTGGTGCTGACAAAGGGGACAAGGTCATGGTCGGAAGGCTGCCAGCATCCTCCCCTTCTACTTACTGCACCCACCCTTCCTGACTGGATCTGCACATTCTTTTGCTGCAGAGAAGAGCCTGAAGGGACATGCCAGGAAGTGGCTGCTGTAACAAAACATCAGAGACCAGGAGCTTTTAAAAAACAGAAAGTTATTTCCCACAGTCGTGGAGGCTGGGAGATGAGATCAGGTGCAAGGCTGGTCAGGTTCTGGTGAGAGGGCTTGCCCTGCAGAGGGCCTGTTCTGGTGTTCTCCCGTGGTGGGGAGAGAGCCTCGCCGGCGTCTTTTTCTCGTCTGGGAAGCTCTTTATCTGTCCTTCAGTTCTCAAGAAAGCTTTGCTGGGTGGGGTAGTCTTCCTTGTAGAAGAATTTTAATCAATTTGAATATCCCATATAAATCCCTTCTGGTCTGTAAAGTTTCTGTTGAGAAATCAGCTGACAGTTATGGGGGGTCCCTTGTAGGTAACAAACTGCTTTCGTCTTGCTGATTTTAAAATTCTCTTGTTGTCTTAAACCTTTGCTGTTTTAATTATCATGTGTCTTGGTATGGGGCTCCCTGGTTTCTTCTTGTTTGGGACTCTGGGCTTCCTGGACTTATGTGTCTCCTTCACCAAGTTAGGGAACTTTTCTGTTACTAATTTTTCAAATAGGTTTTCAATTTATTGCTCTCTTTCTTCTCTTTCCAGTACCCTCTGTGATGCAAATGCTGGTACACTTGATGTTGTCCCAGAGAGCCCTTAAACTGTCCTCATTTATTTATTTATTTATTTATTTATGGATTCTTCTTTCTGTCCTGATTGGGCTGTTTCTGCTACCTTATCTTTCAAATGGCTGATTTAGTCCTCTGGTTCATCCAAATCTACTGTTGATTCTCTCTAATGTATCATTTATTTCAGTTGTTACAGTCTTCATTTCTGGTTCTTTTTCATTTTTTTAATCTCCAAATTATGTTTCCTATCTCTTTGTTGAAGTTCTTACTGAGTTCATTTACTCTTCCCCTGAGTTCACTGAGCATCCTTATAACCAGTGCTCTGAACTCTGCATCTGGGAGATGGTTTGTTTCCATTTTGCTTAGTTCTTTTTCTGGAGTTTTGTTGTGTTCTTTCATTTGAGACATGTTTCTTTGTCTCCCCATTTTGGCTGCCTCCCTATTTTTGTTTTTATATATTAGGCAGAGCCACTATGTGTCCCTGCATGGATAGAGTGGCCTTATATAGTAGGTGTCCTGTAGGTGACCAGCCTCCCTGGTCACCTAAGCTGCACACTCCGGGGTGTGCTCATCATGTGGGCCGTGTGCACCCTCCTGTTGTAGTTGAGCCTTGATTGCTATTGGCTTGTCAATGGGAGGGATTGGCCTCTAGGCATATTGACTGTGAGGACCTGCCATTGCGAGAGCAAATGAGCTGCTGTGCAGGGACCAACCCAGTGGAGAAGGAGTTCCTTCAGTGGTTTGATTCCTGATCAAGGTACATGCCTGGGTTATGGCCTGGTACCCAGATAGAGCACCTGTGAGAGGCAACGGATCGCTGTTTGTCTTACACATTGATGTTTCTCTCCCTCTCGTTCTCTCTGCCTTCCCTTTTCTCTAAAAATAAATAAATAAAATCTTTAAAAAACCATTTGGGTAAACCAAGCAACTTTTTCAAGTCAGAGATCTAGCAATGGGTAAAGTAACATTCAAGGCCAGGACTCTCAACCCAGTGCTCTTTCTTCTCTGTCCCCATCTCTTTTCTCCATGTACTCAGCTGCTATAGATTCTCTGAGGTACCTGGGGTATGGATTTAGGGCTGGGGACAATTTAGATCTTTCTGGATCCAGAATCTCTACATGGCTAGGGGTGTTAGACTAAATAATGTCCCTCCCCCCACAAATATATCTAGGTTTTAATGCCTGGAATCAGTGAATGTCACCTTGTATGGCAAAAAAGACACCACCACAATCCAGATGTGATAAAATTAAATTTAATCCAGATGTGGTTAAAAAATCTCAAATGGGAAGATTATCCTGGATCACCCAGGTGAGCCTGAAATGCGATTGCACATGTCTTATAGGAGGAAGGTGGAGGGAGCTATAACCCACACAGAAGATGATGTAGTTACAGAAGCAGAAATTGGAGTGATGCAGCCACAAGCCCAGGAACGTTGGCAGCATCCAGGATTCCAGTTTCTTCCAGGAACTGGAAGAGGTGGGAATGGATTCTCCTCTTTCCTAGAGCCTCTGGAGGGAGTGCAACCCTCCCAATTCCTCCGTTTCTGCCCAGGCGTACTGATTTCAGACTTGTGGCCTCCTGGACTGCGAGGGAATAGATTTCTGCTGTGGGAAGAGCCTCAGTTAGGCAGCCACAGGAAACTGTTACAACCAGGTTTGGGGGATGATCCAGGAAGCTCAGAGTCTGAAGTCCTCCGACCTCTGCATCTGGGAGGTCAGGTAGGGGATCCTAAGGGCATTTATGCCCGAGGCGGAAATGGACAGTGAGGCTGAGCTGCACTGGTGTTGCATTAAAAGATTTTAACAAAATGGTCCATAGACTCCAAGGAATCAAAGGTTGGAAGCCACCCACCTGGGAGTCCTTATTATGTACCTGCTGTGTGGTAGACCTACTAAGAATACAGTTATAGTAAGACTTGGGGTGTGGGTGGATTCATGTTGTTGAATCTGAGGTGAATCTCCTCCAGGCTGGGTTGCGAGCTGGAGTTGTCGGGACGCAGCAATTCCCAGGCTCATCCTTGCTGGCTGTGCTAAGGGGTCAGGCACCTGGCAGGAAGGGACTAGAGTCTGAAATCTTCTCTACCTGAAAGCAAATGCGTGCAGGGTGCTGGTCCCAAGGATGGGTGTTTGGCTCAGGTTTCTCCAGGAGTCAAGACAAGGACAGTGAAGAGGCACAGCCTGGAGTCCTTTCTGATCTGGAAGGAGGTTCGCGGGTTGAAGTATGGCACTGCCAAGCTCCAAGGGGCCTGGGAGGCCTGCAGCCGGAGTGCAGCGTGGGGCTGGACCGGCAGCTCAGAGAACTGTGCTGTGGATGCTCACAGCAGGCCTGCCCTGGACCTGTGCCCGCTTGGCCTGAGGGCGGGGGTGATGGCTGGGGAGGACAGAGGGGCCTCTGGGCCTCCCCTCTGCTGGCGGGCATGCTGGACAACCCAGACTTTGGGCCTGAGGGTTTCTGGACCTCAGTTTTCATGTGACACCTCAACCTAAGGATGGAAATGTATGTGACGTCTTCTTGGGGGCTGTCCATCGGCACTCTGGACCAAGAACTCTACCTTCTCAATTCACTGAGCCAGCTGGGAGGCGGCTATGGAAGCATCTTTTCCTCAACTTCATGGAAGAAACAGAGCTCAGGAAGGAGGGAGGGGCCCCATCAAATCAGGGAGAGAAAGGAAGGGGGGGTTAGCCAGGAGTGGGGGCTGGGGATGCTGAGTGGCATCCAGCAGCTGGAACATTCCAGCCCTTTCCTGAGAAAACGGCTGCAGGAAAAGTCCTGTTCTGTTCATTTTTTTTGTGGGGGCGCTGAGAACCTGACAGGGGAATACACTCATAGCTTCTGTGGGTCTGTGTGGCTCTGTCTCCCCTCTTTCAGTTTTTCTCTGTTTTTCTTCCTTTCTCCTGTTTCTCCATCCTCCTCTTCCCCCTCCAGCTCTCTGTTCTCTGTGTATGTCCCCGGGACTCTTCCCGTCTCTCTTTCCGCCCACCACTCATGTCTGCGCCTCTCTCCCTCTCTGGTATGCTCTCCCACACCCCCACACACAGAACCTGGCTTTATTTGAATCTCTGCGGATAAAGGGCCAGGATGTCTGAGGAAGCACCTGTGCTTTGACACTGTCCACGCCCACTTTTTAACCTTTCTCATTTATACTTTCTCATTCATCCTTTTAAAGTAAATACTTGTTCTCACTGTACTTTGTGCTTTTGTGGTCCCCTTATGAATCTTCCTCTGCTTTCCTCACCCAAATACCTTCCCAGCACCCCTCCCCCATCTCTCCAAGCTTGCCATAGGAGTCTCAGCTCCTGGGGGCCCAGGTAGGATCAGGGGCCTGCCGGGGGTGGTCAGCAGACAGCATGCCCAGAGAAGTCTGGTTCCTCCCCCTGACTCCTGCAAAGCCCCTCAGACAGGTGGAGGAGATAACAGCCGCCCCTCAGCTCTTAACACCCCAGGGCTACTCCCCCAGCCCCTGCCACCATGAAGCCCAGGAGTCCTTAAAGGGCAGGAGAAGGGTGCCCAGGTAAAGGCTGCAGAGCTCCCCCTTAGCACATGATTTAGAGCTGGGATGCTGGAGGGGGTGTCTGGGTCCTGCCTCTATTTCCGGTCACCTCTGGCAAGTCATGTAATCCCTTGGAGCCTCAGTATTTTTAATCTGGAAAATGGATATTTTATTTGCTCTACTTATTGCACAAATTTTCAGTGGTGTGAGCTGCCTCTGAGGGTGATGAAAACAAGGATAAGGCTAATGCTGACAGCAGCAACAGTCACAAGCTGCCCTGTTCTTAATGTGTAAACTCAGTCCTACAACAACCTCATGGGTAGGTGCTATCATCACCTCTGTTTTACACGAGAGGAAATGGAGGTTCAGCGAGGTTGTGTAGCTTGTCCGAGACTGCAGAGCTGTGAAGCGGCAGGGCTGAGACCCAAACCCAGCAGTCTAGCCCGAGACCTCACATCCTTACGGCAGTGTTTTCCTAATGGTCTGGGAAATGCTCTGCTATTCCTATACTTCCACGGCCTGGGAAGACAATGTTGGTGCCTCTCTCCCTCTGAGAATCTGTATTTACCGACCTGGCTCTATGGACAAGTTACCAGCAGGAGGGGATCCAGTCTTCAGAAGCGATTGTCCAGGTTGAGAGCGTGTGCTCATTTACCCCTGGGTCTCCTTAGGGGTAAGCAGTCCCTGGGAGGCAGGGAGGGCTTCTCCAGGGCTTCAGTGACCACCTGAGGTTTTAGGGGAGGTCTCCTCAGGCTTCGCTACCACAATCATTTATTTTTGAAGAATTCTTATTTCCAGTTTGGCACACCAGACCACTTGTTTGTCAGTCACATTCTTTCTGGTTCCTGCTTGCGTATCAACTTCAATGCCACCATCATAGTTTGTTTCCCTCCTGAAATCAGACTTTGAAGGGGACCCACCGTGCATTCATGCGCTTCTTCAACGAACATGACTTCCGTGTACAAGAAGGATACTGTGCTGCTCTCCCTGGGGGACATGACAGAGGAAATCTATATGGCCTTTGCCTCAAGAAACTTGTCGTCCATTAGCAACAATATGACACACACAGAGGCTGCTGGAACTGCCCAGGGACGCAGTGCCGCTGAAGTCATCACAGGACTTCAGGCAGAGCTCTCAGGGAAGCTTCCACGGAGGCAGAGAATTAAAAACTTTGAGTGCAGAGAGCCCCACACAGAGCTGTTTACATAAGGAAACTCAAGATACCATTTTCTTTCTCTCTCCTGTCACAGTGGCAGGTGGCAGTCTAGGCTAGTGGGACAGCTCAGCTGCCAGGGTCATTCAGGGGTCCAGTCCTGCTCTGTCCCGTCGCTTTGCCCCACTGTCCTGCTGGGCGTTGTCTTCCTCTGTGTGGCTAAACCTGCTCAGCGCCACACTGGCCTTCCAGCTGTGGGAAGGGCGGATGGAGGATGGAGGAACGCGCAACAGATGGCTTAGGGTGCAGACCCAGAAGTGGCTCCCATATCCTGTTCACCAGACCGGTCTTTGGACACATCTAGTTGTGAAGGAAGCTGGGAAATGTAGTCTGTAGGCAAGGGGCCAAGCGTCCAGCTAAAAGTTTAATGTGGAAGAAATGGGTAATGAGGGATCATTGTCTCTACCACAATGACTTGGCCTTGGCATATGGACAAGGTGTTGTTAGGTGGCAGTTAGAGAGGGCAGACATTCCAAGTGGAGAAAACAGCAGAGAGGTGGGAAGGTGTACGATGGATTTGCAGAGCCATCACATACCTGACACTGGGCGAGATGCTGGCAAGGCCACTGTGCTCAAGGGGCTGGGAGTCTCGGCCTGGTGTGGATGTGGGGGTGTGGGCATATCCCCTGTGTAGCATTAACAGCTCTGGTTAGCCTTTAGACATTTGTTCAGGCCATCTGGACTCTGCTCAGCAGCTGGGCCTCCTCGAGCTCCCTGGCCGCCCAGCTGAGGCTCAGCAGGCAGCAGTCTGTGAATTGTGGCTTCACCCTGCAAGGTGAATAAGTAAGTCACCCGGAAAGCATTAAGCAGTGAAAAACATCCCTTGAGCCAATCTGGTAAAGTAAATGCCCCAGTGCCCAGGTTTAAGGGCAGTGGAATTTCTGAGGAAGCCTCCTTAACTCTTTCTGGAACCATGAAAAGAGACAGCAGAGAGGAAGTGTGACATGGGAGCTGGGGCTGTAAGGAGCAGTGGAAATGACCCAGGTATGGAGAAAGGGACAAGAAATCACCAGGGATGCAGCCTCCCCTATGCTCTGTGTGTGTGTATGGTGGGCATGTCGTCTTCTTATCCTTCTGTCAAAAGCTGATTCCTCACTCAGGGCAATTCCTTCCTTCCTTCCTTCCTTCCTTCCTTCCTTCCTTCCTCCTCCCCTCTTTTTCTTTTTTCAGCTTAGCCCTTCAATCACTTGCATCAGAATCACCGCTATACTTGTACACATGCAGATTCCCAGCTGTAACCCAGGCACTGTGAATCTCTGAGGTCAGGGCCCAAGCATCTGTATTTTCACAAGCTTCCAGATGATCCTGATGCACAGTCCACTGGGAATTATTGACCTTAGAAGTACCTAAAGGTACTTCTAACAAAGCTAACTGTTGCTGCATTGGCATAAAGCAGTTGTGTGTGCTTTTAGGCGGAGTCCCCTTCTCTCCTTTGGAAGCTGGTCATAGGATTGGAGGCTTCTCAATTCAGAACAACCCTGACCAGTGAGCCAGTGTGGGCAGGTTAAGCACAGGTTAAGAATGAGGGCACATGCTTAGGGACAGATAGGGAGAGTTTGGGACTTGGAAAAATAGTAGAAAAGGAGCCACTTTCAATGGAGTCAGAGGCGCTATCCCAGAGGAGCCGCCTGGCATATTTTACTCCTCAAGACTTTGGAATGTGTAAACTGGTCAAAATGGCCTTCGGACTGGGTCTAAAGCAGGATTGCGCCCAAGCAATTGTTTGTTATAAGGATGATGCTGGAAATGAAAGACATTCATTAGAATTAGCATCACGAGGCTAGATAACATGCACCCATAGAAATGCCTTGCTTCTCTTCACCTTTCTCATGAATATCCCTTGCTTTCGCGCCCCCCCTCCCCCCATGGGAATACTGTTTGTATTTTCCCCTGTTTCCAGAATTCATTTGGATCCCAAATGCTTGTTGGCTCTTACTTTGGGCTTTTCTTTTCAGATTAACAGACTCAATTTGAGTGGTAGGTCCAGGGGCCAGAATCCAACAGTTCCTACTTCTGTCTCCTTCCAAGACAGTGGAGCTTCACCGCCTGCTTCCTCCTGGGCATTCTGGTTGCGTTAGTGTAGGAGGCTGGTTAGGTAGTAACCAAAGAGAAGGGCAAAACTGGCTGAGCCTGATTGAGTGGGACACTACAGCTCCACAGGCACTCCAGGGAGTAGCCAGAACTGCCCCTCCAGATGGATGAACATCCCCGTGTGCAGGAAGGAGCAGCTTTCCAATCACCCCAGAGAACAACGGGCCAGTTCCCCCCGGATTTGGGTGGGGAGGGAGCAGCAGTTAGGGGGGGCAGTCCACTTCCTGAGTGCCTGAAGAGTAGAAGCCAAATGCTGACTGCTAAGGGGAGGAGACAAATCTGGGGAAAAGATCAGATAGGATAAGGGTGCCAGCCCAGGAAAAACCAGGAGAGCAATTGGATAGTTTGAATGAAAGCCTGCCCTCTCCCAAGCTCCCCCAAATGTAGGGAAGCTTAACAAAGACCCCAGTCTTTTTTTTGGAGCTGTATGGGCCAGAGTACAGCTGGGAGTAGAGACTGAGCTAGACTATTGGAGCCTCAGGTGCCCTCCTGCTGGGCTGGGTGGGACAAATGCGGGCCTGCGGCCTGGGAAGCTGGACTTCTTCTGCAGCAAGATGGAGCCGAACTACCTGGTCATGGATGAGGCATCAGGCATGGTGCATCTGGGGGTGTAACTGAAAGCAAGTTCAGCTGCCGGCCACTACAAAAGTCAATGCTTGAGAGGCAGGTGCTGATGTAAAGGAAAGTGGTTTCATTTAGATGCTGGCCACCTGGAAGGGGGTGGGGGACTCATGTCTCAAAGCCCATCTCCCCATCTTGGTGGGGGCAGAGGTTTTTATAAGGAGGGAGAGGGGAACAGAACAAAAAGATCAAGGGAGGGGTTTGCAAAGTTCTCTACATGCAGACAAGCACAGTCCATTCCAGTGAGGCAAGTGATGGTCTGGAGCACGATCCTGGTTTCACCATCCTGGCTTCACCTCCTCTCAGATTCACGTCATCCTGGCTCCACGGTTGAAGGTCAGCAAATCCCCCAGAGCTGGGATGCCTGAAGGTCGGGGTCTGTATCTTTTGAAGGTAGTTCCTAGGATTCTTATATACACATGCTGCTCATCTACAAGCCAAATATTAGTCAGAGTCCGCACTTACAGAAACAATGAGAAAAGAATGGTGGGGCGGGTTGCAATTCCCCACCATTACAGTTTCCCACTGCTACAGGGGCACCCTGACAACGCTGACCAGCTTCTGCTGTTGGACCCACTGGGGAAGCACCTGGTCAAGTGCTGAAGCCTTTTCAAGGCCATCTCTGCCCGACGTGTCCTTCTAGTAGTTCTGCCACTATCGTGAATGTCCCTGAAGTGTGTTTCCTGCGACACTTTCAAGAACCTGTTTCCAGACCAATCCTCTTAAAGTAACAGGGGACTAAGCCTTCCCTATGTGCTTCAAGCCTAGAAAATGCTGGAAGCTGTGCTACTATCTGAGGCAAGGAAAGGCCTGACTGCCTACACAACTTAGGGAGACAGGAGCTGACGGGGTGGGGGTGGGGGGCAGGGAGGCTAAGATTCTTGCTCCTCCCCTTCCTTCCCTGTCTCTTTCTAAGGACCGTTCTCCCCATTCCATCTCCTATCTGGGGCTGGCTGCCAACGGGACAGCTTTGCTTTGCTGAACCCCCAGGCTGCTGGTGTTTTAACTTTTCTGGCATGATTCCTGTAAGAGGAACTTGAAAATAACATCTTGAGTGGCACCATGCTCGAACAGTCACATGTGAGGAACCACACATACAAGCATGTTGATGTAGGGAATGCATCAGTAGGGAGTCCACAGCCTTCTTCCAAGATGGCACCAAGAGCTTCAGATATGGCTGGGACTGAACACACCCTTGAACGATAACTTAGGAAAAAGAATGTGTTAACGCTGTGAATGTGCTGAACACCACTGGGTTGTACACTTTAAATGTGAACTGTGTGCCATGTGAACCATACCTCAATAAAACTACTACCCACCCCCCCCACCCCCCCGCCAGGAAGAATTAACTGCTGATTTCCTGGAAAAGTATTTTCTCATTTTAAGACATAATAACCAGCCTGCACAGGACTTGGTTTTCTCTCCTACCCTATCCTCTTTAGAAATACCAGCATGTGATCATCCATCAAGACCACAGAGCCCAACCCAGCCCCACCCCCACAAACCACGTTCCGATTAAAAGGGTGAAATCTGACAAATCCCCAAAAAGCCAAAGTGGCTTTTCTTCAGGTTTCGGTTTCACACCGAATCCTTGGTACCGTGAATAATATAAGGTAGCGTTTAGCACAGGAAGAGTTACGCACCAGGCATAGCCTGAGCACATTCAGCCGGTGAGAACTCTAAAGGGTAATGCCGGCAGCGTCTGCTGTTCACAAGTGAGAAGCCTGAAGCATGGTTTGAGTAAATGGCTCAAAGTCACACAGCTGGTCCAAGGCCGAGCTGTGTGAGTTCAGTCTCAGGTTCTAACCTTGGCTGCACGTTGGAAACATCTGGAGAGCTTTGCAATCCACTGGCCTGCTTCCTGCCCCTGGAGATACCGATTTCATTGATTTGGGGTGTGGCCTGAGCGTCAGGCGTGTTTCTGTTTTGTGGAGAGCACACTAAGTGATTCTAATAAGAACTACCCGCCGGAGTCCAAGGTGTATCAGAAAGAGGCTGTTGAGTCTTTGCAGGCACCATGCTCATGACTAGACTGGTCATCACTGGCAGCGTGGTGAACTCCTCTATTTGGGGTTAATGGAGAGAAGAGGAATGTTGAGTCTTGGGCAGTGGCTGTGGCCACAGGCTTCTGCACAATTTGTCAGGCCCTGTCTGATGCTTGGCCTCTGCTAGCCTCCTCTTCCCACAGTTGGAAACCGTGTTCTCACCCCTGAATCCAGCCCCACCTCACCAGAGCCTTCTGCCTAAGTGTTGCCCTGGGTGGATGGGGGTGGCGGGGAGCTCAAGGCAGCTCAAGAATGTGTGTCAACAGCAAGAATTCCTGGTTGTTAATTGACCCAGACTTAGGTTAAGTTCCCGTAATCAGCTTTTGGACTTTGTGTTGGGTCTGCGCTGTGGACCTAGGTAAGGCTCTGTCCAGGTCACCAGGAATTCTGCTCCCTTCTCAAGCGTGACCGCCGCACTTCACTTCAGGGCAGGACAAGGCTCTCTTCAGCCTCTGGTCCCCGTAACTGCTTAGAATTGCAGCCCCCAGTTCCTGTCCCTCAGTCTAGTTTTGTGCTGGCTTCCCTTGGAGTCTTGGCAGGTTGCTTCCTATGAAATGGTCTTACAGACGCACCATCTTCATTTTCAACTCTGGTTAAGGGTCTGCCCTTAAAATAGAAAGGTATAGTAGAGCCTCTGACGTTAATATGAAAATTAGGTTAGAAACACACAGTTAAAAGCAACTGGGAAACCTGGGCCTGAGAATATGATACCCCACCCCCACCACCTCTTGGTGGTGGGCTGCCCCCCTTTCACAGCACGCTGGGGAGGCCGAGGCTGAAGGAGGGGCAGGCTCTCTGCCTGTACCCTCCCAATGCCCCCAACTCCGGGCTGGCTTCCTCATGTCTCTTCCATCAAGAGGCAGATGCAGGAAAGGACCAAAGTCTCCAAAGTTTCTCCAAACTTGACGAGCTCAGCAGGAAACTGACTAGACTCCGCTGAAATATGTGAGCCTGGCTAGACCCTTGGCTCTCACCATTGCCCTGGATGGACCTAGACAAGGCCTGGCTTGCAGAAGGACAAAAACACGGTGAGGTTCTGGTGGTTTCCGGAGAAGCCATACTACTAATAGTGTCAGACTTCACCTGCTGGTTCCTTCCTTGCACATTTGTTCCTTTCACTGCAGGCATCATTGCCCACGCTGGTGGCACTGACTGCCGTGGGTCAGAGGCTGAGTCCGGTGTCTTGAGTGCCACTGGGACCCAGGCACAGCTCTGAGTCCTGGGGGGTGGCCCATAGTGAGCAGGAGAAAGAAGTTGGGAACCCTGGCAACAGAGGTCTAGTTCAAGAAGAAAGTTCATGTATAATACCCGCCCCCTGCACTCCTCCACCCCCCACACAAGGGGTCCCCAGAATTCCCTGAGATGTGTGTGGGAGGGGCTGGAGTTCACCAGGATGGGAGGGGATGGAGGCGCAGAAAGACCATCCTGGGTGACTCACTGTCCTGCTATTTTTCACTCCAGCCTCCTGTCGCCTGGGAAATGTGCTGACTTCCAGTGGCTGGACTTGTGCTTTCTCTCTGTCCAGACTGGTGTTCTCTCCTGATGCCCACACCTCCAGGGCATCCTGACTTCCAGAATTCAAGACCTCAGACACAGCGTGTCCCAGAGCAATCTCTTCTTCCCCTCCCAATGCTTTCTCTGCTGTTCTCTCAGTCTCCAGAGTGACACTGCCCAGCCAGCTGCCCGGCCAGAGCCCTGGAAAGCAACTTGATTCCATCTTTCCTTCAGTTTGTCACTCCCAATTAGCCATCGGACCCTGCCGGCCACCTCCTCAACTCCTCTTGTTTCCTTTGCCTTTTTTCATCTTTGCTGTTCTGGCCAGTGCTCAGGGGTGACCCTTTGCAAGTCATGTCCTCTTCTTCACCCTCCTCATCCCCACAGCTCCCAGAGTGGCCTTCCTGGTGCTGTCACTGTCCTGCTCAGCATTTTTAGGTGGCTCTTGTCACCTTTGGAAGTGAAGCTCACCCCACCGCACAGCTACAAAACAGTTGTCATAGTGGCTGATTTGCCTGTCCGGACTTCAGCTTCCTCCAGCACTTCCTGTGACAGCCATTCTGAACGCTGTGGGGGTGGGGTGGGGGGACTGTAGACAGGGGGGGGGGCGCACTGTAGACTGGAGGGACTTCCAGCCTCCCCAGAGGGAATGGTAGAGAATAAGGAGTTTCCTCTCTGTTCTCCGGGGTTGGTGGGCTGTTTGTTGGTTTGGGAGAAGACGCTAAGCCCTCTTAGCCGGATGTCTTCCTCCTCCACTTTGGCAGATAGATGCATTTGGATCTGTTTTCTAATGCTTGTTGACTGAAAAGGGCTTTGCTCTGAGAAGCGGAGGTCAGAAGTTTTTGGGGGAGGAGTTCAATCTACAGGTTGAAAACCCCATTCATTGGGAAGTCCTTGGAAAGCCCATTTCCTCCAGAGGGCTATTATGGTCCCCTAAAACACTAGCCAAAACAGGTTCTCTAAACCCTCTGCTCCTTCCTTCCTGAAATGTTCTGTCCTTCTTGTGGCCAATTTCCCTGTGTCCGCTCTCACTCAGGCCCCACGTCAGTAATGGCCACCCCCCCTGCCCCTCCCGCGTCACGCGGGTGCCCCTTCACCAACCTTTCACCACACCGGGCGCCGCATTCTCCATGCTTACAAGTTCCCCATTCTATTGCAGTCTCTAATGCGGGTTGTTTTCCCCTCCTTTTCATCTTTGTGGCCCTGGTTGCTGGCACGAGGTTTGGTACACAATATTTTGCATGATAAAATTTGCTGAGCAATTCAGTTCAACATGGTCTAATCAGCTGTCAGTGTAAGAAATGTCCAAACCTGTAAGACTTTTTATGAGTTTATTTGAGCCAAACCAAGGTTGATTGCTGGGAAGCAAAATCTCAACGGATTGAGAAAGTGTTCCAGAAAATGGCAGTTTTACCACTTATTTTCTACATTAGAATCACAGGGGGAAGGAGTAAGGGGGCTGCATGAAATCCATTGGCGACAGATTAGGGAGGTGGGGGAGAGCAAGGGCGGGGGATCTCTGGGATTGGTCTCTATGTCATTTAATTCTGCTCTGCTCTTGGTTATTTCCTTCCTTCTACTTGCTCTGGGCTGTCTTCGTTGTTGTTCTTCGAGTTCTTGCAGGCGTAGGGTTAGGTTGTTTGCTTGAAATGTTTCTATCTTCTTTAGGTAAGCCTGTATTGGGATTGGATAAAAAGTAAAAGGAACAGACAAACTTCTCTTACATATGTGGGTGTAGGATAGTTAACAGTTAACAATGAACACGATAATAATAATGACGAGGGGAATTTGTGGTCTCTGCTTTGGTGCAGTGTTTGTGTCCTGAGGGGTCTGGAAACAGGAGATTATCCTGCCATTCCAAAGACAGGCTGTTCCAGAAGCAAGAACACAACAGAAGGGCTCAGTTAAGGTAGAGACTGACCTTTGTCAGGAAAGAACACCGGCCTAGGACATGACTGCGTGCATGACTCAAGTTTTAATTTCAGACCAGCCCGTGTGGTTACTTTAGCTCTCCGAGTTTGTCAGGCACCCACACAGGCCTCCCCTGAGCTTGTCAGGGTTAATATGTGGCGCCTTTTCATCCACACGGCCTGTGTTATGTTCTAGACACTGTGCTAAGAAAGCACTGGGGTACAAGAGTGAATACGATGCTGACCCCTGGAGGTGTATGGTCTAATGCAAAAGGCACACACACTTGCAATTAAATAATTGTCAAGTAATACGGTAAATCCTACACTTAATCTGTGAAGATGCAGCTCTTGTGTGGTTAAGAAGTACTGGATCTGGTGTTAGGACCTGGGTTTAAATCCCACCTTCTTAACCCACCAGCCTCTGTTTTCACGGCTCTGAAATGAGAATAATAGCACCTGTCTCAGGAGGTTAAGGACAAAATGAGAGAGTGTGTAGAAGCCCTGAGCCTGGTTACCGGACACGTAATATATGACTGATGAGTGTTTGTGAGGTCGTCTGTGCTGTGCCCTGTGGGAGCCCAGAGCCTTTGATTTTACCTGGGCAACTGGGCAGCTGGGCAGGTGGGTACAGAGGAGTGACACTGGCCTTGAGGTGCAGAGAGAGCAGCTGTAAATTGCATTTCTGGACCGATGCCCTCAAGCTGGGCTGTCACTCAGGAAAGCTGTGGGGAGGTGGCTCCCAGAGGAGTGGCAGTGAGCTGACAGGACAAGCCATGGCGTCTGTGGTAATGTGTCCCCCCTGGCACAGCGCAGAAGCTGCTGAGTCGGCTGAAGCCCAGAGGACTCTGTTTCACTCTGAGGGAGCTGGAAGCTGAAGGACAGGCTGGACAGGGCTTTGGTGCTGGGACTTTGTGCCCTGCTGTGCTACCAGAGCAGTTAAGGAGCCCTGCCTGGCCCCTTCCATGGAGCCTCAGCCCAGATTCCTCAAGTGAGTTCCAGCCTGAATTCAGAGTACACGGGCTTTTTGCTTGGGACTTTGTTTGGGGTGCAGTTCTTGCCCCACTGGCAGGTTTAGAGGTCAAGTGGACCCAGGGTGAAAGCCTAGCCCTTTAAGTTTGTAAATTCGGGCAAGCAGGCTAACCTCTGGAAGATAGATCCTTCCCCTTTTTAAAATGGAATAACACTGTCTACCTCTCAGGGTTGTTACCAGAATTAAGTAAGAAGAGGTGTGTTTTCTTAGTTGGGACAGTGAAGACCTTTGGACCTGACTTTTATTACAGCAGCTGTGTGGAACGGTTATGGAAACCACCTGAAGATTCCAGGCTTTTCAAACTTTCACACCCTCCGAGGTCTATACAATGCAGATTCCCATCTAGCATACCTGGGGGGTGAGCTATGTATGAGCCCTCCTTTCTAGCAGGCCCCCAGTGCGCAGCGGCCCCTTGGGGACCGCACGTGTTCAGGTGCGGCAGGCTGTAGGTGCCCGCTTTCTGCCCCGGCTCCACCGCACAGACTCCTCCTCGTCCTTACCCTGTTCCACTAGCTGGTCCAGCCAGGTCAGCCGTCCCCAACTCCCTGCACGCTCCCTGCACGCTGCCAGACGAATCTTCCGAAGTGGAAGAGACGATGGCTGCTGTACAGCTACTAGGGATTGCAGTAGCCCTGCTTTTGCTGGGAGAGGGAAGGGAGGGCAGAGTTGTCTCAGGGGTGGGATGGCCTTTTCTCTACATAACACCCCTGAGGATGCTTGGCTTGTGGAAGGTGAGTCATCTAGGGCTTGTTTTTAAAGAGACCGTAAGTGGTGGGAGGCTTAGCAAGACAGGAGGCTGTTTCAGACTTGACTTCCCTCTGTGTGGGGGACGGTTGCTGTTGTTAGGTTCTTTGCTAGACTCAGTTTCTCTGTTGGGAAAGGGCTTCAGAGGACCCTGGAAGCCCTGGCCCATCAGCGGTGAGAAGAAGCTGCTCTGGGAAGGAGGCCAGGTGAAAGGCCCTGAGCCCTGCCCTCTGTCTGCTCTGCTCAGGTCTGGGGAAGAAGAGGGAGGGCTGGCTGGGTACCTTGGCCTTGTGGAAACAATGGTCGCACCAACATTCACAGATTAAGTCCTGGTTTAAAGCTCAAAGCCATCTCTACAATGTTCCTGGAGGTTCTCTGGAGAAAAGAGGAAAATGGGCCAATGGATGCTGAGGACTAGGGTTGATGTCCCAGTTGAGGGGCTCCAGGCACTGCCAGGGGCGGGATCCTGCACGGGCCTTCCCCTCATCTGGGAGGGCTTCCCGTTGCCCCTTTCGGGTAGCTGTAGCTTCAGCCGGCAATAAGCGCTGTGCTGGCCTCCCATGGTTCTAATGCCAAGAAATATAAAATGGAGATTCCCTGAACTGTGCAGACAGAGCTGAACGAAGAGGGCCACACGGCAGAGTCTGCTGCTGGTGGTGGCAGGGGGCAGGGGTTGCGCTCTCAGGTCGGATCCGAAGAGTGGATCCGGAGGAGCGTAATTTTCTGGCTGATGAATGAGAAAATGCAGATGGCAATTCTTGCACGTAAACCACATTCAAGAGGACATCGGGGCCCCTGTGAGGCTTTATGTACTTTTTCGGTCTTTTTTTCATATAAGAGATGATTGGCATGAGCCCGGCTGCTCTGTGAGCTAAACACAGATGTGCACTTGCAGCTGTAGTTGCACTTGGGATGGCAGGAGGAAATGGTATATTGTACATTAACAAGCAACTAATTAAAGAGAGGAAGCTGACTGTCCACTGATGGCCGTGTTTCTGCTGTGACAGCGCCGATGTACGGCAAGGAAACGTTTTACACCAGGGGAGGACCTGGAGGTGATCTATAGCAAATTATTTTACACATATGGTGGTTCTGTGGAATTAAAAAACCAACTGTGTTCTTATAATATTCTTCTTTCATTTATTAGTCTACTTCCGGAAAGTAATGGAGGCAACTTATAATTAAAAACATATATGTAAACTGGGCAACTTAAATGTCAAAAATCAAAAAGAGATTAGAAACCAGAGAGGAAGTGGAAAGAAAATTCTGCTGAGAACCAAGGGCAAGAAATACTAGGCATTAAATATAATTCTGACTGTCTCTTTTTTGCTTTTCCCACCTTCCTATGTATGTATGTGACCCTGAAGAAGTCATACTTCCCATGGCTCCCTCCAAACAAGTTACAAAAAATTTCATCAGCAGTTCAAAGCCGGGTCTGGATCAGTGTTTGGCAGCTTTCAGAGCCCCAAGACAGTGCTCAGGACCACTCTTTTTGGCCCTGTGGCCCCGGCTCTGCTGCCCTCGGCTCACCTGGACGGTCACTGCTCACTCTCCCTACTGTCATAGCTCACACAGTAGGTGTGCAGGTCAGTGTCCAGCAGAGAGGCAGGGCTGGCGAGTACAGTTTGAGGCCTGATGCCACTCCTGAGAGAGGGACAGTCTTGCAGCTTGTTCTGAGTCCCCTTGGAATTTGGGGTGTGAAAGCAGCAGCCAGGGAGAAGCCAAGGGTGGGGAGAGACAGGAGTCTGGATGGCAGGCCGGGCCTCAAGGCCATGTTGAATATGGGACTCTGTTTGTGTTTGAAGTAGGGAAGTGACCTGGTCAGATCTGATCCTCATGTGCAGGCAGCACTGGGCCCCCAGCTACCGCGTGGGTGACAAACCTGAACACTCAGCCCACCGGAGAAGCATTTCGTGTAGAGCTCAGCAGTGGACTCTAGCTTGGGCTGAAGGTGACAGGTCCATATTAGAGGCTCATGTCCCATCTGGGCTGCCTGCCTCACCTGTGTCAACTCCCCCTGGTCTCAGTCTCTCCCCACACCTTGTTTTCTGTGCTCCAATCATATCGTAGATCTTTAAGTTCCTCAAAAGAGCTGTGTTCTCTCTTGCCTCTGGGCCTTCCCATGCCAGGTTCCTCATCCATGAATGTAAACCCATAGCCTTCACTTGGCTAATGTCTACTTCTTCCTTAAGGAACATCTCCCTGATACCTCACCCCAAGTCAGGCAGTTTTCATATTGCAGTTCCCCTTTGAAATATTCACCTCACTTGTGATTATGTGGGTGGGGTGGATACATGTTTGAGTTGTTGAGATACCTGACTCACTTACTTGCTCTGGCCCAAGGTGTTGATGTTATGAGCTGGAGGTTTCCCAGGCTACCATTTGTAGTGTTAAAGAGAAAACCACAGGCCCAATGTGGCATCACTTGTGTCAAAGCTCATGCCCTAATTGCTGTTTTGAACTACACTAGAAATGTAATCTTAAACAACCAGTCTGGAATATTCTGGTCAACACTGATGAGGTGTTCAATCTGTCAGGTGTGCCCTCTCCACGCCACCCATAGGCAGAGAGGCATCTGTACAATAAAATCTTTGCATTCCCTTCCACCTGCAAAAGAAGCTGTCATGGGCTAAAATAATTCCTTCCTTCCTCTGGAAATAGCTCCCTTGCTCTACCTTCTTCTGTAAAAGCCTTCCATTTTGTACAGCCCCCAGAGCCCGTCTATTGAAATAGTTGTTAGATGGGATGCTGCCCAGCTCATGAATTGTTTAATAAAGCCAATTAGGTCTTCAAATTTGCATGGTTGCATTTTGTTCTTTAACAGACTTCATGACATGTTGGGACCAAAGCAAACTTCCAACGGCATTCTGGACAAAGTGAAGCACAAGCATGACTCCCACAAACTCTGTCACGAAGTCACGGTGTTTCTAGCCATTTTGGAGAGCTGTGGGTAAATCCCTCTCAGTTTGGACCTTTCTGTCTCTTTTCATCAAAGCTCCCAATCTAACTGGCTCTACTTTACAGGCAAGTCAGCTGGACTTGGCAGATAGTTCCACCAGGAGCCAAGCCTTTAGCCTTTTGGACTGTAGTGCCCCCAGCAGAAAACGCAAGCTCTTAACTCTGTTCCTGGATTCCACATTAGGAAGAGATGATTGGCTAGTCTACAAGCTCCCATTTGCTTGGAATCAGCCCCCAGATTCCGTTTTGGGAACTGCTGGTGGCAGCTGAAGTTCTCCATTTTGTTTGGAATCTGTGTCCTTATTCTTTGGGTTTGTTGATTCAGTCCTTTTCTCAACCCAAACTTCCATAGGAATTGTCTGTGGTTATTGTCTGGGATTGAACTGGGGCTGGCAGGAGGCCTCAGGTGACTATTGAGAAATGGGATTTATTAGAGCCAAAGAATCGAGCATGCTACCTTCCGGCAGACCTGCTTACTTTATGTTTAAGGATGATAGATCTTTGAATCTGTAGAGATTTGCAAAGAAGGCAAAATTTGCTGGAGACAGCCTAGAGTTATAATGGCCATTATGAGGAACATTCCAATTAGGCAATAACATTAAAACAGTGCACTTGAAATTACAGGTTCCCAATTGAGCAAACAGAATGAGATACTTATTTATTTATTTTAAATGATTGATTTTTAGAGAGAGAAACATCAGTTTCATGTTCCACTTATTTACATTCACTGGCTGCTTCTTGTATGTGGTCTGACCAAAGATGGAACCCATAACCTTGGCATATCAGGGTAGGCAACACTCTAACCAACTGAGCTACCTGGCCAGGGAGAGACACTTATTTTAATCGGCATGTAGAAGCTTACAAAAGTTTTCGAAATTCCACAGTAGCTTCATTGAAAGATTTGTTGCAAAAGACCAATGAAAAATTACATTTTGACTGGAATGTCATGATTGAGAGAGATGTGCCTGGACTCTGGATGTCACCAGAAGGCTTTACTTTGAAGGCATTGAGAGTCCTGTTGAGAAAGAGCCTGGTACACTGCTTATTCACATGGTTCATGGCAGCCTTTCCAGGTAAGGAGTGAAGGTTGCTTTTCTGGGAGGTGGCAAAGAAAGGACCTCATGATATTTTGGGTACCTTGAGAACTTGAAGAACCCACCCGAATCTATAGTTATTGCAGGCAAAGCCAAATGACATCTATGTGGCTGGACTTCTTTTGCCCTGGGGGGGGGGCTAATTAAAACTCAATCTGATGATTATTCATGATACTCCAGCAAAGCAGACTTAAAAGAGCCTATATGATCAATTACTATTCTTGTGTTTATGCACATATCAGATCAAATCAAAACTGAATTTCATACAGTAAATGGTATTTAAAAAATATTTTTATTGATTATGTGTGAAGTTGTACCATCCCCGCCCCCGCTCCTTAGTTCATGTCCCTAGGTCATACACGTAAGTTCTTTGCCTTCTATATTTCCTATACTATTCTTAACTTCCCCCCTGTCTATTTTGTACCTACCATTATGTTTCTTATTTCCTGTACCTCTTCCCCTATTTTCCCCCTTCACCCTCCCTGCTGATAATCCTCCATGTCTTGATTTATCTATCTTTGATAAAAATGAGGGTGACTTTAAGGGAAAAATTGTGTTTCAATAGAATTTATAGTACGTGGTTATGGATATTAGACTCTAATTCAGTTCATTGTCTTCAAAATTTTATTTTTCACCTATAAACTAAACTGAATCCTGAATTTTTCTAGTTTCTTAAATATTTGGCTACAAGTCTCCAAACTAATGTCTCATTTTTCTTCCATCCTTTGACTTGGAATTATTGAAAACTACTGATGAAGTGTAAGCCATACTGAATTTACCTGAGCACCTGATAACATCACCAGAGATATTCAATTGCAGATAAAGAGCATCTATCAGACTGTTACTGTTTGCTTTTATTCCAGTAAGCGAAACTTAAAGCCTTCTTGACTGACAGTCTTACAGATTCAGAAACTGATTTATAATTTGCTGTGATCATTAACCTTTGTTTTTTCTTCTGTTCTCATAGAAACACTCCGTATTAAATACCTGATTGCTTGTTTACATAATATAGGTCTCACTCCGGAAGCCCGTCTGCATCCCTGCCTCCTCGCATGAGACTCAACCATTTAACTGAACTGACTTCTTTCAGGACTAAGTAATTGAGCCAACGATATGGAACACTCTATCACACTTTGCTTCTGGAGTAACACAACGCTAGCTTCTTGACCCTGTGGCTGGGGAAGGAGAAGCCTCTTGGCCATGTAGCAGCAGTGTGGGGTCTTGGCCATGTGGTTTGAAAGGATACAGGGGGACTCCCACTGGCTTGCCATGAAGAAGTGCCACGCAGCTTTGGATTAAGAAAAAGATGGCGCAAGAAGAACTCAAAGTCCCAGAGCTGATAACTCTAAGCGACCAAGAGATTGCCAGCCTCTCAGACGCACAGTTCAAGACACTGTTTATCAGGATGCTCACAGAACTGGTTGATTATAGTCACAAATTAGAGAAACATATGAAGGCTAAACTAATTGAAATGAAGGGAGATGCACAGGAAACCAATAGTGATGGAAAAGAAACTGGGACTCAAATCAATGGAATGGACCAGAAGGAAGAACAAAACATCCGACCAGAAAGGAATGAAGAAATGAGAATTCAAAAAAATGAGGAGAGGCTTAGGAACCTCCAAGACATCTTTAAACGTTCCAACATCCAGATTATAGGGGTACCAGAAGGGGGAAGGAAACAGCCACAAATGGAACACTTATTTGAACAAATAATAAAGGACAACTTCCCCCGTCTGGCAAAGGAAGTAGACTTCCAGGAAATCCAGGAAGCTCAGAGAGTGCCAAAGAAGTTGGACGGAAGAAGGAACGCACCAAGGCACATCATAATTACATTAGCCAAGATTAAAATGAAGGAGAGAATCCTAGAAACAGCAAGGGATAAGGGGACAGTCACCTACAAAGGAGTGCCCATCAGACTGTCAGCTGATTTCTCAAAAGCGACCTTACAGGCGAGAAGGGGCTGGAAAGAAGTATTCCAAGTCATGAAATCCAAAGACCTACAGCCAAGATTGCTTTATCCAACAAAGCTTTCATTTAGGATGGAAGGACAGATAAAGTGCTTCTCAGATAAGGTCAAGTTCAAGGAGTTCATCATCACCAAGCCCTTATTATATGAAATGCTAAAGGGACTTATATAAGAAAAAGAGGATGAAAAATATGAACAGTGAAAGGACAGCAAACTCACAGTTATTAACAACCACACCTAAAACAAAAGCAAAGCAAGAGGACAGCTAGATCAGGAGTGGAACCATAGAAATGAAGAACACATGGAGGGTTAGCAACAGGGGAGTGGGAGAAGAAGAAGGGGGGAGAAGGTACAGAAAATAGGATAGATGGTAGGTAGAAAATAGATAGGGGGGGCAAGAATAGTGGGGGAAAATATAGAATCTAAAGAACTTGAGACACGTGGTTATAAACTAAGGGGGGGAGAATGGTGGGGGAGGGAGTTTGCGGGTGGAAGGGAATGAAGGGGGGGAATAGAACAACTGTAATGGTATAATCAATAAAAACAAAACAAAACAAAACAAACAAACAAACAAAAGAATAGGAGCCGAGTTGAGCTATAGACTTCTATTTTCTTTTCCTGAGATACAGTACCCCTGACTGGCCTGGTTTGGCAAGGGGAGGCAGGATTGTGTGTGTGTGTATGTGTGCTTGTAGGTGTTTTAAAGGGACTTTGGGATTTATTGGCAACATTCTGCCATTATTCTGAACCTGTATAACTTTTGAATAAATAGTTCCTTTCCTTTTTACCAAGCTCTGGTTGAGAGCCACAATTCTTATCTGCGGTAGGCAGAAGGAACCACTGAGCAATTGACTCACAGGGGCGTTTCTGTAACAAAAGATCCCCCTCCCAGGAGCATGCCGTCCCTTTCCCGTCTCCTTTTTCTTCCCTCACAGGTGTGCGTCTCTGAAACTCTAAGGGACCCCATGAGACTAGCAACCGGGAAGAAATGGGCAGCAGCAGCTTGTCCCGAGCTAACCCCCTGACCCTGTCCCCAAGGCTCCCTTTTCTCTGACTTCTTAGTGAGCTAAACCAGACCGGCCAAGGCTCTTCTCTTTCCTATGACGTTTCCAGAGAGCCGAGGCAGCCTTGCTTTGACTCTTCAGTTGCTTCCAATGTACTAAGTCCTTCTTGGTCCCCAGCTTTAATAAACATCCTCTAAAAATAAAAAAAAGAGAAAAATTA
This sequence comes from Sturnira hondurensis, assembly GCF_014824575.4. Lineage (NCBI taxonomy): Eukaryota > Metazoa > Chordata > Mammalia > Chiroptera > Phyllostomidae > Sturnira > Sturnira hondurensis. The sequence goes on from NW_028079044.1 coordinate 22,528,497, forward strand.
GAGATAAAAGATACCTAAAATGAAAGACTGATCGACACAACCTCATTGCTCCCATCTATCCTCCTTTATTTCAGTATTCACCTTAGTAGTCCGCTGTCAAACTGCTTTTCCACCCCGAAAAGACTACGAGACAGTTACCATTTAAAGTAAAACTACCCAGCATTGCAGATGAACCCCTTTAGAGATCCCTCACCCTTGGTCACAGACTGAACCAAGAGTCATAGTTAAGGAATTTCCCAGACCCAGAGAGAAACCTCCAAAGTTTTTATTTTTAAAACAATTTTTTTTCCTAGAAAAAGAAGAATTCAGAGTTTTCATTGGAGCCTAAGACCACAGGCTTCCATATATTTGTAAAGACGTGTAGTTCAAAAACTATTGGTAAGACGTGAAGTTCAAAAAAATGGATGCAGAAAGTACTGTTGCTTCTGGAATTGCTTCAGCAATTCCGTACCAACAGGATGATGCTTTGGGGATTCCAGCCTATCCTTAGTTTGGAAGAATCAGCTAAGGCCTCTCTCTTCCGCTCTCAAATCCCATTCCCTTGTCTCCCTCCCTTAAGGGATCCTGGCCCAGAAGGGCTCACGAAATAGCAACTGATCTTTTACAAAAAATAGTCTGGGAGGCCACAGGCCTGATGAGCTCATACTACAGCTGACGGCACCCTGGAGGAAGATTACAAACAAAAATATACCAAGTTCACAGCTTTACAGCCACAACAGCTCAAGAGCCAGAGACCACCCCCGACCCCACCAAATAACACCTAGGCTTCTCCCATTATCCCCTTCATCATCAAAACACTGGCCCAGAAACTGATGTCTCAATGAGATCAACTGGGGCAATGGAAAGATGTTAGATGGGATGCTGCCCAACTCCTGCATTGCTTCATAAAGTCAATTGACGCTTCAGAGTTACTTGGCTGAATTTTGTTCTTTAACAGTAAGGAGCCTGAGAATTGAACCAACCCAGAGGGAGCAGAACCAAGAGATGGTTCCTAGTGACCAATATTTAAGCTCTGAATCAAGCTGTATCTAAAGCCAACTCTATCCTTGTACCTTTCGGTTATGAGAGCCAACCAATTCCCTTTTGAAACACAAACCCATTTCAGTTGGATTTGCTGTCAGTTGCAAATGAAATAATCTAAGCGAAAGCCTTGGGTTATGTTGTCTCCCTTTTGCCACGAACCCAGGGACTAACTACATCTATGTCCTCAGGGCCTGGTCAGTGCCTGCCCCGTAGGAATATTCAACAAATGGATCAACCAGTGAAGAGAGGGGTCTCAGAGCTTCTCCAGCTCCGCGACTTCTTCCTTTGAGACCTGGAAATGAGGCGGCTGGTTGTGGTTCTTCCTGGTGGTGTAGAGTCCCACTGGAACCAATTTTCTACAGAGCAGGAAACTTCAACTACATGGCAGCCACTTACAAGTCCTGACCAGGGGTCCTGGGAAGGACCTGCTGCTCCATGAGATGTTCAGAGTGCTTGAAGTTCTAGTGTTAGCAGGATTAGTGGAGTTCTGAGAACTCTTGAGAATTCTCTGTACATATATATCTGTATCTGCTTATAGGACTGTAAAGAAACTCTGACAAGATACACACAAAAAAAGTAATCACAAAATTGTTACTTTCACGAAGTTGGGGTGGGAACTGGTTCAATGGAAGGCCTACCAGCGTAGGAATGAGAATTTCTGTATTGTTTGAATTTTGAGCCATATGAATGTACTGCCTTTTTAAAAACTAAGTTTAAAAAAGAATACCCCATGGAAGTGCAGAACCGCTAGGAGCTATTATCAGCTCTTAACAGCTGGCACTGTGGGAAGACATTTATCAGCTCTGTTTTCAGCTGGGGGAGTTGGTTTCAGTGGGGGAGCCTCGATAGACTGAACAGGAGGAGCAGCTTGTCTTGGTTGAGGAAGGGGAGGTGAAAAGAAGGATGAAGAACCCTGGGTACCATCTGGAGAGGTCTGGCCTGGGCAGGTCACACTTGACGAGTTGAGATGGGGAAGGATTAGGCCAAAGGGAAGGGCAGGGCAACAAAGATATTCTTCCCCAGGGAACCACCTGCCTCTGGCTGGAGTGATAATTTCCAAGGCTCCTCTTATCTAAAAAAGTTCCTGACACCAGTGGTCCTGGTATCTGTGGGCATGTCCCTTCCACATTCCGAGCCCTTTAATTCATCTGTAAAACAAAAGGGCTGGATTAGTGATCCAGTCCAAAGTCCTTTCCTGTTCTGACACTCTCATTCTAAGATACTGTCTTTTCTCCTGGTGCCCCCTGTCCTAACGCCCTGCCCTATCCAGAAAAGACACAAGTGATAACCCGGGAGATACACGTGTACCTTCATGGCATGCCAAGCTTATACACCGGAGAGAACTTGGAGTCAGAGCATCCAGCAAGGGCATTGATAGTTCCTTCCTGTGTTGAACTGTCCCCATGAAGGTTAAGTGGATGTTAACTGGGTGAGCAGGCGACGAACTGGCCAACTTGCTTTGCTCACCCTGTACACTCTGAGGCTCCCTTAGCAGGCCTTCTGACGCCTACCTGATGCAGTGCATCCCCCCACTGGCCACTGAACTGCTGCAGAGCTGAAAACCTGCAGTGCCAGTGACCATGACCCTGGAAAGGCTGCTGCTGCCCTTCCCCTCTGAGAGAGCATCTGAGAACTTGGAGGGCTCCCACCTAGGGAACACAGCAGTGGCAGTTGCTGATACTGTGTCACCAGCTGGGTGGCAGCAGAAGGGGGACAAGCAGCACTTGGGGAGGACTAAAGGAACGCAGACCTGGAGTGGGGTGATGGCGGGGCACCCAGGGTGGACTGGGGGTGCTGGAGGGTGGGTGTGCACCCGTGGGTGCAGGTCTGTTGAGGAGCAGAAAGAAGGAGGCCCCTGTGGGGACGTTCAGCAAGGGTTCAGGCTTAGATTTTGGTATCACAGTGAATGCGACAGTAAGGACAGGCACAGAAATACAGTGACAGGATTGAAAGATGTTGATCACATCACCTAGAACTGTCAGCTCCTGGCATCCAGCTCTCACGGCAGGACTCTCAGGTGGGAGAACAGAGCAGGGGGTAAAGGCTCCATTCAAGCCCCGTAGGACTCATGGTCTACAGTGCACTGTAAAGGAAAAAGTGTGTGTAGTTCATATATTACATGTAACAATAATATGATATGGGATTAAACCTTCTAATTGTCTTGTTATATGGCCTGTACTTTTGTGTTAACATAGTCATTTGCACTCTGGCTGGTGTGGTTCAGTTGGTTGGAGCCTTATCCTGTAAACGGAAAGAGCGTGGGTTTGATTCTTGGTCATGGCACATGCGTAGGTTGCAGGTTTGGTCCCCAGTCAGCGTGCGTGGAAGAGGCAACCGATCGATGTTTCTCTCTCACATCGATGTTTCTCTTCCTCTCTCTCTCCCTCCCTACTTTTCTCTCTAAAATCAATAAGCATGTCCTCAGCTGGGGATAAAATGTATAGACTCATATATATATAATATTTATATATTTATACATTATATAAATATATCATATATCAAATATGTAACACATATATTATATGTAGTCATCTGCTCAATGTGGTACAGGTGCTCCTCAACTTATGCTGGGGTTACACCCCAATAAACCCACCGTGGGATGAAACCATCACTAAATCAAAAGTGCATTTAACACACCTGCCTACTGAACAGGATGGCTTAGCTTAACCCACCTTTGGTGTGCTCGGAGCGGTCCCACTGGCCTACAGCTGGGCAGAACCGTGTATCCTGATGACTGCTCTGTAGAGTGTGGCTGTTGACCCTTGTGGCACGTGCCTGACCGGGGCTAGGGCTTGATCAAATTCAAAATTCAAAGTATGGTCTTTACTGAATATGCATCACTTCTGCACTGTCGTAAATTAGAAAAATCTTAAGTGGACCACTGCAAACTGGGAACTGGATGTAATTTAAATGATATCAGAATTTTCGTGACTGTGTTTTGAGTCTTTGCTTTCTAACTGGGAGTCATGGCGTGTGCCAGGCTCTTCCCTGGGAGGCTCTGGGGCGGGGTGGGGGTGTCTGGGGGGTGCCGCTGGGCCTGCAGGGCCCTCTGTGGGAGGTGGGCTCCCTTTGCCCAGGCAGTCAGTGGGGAGTTGGCATGGCCGCTGTCTTCTGGCGTCGTGAGCACAGGGCTTGGACATTCATCTCTACCGCTATCACCTGCTCCAGGTGAGAACACCACTGCATACCAGGTGCACTCCACGCCAGGGGCGTCTGCACTGGGAGCTCCGTGGCCCTATCACCAGCTGGCTGGGAAAGGGTAGCCTAAACTCTCTGCCCACGGCTCCTCATTTATACCCCCACCACTTTTTGGAATATGATTTTGGTTCTTCTTCCTTTGCATTTCTCAAAATTATTCATTTCCCTGTTTCTCCAAATCTCCTCTCATTCTCGATCCCTGCCAACAGGAACCTCACAACAAAGTCATGTTCTCCGTCCTTTCCCCTTCTTCCGTGAAGCCGTTAGCAGAAGTCGCTGCTGATTGTGCGGTTAGGACTTACAAGCGTGGCGGTGCCAAGGCAAACAGGGACACCTTACGCTCTGCCAGGGACACAGGTGGACAGACGGGGCTGGCTAGTCTCTGTTCTTCTTTTCCCTTTCAGTTCTGTTCTTCAGCAGCTGCTCAGGCACTATGATCTGAAGTCGTAAGACTTGCACTACCATTTATCTACAATTTGAGTTACACAATATGAAAAGGGAAGTTGGTAAATGAAATGAGTTTGGGCTTTGAAGTTAAATTTGGATTGGGATCTCAGTTTAACAATTTAGCTGAAGTGGACAATTTTCTGGAGAACAACTATTAAATTTGACTCAAGNAACAAAGTCATGCTCTCCCTCCCTTCCCCTTCTTCCATGAAGCCGTTAGCAGAAGTCTCTGCTGATTGTGCAGTTAGGACTTACAAGCGTGGCGGTGCCAAGGCAAACAGAGACACCTTACGCTCTGCCAGGGACACAGGTGGACAGACGGGGCTGGCCAGTCTCTGTTCTTCTTTTCCCTTTCAGTTCTGTTCTTCAGCAGCTGCTCAGGCACTATGATCTGAAGTCGTAAGACTTGCATTACCATTTATCTACAATTTGAGTTACACAATATGAAAAGGGAAGTTGGTAAATGAAATGAGTTTGGGCTTTGAAGTTAAATTTGGATTGGGATCTCAGTTTAACAATTTAGCTGAAGTGGACAATTTTCTGGAGAACAACTATTAAATTTGACTCAAGAAGCCATAAAAATATGTATGAGCCAGTATTTTATCTTATTCTCTGCACTTTCCTGTATATTTGGAATATTTCATAATATATTTTATAAAGTCAATAATGCTCAACAAATATACTCTCATTCCATTCCTCTAGAGAAAAAAGAAGCTAGTCACTCTCACCCATAGTTGGCACTAATCGATAAAATCTTGTGAAAGGATAATTTGGCAGTATCGTCTAAATTACAAATGTACATGCTGTAAGGTTAGGCAATCCTAAATTTTTTTTGGCTTAAAACAATGACCACTTTATTACATCTCACCGTTTTATGGATCATAAATTCAGACAGGGCTTGCTTGGAGCAATTCTGACCTCGGCTGGACAACAGACGGCTGACCCGGAGGGTCTAAGACGGCTTCACTGACTTGGACCCTCTGAAAGCGGGTCCTCTGAAAGGCTGGCCTCTACTGGCACCGTCGCCCAGAGCAGTGCAGCCTGCACGCGGCCTCTTCTGCATGTGGGTCCATCTCAGGTTAGCTGGACTTGTTATGTGATGGACCACTCATGTGGCCTGGATGTTCAACATATGATCTGAAGGCCAGCAGTACAGGCATCACCTGCAAGCTTCTTAGCATGCACAATCTGGCCAGCAATCCCATCTCTTAATAACACCACCCACGGGAATATCTATGTACACAGATAGTCCCTAAACATTGTTCACAGCAGAAAAATATAAAACAGAAATTGCCGTAAAAATGAATAATTCAATAAATCATGGAACATCTGGCCTGGGAAGATGTCTATGATACACTCTTTAGTAAAAAAAAAAGAGCCAATGGCAGGTTAATGTACATAGCAGGACTCCATTTTTATTGGGAAAATAAATTCAGTAAATCTCTCAATCATCCATCCACCCATGCATCCAACCATCCCCAAACCCTGAAGGACGGGTACTGAGCAAACCCTGTGGGACAGTGAAGGGACAGTCACCCTTTTAGATACTGTATTTCGATGCACAAAAAGTGAGATACAAAATAATTTTCCATTTTCTCATTTTTCTGTATGTTTACATAAAAACCCCCCTTAAAAACGATACCAAATCATTGTATTCTGGGAATATTTGCGCTGAACAGTCATGTTCAAAGGTCAGGAAATACAGCTTCCCAGCCTCAGAAAGCCTGTCGGCACAAACTCACTCCCCCTGTCGTTTCCCTCGCCTCCCCTCTGCCAAGCCAGGCACCTAGATTTCTTATCTTTTGTTGTAGGTGAGAAGTTATTTCATCGTTCCTCTCTAACTTTAGATCCTTGAGGTGCTTAAGGAATTGATTTTTGAAGTGAATGAGTTAAAATATTTCAATTTCCTTCTCCAGGTGGGTCTACAAACTCAAGGTGACCAGTGCTTTTGTGTGAGCTTCCTGGGTGAGACTAACCTGATATTTGGGGCTTTTTCTTTAAAAACAGACATGCGGTTTAGCATAGGGAAGACTTCTATATTCAGCCAGATGAAAACATTGAATTCCACCACTGTAGGATATAGTTAACAACAGCAGGCAGATTTTGATGAAAAACAGAATGGAGGATGTTTTGGAAAAATGTTCTGGGCACTTTTCCTAGAGACGAGTGCCCATCAAGGAACTGAGATTGGGTCTTCAGTACTTGCCTGCCCCCTATGGGCTGGATTTTCAATTAGTCTCACCAAATCTGTATGGCTCAGGATGATGGGTCTTTTTAAGTCGCCAAGTCTCTGGAGCCAAATTTGTCCCTTTCTTCTTCAGTGTAACTAGCGAGAGCCCTGGAAAGGCTTCTTCTTCAGTTTTTTCCTTGGCTGAGTCCCTCATGCCCCAGTGATGGCCGACACTGAGTTCAGAATGTGTGACCTGATGACTCAACAGCTGACTTGAATTGCAGGAAGAGTTTTAGACTGTAAAAGGGGAAGTTTCAGCTTTCCTCTCTCCCTTCTGGAAACAATGTATGTTTCTAGCACAAGTATTGACCCACAGGCTAGCAGTTTCCATTTGGGTCACGTTACAATCAATGATGAGCAAGTAGGGGATGTCCAGTGTCGAATTTCACTAGGTTGTGAAATAGCCTCGATGTACCAGCTCTACCCACAGATGTCTGTATTTGGATGTCTGGTGTTGACGAGAATCAAAGACACTTAGGAAATGGTGATGTCTCCTGCCTGACAACTAGTGTCTTTGGGCCCCATCGCCACAAACCCAGCACAGTGCAGGTGGGCACTTTCTGTGAAATGCACCTGTGGTTTGAAGCTCCCTTTAAATGGATCATAAGGTGAAGGCTGGTGGCACTAGAATATGTTTACAGCAAAATAGGAAGAAAGCCGAAGGGGAAAACCTATCTAGAATCAGGGCAGAAGTTGTCTTTAAAGTATGCATTTTTATATTGACAGAGATCTTAGCCAAGAATTCACACTTACTAAATAAACACTTACTGTGAGCCGGGCACTGTGCTAAATGCTTTACATGTATTATTTTATTCACTTCCTCCCAACAATTCTTTGCAGTAAGCATTCTCAGAATCTCTGTTCCACCGGTTCCGGGAAGAGGCTCTGGGAAGATGTGGAACATGGTGTCCCGTCAGTTGTAGAGCCAGCAGCCAAGTCCAGGCAGCCCGACTCCAGGCCTTCGCTCCTACCCTCACCCACCACAGCAGCACGTCTAGGGCACGACTGCTGACTGACAGGAGCAAAGGCAGGAAAGGGCGCGGAGCTCCTGTGCGGAGCGTCACCAGTGCGCACGTCACCTGCGCCTTTCCTCCTCGCTCCCCCAGTGTGCCACTGGGCCTCGGACAGCGCAGGACGAATGTGTGCCAGTAATTAAATGGCAATTTAATTACTGATTTGGTAACGCTTCACACTGTCACCCATTATCTCAAGGCATTTGGGGAAAGTCAGCAAATAAGTTTATCAACCACATGTTTACCTGTCTATCTATATATCCCATACAATCTTTTAAAAGAGGGCACCAAATGGTACCATAAATCCAAATATATATAAAATGTTAAATCTCTAAAGAGATTGTGTATTTTGAATTTTTTTCTTTGCTTCAATAGCTATTTTAGATAATAGATAAAGCTGATTACTAGTAGTAATATGCTGGCTGACAGAGATTTTGTTAAAACACATCAACTGAGGATAATCAACTTTTGAAAGTTACTACTAAGCTTTATCAGAGTACTTACTGGATATAAAGAGTTTTTCAGTTCATCTTTTAAAATATCACATCAGTAAGAAGAGAAAAAGCAATTCGAAATCATAGTCAAATGCCCCTTTCTTTTGCCCAAGGAAAGGAGGACGCTTTCCCGCCCCACCAACATGGCTCGTTCTGTGGCACAAGACCCTGCTCTTCTTTTTTTAAAATAATTTTTAAATTTAATTCTTGTTCAAGTACAGCTTTCTGTCTTATATTCCCAACCCTGCCCGCCCCCCGCCCCATGCTCCCCACCTCCCTCCCATTTACGCCCCCCACCCTTAGTTATTGTCCATGTGTCCTTTATACTTGTTCATGTGAGTCCCTCCCCTTTTCCCCTATGATTCTCTCCCCTCTCCCCTCTGGGCCCTGACAGCCTGTTCCGTATTTGAGTGTCATTGGTCATATTTTGCTTGCTTGCTTGTTTTGTTTAGATTCCTGTTAATGGTGAGATCATATGGTATTTGTCTTTCAACGCCTGGCTTATTTCGCTCAGCATAATGCTTTCCAGTTCCATCCATGATGTTGCAAAGGGTAGTAGTTCCCTCTTCCTTTCTGCAGCATAGAATCCCATTGTGTAAATGTACCATAGTTTTTTGATCCAGTCATTGACCGATGGGCATCTAGGTTGCTTCCAACTCTTGGCTATCGTGAATTGTGCTGCTATGAACATTGGGGTGCACAGGTTCTTTTGGATTGGTGTTTCAGGATTCTTAGGATATACTCCTAAGAGTGGAATTGCTGAAGACCCTGCTCTTTTAAACACCCATGTTCTGCTATACATGCATGCACACACATGCGCACACACAAACATACGGTATGCTTCTCCTCCCCAGGGTAAATAAATTCTCTATTCAATTTGGTGTTTGGAAACATTTTGATATTTTAAAAGAAACGATCTCAGTAGACACAAGATGGCGGAGAAGTGGAAGCTACACCAACCTCCTCCAAGGACCAAACTGAAATTATAACTAAATTATAGAAAAACTGTCCTGAATAACTAACTGAACACTAGCTGGAGAGAAACCTTATAACCACGGACATACAGAAGAAGCCGCATCACCACAACGTGACTGGTAGGGAGTATGGAGGCGGCATGTGAGGGCTGGCTGGGATCCCATGGGCGGCAGCCGAAGTCTGGGAGGGATAGTAGCTGGGGGGTCCCTACCGAGAAGTGTGGGGTCTAAACTTCAATATGGGCTCCCTAGCCTACAGCATCAGAACTGGGAAAGGAACCCAAGTAACGAACAGCTGTGAAGAGCAGCGGGATTTCTGTCTGCCAGGGAGAGACAGCTGGAGACTCCGAGAGCCTCCTAAACGGCTAATGCACAAAATTCTGTTTGCAGCCACTTACCCTGGGCTCCAGGGTAGGGGAAGGGCAGGGTAGACTAGAGATGCTTGAGGAGAGTCTGGGGTTAGTGGCTCTGGGGAGAGAACTTAAAGGTCAGGTGCCAGAATCCTGTGCTGAGTCAACCCCATACTGCAGAGGCCATCCTTCTCCTCTCCAAGTGGCATCTGCCTGAGGGGAAGCAACAGCCCTGCTGGCAGGAATTACTCTGCCTCACCCTTGTTGGTGCTTAAATCCTGCTACTGAGGAGTACAACTGGAAGACTCACTCTTTAACCCTACAGAAAGTCTGCAGGCAGAGGTGGATCACTCGGAGTTCTGAGGCTTCAGATGATGCACCCCAGGACCTGGTGCTTGTAAAAGCAGTCCCTGGTGTGCAGCCTGGTTCTTTCTGCACAAACCCAGGCCCAGCAGAGGGAGCCATGTGCTGTGGATCACTGAGCTCCAAGCCAGTTACCCAGGGCCAGTCACAGGCAGGGTTTCACTTAGACGTGCAGCAGAGTCTTGCAGATCTACCTAATACATAGAAACAAATACTAAGAAGCAGCCAAAATGGGAAGACAAAGAAACAGACCCCAAATTAAAAAACAAGAGAACTCCAGAAGAACTAGATGAAATGGAGGCAAGCAATTGATTCAGATAGAGAGTTTAGAATATTGATACTCAGTATAAGGATACTCAACAGCATGCAAAAAGACGTAAAAAACATAAGAAAGGGCCAGTCAGAAATAAAGAACACAATATTTGAAATAATACACCAGAAGGAATAAACAGTAGATTAGATGAAGCAGAGGACAGAATCAGTGATTTGGAAGACAAGGTAGAAAAAAACACCCAGGCAGAGCAGCAAAAAAAAATGAGGAGAGCTTAAGAAACATTTTGGACAACATGGAACATAACAACATTTGCATATGGGAACATCAGAAGGAGAAGAGAGTAAGCAAGGGGTTGAGAACTTATTTGAAGAAATAATGACTGAAAACTTACCTAATCTGGTGAAGGAAAAAGACACACAAGTCCAGGAAGCTCAGAGAGTCCCAAACAAGTTGAGCCCAAAGAGGCCTACACCAAGACACATTATAATTAAAATGACAAGGCTTAAAGACAAGGAGAGAATCCTAAAAGTCACAAGAAAAAAGCAGGTGATTACATACAAGGGAGTGCCAATTAAGACTGTCATCTGGCCCTGGCTGGTATAGCTCAGTGGATTGAGCGTGGGCCTGTGAACCAGAGGATTGAGGTTCGAATCCCAGTCAGGGTACATGCCTGGGTTGCAGGCCGGTTCCCTGCAGGCCAACTCCCAGCAGGGGACACACGAGAGGCAACCATACATTGATATTCTCTCTCTCTCTCCTTCCCTTCCCCTCTAAATATAAATAAATAAAAAATCTAAAAAAAAAAAGACTGTCATCTGATTACTCAAGAGAAACATTTCAGGCCAAAAAGGTACTGGCATGAAATATTCAAAGTGATGAAAAGCAAGGAACTACAACCAAGACTACTTTACCCAGCAAGGCTATCAGTTAAAATTGAAAGAGAAATAAGGAGCTTCCCAGATGAGAAAAAGCTAAAGAAGTTTGTTAACACTAAACCAGTACTGCAACAAATATAAAAGGACTTGCTTTAAGAAGAAAAAGAGAAATAAAAAAGTCTAACAATAAAATGGCACTAAATATATATCGATCAATAATCACCTTAAATATAAATGGCTTAAACCCTCCCACCAAAAGACATAGGGCAGTTGAATGGATCGGAAAACAAGACCCATATATATGCTGCCTCCTAGAGACCCACCTCAGACCAAAAATACACTCAGACTAAATGTAAAAGGATGGAAAAAGTAATTTCATGCAAGTGGAAATTAAAAAAAAGATGAGCTAGCAATACTTACATACAACAAAATACCCTTTAAAGCAAGGCTATAGTAAGAGACAAGAAGCATACTACACAACGATAAAGGGACCAATCCAAGAAAAGGACCTAACCCTAGAAAACATGTATGTACCCCCAAAAGGAGCACCTAAATATGTAAAGCAAATCTCAATGGACATAAAGAGAGAGATTGACAGAAATACTGTTATAGTTGGGGATTTTAACACTGCTTTGACTTCAATGGATAGATCTTTCATACAGAAAATCAAGGAGACAGCAGCCTTCAATGACACACTAAATCAAATGGATTTAATTTGTATCTCTAGAGAATTTTGGCCTAAAGCAGAATATACATACTTTCAAGTGCACATAGAATGTTTTCTAGGATAGACTACATGTAAGGACACAAACAAGTCTCAATAAATTTAAGAAGACTGAAATTATTTTAAGTATCTTTTCTGACCACAATGTGATGAAACTAGAAATCAGTCACACAAGAACAGTGAAAAACACACAAAGATGTGGAAGGTAAATAACATGTTATTAAACAGTGAATGGGTCAACAATGAGGTCAAGGAAGAAATCAAAAGATACCTTGAAACAAATGAAAATGAGGACACAACAACACCCTACATTTGTGGGACACAGGGAAAGCAATCCTAAGAGGAAAATTCATGGCATTACAGGCCTACCTTACAACACAAGAAAAAGCTCAAATAAAAAATCTTACAGGATCTTGAAAAAGAACAACAAACAAAGCCCAAAGTCAGTAGAAGGAAGGAAATAATGAAGATAAGAACAGAAATAAATGAAATAGCGTCTTTTATGATACAAACAATCAATGAATCCAATAGCTGGTTCTTTGAAAAGATAAACAAGGTTGGCAAACCTTTAACCAGACTCATCAAGAAAAAAAGAGAGGATCTAAATAAATAAAATGAGAAATGAAAGAGGAGAAATAACAACTGACACCAAAGATATACAAAGGGTTGTAAGAAAACATTATGAACAACTTTATGCCAACAAATTGGACCATCTGGATGAAATGGAAAAATTCCTAAAAACATACAATCTTCCAAAACTAAATAAAAAAGAATCAGAGAATCTGAATAGACAGATTACACCTAGTGAATGGAAGCAGTAATTAAAAAACTACCAACAAAAAAAGCCCTGGACTGGATGGCTTCCGGGTGAATTTTATCAAACATTCTGAGAAGAACTAACACCTCTCCTCAAACTATTTCAAAAAATTCAAGACGGGGAAGGCTCCCAAACTCATTTTACGAGGCCTGCATTATCCTAATTCCAAAACCAGATAAAGACACTACAAAGAAAATTATAGGCCAATACTGCTAATGAACATAGATGCCAAAATCCTCAATAAAAAATTAGTAAACTAAATACAATGATACATCAAAAAGATCATACACCATGATCAAATAGGATTTATTCCAGGAATGCAAGGTTGGTACAACATTTGCAAATCAATAAATACGATTCACCACCTAAACAAAGTAAAAGATAAAAACCACATGATCATATCAGTAGATGCAGAAAAAGCCTTTGACAAAGTCCAGCACCCATTTATAATAAATACTCTCAGTAAAGTGGGAATAGAGGGAATGAACATACCCACACATAATAAAAGCCATATATGACAAATCCACTGCCAACATCATACTCAATGGGAGAAAACTCTAAGCATTCCCCTTATTCCCAATGGGAATAAGACAGGGATGTCTGCTTTTATACTCATTCACTATAGTACTGGAAGTCCTAGCCACAGCAATGAGACAAGAAGAAGAAATAAAAGGCATCCAGATTGGAAAGGAAGAAGTAAAACTTCCTGTAGATGACATGATACTGAACATAGAGAACCCCAAAGATTCCACCAAGCAACTACTAGAACTGATAAAAGAGTTCAGCAAAGTAGCAGGATACAAAACTAATATTCAGAAATAAGTTGCATTTTTATATGTCAATAACAAGCTAACAGAAAGGGAAATTAAGAAAACAATCCCATTCACAATTGCTTCAAAAAGAATAAAATACCTAGGAATAAACCTAACCAAGGATGTAACAGACCTGTACTTGGGAAATTATAAGACATTGAAGAAACTGAAGAAGATATGAGTAAGTGGAAGCACATGCCGTCTTCATGGATAGGACGAATTAACATCATTAAAATGTCCATACTATCCAAAGCAACCTATATATTCAATGCAATTCTTTGAAGATTCCAATGACGTATTTCACAGAACTAGAACAAATATTTCAAAAATTTATATGGGACCACAAAAGGCCCCTCATAGCAACAGCGATCCTGAGAAAGAAGAACAATGTTGGAGGAATCATGTTACCTAATATCAAACTATACTATAAGGCCATAGTAATTAAAACAGCATGTACAGGCATAGAAACATACCCATAAGTCAGTGAAACAGAATAGAGGACCCAGAAATAAATCCATACCTTTATAGTCAATTAATATTCAGCAAAGGCAGATCCATTTTTGGAAGTAAGTGTATACAATGGGCTAAAGATAGTTTATTCAATAAATGGTGTTGGGAAAATTTGACAGATAGGTACAGAAAAATGCAACTAGACCACTTTCTTATACCACACACAAGGATAAATACAATATGGATTAAAGACTTAAATGTTAAGCCGGAAACCATAAAAATCATAGAAGAAAACATAGGCAGCAAAATTTTGGATATAGCTCGTAGCAATATTTTATTAGATGTATCTTCCCAGACAAGAGAAACAAAAGAAAAAATAAATAAATGGGACTAAATCAAACTGAAAAGTCCTTGCACAGCAAAGGAAAATGTCAACAAAATACAAAGACAACCTACAGAATGAGAGAACATATTTGCTGGTACTTCTGATAAGGGGTTGATATCCAAAATTTATAAAGAACTTACAAAATTCAACATCAAACAAAACAAACAACTCAATTAAAAAATGGGCAAAGAACTTGAAAGGACACTTCTCCAAAGAGGACATACAGGTGGCCAACAGACATATGAAAAGATGTTCAACGTCACTGATCATCAGAGAAATGCAAATTAAAACCACAATGAGATAGCACCTCACACCTGTCAGGATGGCTATCATCAATAAAATCAACAAACAACAAGTGCTGACAAGGATGTGGAGAAAGGGGCACGCTTCTGCACTGCTGGTGGGGATGCAGATTTGTGCGCCCACTGTGGAAAGCAGTGCGGAGAAACCTCAAAAAATTAAAAATGGATCTGCCTTTTGACCCAGCAATCCTACTTCTGGGACTATATCCAAAGGAACCCAAAACAGTAATTCGAAAGGACGTAAGAACCCCTGTGTTCACTGTAGTGCTATTTACAATCTCCAAGATATGGAAGGAGCCCATGTGTCCATCAGTAGACAAGTGGATAAAACAATCATGGGGCAGTTACACAGTGGAATACTACTTGGCTGTAAAAAATAAGAAAGTTTTACCCTTTGTGACCATATGGATAGACCTGGAGAACACTATGCTAAGTGAAATAAGCCAGTCAGAGAAAGAGAAAGACCATATGCTTTCACTCATATATGGAATCTAATGAACAAACTGAACTAACAAGCAAAACAGAGACAGACTCATGGATAGATAACAGGGTGACAGCTCAGGGCAGGGAGGGTAGGGGGCAGAGCAAAAAAGGAAAAGGGACTCATGGACGACAGTGTGGTGATTGTTGGGGGGATAGTGGGGTATAAGGAAACTAAATGGTAATTAAAATATAATAAAAAGTATTAAACAAAAATAAAAATAAAAAAGAAATTATCAAAATTATTTCAAGTTAATCCCAGTATGAATATTTTACTATACAATAAAAATATAACTAAATACAGAATAAAGCTCTTCATTATTTATTCATTTCAAGGTAGGATAAGGGCAGAGAATATAATACAGTTCAAATAAAGTAGTTACCTGGCTTGACAAAAAATAGATTCTTGCTACAGGCATAAAATTATTACAGACATTGAAAACAAAAGGGCAAAACATCTCATAAGGTTTATAGATTTTGCATTTCAAAATTATAGTTCGTCAGAAACTATGCTTTTCTCCTACACTGATACTAAAGTAATTGCATTTTGGCTTAAATTATGACTGATAATAATTTATACCTCTGTGTACAAACAAAATATTCTTTCTATATTTTAGATTAGAAATTGTACAATATTAAAAAGCTTATAAGGAAAATTGCCCACAAAAATGTGAAGTCATATATACATTTCTGACATTGGGGAATTATTACAATTACTGTTATAAAGTGCCAAACATGGGCAACGTATCCAAGTTACAGGATAGTTATGATGAAATAATAAAAGTCTATATTCAAATTAATAATTCAGTAAATTTGTTCATTTGAATGAAAAACAAACATCACCCTATGACTATGTGCCAAATTCCATGGGGTTCAGAATGTGTGGATTTTGTTGCTGTGCTATTTTTAGGAAATAGGTGACTTCAATCCAAACCCTTCTCTGTTTCTGGAGACACTGCAGTGAGATACAATTTTTATTGGGATTAAACATTTTTATTGAAAGATATCTTCAAAACACATGTTCAATAAATACATTCTTAATCCAAAACAGATTTGTTCTGTTGCAATGCTAGAATTATTAGAGTAAATGTGCAAATGTATGTGTCATGGCTAGGAAAAAGGTTTCAATGACCAGATTTTTCTCCTTTGCTTAGGTGGCTGGATTCAGCATAAGCAGATCGGAACCCTGCTTCCATGACTGCCTTTCGGCATGCCTGTGTCACACCGCTGAACTGTGTATTAGACACATGCACTAAGGCACTTCTGGCAGATTGGGAAGCTCCCAGAATCTCGTGAAGGTGGCTGGGAGCTGGTAATTCTGAGGTAACTAATTTCCTGAGTGCGTTGGTTTGTGGGGTCCTCCAAGTCTCAGTGATGTCAGTGTCAAAAACGAGTCAACAGGTTGGTTCAGCTAAGTTTATTTCTTTTCATACACTCATTTAACAAACGGTAGATCAATCTGATCCTACCAGAAAAATCAACAGGCTGCCTGAGAAAATATCTTACTTGCTGTTCACTTTACTTGATTAGAGTTTTAGGCATTAAAGGCTGGAAAGTACTGAAAAAGCCAACAAATGACATCTGTATTAGGATCTTCCCTTGTGATTGCAGGTGCATCAAAAAAAATTTATATATAAATGGATATTTGCTAAAATTACAAACTAAGTAACTTTTGATATCGAAATGAACAAAGGGCGAGAAGCTAAAATCTGTAATACATACTTATTACTGTACATAGTATCACTTTAAGTGGTTGAGGTAAGATCAGATACGGGCAGTGGACTCACTGACGGGACACCCGCACTCCTGAAAACCCTCCTTCAGTGACTACTCACAGCTTCTGCCACGTCTGCATCAGCATCTTTCCAAGGGCTCTGACTGGACCTCAATGGCGTCTCTGCGCTGGGCGCTTCATCCCCTTACGAGGCATGTTTATGCTAAGTGTTTTGGCAGTCAGTAATACTGCAGTTGTTAATGAGTGGCCACAAACTGGCCTAAAACTGCTTACTTAAATTTCCACTAAACAGAGACAGGCTGTCAAAGAAGATTTGGCTAAGCTGTTACCTTACTTACAAAGTGCAATGTCCATATATCAAACAAGGACTAATTCCAAAACGTTAAATAAAGCACATTATCTTCTTAAGTCCATTTGGTCTTTGAAAATGGGTATAATCGTGAAGTTTCTTGTCTTTTCTGAAAGGGCATGATAGTGCTCCGTACCGTTACCTAGATATTACGATGACTAATGGATGCTGCTCTCATGGATGCACTGGCCTCTGGAAAGTCGTCACTCCTGATGTTTACCACAAACCCAGCGCAGCTGGTGATCCGCCTGGAGGTCAGTCAGTGCTTCGACAGCTCTCCAGCTACACTGGCAGGCATAGGCCCGTGTTCCTTTCTTCTTCACCAACTTTGTTTTCAATTTGTGGAATTCCGGCATGTTGTTCCTATTAGTAAAACATGAATGTTTTAAAATAGTGGCTTTGTCAGTGCTTAATGACTTAAAGAAAGTTCTAATTGCTTGAATTTCCCATCTTTGTCACATCTGAACACTAAACAAGCCTTGGTTCCCCACACACAAAAAACAGAAGATACGCTTCCATGTTCTTCTGGTGGTATTTCCTCAGTAACGAGTACATTTTCTTGGCAATTCACTAGGCCTGTTTACTAAGGCTGTTTAGAACACAATGACCTAAAAAGCTGAAGCATTATTGACTTGTCTTATCAGAGATGATACGACATGAGAATAGAATCAAAAGTATGGTGGTTATTGCCTACCTCACATACTCACTATACCATCTTCTAAAAGCCTATAATATGGCAAATGGAAGGGATATAAGAAGCATGCAAATAATAAGCTTCTGATAGGTTAACTACAGAAATTTTTCATTAATAGAGAAAATGTGCCTGTTATTTCTATATGTGGANTTAAATAAAGCACATTATCTCCTTAAGTCCATTTGGTCTTTGAAAATGGGTATAATCGTGAAGTTTCTTGTCTTTTCTGAAAGGGCATGATAGTGCTCCGTACCGTTACCTAGATATTACGATGACTAATGGATGCTGCTCTCATGGATGCACTGGCCTCTGGAAAGTCGTCACTCCTGATGTTTACCACAAACCCAGCGCAGCTGGTGATCCGCCTGGAGGTCAGTCAGTGCTTCGACAGCTCTCCAGCTACACTGGCAGGCATAGGCCCGTGTTCCTTTCTTCTTCACCAACTTTGTTTTCAATTTGTGGAATTCCGGCATGTTGTTCCTATTAGTAAAACATGAATGTTTTAAAATAGTGGCTTTGTCAGTGCTTAATGACTTAAAGAAAGTTCTAATTGCTTGAATTTCCCATCTTTGTCACATCTGAACACTAAACAAGCCTTGGTTCCCCACACACAAAAAACAGAAGATACGCTTCCATGTTCTTCTGGTGGTATTTTCTCAGTAACGAGTACATTTTCTTGGCAATTCACTAGGCCTGTTTACTAAGGCTGTTTAGAACACAATGACCTAAAAAGCTGAAGCATTATTGACTTGTCTTATCAGAGATGATATGACATGAGAATAGAATCAAAAGTATGGTGGTTATTGCCTACCTCACATACTCACTATACCATCTTCTAAAAGCCTATAATATGGCAAATGGAAGGGATATAAGAAGCATGCAAATAATAAGCTTCTGATAGGTTAACTACAGAAATTTTTCATTAATAGAGAAAATGTGCCTGTTATTTCTATATGTGGAACTGACATTATATCTTTCATTTTTTAAAAGATACTATTCATTTATTTTTAGAGAGAGGGGAAGGGAGGGGGAAAGAGAGAAACATTAATTAGTGGTTGCCTCTCATGCTCTCTGGCACTGGGGACCTGGCCCGTAACCTAGGCATGCGCCCTAGACTGGGAATTGAACTGGTGACGTTTCTGTCCATAGGCTGGCACTCAATCCACTGAGCCACACCAGTGGGGACTCTATCTTTCATTTGTTAAATGATATGTTACTTAATTAGAATATCAGCAACAAAATAAATGCCTATCCTACATTAAATGAAAATAATGTTAAAATAATTAAATCAATTGACAGACCATCATGAAAAATGATAACCATCTGACTTTTTTTAAAAAGATTTTATTTATTTATTTCTAGAGAGAAGAGAAGGGAAGGAGAAAGAGAGGGAGAGAAATATCAATGTGTAGTTGCATCTCACGTAACCTGTTGGAGACCTGGCCCGCAACCTTGGCTCGAACCAGTGACCCTTTGGTTCGCAGTCTGCACTCAATCCACTGAGCTATACCAGCCAGATGATAACCATTTGACTTGATGCAATTATAAAAAAAAGAGACTAGAGAAGTTTAATTAATTGAAATTCAATTATGATTTTCACAATAATTCGTGCCGAAATTTATGTAATTATTCTCTGGCAGAAGAAAAATGGAAAAAATAAAAATAAAAAAAAGAAAAATGTAAAGTGATGAAGTACAGTATAAATATTAAAAAAGAGAGATACAGTCCTATCTTGGCTTTTTATGTCACTCGACGGAAGGCAGGCTATAAAGCGCCCTCTGGTGGCCAATGGACATCACATTCAGTGCTGTGATGTACAAAATCCGGGCACAATTTAGAAGGTCAGAGCCTAACAAAACCTGAGAGATTTTCCAGGTCACTGTCTGATTTCAGGAAACTGAGACTGACTAGCTAACTGACTTAGCTCGGGTTACAGTGAGCCAGGGGAAGGCATGCATCATTGGAGTTGTATTAGAAAGAACCCCCTCCCCCAAACTAAATGTGTTTAATGAAGGCTAAATATTAAATACAAAAAATGTTCTTTCTTCACTATGTAATATATTTTGACAATTTTAACATCTGATATCTGATTGAATTCTTCATTAGAGATTTAGGAGTAAGGATCATGGATAGCCAGGAAACTAATGAATACATTTCAAATGCTTTTTTAAGAGCACGTGTATCTTAAAAACTCAGAAAGAAAAATAATCTCATTATTTCTCATACAGAAAATGATTTAATATAAAAATGAAAGCATGTTATTCAGGCACAATGACCAAATATAGATTATAGTTCTTTTAGAAAGTTCTAGAACTTGTCAAGGCTGGAATACATTTCTTTCCCTCATTTATAAAATAAGGACAATAAAATAAAGAGCAGCATGACGTTTCACTGTATCACCAATGCTCAGACTGATGCCACTAAAAATAAACTGTTCCCTATGCTGCTGAGATTTCAATCTGCAAGCCTCTAGCTTGCTTTCGGTCACTACCTACTTCTGGATTCCCTGCAACTACGCCTACCCTCCTCAAATATTTCACCTGCCCTGCACTACTTTCCTTCCAGCAGATCACGTCCAGAAAGGCAAGTGTCACTCACAAAGCCAGGCGTCAGACGTAAAAGCCTTCCATCTCCCAGCTTTCCCCATGAAATGTCTCTGTATCTTACCTCCTTCCACCTAGAGGGTGAGAACTCCTCTTCCTAGCCAAGGCTCACTTTCCATCTCAGCACCCCAAACCCCAAAGCCTCCAGGACCTCATTACTCACAAACCGCCCCCAACACCTCCCCTGCCCCTCACAATATCAAAGCACCTCCTGTCTTTGCTACATGATCCCTTAACTGCGTTTACTGACAGGCTTCCAAGTGGCCTTCCTGGGTCATCCAATCTCACAGTTTCAACTACCATGTTACAGACTACATTTCCTACCACAGTTTCAATAGTTCTCATAAATGAACATATAACATCTTTCTCCAAAATCTGTTCGTAGGTTTCCTCTAACAATAGGCAGTATTATCATCTAGTTTTGTAAACCAAGACAGAAACCTAGGACTCGTCCTTAGATGCCATTTATCACTTTTCACAGCCAGGCTACCTCTCAAATCTCTCTCAAATACATGTATTCCTCTCTACCCTCCTCACAGACATAATTCAGGTCCTTAGTGCTTTCCCACTGGATTATCATAACATCCTTCAATAATCTGCATGATTCTAAACCGGCCTGGTTCCCATCCATGCATACTCTATTTAGAGCTTCCCTGATTAAAAGCTTTCAGTGGTTGGCCACTGCCTAAAAATTTAGTCGAGATTCCCCCGTGTTCCTTTCCTGGCTCTGCTGTTTTCTCCCTCTCTCCTACTTCATTCACCTCTTCCTCTCTCCTGTTCTTGTCTACTCTCCACAGTCCAAACTACTTTAAAGTTCTCAAACATGCCACATGGTCGCACCTGTGTCTTTAACAATACCCTGTCCGTCTTGTTGGCTAGGCTGTCTCCTGATCATTCTTCAGGACTCTGAGGTTTTCCCTGATACCTCAGGATAAAGTATCTTCACCTTGTCCTGTGATGCTCTCTTCCAGCCTCTCTACACTGTCACATGCATCACACGATGCTATAAAGTGATGTTGGTCCCTCTCAAAAGCGCATTACTTGAGAGTAGAAACTGGGTGATACTCGTGAGCCCAGTGTTTAAGAATGCCACAGACCCGGTATTGAATAATGTCTGTTTGATAAAGAAACACTAATAAGCTCTACAAAATAAGAACATATCAATGATTTATATCCTGATGATGGTGACAGTCTTTTTCTTTATTTGTTCTATTCTCTTACCTCCCACGTATTTCTAAGTATCTGGAGGGCTGAGACAGTAATTGCTGCTGATATAAATAATAATTACTTATTATTTGCTATTTAAAAATATTGTATTTAGTATATTATAGAAAGACAAATAATAAATATACTTATTTTTAATAGTATAAGAAGTCATCTAGTTCTCACTGTTTTATCTAAACGTATGCATTTTTAAAGCTAGGATGCCACACTCAAGCCCCATTCAGGTGCATCCTTGGCTCTGGGGGCAGCTGTGGCCCCACTCCGAGGGCTGCTGCCGCCTGAGCTGCCGAGCTGCCACAGGTCCCACCGATGCTGGTGCCAGAGCACTGACTCCTGTGACAATGGCAGTGGTTAGCAGGCTGGGGGCTCCGGCTGCGGCTGCAGTTCTGGAGGCTGCTGCTGGCCTGGAATCTAATGCTGAACAGAATCCAAAAGAGGCCAGCAAAAGCCCCAGCAGGATGCAGCCTTCCCCAGACACCCCATTCTCGCTTTTCTGGTTTGAGCTGGGATGTTCTCAGGGAGGGTTCCGAGCTCTCCAGATGGTCTTCCAGTCTGATGTCCGAGGTCCCACACTCTCCTTCCCCCTGCACCTGACAATGACTGGCAGCACTTGTGCTTGACCCTGTGAAAGAATAAAGCTTCTCTTCCTCATTAGCAAAACAAACAAACTAACAAAACCAGGCTGCCACAGATCTAGAGTAAGCCAATTGATGTTCTTAATAATGCTGAGACACTACAAATTCCTCAAGTACCAAGTAGGTCAATAGAAAGCTTACTTAATGCCTGTGCTCACTCTATTATTCTATCAATTGTTTTGTAAAAATTGATGGATCATCTTGGTGACATACAGGGATTATTAATCACTCATTAGATTAACCAGAAGACAGTATCTAGCAGAGGATTTAAAAAAGTCAGAAAAGGCAAAACAGACATGACATTAAAAGTTAACTTTTTCTGCCCTGGCTGGTGTGGCTCAGTGGACTGAGCACTGGCCTGTGAACCAAAGGGTCACCCATTCGATTCCCAGTCAGGGCACATGTCTTGAGGTGTGGGCCAGGTCCCCAGTAGGGGTTGCATGAGAGGCAACCACACATTGATGTTTCTTTCCATCCCTTTTTCCCTCCTTACCCTTCTCTAAAAAGTATATAAATAAAATCTTTAATAAAAAATGGTTTAAAAAGTTAACTTTTCCAACTACGGGATTAAAAGTAGACTAATCTGAGCCCTGACTGGTGTGGCTCAGTGGACTGAGTGCTGGCCTGCAAACCAAAGGGTCACTGGTTGGATTCCCAGTCAGGGCACATGCCTGGGTTGTGGGCCAGGTCCCCATTTGGAGGGCATGGGAGAGGCAACCACGAAGTGATGCTTTTCTCCTCTTTCTCCCTCCCTTCCACTATCTCTAAAAAAAAAAAGTAGGCTAACCTGACTTAGGATTTTGGGATTACACTAGGCTTCTTAAAGTATAATTTTTCCACATATTTACTTATACATTTCAATTTTGTGTGTGTGTGTATGTGTGTGTGGAGAGGGTTTAAAATTTTAATGAGATTCTCAAAGCAGTGCTTGATGTGAAGAAGTTTAAAACCTATTAAATTAGAAGAGACTCTAGGGATCTACGTGGGAATCGGTGCCAGCAAAGGTGTGGACGACTCGTCCTTTCTTCGCGCTGTTGGACAGTGCTGTGATTATAGTCTGATTACCTGTACCTCAAAATATAGCTTTGGTCTAGGTACAGGATAGGGGAGCCAAAAATGCATGAATATGCTTTATTAATTTTTTAACTCTAAATTTTTATTAAAAAATGTGAATGCATAGTTTAAGAATATTTTGATAACATAACATCTTAAAAATATTAGGTAGTTACTCATGTATAAAGATGTATAAATTGCAAAAGTATGAGTAAGACTCTCCTGACCACAAGGAGGGAGGCAGACATATATGAACCAACCTAGGATTCTCGATCGTGTATCACAGTGAGTGCTATAACAGGTGCAAAGTGCTGTGGGCACACAGGAAAGGATGAGTCTACTTCCAAGCTGAGAATGGTGAGGGAATCATGCAAGAAGTATAATGATTCGTACCCTGAGGGACAGGCAGAGCTGAGGTAGATGAAGTGGGAGAGCTGCACAAAGTCATGGGGAATGGGAGCATGGAGTAATTCGATGTGACTAAACTCTTGTGAAGGGAAGACAAAGCTGGATGATGGACAGGGGCTGGATTGTGGAGGGTCTTGGATGCCATCCTGCTAAGGAATTTTGACATGATTCTGCAAGCAGAAAGATTTTAGGCAGGAGAATGGTTTGCTCTTTTTATGCTTTAGTCCTCAGCAAGGGAAAGGCAGTCGGAAAGAAGAGACTGTAGGCGGAAAAGTCAGAGAGGAGGCTCTGTGCAGGCATCCAGGAGTTACACGTCCTTACCCAGGCCGACAGCAAACAGAAAAAGGAGATGGACGAGAGAAAGATTGAAGAGGCAGAAGCTGTGCAGTCTGGCCAAGTCTATCAAGAGACATTATAGCAAAATAAGAAACACCAAGTTCCACTTGGTACATTTTCACAGCGCAAGTCTTTAGAAGCATACCTGAAAAACATATAATCGCATGATCTGTCCCACATATAGTCATCATAGCTTTCTACCTGGAAATCACATGCTGTACAGCGTAGACGGTCACATGCTCTGTTCAGAGAAAAAAATGCCCGTACATTAAAGATTACTGGTTCATTTAATGTAAAAATACGGTGATTTAGTTATAGGATATACCATATATTACAAATTACTTAGTAAACAACAAAAAAGTAAAGATTAAATTGATTACAAATTTTCATATAAAGGGCTGATCATATATCTAAACTTTCAGGTTAAATTCCTACACAAACTATCTGACTAAGATCTTATACACCAATACATACATGCACACATGTATACTGTAAAGATATAAAAGAAACAAACTGGATGTGCAGGTCTGTCAGGTCAATGGTTTTCAAATTGTACATGAGGTGATCTTCACTTAGGCTAACGACTTTACGTTGCTTCCTTTCCTATTGAAATTGTCAAGGACGCCTCTATCACACATTTGCCACCTTATATTGGAACGAATCTGTCTCTCCCATAAGCTACTTGAGTGCTGGGACACTATCTTATTTGTCTGTGTCCCCAGTAGTTGGCACTAACGCATTCATTCACGCATTTCAGAAACAGAGGATGAGGCAAAAGTAGGTTTACAGTTGTGAGTACACAAAACACAGAATTCATTCTTGTATTATTTATTGACTATTGTATTATTTTTCACACAAACAACTATAAACTTACTTTTGCCTCACTCTATATTTACTAAAAGCCTACTAGGTGCTAGTGAGATTTTTGTCCTTGTGGAGCTTAGATTCTAATGAGAAAACAATACTCATCACAATGTTAGAAGGCAAAAAATGCTTCAAATGAAACAGTAAGTAGAGCACAGAAAATAAAATTGAGTACTAGGACAGAGTGGGTTGCAATTTTGTTTATTTTTTATTGTCACTTGAGGAAATATTTCATTGCTTTTGTAAAAAAGAGAGAGGAAGGGCGGGAGAGAAATATTGCGAGAGAAGCATTCAATGGTTGTCTCCTATGAGTGCCCGAACCAGGGACTGAACCTGCAGCCCAGGCATGTGCCCTGAGTAGGAATAGAACTTGCAACCTTTTGGTTATAGGATGACACTCCAACCCACTGAACCACCCTGGCCAGGCTGCAGGTTGCAATTTTAGAGTGGTCTACAAGGCCTCTCTGGAAAGGTGTATCTGAGCAGTTTAAATGGAAGTGGTATCTGGTCAAGGAAGTGAGGTTAAGAGAACATTTTATTTAAGAAGGGAGGGATAGCCCTGGCTGGTGTAGCTCAGTGGACTGAGCATGAGCCTGTGAAAGCAAAGGGTTGCCGGTTCGATTCCCGGTCAGGGCATATGCCTGGGTTGCAGGCCAGGTCTCTAGTACCCCTATTAGTAATGGGGGCAACCACACATTGATGTTTCTCTCCCACTCTTTCTCCTCCCCTTCTCTCTCTAAAAATAAATAAAATATTTTAAAAAAGAAGGGAGGGATAAAGGCATGTTTGTATGTTGATGGCAGAGATGCAGTGAAGAGCAAAACACTGATGATGCAGGAAAAGGGGCAGAATTGCTAGAATTACGGTTTTAATTAGAATTAGCAGATAATGAGAACTTAGTGAATATCTAAGGAATTCAAATGGCAAGCAATTCTCAAACTCATGTACTAAATAGCAACTTTACAAGTAAAATGATAATATATAACAATATTTTGAATTGCTGCTGTAAACGATTTGAGTTGTATAATAATTGTTATTTACTTTAGAGAAACCTCCATTGTTTGAAGCATTTAAAAACTAGAATCAATATAGTTGCATTTGATCATTTAAAAATTAAAAGGAAATAAGAATTTTAAGATATCCAAAACAGTTTTCAAGATACCATAAACAAGTGAAAAACAGAGTGGAAGAAAACATTCAGCATGTAGTCCAATACTTTTGTTATACAAAGGGTGTTTACAAATGACTAACAAATAAAGAAAAAGCTTAAAACTATATTCAATCTCACTGAAACAGGTATTATAGAATCCTAGTTAAGAGGGCAGACTCGCAACACAGACTGCCTAGATCCAATTACTCACTCTACTATTTACTAGCTCTGTAACTGTAGTCCTGTAACTCCCCAGTGACTCAGTTCCCCCATATGTAAAATGGGATGCTAATAATTCTAATACATCTCCTAGAATTAGTATGAGGACCTAATGAGTTAATGCTGGTAAAGTGCTTCCACCAGTGCCCGGCACACAGTGTTTGTGAAAAGGTAAAATATAACAAACAACTAAAATTTAAAGCAACAACAAAATAAGTTTTTAACCAATTTAATTTAGCAAAAATTAGTACTCTCAGACATTCCTGGTGGGTATGTGAACTGCTTTAACCTTAGGGACTACTTTAAAGTGAAAATTATCCCCAGCTGTTGCACGCACTATCAATCCCTTTTGGGGGAAGCAACTGCGTACATAGAAGTACCGATATGTGCATACATCTCAAGAATTTTTGCTGCAGGACTGTTGAAGTGGCAAAAAACAAGATACCACTTAGATACCGACCCGAAAAGGAAAAAGCTGAAAAACACTCAGCATGTTTAGACTATGGAATATTAGACAGCTGATAGAGAATTAATTTATCCACTGACCTAGAGGGATTTCAAAAGCAAGGTGCACAGTAACATATACAGCATGGTCCAATTTTTGTAAAAACAACCAAAAAAATTCGTACACAGGCATTTACAGAGGTAAGAACATGGAGAAAAATGTGAAAGGTAATATACTACGTAGCCCACACCGGTTGTCTCAGGAATGGCAGGAATGGAGGGGAGGGAATGAAATTATATTTCTATTTACACATCTTTCAAGTTTGTTTTTAGCTTTTTTCAATAAGGATATAACCCTTCTGAAATTAAAAAATAATAAAAATAAAATCCATCATTAGATATTTTTCACTTATTTCCCTTAAAATTCAAATATGGTGACTTTAAAATTGCAAATATTTGCCCTAAAGATTCCTTTTAGAATGCTTTCGACTTCTAAATTATTTTTAATCAAAAATTATTATTAATCATAATAATAACTAAATGCAAAATTTATACAAGTTCAATAAGCAATTCCCTATTTTCTTTTAAATGGTTAGCGATTTATGAAGTTGTATTGGTACATGTAGAAATTCAACACAGGTACACTGGTACACATTTGAACTTGGATTATGAATGTACAAGTCAGGAAATGCAAAATGATGGTTCCCAAAGCTGCCGTAACTTGCTTTCTTATGCATATGTAGTTTATTATATGATTGCACAGAGTGTTAACTTTAATGCCTTAATACATGTGTGCAATTTGGCTGAATTATTGCTGTTGTGGGAACTATAATTTTGAATTTCCTGACATTTTGTATGTGTAAAATCTCAACCATAATGTTAAATACAGCTTTTTAATTTAATTTAAAATTTAGTAGTTTATTCAAATCTATTCACACCACTACATTTTCCTACAAACACTGTCCTTTGAGAAAAATAAAACTAACTAGCAGCTAAGAAATCATTCTGCTATTACGATTCACTGTTAGATCATAATTAGTACCAGTCTATGGAATAATCCAGTCTTGCAAGTAGTTTAAAAATAATTAGGAGTAAAATTCGATTTGGCTTGAAAATAAGGCCTTGGTTTTGTCTGCACCTTATTAATGCCACCGCGCTGTCTGCTGCTGCTCTTTCTCCTTCCCACCAATGGGTACAAGGCTCCAATCTTTACACTCTAAAATTGTTGAGTATTACCTCCAACCAGAATTCTACCCATAAATTAAACAAATAAAACACATGGAAAACAGGCAGAATAAACTCAGTTTCATCTATGCCCTGGGCATGTAAATCAGTGCTTATTTTCAGGGCTTAAAATTATTCCTCTTCCATAACTATGTATAACTGGAGCAGATCTAAAATAAAGTCATGATTCCAATGAAAGGTAAATCATCTAAAATGGGGCAGGAATAGAATATAAAGGTATCAACCAACACCTTTGTCCCTTTGTCCTGAATCTTTATTGTTTAAAAACATTTATTCTGGGAATGCCCCATACACAGCCCAGTACAGTCCTCTGCCCAGACCCTGTGGCTCTCAGCCCAACCTTGTCAGATCTACACAGTAGACCAGGGAGTTTTGATGTTTGGACAGCTGGAAAATCACAGCAGCTTCAGCAGCAAAAACAGTGAAGATTCTCCCTTGTTACATCATTACATGGCCTTCTTCAAACTGGTCTGCTAGAAAGCATAACGGAATGGGAACTTGCTTTGTAACACTTACTCTATGTGAACTTGGACAAGGCTCATTACTTGGGAATTATTCTTAACGAGTTCTCTCTTAGCCATTTATTTCACCAAATTTTGTCCATTCTAGATGCCAAACGGCTCAAACGTGCCACTTTTCCCAACAGCCACTGACACAATTCAGATCACAGCTGCCATTATCATCTCTTTCCTGGACCGCTCTAACAGTGCCTGCTGACTGGTCTCCCTGGGTCCTCTTCCTGTCCTGTCCTGTCCCTTTACCTTCCAATCCATTTGCCATTCAGCAGCAAAAATAACTTTCCGTAGAAACACAATCTGTTCAGGTGACTCCATCTGCTAAAACCCAGCCAACCAACCATCATCTACCAACAGCTTCCACTGCATATATGACAAAACTTTTTCTAAAATCTTCTAAAGGACTGCAGGACCACACACCAAATGTCCCTTGACTACCTCTCCAGCCCTGTCAGGAGCCATTCTGACCCCCACTCACTATGCTCCAGTTCACCTGGCTGCTCTCTGCTCCTCCAATGCTCCCTCCCAGCTCATGGTCATTTAACACGGCATACACTCTGGCTCCAATGGTCCTCTCGCTTTGCTTAATTCCTGTTTATTTTTCATATAAGACTCCGGTTCAATGTTATTTACTTAGGGAGGTATTTTCTTTGGTTTGAAGGCCGGTGCTTAATCCACTGAGCTACACCATCTTGGGCAGGGAAGTATTTTCTAACTCTTCATATTAGATGGGGTACTAATGATCTATGCTTATAGTATTGTTTACTTTCCCTCTGCATTACATGTTATATGAAAATTAAATGCTTGTTTGTAAAATTATCTGTTTAAAGTCTTCCTCCTCATCTAGACTGAACACTCACAAACACATGTGTGGTATTTGTATACCATGATGTTTTCACCCAAAACCTAGAACCTAGCAAGCAGGTGGTTAATTAATATGTGTTTGATAGCTTAACACAAGTGACTCAACTTCCTCATTTTTAAAATGGGGTTAAAAATTCTTGCTCTGTCTGCATCTTGTTTTCTTCCTGCGGAGCAGGTGAACCAATATGCGCATATAAAAAAGTGCTCTAGACAGTATAAAATTCTTCACACATAAAATGTCTTACATGCACATAAACAGGTATGTGCTTGTCTTTCTGTGGGTGCAGATCTGTGTCGTGAAAGGGGGTTTGACAACTGGTATCTTTTTAACAGGCGAGGAAGAAAAGATCTGTGAATATAAATATTTATTTGTGCATATATCACAAATGGTGTATGTTTTCTGCTCTTGTAGCTGTGCAGAAGTTAGGAATGGGGTTTGATGGGTTCTTCCATTCTTACGGATCAATATTATGTGATAGGATCCTCAAGCTATATAAAAACAGGCCATTCTTTTGTCTACTGAAATTCTATCTGGAACAAGACTCTTCTATGCTAGAACTAAATCAAAGGACATATAAAAATACTAATATAAAAGAAAATCTTAATGAAATGTTTACTTTTTGGAAGTAAAACAAAATATATTGTCTTAAAGACAATTTTTTAAATCAGAAGACACCAGTAAGTAGACACTGATACTTATTTCCTGAGATTGAATGGAAAGGTAAGAGCAGAATATGGGATTTCTGCTGCAAAATGTAACAATAATTGTCTCAGAAATAGAAATGACTGAGTCCCACTGAGTTGACAGGTAAGCCATGACTGATAACAAGCAGACTACACTCTTCTCCAAGGGCAGTCTGCACCTCCGACTCCCTGTACAGAGTCCGCACCGTGCGATTCCAGTGCTCTCAGTTCTCATTCACGACCTGCGGAGCGGGCAGCACCCCTGCAGACTGCTGTTGGCCTGTCTACTGCCTGGCGTCTCTGATGCAGGCTTCCCCAGACCGCCTCCCTTTGGTCCGACAGCCCTTCTTTCCAGCGCTCAACCAACAACGCTCCAACAATACATTTTTAGATCCCAGTTCTACTATTCGATATAACAGTTATCCCTTCTGAAATGTGGTCAACATGTGATCATACATCTTAGTCTTTTCTTTTTTAAGAAATTAACAGAAAATGAAGTGTTTTAACTAGACAGAAATGTAATAATCTAGGTAAGTAGGCTTTTGCAAAGATAAAACCAAAAGTATCGGAACAATAGAAAGAATTGCTTAAAATCAATGTCTCCCCACATTATGACAATGATAATGGGATGTGCCAGGAGTATGAGGCTGATAAGGGCTTGGTTTAGGTGGCATTATGGCCATAAGAAATGCCCTGTACTAAGAAGGGTCGGGGAAGAGATAAGGAAAGGAGTGTCTTTATTTAAATATGTAAAATAAGTGACTGTGAGAACTTTGGGGGTACTGCAGACCTGCAGTCTCTCCTGCTGACTGTTTGGCCAAGTCAGTGTGGGTAATACTTTATATAGCCACATGGCTGCCCTGCTTTGCCCCTGTCCTACCAAGTGGCTTCCACTGACCAGAGGAAAAAATGGCAAAGCAGAAGGCCCCTCTTCTGGTATTCCATGGAAACCACGCTGGAACTAGAGTGACCCAGGCACTTCAGTGGGGCTCAGAAAAAGGTGTCAACACAATGAACACCACAAACCCAACATCAAAGCTTTCAACGGCTATTGCCCAAGAATAACGAAGGTTTCAGTAAAGCACTCTTACGTTGGCTAATAAAATATACTACTCATTTTGAAACAGACTGATGCCACGCTAAGAACTATGTTTTAACAACAGGGTATCAGTTTGGAAAACCCAGTGAGGAAGGATCTTTCTGATGTCCTACCTCTGGGAAGTCCTGGTTCCAATACCACATGGGGCAGTGCTTCCACCCAGGTACACGGGGCTGCAGCTAGACGTGTTCAACAGACAGGAGAAAAAGAAAATTACAGCAAGAAAGGAATACGAGAAGTTCATTTGGCTGTGCTGACTCTATAGTTATAACCAAACTGTATATTTTCCTGACCACGCCAACTGTTTTAAAGAAGAGATATTTATTCTAGGGTCACTGCTCTAGTGGATATAACCTGTATATTCAGGAACACTCAAGGAGTTAAAATGAGTCACAGAAAAATATATTCACCAAATAATGTAAGGGACAAAGTAAATACTGAGGAATATAACAGAACATTAATTTTGAGAAACTGTTCACACTTTCTTTTCACATGGCAGAAAATTATTTATAATAGCAATAATCCCTCGGCCAAGTTCCTTTACACTAAGGGGCCACGGACCATAAGAACACTGAGGATACAGCTATTGGCCTTTCTCCTGAAAACCAATCAGTGCTTTGTTGTTTAATGTCGCTGTGGCTTAGATGGTAATAAAATCTACTAGCCTATGCTCATAGTGTCTGCTCACCAGTGTGTGTAATTTACCAGAGCCATCTCAACTTACCTCTTACCAAAGCCTTGAATGGAAGCTCTGACAGATGTGTTACCTGAAGATTTAGATTTTAATTTCTGTTAAAAAAATAAGACAATATAAGGCCAAGAGTAACCTTAGATAATTGTAACATGAAAACTAATATTCTTTATTTTATAACAAGAATATTTTTTAAATGACTTAACTAAAAAATCTGTATCATTTTAAAGTTCCTGAAATAAAAAGTGATCAAAACCTTTTTTTTTTTTTTTTTTAAGGCAAAAAGAAAGTAGGCCTCCCTGAGGAATTTGCAAATTACTCTGCTAACTTCCGGTCTAGGAAATTGATATATTGCCATTATTAGCATGCTAAGATTTAGAGTCACTTTATAACTCTTCAATTAATACTAGAGGTCAATGATTTAATACGAAGGACATTCTACTTAAAACCTCATCCTGGAAAAATTCAATTGAGGAGGAAAAAATCCTCAGACTCATTTTTAAAGGCTGTGAATGGTACTCACTTGAACTAAAAATAAACTGACCAAACTCCTGGGTAACTTCAGGAATATTAATTTTGACCAATTGGAAAGGTATGAACCAGTAGGCATTCAAGAAAAATGCAGACTACCTAGTCACAAGCATACAGTAGTTCCTATATGGTTACATAACATCGCCGTCATTAGCAGGCATTTATTAAGTGTTAACTGGTATATGGTACCCAACAACATAAACCAACTTACATACCAGGACCACCACCACCGAGAGGAAGTGAGGTGGAAAAAACACAATTTAAATTGTGCAGAGACATGCCTTCATTTTACCTAGTAGGTGAGGAAATTTAATGGAGGCAAAAATATTCCATTTTACTATTTCTCTTAACTCTTTCATTTGATGTTAAACAGAACTAGAAAAAAATTTGGGTGCATGTCTCCAAAATAATAATGTGCATGAGTCTCTATCCGTGTTTTGAAATATGTTTCATGTACCACCCAGGCTCATACTATGACTCGAAGTTGGTGTACTGTCACGTTTACTGTTGTTTCTGGGCTTTTCCGTGCGACTCCGAGAGCAGTGGGGGAAGGAGCAGTGCTCCCAGGAGCACCATCTGGCCTCTGAGGACAAGGTGGGCAGGGACTGGCTACTCAGACACCCCTTTTCCTCTTCCAGTCAATGCTTTACGTACATCTGCTCTCCTTCAGGAATTTATTTGGGTGTCTTTCTCCCTTGCAGGCTGGAAAACTGGACATAACAGCTTAAAAAAGGAGTATACAGAAGAAGTACCTAGAAGTTTATTTCTTCACGATTGTAAGAGTTACTTTGATTGCACATTTGTGTATCTTAAAGCCAAGGCAGAAATTAGGCTAAGATATTCCCTCTGCTTCTGAAATGCCCTGAACTGAAGAAACTGCCTCACACACAGATAAGGGCCGAATAAACAACGAATGGCTCCTCCGATGGTCAATGGATCACAAGAACATCATGTAGTTTTTTCCTACTATGAATTAAATAGCACTGTTACTTGACATTTATGATGCATTCTCGTTTGCAGGGTATTCAACACAATTGCTGCTGGGCTGGTATATTAATCAACCAGGCTGCCAGCTTAATAATGCCTCAGATGAACTGAAAATATTAAATTTAGAGAAATAAAGATCTTAAGATCTGTACTAGTCCATTTATTTTTCAGCTGGTTGACAAAAATGTAAGTGGCCCATATACATATCCTTACCACCACCCGTGCCTAGTGATTTCCAGCGCACTGTCTTGTTTTAATGTTCACTGCCTTTTCAAAAACCTCTCTGGTGTTATGTTTACTTCTTCGGTTTTTTTCTTTGCGGCCTTTGTAATTTAGACTTTCATCTTGTCTCTTTCTTTAAAAACTAAAGTACATAAATTCTCATATACTGATGGTAAGAAGGGCATAAATGATAGAGCACTTTAGAAAACATTTTGGCAATGGCTAAAAAAAAACTGAAAATGAGCATACCTCATAACCTAGCAATTCCTCTTCAAGGTTTATACCTGCTAGAGAAACTCCCATATATGGTTAAAAAAAGAATGCAAAGATATCGGATGAGCCATTGTTTGTAACAGCAACAACTGAACGTAATTTAAATGTGCGTCACCAGGGAAGTGGATAAATTCATTGTGGTAGAATTACATAACAAGATATTATATATCAATAAAAAGTGTTCATGGTTACATATAAATGTAATAAAAGTATGGACAGAAAGGGCAGTGGTATCTCCGGGAGGAAGGCAGTAGGGTAGGCTTTGGAGAGTCGTTAAACTATGTAATTTTTATTTAAAGTCCAGAAGAGCAAATGTGGTAAAACATTAATATATATTCAGTATGAGTGGTGTATAGGTGGCTATTATATCATTTAATGAGCTTTTCATAAAGTTTATATACATACATAAGCATTTAAATATTTAATATATTAGTAATTTACTCATGGGTCATAGGCTAACAGCAATGGCATTGCACCTGAGATGCTAATAAGCACATTCCTACAGGGAAGCTGTTTGTTTTTGTCTTTCCGAAAAGTGTTTTCATAGAGTCTATGAATAAATACAGGTAATCAAAGTCAACTACGAGTTGACTTTTGTCCTAACAACTTTTCTAATTTCACATTCTTGACGAGAGATGAACAGCAAAACACATACTGAGAGTTTCTAATATTTTATTTCTTCTACAACTCTAAGTGAAATGATTTATTTAGATGATAGCATTTCTCATAATGCAAAGAAATATAAATATTTGGTCATTCTATAAGTTTTCAGACTGTTCTAAACGTGCCATAAATAATAAAAAAATACTGCATATTTATAACACTTGACTTACAAAGGATTTTATATCAAAGCTGGGCTCCTCAAATATTTCATTAATAAGACTGTCAAGATCATCTTCCTTTTTAAATGTTTCTGTTGATCTAAAAAACAAAACAAAACAGTGGAAGCTTAAGAGCATATAAAGTCAGTGAGTAACAGAAGAGTTTTACTTAAATAAAGTCTATTATTAGAGTTGATAATAGAAAGATAAATGTGACATTAATTTTTTCCTGCTACAACATAGCTTAAGTTTGTTGAGAAAAAATGTAGTCTCAGTTACAAATTTATATACTTAATATACGACATTTAAAACTATACAGTATATTCAAGAAAAAGCTGGGCATGTACTTTTTAAACATCAATCACTCATTTAAGGAATATAAAACATACACAATTATAAGTAGAACCTGAGAATTAGAAACAAAGATAATTTTAATCAGTCTATTTTTTCCCCAAGGGTTTCATTTTAGGTCAAATAAATCTTTTTGGTAGGAATCAAAGGCTATACAATCAAAGGAGCAATACCCTCCCCAGCAAAAGAACAATATTTGGCAGAATATTTCAACTACCTTTCAACTCTGTGATGTAAAGCCATCACAGAATTATGGATACAAATTGTTACTGCATGAAACTTCAACAGCTAACATTTACTGAATACTTACTACATAAACGAAGAAATGGGGCCTGAGAGATTCAGAAACTCGCTCAAGGTCATACAAATAATGGAGGAGAGGCTTGGAACTGAATCTAAGGCAGTCTGTACACCCAACACTAAGCAAGATTAGAGACTTTACGTGTTACAAATGCTGTACATCGGCTTCTTCACTGGACCATTAGAATATTTTAGAAGATAGGTTTT
Organism: Sturnira hondurensis; assembly: GCF_014824575.4. NCBI lineage: Eukaryota > Metazoa > Chordata > Mammalia > Chiroptera > Phyllostomidae > Sturnira > Sturnira hondurensis. The sequence goes on from NW_028079044.1 coordinate 22,564,212, forward strand.
TTAGCTGAATCCCAATTTTAGAAAAGTACTTACTCTGAAAAATTCTTAACATTAGGACTATAGCCCTTCGTTATTATTGCCTGTGGTAAAATAATTAATCTGATGTAAGGAAATCCAGAGACTACTGCCTATAGTGAACGCCTGATTCCATGTATTTTTAAGGCCTTGCCTCTTCAGTTGGTTTCCTTTGTAACTTTTATCCTCACTGTCTGCCACTCTGTACTGGCTTCTTCCTTGATTTCTAAGTGGGCTTAAGACTTTGCTTTTCAAAGAACCCAAAAACCCCTCTTGAAGCTGTTTGCTCTCTCTCTCTAATCCTTACCTAAAGGACACTTTTTTCATTGCTTTTAGAGAGAGAAACATTGATGCTTCCTGTATGCTCCCAGACTGGGGACTAGGGATCAAACCTGCAATGTAGGTTTGTGCCCTGAGCAGGAATTGAACCTGCAAACTTTCTGTTAGGGGATGAAGCTCCAACCAACTGAGCCACACTGGCCAGGGTGCCACCTTGTCTTACCCACTACTGAAGAACAGTCTGTATCCATTTTTCCTACTTCCTTATAAGTATATTGGACTTAGCATCAGCCGATGACCCATATGAGGATTTCTCAACCTTGAAACTACTGACATTTAGGGCCAGATAATTCTCTGGGGTGTGTGCTGAGGGGAGGTAAGGGAGGCTGCTGTGCATTGTATGATGCACATACAATGATGCACAATCTCTGACTTCCACCCACTAGATGCCAAAAGCACACCCTTCCCCAGTTGTGACAATCAAAATTTCAAGACTCACAAAATGCCTGTTGAGTGGTAAAGTTGTCACTGGTTGAGAATGACTGACCTAACTTAATTTATTTAATCTCGCTGACCGTCAAAGGCTAGATAGCTATTTAAAACTTCTTTCAAGTATAGTAATTCTATCTCTGGCCTTTACCTTCCTCAACTACAGTGAAACAATGATTTGGTCACAACGGCCCAAATCACTATACTCCACAGCCTCTCCCAGTTTCAATCCTTCCTAATCTTTCAGAAGTATCTGACATTGGTGGGTACCAATTCCTTCAGTTTCTTTAATTGTAAGACAGCAGGTTCCCAAGATGTCCTCTTGAAATTCTCTCCTTCTTTGGTTTTTATCATACACTCTCTGGGTTCTGTTCTCTCATGAAATTTCACAACTTCAGGAATCAGAAGCAGTCACATTCTACTACACTACTCAGTACTGTTAGGGATCCACACTGTCCACATAGGGTTCTGGTCTGTAATTAGAATACACAATTTCATGATGCCTACATTTGCCTGTGCTTTGCTACAAAAAAGAAAAAAAAAGCCATCATGTCATTGAGAACTCATACACATTTTAAAGAACAGTGTAACATACTTTTATCTTTTGGTGTTTTGATGCTACAATAATCTTAATTGAAGGCTAATAAACATTTATTGGTTCTTTCCCTAACTTTGCATCTTAGTCTAATCTTGATTTAAGATTGTTTCTGTCAAAAATAAAAGGTATATTCTAAATAAAAAATATAAACACTTGAAAACCAGAATTAAATATGAAAATCATACATAAAAGCATAAATCTTGATCTACAATGTCCTGGTAGAACTGAAAATATGGTCTTGGGCAAGTAATTCTTTTCCTAAGTCTTGACTTGGTCAATGAAATGGAGATGATGGTATTCACCTCATAAGGTTGCAGAGGTTAAATGAAATAACATATATAAGACACTCAGCATATAGAAAGAACTCAATAAATATTTGCTATTATAGCTGTTTTATTTAATAAAATAAATATAATAATAGTGGGCCGCATGTGGCCCAAGGTGGCTAGGAATGTGGCCTAACACAAGATGGTAAATTTACTTAAAACCTTTTTTCTTGCTTACCAGTTTTTTTAAAAGTATTTATTTATTTATCTTTAGAGGGGAAGGGAAGGACAGAGGAAGAGAAACATCAATGTATGGTTCCATCCCTTGCTGGGAACTGGCCCCTGCCAGGAACTGGCCTGCAACCCAGGCATGTGCCCTGACTGGGAATCGAACCGCGTTCGTGCGGTTTGCAGGCCCACACTCAATCCACTGAGCTACACCAGCCAGGGATTTCTTGCATATCAGTTTTCGTGTGTTTGTGTGTTTAATGTGCAGCCCAAGACAACTCTTCTCCCAGTGTGGCCCAGAAGCACCACAAGGTTGGACACCCTGATAGGAGGTTATGATATTATCTTTAAATATTCCCATTGGTATTATCCTGAACCACTTTATTACTATTGCAGTTTAACCTGCCTCTGTCTCTTTTATCATTTTGAACCCTTCAAAACATTGCGTATGTTTTGAACACTTACATTATTAGCACTTGTTTCTGGTATCCAGATGTAGCATGGTCAATTATTTTATTATTTGCAGAGCTATCATTTTAGGAGACAGTTTCAGTATTTTAACTCTTATAAGATAGGCTACATCACTATACAGTCAATAGGTGGTCTCCTGTTAATAAATTCATAATACAAATCAGTTCCTAACTTTCAAATATCAATCTTAGCTCAGGACAAAATTTTAACGTTTGATATTATATACCAGGTAGAGATTGTATTTAGTATTAGGTTTAGGGCCTTTGGTGCTGTTGCATAATTTACCTTTATAACTATTGCCACATGAAAAGTTTTAAGACATGACAACAGTACTGGTTTGCTACAGCTTTTATAAATGTTTATTATCTAACAATGTGATGTAGTAAGGTGGGATGGGGTGCTAGAAGCATTATAGATGGATTTTAGTTATACCATAACAGGCTACAGTGAGAGGCATACAAGGACCTGTGTTTGGAGAGCATCTATCTTAGCATCCCTATCCATTTTAAGCAGCTTGCCGCCAGACATCCTACCCCTCTGCATGCTAGCTCTTCTAAGGCCAGCAGGCTCTGGAAGGCTTTGATAAATTCTCTCCATTTCCTAAAGTAACAAATAAAAAGAACAAAAGAAATCGCAAGGAAACATTATTGTGAGATAGGGATATAGATAGGCTGGGAATGGGCACAAAAAGATGCCCATCTTTCAAGATGATAATATACAAATTAATGAGTGATATTTGCATAAACATCAAATCAAATGAGCATTAACCCATTTAAAGTAGCCATTTTGGTTGGCTTCACATTTATGTTTTTATAATGCTGCCCAGCATTCAACTAATTTTTAGAACTCGTTTTTAAAGTTTACAATCTTTTCAATGTATTTATCTTCCAAGGGTGAATTTTTGTAAACAAATAAATGTCATTATAGGTAAGTCTGGTAAATTCGGTAACAATGAAGTTGAGGAATACTTCTGGAGAATCCCACACATGTACACCAAAAAAAAAAAAGCCACGGATGCAGTCATAAACGAACAAGACTGCCTTTCTTGATTGTTCCAATTCCTGTTTGGAATTCCACAGCGTTTCCAACAGATTCTAGCAAGAGTTACTGCAGTCATCACTCTGAAGGGCAATTTCCACTTTGACGCAAAATTTTGTTTCGGGGATTGAGGGGGGAAATGAGACGAAGGAAGTCCTCTTATTTTATGATCATTCGGAAGAAAACAGACTGACAAATTCGAAAGGTAGTTTTTCGGATCAAACCCCGAAAGACTTAAACTGCCCCAAATTCTCCGAGCTAAAGAAAACAAAAATCAGCTAATGATAACAGAATTGAAGACTTTTTCCAGCAACTGGTCCAAGGATTACTCTACTTGGGGAAAGGTCAAAAGCAAAAGGTTGAGATTCTCAGTGCGGGCAACTCACCGGGGGATGAGAACCATTATCGGGGCACATGAGAGAGCTTCTAAGCAGCACCCCAAACCTCCATTAGAACTCCCAGAGCTCTGGGTGAAGCCGTGGGCCCTCGGAGGCGGGGCCAGCTCCCTGGTATACAGAGGGGGCGGAGTCAAGCCTTGATAAGAGATGCTAGAATCCTCAAGGAGGTGGGGTTGGGGTGTGCAAGGCCCCTGGGGTAGGGAACTGAGAATCTGGGCCCTAACGCGGAGAAGAGCTGGAGGGGCCGCTTCAGGGCTTGGAGCAGGCTTTACCAGAAAGGCCCACCCCTCCCGCCCATTAACCTGAGATTCTCTTTCGCCTCGGCTCGGTTCCGGTCGTTGCTGAGAATGCCGCCGCCGCCGCCGCCACAGCCTTCGGGCCGCCCAGCCGTGCCCAGTCTCAGTGGCTCTGGTCTGCAAAACTTGGACTCAACCTCATCCAGAAGCTTGTCCAAGTCTTTCGCCATCTTGAGTGGCTACGTCTTTCCCCTCTCACATAGCAGCAGCGCGGAGTGGTTTCCAGGGGCAACGCGAGGGCCCGCCGCGGGCACTCTCAGCCACGCCCACCCCGCGCAAGCGCGCGTCGAAGTAACCTGGGCGTTTGTGAAGCTTTAGCGTTAGACTCGGTCGCGCAGAAGTCAGCCGGGGGTCCGCGCGGCCTGGCGCAAGATCCGGAGCCGGGGGGCAGGCGGGCGGAGCTGTTCCTTCCCGCGCGACCTCACGACGCTCTGCTTTGACTCGTTCCAGGCTGTCTGGCACGTTTGGGTCCTATCTCCCCCTCCTGGGTCCAGGTTGACACTGCAATCACACGGCTTCCAAGCTCTTTTGTTTTCTCCTTTTCCCGTCCCATTGGGGTATGTGCAGTACTCCAGCCGTTCATGAAATCCTTAAATTATCTACGGAAAAGTCGAGGAGAGCCCTCTAAAAGGAAAACAAGCATTGAAAACAAGTATTTTTAAACAAAAATACTGGCTTCCCGTAGTCGGCAGGATTCGAACCTGCGCGGGGAGACCCCAATGGATTTCTAGTCCATCGCCTTAACCACTCGGCCACGACTACTACGAGTGTTTGTTTCGGCAATGAAATCTATATGGAATCTGCACAAGTAGCTGCTACAGTAATGTTGGGATCGGGTGAAAATATTGCAAAGCTGTTCTGTGAGAATGTCATGGCTCTAATAATTTTAGCTTTTTGGAAGAACTCTTGCAGCATATCCCCTCAAACTTTTTCCCTTCATCAGAAACACAGTTCTAGTAAATCTCTATAAAGTTAGAGTCAGAAAATAGGAGAGAGGGAGGAGAGCCCTCTGTCCAGCATGCAGAATGTTGGTGCCATTTCTTGGAGGGAACCCGGAATCTCTTCTCCCACCGAGGCAACCTCGGGTGGTTTCCAGGGCAACGCGTTGTCTCGCAATACTCGCGCTGAGTCGACCAGCCTTTGGGCTTCCTTGCCTTGGTCCCAGCTTCATTCCCCAACCTTGTTCTTAGACAAACAGCTCCCAGAACTCTTTCTTCTTCCACTACACACTAAAAAGCTGTTACTTACCGGTTTAAATTCGTTATGCCGGGTGAGACTGTTCCACCTTACCTTAAAAGACGACTTTGAAAAGTGTAATGCTCGATACAAATGTAAGGTATTGTCATTTAATGGTATTCTAGAAATACTATGCACGGTGTAAACTGGACTTTGAGTCTTTCTAAAGGGGGGTAGTAATGAGATTGGTACCCTAGGAAAATGGAAATAGCTTGATCCAGATGATTTAGTAGCTTCATTGAAATAAATGTCCAAGAAAGGCAACCTGCAGTGGTGGGCTGGAGCAAGGGGTGCCTGCTCATTAGCACCCATCTTTAAATTTTCACCAGTTTTGGGCGCCAGTTGTTAGATGCAATCATTATTAAAAATTAAATTATATAAACTTATAATTAACTAGGTTAAAGCCAAAAATAATACTCAAAATCATCATGGTCTAGTTACTTCACTACAGTTACTATAATTTATGCTGTTGAGGTTATTTACATCTATTGTACCTGAAATACTGTACAGTGCTTTGCTATTGTGAATCTCTTCGTAATTTCCCATTTAGTGATGTACTTAGTTAACTTGAAATCAGGCTTGACTAGAATTCTGGTGTATTGTATGACTTCCCACTCAATTTTTCAAGGTTCCCCCCCACCAAGTTGCCTTGTAGGGTGATTTTTTTTGGATTTGTCCTTTACCTGAAAACATAAATAAGCCACTTGATATTGAAGTTGCCCTCACAACATGGTTCCAGGGGGGAATAATGCATAGTTGCCATCCTGTTTAACAGGCTTAAGTTAATGATTTGATTTTTCTTAGAAAAAATGAAATCTGAGGTGGTATATGTCAGTATAATTGACATATGGCTCTATATTTTTGACAGCTTCTGGTCAGGATGGTGGAGAAGGTAAATGAGGTACTCACATCTTCCCTTGACAACATCAAAGTTACCACTGGCAACTGCCTGAAGTCTAGTTGAACGGAATTCCTATAAATAAGGATAGAAAAGCCATGTTGAGATTGGTAGGAGGGTGGAGGCTCGAAATGAGCAGGTCCCACACCCACATGTGGTGGTTAAAAATTTGGAGGACCATCTCATCTGGGGAGGTCCCCTCCCTGAGGAGCTAGCTGTTTCTGCCCCTCCTGAGGCTCCCCAGCCCAGGGTTCTAGTATTGGGGAGTCATAACTTCTGGCTGTGAAAAACTGGAGATTAAGGCTGAGTGAGACAGAGGGCTTCTGGAGTTCTAGAAATTCTTCTTAAAGGGCCCGGGAATGGACTTACTTGCTGACAAACTCACTTGCTTTGAGTTCCAGTGCTGGGGCAGCAGCTTGAAAAGCCTCAGGGACATATGGGGAGGAACTGAATTTTCTGGCTCCAGGTAGAGGGCTGGAGGGGCAGCTTTCTCCTACACTGAAGTGCTGGCAGGAGCCATTGTCCCTTTGCTGAGTTCTCCCCTATAGGCACAGGTAGGGGCCATATCTGAGTCTCCATCAACTTGACTACCGCTGTGTACACCACCCTGGTGATTCCCTGAGACCTCACTCAACCAACTCTGAGGCCCACCCAAGCTGCTTCCAGTGGCTATTCCATACAAATAGCCTCTCTTGGCCCATGGGACTTTCCTAAAATTTTACAAAGGTTCACAAACACCAAACAATCGGCATCTGGCCTCAGTGTGCTCCACACCTCTTGCTAAATGATCCCAAGCCAGCCACTAGTGGCAACCAGCCTTGGTTTGCAACCTGGCCTCTCCCAGGCACTTCCAAGCCCAGCCCAAGTGGCAACCATCTGCATATCATGGGTTATCTCATGCTGGCGGGCCCAGTCAGGGCACAGGCAGCAGCTGATCTTGGCCTGCATTTTCCTGGGAGGCTCTGCAGCCAGCACACCCAGTGTAAAGCTTCATACCACACCATACCACAGCACCTACCAGCCACCACCATGAGCAACACACTTAAGGGGAAGACTTGGTGTGCACCAGAGCCCCACGTAAGTGAGTCCTGTTCCATGGGGTTAGCCAGGGCACAGCAGCTCCACTGCTGTAGTTGTGGCTGGTCTTGTAATCAGTTGACCTCAGGGTCAATCCCTCCCATTTGATGTGCCTGCAGTGATTCAGGCTCAACTACAACCGGAGGGTGCATGTAACCTGGGAGGCTGTGTCACTGGGCTCCACGAGACATCTACTACATAAGGCCACTCTACCCAAACTGGGAGATGTAGCACCTCTAGTTAATACATAGAAATAAACACAGGGAGTCGGCCAAAAATAAAGAGGCAAAAAAAAAAATATGTTCCCAAATGAAAGAACAGGATAAAACTCCAGAGAAAGAACTGAACAAAATGGAGACAAACAATCTACCAGACACAGAGTTCAAAACACTGCTTTTAAGGATGCTCAAGGAACCTCAAAGAATAGGTTAACTCAGTAAGAACTAAAATATAGGAAAGATAAAAGTGGAGATATAAAACAGAAAAAAAGAACCAGACAGAATGAGGAATGCAATAACTGAAATGAAGAATACACTAGAGGGAATCAGTAGATGAGGCAGAGGATCATAGAGGAAATTGGGAAGGTAGGGTAGTGGAAAACAACCAATCAGAAAAGCAAAAAGAAAAAAAAATTCCAAAAAATGAGGGTAGTTGAAGTGGTCTCTGGGACAACTTCAAGCACAGCAACATTTGCATCATTGGGGTGCCAGAAGGAGGAGAGAGGAATTGAAAACCTATTTGAAAAAATAATGACAGATTTTTTTGTTCTTTTTTTAAATGTAGTTTATTGATTATGCCATTACAGTTGTCCCATTTCCCCCCTTCATTCCCCTCCACCCTGCACACTCTCTCCCACCCACATTCCCCCCTTTAATTTATGTCCATGTGTCATAAGTTCTTTAGCTTCTACATTTCCCTTACTATTCTTTCCCTCCCCTTGTCTATTTTCTGCCTACCACCTATGCTACTTATTCTGAACCTTTTCCCCCTCTCTCCTCCTCCCACTCCCCTGTTGCTAACCCTCCATGTGATCTCCATTTCTGTGGTTCTGTTTCTGTTCTAGTTGTTTGCTTAGTTTGTGTTTGTTTTTGTTATTTTAGGTGTGGTTGTTAATAATTGTGAGTTTGCTGTCCTTTTACTATACATGTTTTTTATCTTCTTTTTCTTAGATAAGTCCCTTTAACATTCCATGTAATAAGAGCCTGGTGATGATGAACTTCTTTAACTTGACCTTATCTGAGAAGCACTTTATCTGTCCTTCCATTCTAAATGAAAGCTTTGCTGGATAAAGCAATCTTGGCTATAGGTCTTTGGATTTCATGACTTGGAATACTTCTTTCCAGCCCCTTCTTGCCTGTAAGGTCGCTTTTGAGAAATCAGCTGACAGTCTGATGGGAGCTCCTTTGTAGGTGACTGTCCCCTTATCTCTTGATGCTTCTAGGATTCTCTCCTTCATTTTAATACTGGCTAATGTAATTACGATGTACCTTGGTGTGTTCCTCCTTTGGTCTAACTTGTTTGGGACTCTCAGAGCTTCCTGGACTTCATGGAAGTCTGTTTCCTTTGCCAGACTGGGGAAGTTCTTTATTATTTGTTCAAATAAGTTTTCCACTTGTTGCTCTTCCTCTTTCCCTTCTGGTACCCTTATAATGTGGATGTTGGAATGTTTAAAGATGTCCTGGAGGCTCCTAAGCCTCTCCTCATTTTTTCGAATTCTTGTTTCATCATTCTTTTCTGTTTGGTTGTTTCTTTCTTCCTTCTGGTCCACTCCATTGATTTGAGTCCCAGTTTTCTTCCCATCACTGTTGGTCCCCTGTGCATTTTCCTTCATTTCACTTAGTGTAGCCTTCATTTTTTCATCTAATTTGTGACCAAATTCAAGCAATTCTGTGAGCATCCTGATCATCAGTGCTTTGAACTGTGCATCTGATAGGTTGGCTATCTGTTCATTGCTTAGTTGTATTTGCTGTGGAGCTTTGATCTGTTCTTCCATTTGGGCCATTTTTTTTGTCTTGTCTCACCTGTTCTGTACAAGGTGCAAAGCCTTAGGTGTTCACCAGGATGGGCCAACCCAGTTGCTATTGCTGTATGTGGGGGCGGGGCCCCAGAGGGAACAATGGCTCTTGCTCCACTCTCTGTTGGGTTTCAGTCTCTTCCTCACTCCCCTCAAGCAAACTGGGCCTTTTTGGTGCTGATTCCTGTGTGGGTGGACTTGTGTATATTTTAGGACCCTGTGGGTCTCTCCAATGAACTCTTCTGTGAGGCTGGGAGTCTCTCCCTGCACCTCAACCCCCACAGGTGTTTTCAATCAGTGTTTTGAGGCTTTATTTCTATACACTGGGACCCTAGGTTGCATGGTCTATCTCTCTTCCTAGTTTCACCTGGTTCATCTGTGAGCGAATGTGGGACCTCCTGGTCAGACAACCTTCTTCGCATAGTGCCTCGCTTCACAACTGCCGCCTCACTGGGTCTGCCTGTTACCACCCTGTGCCTGGGATCTGCCAGCTGCCGCCCACACACCCAGGGTCTGTCCGCTGCTGTCTTGCACGCCCGGGGTGCCTTGCGTGCCTGGTGCCACCGATTTTTGCGCTGAGACCCCTCTCCACCCGGTGCCCTACTCCGCCCCGCCTACTGGTCTGGATGAATGTGTCTTGGTTTTAACTGCTTGGTTGTTGGACTTCCATACAGTTCAATTTTCTGTCAGTTCTGGTTGTTATTTTGTTTTTAAATTGTTGTTGTCCTTATTTGGGTTGTGCGAGGAGGCGCAGTGTGTCTATCTATGCCTCCATCTTGGCCAAGGCATCAGAACTTTCTTAACTTGGTGAAATAGACCCACAAGAAAAAAGAGTCCCAAACAAGGTGAACCTAAGGAGGCCCACAGCAAGATGCATCATAATTTAAATGCAGAATTTTAAAGAAAAAGTGATAATCTTAAAAGCAGCAAGAGAAAAACAGTTACCTGCAAGGGAACTTCCAGAAGACTATCAGCTGACTTTTCTACAGAAGCTTTTCAGACCTGAAGGGGATGGTGCAAAATATGCAAAGTGATGAAAAGTAAGGACCTACAACTAAAACTACTCTACCCAGCAAAGCTATTATTCAGAATTGAAGGACAGATAAAAGTGCTTCCCAGATAAAAAGAAGCTAATGGAGTTCATTACTATCAAATCAGAATAATAAAAAATGTTACAAGGACTTTTTTAAGAAGAGGAAGAGAAAAAGATAAAAATATGAATAATAGCCCTGGCTGGTGTAGCTCAGTGGATTGAGCGCGGGCCTGCGAACCAAACGATTGCGGTTCGATTCCCAGTCAGGGCACATGCCTGGGTTGCAGGCCAGTTCCCAGCAGGGGACGCACGAGAGGCAACCATACATTGATGTTTCTCTTCTCTCCTTCCCTTCCCCTCTAAAGACAAATAAATAAAATATTAAAAAAAAATAAAAAAATATGAATAATAAAATGGCAATAAATACATATCTGTCAACAATTACTTTATTTAAAAACATTTTTATTTATTTTTAGACAGAGGGAAAGGGAGGGAGGGAGAAAGAAAGGAAGAGAAACATCAATGTATGTTTGCCTCTCATGTGCCCCCCATTGGGGACCTTGCCTGTAACCCAGGCACGTGCCCTGATTGGGAATCAAACCAGCGACCGTTCAAAGGTGGGCACTTGATCCACTGAGCCACACCAGCCGGGGCAACAATTACTTTAAATGCAAATGGATTAAATGGTTCCAAAAGACATAAGTTGACTGAATGGATAAGAGAACAAGACCCATAAATATGCTGTCTACAATAGACTCACTTGAGGTGGAAAGAAGTTAAGTAAATAATAAATAAAGGGATTAAAAGATACTTCATGAAAATAGAAACAAAGAAACAAACAAACAAGCGGGGGGTGGGGCAGCAACACTTATACCAGACAAAATTTTGAAACAATGGCTATAATAGGAAACAAAGAAGGACCCACCCATTCCACTTCTGGGTGTTTATTTAAAAAAACTCAAAACACTCATTTTAAAAGACATGCATTTATCTATTCATTGCAGCATTGTTTATAATAGCTCAGATATAGAAGCAACTTAATAGCAAATGGTGCATATATGCTATGGAATATTACGTGGTCACAAAAAAGAATGAAATATTACATTTTGTGACAACATATATGGACCTAGAGGACATTTATTACACTGAGTGAAATAAGTCAGGGAGAGAGACAAATACCATATTATTTCACTTATATGTGGAATTTAAGAATCAAAAGAAAGGAACAAAGAAAACAAACCAACTCATAAGTTTTGACGGTTGCCAGAGGGGTGGGAGTATTGGGGAGGCTGCGTAAAAAGGTGAAGGGCTGAAGAAGCACAAATTGGTAGTTACAAAATACTCATGGGGATGCAAAATACAGCATAGGGAATACCTCAATAATGTTGTGATAATTGTGCAGGGAGCCAGATGGGCACTAGATTTGTCAGGCTGATCACTTTGTAAGTTATAGAATGTCTAGTCGCTGGATTGTACACCTGAAACACATATAATATTGTATGTCAGCTGTAATTGAAAAATAAAATACTTACTAAAAAAGGAAAGATCTTCCTTTATAACTTTTGACTTCTCAAAAACTTAGCTGTCTTTTCATGTCCACAGAGGATTTATTCAGGACTCCCACAGGTACCAAAATCCATGGGTGTTCAAGTTTCCAAATGTGAAATGCTGGGTCCATGCGCACAGTTAACACTGCATCCACAGACTCCCAGATCTTGATGGGAAACCATTCAGGTGTTTATTGAAAAAAAAAATCCCCAATTATGTGGACCTGTTTGGTTCAAACCTGTGTTGATCAAGGGTCAGCTCTAGCTGAAAGAATCTATTAGCACATAGAAGGTTAGCATGCAGGACTGGGAAATGATAAAAGAGGAAGTGTGTCTAGTTGTGTGTGTTGTTTGTGTGAGTCTGACCATTGCAGCGTGTGCTCTTCCTCCACCTCTACCTTCCCATTTTAATGCATCATCTAGAAGCTAGTGTCTTCAGAATGTTGTTTATAGCTCACTCAGCTCTCCACTGAGACTCTCGACTTCAGTCGTGTTGTATTTCTACTGTGCCTCAGAGAGAGAGAGAAGTCTGTTTACAAGGAGAAATGCCACATATCGCATATGCATATGACTGTGATAAACTGTAAAATGATAGTGCACCATTCAAAATCTCCAAATGTCAGGAGTTGTACCTGGTGTGGTTCAGTGGACTCTGGACAATGGAAGCGAGTGTACATGATTGATTATATATAATCCATATAAAGCTATATATGTTATATATAGCTTTAGAATGTTCTGCATTCATAGAAATCATATTAGAAGATAATAGAAAAAACCGTAGTCCCATTTTATCTGTGGGGATATATTCAAGACCCCCAGTGTATGTCTGAAACCACAGATAGTACAGAACCTTATATATACTATGTTTTTCCTTATGCATCCATACCTATACATAGTTTAATTTATAAATTAGGCACAACAAGATTTAACAACACCAACTAACAATACATTAGTTATATAATTATAATGATATACTGTGATAAAAGTTAGCTGAATGCAGTTCTCTTTCTGAAAACATCTTATTGTACTGTGCTCACCCTTCTTTTCGTGGTGATGTGAGATGACACAACACCCTATTAAAAACCTTACCTGTTCATTTAAAGGAAGCACCTTACAGCTCCTCTTTGGCATGTCAGAATCGCCAGTATCACTACTCTGGTGCCTTATTAAGTAAAATGAAAGTTGCTTGAACGCAAGCACTGCGATACCTTGACAGTCATCTGATAACCGAGACCACTGCTAAGTGGCTAATGGGTGGTAGGCAAGCAGCGTGGACGCACGGGACAAGGGGATGATTCATATCCCTGGGGGTGGGGGACGGAGCGGATTGGTATGAGATCCCATCACACTGCTCAGACGGTATGCAATTTAAAACATGGGAATCATTTATTTTTGAGATTTTCCACTTAACGTTTTTGAATCACAGTGGACGACAAGTAACTGAGACCAAGGAAAGTGAAATCATGGATAAGGGAAAAATACTGTACATATATATATTTTTGGTATTTTCCCTTTGCTTCTCAAAGTGAGGAGTCTTATTTATTACCCCTATAATTGTTAATATGTATAGACAATGACGGGAGAACTTTCCCCCTAATTCTTTACCAGTCATGGAAAGCATGCCGAGTGTCAGATGTTTGGAAGGAGTTTAGCCAGGCGTCTTCAGATGACTCAATCGTCCAATGCAGTAAGAGAGGCATGGCATGCATTATTACACTTACTTAGTATTCCAAGGACGCATGTTAGGGTCAAGGTGTCCAAATAAGAAACAAAGGCCTGCTGGCTCTTCCAAGGAGCTGAAGAGTGCTCTGAGCCCGCCTGCCTGCTAGCACCTGAGCGAGTTAGACGTGGTGATACAGCTGGTCCTGTTGTTCCACACAACTTCAGGCCAACCCCTTCAGTTAGAAGGTGTTTTATAATCCTCCTGGCTCTTCACGTAATAAATTGCAAGGCCTCTTTGAATTCCCATGTACTTGGGTTTAATTTTCCCAGCCCTGCTTTTCTCCCCACACGTTGCAGACCTTCTATATAAACACCCACTGCTGAGCAGTGACAGTGGTGTGAGGGGAGGCGTCTTCCCCGCACAGTTGCCAGCCCCCAAGCAGCTGATGCTACGAAAGAAATGGAGTAGCACTGAGGCAGCTCTGGTTCTTCCAAGTGGTCCCTGAGTTAGGCCTCGATGTCATGTAGGTAAATGCAGTCCAGAACACGCGGAATCTTTATTGGAATTTGTACATTCATCTTTCACAGCTGTGGGGAGTTTAGACTAATCACAACTCTCGCTGGGATACTATCGTCTTCATAATTTGAAAAAGGATCGGGAGCCTGCAGGCTTGGAACATCTTGAGAAAACCCTGGCCCTGAAATACATCATCACACGTGGGGGACAGCACTTGTAGCCTCATCGCAGAGCTTGAGAATGCTGAAATCAAGTCTTTCTCTGGCGTGGTTTCAAGCGGCCTGAGAAATCTGAGAACTGTTTTTTTTTTTTTTAAACTGCAAAACAGATTCTTTCCTCTTCCATCAACCCTGTTGCTGTCAATGTGTCCAGTGTTAGGTGCCAGAAATGAGCATAGCCTCTTAATGATAACAATGCCAAGGTTAACATGGCCACCAGGGGCTCTCTCAAGAATCTCCTAGAGTGTATTTTGATCCACAGACACGTTCCAAAGGCGTGCAACTCCTTAGGCTTTCTATCCTCAGTACATTTCTCTTCAGCAGCCTGGATAAAACCTGTCACTTTTTGCCAGACTGCCTCATGCTTTGGGGCCCTCGGACATGATTTTTCATTGACCCCATGTGTCCATATGGTAGGGCTAGGTTCAAAGTTGGTATTTGGGAAACAGCCTCTGACAGCAGAGGCCTAGTGAACTGCGGTCGTTTGTTTGAAAGTCCGGTATTCACAGATGTGCTGTGAGGGTGTAATATAATTTTTGACCCCACCCAAAAGGATATTTTATCACCATCCACGTAGCAACCAACAAACAGATCAGATTGTGGAGGCAGGTGCTAATGTATGTCACTCAAGCCAGTCGACTCTCTGAGGAGTTAGTAATCCAGACTTTTTTTGGAGGCTTTAACATTATAATGGTTTTTTCCCAGTTCTACAGTTCTGTGAGTGTACAGCTCCCTTCTACTCCTTTTTGTTTTACATTATCTTATGCTTTATGATTTTCAACCTTCAGAAAGTTAAACCTCTACATGGATGACAACTGAGAAGGGTGGAAATGGGAGGGGGCGGAGTAGGGGGGTGGGATGGGATGGGAGTAATAGACAGAAAACTGTACTTGAAAAATAATGAAATAAATTAAAAAATACAAAAAAAGAAGAAGAAGAAAAAAGAAAGTTAAACCTCATTGAGAAAAAGAGGACCGGTCGGGGGATTGTGGGGGGGAGTGTAGGAGTTTCATCTAGGCGTTACAGTGAAAGCAGAGTGAGGCCCAAATTGGTGGAGGTGATGGGAAACGTCTCACAGCTCTGGGCTTAGGCTTGTTGCCGTTCAGCCTTCCATTTCCAGCAGTTGGCCATATTCCTCTTAGGGAGGAACCCTAAGGTTCCTTAGGGTTTTAAGCAGACAAGTTTGCTCGGTTTCCTTAGTCACATTTTTCACACGTCAATCAATCTTTATGGCCTGTAGGTTTCTGAAATCCAAAAGCTTTCCACCTACATGAAAAGCTCATGGAAGGATAAAGCCAACAGAGAACTCTTAAAATGAACTTCCCAAAGAATATTTGGGGCTGGAAAGGACTTTAGTGATTGCATGTAAACGTCCTTCATTTTAAAGCTGAAGCAATCATGGCCAGAAAAGTGAAACAAATGAGAAATTCTTTGATTATTAGGAAATTGTCATTGCACCCATTTTTTACATTGTCTTATTTCATAATTATGCTGGTTATTCTGGATAAGACTAATTGTAGAGGCCCTAGGTTGATAATACATATTTAATATCAGATTGCCACATTTTGGAATCCTTTCATGCCTGGACTGACATTTCAAGTTTTAAAAAATTTCTGATTTTCTATGTTACTCTAATAAACCCACTGCTCTGTAGTCACTGCTAGTGACTCTGTCTAGACCTTATACTAAACATGAGGATAGGGACTGTAGCTGAGGTGTATTTTTTCTCTGATAGGACCAGGAGGGAGAAATGTATCTTCTGAGAACATCTATAATGAAATCCTATTATAATACTGCTTTTGGGGGCCAGGGAACCTCACTATTTTGTAACAGTGAGACTGATTCTCTGACCTGTGAGTTGGAAGCCTAAAGAAATGGTACATTTTAAATAACAGCATGCAGAATGGTCTGTTCAAGCCAAAGAAACTGTTGGCTGAAGGACGATACGTCTCATTGAGCACACAGAGAGGTCTCAGATCTAGGAGACGCTGTGGGCATTACAGAGGAGAGCCAAAGAAAACCATGGACTCTGGGAGGGCAGGGCCTGGGCTCACCTCTGCACCCTCGGTGCTGGCATGTGCCTGGTCTGTGAATGGAAGGACAGATTCCCTCCACAGTAGGAACAGCATATCTTCTGGCCTTTTGTTTTTTGGTTCTGAAACCAGCATCATCTCAGACCACATATGGCCAGGTTCTACAAGACATTATCATTTATTGGCAGAACGTCACTGATGGCTGTGTCAGTGGCTGTTTGCCCTGTGTGACTGTGTGTACTGCATCTGTAGGATAAACCCACCAGCCCATGAATCAGCCTAAGATTTCCTTGTTCTTCCCCATCACGGTTAGATCTAGACTGGTCTGGACAGTCCAAGTCTTGTAGACAGTGAGCAACATGCCACACTGCTGTCTTCCCCATGAAACCCTGTGAGGGACTTCTACTTTACCTTTAGAGTGAACTTGACTTCTATTCTTGGGCTGAAACTGTGTCCAAATCCCAAACCCTGGTTCAGGGCTGTAGTAGTTTCTGAAAGCTGCCAACAAACCACCAAACTTCATGGCTTAAGGCAGCATAAATTTATTCTCTCTGATGTGGAGGCCAGAATTATGAAATGAAGATGCAGGCAGGGCCACATTCTCTCTGGAAGTTCTGAGGAACAGTCTATCCCTTACCTCTGGTGGCTATCAGCATTCCTGGGCTTGTAGCCTCATCACTCTAATCTCTGCCTCCATCTTCACCTTGCCTGCTCCTCTGTGGATCTTCTCTCTGTGTTTATTTTATAGGGATACAATTTATCATTGTTTTTAGGGCTCACCCAGATTATCCAAGATATGCTTCTCCATTTGAGATCCTTAATCACACCTGCAAAGACCCCTTTCCCAAATAACGTAACATTCCAGGGAGTTGACATGGATATCTTATTGGAGGGTCTTTTTTTTAGCTTATCACAAGGGCCCTGACAAACTCCTGGCCCATGCTGACCCCCTTCTTCCTGCAACATTGCCCCCTGTCTCCCTTGGTTCTGCCCAAGGATATGTTTCAACATGAATGAGTGTCTGGAATCTGATCAGTTACCCACTTCACTATGAGTATATCCATAGTTCACACATTTTTACTGCCTTTCCAAGCCTCCAGTTCCAGCCATTTGGGTATAAGTTTCAGGCTGGATCAGATCCAAGCTTGCCTTTAAATACTGTGATTTTGCCTGATGGATTCCTTTCCCACAAATGAGCACAAGGTTAGGTCAGTTCTCTTAGACTGAGCCATCCCAGAATGATTTCCATCTTCTTGTGCCTGGCATTGAGGTCTCAGCATGCCTCATGGCAGTAATTGTGCCATTGGGTATAGAGTTATCCTGTCTACAATATTGGACAATTACCATATTCTGAGCTCTTTATATAACTTATTTTAGTTAATGTCATAACTGAAGAAATAGGGACAGAGAGGGAAAGTTACTTGTGTAAGAGCACACAGTGCGGGTTTTGAAATTGGGTCTAAGTACAAAACTCATGTTCATTTTATTGTGCCATGCTATATTTTACATGTTTTCATGATTTATTTCAAGGTTGTCTTTTCTTCTCTTCATTAAAAAAACAAAACAAAAAAACTAATGTGAGGGTAGCAATTTGCTTTAATTTGATTTTCTCATTTCTTACAAGGATTTGGCAGATGAATTTACTCGACCAGGCAACTTAATTCTTAAATTCTTGTCTGTGGGGGATCTTTCCAGATCAGGGTCTTTGAGTGTACATAAGTTTACACTACTCTTGCCAGTTCACATTATTCTACAGTTATTGCAATTCCCCACTGTGTGTAGAATATGTCTGTACTCTTTTAACATTCTCCAGCAACCATCCCTTATTCACAGAGAAGATGAGATGCAAGTGCGAAGGAAAATGCCAAGTTCAATTAACCAGGAAAAGCTGAAAAGTCCACATTCCAAAGAAGAAGTCGTGCAATGAATTTACACACTGGCCCCTCACTGAAATCCAGACCACTATCCACACTCCTAAGTCGTTAGATTAGAATTTCCAGAGCCAACAGACATTTGTCACTTGGCCTTGCTAGCCTTGGTTTTGTTCTTGCTCTGTTACTGTGTTATGATCTTGGACGAGACATTGACCCTTCTTGTTTTTCAGTCTTCTCATGCTGTGACAAGTAAGTACTTGCACTTTCCATACTTTCTATGGTATAACAAACTGAAATACATTAAAAAAAATAACTTTTTTAATTTAAAAGAAACATAATTTAAGGAAAGGCTGCGTACTCACGGTGGTGACCACATGGCTTTAGAAATCACATGGGCCTGGGTTTTAATCTCACTTGCCACATTTACTAGCTGAAGGTGGTGGGGAGGTACTTGAAGGCATTGTTTATCTTCTCTGACTGTCGGTTTCTTCATCTATTAAAAAACGGGGTTAGTAATACAGTATTTACCTGGCAGTGATATTGTGAGGGCTGCATGCCCAGGTTGGAGGCAAAATGATTTTGGAGGCAGAGCTACTGGGAGACCCGGGTTGGCTTCTTACAGTGACCCTAAGAGGAAAAAACCACCCTCCACTGCCTCTCGAATCTCTGGGCTTGCCTAATGTTTTCTCTCCAATGCCAGGACACTGCTTTGTAATAGACAGATTACTGGACCAAGCAGATGAGGAGTTAGTTTCATTACTTTGAAACAAACCCACATATCAAAGCCCATTTTGCCCGAGCCCTCGGGAAGGGTTCCAGATGGAAGTTAAGCCTCCTAATAGTGAAGAAGTAGGCAGGTAAGTTACAGGGGCTTCTGGGGGTTTCCACTCGAGGGCAGAAATAACAGGTGAATGATGTTCCAGTGTAGATCAAGCCAGAGAAAACATGCATTTTTTGCACAAAACCCTTTTTGTTAAATCCTGCCACCACCCCAGTTCACACTCTGGTCCTTTACAGATATCTGCAAATGCCCTCTAACTGGTTTCCTTGCCCCTAGACACTTTCCCTCTAATCAGACCTCTATGCCTGTGCTCCTGGCAACCTTCTTACAGCTGTGGCTTTCACACTTTCATCCATGAATCACAATAAGAAATATATTGTAGATTATGGGACAGTATACACATATTTCTCCCTGCTTGCTATCTACCTATCCACCTGTCTACATATCTATTTACCTGTATGTTATCTGTCTAAAATGAGACAAAAGTTTTATAAAATTGTATTTACATTCGGATATTTTCTATTTTATTCTATTCTATCCTTTTATTTGAAAAAATATTAATCAAGGTGGGAAAACACAGCTTGCCTTTTTGCACAACAACAGCAAAAGTTACAACCAAACTACAAAACAACTCTCACCTCGCATTGTCAGAAAATCAAGTTGTATGAAAGTCTGACAACAACAGAATTTAAGAAGTCATGTTCATCCAGATGGGTAGGAGGGGTGGAGATGTGGAGATGTGTGGAGATGTGAAATGGTGGTCCCACAGCTGTGTGTGGTAGATAAAAATTGGGCGGATGCCTCAGGAGCAAGAGATCCCAGCCCCACGCCAGACCAACCAGCCCAGGTTGCAGTGCCAGGAAGATCAGTCCCCATAACTTTTGGCTGTAAAAACCAGTGGGGGTTCGAGAGAAACTGTGGGTGACAGGAGAAGCTGTGGAATTCTCAGGTTTCTCCTCTTAAATGGCCTGCAACGGACTTAAGACTTATGCAGTTTCACTCCCTCTGAGCTCCAGCACTGGGGCAGCAGCTGGAAGGGCACCAATGGCATTGGGAGAAACGGAAGTGTCTGGCATCAGGGCAAGTGCCAGGGGAAAACTTCCTGCTGGACAAAACTTCAAGGCCCTGGCAGCCATTGTCCCCTTTCTGAGTCATCCCTCTCACAGAGCCACGGAGCAGTGACACCATATCTGAGACTCCAACAGCAGTTCACACAAGGCTGCCTTGCCCTGGTAATTACCTAAGGCTCTGCCCCATCCAACTTACCTGCGTGCTCTTCTACAATAGGTCATGGTACTAAGACAGGGCATCAAAGTGGCTCTACCTAATACTTAGAAACAAATACAGAGAGGCTGCCAAAATGAGAAGACAAAGAAATGTGGCCCAAATGAAAGAACAGAACAAAACTTCAGAAAAAGAACCAAACAAAATGAAGATAAGCAATCAATCTATCAGATGCAGAGTTCAAAACACTGATTATTAGGATGCTCAAGGAACTCACTGGGCACTTAAAGAGCATAAAAAATATAGGCAGAAATGAAGGTTACACTAAGTGAAATAAAAATTTACAGGGAATTAACAGTGGAGTGAATGAAGCTGAGAATCATATCAATGATTTGGAACATAAGGAAGAAAAAACATTCAATCAGAACAACAAGAAGAAAAAAGAAAGAAGAAAAAAGACCCCCCGACCCCAACTGCCCAGACAAGGATTGGCTTAGGAACTTCTGGGACAATTTCAATTGTACCAACATTTGAATCATAGGAATGCTGAAGGAGAAGAGAAAGAACCAAAAATTGAAAAATTATTTGGAAAAATAATAAAAGAAAACTTCCCTAATTGGTGAAGGAAATAGCCATACAAGTTCAGGAAGCACAGAGTCCCAAATAAGATGGACACAAGAGGACCACACCGAGACACATCATGATTAAAATACCAAAGGTAAAAGATAAAAAGAGAATCTTAAAAGTAGCAAGAGGAAAGCAGATAGTACAAAGGAGCTCCTATATGACTGTCAGCTGGTTTCTCAAAAGAAGCTTTGCAGGCAAGGAGGGACTGGCAAGAAGTATTCAAAGTGATGAAAAGCAGGGACCTACAACCTAGATTACTCTATCCAGCAGAGTTGTCATTTAGAAGAGAAGAGCAGATAAAATGCTTCCCAGACAAGATAAAGCTAAGCTTAGCCACCACCAAGCCATTATTACATGAAATGTTAAAGGAACTTATTTAAGAAAAAGAAGAAGATCAAAACTAGGAACGTTAAAATGGCAATAAATTTACAACCATGAATAATTGAATCTAAATAAGAAACTAAGCAAACAAGCAGAACAGAAGCATAAGTATGGAGATCATTTAGAGGGTTATCAGTTGGGAAGGGAAATAGGGAGAATTGGGGAAAAGATACAGGGATTAAGAAATACAAATTGGTAGGTACAACATAGAGAGGGAGATGCTAAGGAGAGTATAGGAAATAGAGTAGCCAAAGAATGTGTACACATGACCAACCGACATGAACTGGGCGGGAGTGGATTGCCAGAAGAAATGGGGGCTGCCAGGTGGAGGGGGGAAAAAGGGGAAAAATTAGGACAACTGTAATAGCATAATCAATAAAATATATTAAAATATATAAAATGTAAAGTATATTGTATATGTGAAATATAAGATATATAAAATTAAAATATATAAAACATAAAAATATATTTTAAAAAAGAAAGAGTACTAATCAAAACCTACTTAAATAACCCTGGCTGGTGTGGCTCAGTGGATTAAGTGCGGTCCTGCGGACCAGAGGATCGTGGCTCGATTCCCAGTCAGGGCACATCCCTGGGTTGCAGGCCAATTCCCGATAGGGGATGCATGAGAGGCAACTATACATTGATATTTCTCTCTCTCTCTCCTTCCCTTCCCCTCTAAAGATAAATAAATAAAATCTTAAACAAACAAACAAACCCCTACTTAAATAGATTCCAAGAGAAGGAGAAGGGGGAACGGAGAGTGAAGAGGAGGAGCAGGGGTACACAGTTCGAAATATTCTGTTCTCAGAACATTGCTCTGATTATGTGCTTAGTTTCTTTCTAAATCTCTTATGGCCATAACTGTTTTCCACGTGAAATCTAAATTCCTTGGCTTGAAAGGCTCCTTGTTCCCCCTCAGATCCATTTCCCATTACCCTGGCAGGATGTAGCAAACCGAAGTGGGAATTTTGGAGCCAGGTGGGCCAGACCTGAAGGCTGCTCTGTGGCACTTCGCAGTGCTGTGGCCTTGGACAGGGTAACTTAATTGTTTACAGCCCTGTACCCGCACCCGTGACAGGCAATAATGGTGTCCATCTCACTGGGCTCTCTTGAGAGTGGGATGAGAGTGCACACAGTAAGTACATAGTAAACATTAGCAGTGAGGTTGTTCTGCCCGGGACGTGCTCTGGTTTCTAATATATTCCAGTACTGGTTCTTTTCCAGAGAACTTGGTGCCCTCCTGTATCTATCCATTTGCTCATTCCATCACTCCTTTCTTGATCCTCCTGACTTTTTGGAGAAA
Organism: Sturnira hondurensis; assembly: GCF_014824575.4. Taxonomy (NCBI): domain Eukaryota; kingdom Metazoa; phylum Chordata; class Mammalia; order Chiroptera; family Phyllostomidae; genus Sturnira; species Sturnira hondurensis. The sequence goes on from NW_028079044.1 coordinate 22,586,718, forward strand.
TCTTGTTTTTCTTTTGTGACAGTCAAAATGCCACCACTACTTTAGTCTTCCCTGACCAATCGATTACAAGGTGTTCACTCCCTCCTTGAGTAACTGTAGCCCCGTAAACAGGTTGTGGTGCTTGGTTGTTGTCTGTCATAGTTATTTCTAATGTCCCAGATAAGAAGGTGAGATCCAGGAGGATGGGGAATGTATTCACTCCATGTGTACTTTCCCAGTGTGCATTCCTCAAACTACCGAGCACAAATAATATGTTGAATGAGTCAGTGTATAAGATTACCACTTGCTATAGGAAGCTGGGATAAATATGGTTCCAAGTTTTCCAGTTAAAATACAATGTATGATTCTGTGTATCTAACAGAATATCTTGCCTATCATATATTTTTAATTTCATCAGAAATAAAATAAAAATAATCCTTGGTTGATCTGAACTTTTCATATATGCACAAACTGCTCATGCACATAACCAACTGGTTTTACAGCAATAGCAATGCCGTTAATGGTTGTCGTTTCCAGAACTACCTTGTGAGTAGGTGCATACGTGTTTGTGTGTGTGTGTACCCACGCTATGGTAGGGGGAAATGAATGAATGACACATTTCTAGAATGAAACCAGGCTTATACATGGTGGGTAAATGCACAGGCTCTGGATTTAAACCTCTTTAATTTAAACCCATTTAAATATAATTTATTTATTTACTGGTCGTGCTATTAAATCTCTCTTTGCCTCCATTTCCTCATACGTGAAAATGAGGAAATAATAGTACCTACATTATTAGGAATATGGTGAAGATTAAAGAGTTAACACAGGTGTAACACTAGTATCTGTGTTACAGCATCTGTCAGTGGGACACCGTCCGTACTCTATGTCCTGGCGGTTCCACTTCCAGGTACATACCCAATAGATAGGAGCATGTATATTTACCAGAAGACATGGACTAGAAAGTTTATGGTGGTAGAATTTATAATAGACTCAGACTAGGAGCTGCCCAAATGCCCATGAACAGTAGAATGTGTGCAGATTTAAAAAAGAGTAAACCTCATTTGAACTGGAGTTGGGAGGGCCTGTACCAGGGGCTCTTACACACTGTCACTAATCACCAACTACCCCAAACAGGAAAAGATGTACTTTCCACCTCCAACTTGTTAATTAGGATGTTATTCTGTTCTGGTAGCTGTTATTCTATTTTACTCCCACGGGGAGGAGGCGGATCTTTTCTGTGCCTGGCAGCCATTCAACCAATGAAAGACTGTTAGAACTCAGCCAATGAAAGGCCATTATACTTTGAATCCCAGGTTCCTCCAACGGACTCTTTGTTTACAACAACCTCTCTGAACTCCCCCTTTTCTTTATAAAAAAATTCTCTTCTTTGTTCTCCATTTTGCTAGAGAAGTAAACACCTGGCTCTCTTATTTGTTTAAGGTGAGAGAATGATTAAATTGCCGTGAATTTACATAATAGAATATTATACCACAACAAAATGAATAAATTATGTATATGCAACAACATGGATGAATCTCACAGACATAACGTAGAGTGAAAGAAGCCAGATACAGAGTAAATACTATATAGTTCCACCATATACAATTCAAAAACAGGCAAAACCAGAAAACAGAGTAAATTACCTAGTCGGGGAGAATGACTAGCTTCTAGCACGAGAAGTGTCTCTGATATCCCGGAAGTGTGTATCTNAATGAAAGACTGTTAGAACTCAGCCAATGAAAGGCCATTATACTTTGAATCCCAGGTTCCTCCAACAGACTCTTTGTTTACAACAACCTCTCTGAACTCCCCCTTTTCTTTATAAAAAAATTCTCTTCTTTGTTCTCTGGTCTTGTGTGTGGTTTGTCATTAGACTGCCATAATTGCAATTCTTTGTTGTTCCCTAGCAAATCCATTTTGCTAGAGAAGTAAACACCTGGCTCTCTTATTTGTTTAAGGTGAGAGAATGATTAAATTGCCATGAATTTACATAATAGAATATTATACCACAACAAAATGAATAAATTATGTATATGCAACAACATGGATGAATCTCACAGACATAACGTAGAGTGAAAGAAGCCAGATACAGAGTAAATACTGTATAGTTCCACCATATACAATTCAAAAACAGGCAAAACCAGAAAACAGAGTAATAATTACCTAGTCGGAGAGAATGACTAGCTTCTAGCACGAGAAGTGTCTCTGATATCCCGGAAATGTGTATCTTTTTGTCGGTGAGTTCAGTTTGTAAACATTCACCAAACTGCATACTTGTGATTTGTGAACTTTATGCAAATTATTTTTAAAATGTTATTAAAAAGTATATGATGAATGAAAAGTTTCATATGAAAGTTAGTTATTATTATTATCATTAGCCTGAAAGACCGGATTTTGAATCCTGCCCCTGTGGTCACTGAGACTAGGGTGTCTCTTAAACTCTCATGTCTAAGATGATAAAGAGATAATGCTACTTGCATTGAAGATAACCAGTGAGTTGAGATTTTTTAAATGGCATCAGCCTATTTAATATCTAGCAGAGAGCTTTGGAGCAGAGTTTCATTACAATAGGAAAAATCACTTGAGTGCATTTGAGAGTTGTAAAAATGTAAGGCCAGTAGACACCCCTTACTTTTGGGATAATACTATTAAGGGACTTTTGTTTATGGTCTGACATTGGAAGCCCCATCACCATAGCTTTTGGTATGTAGAAATGGTCCTGAACAGGAAGTGGTTATTTTGCCATGAGGCCAAGGAGCCTACTGGGGGGAAAGAGATAAAGTCCTTGACCTTGTTCTTTTTAGGGTTAATCTTATTAAACACTGATGGACTAGACTGAAATTTGTTGGAGAGAGAGATCACCAATGGCCCTAGAATGGAATTCACCGGGTCATGTGTGGCCTGGCGATCTAGGGCAAGACCCCATGGTGAAGGGTAGTTTGTTTACAGCAGAGGGCCGAAGCAGGGCCTTTTTATACCCAGCTAGCCTCCGTTTCGTGCTTCAGGATGGTGGCTGAGCAGATGCATTTGACATAAAAATATGAATGGGGGCTCACCTGGGAGCATGAGAAGCAAGGAATTCTTCATGGCAGGAATAATTAATCATTGGATTGGATGGGACCAGTGTTTGGTATGTGCACAGGCAGCTGCCAATGCAATGGTACAGGTGTGCTAATTGAAATTTCTTGTTATGTCTCTCATCTGGCATTTGGAATTGTGATTGACTTTTTAGAAATGAGAAAGGCTGTAGGACATTGAACCATGTTGGGATGAAGGAGTAGAGAGGGCCTCCTGGGAGGAATTTCAGGTTTGTTGCTGGTAAGGTGTTTGGACCTCAAACAATTCACTAGAAGAGTAAAATAAATAAAACACTATTTGCATTCTAAGCTAGTAAAGCGTGCATCTAATTAATAACAATAGCTATCATTTATTGGGCACTTACTCTCTGTCTAGCATGGAGACTGATGTTTGTTCACCAAAATTTGTTCTCCCCTTCTTCCTAGGTATGTGACTAGACTATCTTTCCCAGCATCCTTTTAGCTAGCGGTGGCCCCATGACTAAATTCAGAGCAGAAACATCACACAGCACTTTTGGCTTTAGGCCTTAGGGCAATCGGAGGGTCTCCTTTAATGCTCTCTTCCCCTCTGCTGGTTGAACCCACAGCAATCCAACTTTGGCCAGGCAGATAATAGCAACACCCTAGAAATGACAGCAACATAAAGCCTGCACGTGCGGATAACCGCATGGGGCTTCCCTGCTACCCTGGACTTTTGCCCTGGAAGTTACATGGGGAAAATAAGCTTCTTTGTTCTTGGAGCTTGCATTTCTCAAACTTTAATGGACACAAGAATCTCCTGGAGAGCTTGTTAAAATGCAAATCATGACTCAGTAAGTCTTGCGTGGGGCTTGAGATTCTGCATTTTGAACAAGTTTCTTAGTGATGCTAAAGATGTTGGTTCAGGATCTATACATGAAGTCCCTCCCATTGCCCAGGAATTCTAATTTAATTGAGACATCATACAAAAAACAAAAACAAAACAAAATCTCCTCAGGTGATTCCAATCTACAGGCAGGGTTGAGGCCCACTGGATAGAAGGAACTTTTTCTGAGGGTCAGGAGTCTGGTTGCTTCCCTGGAGTCCTTCAGAGGAGGAGACAACACCTCCTAGCTCTTCTAAACAGCCTCGTCGTTCTATCTTCTCGTTAGCCCCTCACGGATGACGTTCCTGGTTGCCTTTCTGCAACTGCTGGGAGCACTTGTCTTTTGAAACTTCCTTTCAGCCAGAAACTTCTTTTTCTGACAATCTCTTGTTTGACATCTTCTTTTGGATGCTGAGCTTTGAACAAAGTAATTCAAGATGGTGCTGTAGGGAGAAGCTGAACATTGCCTCATCCCCAAACCTGACTTTGGGGACCACATACTGAACATTTAAGCTTTAAACACTGCAGCAGCAGCCTGAGTCGAGGTTTCAGCCCTAAGACAGACAGACAATTGCTATTACTGAGACGCATGATGTGATAATTAAACTACTGTTTTGTACAACCAGTTTCACTCGAAGGTTCTAAAGCCTTAAGAACATCTGCTGGCAATTTGTAGTTAACACAACATTATTTTGCACTTACTAAGTGTTGATAATGCACTAGGTGTTGTAGAGACCACAACCCCTGTTCAGAGGTCAAGGGAGAGGGCAAATGTGTCCCTAAAGGAAGAAGGTGAGTCTTAACATAGTTGAGAATTTTTCCTAAAAACCTCTTTTATCTTAGTTGAAACTTTATGATTTTGTAAAAACCGTCAGTTTTATGAAACTCCTTCAGTTTACAAAATGTTTTTATGTAGATTCCCTAATTTAACCTTCACTTTAGCCTTGCTGTGTTGTGATTTAGTTAGCAGCAAGCAACAGAAAACCGGACTCAAACTGCATTCAACGATAAGGAAAGTTACAACGGTCTTAACTCCACACCCTGAAGTGCCATGGTCTCAGGGTTGTTCGCCTGCAGTGTGGTGAGGAATCAGGTAATTCCCACTTTCTTTCTTTTCTTTTTTTCAAAGACATTAAATTTTTTAAAAAAGATTTTATTTATTTATCTTTAGAGAGGAAAGGAAGGAGAGAAGGAGAGAAACATCAGTGTGTGGTTGCCTCTCACGAGTCCCCTGCTGGGAACTGGCCCGCAACCCAGGCATGTGCCCTAACTAGGAATCGAACCGCGATTGTGTGGTTTATAGGCCCATGCTCAATCCACTGAGCTACACCAGCCAGGGCTAATTCCCACTTTCCACTCTGTCATCTAGGGCTTCAGCTACAGACAAGGCTATTTTCCGTCAGAGTAGTAAGAATTCTATCAGTAGCAACTAGGGCTACCCATCTCATGATTCATGTCTAGTTCAAAAGAAGAAAAATCTCTCACTCAACCATGGAAGAATAGTTTTTCTCTTCTGATTTAGGCAATGTGTCCATTTCACAGGGGGGTGGGGGGTGGAGGGTGGGGAGGGGTGGGATGGTGACCTAGTGACTGGCGTGGGTTCCTGAACTGAGTACTGGCAAGGAGAGCTGGGGTTACTGTGATTGGCATAGACCAATCAGGATTCACTCCTGGAGCTGGGCATGGAGCTGAATACTCTGGGTCACATGGAGCGGGTGGGTGCATGAAACAACAAAGTCTATTCTGTTAGGAACTAAGAAGAGGGGAAGGGAATGGATACTGGTGGCCCTCAACAGGGTTTACTCCAAGTATTTGGTTCTAATTTACAGAAAAAAAACTGGGGCTTATGGAAATTGAATGACTGTTCAAAATCTCAGTTAGGTGGTGGTCAAATGGAGACTTCCAACTACAAATCTGTTGTTTACCTTAGCAGAAGGACCAACCCAAGTTAATACTCAAAGCAGAGGTTTATCTGCATTATCTCCCTCTCCTCTTCCTCCTTTCCCTTGTCCTGATTCCTTTGTAATTTAGAAAAAAAAAAACACTCACTAATGTGGTTGTGTCTCCTGGACTATTAACAGTGATGCTCTTGACTAGGAATGCCTGAGGTCCCATCAGTGTCACTCGTAGGGAGCCCCACAGACCTTTACCCAAGAGGGGCCAGCGTTGCGGCTGGACTGGTCCTTGTTCTTATTGTGATCGCAGGATGCACTTCAGCAAAATTATTAGGAAACTTTGAGAATCAAGACTTATTTCTTATGAGACCTGGAGGGTACATGGCACACCCAAAGGGCACACAATGAGGTCAAGGGAGTGGGGGAGAAGGAGAGAAAGAGAAGGAGAGGAAGAGAGGGAGAGAGGAGTCATTGGGGCTCTGCCTTTGTTAGGGTCCGAGGGTGGTGTGCCTGTCTAGGGTTTTGCAAGTTCACTCCTTACTGGCTGATTTAAAACATAAGAGTGGGAATTTGAAGGTGGGAAGGGAGAAGCAGGGTCACTCAAGAGTTCAGTTAGTAGGCTACCCTGGGCTTTCTTTACCCAGTTCCATAAAGGGGGAACTTTATGGGTGGAGACAACTTTATTTCTTACCTGGTTTTGCTAGTAGCTTGTGTTTAGCAAGATGTTTATTCAAGATGGATGTCTTTTGAAATTGATGCCTTGACAATCAAAAAGTTTAATGTCAGGCACTCACACTACAGGCACGAACACTCCAGTTTCTGTCATGGGCACATCTGCCTTGGGCACATTATTTTGTTTCTTTGGGCTTCAATTTTTCATTCAGGGAGGGTGTTAGAACTGTTTCATTGGTTACAAACACTAATTTTCATGAATTTTACAAATCTTTCCTCTTCTCCTGGTTGCCCTTAAGCCTCTGCTTATCAGTGGATTCCTACCTTTTTGGTTAACACACCTTGTAAGAAGTGTATTTTATATAATTACCCTGTGCACAGATGGGCAACCTGCCTCCCACCAAATCAAGGTTCATTGAACAATATTTATCCTTAGTACATAATGAAATGCACTTTTCTAGTATAGTCTACTGTAGTTTGTTTCATATCTTATTTCAACTAGCCCTATCCTATCTTATTTTTAAAAAATTCTGGAGCAAAATGGGCTATATTGATTTTCTGGCCCTTCCATGGATTTCAACCATTAGCGGAGCTTTCAGGTCAACCTTCAAGTGACATTTTGGGCCTTAGACTCTGCAACTTCCTGGTCCCCCTCATCCATACCTGACACCCAGTAAAGTTTCTCAATCTTAACACTTCATCACCTTGGGATCCTGGCTTCTGCTTTCCCTTGTGAGAATCCGTCAGTTAGATACACTGACGTTGGGCTCACTTGTGTGCTAACATCGTTATTCAGCGCAACCTGCTCTGGCTCAAGCTGTTATGAAACCCACTGGTTAGATCTGATTGGGTCCTCACAGGGTCTTGGTCACAGCTGGGTCTCTCTTGACTTCTGATACCCATAAGTCACAAACGGAGAAACTATTCTTTTCTAGAAGAGAGATGAAAGGCTGGACCAGAGCATTGAAGAAAGTGAGTCATTCCCCACCCCACCTCTCAGATTTCTGTGCAGTTTGCTTTTTTTGTTCTTCTATTTCTACTTTCCTGCCTTCCTCCTCTTGTCTATCTTTTCCTCTTTTCAGGGTGAGGTGCTCGAGTCTAAGACACAGTCATGGTTTGTCCCACTTAAATACTCAACCTCATCACCACGAACATTTGATGCTGGCCCTGCCTGGAGAAATGTACCTCTGCCCAGAACTCCTGCAGAAATGCTAGATTCGTGCAGGTTCACCAGCAACTTTCACCCCCAGAAATCTAGTCCAGTCTAGCTATTCATAAGTACATAAATCATTTTAGGGAAGGTGAAAGTTCATCTGGCCCAAATTTCTCCTCTGTTTTTGGTTTACCTTAATTCCATTTTACTATTTTTTCACCACACCCTCAATCTTCTCTGTCTCCAAAAGAAGCATAACTGCCCCTCCTCAACTTTTATAAACTCTGTTAGAGCCCCTTTCTTCAATAACTTGTTCCATATGTTGCATACGTGAGCTCCACCAGGATCCCCCCACCCTGCTTTCTCATGTTTGCATGGCTTCCCCTCCGTGTTTGAATCATTACAAGTAAAAGGAGAAAATACTCTCCAGTCTTCCACCAGCAAGGCCTTCTCTTTGGTGTGTTCCATCGTCTAAAAGGTTTTGTGCAAGTTTTATCAACCCTGTGAGAAACAGTGGTCTGTCTTCAGTGTCCTGCTCCTTCTTCCCTTGAAAGCTCCATTGGTCTGGGTCATGGTGCCCTTCCCAGCTCAGGACACTGCTCTTCCTGGGATAAAGGACAGAAAAGGCCCCTCAAAGGAGGGGTCCAATAACAACTCTGAGCAGACAGATGATACCTCTCTGGTTTTCCAGTCAGTTCCCTCAGCAAACATATGCTCAGATTTCAGTTGTTTTTAACCACAGCTGGCATGGGGCTGATGAGTTTTAAAAATATATATATTTTCTTTTTTCTAGGTATCTGCACTTATCTCCATTCTGGTTCTTTTTGGACCTGTGCCCAGATGTGACTGTGCCATGAGGGACATACTGTGTTGTTGGTTCTCTGCTCCCAGACTGTTCAACTTCTCACTAATAAGAGCTACTTTTCCTTTTCAGGTGAATATAGTTTCTCCTTGTGATGAGATCTTTTCTTTTCTGTGCACGAGCAGGCTTTATCACCCTTTACTTCCTTTCACATCTCTCTGAAGTAGGAGAGGGGGCCTCGCGTCTGCCTTGCCATGGACCAGAGCCCCACAGGTCCTGGAAGAGCTGCGTGGGGAGGTGGACCTGTGGGATTTTATTGTTGGTTTAGAAGTCTGACCTTTCTTATATGCTTCCAGGAAGCTGCTTTTGAGTGTTTTGCCATGCCTCACAGGCATGGCACCCCATGGATAGCGTCAGTGTACAGAGGCTGTGCCAAGGTTCATGAAAGAGTGAGTGATATATGGGGAGTATTTATTTCTTTTCTTTTTAAACATTTAAATAATTTTTTATTTTTCAATTACAGTTGACATACAATATTATACTACTTTCAGGTGTACACCTTTGTGATTAGACATCATATAACTAAGTGATCTCCCTGATAAATTTCCTATCAATATAACATCATACATAGGTATTAGGATATTACTGGCTACATTCCTTATGCTGTACTTTACATCCCCATGACTATGCAGTAGCAACCAATTTGTACTTTTTAATCCCTTCACCCTGTTCACCCATCCCCCAAACCCACTCTCCCATCTGGCAACCATCAAAAGTGTCTCTGTGTCTATGAGTCTATTTCTGTTCTGCTTCTTCATTTATTTTTTTCTCAGATTCAATTGTTGATAGATATGTATTTATTGCCATTTTATTGTTCATATTTTTGTTGTTCTTCTTGAAAAAGACTCTTTAATATACTATATAAAACTGATTTGGTGGTGATAAACTCCTTTAACTTTTTCTGGCCTCGGAAGCTCTTTATCTGTCCTTTAATACTAAATAATAGCTTTGCTGGGTAGACTAATCTTGGTTGTAGGTCCTTGGTTTTCATCACATTGATTTTTTCTTGCCAATCTATTCTAGCCTGCAAAGTTTCTTTTGAGAAATCAGCTGGCAGTCTTCTGGAAGCTCCTTTGAAGGTAATATTAACTGCTTTTCTCTTGTTGCTTTTAAGATTCTCTCTTTGCCTTTAACCTTTTGCATTTAATTATCATGTGTCTTGGTGTGGGCCTCTTTGTGTTCATCTTATTTGGGATTCTCTGTGCTTCTTGGACTTGTATGTCAATTTCCTTTACCGGTTAGGGAATTTCTCTGTCATTTTTTCATGTAGGTCTTCAATTTCTTGTTCTTTTTCTTCTCTTTCCAGCTCCCCAGTGATGCAAATGTTAGAATGCTTGAAATTGTCTCAGAGGCTCCTTATGCTATATTAACTTTTTTGAATGCTTTTTTCCCCCTTTTTGCTGTTCTGACAGGGTATTTTTGGCTTCCTTATATTCCAAATCACTGTTTTGATTCTCAGCTTTATGAACTCTACTGTTGATTTCCTATAAATTATTCTTCATTTCAGTTAGTGTATCCTTCATTTTAATTCATTCTTTTTAATGATTTCCATGTCTTTTTTTCTGGTGTCAAAGTTCTCACTAAGTTCATTGAGCATCCTTATAACCAGTGTTTTAAACTTTGTATCTAGTAGAGTGCTTGTTTCCATTTTGTTCAGTTCTTTTTCTGAAGTTTTTTTTCCTGTTCTTTTAGTTAGGACATGATTCTTTTTCTCCTCATTTTGGCAGCCTCCCTGTGTTTGTTTCTAGGTATTAGGAGGAGCTGCTACATCCCCTAGGTATTAGGAGGAGCTGCTACACCCCCCCAGGCTTGGTAGAGTGGCCTTATATAGTAGATGTCCTGTAGGGTCCAGTGGCACAGCCTTCTTGTTCACCCAAGCTGGGTACTCCAGGAGTGCCCTCCATGTGGGCCGTGTATACCCTCCTATTGTAGTTGAACCTCTATTGCTATTGGCATGTCAATGGAAGGGATTGACATCCAGGCTGATTGACTGCAAGAACTGGCTTCAACAACTGACCTCTGACTACCACAGAGGATCAGCTGTGCGGGGGTCTACCCCACAGAGCAGGGCTTAATTCAGCAAGGCTCTGGTGCCTCCTGAGTCTGGCCCTTGAGTGTGTTGTTTACGGAGGTGGTTGGGTGGTGCTTTGATGTGGTCTGAGGCTGTCTACTGGGTGCACTTGCACTGAGGTCTTCTGGAAGGTGCAGGACACGGTCAGTCACTGCCTGTGCCTTGCCCAAGATCACCTGGCATAAGCAACAACCACCTGGCACATGGCTGCTACTTGTGCTGGGCTTGGAGGTGCCCAGGTGTGGCTAAGCTGGGAACAAAGGCTGGCTGCCACTAGTGCCAGGGCTGGGGCCACTTAACAAGATATATAGGACACACTGAGACCAGACGCTGCTTGTTTGAGAGATTTTGGAAAGTCTGAAGCGGGAGCCAAGACAGGCTATTTATATGGAAAAGCCATTGGAAGCAGCTTGGGTGAGTCTACAAGTTGGGTGGGGCAGAGTCTCAGGGATTCACCAGGGCAGGGCAAACAGTGTGAGCCAGTTTGATGGAGACCAAGATGTTGTGCCTGGCTGCCAGCTCTGTGGGAGGAGGTACTAGGAAAGGAGCAATGGTCTCTGTCAGCACTTTTGTCTGGGGGAAAGCTGACTCCCAGCTCCCATCTTGTTGCCAGACAATTCAGTTTTCCCCATATATCCCTGGTGTCTTTCCAGCTGCTGCCTCAGTTCAGAGGGAGTGAGTCCCACAATGAGAGTTCTGTGCACAAGTCCTTTAAGAGGAACAGCATGGGACCCTTGATGCCCTCTGTCCCATTCAGCCTTAATCCCTGATGGTTTCTATAGCCAGAGGCTGTGGGGATGTCTCTTCCTGGCACTGGAACCCTAGACTGGGGGCCTGGTTTGGGGTTGGGACTCCCTGCACCTCAGTGGTGGGCCTCTGAAACTAAAATAGACCTTCTGATTTTTATCTGTCGCACGAGGGTATGGGACCAGCTCATTTCTCATCTCCACCCCTCCTACCAGTTTCGACGTAGCTTCTTTAAATCCCTAGTTGTTGGACTCCATTAAGCCAGATTTCAGGTGGTTCTAAGTGATGGTTGATCTATAGTGTAGCTATAGTTTTGATATGGTTGTGGGAGGGTATGAGTACCTCATTTACTTACACCGTCATCTTGACAGAAGTCCTTCCCTGAGTATTTTTTCACAGTACCATTTTTTCTTTCTTATCCCACTCTTTTAAAGATGTCATTGGGTTAGCTCCACACGCCCAAAGGACAACTTTATATATGTTGACGCTCATTGTTAGAGGCCCTTCTAAGCCTGAGGGGACTTAGAGTCCTTTGTCTCTCATTTGACCCCATAGTGCACTGTTTAAGGAAGTTGTTTTGTTTGGTTCCATAATATAATATTTAAGTAAAAACTTGACAAGTGGCTTTGACTTTGAAAAGCAATTTTAGCCTTGGTTTGTGTCCTTTCTTCATCACCAAGCATACCAACTACAATTTTATAGGGCCTTGGGGGCAAGAGAGGTCTCAGTGGCTGGCTTATTTCTCAGCTTGAGTCTGCTGGTGTGACAATGCTTAATAGTTACAGGGGTTGCCTCCTAGTTTTACAGTCCTCGACTTTGTTTTATTAATTTCCAGGCAGTCATAATAACTACTATATAACCCTACAGCATGCAGGCACTTTAGGTATGTTACTCCATTTAGTGTTCTCAACAGTCCTATGAAGTAAATTCTGCTATTACACCCACTCTACAGATGAGGAAGCAAAATGTGCCTCAGAGGAATGAGGTTCTTGTCTGAAGCCTACAGTAAGTAAGTGGTGATAACTAAGGTCCCAGAGCTGGTGAGGGTGGAGCCAGTATTTAAACTCAAGCAGCCTGGCTGTGGAGTTATAACTACAGTACTGAGGGACGGGTTTAAGTACTGCTGAAACCACTTTGGCAAGTGATGCAAGATGAAGAAACAACTCGGTAGTTCTGATACATTTATTCAGATACATGTTGTTCTTCTGAACTGATTCACACATGGAAAAAGAGTTGCAAAGACAATCCGTGTGATGATACTGAAAATATCCCCTGAAGTAGAGGGTTTTAAGAGCAAGAGCTACTTAGGAGGAACCACAGCTAATTAATACCCATGTTTGCATGTGGTTAGGAGAATGTGAAACTGTTGCAGGCTCTATCTATGTGATAACAGAACAACTATTCAAGAAAGTTGACCAAAGGAACTAATAAATCAATGAACTCAGTCAATGGAAATTGATTTACAAAAAGAAATGTAATAACTTGATAATAAATGTTGGTTATTTTCCCTGGTCACTCCTTCCCAGTGAGCAAATTCACTTGAATGACCAAGGCATGGTCAACCATTGCTAGATGGGCATAAAACCAAACAAAGACATTAAAAATAATTCATCATGGATGAGTAGGGAATCAGAGAGCATCACCGAGCTCCAGCCCTCTTTCTCAGAGACACATTAGTTTTTGGAGCTGAGCAGTCTTGCCCCACAAAGTATTACGTCAGTGCCAAGAGTCTGGGGCACCATTAGCAGCTCCACCCTGGGAAACAAGCAGAGAGGGAGCCAAGGTGAGGAGCCAAGAGAACCAAGAATCGTGTGATGTGAGAGAAGGCTCCAAGCAGGCTATAGGGAAGCATTCTGGAAGAATTTCCTGAGCTAGGGTCCAGTGTTTGCCAGAGATTTTTAAGTGTACCTGTGGTGTGGCCATCCTGGGAAGAGTTACAGGAGCTGCCAAGCAGGAGACTTGATTTCTAGGACTCTGAGGAAGCTGCGGGGATCGCCCTTCCTTCTTCTAGGGACATGCTCAGAATTCTGACAACGGTCTCAGAGTCAGACCACCTCTGTCTTGGGTGGATCAGGCTCACAGTAGCACTACTTACTCTCAAATTCCTTTCTGAAAAACTTTTTATTTAAAAACAATTATAGATTCATAGGAAGTTGTAGAATGAGTACAGAGAAATCCTTTTCCCAGTTTCCCCCATGGTAGCATTTTACCTAACTAGAGTACAATATCAACCAGGAAATAGACATTGGTATGATCCACAGACTTCCTCAGATTTCACCAGTTTTAAATGCATTTATTTATTTGTGTGTGTGTGACTAGTTCTGCACATTTTATCACATGTGTAGGTGTGTGTAAACACCACCATAATCATGGTACAGAACACTTCCATCATCACAAAGATCCCTGAATTCCTTTAAAGAGGAAGCATTCTCTCCTGATACTCTTAGCTCATGCTACTGCGACACAATTGAGCAGGTTAAGGTTTCCTTTATACCCTTCATATTTTTAAACATTTTTGTGTGAATATACCCCATTCACTTCTGAGGTCTTACCAACAGTTGGATATTTTTGCCTGGACTGGGAGGGGAAGTAGCTGACATTTTCAACACAACCTGGGGCGAGCCAGCTGAGGAGGCAGGAGATGGGCTTGTCTTGTTTACCACAGCACCCAGCCCCTAGAACAGGGCCTGGGACATGGAAGACACCCAGTAAACACTTCTGAAACATACCCATTCTATCCAGATTCTCATGACGAGTGAGCTCAGTGAGGGGGGCTCTTTCCCCAGCTCTGTACTGTTCTATCCCAGCTCCTTGACTGGCCCTTATTTTGGGCCTCATTCAATTCTAGAACTTCTACGGAATTGTTATTTTAATGAATGATTGCTATAATAGACTGCCACAGAGTTTAAACAACATTTTTTAAAAATTAAAAAAAAATGAACAGAATTGTAGTTGGAAATTGCCTGACTTCAGGTAAAGTGTTTGACAAACATACAGTGGGCACTGCTCATGCCTATTCCCTCCCTCCTCATCTGCTTGCTACCTGTTTCTTCTGGCAGCTGTTTACTCCACGACGTTAACATCCACCAATCCCATGACATTCATGCCACCCCACGTATGAATTCTCATGAAAATCTCATGAACAGAGTGTCAGAGCAAATTGCATGTTTTTTTTCAAGTCCCAACTATTTGAGTTTTGTTTCACCTGCTCAGTGGCTCTTGTTTGGGTGATGCACATCCAACCACTGGCCACATGGATGGCAACACATGTTCATGGCTGGATGAGGGTTATTTCCTGGTAACTGAGCGACTGCTAGTTGCAAAGGGAAATCTGCAGGTGGAGAGTGGGAGGGTGGGGAAGAAAGCCAGGATGGAAAACCACCAGCAGAGGGCAGAGATTTTCTTTGACTCCTGAGATAGACACCAGACTCCTCTCACCGATAATGAAATCCCGGGCAATTTGTTTACGTGCCGACAAAGTGCAGGCCTCAGATGTTCAAATGGACATTGGTAGACTGCTATTTGAATTAGCTTTTCTTTCCAGTATTCTCAGTTTGGACAGAGGCATTACTTTTTCCTGCTGTAATGGTTGAAATTCTTTCTTCCTAGTGCATTAATTACCATTGTTTTTTTTCTCTGACATACTTTTTTTTTCATCTAGTGTCTGGACTCCTAAAACTAAATGTCTAAATGCTATCCTGACTTCAGAAACCACCCGCTCCCCTCTTACACCTCGTCCATACCGCCCATTATTTCCAGTTTAACCTTAAAAAATCCTTGCTTTAATCTGGAGCTTGTGGCTGCCCATTGGATCAAGTCAAGTCAAAACTCCCGTAATTCAGTTTGCCTGTTTAACCTGACTCCTAACCCTGGGTCCTTGGGGTACCTGTATGTACCCACCCAGGCAATCCGAAACGATCTAATCTGAGATCCTTAAATTAATTATATTTGTAAAGACCCTTTATCAAAATAAGATCACATCCCAGGTTCAGGGGTAACAGTCAAACCCCAAGAGCATTGATTTTGAGCTATCAACAAATGCTATTAAAATATTAGTAACAGTTTAGACAACAATATAACACATGCTTATTAAATTTGTGGTTAATGTGAAGCTGGCTGGATAGTTACTCACGTAAAAAAAAAGGCAAAACATTTTTTGTAGATTATAAGAAGGAGCCAAAATTAGGAAAATGGACTTTTACTGTGCACTTATTTCTATCACATTATTCCTCACATGGTTTCGATGCTGATTCAGTGAGTCTGATTCAATCCCTTGAAAGGTCATAAAAGCAGGCCTGAGGCTTCCCCAAGAGAAGACATTTTGCCTGCGGACAGCACTTTGAGCTGTGCTTCTACAGTCTGCCCTCCTTGACAGCCTGTCCCATGGATTTAGGACTTGCCTCACTAGCCCACAATCTGGTAAGTCCATTTCTTGCAATAAATCTCCTAGTAATATCTTCTATTGGTTTTGTTTCTCTGGTTGAACTCTGTCAGACACAGTGATTTTTAGGATCCCTGGCAGTGGGCTGAGCGGCTGGAGAGGACCTGGGAGGCCGTGGAGTGCATGCCAATCTTTCTTAAAGTTTAATGAGATGTGAATCACCTGAGGGTCTTCCCAGTCAGTGGGTCTGCGTGGACCCAGGTGATGTCAATTGTTTCCTGGACTGTTTTCAGTGTCAGGAATGTATTCAGTAGTTCTGTTCTAATTAGAACAGAATTCCTGCTTCAGAACAGAATTCCTGTTTCAGAACAGAATTCCTTCAGGGTCTCTCTGCTGCCCCTGGATACCTGGAGGCGCTGGGCCCCCCTTCTTGTGCAATACCAGTCTTAGAGCTCTCAGTTCAACCTAACCCCAAACCAAGTTGTTTTTAGACAAAGCCAGTTTGGTTCAAGAAATCATATTAACTCACATGCAAAACCAATGCAGTTAACTCTCCCAGCATTATTAATTGCAGGTTGAAAGAGAAGAAAAATGTGTAAGGGGAAAAACAAATCCAAGGAGAATTTCAGCATAGAAAAACTAGTATTAGGTCCTGTTGTCACACCCTGTCTGGGCTGGGGACAAGGAGGGAGGAGGTGTTATGAAGATTTGAGGCAGCCCTGGCTGGTGTGGCTCAGTGGGTTGAGTGCTGGCCTGCGAACCAGAGGGTCACGGGTTCAGTTCCCGGTCAGTGCACATGCCTGGGTTGTGGGCCAGGTCCCCAGTTGGGGGCGAACGAGAGGCAACCAAATTGATGTTTCTCTCCCTCTCTTTCTCCTTCCATTCCCCTCTTTCTGAAAATAAATAAATAAAATCTTTAAAAAAAGATTTGAGGCATTCTGTTTCTCTCTCTAGAGGGGTTTTCTTCAACCTTCCTCAGTGGTTAGAAGTACTTCTCCCTTCCATTGACACTGGGTTGTCACTAGTGTGACTCATAGCATGCTCTGTAACTTGTGACCAGGTGGCATATGAACCAAAATGATACCCAATGTGAGATTGGGTGTGTCGCAGAAACCCCTCAACCCTACCACAAAATTATTCTCTGGGCACCATTTAGAAAGTCACGGCCATTCCTTCCATTCTCTCAACCTCTTCTTAAAATGACCAGTAGGGGGCACTGCAGGGTGAGATTCATCGCACTACCCCACTTCCATACCCACACACAGTTCTGGGAACATGAAGTGAGGAACATAATACACCTATTTTAGCGACAATAGTACACTTTTAGCTACAATAATACAGCTGAGAGATTCATTATCTACATGTTTAAGATCTCAGTTGCTCTTGGGATTCGATTAGCTAAACAAGGTTTAGCTTGAAGGATGTGGGCTACGTTGTGACCAGGTATTAATAATTAGGGCAAGAAGCACTGGGCCCTCGCCGAGTGTGCCTGGAAGAACGGCTCACAGGCGACCGCTGTGGGACCACGGTGCATTTGGCTAGGGCGCGGACAGGGGAGTCTGGCAGCCTGAGACGGGAGGATGCGAGGGAGCCAGAGACCCGAAAGCTCGGTGTTTTAAAACATCAGGAAGCAGCTATCTTCTATGCCTGACTTTATTGGATACTATAAACTTGGGCAATTGAACTTAAAGCCAGCAGCAAGTTTATTATACAAGGAAACGAAGGGACATGTGGTTCTCTTTTGTCCAGAAAGGGAAATTGAGGTACCCATGGAGAGTAAAGAGAAAACAAATCCTAGATTTTAAAAAGGGTCATGGATACTAAAACTAAAATCCAAGGCAGTTTTTGAAATTGGGACTTTTAACATTTGAAACAAAATTATTTATTTTTCAATGGGGAGCATGTTTAGAGGATTCCAATAAAAAGGTCCAAGGAGGAGGAAGATAAGAAGTCTCCCACCCCTTTCTACCAGTTTCTCTACCCCAGAGCTCTCTGGAGATATTTTATGCGTATATACAAAGACTAAAACTGGGAAATAATTCTTTTTTAGTCCTAAAGTGTTTCCTCATTCTTTTTGTCGCTGTAAAGTATCCCATTGTCCATGGGTAGACATCTGGGCTATTTTCAGTCATTCCCTACTACAGAGGACAGTGTTGGACTCCTTTAGACAGGAAGCTGAGCTCCAACGCTCTCCCCGGCAACCGATTCCGCATCGAGGGGGCTACCATAGAGAGGGTGCATTCACAGGGGGATACAAGAACCCCAAAAGGTCTTATATACCCGCCAATCAAGGGTTGTAAAGTCTATGAGTCTATGTTCTCAGCTCTAAATCAAGATCATTGATCATCTTTTTAAAGTTTTCATCACAGGGTCTTGCTGTACAGATACCCGTGAAATTTGTGACTTTCATCTCATTCCTTTGTCTTCTCGGGGCCTCAGTTTATTCATCTGCAAAAACAGAAAACTGGACTATAATATGTTTTCGAACTTTATTTTAAGCCCTGGTACTCTTATTATTTTTTAATGAGATGAAATTTAGGAGGAACCCTAATAAATCCTCCAGATAAAACCAGAAATGGTATTATTTCATAGTTTCTTCATTATTTCTTGCCCAATCGTTTTCTGTGGAACTCTTAAGTATCTCTGAGAAGCTGGGGGCGGGGTCTCTGGAGGACTGGATGAAAGCTTGAAGGTTTTCTATTCTTGTCTGTGGCAACATTTCAACAATGGCCGGTTACTTTGACTCAACAGGGCACAGCATTCTGGTGAGATCCTACCATCTACCAGCTTCTACCTAAATTATGATCTTACATAGATTGCCTGGAAGGGAAAGGCCAGAGACTTAGAACATGAAAAGTAGGTCTGGGGGGTGATGGTGGTGGGCGGGAAGGAAAGAAAGAAAAAGTAAGAACTAGGAAAATGAAGAAGAGAAGACGTTCACATGTCCTTTAGGTTCGTGCACGGAGCAGTAAATGTCTTTTGCGAGCTGATTCTTGAATGTGGGAGGCTCTGAGATAAAATGTGACCCTATGCAGGAGGCAGAGAGATTAGGAAATTCTCCCAGTTTGTGGAGATTTAAAAAATACAATAATATTTAGATGTTGATATTTTTCAGCAACGTAACAGTTTTTGGAATTCAGACAGGGTGAAAAGATTCTGAGCACGGTGTGGTTAAATAGCCTGGTGGGAGCGTCATTCAACCCTATCCGGTCTCTGGGGGTCATGATGTGGGCGAGTCTTCGTTGTGCTGCCGGCAGGCTGAACCCTCAGTGATGGCCTGGGGACTGGGCACGTGAACCTCTTAGGAACGTCCCCTGTGGGTCCCCAGTGTTTGGGGGAAATTTAGCTGTGGCAGGTGGGGTTGAGTGGAGATTCAGCCCTAAAAACACTCCACAGTGAATGCTGTGGCCCTGGCCTGTCAAACAATAACAGAGGAACCAAAAAAGCGATTTGTTCTGTGAGCCATTTCTGAAAGTCTGTGAGAAGCCTCGTTTTCTTCCCCAGTTGCTGTATATTGTCTCCCATTCCCGAGTTAAGAAAAACACTAAACATTGATAAGCTAGTATTAGCCCTTTTGAAAAACATATGAAATGTGAATAAATATTGTATATAATAGTAAAATCAGGGTTCTATGGGCCCCTAATTTTTAATGTCTTCTTGTACTACCCACTTCTCCCCATTCCCACAAAGTTTATCATCTCAGGGTTTGTACTTATATTTAATGTACTAAGTCACAAGAGGAACAGGAGTGCAAGGTACGCGTGTGTGTGTCTGTGTGTGTGTGGTATGTAGTGGGCAAAAACAGAGTTATGCCTACTACGAAGGTGTCATGGCTTCAACACTTTAGTCAGGGCTTTCTGAGTTTATAAAGATAGCCATAACAAAGCTTGGTGGTCCAAATACTCTGTATCTCTTGGCCTTTAATACCATGTGAGATTATACAAGACACTGGGACTCTTATTTTTTTCAAATACCTGGGAAATTTTTGTGGATCTTCAAAGTAGGAGTCAGAATTTCTGTTCTCTGTACTGCCTGCCACCTGGGAGGAGCCGTCCTCTCCAAGAACTGTTTCCGCACCGTGCAGGGAATTTCCAAAGCCTTTAGATTGAAATGAGTTCACACAGACAAATGATGACAGCAGGAGAAAGCAAGAGGTGAACCCGCCTTGAAGGGTCATAATTTGGCCAATGTGCCTCTGAACTGAAAAGCAGGGGAATGATAAGCTGAGGGTTAGGGTCTCATCTTCTCAGAGGCTGGCAGTGGGTTTGCCGACCAGGAAAGAGCTTGTTGCTACTGATCACAGAGGGGTAGGTTAAGTGAGAATCTCATCACTCAGGGTTTAAAATTGTCACTGATGTTGGGTAATGATATCATCTCTGTGTAACAGGAGAAAATTCTGTTATTGAACAGACACAGCTAGTCAAAAGGCTTATCAAATTAACTGTGTCTCATTTGTGAAGTGTCTTAGAAAGGTTACAATAATTTTAAACAACTAAATCAAGTTTTTGTTTTTGACCTGATTCCTGTAGAATTATGCATCCTGATCACTAGTAGTGCAGGATCGGAATCCAACTGTGACTGAAAAAGGATATTAATCCACACCCTATTGAATCCTTATGAACAGAGTAGAAAGTAACTGTTTTTCCTGATACTGAAAAAATTTTACTTTTAAAGAATTTCTTTGGTGAGCAGATAATAAGCACCCAGGAGGGTAGGGACCACACACACACATGCATATACTACACATGCAATTAAAAAAATCTTGTCCCCTCCTCTTATTCTTGCAGGTGGGGGTCTTTGGGCAGAGCGAACTGTACTACATGTGGTTGACAAAGTGATGTTCCAGCTTTCAGTATTTGAACTGAAATCCTTCTTCAAGATCTGAAAAGAGGCTGTGGTGGTGAAGGCAGTGTTATAAAGGGGACATCACTTACAAAAGGACAGAACTTTTTGAGAGTCTTTATAGGAGAGGCAGAAGCGTCTTGGCAATGCTAGGAAGAGAGACCCTGGACCGATTCGATCTCACGGAGCCCCCTGTCCCTCTCTGAGCCGTGTGATTGTGCGCAAGGCACTCAGAGTCTCAGTTACCTTAGTTTTCTCATCAGTAAAACTGGGAGATACTGTATCTACGATACAGGGCATTTCAAGTTTAAATGAGCTAATAAAGTTTAAGTTGGAACAATGGTAGACAATGGCAATTGTTCAACAAATGTTAACTATTATCACTCTTATTACAGATCTTGGGGGAAAGGATTAACTTCTCTCCTACCCCAGAATGTAAGATATTTAACTAACATACGTTAAACACAACATTCTCTTCACTTTAGAGAGATTTTGGTAAACCTTCCAGCCCAGTAATTCACAAATGTGGAGTCTGTCATCCGTATCCCGCTACTTCGGCTCCTTTGGTCGCTCTCAGACTCCTTGGCACACAGGGCTTGGGGGCTCTGCAGAAGGGAAGTGAGGCCCAAGAGGCGGTGTGGCCCGGTGGCAGGAGCCCCAGACATGGGGTGGACACCTGCTTCCGGTTCTGCCTCTGCTCATTACAGGCTCTGTGAGCCATGGGGGGTCGCTTAGTTCTTGTATATCAAATGGTACCTAGTGAAAATTGTTTACAAGGTGTGAAGAAAAAAATACATGTGAGATTATAATAAAATAAGACTGGTAATGTCACAAGTGTGGCTTTTTAAAAAGTAACAATGTAATAATTTAATAGAGAATCATAGACTAGGAGATTTTTCAATTAAAGAGAAGTTACTTAGTTGGGGACGTGAGAAAGTGGTACAAGAGTGTTAAACAAATTTACCTGAAACAGCTGCTTAGATCAGTTCCCCCTTTCTCCTCCCAGTTACTCTGAGAGGAGCAACTGGATTCTTGATGAAAAGCTTTGGGGAACTCAGGTAACAGTATTTCTCAAACACAGTTTTAAGGCATATAATGACTTCCTTGAAGCCTAAAGTTCTTCTTTTTTTTCCAAAAGCAAAGTCAATTTATTTTACGAGTGTGGCTTTTTATACATGCAGAAAAGTACTGTCTCACTAAAATGTGTTGGTCTTGAGAGGTAAATGGTGCCCAGACTGCTCAAAATAATTTGGTACTCCTTCCAGAGATGTCTTCGGATTCATGGATAAAAACCAGTTTCATAACTTCACATCACACTTTTTAAACTTTTTAAATAAAAAAAATTCTTTAGTTTAAAACAACTTTGACTCACACAAAAGTTGCAAAAATAGTTCAATGAATTTCTACATATCCTTCAATCCAAATTCCCCAAATATTAACTTCTTATGTAACTGCAAAAGCAGGAAATTAACATTAATATACTACTGTAATCTACACGCCTCATTCAAATTTCACAAACTGTCTTACCGATGACCTTTTCTGATCGAGAATTCAATTGAGGACTAGACATTGCTATTAATGGTCTCTCCTTAGCTGTCTTGAATTTGGAATATTTCCTTGGACTTTGTCCTCTATGATCCTGATATTTTTGAAGAAGACTGATCAGGTATTTTGTAGATTCTCCCTCATTTCGGGTTTGGCTGAGGTTTCTTCATAATTAAATTAAAGTTGTAGATTTTTGGTAAGAATACCACAGACATGAAGCTGTGGTCTTTTTGGTACACCATACCAGGAGATACAGGATGTAAGTTTGTCTCCTTACTGATTACTGGCCATATTAACTTTGCTTACTTAGTTAAGGTGGTGTGTCTGCTGGGCTTCTGCACTGCAAAGTTACTGCTTTCTCATTTATAAATAAGCCTCTTCTGGGAGTGTACTTTGAGACTATGTAAATAGCTCTTTTGTCGTTCATTCTCTAGTTCATTTTAGCATTGTATTAGAATTCTCCCGAGAAATAAAAACAATAGGATGTGTGTGTTGACCCACGTGATTATGGAGGCTGAGAAGTCCCGTCGTCTGCCACCTGCACCCTGGAGACCAAGAAGCTGGTGGTATGATTTCAGCCTGAGTCCAAAGGCCTGGGAAGCAAGGCAGCTGGTGACGCAGACCCCAGCTGAAGAGCAGAAGACCCATGTTCCAGTGGCGGCAGACAGCCAGGCAGGAAGAAAAAGCGGCGAATTCCTCCTTTGTCCACCTTTTCATTCTTTTCAGGCCCTCAGTGGATTAGATGATGCCCACCTGCATTGGGGAGGACAATCAGTCCACAGAGTCCATTGATGCAGCCTCACAGACACTCCCGGGAATAATGTTCAGTCTGGGAACCCCATGGGCCTATCAAGTTGACACATAAAGTTCACCTTCGTGAGCATCCCTAGGATATATTTCTTTTACTGATTTTTTTTTAGAGAGAGAAGAAGGGGTCAGGTGTAGAGAGAGAGAAAAAGAAACATTAATGTGAGAGAAAAACATTGATGAGTTGCCTCCCCTACCCGCCTCGACCAAGGATCCAACTTGCAACCTGGGTACATGCCCCTGACTGGGAATCGAACTGGCAACTTTTTTTGGTGTAGGGGACAATGCTCCAGCACAGCCCCCAGGTCAGGATGGATGGTTCACTCTGACGCATTCAAGTCTGGGTGACTGGGGTTTGTTCCCACATTCAAATCTGATGCCCATAAATGCTATTCTTCGTTGCCTCCAGCACTTCCTCCCTGTCCTGTTGTGTCTTACACTGCCTGTGTGGTGGCTTCTCAGACCGGAAAAGCACCTGTTCTTTGGAAACAGCTCTGAATTCGAATCCTACACGCACCACAAACTACTTGGGTGACCCATCCAAGTAAAGTAATCTCTGGGTTTCAGGTGCCTCATAAGTAAAAAGAGGATTTTACTTTGTGGGTTGTTTTAAAGGGTGTATACGCTGACATGTAGAAACCTTTCTGCATCAATCATGATGTAAAGCTCCTTAACAAATGTTGTATTTTTTCCCCAGTAAAAACAGTCAATCACAATAAACACGAAGACTGAATTTTGAATTCAGTCTTTCTGAATCCATAGCCACAGAAACGCACCTCTTGTATGTGAGATGTGTGTACCGGGGGAAGGGTAGCCCACTGGAAATTTGTGGCTGCCCAGCAACCACTCTCCCTGTCTAGAAACATCCTGATACCCTTTTGAGTCAAGACCTTGCCCACCGTGATGTCTTGGGACGATCCACATGTGATAGGCTGTTCTATAACATCCTGCTCTATAACCAGGAGTGCTACATGGCCTTGGCTTAGATGACCAGACACCTTATCCCGGGATTCTGAATTCTGAATGAGTGATGGAAAGATGAGAAAAAGCAGTTGGAATTTCCTCAACCCAGCAGTGGTGTCCCACTCAGTGCTCAGTTCCTAATGCCTTATTATCTGGAACTGACTTGGATTCTGCCCATTTCCAGGCTGGCTCTTAAGTACTAGTTGAGTCAGGTCTGGGAGCCCTTCATTTCCTGTGGTTGGAGTTAGCTGCTGTCTTAGCGTGCTCAGGCTGCCATCACAAGGTACCACAGACTGTGTGGCTTAACCAGTAGAAACTTATTTCCTCACTGTCTTAGAGGCTGATAATTTCCAGGATCTATATTCTGGAAGGGGATGGGTTCTGGTGAGGAATTTCTTTCTGTCTTGAAGACAGTGGCTTTGGCCTCACATGGTAGTTCCTCTGTCCATGCAGAGAGAGAGTGGGCTTGCCCTCTGGTTTCTCTTATAAGGACACTAATCCTGGTGGATCAGGGCCCCACCACTATGACCTCACTTAACCTTAACTGCTTCCTTCAGATACAGCTACACTGGGGTTAGCACTTCAACATATAAATTTTAGAGGGGCAACAAACATTCAGTCCATAGCAGTAGCCAAAGCCAGATATTTTTTGTGTAAATTAGAAACTTTAGTTGATGTATCTGAACCTAAATTTGCTAGTCTTATTTTTCTCTTTGGAACTTCCAAATGAAAAGGCTTTTTTTTTGCATCTTGTTCTGTAAGACTGGCTTCATTTAGTTGGTTGAAATAGTAGTCTTATTTAATAAGATGAAAAAGGCTTTGGGTAATGAGTTCTCTCTCCTGCCTCTTTTCTTGCCTCTCTGTCTTTGGCATTTCTTGAGCAAACTGTCAGTTAAGCAGGTGATTGGAGACTCTCTGATGTCATTCTCCACACTGATGTCAGATGCCAGCCTCGGGGTTGGCTGGGTGGAAAAATGACCAGCTTGGCTCTCACAGTTACGGCTCCATGTTGCAAGAAGTTGGCAATTCTTTTCTTGCTCTTTTCTTTTTATTGCTTGTTCCACAGTCTGGGGAGCATACACAGCTGCCTGGCAGTTCTGCTCTTGAGCTGTGGCACTCACCATCAAAGGCTCTCGCTCTGCCTGCTGCCCCAGACAGAGGGACAATGACGAATAATATTAAGCCCGGCCTTCCCCCAGGGATCTCTGAGCTAGAAGTCTGTATGGAACTTGTCAGGGGGAACTCTGCCTAGAAGAGTCACAAGGCTTTTCTCAAACAAGGAGCACATAGAGCCATAGGCTACATTTCTATGCAAAGAGTTACCAACCAGAAAGTTGTATATAAATATGACCCTGAAAAACTCTTGGTTCATGTTCCCTTAATTTTTTATTCTACTCCAGTATTCCACTTCACACCTGGAAATTGCTCGGTCTGAAGGAAACTACAGCACTTTCCAGAACTGTTTTTGTGTTTCTCTTTTCAACTGCAGATGTCCGGGAAACAGTAAACTCTTGTTTTGAAGTTTTTTTTTAAAACTGAGCTTTTGAGTCCAAGCAAATGAAAATTGTTCCTGTTTAAATTTCTTATTGGTGATAGTTTAACTAGCTTGATTTTGTTTTCTCTGGATTGTGGATTTTTTTATGGTTTTCCTTTAGGAGTTCAACATTCCCTGGAACTCACTGGTAGCAGAGGAAAAAAGTATCTAGAGAAATTGAAATTCTTTTATGTCTCCTGAAAAAGTGTCCAGTTTTCATTATAGGATAAACCTAGCACTTTCTACTCAGGTGTTCATGGATTAGTAAAATTTGATAAATATTAATGCTTCTCTTTGTTTTGTAAGTCTAGAGCATATACTTTGGAAAGTGTATACAAAATTAAGTCTAGGCAGACACTTATTTCTAGCATTTGTTATGGGATAATTATCCTAATAATTCTATAGTCTTACAATTTAGTAAAAGGAATATTTTATTTACTCTTGAGTTGTTTGGGCAAACATGATTAAAGTATAGATCATTATTAAAGTATCTAAATATTTTTTTAAAAATTAGTTTAACAGGTAGAGACTACCCTGCATTATTTTCACCAGCTTTACCAGTTAAATTCACCCAAGCAGTTACTCCAAGTTCAGTGTGTTCACATTCCTGGTTTCTGGGATGGGGGCTGAAGGGACACGTGATGAAGAATATACTCAGCAGCAAGAGGCAGGCACTTGTAGTTGGTCCAGACTGCCTGGTACAAAGTACGTGGAAACTGAAATGGGGACAGAGTAGGCTTTGCTAGGTTGTGTTTCTTACAGGAGAGGTTAGGCATCCTCAAAGGAGCCAAGATGGTTGTGTACCTAGAAGTCTTTGTTTTTGCACATGCGGCAGGGTCTGTCCTCTAGCAATTCTAATTATAATTAGCTTTCTTTTCTATAGTTTTTTTAATTTCTCAATTACAATCGACATACAATGTTAGGTTAGTTTCAGGAGTACAGTTGTAAGATTTCATTCTTTTTTAATGGCTGAGTCATATTCCTTTGTCTGTTTGTACCACTTCTTTATCTATTCATCTGTTGATGGACACTTGGGTTGCTTCCATATCTTGGCTATTGTAAATAATGTTGCAATGAACCTATGGAGTATGTCTTTTCAATTTAGTGTTTTGGGTTTCTTCAGATAAACACTCAGAAGTGAGATTGCTGGATTCTTCTTTATCTCTTGTTATAACCTGTTTTAAAGTTTATTTTTGTCTGATAAAACCTTAGCTACCCAGCTTTTTAAATTTTCCTTTTTTAAAATGAAATATTGTTTTGTACTCCTTTACTTTCAGTCAGCTTGTGTCTTTCAGTCTGAAGTGAGTCTTTTGTCAGCAGCATATGTAAGGGTCTTGTTTTCTTAGGCATTCATCCACCCTATGTCTTTCTATTGGAGCATTTAATCCATTTACATTTAAAGTAATTGTTGATAGATAGGTATTTATTGCTATTTTACTATTCATGTTTTTTTATCTTTATTTCTACTTCTTAAAAAAGTCCCTTTAACATTTCTTGTAATACAGGTTTGGTGTTGATGAACTCCTTTAGCTTTTTCTGATCTGTGAAGCTCTTTATCTGTCCTTTGATACTAAATGATAGTCTTGGTTATAGGCCCTTGGTATGGCTTGCCAATCTCTTCTGGCCTGTGAGTTTCTGTTGAGAAATCAGCTGACAGTCTTATGGGAGCTCCCCTTTAGGTAAAGAACTGCTTTTATTTCACTGCTCTTAAGATTCTCTGTTTGTCTTCAACGTTTGCCATTTTAATTCTGAGGTGTATCGGTGTGGATCTCTTTGGGCTCATCTCGATTTGAAACTCTGAGCACTTCCTGGACTTGTGAGTCTATTTCCTTTACCAGGTTAGGGAGCTTTTCCGTCATTGCTCTTTCAAACAGATTTTCAATTCCCTGCTCTCTCCCTTCTCCTTCTCGTGCCTTTATGATATACATATTGGTTTGCTTGATGTTGTCCTAAAGGCCCCTTTAACTATCCTCATTTTGGGGGATTTTTTTTCTTTGATGTTCTGATTGTTTTTTCTTTCTTATCTTCCAAATTTCTGCTTCGATTTTCTGCTTCATATAATCTATTGTTGATTTCCTGTAATGCATTCTTTATTTCAGTCATTGTATTCATTTTGACTGTTTCTTTTTTTATGTTTCCTATCTTCATTTTAGTGTTTTTTTTATCGCTTTTTTGAAGTTCTCACTGAGATTATTAAGCATCTTTGTAACCAGTGTTTTAAACTCTGTATCTGGTAGATTTCTAGTCTCCATTTTATTCAGTTCTTTTTTTTTGAATTTTGTCTCTTCCTTCACTTCGGACATTGTTTGTTTGTCTCCTCATTTTTGCTGCCTTCCTGTGTTTGTTTCTACATATTAGCTAGGGCTACTGTGTCTTTTGGTCTTTGTAGAGTGGCCTTATGTAGTATGTGTCCCGTTGAGCTCAGTGGTGCAGTCTCCCTGGTCACCGGAGCTGAGTGCTTCAGTCGTTTTCCTCGTGTGGATGCTGTGCCCTCCTACTGTGGCTGAGCCTTGACTACTAGTTCCTGCCAGTGGGACCCTGGGCTGGGGAGTCTTGTGTGCTGCTGGGAGCCCTCACTCCTCAGCCAACATACCCCTCATGATTTCACCATCACACATGGGTGTGGGACCAGCCCACATCTCCACCCCTTCTACCAGTCTCAGTGTAGCTTCTTCTGTATATCCTTAGTTATAGGACTTCTGTTCAGCTAGACCTCAGGTGGGTTTCAGTGCTTTTTGTTCTGTAGTTTAGTTATGATTTTGGCGTGGTCATGGGAGGAGGCAAGCACAGTCTTGACTGGAAGCCTGTAACTATAACTTTCAGTCAGGAGCACCAGTCTCATTTTTCTTCAGGGCAGCACAGTCCTCTGAAAGTGTTTCTTCTTCTATTTTATTCATTTCCAGAGAGAGAGGGGGAAGGGAGAGAGTAAGAGAAACATCAATGTGAGAGAGAAACATCAGTTGTCTCCCTCTCACATGCCTCCAACTGGGGACCTGGCCCGCAACCCAGGCATTTGTCCTGACTGGGAATTGAACTTGTGACCTTTTGGTTCACAGGCCAGTGCCCAATCCACTGAGCCACACCAGCCAGGGCTGTTTCTTCCAATTAGACAATCATTAAGTCATAGTTCATTGGTTTCACTAAAGAAAGATCAGAACTGATTAGGAGTTTTCAGAATTAGTTCAAAATAGCTTGGGGCCAGTTTGCAGGAGTCACAGGATGTTTCTCAAAGTGTGGCCTCCTCCTCCTCCTGCTTCTTCTCTTTTTTAAAAAGAGATATGTATGTTAAAAATGCAGAGTTTTAGATTCCATCCCAGCTAGACTCATGAAATCAGAAAACTGGGAGCCAGGAAGTCCTCATTTTCTGCCTCCACCCCCATGACTGAGTTGTGCCGAGAACCAGTAGGCAGATGGTTCAGAACTTGTAGATTTTCAAGCCATCCACATTAACTGAATCCCCATTTTCAAGGAGGAATCCTAGACTGAGGCCAATGAATCCTCAGTGGTTTGTGAAAGTTAAGCCACAGGGAGTGTTTCTGCCAGTCCATATAGCACCTATTCTTGTAGATGTAGCTCAAGTTTACCTTCCAGGTGGAGGCCTCCAAGTCCCTTCCAGGCCATGAAGCACCCTCGCCATCATTTGTATTCTCAGAGTTTATTTGTACAATATTCTTGGCAATTTAGTTTTCTCTGCCTTCTCATGCATCTTAACTAAATTGTAGTTATTGAACTTCATTTTTTACACTGCAGTATAGCTTACATGTAATAACACATACACATATATCACTTAAATTTCACATCAATTAAATCATTTAATTTTCACGTGTGTGTATAAAACTATGGAATGACTACCTGGATCATTGCCAAAACTCCAGAAAATTTCCTTGTACTCACTGGTAATATTTCTCTGAATATAAGACTTTCATCATGACAGATTCACTTAAGCTACTTTAAACTTCATATATGTGAAATAATATAGTATGTAGTATTTTGTGTCTAGCTTCTTCCACTCAACGTTATACCTGTGATGTCCGTCCATGCCCTTGAGAGCTTAGTAGTTTTTTCTTTTTCATTTCTGTGTCATATCCTATTGTATACAATGCCATAATTTATTTACTCTTTCTAGTGTTGATGAATATTTTGGTTGTATCTGTTATTAGGCTACTATGGTAAGTTGCTAGCAACACTCTTATATGTCAGTTGATGTTCAGAATGAGCCATTTTGGTTGGAGATGCTCAGGAGTGGAGCTGCTGGGTCACAGGCATACACGTGTTTGGCCTGGGTAGGTGCTGTTAAGCACATTTCCAATGGCGGGGGCCGGGGGAGGGTTGTACCCACTTACATTCTCACCAGCTGTGTAGAAGAGTTCTAGTCTGTTTAACTTTCATATCTTGTATCCCTGACATGCATTTGGAAAGGAAATCATGCAAGCAGGCACACAGATTTTGGATGAACCATGAGGCCTGCACAGACAGCGGGGTGGTAGGAGTGTGGCAAACACCGAAGGGCTTCGTCAGAAGCTGCGAATCAGATTCTCCGCACTGAGAAAGGACTGCAAGAAATCACAGGAGAGTTGAGATGATCCAAATCCTGAGAAAGGGAACAATATGACTCAGACTTTCCATGCACTGTTTGAAAAATCTTGCCCCATTCCTTACCATTTAGCATCAGGATATTACTCAAAGGTGAACCAAATGGCTGTAGACTGCTGAGCCAAAAAGCCTGTTTAAATAATAGTCTTGTGCAAACAGTGATCTTTTTATTTGAGAATAATAAAATGATTTTGTCATCTTAGATGATCTAACAAATTTTTAAAGAAAGAACTGTAGCTCTTTGTTCTAAACTCTCTCATCGGTTCAGGCGAGGGCCTGAAAACAGCTTCTAGCTGGTTGTTGACCACAGATGTGACACTCCGCCTTTCTTGAAAAAGAACAGCATGGTATGGTAAAAAGCACATGCTTGGAATTTAAATCTCACTTTTGATAGACTCTTGTGATGTGACCCTGACCAATGGTGTGTCTTCCTGGACTTGTTGGCTCTTCTTGGTGATAATACCACCTACCTCTCTCAGATGGGAGGATGGTATTGGAAAAAAAAGTCCAGAGGTGGCATACTGGCAATCTTTCTTTTGATTTTTTAAAATTATTTTTCTTTTAGCTTTGAGGCATAGTTGACATGCAGCATTATCATAAATTTCAGGTGTACAATATGTTGATTAGATACATATATTGCAAGTGATTACTAAGAGTAGCATTAAATAACATCTGTATCATGTCACATAATCACTATTTATTTTTTTTGTGGTGAGAACATTTCAGACCTACTTCTTTTTTTTAGCAACTTTCAAGTATATAATAGAGTATCATTAACTATAATCACTGTGCTGTACATTAGATCCCCAGAACTCATTCATTTTTATAGCTGGAAGTCTGTCCCCTTTGGCCAACATCTCCTGTTCCCCTCACCTCCTGTTTCCCCAGCCTCCCCATAACCACCACTCTAGTCTGTTTCTTTGAGTTCAGCTTGTTTTAGATTTCACACATTAATGAGGTAACACAATATTTGTCTTTCTGTGTCTGGCTTATTTCACTTAGTATAATGCCCTCATGATCCATCCGTGTTGTTGAAAATGTTAGGATTTCCTTCTTGCTCATGGCTGAATAGAACACTGTTGTACATATACCATGTTTTCTTTACCATTCCTTCACTGATGGCCACACTTAGGTTGTTTCCGTACCTTGGCTATTATGAATAATGCTTTAATGAACTAGAAGGTGCAGACATCTCTTTGAGATCCTGCTTTCATTTCCCAGAAGTGGGATATAATAGTTCTATTTCTAATTTTTTGAAGAACCTCCATACTGTTTTCTATAGTAGCTTCCCTTTGAGTGTTTGGTGGTAGTATGATGGTTGGTGTTAGCATTGGCTTTGGAGTCTCACTGCATTCGAACCCACAACCTGGCTCTGTCATGATCTAGCTGTTGGACTCAGACAAATGACTTAACCTTACTAAGCCTCAGGTTCTTCATTTGTAAATGACAACGACTACATTGCTCATTTTATAGGGTTGTATTAGGATTAATCTGTTTCATTATATGTTGCTTTATATAGGGCAACATATAATTTATAGGTTGCCTTATATAAGGCAACCTACTTATAAGCTGGTGCATGATAGTAGCTCAGTATCTTTTTTAAAATTTTTTTTTATTTATTTATCTTTAGAGGGGAAGGGAAGGGGAGAAGGAGAGAAATATCAATGTATGGTTGCCTCTCGTGAGTCCCTGCTGGGAACTGGCCTGCAACCCAGGCATGTGCCCTGACTGGGAATCGAACTGCGATCATGTCAGTATCTCTTTTTCTTTCCCCATTGAAAGATTTTTTCCACATGAGAACTCTTACTCTTAAGATTCCAAAATTCCCAGAATTTTAGCATAAATGTGCAGGTTGCAAAGTGTGTACTGATGTGAAGGATTTGCAGTTACCCACTTCCTGGAAGCAGAATATGCAAATCTCGAATTTAAAAGTACCTCTCATGACTTAGTAAAAAAATGGTGCTATTTACCTAAGTGTTTAAGTTTTGTGAATAATCACATAGTATCTAGTGTATAACACCAGTTTTTCGGGTTTTATTTGTTGTATAGACTTAGTTATACCCTTCGGCCTCAAAAGAGAATTCACAAATCTTGCCAGTGAACCCAGACTTGCTTCCACATCAGTCAAAGTAGATGAGACATTGAAGTTCAAGAGGATCATCTGTTCTTGGGTGAGGAGTTTTACATCAGTGGTTCTCATTCAAGGCATTTTTGAAGTCTGTGGGGCTATTAATGTGACGTACCACAAGTGTATGATGGGCAGAGCCCAAGATCACAGTATGTCCCTGCAAAGCAGTGGTCCCCAACATTTTTGGCACCAGGGACAGTTTCATGGAAGACAATTTTTCCACGGACTGGCAAGGTTGGGGATGGTGGTTTTGGGATGATTCAAGGGCATTATATTTATTGTGCACTTTATTTCTATTATTATGGCATTGTAATATATGATGAAATAATTATACAACTCACCATAATGCAGAATCAGTGGGAGCCCTGAGATTGTTTTCCTGGAACTAGACAGTCCCACCTAGGGTGATGGGACAGAGCAACACCCGAAGTGTGTTGCTTATGTCCAGTCTAGTCCGTAGTCTTGTTTTGGTGGCTGTCCCTGCAGAAAACCCTGCTTCACAAAGATAGGATGTTGGAAATGGAAGCAGACTTTTCAGTGCTTCTGTGGCAACCTCAGGATATTTCACCTTGACTTGAATCCAGAAAGTATGGAGATTTGAAGTTGTCTCGCACATACTTTTAAAGCTGCCGTTGTTTGCAATCTCAAGCAGTGGATCCTTCTCTAGTGCAGACAAAGGTGATTCACTGGGCTTGTTCACAAGCGGGTTGTGGATCCGCTCCTCCCCAGTTTGGGAGTTGTTTGTGGTTGAGAAGCAATGCCCAAAGCCTTGAAAGCACAGGTTCGCACTCCTTTGAGAATGTAATGCTGTGGGTGATGCGACAGGAGGTGGAGCTCAGGCAGTGAAGGGGAATGGCTGTCAATACAGATGAAGCTTCACCCATTGTTCACCTCCTGCTGTGTGGCCCAGTTCCTAACCCTGGAGTTGGGGCCCTGCTGTAAAGCATAAAATTACCCCACGTATAAAAAAATCACCGTATTTACCACTCATCTTTTGGATAGCTTGATCTTCATTGTAAGGTCTCCCTTTTTCTTATTATGCCTTTGGATAGGAAGTTACTAGAAGTGTGTATTATAATAAAGTTTAGTTTGTAGCAGTGCCTTTTCCTGTGCTTCTCATACAGAATGGCTTCTGTTCTGTTCTCAAATGCAAACATTCATGGTGGATGCGTGCATCCCTCTTCCATTGTTTTCTACTATTACTGTCTTGCACAAGCTTTTACATACTTAAACAAATTATTTTATTGAACATTACTTTTTATTATGATAAAGTTAGTATACAGTATATAGATTTCAAGTACGCAACATTGTACTTTCATATTTGTATATACTACATAGCTCACCCTGGTAAGTCTAGTGACCATCCATCGCCATACAACTGATCCCCTTTCACCCACTTTGCCTTCCCCCCAGCCCCCTTTCCTTCTGGTAACTGCTAGTTTGTTCTCTTTATCTATGAGTTTCCTTTTGTTTTGTTTTGTTTGCTTGTTTGTTTAGATTCCACATATAAGTGATGTCACATCATTTGTCTTTCTCCATTGACTTCTTTTTCTTACATAACACCCTCAAGGTCCATCATGTTGTTGTGAATAATGAATAAGGTGCACGTGTCCTTGTGAATTAGTGTTCGGATTTCTTTGGATAAATATCTGGCAATGGGATGGCTAGAATATATGGTAGTTCTATTCTTAATTTTTGAGGACATTTCTGTACTGTTTTCCATAGTGGCTGCACTAGTTTATGTTCCCACCAACAGTGTACGGGCATCCCTTCTCCCCACGTCCTCTTGAACATTAGTTATTTATTTTCTGATACTAGTCATTCTAACAGGTGTAAGGGGATATCTCATGTGGTTTTGACCTGCATTTCCCTGATAATTAGTGAGGACAGAGTGCAGTAGAGTCACATGAGGACAGACTGGGGTTTTAGGGCTCTGGGGAGGGAGCTGAAGGGAGGGCTGCCAGCACCGCTGTGTCCGCTCTCCCACACGACAGAACCCACCCTNCATTGACTTATTTTTCTTACATAACACCCTCAAGGTCCATCATGTTGTTGTGAATAATGAATAAGGTGCACGTGTCCTTGTGAATTAGTGTTTGGATTTCTTTGGATAAATATCTGGCAATGGGATGGCTAGGATATATGGTAGTTCTATTCTTAATTTTTGAGGACATTTCCGTACTGTTTTCCATAGTGGCTGCACTGGTTTATGTTCCCACCAACAGTGTACGGGCATCCCTTCTCCCCACGTCCTCTTGAACATTAGTTATTTATTTTCTGATAATAGTCATTCTAACAGGTGTAAGGGGATATCGCATGTGGTTTTGACCTGCATTTCCCTGATAATTAGTGAGGACAGAGTGCAGTAGAGTCACATGAGGACAGACTGGGGTTTTAGGGCTCTGGGGAGGGAGCTGAAGGGAGGGCTGCCAGCACCGCTGTGTCCGCTCTCCCACACGACAGAACCCACCCTTCTTGGGTGCAGCACTCTCTTCCATATGGCATCAGCTGGGGGCAGGCAGTAACCCCACCCTGTGGATTCCCACAGCGCAGAGCTCGCACCTTGCTGAGGAGTCAGCTGTGTGGGCCAGGGTGTAGAGTTCTGGCCAGACTCAGGGGGTCTCCATGACTGAGTTATTTGGTTTGAGATCAGGGGCCATTCCTCCCACTTCCACAGAACTGACTGGTGCCTCCCCTGCACGGGAGACCCACTAGCCCCACTCTCTGGGCTCCCAGTGGCCCCACCCTCCTGACTCCTGGTGAGTCTGTCCCTCTGAGGCCCAGGGAAGAATCTGGGACCGCCTGAGTTGTGTAGCCCTAGAACGGGCACCACTTTCTCCTCCTTCCCCAGAGCCTGACTGGTGCCTCTTCCTCGTGGGAGATCCACTAGCCCCATCCTTCCAACTTTTGGCAGTTCTGCCCTGCTGAGATTGGGTTCCTGGCAAAGTCTGGCACAGACCGAGTTCTCTGGCTCTAGGATAAAAGCTGTTTTCCCTTCACATGCCTGACTGGTGCAGAGCCCTCCCTTTGCACGGCCAAATCATTGTCTGTTTGGACTTGATGAACTCTGCAGGCCTCACCCTGCTGACTGCCTGAGACTCTGCCCCACCACATGGGTCTGCAGGCAACCAGCAGGTGGCAGCAAGGTTTGATATACCCTGGGACTTTCGCTGAGTGGACTCAGCACTGGCTTTGAGTTTGAACCTGTATCAATCTAGTGAATACCACTCACATATATCTGGTGATTTCAACTGGAGTACTGTCAGAGGCTGTTTCAGTAACAGCCTAATAGGCAGCTGGAAGGTGGAGGCTGGTAGAGACAGACTTTAAGGTGTCTTGGGCTGGTTGCTAATCTGTACCTGGGCCTGGCGCTGCGAAAAGCCAGCTTTGGTGCACAGCCGGGTCCTTCCTATGCACACCCGGGTCCTTCCTATGCACACCCAGGCCCAGCAGAGGCAGCGACAAACTGTGCATTGCTTTGCAGCTCCAATCAGGTTGCCCAGAGCCTGTCACAGTCAGTGTTGACATTGGCCTGCACCAAAGTCCCTCCTAGAAGACCTCAGAACCAACACACCCAGTAGCTGTCTTCAGACAGAAGAGCAGGATACAGTTAGATTCACGAGTGACAAATCCAAAGGCAGATCTCAGCAGACACCAGACCCTGTTGAGGTGAATTTGCTGTGTGCTCAGCACCTGCACAGCTCTCCCTACAGTGTGGCCAGAGATATTTGTGGATTTATTAATGATGGCCATTCTGGCAGGTGTGAGGTGATACCTCACTGTGGTTTTAATTTGCATTTCTCTAATGAATAGTGATATTGAGCCCAGACATAAACCTATGCTGTTATGGTCAATTCGTATTTGACAAAGGAGGTGAGAACATACAACGAGGTAAACATAGTGTATTTAATAAGTGGTGTTGGGCAAATCAAACTGAGACATGCAAAAAAAAGAAAATGAAACCAGAACACCTTTTTATACCATACACAAGAAAAATCTCAAAATGGATTAAAAACTTAAAAGTGAGACTTGAAACCATGAAAATCCTGGAAGAAAACATAGGGAGTAAAATCTCAGACACTTCTTATAACAATATTTTTTCTGATATATCTCCCCAGTCAAGGGAAACAAAGGAAAAACACAAAGGAAATGGGACTATATCAAACTGAAAAGTTTTTGTGTAGCAAAGCAAACCATCAACAAAACGAAAAGACAACCTACAGAGTGGGAGAACCCTTTTTCCCAATGATAGAACTGATGAGCAGGTAATATCCAAAATTTATAAAGAACTCATAAAACTCAACACCAAAAAAACAAACAATCCAATTGAAAAATGGGCAAGGGACCTGAATAGACACCTTTCCAAAGAGGACATGCAGATGGCAATAGACATATGAAAAAAAGCTTGGGTAGTAATATTTATACCGGTCAAAATAGACTTTAAAACAAAAGATATAACATAGAAAAAGAAGGACTCAGCAATTCCACTTCTTGGTATTTACCCAAAGAAACTCCAATCCCTAAATTGAAAAGACATATACATCTGTATGTTTGGTGCAGCATTATGTATGACAGCCAAGATATGGAAGCAACTCAAATGTTCATCAATAGATGAATGGATAAAGAAGAAGTGGTACGTGTATACAGTGGAATATGCCTCAGCTATAATAAAGAATGAAATCTCGCCATCTGCAACAACATGGATGGATCTAGAGGGTATTGTGTAGAGTGAAATGTCAGACAGAGAGATAAATGCCAGATGGTTTCACTTACATGTGGTATTTAAAAAACAAAATAATGAACAAGCAGAACAGAAACAGACTCATAGATACAGGGAACACTTGGACAGTTGCCAGATGAGAGGCAGGTTGTGGGGATGGGTGAAAAGGTGAGGGGATTAAGAAGTACAAATGGGAAGGTACAGAATGGTCATGGGGAATGTTAAAGTTCAGCATAGGGAATACAGTCAATATATTGTAATAACTGTGTGTGGTGTCAAAATGGGTACAAGATTTATTAGGGTCATCACTTCATAAATTATCTAAATGTCTAATCACAAAGTTGTACGCCTGAGACAAATATAACATTGTGCACCAACTCTAGTTTAAAAATTAAAAAAATTGAAAAAAGGAGAAAAATTTAATTCACACTGCTGCCTTTAATTTCAGTCAAACACTACAAGGTTTACTCTAACTTTCTACCTTTCCAAATTCATAACTCCCCTCTCCAAGAAATCTGATTCCCATGATCTGTAATGCATTTACTCACTTAATCTCCCTGAACATGGTTAATCTGACCTTTGTCACGCCACCAGCCTGCCGGGATAGTCCTCATGTAGGCCCCAATCTCCACCCTGCTCAGAATCCTCCCCGAATAAGGAAGGCTTGAGGGCAACCTTAAAACTTAGTTATAACCTAGGCTTTCTTAGTGTCTATTTCTGGTTTGGTCATTCATAAATTTTTCCAAATCCTTTGGGGCTTAATTTATATTTTCCATTTCTACCACTTTCTTGATGTAATAAGTTCCACAAGTTCAATCTTTACTTTGTGAAATGGTACTTCCTCTTATTCCTATATTTAAGTTTCTCAAATTTTAAAAAGTGGTCTTGAGTCCTTACATTTTCATATTTAGTGCATACATTTCCAGTACTTCAAGGTCATCCCCAAATTCAACAGCCACAGGACTCAGCAGGATTTATTCACCTCTTATCCATACGGTTCGGGGTTCTTTAAAAATCGTATTTTGGTTATGGCCTCTTTGAGTTTGTGAGCAGTCAAGTCTTTAGGGATTGTATTTACTCCTACCACTTTCTTCACTGCTTTTCAAAAAATTTCCTCATTCCATTCTGTGATCTTCTGTATCTGGTTATTTGAATTTTATGTATTGTTCCAGCTGTTTTACCTAGTTTTCCTTAGGAGAGAACCAATTTTTCTGTTGACTATTCTTGTTTCTCCTCGGGTCACGGTGGATTGCACCTTGTCGGGGGGAGCCTAGAGCTCAGGAGCTAGAACTCAATCGGGGGAAATATTTGTCCCATGTGACTGGTGAGAGGCAAACCAGAGGGTAGCCCTTGGCATCTTAGGAACAGGGGAGGCCAAATAGGACCTATGGTGAGAAAGAGAGGGCTTGAAGCAACTGCCTTAAATGGGGCTGAGTTTGGAGGGCCACTGGCCTCTGGTTTAAACACAAGGGTTAACGGCAGATGGTAGCAGAACATGGAGACAATATATTCTGTGGGAATAAACCACAGTAAAGGTAAAGTCCTGTTCCTGTAGTAAAGCCTGTTCTCTAGAACTGGTTGGTTCTATATGTATATTTTAGATAACTTCAAGTGGTTTCAT
This sequence comes from Sturnira hondurensis, assembly GCF_014824575.4. Classification (NCBI taxonomy): domain Eukaryota; kingdom Metazoa; phylum Chordata; class Mammalia; order Chiroptera; family Phyllostomidae; genus Sturnira; species Sturnira hondurensis. The sequence goes on from NW_028079044.1 coordinate 22,625,155, forward strand.
TAAAAAACATTTACCATTCTTTGGGTCATACACAGAGACCTTTAACTCCAGTTTTTAACTTGTGTTTTCTGTCTCATTGGGCTGCCTCTTTACCTGAAGGCTGTGGCAACCTGTTTCAGACTCAGTCTGATCCAGAACAGGATTTATCAACAGCTGGGATGCCAACACTGGGCACGGCTTAGAATTAAGTTTGTTTCCATGACTCAGGAGCTGGCTGCTCAGTTAATACTGAGAGACAGTGGGGCACAGTAGGGAGTGCCTCGGCTTTGGGTTTAGAGTCCAGCCTGCAGTTTCTACTCTGCCACCTACCAGTTGTATGTCTGTAAAAGTGACTCAAGTTAGAACTCAGTTTCCTTGCTTTAAATGGAGATAATATCTACCTTACAGAATTAATTTGCAGTACCTGTATTATAACGTATACCTAAAGTGCTCATCTATAGATGCCCAGGAAATGGTAGTTCTCTCTTTTTTAAGATGACTCGGTATTGCCTCTTGAGTTGCCCTATTATGAAACATTCCTGAGATACTCTAGAAATGACTACCAGATGCTTGGGAACTCTGAGGAACAGCAATTTCTTTCTCCATTCCATGGGGCTGGGTCTTGGCCTCAAGGTTTTGCACTCGGCATTTACTGACTCCCTTATCCCAGGGTGGCTTTCTGGATGGTGGAGGTGGTGCAGCCTACTGGGATTCCGGATGAGGATTCATTTCTGCCAGTTAGACACACTCATGTGCTATTTGGGACACTGCCTGGCTTTGCTCCGGGAAAGCAAGGGAGGGGAAATGTTGGCGGTTTTGATAGCAGTGATCCCATCACTCGACCCGTTGGTGAGGGTCCAGGGGGATTCTGCTGACGGTTGTGGTTTTGTTCTCATTGCACTGACTGAAGCAGCATTTGTGCACACTCCCTAGCTCTGTGAGGTCAAGAGGCTGGAGCTGGGGTGGTGGAAGCTTCTTGATTCCTCGCCTTTTTCATTATGGCGGAGGAGGCGGTTTCCCTGGCAGGCTTATTTGGTGGTGTTTTTCCCACTCCCCCAGCCTTCCAGTGGCATCCCAGGCAGCCCTTGCTGAATGCCTTTTTCATGCGAATAGCTATAGTGGTTTTGCTTCCCTCAATCGAGCCCTCCCAGATATGAGCACTAGTCTATGAAAAATTTTGCCCGGTATCTCTCAGTCATATGTTCAGAGATATGACCGCAACCCTGATACTTGGTCTTTCTCTTTTGAGACTTGCTTCCTGGGATTCGGTCCCTGACTCAAACCCGTGCTGCTGCTGTGAACTGATATTCTGATGGGCACCTGCTGGCCTGACTGAGGACCAGCTTTTATTGCTGCTTGAGCTCCACCTGCCTGGTGTAAACTGTTGCTCGAGGTATCCTGAACTCAGGACAGTCTTTGAACTCTGGGTCTGGATCTCCGGAATGCTCCTTTAGTAACCACTCGGTTATCCCAGCCTCTGACTCAGGTCTGGAGCTGGACTCGCTCTGGTGGTCTGTTCTGTGGCCCCACAAACCATAGGCTGATCACAGACTTTCCAGTGGGTCAGCTCCATGGCACTTGCTCTATCCAGAAGGGTCTGTAGTCACCTACAAATTTGTGACATTACTAGGGACTCCTGTTTGATCACATGCAAAAATAGTAAATCACACAGAATACTTGTAAACATAGCAGGTAATCTGTGAGAAAGAAGTTGAAGAATGGTATTGCATTTTTAAAATGTTTCTGTTGAAGTCATTATATATTTTACCCATACCATGATTGATAGAAGAAAAAAGATGACTTTTTTTACCTTCAAGAGGACTGGAATAGCTTTCCTATTGTTTGAATTAATTGCAACAATATCATTTAAGCCAGAGTAGTAAGTAGGTTGATTAGTGCTATGCTAGTTTTCCTATAACCAATGAGTGAATATATATATATTTGTACATATACATATATCCATATTTGTATATACCATTATTTGTATATATATATATACATATACCCACACTTGTATATACACATATTTGTGTATATGTACATATATCCATATTTCTATATATACAAATTTGTATATATGTACATATATCCATATTTCTATGTATACATATTTGTGTATATATAAATATATTATACTTGTATATACACATATTTGTGTATATGTACATATATCCATATTTGTATATATCCATATTTGTGTATAGAGACATATATATTTGTATACACACATATTTGTGTATATATACACAAATAAGTAAATTCTATAGTCTCAAACAAGTAAATACTATAACATCAGTATTAAAGGGTATATAAAACCATATACATAACTAGAATTCATNCCATATTTGTATATACCATTATTTGTATATATACATATACCCACACTTGTATATACACATATTTGTGTATATGTACATATATCCATATTTCTATATATACAAATTTGTGTATATGTACATATATCCATATTTCTATGTATACATATTTGTGTATATATAAATGTACTATACTTGTATATACACATATTTGTGTATATGTACATATATCCATATTTCTATATATACATATTTGTGTATAGAGACATATATATTTGTATACACACATATTTGTGTATATATACACAAATAAGTAAATTCTATAGTCTCAAACAAGTAAATACTATAACATCAGTATTAAAGGGTATATAAAACCATATACATAACTAGAATTCATAGGAGAATTTTCTTAGTGCTTCATTTTATAATTAAAAAATATGAGACAAATATAAATTTGAAATGATAGGACCTTCACCCCTTCCTGGCTAATTGATATCTGACTGAATATACAATGGAAAATGGCCAGACTATATGTAAACAGAGATTTGACTCACAACCTGCAGCAGCCTGCCCTTGAAACCAACCCATTTTTTATAACAACCAGCCCAGGAAACTGTGTTATCAGTCACAGCCAGTGGAAGTCAGACTGCTGTCTTCAGTAACACCCCAGGAAGGCAAACACTAACTCCTGAAATAGCTGGCCCCAAGTGGCCAGGACTTGATTAATAACTTGACGAGCAGCTTCCCTACATTTTGCTCCTGCTTTCATGTTAGACCAATGGGAGAAGGCCAAATTTGCATTCCTAACTAATCACATGGATGACCCATGTCTAATGGACCTAACTATAGTGTCCCCAGGCCAACAGCCTCCAAGCAGAACACACCTGGAACCATCCCTTTTTCCCACCATAAAGCTTCCCTACTTCTCTGCCTGTCTTGAATTTCTGCCAAACACAAGTTATGGTGGCTAACTCTCTTGCTGTATAGCAAGCTCTGAATAAATAGCCGTTGCTTGTTCTCACTTGGTTGGTCTTGCTTTATTACACACATATCCATAGTGGAATCTTGTCCTGTAAAGATGTTTGCCTTTTCCCTGTTGTCTATAAGGGAGCTGGTATGCTCAAAGTCCCGAGTCAGTAATTTAACGTTTCTCAATTTCTCAACTTTCTTGTTAAAAACCTGTGTCCTCTGATTTGAACTTTTACTTTAATGGCTGGATTTGAAAACTTGGTTTCTAATTTAAAATTCAAAATTCTCTATTCATAATAAAATAGTTCCTCCAATTGTAGGTTGCATTATAACTAAATATTTAACAATGTTTGATGTAAAATTGATTGAACCCACTTTGAATATATATTACAGTTAACATTCAAAATGCTAACTATAAATGTATTAATAGTAATCCATAATAGCATATATTATAGTTAGCATTCAAAATGCTCTTATGAATGTTCATTCTTACGCTTCTCCTCTGAGGAATGCAAGTAATTGAGAAGATATTCAGAAACTGTATTGCATGATTTTTCCTTAAGTGTTTAATAATCTTCCTTTGCTTGATTTGGCTACGTCTTCTCCTCATTACTAGTTGTCATCTTGTTGCAATAACTTTTATTACATCCTATTATCTCTCCTTCCCTCATATTACCATAAATCATTGATTCTTAACATGTGGTCCTCAGGACACCTGTATTACCCAGGAAGTTTTTCAAAATGCAGATTCTTGGGCCTCCTTCCAGATCTACTGACCTGACTTTGAGTGTGTCCAGGAATTTGCATTTCAAACATGCTCCTCAGATAATTTCTATGCATGCATCATTTGTACTCAATGTATAAGTGTATCTGCTTATCTTCAGGATGCTATCTAACATCTGACTGTCTAAAGACCAAGATTTAGGAACTATACTGGCCTACTATATGTCAGGCACCTGACAGACTTTATCTCTTTAGTATTTAGAATGGCTATAAAGTATGATTTCTATTTTAGGGTTAAGGGAACTGTGGTTCAAGACAATAGTGACTTGTCGAGGGTCATACAGCAGGTGAAGTATAGAGCCGGGAGTAGAAGCCAGATCGTCAGTACAGAAATAATCCTGTATGTTGAGGAAAGAAGTTTTAGTTTTACTGTGGGTCTGCTCTTAACACTTTACTGAACCAACCATCCAGTTCAGCTGTGAAGTCCCTCTGGTAGCTGGGTGTAGACATAGGCTAAATTGTGAGAGATGTATTTGGAATGAATCTTAACTATTCTCCCACTTATGAGATAAGCAACATCCCAGTGGGAGCCTTGAGAAAAGGTGTACATGATGAGTTGTACCCTGGACAGCTATGGATGATTGGCTTCAGCAGCAAGCAATACAGTTTTAGCAGAGTCCTGTGATTGTTGAGATTGGGAATGAACTTGAACTAGGGGGATCTAAGTTAATTTTCTGTTGGCAAGACGTCTCTAAGGGAAGGTTTTAAAAAGGCTTATAAAAACTTAAAAGGCCCTTGGACATCAAATGGCTCTTACAAATTAATCAGAAACATATGGATTAGATTTCTCATAAAATACATTTAGGTTTAAAATTATGGGAAAAAGCACAAGGAAAGATGTCTTTTAGGTTTGTCCAAAACAAACCCTAAACGTTTGGGAAAGTTGGAAATAGTTTCACAACAGCAGGATGACACGGAACACCTACGTGGCATCTTCAGGTGACGCAGGAACACAGAATCCCCTTTTCCTACTGCGGGGTGGGGCTGACCTCCCATGGAAACGTGGAAGGCCGGCTGGCAGGTTTCTGTGATGCTGGGGGTACGATCCGAGTGGCAGGAGGAGATGGGAAGGGAGGAGGAGGCGAGTGTGGAAGCTGAGGAGGCGATCTTTCACTCTTCCCAGGGAAGGCTGGCTAATGTCCTTTTTTTTATTACTTCCTGGGTGCTGGCCCATTCCCACCCTCAGAGAGTCCTCCAGGAGCAACTTTGGTGTAAAGGAGGGTCTGGCTGAGTCGCAGAAAACCTGCCTTCTGTTCCTAGTGTTGCCGCTCCCTAGCTGGCTGACATTGTTCACGCCCCAGTCCTAAGATGAAAATGGTGCCCACGATCCCTAAAGCTCGCCAAGCCTCAGTTTCCTACCCATTCAATGGGAGATAGCACAAACCGTGGAGTGGCGTTGGGGGGATTTAGTGAGGTGATGACGTAATCTACTTAAGCACAGTGCCTGGTACATTGGGAGTGTTCAGTAAATGACTATTACTATGATTCTTAGATTCTAAAGAACTTGTTCTAAAAATTTCTAGGAAAAAAGAAGTCAGTTCCCATCCACAACACATCAGGGGACAGAATTGGAGGAGGAGACATGGGAAGGTAGAGTTTTCCTTGCTTCCAGGGAGAAGATGAATTTTAGAATTGATTTTAAAGCTTAGTTTGAGAATAAATGTTCCCTTGCATGGAGGGATAAATCTGATTTACTAATTCCTCCATGGGATGTAAACAGCTTTCTGGTCCTTTTCTTTGAAAGATAAGTAACTTGGGGTGGTAAAGGGGTCAAGCAAAAAAGAAAAAGAGAAAAAACTCACAAACATGAACAACATTGTGGTAACCGTGAGGGGGCAGGGTGTGGGTGGAGGAGGAAGAGGGTATGGGGGAATAAGGGGTAATGTAAAAATACAAAAAAGTACCAATCATGAATCACAAATGGTTATTTATTTTTCTAAATTAGTTTTGTTTGGAAATGACCTGGTTTTCAAATAATATTATTAGAAAAGTCTTTCCATGGACTCTGCCTTTTGAAAACTAAAAGGCAATGTTACTGGAAATGGGTGACTGAGGATCATGAAAACCATCTACGTATTTCAGTTTCCCCCTCCTGTCTGGTCTGCGCCCCTTCCACACTTGCTGCCTCTCTGCGGAGACAGCATGGCCCTCTGTGAGGACAAAGCAATGAGATGCAAAGCTGGCTTGATCTTCAGAAGTAATCATCTTCCTGTTCGATTTTTCCCAGCTCATCTCTAACCCGACCTCGTAGTTTAGGGAGACAGCGTACTTGGCTAAATCCCCTATTTGTGAAGGGGCTTGCCCACAAAAATGTTTGTTTGTGTGTTTGTTTTTTTTTATAGTTCAGATGGTTGCTCTCTTCTACTTAGTTAAAAAAAAGAAATTGAATCAAAATGCATGGATTCAACCATCATATAGTTGAGTATGTATGCTGGACATTCTATAATAAGTGTTAAATCAGATACTGAAAAATATACAAGCATCTAAGTATACGTTTTGTTTAATAATTTGTGTCCTTAGATCTTTTACATTTATTTTTGTGTTCATGTTTATTTATGTGCCCTTGTAGTACCATATATCAAATAAAAACATTTATGTCTGAGAAAATAAATGCATACCTCTTCCGTTAGTGGTTACACAACCATTTGTTCATTTGTATGACTACATGTAAATTTTATTTAATTACAGATTTTAAATAAAAGAGAGAGGGCTAATATGTAATGATTTAATGTTACCATGAGAATTCAATTTATTTTATTATCCTTAAATTTATGGTTGACTATAGTTTTGCTTGTACATTACCCTGGTGACACATTTTAGGTGCATATCTACAATGGAAAAAAAGCCACCTACTGCTTAGAACCCCTTGTTAGGTCTGGACTGCATAAACTCAGAATGGTGTGTTACATAACAAAACAATTTACAATTATCATGATAACAGAGGCTGTGTTCTGAAAAGATAGCAGTATCTGTAAAACTGCACCTGCGTGGAGGCCATAATTTCTCTGTGGCTGTGACAGACAATGTGAATCATGGATTATTACCATTAAGGGCTCCATGCATTGCCTATTATTTATTAGAGCTCCTACAGGACTTCCCCCAGAATACCCACATGGATTGAGATAGATATATATTCAGACACACAGATGTGTATATAGTTATATATTTATACACATATATTACACATGCATTATGCTTGTAATTTATGGCAAAGAAAATAGAAAAGCTTAATGGCTAAAACCTTGCAAAACGCCCAAATTCAGGCAGAAAGAACCTTTACATCTGCCTTTTAAACTTCAGACTAAGTCCCTGGAAGGAATCTCAAAGCTGCTGCCCAGATTTTCAAGGAGAAACCTCAATCTCGTTAATGAACCCTAGCCAAAGGCCAGGGTTCCCTCTGGCGTACACGCACCCAGTGGCCTCATTTGTCATTTTGCTCTGGGCTCTGCTGAGCTGCATCCAGCCCCAAGTGCCATGGATGTGACTGATTCCAGCACAACCAAATGGAGCTCTTTCTTTGCACTTCCCTGTTGTCATCACAAGCTGTTTATAAGCCCGTGCTCTTGGTGCCAAACGATTCCCTGCTGCAAATAAATCACTGCTGTGAGATACTTACAGTTCAAGCTATTAGGTATTTAATAAGTGTGTGTGGCAACAATCAGGGCAAAAATTAAAAGTGTGTCAAGTTTGATTTCTGTCTCTCTCTTCTCTTTTGTTGTGACTGCAACTGTTTTCAGACATCTCTGGTCCCCACACCCAATCTGTATGGCCACAATAATGCTGACTAACAAGCACCTGTACAATCTCAGTGACATAATTAGCATTTATTGCTCACTCTGGAGACAACTGGGAAGTAGCTAGAGGATTCTGCTGATCTTGGCTGGGCTTGCTCCCCTATCTGGGGGGCAGCTTGCTAGTCCATTGGCTTTGCCAGGTGTCTCTCACCTTCTGGCAGGTTAGTCCCGGCATATTGTTATGGTATTGGCAGAGGTGCTAGAAGGATGTCAAGCTTGATTGTGAAGCACTTTTCAAATCTCGCATCACATTGCTAACATCACATTGGCCAAAGCAAATCACTGGTATGAGCCCGAGGTTGGAGTGGAGGCACGGCCAAATTACATGGCCAAGGGCATGGGTATATAATGGGGTAAGGCATGGGAGTCATGCTTTTGATGTATTATACCCTTATTGCCACAAAACTACCTCTCAGGAAAGGGTCTGAGCAAAATTTACACTGAACTGGATGCTGGTTTTGGGCACAGCTAACACACTGCCTCTGCCACAGCCGTCTGCTGTTACACATGCAATAAAAATATGGAAGGAAAGCACCGAGGCTCTGCGGTGGATTTAGCTGCTAACATTTTGTGCCTTCTCCCAGTGACAAGAAGGGTCTATCTCTCTACCCCCTTAAGTCTGGGCTGGGCCAGTGGCTGGATGTATGACTAATAGAAGAGACAGTGGAAGAGATTCTGCCTCTTCTGGGACCAGCCCCTCAGAGGACTGGCAGCTTCCATGTCCCCTGTCCTGGAATGTTCGTTTTGGTAAGGGCCTCTCTGCAAATGCAGTTGCTATGAGATGGGAGGCCACATGTGGGCTCTCTGAGCAGAAGGTTCAGCACTGTTGGACACGTGGTCACTGCAGGCTTAACCAACGTTATATGAGTGAGAAGACCTGTCCAGCTCAATCCAGAGTTGTGAGAGGTAATAAAATGGTTATTGTTTATTGAAGCCATTAATATTTGGGGTGGTTTGCGATGCAGCCATAGATAACTGAAATGCTCTAAAAGTGTCATTTTAGTCATTGAATAGGAAAAAGGAATTTTTGATTTGTAGTTTTTTTAGAGCCTTTGTGTTGGGAACTGCTCTGCGTGGTTTCAGGAGTTGTAACTGACTCCCATGGCTAAGGATGAGTGAGTGACTTCTGGAATTCAAGCCACAGAGGAGACAAGCTTGTCTCTGGCAGCAATGCTGCTTCTGCTTCATCTCCTGCCCCCAACACTTGGTTGGTTAGTCAGAGACGGGTAAGACCCCTCAGAGGAGGGGTAACCTAAGCCAGACACGATCACTTGGAGGCCTTCATGGAAGGACTCAGAGGGGCTGCAACAAAGAGGGAGTGATAGACCCTCTCCTCGCCACCCTCTCCCCGCCCCGCCCCTGGCTATTCTGACATAGCCGGAGTCCCCATGTCCTCTAGGAGAGGTGCTTCCTGGCTCTAATCCACTTAAGCCTAAAAACCTGTGATAGGGGAGGCGGGGCAGCCCCTTGCAGGCTAGAGCAGGATCCGGGGTGATTGAGCATAAGAAAGAGTTCCTAAATATCCTGTGAAACCTACTTAGTTTAGAATGCTCTCATTTAAATGATAAGGGTCCAAGCAAGAAGTTTGTTCCTCAAAGTTTTATGGCTCTTTAGCTATCTGACCCTGACTGAGAATAAACCCTCATAGTTCTTTGAATACTATCTATTGTTTGATCCTTACCTGTATTCTTATGCAAAACGAACCCAATAACAGCCCATTGAGGAAAAGGCTCTTGGCCCTTCTCCTTCGAGGAATCAGCCACCTTTCCTCCCCAAGCAGATCATGTATGGTAGTTTCACTTTCATCCGTGGTGGATGGGGGGACTTGTGACAAAGTCGACCACACACCTTTGTAAAAGTCAGTGGCTTATTTGACCTACACATGGCCAACTTTGCCAATAGTCCTCCCAAAAGGCAAATACACTTTATCAAGTATGCCGACTTGCAAGTAGAGAATCACATAAGTGTGAGAGGGCCCTTAGCCATTGTGGGCTTTGCCTCATTGACACCCTGGGCCCCATTCTCTACTCTGGATTCCACAGAGTGCTTTAGGGCAGGAAGGAGGGACTACCTTTAACCTCGTCCTTTCCTAGGCCATGCGCGCGCGTGCGCACACACACACGCACACACACACGCACACACAACTGTTATTTTAAACTTAGATGCATTTTTTCCTGCTGCTGATTTTATTCGGTGACACCCAGCATGGTTCAGGGCCCTGAGTCCCACCTCTCCATCAATGAACACCAATCTCTGCTCATGCCATTGGACTTAATTTTGAAAGTATTTGCTGTCAAGGCTGACGAAACACACTGTATGTTCCCAGGACAAATAGCATCTTCATTTGAATTGCTCCCTGCCATGAGTTCTCCAGACTTTCTTACTCACTACAGATGGTTGGAAGCTGACTGTACCATCATTTAACTCAACCAGTTCTCCCATCTAGCTGCAAATTCCTATTCTGCCACTTTCCCCATTCCAAGATTTATTGAGGTATAATTGACAAATATAGTTGTAATTTGAAAGTATACAATGTGATGGTTTTTCATACATGTCCATTGGGAAATACCACAAGCAAGTTGACTAATATAGCTATCACCTCACAGAGCTGTGCTTTTCCAGTGTGAATGCTGGAGACCTGCTCTTGGCAAATTTCAAATATACCACACAGTGTTGAGCATAATCACAGTGCTGTACTTTAGATCCTCAAAACTTGTTCATCTTGCAAGGGAGAGTATGACCCTTTGATCAACTTGCCCCGTTTTCCCCAGCCCCAGCCCTCTGCACCCACCATTCTGTTCCCTTTCTAGGAGTCTGACTTTTTCAGGATTCCATGTATAAGTGACACTATGCAATGTTTTTCCTTCTCTGCCTGGCTTATTCACTGAGCACAATGCCCTCCAGGTTCATGCACATTGTCAAAGTGACAGGGCTTTCTTTTTCGTGGCTGAAAAATATTTCATTGTGTGGGTGTGTTTCTCACTTTCACTTTCTATTCATCATTGACAGGCACTTAGGTTGTTTTACAGTGAACACGGGGGTGCAGGTATCTCTTCACGGCACATTTTGTTGTTAGGTGGTGTGATAGTTCTATTTAAAAAACCTCCCCCACTGTGTTTAATCTCATATGCCTGTCCGCTCTCCTTCGTGTTTGGTGACACTGAATGGGAGCCTCTGGAGCTGGGTTTCTGCAGAGGACAAGGCTGTGGTGTTGGGCAGGAGTCAGGGCCAGGCTGATCCCTGCCAGGGTGGAGTATGAGAAAGGAACTGCTTGGAGAGAGAGAGAGTTCACTCCTCGTCGTCGGCCCAGGCCAGGATGGTGCAAGTGGAATTTCACAGCCGCCTCCTTGGAGGACTGTGCTCTGAATGGCCACCCTCTCAGAGATTCTATGGAGCAAACTGATGCAACGCTCATTGGTCTGGTGATCTCTGAAGACTCTCAAATTCAATTTTTCTAATTTCTTCTGCCTTGCTGAAGTGCACATCACTCTTCCAACTTTACTTTTCCAAAATTAGTGTAAATGTTTTGCCCGCTGAAATCTCCCCATTCTCTTTATGGGCTCGATCCACAGTTTTTGAAAAATTCCTTTGCTGTGTTGTGTTTGGGTTTTAGTAGGAATAGGAGATAAGCACATGTGGTCAGTACCTCATGGTTAGTCAGAGCTCTTTCTTTGACTTTGAACTGCGTTAAGGTCTAGCAATATCATGATGTTAATGTATTTACCTTTCAAAACACTGCAATGAATTGGTCTATTTTTAATTTCTCGAGGAAACTCCATACTGTTTTCCATAATGGCTGTACCACTTTATATTCCCAACAGTGCACCAACAGTGCATGAGGAGTCCAATTCTCCACATCCTCACCAGCATTCATTTTCTCTTATCTTTTTCATAAAGCCATCCTAACACATATGAGGTGATGTCTCATTGTGATTCTGAGATAGACAACCAAAGGACCAGGGGCTAAGGCACACTGCTAGCCTGGAGTGTGAAGCTAGGCCTGGGCTCAGCTTTATGAGACATATTACCACCTAACTGTGTCATATCTGCAAGCTCTTCAGCTCCTCTGGGTCTCAGTTTCCTCATCTGTGGAGTGGGAGAATATTAGAGACATAGTCCTATAAGGCCCCTCCTACCTCTGCAGTTCTCTGAATTTACAGAGCACCTGGACACACTGACATTGACCTCCAGGAATCTCTTCGAGGGTTTTTTCCATGATGCAGGAAGTGTGGGCATCATAAGAAACATGTCCCTTAGGAAAATGGCCCTTAGGATGCCCATCATGCTTCAGATCTTCATCCCTTGCTTTCTTTGCTTACTTTCCGTGTTTAGTTTGAAAATGAGATCTATGGTCTTACAGGACCTCTTTAATTCACTGCCAATATTTGCTGAAACAAACCAAAGAGAGAGTTTAGGCTGGTGTGCAGTGAGGGACAAGTGGCAAAACTAGCCCTCTCACTTCAACCAACGCATTAGAACTTAGTTCTTTTCTTCATGGTGGGTGTTGGGGGCTGAGGCCCCTGTCCGTTCCCACCCCCCATATGCTTCTCCATTTTCTGAGCTGTGGGGAGCAGCCTCTATCTCCCAGGATAGTTTTGTAATAATTAGCACAGCCTGTCTGAGACCCATTCCCTCAGGAGGGGCTGGTGGGCCCAGGCTCCAGGTATGCACTGAGGAGACCAAACCAAGTGGCTGGGTGAGGGTGACCTTGGCACTTGTGTTTGTGGCAGAGCTGTGGGGTACTGCATGGAGCACTAACACAATGAGCATTGCATTAGAAACTTGGAAAAGGTATGTTCCTGTGCTGAAGGCAAATGGGGCAAGGACTTGGACACACCCAACCGCTTTTCAAGTGCTGGGGGATCAGCAAAAACATCATAAAGCTGATTTCGCCCAGAATTTTTTCCTTGTGATTTTTAAACTCATGTGCATTTTAATGGAAATTTAATCATATGTTTCAGGTTTACTTACAGTTAACTCATCAAAATGTTGTTTTGCAAGAGGGATTCAAGATCCAAGAAGCCTTTTGAGGTTTTTTATAAGACTTTTAAGGACTTTTCTTTTTTCTTATAAACAGGATACCATGTATCACTGAGAGAAAACAAACCTGAACCCCAAAGGGTTCAAGTTTGATTTGAAACTCAGAAGTCTTGAACACCAGGGATGGTCTGAAGTAAAATGGATTTTCCCATGTTTTTTCCTTGGATATTTATAGGAAAACAGCTGAGGATTTCAGCAGAAGACTATTTATTCACTATTTATTATTCTGGAGTGAATGAATATCCTGAAATTTATTATACAAATTACAAATATTATCACTCTTTCTCTTTTTTACAGCATCCTTTGCGTTTGACACATTTTTTAATGCTGTATTTCGGCATAAAAGTTGGGCGAAGTGCAAAACCACATCGTAAGCAGAGATTTTATTGCACGTCAAGTAGCATTAATGTTATACTGAATAAATAAGCAAATGAACATTGTCCAAGGAAGAGCAATCATTCACAAGAAACACTGTCTATGGTCTAAATTTTCCCAGTTACTTTGTCTGTACTGGCTGTATCTACACAGGTAAAGTGAAGTGCACGGGTGATTGGTTCATTTGTAGATGTCTTGTAGACGTAGTCGTTTTGTTTTTCCTCTTAAGGGGTTGAAGCCATTCTCACAAAACATCTAAGTGTTGAAGAAATCACTGTTCTAATGGTCTGAATGGGTATTTGTAGACTTTTGTTTAATCATACGGTTTAGGCTTATATGCTGTTTTTATTTTTTTCTTTTTTATTGTATTTTTTGCATTACCATTTAGTTTCCTTATCCCCTCTTCTTCTATATATTTTCTACTTATTTACTTTGTTTACTTGATGCTTATTACATTATTGACTTATATATGTGCTTACATACTTCTAGGCTCTAAATATTTTACTTGTACCCTCTTTACTTCATTTACTTTATACTTACTTTATATTCATAGAGTTTACTTAAATATTCTTATAGAGTCTGGATTAGTACTTACATTAGAATTCATCTTTACTTTGTGTAGGCTGCACCTATGTATTTTGTAATCCTTTAAAAGGGTATTTTATTTATTTTTAGAGAAAGGGGAAGGGAAGGAGAAAGAGTGGGAGAGAAACATCAATGTGTAGTTGCCTCCCATGTATCCCCCTCTGGGGACCTGGCCCACAACCCAGGAATGTGCCCTGACTGGGAATCGAACCGGCAACCCTTTGCTTCACAGGCCCACACTCAATCCACTGAGCTACACCAGCCAGGGCTATTTTGTCATCCTTTTGACATCATTTGTCTGTTTCCCCTTAAAAGTACAGATCAATTAATTGGTTGCACAAAAAAAGTCTATCCAACTTTAGTGCTAGAGAGTTTAAATGAACAAAAAGTACTGGTTGTTCGGCTAAGAGCTCATCCCGCAGTCCCTGGTGTTTGCAGGGGCCAGAGACACAGGAACTGGTCTAAGTGGGGGAGGCTTGCTGACGAGGCCCCTCTAGACACTGAGGCTCTGCCAGTAGGGCCAACTGCAAGTTGGGGAGGGTTTCTGTGTCTAGTTTTTTTTTTAAATACTGGGACATGTGCTATAAATCGTTCTTTCGTGAACCTGTCATTCTTTTCTTGTGTGTGTGTGTGTGTGTGTGTGTGGTAGGAAGAGTAGGCCGAGTTCATCACAACCTGATTTAAGCTCCTTCTAGAATGAATCTACCACTGCAATTTTAAACATGGGTCAAGGTAAGATTAGTTTTTTTAGTTAATTAGTTAATTAACGAATCTTAATTAGTTCATTAAGATTAATCTTAATATGGAAGTAATTCCATTTGCAATTTTCTCACTACCTATATGTAAAATGTTGAAAGGGTCTGAAAGTGTTCTCAACAACATCTTACCCAATAAGAATTCTTGTTTATTACTAGTGTTTTATTGCAGGTAAAAAATGTGTAACTGGCAGAAACATCTTTTGAAGAAATGAATGGATTTTAAAAATGAACCACAAAATAAAATTTATCAATGGCATAATCACAGCCAATGAGGTAACTGACCAGCAACTTCCCCAGGCTCACATCCTTTCCAGCTGTTCAGAGGAACTCTATCAGATCTGCCTGGGAGAGCAATAAAGAGAAACTCGGTGGCAAAACACAACACAAATAATTGCTCATCCTGTGTGAAATGCCTTCCATCCGCTTTGGGAAAACCTCCTTTCGGCAGGAAGAAGTCAGGCAGCCTGGAATAAAAGGGTCAGTGGTTTCTGCCAGTGGTACCTGAGAGCCAGCTGGCTACCAGGGACTCATGGGCGGAGACCCAGATTTGAATGGCAAAAGCCAAAGGAAAAACAAGGATTGCACCAGCTTCAGAAACAAGCACTTAATGGCCTCATCAAGGAGGCTGTGAGGGAATTCAGCACATAAATAAAGATAAACAAACTCAAAAACAGGCTTTATAGGCCCTGTGTAATGTGTTAGCTGTTACGGAGCTTCCGCTGGTGCCCAAGGATGCATCACTGAGGGTGGTTATGGCTCTTGGAAAAGTGCAGGGCTGAGCAGGGCTGAGCTGGGCTGGTGCAGGTAAGTTACTGGACTTTTACGTGGAGGTTAAGCTCTTCTAACGTTCCATTTGCAAACTGAGTCAGCCTGTGCCCTCCCCTAAGCCGGTCACATTCATCCTCACTCTGAATGTGACTTAGTCAATTTGCAACATCAGTGTCACTACTTAGTAATGACATAGCATCTCTTCTGTGAATTCAGAGAACACAGATCACATAGTTGCAAGGTGGCTGTCTTTGAAAAGTGTGATCTACTCATCTATGGGTATGTAAGTGAAATTCACCTTTACAGGTTCATGTTATTTTTTTCTCCTTTTTTAGATATAAAATTAAAATCTTTTGAAAAAATGACATGGATTCCATGTGAGAAGAATGCTTCTAGATAGGTTTGCAGGAAGTGAGTCTTCCTGGCAAATTTTTGTTTGGTGTTCTTGTCGTACAAATATTTAGGTTTAGTTTAGGTTCATGATTACAGTAAAAAAAAAATCAGCATTAATCTTTGTTTTTCCTTTAAATTTCAGAAACAGAAGTCCACAAGCTTCTTCTTACCATCCCTGCAATCTAAACAAAATTCAAATACCTATAACAGTTGTGTTTCATATTTAAAGGGCCTTTACTCGAAGGAGCCGAAGAACTTGGGCTCCTTCACTCTTTCCCCTGGAATACATTTGGCTTTGTTCTTTGCAGCATAGGCAATTGCTGTTGAAGAAACTTCAGTTTAACGTGTAATTAATAGTGTGGCATTTCCCAAGGGCTTTCCTGGGGACCCTTTCTATATCTGTTTTATATTACAGAGCTCCCTTGCTAAATATTTCCAGATCATATAGATTTAGATAAGACAAGTTCCAGAACTTAGAGTATTTTTTATTTTGACATTTACAGTATTTATTAGTGTAATGAAAATAATACTTTGACAAGTCCCCAAGTAATAAATGGCAATATTTTCAACCCCTGAGTGGTTTAGAGTAACTTTCAGTGGCTAGTGGCCACCTGACATCCAACTGTCCTCCTTTCGGAGGTGTTAGCAAATTTGAAATGCTTTGGGATCAGTCCTTTCAGGCTGCACTTGCTGGTAATTGCCCCCTCCCCCCGCTCCCTGTCCCCCGAGTTCCTCGGGGTGGTTGGTGGGCCTGACATATCTTGTTCCTTTTTCTTTAAGAATTAAAGAGTTAGGAAAGAATGGACTTCAGCTCTGGGGAAATCACATTCTTCCTGCTTGGGGGTAGCATGGGGCATGCTGGGGGTCACGGTGTATTGAGAGAGCAGCCATTACCCCCAAACCAAGTGTGGTAATCAGAGGGCCGAATGGGTCACCCTGAGTACCAGGAGACGTGACTTAACTGAAACATAATTTCAGCTCACAGGGATGTTTTTCAGAACAGACTTCAGTGAGGTCAGTTGGTGGCCTTTATTCATTCTCCCTTTCTCCCTTTTCTACAGATCTCTGCCTTTCTTAAGGAATTTACTTCATTTTGCCTCAGAACATAGTAATAAGTTAGGGTCTCCTAGGAATATAGGTCTCTGTGCTCTACTGGGTGGAAGCATAGTGTTTTCAATGAGTATTTTCCAAATTGAACTGAAGGTCCAAATTTCACAAACCTCTGTACTTCTTGTGGTAGTTAAGAGAATGCAAGCTACTTATAACAAATGAACCACCGAATTTCAGCGGCTTTACCCAAGAAAACTTTACTTCTTATTCCTGTAATAGTTCAGCAAGGGTGTGCCTGGTCAGGGGGGCTTCCTGTAGGTGGTGATTCAAGGACTTGGGCTCCTCTGTCTGTGGCCCTACCCCCTCTAGGTCCTCCAAATCCAGCCAGGGGGAGAGAGTGTGGAAGAGGGACCCCTGTGTCTTAATTGCCTTGCCTGGAAGTGACATGCATCACTGGTACTCATATTCTATAGAGGAGAGCTAGTCACATCATCTCACAGAGATGCAAGGGCTTCTGGGAGGAGAAGTCCCTGGGAGGCTGCCCCTCCTGGTGGAGAAAGGGAAGCTATAGGATGAGGAGCCCACCTTTTTGGAGGCCAGCTGCCTCTCCCACCTTTGCTATAAGATGAATCCTTTAAAGAGGGACAGAATGATGCAAAATCAGATCTGAAGGGGCTTTACAGTGATTATAACCCTCTCTCTATTTTGCAGCTGAGGAGACATGGACTGAGATAAAGAGAATTTTTCCAGTCCATACAGCTAGTTAAGGGCAGAGTTGGGACTAGACTCTGGGACCTCTGATTGCCGGCTGTTTCTGCAGCACCACACCTAATCCAAGTGCTGGTGATTTCTGTGCTGCTCAGAAATCAGGTGCTTCTCAGGTGATTTCTGTGCTTACCCCTAAGGTGCTTGAGAACAGTGAGTGGGGAGTGCTTTTGTGGAAATTGGAGTTGCGTGTCAGGGTTCCTGCCAGTGTGTCTCCCTCAGCTCCCACTTTTTCCTTCTAGTATCTCACCTTGACTTACAGAAGTCTCCTCTCCGTGTGACAACCCACAAGAGTAGTGAATCGGCCGAGTTTGGAGGTGAGTAAGAAATGGGAGTGTGGTCTAGGTCACAGGTGTCCAAAGTGACTGATGTCGCTGGTAGAGAGACCCTAGTACTGGAAGGTAAGGCGTGATGTGACTTGAAAGAATGTATGCCTTAAAGCTCCTAGTGGTCAACATGAATCCCCTCTTAGAATTTTCTTTAAATGAGTACTAGAGGGTTCTTGCTACAGTATACTTACAGAAGTTATTTGGGTAACACAGAAGCATCCAAAAGTATCTCTTTGCTGATTGGTTTGTCAGCATGTTCATCAGTAGTGAAAAGGGTATTGAGGGAACAAAAGAAGAGGCAGAGAACTTTAGACAGGGAAGAGGAGAATGGAAGGATTTGGAGGATGCGATGCTTTGGGGAGGATGAGATACTTCGGACCAGAGTGAAGTGCTGGGTTAGTAGTAAAGGGGAGATACTTGTCAATCACAGGTTCGCATGAGGGCACTGGGTAACTGGGAGATAATGGAGCAAAACAGCATGAGCTGGGAAGGTAGAGGAGCATCAAAGACAAATTTCTTCCCCTCCCCCCTTTGCAATGCCATTGGACTGACGATCATCATCAAGTAGCAGAGCACTGGGTTCTACACCTGGCTCTATACTAAGTCCTTGAATTTGGGTGGTGACTTCACCTTTCCGGGCTGCAGTTTCTTCACTTGGAAAGTAGGGAGGGTGCACTAGACCATTAGTTTCCAAACCACATTATCTGGGAACCTGGGAGTCTTGTGGTTGTACATCAAGGGTATCACTACAGGGATGGTTGCAAGTAGCAAGGACGTGGTTTCTGCCAAGCCCTGCCACCCCCACTCCAGCCAAGTGAGCTCTGTTCTGTCTGTTTTATATTGAATTTCTGCAGAAGCTTTTGTGTGAAGGACAAGTTCTGTGTCTGAAGGAAAATTTTGGAAAGTACTCATCCTAGACAATTTCTCAGGTTTCTTCTGACTCTGACATTTTGGGAATCTATGATCAGTATGTAAAGCCTTCAAGTATTGGGGGCTGTATAGAGGTCAAATCATAAGCTCCCATGTTGCCTGTCTTCAGAAGACCATAACTGAAGACGGCCAGGCAACTAGTAGGGGTTTGGACAACCACTGTGTTGGACACTATCAAATGTATAACCAGAAAAGACTCGTTTATTGAGGTCTACTGAGCACCTGGCTCTGTGTTCTAAGCATTTTGCATAGTTGAATATTTAAGTCCCCCAACAACTTGATTAGATCAACATTGTTGTTACAATAACCATTTTAAAATGAAGAGACGAAGGCTCAGAGAGATTACGACAAGCAGCTCAAAAGAACAGAGCTAGGATTCAAGTTCAGCTCCCACTCCAGACTCCATACTCTTCTTGGTTCTCGTTCTCTGACCTGGGCATTCTCTCCCATGGCTCTTGGCTCTTTTGCAAATGTCCTCTGCCCTATTGGTCCCCAAGTGACTTTTCCACACTGGGAGACTTACTCTCCTGAGCAGGTGTAACAGTTCCGTGACTGTCAAGGTGACTTAAAGTTCTCACCTGTGCTGCAAATCCTTCACTGAGAACAGCGCTGGGCCCAGGGCAGTCTGCCTAGTGAATGACCCATCGCTTACAAGCTCATCAAGGTTGCAGAGCTCCTGAAGGACAGAGGACACAGTTCGTGCAGCAGAAGGCAAGGAGCTGGGCTGTCCTAAGAACACCATCCTGATTATTCCACAGTAAAGTGTGGTAAGAATCTGGTCATAGGCAAGGAGAAACCACTTAAAAGCAAATCGAAACAAAACAAAAGCTTTAAGTCTAAAAACAGCTATATGTTGAGAGGTATCTAGATTTTTCTCAAAGGCCTTCAATCACTCCCAGCTTTGTTTTCTAACTCGTGTTTTTAAGGGCTTTGTCAACATTAGTAAATGCCACTCAACCTGCAAACAAATTGTTCAGGAGCAAAATGAAGCTGAAGATGGGCTTGTAATCATTCCTGCCTCAGCCCACTTCTGTGTCTGTGTAAGTTTTAAAGCTTAGCCTATCTCCCTTATGCTGGCTCTTTGACTAGAATAACCTAGTGATGAATTCCAGATGTTGAACTACAGAGTGCTTCAGGGGCTTATACGCTGGAGTTCTGAGTGAATAAATATATATATATTTTTTCTTTGTGATTAAAAGGCTAAACAGCAGGTCATGCGTACCTAGGCATGCAAAAGGGTATTTATATTTTTGATCAGGTGAAATGCACCTGGGGATTGTAAATATCACAGATTGGTGTAATGTGATTGACTCTGAAAGGCTGAGGGGCTCCAAAGGCCAAATGTAGACTTGCTCTTTTTCCTTCCACTTTTCCTTTTTTTTTCAAAGATTTTTAATTTATTTATCTTTAGAGGGGAAGGGAAGGAGAAAGGGAGAAAAATATCAGTGTATGGTTGCCTCTCATGTGTCCCCCACTGGGAACTGGCCTGCAACCCAGGCATGTGCCCTGACTGGAAACCGAACCACAGTTGTTTGGTTTGCAGGCCCGCGCTCAATGCACTGACCTACACCAGCCAGGTCCCATCCACTTTTCAATTCTTCCCTCCCCTTCCTGTCCTTCTCTGCCCCCTGCACTCTCCCTCTTTCTCTCACTTTCTTCCTAAATACCCTTGCGTAAGCAAAAGCCTTTTTGCTTGGATCATTCTTTCTGCTGTCATCAATGAACCTAGATCATCAGGGTGATGTGAGGATTGACTTCATATCTCAGAAGAGAACCTGAATGATAGAGTTTACTGACTGGTCTTGTGGGAAGTGTATCGGTAGGGATTATAGTCCAAATTCCTATAGAGGTCTGGAGCTCACACCTTGGAGAACATGGGCTTCCCTTAATAATGCTTTTGTGATGACTACTTTTGGAATGTGGTTGTGATGTGAGGACTTTTCCTATGGCCTCTTATTCCTGAGAGAAGGGAGCTCCACTGGACGGACACCCCTGGCTCCCTGACCCTGGCTGAAGGGCTTTGGAGAAGAAATGGGCAGAGTGGCCTCGCTAAGTGAGCCTTCTCTCTGGAGGGTGTTGGATGCAATTGTTACCTCGCTTGTGATGATAATATCACGTATGTTTGGATAGGTCCAAATGTATTAAATTGTGCACATTAAATATGTTTGTTCAGTTTTCTTTGTGAAAAAGAGCTAAAACGAAGGGGTGAATTATTGGAAGAAAACTCCCACCCAAGGGTACAGTCACGTTTGCCTATCTTTGTTGACAATTCTCAACTTCACGCTTCTGTTTCTCTGATTTTAGCTTCTAGAAGATAGATTTTTTTCATCATTTTGTTTTACTCATGTGCTCATTCATTCAATTAGAAACCTTCAGTTCTGTGCTGAATGAATGAAGTGGGAACCCAAATAATGGCTTGGCCCCTTCCTCAGGTCCAGCAGAGAAGAAATGTGCATAAGGAAAGAGACTGTTGCAGAGTGATAGTATTCCGGGAGGGGGATGTCATATGCACCTTGGCACACGGAACGAAGAGCAGAGAACATGTGACTAGGGGGACTGTGGAATATGAGTGTGGCTTAGCCAGATGAAGCGGGTGGTCGACAGGAGGAAATGCCAAGCTTCGGGAACAGCCTGGGAAAAAGCATTATGAGAAGAAATGATTTCTGTAATAGGTGGAGTGAAGGAACCGAGACTTAGGTGAGTAAGGTTGGAGTGGAATTGAGTGAGGTGTTAATAAGGAGGACGAGCACTTAGACATTCCGCCCTTACCCCACTGTAGCTTTACCACACTTGTCACAACTTGCTACGAACTTGTTTAGCTCCCCGGTCAGGGGCAGGTCCTTATGTCTCTTTTAGCTCTGTGGGAACCCAGCATGAAGCGCAGCGCTTGGCATGGAGTGGGGAGACGCAGTAAAGAACTGAAGGCCTGGATGAAGGAGGAGGGACAGAACAGCACACAGCAGGTATCGTTATCGGATGGCTTCCACAACGAGCCAGTCATACCTCAACCACTTGACTCAATCTGGGAAGTCAGTCACTTTTTCAGACGCAGACCCGGCCTGCTTTCCTGGTGCCTGCGGCTTCTCTTGGGTTGGCTGGGGCCTGGGCCGTGCTGCTGCCTTCTCTAGGGGCGGCTTGTTCCGTTGAGTCCGTTCCTTCCCCATGCAATCGCCCTCCCTGGAGTCCACCTGAGTTATGGCAACACTAACTTTCTTTTTTGGCTTAAAGCAATAAACATTAATGTTTAGTAATACCATTATGCTCCGTGGTATTATTGCTCTCATTCTACTTCATAATGTTTACCAAATATTTACTTATTAGAAAAGTATGTCACCCACAGTTTTATTTCTGCTAGAACATGAGCTTCGTGAAGACAGGGAGAGCTGACTTTTCCCCTCCTGGGCGTCTCGTGCCTCGCACAGTGCCTGATGTGTTCAGTCACGTTCCCATTTGTAGAGCAAACGGACATCACAGACTCCCGGAGACCTTATTGTCTATTGCACATATTGGGGTAGCTACTTATACAGCGTGCTCTTTTTGTGTCTGTTTCTATGGATAGATTTCTAACTCTTTGAGGGTATGAGTTTCTTCATGCCCCAGGAACATGGGGAAATACTGTATCCTCTTGGATTTGACATTGAGGGACTTTGAATTTTATTCCTATGGCCTGTGTGGTTTCTCTGAGTCTCTCCAAGCAGCCCCCATGTTCTCTCAACACGAGATTGTTGTGCTGTGATCCTGCACCCCCGCAAGGCCAAGAGCCTTCTGGGCCACACCCCCTGTTTTAGAGATGACTGATGTAAGCCCCAGCATGAGGCAATCTCTTAATTCCAGCTGCTGACCACTGAGGTTTTCCTTTGGCTGTGCATGCCAGCACTCTTGGTCGAGTGCCCTCTAATATATAATTAATGATGACTCTCAGCAGTTCACATTTTTAGAAGTCTTTCTAGGCATGATCTCACCACCAAGCTGTGATGCCTCACTGCCTAGGGGCTCCCCGTGGCCCCAGGAGAGGTTTCTTTGGGCAGCCAGCCTGCAGATCCCGTGTTCAGTAATGTTGCGCACTTGGGGAGTATGTCTGAATCCAGCCACTTATTCCCATGCTGTCCCCTGCCTCGAGGTTTTGAAAAATATATACACATTGATTTCAAATGAAGACAAAAAGTATCCACTGGCCAGCCTTCCAATAACCCCCCAATTATTGAATCTTCATTAGGGTGACTATCTAGTTTGCTCATGACTGAAGGGTTTCCTGGGAAGTGGGACTTAAACTGTTAGAACCGGGTTGGTCCTGGGAGGAGTAGAATGGTTGGTCACCCTAATCTCAGTAGAGGTTTAGGTTGGAGAATGCAGTGGGTCCTGGAATTGAAGAAAGCTGTGCAAAGAGAGTAGCTCTAGTCTGACAGGCCCACTGGGTTGCAACTGCAGGTGGTTTTGGTAACCCCTGAATCTGAAATTGGTGTTCGAAGTTAAGGGCAGTCTTGTAGGTTGACTCTGTTGCTCTAGAACTGTAGACTTGGCTCTCTTTATTGGCCTAAATTGTTTGCATCTTAGGAAGCATTGGAATCAGGAAGTGAAACACATCAGAAACTTAGTATGTTAGTTTGGGTTCACCCAAAAGCAGAGCCTAAATTAAGAATTCAGGTGCAAATGGTGTGTTTGGGAGGTGAAAGAAGCACTGTTAGGGGAGGAGGGAAAGATAGAAAGCCACCAGTAAAGGGCCTCTTAGCAGGCTGGTACCAGCTCTGGGTGATGGGATCTTAGCCTTCAATCTTTTCCTTTAGAGCAGAATTTCTCAATCTTGGCACTATTGACATTTTGGGCTGGATAGTTCTTTGTCGTGGGGGCTGCCCTGAGCATTGTGGGACAATTAGCATAGATGGGAGTAGCACCCCCTGCCCCCCAAATGTGATAGCAAAAATATCTCCAGACATTGCCAAATGCCCCCCTGGGAGGCAAAATTTCTCTGGTTGAAAACCAGTGCTTTAGAACACCCACTCGGAGTTATCCCACCTCAGGGGTGAGGGAGTTAAGGTATTCATACACCAATTTCTCTCAGTCATTGGTCTAGGGCTGCCGAGGGAGACTTTGGAGAAAGTTCTCAGGCAAGTGCTGTCACTTGGAAGTAGAACAAGGAATTTGAGCAGGGCACCGGGAGTGTCTGCTTCTGTCTGTCCGCCGTACTCGCTCTCTCCACAGACCAGCTTTCCTTTCTCAGGGTCCACATGGTGGAATTTGACTTCTGAACACTACCAGCTACACATATGCGGTCTTTAAATTCCAATTCCAGATTTATAGGACAGATGATCTGATTCTTCAAATTTGGGTCAGGAGTTGAATCTGGGCTAATCAGCTGTGACCATAGAGTACAAATATGGCATCTGAGGGGCCCACTTCTATTTCAGTTCAGTACAAACAGGCACCCGAGGAGACTGGACATTGTGGACAGCTGGGGTGAGGCAGAGATGGGCAATTATTCTAGTGAACACTGACCAGGCATTTCCTATGTGGAAGGCTATATGAAGGTAGACAAACAACTTGTTAGAGTGCCCAGGGAGTGTGAGCAGAATAGTGAATTTAAAGAAAAAACCGATGCCTTTGGGGATTCCATGGTAAGAAGCAGTTTTTCCCCTAATACCCAGGTGAATAATTGTGCCAGGAGAGTGGGAAGAAAAACTGAGGTAATTGTCTTTTCACGTGCACACTTTGTATGTGAACAGCAAAGTGGACATTTTGGTAGGCCAGGGCTCTTTTCCAGCTGGACCTCAAGAGCAACATAGTCCTCACTACCAAGTTCTCTGAGTCTTTCTCTTGCCCAGGAAGAGAAAGTTTGCATGACCTGGTGGTAGATGGATTGCCAGGCAAAGGAGATGATATACGAGTATGTCCAGAAGGTATCCAGCCTCATAATATGAAAAATAGAGACATTTATTGAAGAAGATACAAGATACAGGAGCATGAGTCACCTGAGTGATTGGATGTTTTGCCTAAGAACTCTGCACGAGATATGATACATGTGATGCATGTGATGCATGGAGTGTTGTCATGATGAAGCTGTCAATCACCAGCTGCCCATAGCTGTGGCCTTCTGAATCATCCTAATAGTTTCCACAGAGGAATGTTCAAGCTTAATGCAAAATCTGATGCAGATTCATTGCTCTACTTGCACAGTCATTTTGAATGTGATGGCCACACAGTACACTTGCTCACTCAATGGCATCTACCACCCCCACCGACTAGTACAGTGAAGTCGTCATTGTTCATGTATACTCATTCCATCCATTCTCCTTGGCTGTCACTTACATCGATGTCATGCAAACTATTCTCATTACATTAAGAGCTGCTGAACTTCTTCTGGACAGATCTTCTATGATGTGGTGGGATGTGGGAAATATCCATGTCAGAGAGCCGAGTCTGTCTGCTTTGCTTCAGTGAAGAAGGCAGGAGCGTGGGGACTGCTGACTGCCAGCCCTTCTCATTGCCAGCCCATTCTTTTTTAAAAATTACAGTTGACATTCAATATTATTTTATATTTGTTGCAGGCATATAACATAGTGGTCTGACAACTATGTAATCCACAAAGTAACCCACCCCCTATAACTACGGCACCCACCTGACACCACACATAGTCATGAAATTATTGACCATATTCCTGTGTTGAACTCCATGTTCCAGCTACCACTCAGCAACTACAAATTTGCACTTCTTAATCCTGCACCATACTCACCCAGCCTTCCAAATTCCCTCCCATCTGGCAACCATCAGTTTGTTCTCTGTATCTATGAGTCTGTTTCCATCCCATTTGTTTATTTTGTACTTTAGATTTCACATGTAAGTGAAATCATATGGTATTTGTCTTTCTCCGTCTGACTTATTTCACTTTGCATAATACACTCCAGGTTCATTCATGCTGTTATACATGGTAAGATTGTATTCTTTTTCATAGCCAAGTAATATTCCACTGCATATGTCTATCACAACTTCTCTATCCACTCATCTATTGACGGCCACTCAGGTTGCTTAGTATCTTAATGTAAAACAAAGATGCAATAAAAATTGGGAGAAAAATGATTCTTTATGACACCTTGGTGGGTAGGAGAGGCTCTTTTTCTTTAGTGAAAAAAAGATGGCTTTCTTGGCCAAGTGTAGAAAAGATGAGTTGTCACATGCTTGTGAGTCCTTCACATCCGTCTGCATGGGACAGCATCATCTGGACATTGTTCTTTACTTGGAGAGTGTGTTTATTAGGGGCGACTCTCTAGAGGGCCTAATGGAGGTTATGGGGGTTTGGCCAAGTCCCCTCCAGGTGGACTGCTGCCTTGTACAACTCAAAGGGGCACCAGCCACATAGGTTGGGTGTGACGTTGCCCCTGGGGTTGTGCAGCAGTGATCCTGCCAAGTCACCTGTAGCACCTCTGCAGAGAAGAATCACTCACTGAGATGTGATGGCACTTCTGCTGTGTTGTAGCTCTTAGCTTCTCTGGGTGCTTTCCAGGCCTCCTTGTGGTGGGAGAAGATGAACCATAGTTGGATTTAGCCAGGGTCCTTCTGACAACCTGGAAGGCAGTTAATGTGTTTGTCATGTTTGTCGTTCCAAAACATGTAACTTCATCTGGCTGAGGAGTACACAAGAATTATGGCCATGGCAACACAAAAATGATTGACAACCCCCTTCCTAAGTACAGCGAAGGGGTGACCATAAGAATGCACCTACCAAACATGGGAAGGTAATTGACTAAGAACCTTAGCTCTGAAATCCATTTGTGCATTGGTGCTGAGGCCATGATTCCCACAGATTGTTCTCAGCCAGTGGCTGAGTATGGCTGGAGACTCAGGCAGGCCCGATCCTGGGAGACAGATGTATCTTCTGATGGCCAGTGTTGGCTCCAGAGCTCCTGGCTGCCTTGCCAAACTGTCCCTAGACTGCTCCGCACACCTAGCTCTGCTCTCTAGACTTGCCTGCCATAGAGAAACCTAACCAAAGGTTTTGAAGAAATCCCCATTGCTTTGATTGACATTCTTAAAGATATGAGAGAAGCTGATGGATGGGACTTCACTTGGTGAATATAAAAATCGAGGCCTCAATCCTCTGAATTCCAGAAAATGACCAGTTCAGTTCAGCTACCATGTTTAGAGTGACTCTTGTATGCCAAGAAAGCAGCGGGCATAGAAAAACAAATAAAATAGTATTTGCCCTCACATAGCTTGTGGTCTGAATGGGGAGAACAACGTGATTCGATAATTTTACTGAAATGTGATGCTTATAAGGTAAAGAGTTAGCAACAGGACTAACTTAGCTGTGTAAAGACAGGAACCAGCTTCACCTAACAGTTCCCAGAAACTTCTTAGGAGGGAGTTGGTGCACAGGAAGGGCCTCAGCAAGCTCGGGAGGCCTGGCTGTGCCTGTATGGGAATGAGAGGAACAGCCAGTGATAAAGGCAAAGCAAGGCCACGTGTGACTTCCTTCCAGCTCTAGGTAAAGTGCTATACCTCCCTAGCACTTTTTAAAAAATCTTTTTAATTAGCAAGAAAGTAGGTTCCTTCCCCCTCCCCACATACATGGGTGGAAAAACAGCTTTGTAATGCACGCAGTGATTAGACTCAAGATGTGTTTTCTGAGAAATTCTTGTCACATGTACATGTGTATCAAATCGAATCCACTGAGTGATTGTGCACCTCCAAGGCAGCTTCCCTTTAGCCAACCCTGGCCGAGTGAAACCTACGCAGACAAGCAGGCAGGTAATTGGCCTCCTCTGTGCTCCGTTTAAATGCCTCTCCTCTGAGGCAGCTGGTGCTACCAGGTTTTCTGGCAAAGCTGCCTTTTGTACAAGTGGGGCTGGGAAAGCACAGGGCAATGCAAAAGTAACTTGAACAAAAACACTTGAATAAACAGATTCCTGGTTTACCCTCTAGCCTTTTCCTTGGCCTCATGATGTCTGACAGAAATCGAGTCAAAAATGACGGCTGGGCTAAGATGAGGCCAGCAATGTGTCACCCGATTAAGCTGAGACCTCAGGGGATGGAAAAGGCATTTAGCTCTAAGCTCAGCCACGGTGCTACAGCAGACAAGTGCCCCTGTCGCTCCAGCAGCTTCTCCTTCTTCCCTCCTCTTTCTCTCCACATGATTTGCAATCAGTTTCGAGCATTTGCAATCGTGAGACAAACGAAAGTTCCAAATGCCAGGCCCCCATCCTGAAGGACGCTTTATCGAGCCTGGGAAGGAAGCCCACCAGTCCTCTGTGTTCCTGTTGCCCCTGGCAGTCGGCGGTGATGGTTGAGGGATGATAGAACCAGACTGTTGGTTTTCAACTTTTAACCCCAGTGGGTAGGAAGTTGCTTGAGCTTGAAAAGTTGTGTGCTTTTAGAAAGAATGTTAAAAAAAAAAGACAAAGTCTTCTCCAGGCCCAGAGTTTGTTTGTCTGTGCTGCAGGGAAGTCACAGCATTGGCATCTATAACTACAGTCAGGTGAGAACGTGCTGGCAAGTGGCGCAGTGCGGCATGCTTGCCTGGCCCATGGCGGGGGGAGCTGCAAGTACCTCAGAAAACCTCAAGCCCACTCGTGTGCTTCCTCAGCACCATCATCGCTTGCCACCTATTGTGTCTTGGTTGCACTTTCCACCTAAGAGAGTCCTCGATGGATGTGGCCCCAGGCTCCTGGGACCTGAGCCAGAACTGTCACAATTGAGCAGAGTTTCTTGTGCAAATGCAGTGACTCTGGCGTGTAGAGAGTCATAGACTTTGCTTATGCAATTCTAGTGCAGTGCCAGGAGGTAAAAGCCATAGATAGGCGAGGATGTGAATGAAAGGTAAGGAAAGGGAGACAGGGCGTATAGGCTGCCCCTTCAGATTTTTTTCCAGCTAATGTAAGGAGCTCCCAAAAGGCAGAAGATAGAGGGAGAAAGAAAAGAAAGGGGTTTCTTTGGGGGGTGGGAGGGGAGAGAGAAGGGTAGTAATGGCAGAAAAGTGAGCAATGAGAGGAAACCTTACCTTTATTTCTCTTGCCTCCCTTCTCTTCAGTTTCCTTTCCTTCCTTCTTCCCCGCCCTCCTTCCAAGTTAGCCAATCAGCCTCTTGTTTGCCAAAGAGAAAACTGTTTTCTAAAGAGAACAGTTTCTACTAGGTAATGCCTATTGTTTATCAAATCAAGTGATGGGTATAAGAACTGCTGATGGGAGAATCCAGGAGAGAGCTAAATTGCTGGAGATAAAAATAGGGGCTGGGAGTCAGGAATTTCCAGGACACAGTGAAGACTGAAGATAAGGAGGTTGGGAAATCTGTGTCAGAAAGCTGCCAAGAGGAAATGAGGTAATTGGGTGTCAACTGGAACTCTGGAAAGGAAACAGATTAATTTATCCTGGATTTTTATTAAATATCACTGGGTGATGTGTGACCTAAGCTTCTTCATATTCCTCTAAATTATCAGCAAAAATATACATTAATTGCTAATGCTTGGCAGAATGGAATTTGCTTTTCAGGGCTGCAGTGATGTCTTAAATCCGTCTTAAAGTGGGAGCAAGAAGATATTCATTGCATTCTGTAGGATGCTTTTGGCTGCAAGTAACAGGAAAAAAAACAAGTGGCGACCTAACTGAAAGATGATTTATTGTTTTTTTTTTAAAAAAGTTTGGAAGAAGGTCGTTCTGGGATTGGTTGAACACTTCTAGTGTGCCCTGCTGCTGTCTTAGCATTTCTGGAATTTTCTTGGTCTGCCCTTCATAGTTGCAAGATGACTGCCTAGTTCTGGTCACCAAGTATTTAATTTAAGGACAAAATGAGCCCTTCTCTTCTCATTAGGGAGGAAAATTCTTTCACAGATATCTTCCAGCAGGTATCACTTTGCTTCCCACTGGCGAGAAGTGGGTCATATAACTCATCTAGCTGCAAGGGAAGCTTGGAAAGCAAGTAATCATTTTTTTCCCAGCCCCTTGAGTGGGAGTGAGCAAGAAAGAAAGGTGCTTGGGAATGACAGGTGTATAGCCACTTGTGTGTGGTGTGTGCACAGATATTTGCAGGTACTGTAAGTCCTTAGAAAAGAGGCTTACACAAAGGCAGCTATCCATGACTTCCTCTGCATGTTTCATAAGAATGGACTTTGTTTTCTCTTTTTCTGCAGTCACCTTCTCTTACAGGATTATCTCTGAAGTTTTAGAAGACATTCATGTGTATCCTGATCCTTGCAAAGTTATTGAAGTTTAGAAAAATTCCTCACTTTCTTTCCCTGATAGAATACATGTTACTCCACTGTAAGGAGACACAGCACTCACTTCAGGGTACAGATCAACCCAGAACCTGGCAGAGAACTGTGTAAGCAGGACTCTGTGGCCAACATGACCCAGGTTTAAGGAACTTGTTTTGTGATTGTATTTAGCTAAAGCGCCAGAACCCTGGCTTCTCAGTGAGAATTTCCTTTACTTGGTTTTGTTTTTGTTGTTAAAATAAATAACTTTAATATGAATTTATGAAGGGGAAAAGTTACTTTCCCTTAGTCTGCCTTGTCAGTAAAAGGCTGTTAGCTGCAAGAACCTTTTAAAGAAGACAAGTTGCTGATAATGAAAAGGCATTTCATGGGACACTCTGAAGAATGGCCTCCAGACCTAAGAAGGTTGAGTGCTGTGTTTAATGGTCAGCTTCAGAAATCACTGGTTTATGTTCTTATGATGTATCAGTTACCATCAAACTTCAGTGAGTCCCATAACTCTTGGGGCCTTTCCATTCCTGTTGGCTGAGTGTAAACCTTACTGACAGTGACCTCTGTATCTATTGGCCAGTTCCCTGCCTCCGTGCGGGCAACATGGAAGCACATATTCACTCCTTCCTGTCTTCTGAGTGTTACCTGGAGCTTGGTAAGCATAGCTCTCTGGTAGAGAGCCAGTAATTCACCTTGGATGATACTGTTCAGTGTTATTTGTAGGGGTTTATGATAAATGGTTCTTAGAAGCTTTGGAGCAGGACACTGTGTTTAGAGGGATTTGGAGGAGGGAGGTGGGAAGCATCACCTATGCCAGGCAGTCCTCCCTGGCTCTGTCTCATCCTGCTCTGTGCATGCTGGAGAGCAAGTGAAAGCTCTGCATGCTCTGTGTCTCCTTTGGTTGCCACCTGGCTGGTGCAAAGGGACCAGCCCTGTCTTTGAGCTAAACACTGTTCTTCAGAGGAGCCACCCAGGTGCACGTGATGGGGTCATGTTTGTAGGGCTGGTTCCAGAAAAGGCAGGGCTGTGGGTAATTTGTTGTAGAGGAATGCACCTGGCACCAGGTGTTTAGATGTTGGTTGTTTCATCCACTAACTCTGACTTCAGCAGGTGTGTGCGTGTCTTAATAATTTCCATTGAGTCTATGCCCAGAGTACTTAAATTTTTTGTTGACTGAGTTGACCTCATGAGAGGTCACTTAACCCCTTTGAACCAGTCAGTTTTCTCCTTTGAAAATGGAAATAATGCTTTTCATTGTCCCAGAGAGAAAGAACTAAATAAAACAGGTTTGGAGAAAGGCCTCTACCATAGTACCTGGAATAGAGCAGATATCCAAGTGATATCACGTCTTATTTCTCTTTATCTTTACTCAATGCCTGTTCTCTCTCTGGGACCTCCTCCTCCCAATTCTTACAGGTACTCATGGTCCCCCTAGCATCTGACATTCATTTAGACTAAGGTGTAGGTGTTGGAAATGATTGGACCTATGGATTTTGGGATATGTGAGTGTAGCCTGGGGCATGTGGGGGCAGGGATGAAGAGGGTTAGGGAGGTTGGGTCTGCAGGGGCTGGTCTGCAGGGTGCCTGAGTCTGTGTTACTCTGCCTGGCACTGGACTTGGTCAGGAGCCTGGGCTACAGAACTGGACTGGGGTGGGCCAGTGCTGGGGTTTGTGGTGAAATCGGATGCTCAGTTTACTCCCCTTCGCTCATGGGGAGGGCATCTCTCTCTATGTTGGGCTGTCCAGACTTGGGGGAGGGGTGGAGCTATCTTTTCTACCCTCCTCAATGGGTCTTTTCTTAGTTCTGTGCTTCACCCTGGTGCTGTAATCCCTCACCTGGAATCCCCGGCTCAGGTGAAGGTATTTTCATGTGTGGATAGTTATTTACATTGAAGTTTCTGGTGGGCAGGTGTGGGGTGGGCAGTGAGTGCTAGAAAGTCCTATGCCACCATTTTGCTGGCAACACTCTCATTTCATCTTAAGGACAATCCTCTGCGATGGATTCATGTGTTCGCTCCACTTCACAGGTGGGCAGATGGGAGCTCAGACAGGTTTTATGCCTTGCCGGAAGGGGCAGAGCTAGTGGCAGAGTTGGAATCCAAACCCAGGTCTGTATAATGCTAAACGCATGCCCTCTTCAGTGATAAATGTAGTTAAGACGCTGCTCTGACTTTTGAGGATGCCTTCAGCACCATCACTTAAGTGACTCTCTTAGAGCATCGTTGTGCCTAAAACTTTGTGTCTAGTTCAACAATTAGTAATGAAGCAAACCCAATGTATAACTCCAGAAAAAGAACACTCTGGGTCCCCAGAGGCTGTGCATGCCTTCCCTTCACAGCCCTGCCCTCTTGCTTGAGGGAACCAGCAGCCTGAGTAAAGGGACTGATTTACCCTTTAGGTTTTTTTTTTTTAAGAGATATTTTAAATTTATTTTTAGAGAGAGGAGAAGGAAAGAAAAAAGAAAGGGAGAGAAATAGCAATGTGTGGTTGCCCTTCATGCCCCCTACTGGGGACCTAGCCCGCAACCCAGGCATGTGCCCTGACTGGAAATTGAACCGGCGACCCTTCGGTTTAGCAGGGCAGTACTCAACCCACTGAGCCACACCTTCCAGGACCACCCTTTAGGTTTTAATTGCAATTTAAATTATTTTCTGAATGTGGCTGTATTTATTTTCTCTTTGATATAAATTTAAAAGTGTTTTTTAGTCTCAACATTTGTTTTTTAATTCTAATTTTAATTTTTTATTGTTATTCTATGACAGTTGTCCCAATACCCACCCCCGTGCTCCCATCCACTCAGCTCACCCCCGCTCCTATAGTCAGTCCCCACCCTGTTGTTCATGCCTATGTGTCATTCGTACATGTTCTTCAACTAGTCTCTTTCCCTTCTTTCCACCATTATCCTCTTCCCCCTCCCCTCTGACAGCCGTCAGCCTGTTCTATGTATCTATGCTTCTGTTTCTGTTCTGTTTGATAAATTATTTTATTTCTTAGATGCCACATATAAGCATGATCATATGTTGATTTTTGTTTAATTTTTGGATTTATATTATTATAGCGAGAGAATAATCCTCATTTGTTGTTACATTTTGAGATTTTTTTGTTTGCCATTTGGAAATATGCCTTTAATTTATCAGCAATTTAAGAACCTGGATACATATTAAAATCACCTGGGAGATTTAAAAACATGCCCCCCTCACATCTCCCCCACAAATTCTGATTTAATTGGTCTGGGATGGCAGTAGAGTTTAGGTCTTCTGGATTTCGAGTGAGAGTTTCTTTTCGCTTCATGTAGGCATTTAGTGGATTATTAAGTGTATTTCTTCTTTGTATTAGTTTGGCTGTGGTCTAAGCTGCTGTAACAAAAGGAACCCAAACACACAGTGGCTTCTACAAGCTAAAAGTTCCTTTCTCTCGGACATCAGAGTTTGTAGCTAAGAGGATCAGGGTGGGTGGAGAGCCTCTATTGCCCTCAGCACAGGACTCTACCTCTCATCACTTCTCAGCCAGCAGGAGGGAGCAGAGGGCCCTCAACGCCCACATCTAATCTTTTTAAGGACAAGACGCAGGGTGGCACACACCCCTATGCTCACCTCCAGTCAATCAGAGCACAGTCAAATGACCACGCTGTTTCTGAGGGAGACTAAGAAGTGTGTCTTCAGCAGGGCAGCCATGCGCCCAGTTCCACAACAATGGGAGAAGGAGAGAATGGATTTTGGGGGACAGCTGGCAGTGGGCCACACCCTGGTCAGTCAGCTCTCTCCTTCCCTGCACCTCTTCCAATCATGACCGTGATGCCACCAGACCAGTTGTCCCAGAGAGGGCAAGGACAGGCACAGCCTCAAACAGAGAAGAGACTGTACTTTTGGGACCATAATGAGGCAACAGCTTAGAAATACAGGCTTGTTTGAAAGACAAAAGAAAGCTGTGAATTTTCCAAATCCCATGACATAGTAGAGATAAATTTTAGTGGATTAGAACTTAAGGGGGGAAAATAGGATAGGATGCAAATGAAGTCCCACCATCTGGGAGGACGGAGGAAACGGTGGGCAGGGAGGAGACAGGTGTTAGTTAGAATGAGGAGGAGCCCAAATGCAGGAGCCCTTGGGGCTCTGAAAGTCTGGGAGGTTTCTGCCTTAGGACAAGAGGCTGCTGCAGTGAAGTGGTAGCCCCATGGAGCATATCAACAGAGACAGGGCCTGGGAGACTTCTTTGGGCTTCCTTCGGCTCCCGTGTGGGTGGAAAGGATCCGGGAGTTTCCCTTGTTCATTGAAAAATTGTTTATTGAATTGCCGTTATGCGTAAGGCCTTGTTCTAAGCACTTGAGATATATGGATAGCAAAACAAAGACAAGGCAGGTAAGCGCATGGGGAAGATAGATACACAGATATAACAAGTAAGTATTTTAGAGGGTATGTGAGGTAATAGGTGCTGTGGGAAAACAGAAATGTGGAACAGGGTGAGGGACTCTTTTTGTTGAGTGCAGAGGTGTTAGAAAGCAGATGGCAGAATCCAAGGGGCAGAAGAGGCCCCATGGAGAGGGTGGGGGTGAATAAGGGCATGGAGGAGCAGGCATTGGCCAAGTGGATGCGGGGGATGAGTGACAGGCAGAGGGGCCAGCTTATTGGTGTTTTCTCTCCCCCATCTGCCAAAGCCCACTAAGACGCTAAATTTAGGTGTGGTGTCTTCCCCTTGGCTTCTTACCCCTTTGGTCCATCCCTTTTTTCCTTTCTGATTCTATGCTAGTTTCCTCCATCATCCTTTTCTCCCCAGCTGTAAGCTGGGCTGAGTACGATGAGTGGAGAAAGCACATGCCGGTGTAGGAGGGACAGAGCCAGAAAGGATGTGGGTGTCAGCTCAGTGCAGCCTCACACTGCAGCCTTTCCACTGAATGAAGTGGGAGTCATGGGAGGATTTTGAGTCAAGGAGTGATAGGTCCTGAATTTTATTTTGAGAGGATCCCTCTGACTTTTGTGTTGAATAGGCTGTAGGTGGCGAATGTGGAAAGAGGGAGACTTGCTGAGTAGCCACTGGGGGGATCCAGGTAACTGACCATGTGGCTTTCACTGGGCAGCAGTGCAGGGGTGAGAAGTGGTCAGATTTTGTGCCCTTAGTGTGACACAGAAAGTAAACAGAGGTGACCATGGGGTCACCATGGTGTGGGACAGGGTGAGCACATCCAGGGGCTTTGAGTTAGGCAGCCCATAGATCAGAGCAAGGGTGTGGTTGACTCTCTGAGACACAGCAAGAGCCAAGGTAGGGCTGACTGAACCCAGGGGGTTCCTGGGCCCTGTGATGGCCAAGGGAACAGACCACATATGTTCCCAGCTGCCGACAGTTCAGGAGGGTTTGCAAAAAACAGAGGCTAATAACCGGGTACTGGGAGACATCACAGTGCTCAACAGAGAAGAGTATCAGGGACACCCCTCTTCTCAGTGTCTGGAGCATGCAGTAGTGTCACCTCATACCCACCTGCCATGTTAGGAGGGAGGAGCGGCAGGGGGGACAAGAAAGAGAACTGAAAATGAGTTTGGGCTTTGAGAGAGAATCTGTGCCAATGAAACTGCTTTAAATGGGAAGGGTCTGGGTAACCTTAATCAGCAGACTTATAGTTTTCCCCCTGTGGGAGCTTTTGAACAGGCTCAGTTCAGCTGTAGAAAAATAAAAGGACCAACAGGTTTACACATTGGAAAGGTAGTGTATGAATTTCAGAGCCTTGCTCAGGGGTTACCAGTTAGAAAAAACAATCGAGGTCCTTTTGGATAGTACCAGTGAATTCTATCTCCTAGGTTTGTTCTGGTTGGTACCCCTGCTTAAGTGAATTACTGAATGGTGGGCATTTCCTGCAGGAGAATTAATGGCTGGGCGAGGTGGAGATTTGGGTTTCATGGCCCATCTGGGCCCTTCTTGTCAAACCAGGTGAGTCTTGACTCTGCTGGGTGTCGTCACGTAAGGGCCAACCTCATTCTGCCAGAAGATGCCTTGGAGACTGTGGAGCAATCACACAGGTCCTTGGAAATAGCTAGTCAGAAGGGAACAACAGCAAGACTATTATTTCAGTTTTGCCCATGTGAAGAAATCCACCATGGGTAAAGTTGGTAAAATCACAAGTCCTGACGCAGGAAGTGTCCCCTTTTCTAGAAACCGCATGTCCCCTACGTTCTGGCAGCTGCAGCGCTTGGGCATGGGGCTGCTGTTCTCAAGCAGCCATTGGACCCGGGTTGGTTCCCCAGGGGAAGTCCTAGTGAGATGGCTGCATGTGCTGCCTTCAGCTTCTCAAACCCTCCCTCTGAGGGTACACAGCCCTTCCTCAGGCTGTCCTGGGGTCCAGTGAGGAAAAAAGACATTTTCTTGGAGCAGGGCCCACTTATTACTTCACACTCTGGGCATGCTGTGATGTCAGACTCTACTCTGAAGCCTTGCAAAGGGGGGAAGCCATCCCCTGGAAGCCTGGGAGTCCGGGGGAGACACACTCAGTTCTAGGAGCTCTGGGGGAGAGGTCGAGATTGGAGGCTGGGCTTGCATTTCTGACCCCTAGTGGAAAAAAATCCAGCATTTACTGTTCTGGAGGAGGCCAGGAAGGTGGATGGTGGTGGTGCCCTGGTCCCCGTCTGCCACTGCACTAAAGACCCTCCACCATTCAATGGGTCCTGAGAAGTGGGGTGCTGGCCGCCTGCTCAAGCTGCCTGAGCCGTGAGGAGGGCAGGGTGGGGGTGCAGCTGTGCCAGCAGAGTGTGTTGGACCTGTTCCTGAGCGTGTGCCTGGATATGATTTGCTTGCCTCAGTACCAGGCCATGGGCTGCGTGTGAATTAACAGAACTACCAGCAGAAAGCATCTTGTCTGGCTACTCTCCAGACATCGTCCTTGTGAGCCCAGTGGGGCTCTCACATCTGCTGCTTTGTGGATCAGAAGAAGAAAAGTCAGGATGCACCCTGCCCTGTTCCAGGAAGAGCGCAAGGCCATTTGGAAAGTCACTCACAACCCAGTGAGATGACACATGACTTGCCCTACAAGGAGAGAGGAGGGATAAAGCAGAGTACTGACAGGAGTCAGGAATTAGGGGACACATGACATCCTCAGCTTCTTTATTAGGGAGGATTAAAACGAGGATAATAATTGCACCTGTCTCAAAGGGTTGTTGTGAGAAGGAAGTGAGCTTGAGAAGTGCTTAATGTGGTAAGTCAGCATGTAAGCACTCCACGTATATTAACTATTATTGCTCTCGAAGATTATTATTCTTGATCTCTAAGAGTGTAAAATAAAATAAATGCAGGTGATAGATGGATAAATAAATAAGTAGATAAATAAATGAATTTATTAGGTTGAAGGCAAGGGTTCAGGACCCAGATCCAGGGCCTGCCACTCTTGACCCATTTAAAAATTTGGAAGTCATTGGAATCGTAGGCTGCACGGCGACCTAAGGCCATTATCACTGAGGAAGTAACAGGTGGCTGGGGCTTCCTGGTTCTTCTAATGAGCTGGAGGATGGTCTGGACACTCTCTGGGTCTCTGTTATGGACCAAATGTATCTTCCTAAAATTTATATGTTGAAGCCCTAATCCCCAGCGGGATGCTATTTGGAGATGAGGCCTGTGGTCGGTTTAGATGAGGCCCTGGTGGAGGGGGGCCTCTCATGTTGGGACTGGTGCTCTCATAACAAGAAATGCCAGGAAGCTTGCTCTCTCTCTTTCTCCGCAGTGCCGGGAGAAAGCTCTGCCCAGAAGCTGACCATGCTACTAGCACTTTGATCTTAGATTTCCAACTTCCAAAACTGTGAGGAAATAAATCTCTCTTGTTTAAGCCACCCAGTCTGTGGTGTTTTGTCACAGCAGCTCGAGCTGAGACAGGCATCCCTATTTTTATGCGTTGGTGAGTCAGGGAACAGTCTTTTTGCATTTGCTGTACCTTCTCGTCCACTTTTCATGTGCTTTCATGATACTTCGCCCACCAATATCTGTTCTGAGGAAAGACATGATGCCACCAGCAGCATGAAGTGGTGGGGGCTGTTCAAGATGAAAGAAGAACCTCTTTCAAAGGGGATTGCATTGGAGCAGGCATTAAGATTTTGGCCAAAGAATCTTCTACTGCTGTATGGCAAGTGTCAGGTCCTTCCAGGCACACGCAGGAAGCCTGAAGCTTGGCCAGACTTACCGCCCTGCTGGGCACACAGCGCGTGAGGGACACTTAGCTGGGCTGTCAGTGCCTGTTCCTCAGCAGCCTAATTAGCATATCCTGTGCAGCAGAAAGAACATTTCTTTAGGATAATCTCTTCTCTAAGTAGCCTTTTAGTAGAAGAAACAACTGCCAGGGACCCTAGGGGCCAGGGACTTTCTCTGACTCCTCTTGGCCAGTTGTGGGGTCTCCACACCTACCAGGGCCCATGACATTAGAGGAATCTGGAGGGACAGAGGTTTCCCGAGCCTGTCTGACCTTATCAGCTGTCCTGCGTGTTTAAGCAATCCCTACTGTTTTCGCAGGGCTGTTCTCTGAGGCATTCGAAAGAAGAGAAACACCTTTCAGCATGTCTAAACTCAGAAACAGACCACAGGAGGAAATGAACATAGCATAATGAACTCTTAAAACACCTTGCTGCCCAACCGTTCCTCTCTGAGCCCGTTTCTGTCTAATGCCTTAGTCTTTCTCTGTTTGAAACAAAAATAAAACCAGGTTGTCAGGAAAGGGGACAATTCTCTCGAGTGGTTAGCTTCCTGCGGTATCAAACTAAGGGACCTCCCTATAGGCTTAAAAAGGCTAAGCTGGTTTCTTAAAACACTTCTCCTTTGCGAAGAACTTTAGACTTTTCAGAGCATTTTTAGTGTATTATCTAGACTATCTTAATATGACCGTATGTGAAAAGGCAGACAAATTAGGGCCAGAGACCCAGGGATGTTAAATGCTTTTTAGAAGATCCTGTATCTGGTTAACAACCCAAAACACAGGCCTTGAGAGTCGGCTGCTGGGGATGTGAGAGCCCAGGAGCCTCTGAGACTCTGGAGATTCCCATTCAGGCCAAGGTAAGTAGCAGGTGTTTCCTTTTGTTCCCTCTAGTCAGGACACTGGGAGGGAGGGATGGAAACTGCTGGTGGGGGAGATGGTGTTTACCTGCGGTGGAAGAAACCATGCCTTCTGAGTGTGGGTGGGTTGGGCCTGTCAGATGCCTCAGGATTACCGAAGCACTGGTTTTTCATCATTAACAGCAGCAACAAGCATTTATTAAGTGCTGACTCTGTGCAAGGCCCAAGGCAGGATGCAGCAATGAATACACATGATGTCTGTATACAGTTTATTGCAGGGGGATAAGACACAGTTACTTGAAAAAACACAAATGTCAACACAAGGTGGTATTTGGTGGATGCTGAATGAGTGGTAGAGAAACAAGAGCTGACAGAGTTTGAAAATGGGAGAGAGAAAGTTCTCCTGAGGTGGCCAGGGGAGATTTCTTAGAGGTAGGGTCTGAGAGGGTGCAGAAAAACAGAGAGAACATTTGTAGTTGAGACACATAATGTAGGAAAATGCAGCCAAGAGAGACTAAGGCTGCTTAATCGGTGCAGGGGCATGAGTAGATCTCTTGGGAGGAGTTGATTTAGGAAAAGGAATGAGAAGTTATCCTGGAAAGAAAAACGGAATGGAGCTAGAATATCAGTGGAGCTAGAATTTCAGGCTAAGAGGACTTGGGCCTTCAGACCAGGGAACTTTTTTGAGCGACACATAAAGCAGAGTGCAGTGGGCAGCCCACCCTTTACGATGGCAGTCATCATTTCTGGCCCTCCGGAAGGTGGACAGTGAGTGGGGCTTTCATATATTCAGCTGCAACTCTGTGCCAGGCACTGTGTTAGTTCCTGGCGATGCAAAAGTAAGTAAAATTGGTTCTTGTTTTCAAGGAGTTTTGGTTCAGTTATTTGGATTAAACTCTCCTTAGTGAAGAAGAGCTACTGCCTACTGCTGCCAATCTGACTTTCTTTTTTCTTCTGATGTCTTATTTTCTAATAACCTCCTTTTTATGTTTTCCTTTAGTTCTGTTAGTATCCCCCATTAGGCCCCAGTGAAATCCATTTCAGACTTTGAGCCACTCTGTCTCTTGAAGGTGACTTTGAAGACGAGTTATTTTTGGACTCAAGTCCAGCATTATATGATGATTTTATTGGATGACCCTTATTTACTTTATCTCTAAATTGTGAAGGAACATTTCATTGTGGTGCCATAAGCTTGAAAGTCTAGAATTTCTGGAGTATATATTGTATTTTATTCTGTTTATAAAAATAGGTTCAGCAGTTGCTCATTCCTGATCTTCAGATACCTTTCCATTTTCCACATTTCATGCTGGTAGCTGACCGTGGCAGCTTCTCTTTGTATTGGGTGTAGGTTTCATTTGAACCTGGAGACTTGAACTTTATTAAAGTAGCTCCCCAACTACTAGGGTTTCAGTCCTTTGTTCACCATCATCACCACTGCCACGTTCATTTGGAAAGTATACTATTTGCTAGGTTATGTACTAAAATATACCAGTTCTTTAAAATTTTAAAAAATATTGTTTTGAGAGAAAGAGGAAGGGGAAGCAGGGGAATAGAGAGAGAGAGAGAGACATCAGTTTGCTGTCCCACTTATTTAATGCATTCATTGGTTGCTTCTTGTGTGTCCTCCGACTGGGGATCAAACCCACTACCTTGGTGTATTGGGATGATGCTCTAACCAACTCAGTACCCAGCTGTGGCAAATAGTTCTAATGTAAAAACATGTCTGTGCTCCTTCTAATAATCCTGGAAGGTAGCTCTTAATATCCCTGCTATGCAGACAAGAAAACTGGGGTCAGATGACGTGACGTGCTCCCAAGTGGAGAAGCACAGATCTGAAAGCAGGTCTCCAGTCCCAAAGCTGAAGCTTGAGTCTTTCCGTCAGACTCCCTCTTACTTTTCATGCCCTGCTCATTTTTAACCACATGCTATAATTTGTGGTTTCCTTCAGTACCTTCTCCTTTAGGAGTCATCCTTGGAGAAGAGAAATGGCTAGAACATTGACTGGGTGATAAGAGTCAAGTATGGGAGCCAGATGGACTAGAGCCTGAATCCTGAATCTTCCACTTACTGGTACCTTGGTGATTCCTTAATGTTGTTGAGCCTTTGTATCCATACCTGTAAAAGAGAGGTACTAACAACTGTAGAGGATGTCAGGAGGTTTCAGAGACCTGGCTGGCCCCTAGGACAGGGCCTGCAACAGTAAGTGCTTAATAAATGGAGCTGTTGCTTGGAAGGCCTGGATTCACAGTCCGGAGGGCCCCGGCCCCTCGGCACTCCAGTCCTGCCCTTCGTCCTCGACCACTCTCTTCCCTCGGTCAGGCTCTTCCACATACCGCCTCCCCACCTCTGGTTCTGATTCTCCTCTATCTCAGGAAGTTTTTGTTTTTCTTTTATGGATTTTCATCTCAGCCTGTCTTCTACATTTTGTCCCATTAACTGGAATAGCTTTTTAATTCTTTACCTTCTCTTTCGACTCAAGGGTCATTCAGATGTATAGTCACTCACACATAATTGGTGACTGGCTCGAGGAACTAAAATAAAAGGCAAACAGTACCTACCCTGCAGGCTGCTGGCATCAATTCCTTGCTGTCAAAGTTTTAGGATGTGGGTGTATTGTGCTTTCTCCGAATTAGGGATTTCTGGACCAGGAGCCTGAGCATCACATGAAACTGTGTTAGGAATGTCAACTCTTGGGTTCTACCCCAGAAACTCTGGGGTGGCCTGATTTTTGTGCTTTAACCAGGCCTTCAGTGAATTTGATGCACATGTGATCGAATGCTAGGTGAAGCACTGCTAGGACCCCCTGAGGAGACCCCATGGATCGGGGCCTTGGCTGTGACTGTGAACCTCTAGGCAGCCCAGCTATGCCCTTCTTGGGGCTGGCCCTAGCCTGTGGCCAGGTGTTAGCTACTGGCATTAGTTTGCATGTTGTGATGCGTAAACTTGTGTTGAGAGCTTTGCTCTGGTAGCTCAGGTGCTGTACACCTTTGATGTACACCAAATAGCGTCTTGGAACTTAATCTTTAGAGAGGTTCATTTTATCTGAATTGAATTAGATTTAGGTTAATTTCCTCTTGTTTCTTTTACAAATTATATAGCATTTTTATTATTTAGCCTAAGCATATAGCTTCCGTTTGTTACATAGCCCAAGCATCCATCTGTCCCTAAGGATTGCTTTTCTCTAAAATATTTGGGGTATGTTATTATTAGAGCTACTACTTAAGACAAAGCTTAGATGAAGTCTTGTTTGAGGACTATCCCTGCATTAGCAGGAATATGTATTATATTGTGAAGAGGTAACTATATGGATGTAACAGTTTATTGGGATGGTATGGGCTACAGATTGAAATAGGTTCAAGAAGGATTTGCCTCCTCAGACTGTGCAGCTCCTAAGGAGAAGGACTGTGTGTCCCTTGCCTTCATGTCTCCTTCATCAGGCACCGTGATGGTCAAATATTTATCGAGGCCTTACCATTCGCTAGGATTTGGGGCTATAGTGATGAAAAAGTAGGTTGGTTTCTGCCTTTATGAAGTTTACATTCTGTTGGCTCTCAGTGAGTAAATCATGATTTCATGAGAAACAATATATTATGTATTATTAAGGGAAACTAAGAGACCTGGGCCTTCTTGAGCCCTGGAGTTAATCTCGGGAAGCTCACCTAACAAATGCACCTGGGCTAATACAATGCTCTAAAATATGGTCAGAGAAGTCGTCACTGTTGCAAAGAGCTGAAAAGAGCTGTATCACTCAGCACCTTGGGGTAGCGGAAATAATGGTGATGGTGACAGTCACAGTCACAGCCAACATCCGATGAGTGTCCATCACATGCCAGGCAGGGTGCCGAGTGCTGCGTGGCTCTGACCTGTTAGTCCTGTGGTTGTAGCCAGCAGTGGACACAGAGAATCCTGTGTTCTCCCTGCTCTGCCACTTGCCTGTGGTGCGACTCTGGGACACTGCTTTGGTTTTCTGGGTCTCAGTGTTCTTGTTTATCGGGTGTGGGGATTAGGCGAAATGTTGTCTATGACTGCTGAGATACCACTGGTTTTTGTGTCTTGTTAACAGTCACAGAAATATTCACCCAGAAGTTCAGGCTCCTACCTCACCCATTTCTCTCATGTATAATCCTCTCTAGCACCATGTTTGAACCTCGCATAACATATGAAACTATAGAAAGTTTTGCCCATATCCAATGGCATGGTATAGTATCTACAGAGGGTATATCCTTAAACAGTGCCCCGAGTTAGGAAGGTACATGCATGAGGACCTCTAGAACTATCCCGTTCTTTTAGACTGAATTTACCCCACCAACTCAATTTTTGCTCCTTATAAGTATAACAAAGTAATGCATATTACATTTAAGAGGCATGTTTCTGATATATTATTTTGCTTATTAACAGGCATAGAACTTAGGCTAAATTTATGAGACGTGCAACAGAAAGTTACAGCGTTCTTGAGGCACCACTGCTTTACAAATTTGGCATCTGCAGGCCTCAAAAGGCTGAAATGTTTTAAATTTATTTACACCCTGCAGTTTCCTTAGGGAACTGTTTTCCATAAGCTAATGAGGCGCTGGTGCAAGGCCTCTCTGTTATTCCTGGCAGGAACACTGAGACACAT
The DNA here is from genome assembly GCF_014824575.4 of Sturnira hondurensis. Lineage (NCBI taxonomy): Eukaryota > Metazoa > Chordata > Mammalia > Chiroptera > Phyllostomidae > Sturnira > Sturnira hondurensis. Next base: position 22,668,809 of record NW_028079044.1, read on the forward strand.
CGGCTGCTGCCCCGCTTTTTTCCTCAGTAGTCCAGGGCAAATAATAAATATGGGAAAATACATCATCCCTTTGAATGTGGGAGCCAAGCTGCAGGGCTGCCAAGGTTAAAACAAAGCAATTGCGAGCTTGGAGTCCGTCCGTTCATGTCCTGAACCACATGTGCCTGTGTTTTAGGGACACTCTGAACGTGGCCTTTATCATGTCGGGTTACTTACTCTGAGCACACAGGCAATCTTTTGAAATCTACACTCTAAAATGGGGCTTTCTGAAGAAGTTTCCTTTTAGAGGATTAAATACCACCCTGAGGTTGGGGAACTTGTCTTCTCGATATGGGTCATGTTCATCGAGCACCTCCAAGGTGTCTGATTTTGGGTTGAGAATGGCAACAGTGAAAGGAGAAGAAGCAAGGGTGATGTGACATCTTGCCTTTGCCAGCATGCAGGGTCCACTGGAGGAGGTGTTTCAGATGAGGAGGGTTGCTCTTATCAAGGACAATGGCCCCCGGATGTCCACCCAACTCACTGAGGACTGCAGCATGAGGGAGACCTGCACATACTCTCGGCACACAGTAGGTGAATGAGTGAAGGAACGCGTGAACTGAGGTTGCTGCTTTGTTTCTGTCTCTCATGAGACCAGTCCAGCTGGTATTTCACATGGGAGTTAAAGTGGCATTAAAGATTTCAATAACCGAGGGGCTTTCAGACCCCCAGACTGAGCCCCTAATGCATGCAGATATTCCCACCTCCTGCTGTCCTCTGATATCACCCTGTCTAGCTTAACTCCATATGGGCAATTAATCCTTACTGATTTAATTGGACACGTTTCCCCCCTTCTCTTTTCTGCTTTGTTTTCTCTGCTTGTCACTCAGAGCTGGTTGAGGTCAATCTGCATGTGTTTCCTGAGTTTGGGGAGGTAGTAAAGAGAATTTTTAAAAAATCTACTTGGTGGCTCATGAGAAATAAAGACCTCTTCAACAATTAGACATAGCTTCATCTTTGCTAGTTCTTAGGTAGTCTTGCCCATGAATGTGATAATCTTAAAAGTCTTTTTCCAGTTCTGGGACTTTAATGCTATGCTTCCTGCCCGAGGGACCCTGGCCCACCAGTCAGAGCTGGTCCACAAGGCTGTGGAGTGGGCAAGAGCTTCCTCTCTTAACTCCTTGATTGCTTCCTCCAGCTGTCTGTGATATGTCCTTGGATTTTGCCCTTAGCTGGCTATCCCTCAAGGTGTTATTGGAGAACTAGAATGTTAACTAAAAAGTGAAAAAGAGGAGCAAGAGGATGTATAGGGGAGCTAAAGCCCAGGTTCAGGGTAACTGCAAATTAGTTGACATGCCTTTGGCCTTTGGACATGCCCTTTGGGGCACACACAAGCCTATTCTGTTAAGTAAGGCACAGCCTGTGTCTGCTTCTGTGAGACCACAGACCTGAATTTGGGAGTGGCTTCATTCTGCTGTGACTGGGAGCAGTCATTTCAACTGAGGGTCTCCATAGAGAGAGACAGGACTGGAGAGGAAATTGGATTGCAGGCAATGCTCTGAGTTGACTTCTCTGGGTGATAGGTGCTTCGTATACACTACCTCTGTAATTGCGTATTTAAGGCAACTTTACAAGATGTGCATTTTCATCTCCATTTTACAGATAAGGAAACTGAAGTTCCAAAAACAGAAGTTCAGTTTTTGGAACTTCAAAAACTGAAGTTCCGAGAATTTAACAAGTTTTTAGTGGCTGGGCCAATATGCACACCCAGTGTTTTGCCCCTTACTGTACCTCATTCAATCCATCAGCTCTGTGAGGTGTCAGCAACTGAGTTACTTTTTCACTGACCTTTGTAGTCAGTCCTTCTAGCTGAGCCCCCAGAGCCTCTTTTCCAACTGTAGTAAAACCTGCAACATGGTTGTGGTTGTAAGTTAAGGGTTGGGCACCCTTTACTCAGACAGAACTCCTGACCCTGCCCTCCCACAACCTCAGGCCTCTGCGCATACTCCCCGCTTTTCCCTGAAGGGAATGGCTGATGAGGTCATCCATTCCCTGACCTCATCATTGGGACTGTTAGTCTTCTGTAAATCTGCTCCCTTAGGGCACCGTGTGTGACTCTCGAAAGGAGAGCATCACTCGTGCTGTGCTGTTCTTGTTTGTGCATATGTCTGTCCTTTAGCTAGAGTGCAAAGATTTGAATTTCACGGAGTCCTTCTTAGGCCTCCATATCTGACATAACAGATGTTCAGTAAAGATTTAATAAGTGAATGATGCAGTGAGACAGAATTCTCATCACTCCTCTCTCTGTTTCTAGATGCCTTGTGATTGATTCTGCCTGAGCGTGGGAGAAAATGAGTCCTGTGAGTGATACTGTCTGTCTTCAGGCGAAGTCCGATGGTGGACCGGAAGTGCCAGGTATACGGCTGGTCAAGATTCTTCTGAAGTTTTCGTGCAGAGGAAGAAGTGATGACGGACTGTCCCCGCTCAAGATAGCTCCTCAGTTAGCCATTCCTTTAGGTTGATAAAGTCTTTCTTAAAATGGAAGCACCTGCTGGGGGTTAAATCTACTGATGCTCCAGCGACATTTGTTTTCCTCATATTCGTTATTGCTATTTCAATCGTTTTTAAAAACATTAGATTCACACTACTTTTAGCCTAACTGAGGAGGTGATCTCTTTGAGGGAAATAGAACAGGGAATGTTATGCGGGACTGGCTTGAGGGAGTGGGGTGTAGAAATCCTATACATAAAGTACCCCTTTAGGGAGACCTTTTCTTCCCTAATTAGTATCCGGAAAGAGGGGTGTGGGCAGTCAGAAGCAGCATGAGGTCATGGGGAACTGTGAGGGGTGAGACTGGAAAAGAGAGGGAGGAGAGAGGAAGCCAGAGAGCAGTGCCATCACTTTGATGGTGAAGACAACCTTGCAAGGGATGATTCCGCCCCCTTCCCCCACCCTACGTGGTGGATGACTGGGTTAGAGCAGGGTTTGGCAGAAAAACGACAATGTTTGTCTGTCACTGTAATTGCCCTGGAAAAGGAGGCCCTCTGCTGGACGTTAATGGCACCCAGCACCTAGGAGGTCTCAATGAGCATAAAATTAACATATGCTCAAAGATCCCTCAGTTACCTGGAGCATAACTGACCAGAAATCCGAATTAACTGATGTGTTTAGGACAATTTACAACTAAAAGACAGCAGCAAGAGAGACGAAGCTAGCATCTCGTATTTATAAGGGCTGTTTCTAGAGGACAAAGTACAGTGCTTTTTACTTGCTAATGAGAACTGATTTTCAGAATGAGATATATGGAGTTTTGCAAGAATCTGCAAAGGTAGATCTTCTGGTGAAGAAGCAGTGGGCAGGTGATGAGACTGTTCTTTGGACAAAGGCATCAGGACTTGCACACAAATATGGGTTTACCCACTAAGTCAAAGTAGCTGATGTAGAAATCTGTACTTTAGTTTCATCCATATATTTCCCATCTTGTCATTACCCACTAGGGCTTGTGATACTTTTTTTCTGAATATCTCTAGCTAATTCAAATACTCTTCTATTGATAGTGGGTGAAATCTGTTAAAACATCCCAGTGTCTCTGGGTGTCAGGTTTGGGGAAGAAGAGAGCTGGCCAGGCTTATGACATCAATTTTGATAGAAAAGAATGCATGGCTTTGAAAGACAAAGTCATGGAAATCCTAGTGGGTGGATCAGTCACTGGCACTATGAATGCAGCTCACTACAGAGTCCAGGGCTCCCCTGTGTTTTGGGAAGGGAGAATTCTGAACAGAGCCTGCCCAGATCCTGCCTCAGCTCTGCTCCAGTACCACCATGATGGTGCCTTTGCAGCTCAAACTGTAGCTGGCACCAGGGCCTTTTCTGCACATCCCTAAGAAGACTACCAAAGCACAGAGGGGAGGTCTTGGACCAACACTGATGCATGTTCATGGGCTCCTATGGGACCTGTGGGAAGGTGTGTTGCTTGCAGAGTAGTTAAAGAGCAACGAAATGTGGGCTTTGGGGTTTACAGAGCCGGATCTGAATTCTGAGGCTATTGGGCCCTTATGAATCCTGCGTCCCTTTTAGTCTCAGTTTCCCCAACTATCAGATGGAGATAACAACCTTAGAAAGTTATCAAGAGGCTAAAAGAGAAGACATAGACATTACCCAGCATGTAGTTGACTCTTCTTTTGACTAACTCCCACTTACCTCATTGCTGTGCTTAGATGTGTATTCCTTCAGAAAATCTCTGACCCCTAAATCCATGTTGGGCATCCCTTCCAAAGACACTGTTCTAACCCACCATACTCCTCAATATGCTTTAAAAAAAATTTATTTAATTATTTTTCAAGTACAGTTTTCTATTACTCCCATCCCATCCCCCCCCCCCCCGTGTTCCCTCCTCCCTCCCATTTCCACCCTTCCTAGTTGTTGTCCATGTATCCTTTATATTTGTTCCTCTAAATCCCTCCCCTATTTCCCCTGAAATTCCCTCCCCTCTCCCCTCTGGTTGCTGTCCCCCTGTTGTCTATTTCAGCATCTTTGGTTATATTTTGCTTGCTTGTTTGTTTTGTTGTTTAGCTTCCTGTTAAAGGTGAGATCCTATGGTATTTGTCCTTCAACACCTGGCTTATTTCACTCAGCATAATGCTTTCCAGTTCCATCCAGGCTGTTGCAAAAGGTAGGAGCTCCTTCTTTCTCTCTGTTGCATAGAATTCCATTGTGTATATGTACCATAGTTTTTTGATCCATTCATTTACTGACGGGCACCTAGGTTGCTTCCAACTCTTGGCTATTGTAAGTTGTACTGCTATGAACATTGGGGTGCATATGTTCTTTGGGATTGGTGTTTTAGGGTTCTTAGAATATAATCCCAGCAGTGGAATTGCTGGGTCAAAAGGCAGGTCCAATTTTAGTTTTCTGAGAAAATTCCATACTGTTTTCCATAATGGTTGTACCAGTCTGCAATCCCACCAACAGTGGACCAGAGTCCCCTTTTCCCCACATCCTCTCCAACATTTGTTGTTTATTGCTTTGTTTATGATAGCCATTCTCACTGGTGTAAAGTGGTATCTCATTGTGGTTTTAATTTGCATCTCTCTGATAGCAAGCGATATTGAGCATCTTTTCATGTGTCTCTGGATCCTCTGTATGTCCTCCTTGGAGAAGTGTCTGTTCAAGTTCTTTCCCCATTTTTTAATTGGGTTAGTTGTCTTCTTAGAGTGAAGTCATGTGAGTTCTTTGTATATTTTGGAGAATTCTTTCCTTTATGTCCCTTGCCCTAGGGGACATATCAGTAAAAATATTGCTGCATGGAATATCTGAGATTTTCCTGCCAATGTTCTCCTCTAGGACTTTAATGGTGTCATGGCTTATATTTAAGTCTTTTATCCACCTTGAATTTATTTTGGTATATGGTGTAAGTTGGTGCTCAAGTTTCATTTTTTTTGCACGTAGCCGTCCAGTTCTCCCAACACCATTTGTTGAAGAGGCTATCTTTACTCCATTTTATGTTACTGCCCCCTTTGTCGAATATTAATTGACTGTAGAGAGTTGGGTTTATATCTGGGCACTCTGTTCTGTTCCATTGGTCTATGTGCCTGTTTTTATGCCATAAAACATTTGTTTTCTAAGCTCCACAGTTGAGGTAAACTCTGCCTTAGGCCTGAACATCTATCACAGTACCTGACATATTGTTGGTATTTCATACTCAGTATTTATTGAATGAATAAAGTAAATGAATAAACAGCAGATAGCATTTGTTTCAGTCCTTTTATAACCGAGAAAGAGGCTCTGGGGTTTGGTGAAATGAGACTGGCCGTAAGATTTCTATGGGTCCGGTGTGGTGCTGCCAAACAATGAGTGGCGGGAATGATCCCCCAGGTGAGGCAGCTCGGGGGTGTCAGCCTGACCCCACACCCTCTGCTTCCCCTAGTTCTGGCCGCATAGTTGTAAAGATTGTCACCCCTGACAGACAAGATGGGAAATTACACTCTTAAAAAAAAAGCAAGTATTAAAATACTTTGTGCATGTAGTCAGTGGTTCATAGGGTTGCTAGGAGAAAATCTAGATACTTTCTTTTGAGTTATCTTTAGAAGTTAATAGATGGTGTTGTTTATTTCAGAGTTGAGTCTACTCATTGTGTTGACAGGGGTCTGGCTGTCGGGCTAACAGGGTGTATGAAGAATCTTGGTTTAGCCCTGGGTGTGTATCAGGAATTCCAGATGTTTTGATCTGTGCTGGTCAAACGGCAACGTGTGTGGAGATGGACCTGGAGTAAGGTGACCAGAGTTCATTCATGGGACATCTTACGCTTCTGCTGGTAGATTACCTAATCTTTCTGACCACCCAATCTTTCTGAGTCTCAGGGTTTTTTTTAATTCCAAAAGTGTATTGATTTCACAGTCTCATTGGGAAGATGAAATTAGTGCTGGGTCAAGGGAAGAAGTTATATAAAATAGTAATTTCCAGTCGTTGCACAGGCTGAACCCAATGAGCACTGATGAGAACAATTTCTGTTGGGGGCGGGCACCGGGAAACTCGGCCCTCTCCCGCCGCCCCTTCTCTGATGAAATCAGCCAGCAGACTCTAGTTGGTTTAGATGTAAATAGAAAAATAATACGACCAAAGTAAACAAAAGTGGGAAATTGCATTTGTATAATTTAAAAATAGTTTATTTTTAAAAATTTCCAGTCATTTGTTTTCACTCAAGCCATTTCCTCTTGGTTGGAGTGGATTATTGCTTGGCCATTCATTGCACTTTNTTGCACAGGCTGAACCCAATGAGCACTGATGAGAACAATTTCTGTTGGGGGCGGGCACTGGGAAACTTGGCCCGCTCCCGCCGCCCCTTCTCTGATGAAATCAGCCAGCAGACTCTAGTTGGTTTAGATGTAAATAGAAAAATAATACGACCAAAGTAAACAAAAGTGGGAAATTGCATTTGTATAATTTAAAAATAGTTTATTTTTAAAAATTTCCAGTCATTTGTTTTCACTCAAGCCATTTCCTCTTGGTTGGAGTGGATTATTGCTTGGCCATTCATTGCACTTTGCTTAGCATTTTTGCCATTCTATTTCGAGACCAGATACTGTTCCTTTGTTGATATAACCACTGACCTTATTAAAATGTTGTCCAGATAAATCACGACTTTTAAGCTAAGAGGGACACTAACACAAATGTGGAAACCTGGTGCCCATGTGGAGGCCTGGAAAAGCGAATGCCCCACAGTCGGTTAATGGAGCTGCGTCCTAGCGTACGGTTCTCATTTGCCTTTTCAGTCCATTTGCAGGTTCATTGGGGAATGGGGAGGGGCTAAGAGTTTACTTGGGGATTTGCACAGAGGGTTACATTTTAAAGAAATTTCCAACGCATTTTGATCCAGACAAGCTTTTGTTGGCTGGGAAATTATATGATGCACCCAAGATACTTTTTCAGAGTGTGATGTTGAGTGCCATTTTATTCCCATGAACCAGAAGTTCAGTACAAAAGGCCAGGATTGAGAAATGCAGTTTGACATTTTATATACTGACATATATCTCAATTTGGATTGAGCCACTCCTGAAAGTTAAAGTTTAAATTTTCCAAGTATACTTGGGAGGTGCTCGAAACTGAAGAGGGGCAGAAGCATCTCGTTTGGGGGGCTTTTCAGACTTCCCTTTGCTTTTTTGTGTGTGCACCATGGAAAGCTCTTTAATGCTAAAAGTAAATAATGGCCTCTAAGACATAAGTGCTCAGATTAGTGAGTTTAAATATTGTTAGTATTTGTAACTGTAGCCAGATTAGTTGATAACACCGGTCTCGGTCTATTATCCAACAAAATACTTGAAATGCTGTTCTCTTGTTTCGTGAAGTTTTGTTTCACAAGAGGAGGTAGATGTTTTAAAATGTGATAACGAGTCTATACAACTTTGGTTCCAGATGTAAGGAATGGTTGTTCCTTGATGAGAATAGCACGTGTGCCAAGCCAGGCAGGCCTTTGTTACCACGGACCAGGAGGACCTGCTTCGAGGAGCAGCAGCTGGGTCTTTGTGCTGCTGGAGAGGGAGGAGTCGTTGTCTCTCAGATGTAACCGTTTTACAGTTATCGCCCCTCCTTAGTTTATCTGCATATCACTCTTTGAGAATGTAATTATCATCTTCACCAGCATTTTCTCAGGGTGTGAGGGGGAGTCTGAGCGCCCTTCCTGCTGTCCTTCCCTCCTATCAAGGCCCCGCAGTCCACTCTTCTGTGGCACGTGACCACATCAGAGGCATCTAGTGTGGAGTCAGCCTCTGCCGATAAAAACCCTCAGCAGGATAAAAATGACCAGTTTTCAGCTAGTCACTAACCTGAGTCTCCATGTCCTGCAGACTTTCACTTTGCGGCATCTAATGACTCGGATCCCTTGTTCAGTTTCTTTTCCAAGGTCGCTCTGACTGGACTCTAGTCTACAGGCATCCAGACTAACTGCATGCACTTCACTCTCCCCAGTGTCGTCAGATTAACGTCCCCGAGTGGCGTTTTGCTCTCCCATTTCCTTGCTTAAAGTACCACCAAGGTTCTCCACTACCTGCTGAATAAGTGTCAACATCTCCATCTGGCATTCCAGCTGCTTGTGTGGCTCCAAACTTCCCATTTACCGAAGAGCCCTTCAGAGCCTTCCTCAGGCACACCGATGGCCTCTGGGGACATAGTGGCAAAACGAGAGAAAACATGCCTCATGGATCTTCTGTTCTAATGAGGTAGACAGATGGTAAAGAGCTTGGGATAAAACCCACTATGTATTAAAAATTGTGCACAGAGCTACAAAGGAGAAGCGCCGTGTGCTCTGGAAGTGTTTTACAGGGATGTGAAGAGCCAGGGAAGTCTAGCTGCACTCTAGAAGATGGGTGAGTGAGAGTTAATTAGATTGGGTAAGGTGGGGGGTGGGGGGAATGGAAGTGGGGAAGTGCAGCCTGAGGGGAGGAGGCGATGAGGAGATGAGGGGCAAGAGAGAGCTGGAAAGGGACAGGGCTACTTTCAAAGGGCCACGGAGGCCTGGGAAACCTTTGGACTTTTTGTATGGGCAGCAGGAAACTTTGAGCAGGGTGTGAAATGACCAGATCTGGGTTTTTAAAAGTCACTCTGCCTGCAGTGGGAGGAGGGTCTGGAGGCAGACCTGGGTGTGCCCAGGAAGCCCACCGAGGAAGCCCTTGCGAAAGCTCAGGCAGGACATGACTGGTGCTTTGTCTGAGGTGGCCGTCGCACAGAGGGGGAGAGGTCAGATTCAAGGAGTATCTCTGAGGCAGACTGGATAGGATTTGGAGGTTGTTTGGGCCTGCAGGTAAGGCAGCAGAAAGGCTGTCTGGTGTTAGTGACACTCTTCAAAACAGGAAATACTGGAGAAAGACCAGAACTGAGGAGAAATGAGTTCAGTTTTTATTTTCTAGAAGACATTCATTTAGTGGTCTTTTGGTAAGCAAATAAGTGAAAAGGCAGTATAGTGTAATGGCTAAAAAATGATCTCTTGATCCTGAGTGCCCCCTAGCAGCTGTGTGATCCGGGGAAACTTTCTTAACCTTTCTGTGTCCCCTACAGTTTCTTCATCTATAAAATGGGGACCATAAAGATAGTACTTATCTTATTACATTCCTTTGAGGCTCAAGTGAATTTAGCACACCTAAAGCACTTAGATGGGTTCCTGGCACAGAGAGAGTGCTAGATAAATGTTAGTCACTGTTATCATTACTTATAATAACAAAGTTCAAAGAAGTTTGGCTACTTCTATCAATTTGTGGCTTGTTTATAATGGATACTGAAGCCATGCAGGGGGATGAGGCTGTTTTGGGGGAGAGAGTACAGAGTGAGTAAGGGAAAGGCTTCCAAGAGTACACTGAAGACAATGAGTGAGCCAAAGTTGCCTGAGACTGAGTGGGACAGAGAAAGAGAGAGGGGAGATTCAGGAGCAGAGAAAAGAGAGTGCTCGTAAGAGGACAGTGTCATCACTAATGTCACAGGCTGCTGAGAGTGCCGGAATACCACCTGACATAGCAAGTCATTGAAAGCCTTTAGGTGGCCTAGTGGAGATTGAAGCCAGCTTGAAGAATGAGAAGAGAGGGAGACATAAAGTTGGCATAAGTTGGGATTTCAGAGGAGTAAACCTAGGCCAGAAATACAGGGATACCTTCTTCAGCTGGACAGGGGTCTCCTGCCTTGGCTGAGTCCCGCACTGTGGAGGTGGCCTGTGCTGGCTAGGTCACGGCAGAGTTCAGTGGTCTTGATATTAGCAGTGGCCAAAAAGACGTTTTCAGGTGTGGGTTGAAAATATGTGTTGTGGAGATATTATGCTTTGGGAAGACTTTTCTCTAATATCCCCTTTGACGGCCAAGTGGGAGTCTTTCATCATAGTGTGCTGTGATCTGCTGGCGATTGGTGGAGTGTGGAGGTGAACTACTTGGGGTCATCCAGTCTGATTCCAGGCATCTGGGGGACTCCAGGCTGGCTGGATTCGTTGCTGTGAAGTCACTGGGTCTTGCAAGGGAGGGAGGTTCACTGAGGGTGATGCTATTCATTTTCTGTAGTTTTTCTTCCTGAGCACTGTACCTGTTGTGAGGGAAAGAAGCAAATAATTAGAGGTAAAACACATATTCAATTTTCATTAGTCATGGTAGTTAGTGTTCTAGGAAGTCTCTCTAAGTGCTGAATTATCGAATATTGAATCATTGATCTTGTGGGAAATGCAGGGTTATGTTGCTGTGAACTTCTGGTCAGAACATGTTCTTCGGTGACCAATACAGAACCTTGTTTTATGCGTTTCTGTTCGAAGACCCCGTATTTAATAAACATTATTGATTCATTTACATAGAACCCACCTCCAGTAGTACTGTAACTCATGCATTTTCTCTGTGAAGTACATCACAGCTTTCTTGTGCTTATAACCACTAGACAGCACTTCAGTACTATGCTTGGGGCCATTTTAAACAGTGAAATTGCCAACAAAAAGCACAAAAATGTGAAAATAATGGCATGAAATAGACCTTGAAAGAGACACACATCTAGGTTAAGAGTTGAAACAAGAAGGCAGAGCATCGCCTTGTTTGGCCTCGGCGGGGAATAGCATGTTAGGCGGGCAGCTCAAATTGTTTGCTCACTCTGTGCGGGGGAATGTTTGCAAATGCCCGAGAAAGTAGGGTGAACATTGATGTTGGGGTTACAGATAACTTTCAGTGAGTAGATAAATTACAAATGTAGAGCCTATGAATAATGAGAGCCTACTGCATGTTAGTCTTTTCAAATTTCTTGGATGTATATAATTTGTATGATTTGCTAGAGTCTGATTATTTTAACCATCTAACATTCTTGACGCTGAAACCCTATCATTATCTTGGGGGTCAAAAACAAACTGGTCCAAATGCCTGCGGCTTTTACATCTAAGTTGCCACCGAGTGAGGATATGTTCAGAGAGATAATGAGAAGACAGCAGGTCTGTTCTCAGGTGTATTCTTCCCATGGCTGTAGGTGGTCATGGTGGTCTTGGGCATCCCACTCATACACAGTAGGAGAGAGATGTTTTCTTCCCACGTGCCTTCTGTTAGTGAAGAATCCTTCCCAGAAGCATTCAGAGAGATTTCCTTTTACATCTCATTGTCAAGAAGTATGTCACATGTCCAGCCATTCACTGGGAAGTATAATGAGGCCATGATGATTGACTTAAGCCAATGCTGATTCATTCCTGGGGTCTGGGCATGCACCCACTTCTTCTGAGGCACACGGCTTTGCAGAGAAGGTGAACGAAACTATGTCTCTGTCAGGAGAGGAAAGGGAAATGAATTTGGGGTGATCAGACAATAGCTGTTGCCATACCTACTAGTGAAGGAGTGTGCACTGATACATAAGTAGAATTTCATTCTCACATTGAGGTTGTGCTTTACTTTTTGTTAGAGTTTCTACCACCCCCTGGCACTGCCGGGCCCATTCCACAGCAACCTCCTGGATACTTAACTTCTCCCAGAGGGGATCTTCAGAGGTTCATTATATTTTTTTCAGACACATATAAAAGTAGCTGTCATTAGAGCCCTGGGGGAAAAATTGTAGGCAAGACTTTATGGGATTTAATCTGTGGTAGAACAGCTGTAACAACTCTGTATCCAATTTCAATATACGTGTGTTTCCCACACCACCAGGCAGTTCTCTGACCCCAGCTGGGTGTCCTAGAACTCAGCTCAGTTCTGACACTACCTGCCTGGAGGGAGTGCCAGCTTCTCAGGTCAAGGTCTCAGTCTCACAGGATAGCCCTTCACTTCAGATGCCAATCACAAATCCAGGTTTTCACCTGTGTTTCTGACTGACTGGCTGCAGACTGAAGCTTCCAACAATACATTTCTTGGGTTCTATTAATTTGCTAGAGTGTTTCATAGACCATAGGAAGCTATAGTTGGCTACTGAACAATCAAGGGTTAGGGTGCTGACCCCACCTCCTAGTTGAAAATCCATGTATCAATATAACATTTGACTCCCTGCAAACTTAACTAGCGATAGCCTAATACTGACCAGAAGTTTACCAATAAAATAGTCAATTAGCAAATACTTTGTATGTTATGTATATTATACTATATTCTTAAAATAAAGTTAGAGAAAATATTGATAAAATAAGGAAGAGAAAATTCAATTACAGTATTGTACTGTATTTATTGATACCATATGTTTATGTCATCTGTTCACAAGATGAATTACTTGCCAGTACCCATATCAATATTGCCTTATGTGCTACAAAACACTGTAGACATGGTACATATTTAACACTAGACAAATAAAAAGATAATATAAAAAAGAAACTAGTATTTATTTATAGGTATATGGTTAAAAGATAATGTAAAAATTTATATTTATTTATAGGTATAATAACTTATGCATTGATAATAAATAAACAGCAATATGGTCACTTTATGGCCAATGAGATTGCTTCATAGTAGCTTAGTCAGATGAATAAATTGTTATATAATTTTTATGGGATGTAATATTATAGTCACATTCATAATACAGTATCAGAAACGTTGTTACATTTAAAAGCCCACTTACCTGTGATGACAGGCTGATATGCAGTTGCTCCAGTTATGAGAGAGAGAGGCACGCTGTCTGGCATTGCAGTACTTGAGAGCAAAGTTCTGAAACAGTAATAAAACTAACACATTATTAATTTTATATTAAATATAACTCACCTTATGACTATGTAAATATAGACTATCCACTTCCCTATAAGTTTTACAAATGATGTTCTACACCATGAGTACTTAGGCAATGATGATAAAACAAAAATGTCTCACACAGTTCTTGCCAAACAGTTATTAAATTTTCACACAAAGACACACAACACATACGTAACAGGTAAGTTTATTAACTGCGTGGCATGAAGATTATTTACTAGTCACTAGGTGGAAGTGGAGCATCAATAAAGGTCTTCCTCCTCAGCATCTTCATGTTGAGGAGGCTGAGGAGGAGGAAGAGGAGGGCTGGTCTTGCAGCCTCAGGGGAGGCTGAAGGGGTGGAGAAAGTGGAAGGGGAGGCAGGAGAGGCAGGCCCATTGGTGTAACTTTATGTAAATAGGTTGTAATTTCTGTGATGATATTACCTTTTCATCTCTAACATTGTTTCCACACAGTACCAATCCTTCCGCCATCATTTGCTTTAGTTTCAGTGCCCACATCACAGAAGGGTCCACGTCGTAAAAGAAGTCCAAAGTGGCCTTGAATAATCAAAACCTTGCTGCCAGGTCGTCCAAAGCCAGTTAGTTTCCTGGACCTGCTCCTTCTACGTCTTCTTCCTCACCGTCTGGCACAGGTTCGGATGCACTCAGCTCCATGAGGTTGTCTTCTGGTAATTCTTCAAGATATGGATCTCCAAGATCTCCACGGTCCATATCTTGAAACCCTTCACCGCTGACCTTTTGGTTTTTTTTTTGCTATACCCACAATCTCTTTCACAATTTACTTGATTGACTCTGTGGTAAATCCTGTGAAGTCATGTACAACATCTGGACACAGTTTCCTCCGGCAGAAATTTATCGTTCCGGGCTTGCTGGCTTCCATGGCTTTTTCTACAGTAATGATGGTATCTTCAGTGGTGTAATCTTTCTAGACTTCTATGAAGTTCTTTCTGTTTTGATTCCCTTCCACAGCACTGACAACACTTTCCAAAAAGTACTCTGTCTAGTGGGCCTTAAAGGTTCTTGTGATCCCCTGATCTATTGGGGGCAAGTAGACCACTCCAATGCCTTTGATGTTGAACTCACGAAGTTGGGAACTGCCCTGCCTGGTTTCAGAAGCTGCAACCCCTCCATGGCTAAGGCTGAGTGAGCAACCTTTGAACCATAAGCCACTAAGGAGACAAAGCTTATCTCCCTGACAGGAGCCCTGCTTCTGCTCCTTTTACTTCATCCATAACTAGTCCACAATGCTTGATCGATTAGCCAATGACAGGTAAGATTCCCCAAGGGGGGGCGACCTAAGGTAGGCATGATCATGGGGAGGCCCCAGGGAAGGACTTGGGGGGCTATAGCAAAAAAGGGCGATGGACCCTTGCTCCTCGGCTTTGACATAGCCTGAGTCCTCATTTTGTCTTCAAGAAGTCTCCTAATCTCTTGGCTGCTTTACTTCCCCTGCCTGACTTAAGCCTGAAACAATGACAGAGGGTGGTGCAGCCCTGTGCTGGAAAGGGCAGGTTCCCAGGGTGATCAGGCCTAAGAAAGAATACATAAACTCCTGTGAAACCTGCCTTGCTAAGATTGCTCTCAATTAAATGATAAAGGTCTGAGCAGGAAATGAGTTTGTCTCCCAAAGTTTTGTAGCCCTTTAGCTAACAGACCCTGACTCAGAATAAGCACCCATAGTTCTTTGAATGCTATCTACTGTTTGATCCTTACTGCCTGATAATGATTAATGAACTTTACCTGTATTCCTGTGCTAATTGAAACCAATAAAACCTTGTCAAGGCAAGGATTGGCACGCTCTCCTCTTTAGAGAGTGGCTAGGCCTGTTTGAGGTGTTCTCCCCTTGAGAGAGTAGCTGTGCTGTCCCTATTCCTCCACAGGACTCAGTAGTCCCTGTGAATTTGTCTTGTATCTCATCCATGATGCTGCAGACACTGCAGGCCAATGTCCACATCACAGCGGAGGCATTGTCCAAAAGCAGAAGAACTTTAAAAGGCAATCTCTTACTGGCAAGGTACTTCCTGACTTCAGGAACAAAGCATCAGTAGAACCAATCCAGAAAAAGGGTTCTTGTTGTGCAGCCCAAAGCCTGGTAGCTGGTGTAACTTTTACCCTGCAAAGTCTAAGGGTTAGCAGCTTTATAGATAAGGGCAAGACCAGGTCAGGAATTTGACTGCATTTGTACAAAATGGTGCCTTAAATCCTGGTGCTCGCTTCTCTTTCTTACAAATAAATGTCTTTTGTGGCATTTTTCCCCAGGACACTTTCACCTGCATTAAAAACCTGTTCAGGCAGATATTCTTTCTCAGTGATTTTCTTAATGATGCCTTGGAACCTATTTGCTACCTCTTGGTTGGCAAAAGCTGCTTCTCCTGTTATCTTAACGTTTTTTCCAGTTAAAATAAATTCTTCAGCTTTGGTCCTTCACCTTATTTTTTGCATTAAGTTGTCATATAGTAAATTTGCTTATTCTCAAATCACATTAGAGTCTAGAGGCAATCCTTCCTTATGGCAACCCCACACTCACAGAAAAGCTGCATCTTCAATGTGAGATAAAAAGGTATTTCGCAGACATGGCAAGGTTTCTGCACCTGCTGGCATAGCTGTAGTGACAGCTTCATGAATTTCCTTTTCTTTTTTTGCAACGGTCCTGACACTAGATTCACTTCTGTTGAAATGCCCAGCAGTTGCAGACCTCGGTCAACAGTACATATCAAGGAATTCAGCTTTTCCTGTAATGCCACGACTTGCCTCTGGTTCTCAGGAGCACTTCCAGCGTCACAGTGGCACTTTGTATGGATCCCGTGGTGTTACTCAAGGTTTGGGGCATGGCTCTAAATACAATGAAAAATACATGAGAACTGTGAGAGAGCACTTTTTACCATAATACACAATTTACAGGAGAGAGAAACTGCTCACCTGGGGCTGATTAGCATCACAAGCTTTTAAGTGGGTACTTGCAACACTTGTGCTCACTGCAATAGCAACAGGAAGTGGCTATGAAATTATCGCAGTAGTACAGTGTGTTTGACAGTGAATTTCATGCAGTTACGACTTAATACTGCGTCTTTACATTTGTTTACATTTCTCTTGACTATGAATGGTGCCAAATATGGTCTGTAAATGTTTATGTAAGTTCTGATAAGTTTTAACTCTTTGTAATGAATGAGTGTATATTTTATGATAGTAAATGACAAAACAAACTAGTATCTACATATATTTTATGCATTCATGACATAGCTAACAATTTCTTATTTTTAAAATATATTTGTGGGCTTTGTGTTTCATCTGCATGTGTTTTAAAATATTTGCGGAACTCCCCATAATTTCCTAATATATTTACTGAAAAAATATGCATATAAATAAATTTTACACAGTTCAAACTTGGCCCAACTGTAGTTTGCTCACTATATTGCTGGTTTATTGCAAAGGATAAAACTCAGGAGTAGCCAGGTAGAAGATCCATAGGGCCAGGTATGGGGAAGGGGCTCAGAGCTTCCATGCATGCCCCTCTTCCACTACCTCTGAGTGTTCACCAGCTCAGAGGCTCCCTGAACATGGACTTTTCTAGGTTTCATTGAGGCTTCATTACACAGGCATGATTATTTCAACCATTGGCCATTGGTGACTGAACTCAATTTCCAGCTCACTTCCCCTCCCAGAAGGTCAGGGGAGAAGGGGTGGAGCTGTAATTTCTAACCCTTCCAATCCTTTGGTGACCAGCTCCTATCCTTAGGTGACCTAAGGGCATTCCAAAAGTCACCTCAATAACATAACACAAAACTTCTTTATTTTTCTCATCACTTAGTAAATTCCAAGGATTTTAGGAGCTGTATGCCAGAAACAGGATGAAAAGCAAGTGTATAGTTCTTATAAATCACAATATCACAAACTACCATAGCTAATTGCCCACCTCTTGAGTTGGGCTATGGATTGCCTGATCAATAAAGTGTAGTGGAAGTGAAGTTCTGGGACTTCTGAGGCTACATCCTAAAAAATCTTATAGTTTTCACCAGCACCTCTTAGAATATTTGCTCTTGAAATGTAGCCACTATGTTGTGAAGAAGTCCAAGTACTCCATGGAAGGTCCCACGGAGATGAACCAAGGCTCCTAGACATCAGCTCTGCTTGAGCTCTCAGCCAACAGGCAGCGCCAGGCGTGGGACTGAGCCCTCATGGGAGAAGACCCTCAGCCCTGGGTTAACTGCCTCAGCTGAAGCTGCATGGAGCAGAGATGAACCGTCTTCACCAAGCTGTACCCTAACTGCAGATTCATGACCAAAATGGATGATTCTTCTTGTTTTAAGCTATACAGTTTTGGGTGGTTTGTCAATAGGCAATATATAATCAGAACACTCACGAGGGAAAGCAGCACAGGTTTAAGACTGCAGTAAGTCTAGCTGTATGCTTCAGAACCTGATAGGCCTTTATTATTATTTTTTAAAATATTTTATTTATTTATCTTTAGAGGGGAAGGGAAAGAGAGAGGAGGAGAAATATCAGTGTATGGTTGCTTCTCGTGAGTCCCCTGCTGAGAACTGGCCTGCAACCCAGGCATTTTCCTGACTGGGAATCGAACTGGGATCGTGTGGTTAGCAGGCCCGTGCTCAATCCACTGAGCTACACCAGCCAGGGTCTGATAGGCCTTTAGTTGGACTCTTATTAATCACCCTACTCCCACCATTGTGCTAAAAAACATTTGTTGAATAAATGAATGAATGGCCATTTCATCCTTGTTACCTCCAGTATAGTCAGTGAATAAGAAAATTCTTTTAGGCTGTTTTTTTTTCCTGGGAATATGATGTCAAACTTTGGTCTTTTCTGGTTTTTTTTTGGAACATCCAGAAAAACCCCTAGAATGAAAAAGTTAAAAGGGAGCACGTGTGATGTCTCACCCCGCCCCAGGGTTATGCGGCACTTCATTCACGTGCTTTTCCAGTTGGTTTTATTGCCTCTTTAACTTTCCCCTCGAAAATCTCGAGAGAAGGAAAGCATCAACTTCAGCTTTGTGACAAGTGAGTCACTGATATTAGTCAAGAAAACGGAGAAAAGAAATACATTTCCTTTAATTTAGAATAAAAAGCACTTTCATCTATTTTTTTTCTTTATTTATTTCCACTTTGTATGAGGCCCGCTGCATTTTGAAATAATTTCCCAGCAGATGAAAGAATTCCCATTTCTTCCACAGGAGCACGCAAGGGGGTCCACCTCAGGGTTCTGTGGGGACATTGTGGGGACATTGCCTCAAGTGGCTGGGCTCATCGGACTCCACAGGAACAAGTATTCAGGTTAAGACTGCTCTCTGCCTGGGAACCACCTTTAAATGCCTAGGCGTGTAACACAGATGCCTGGATTGTTCAGATGAATATTACATGTGGAGGACATTTTTCTTTAAGGGGAACATTTTGATCAGTGAAGTCTTTGCCTGAGAAATAATTTCAGTCTATCGAATTGTGTCTTCAATTTCAGTATCTGCCTCAAGGAGGCAGATAGATACTATAGCGAGTGGCTGAGGATTATAGTTGACGAAGAACTCGGAATTCACACAAATTGGCTTTGTAAATCTTTCTAGCTGTGCAGACCATGTTCTCCATTTAATGCAAAAAAAAGAAGTTAGGTTATGTGTTTTGCTTAATCCTAAAATCAACAAATTTATAGGACAAAATAAACAGAAGAATTACCTCCTACTATGGCCTGGAAACTACTGCGTTGAGATGTTTGCAAAGGGCAGCTTGCAAATCATTTGTACCAAAATTACTTGACTTTTGTGTATCCTTGTTAAATATTGAAATACCTGGGCCTCACTGTAAACATAGTTGAACCTGAATGGGAATGGGCAATAGTTTGCTTTTCTAATAAGCATTTTCTGTTACTAAAAACATCCTGACACCTCCTATTCTTGCAGGAAGAGAGGTGGTGGGTGAGCAACCTTCTTAAAAGTAAAAAGAACCTTCAGGAGACATTGAGATATTAATACTGTACCTCCCATTGTCCCTAAAATGACTTTCAGAGAGAGAGAGAGAGAGAGAGTGAGTTAGTTCTTTGGGATGTCATACGTGTTATCCAATAGAGTCTTAGAATGGGAATTGTCAAAATTTGGATCAACCATTTTCTATTTTAAATTTCCACTCATTATATTCTTATGCAGAAGGACTATCCAGTAGAAGTTTTAAGAATTTTCCAAGTATTGCATTATTAATTCAAGAAACCAAAGGGGACAGATGTTTGCCTCTTTAGGAGTATACATTGACACTTTAGAAGTTGGGGTTAGAATATTTTGTTCTCTATGGTGTAGTGAAAACTTTTGGTTCAAAAATGTTTTAAATTGTTGCAAAATGGTCCCGGATAAGACACACTTCCCTGAATCGAACCTGGGCTGGCCTAATGACTTGCTTGGGACAAAATAATTCAGTGGCGGTAACATTGCACGAGCCGTGGGACTGCGCCTGCTTCCACTCCCTGGCTGTCCTGCCGCGTTAAGAAGCCCAGGCTAGCCTCCTTGAGGATGCGAGGCCACGTGGAAAGAGAAGTCCTGGCGGCAAAAGCCAATGAGCTGTCACAGCTGAGGTGCCTGCTGTCCTGTGAAAGGAACTATCCTGGATTTTCCAGTGTCAGTCTGTCTGCCAATGGACTGAAAATGCGTGGAGTCCAGGGAACTCATGGAGCAGAGACGAGCTATTCAACCGACCCAGCCGAGATTACAGAGCTGTGAGCAAAGCGGTGGCGGTTGTTTTAAGTCACCGAGTTTGGGGGTGATTGGTTATACAGCTCTCGAACATGGGAACAAACGTGTGCTGTGGAAACGACCCAGGTGAAGCGCAGGTCATTTGGGTCCATAGACACTTGGGCAGGTCAGATTGCAGGGAGTGTCATGGGAGCATCCGGGGATGACCCTCTAGTTAAGTGATGCTCCCAGTTTGTCCAAGGGATCCCCCCACCATCTTGTCCATACTTCCATTTGGCACTAATCACCTCATAACTCGATTTGTTTCTGGGCCTGTCTTCCCCGCTGGCATGCAAATTCCCCATAGAAGGGGCCATTGTTCAGTTGTTCTGTAACCCCAGCGCCTAACCCAGTGTTTAAACCTGTCGTAGCACTCAAGATTCTTATGTTCAATTAAAAAAACGCCAGAAATCTCCAAACTGTGCTAGCTGGTCTTATCAAACAATAGAAAGGAAAGGGATGTACTTTTGAATGAACCAGCAAAGAGAAATCTAGAGAAAGAAAAAATTGGTTGTGTCCTTCAAATTTGATTTCTTCTTGTTCTTTGAGATTCAGTGCTTATCTTCCTTTCTGTTTTCTTTCCAGGATGAGTGGTGCTTCGTACATCAATGTTTCACTCGGTGGTATGTCTTACACTGTTTCCTTTTCTTCATCCTTGTCCCTACTTTTGTCCCTGTATTTTGATTTTCGGTCTTTCTAAACATTTGCTCTGTCTCTGTATCTTATTTAACATTAAAATCAAATTGCAGTACATGTTTTACTAGTCATATTTATTATAAACTATGTTTTTTGCTTGTAATCTAAAACCAAATAAATAAAACATTATATAATTATCTTTCCTGAAATACCTTAAATCATATGGAAGTTTTTTCTTAAATAATTTTTTCAACTGATTATTTTTCTTTGGGTAGTGGCCCTCTCTATTAAAAATATCTGCTCCACTGGGCAAGACCTCAGAGATGATGCCTTTAAGGGCCTATTTCCTCTTTGCAGTCTTCTTGAACTTGAGTAAATGGGGAGAGAGGAATGAAGTTTGGCTTGTACCTACTTACAAGCCCTCAGAAGACTTTCCTGTCTGTGTTCAGAGACGGGATCCCAGCTGGCAGGGAAGATAGATGACATCAGCCGTGGTCTCAGCGGCCTTTTGTGCACACCGGTCAGCAGATCCTTGGGCTGCACCCTCACTTTCCTGTAGCGCTACCCCGTGTGGGGGGCAAGGTCTCACCACCCCTACGTGGCCACTCCCCCATATGGGAAAAGGCAGTATGATTTCTTCACCCATGATGAATCTGCCTCATTTTCTATCTGTTCTCCCTCACAAACTCCATTGATCTTGATTCCCTGGTTCTATCTTTGGGCCCCAAGTTTAAGGTCATGATTTACAAACCCTACATCTCACACAAGCATGCTATAGACTGCTGCTGTCCACCAAGAGTCATTTTTGCCTTCATTTCCCAGCCTCTCTCACATTTATATGTGTCCATGTAACTGAATTCTAGCTAATGGGATGTGATCATATTCTAGCGAATATGATATAAGACTGGCTGTGATCTTCCTATTTTGCTCCTCCTTCCTATTCTGCTCACCTAGAATGGCGATGCCCAGGTGGAGCTTGGAAGTGTGGTAGAAATGACAGAGCTACCATCAGCTTGGGTCCCTGAGTAGTTTCATGTAGCACACCTCTTTCTCTCAATCTGAAACCACCTGAGATGGTTTTGTAAATGAAAAATTAATTCTATGAGGATTGAGCCTTTGCATTTTGGATATCTATTTTGGCATTTAACTTAACCTAACTAATTAACCAAAATAAGTGAACAATTGTCTAAGTGTTCCATGAACAATTTCAACTTAAGATATCAACATATTACAAGTGACATAATGGAAATAACTCTATGGTGAGCATTTCAAAGCAAGTTTGTGTATGTATACATTTTAGGTGGGAAGCAAATCCTCTCCTGACATGTTGAAGTGTATCAGTTAACTTACACTCTTCAACAAGTCACTCCCCAAATATAATGAGTTAAAACAATGCATTTTAATTTATTAATAACTAAGTATACTATTAGCTCACTATTCTATCAGCTGGGCAGTTCTGGTCTTGCCTGGGCTGGCTCAGGCAACAAGCCAGCAGGCAGCTTGCCCAGGGGTGAATGGTGTGGGTTGGCCTCGTGGCCAGAGTGCACTGGTTCTTCTCCACACGACCTCTATGGCAGGCTAGCTGATGCAGGTTCACACAATAATCTCACGTGTCTGAATGCAGCAAGAGAGGGCAAGCAGCAACCCATAAGCACATTAAAACCTCTTATTGTAGCATGTTTGCTATTGTCCTAAATGGGTAAAGCAAGTGACATGACCAAGCTCAGGTTCACAGAGTAGAGATAAGAGAAATAAACTCTTCTTCTGGATGGGATTGCTGGGAGGGGCTGCAAAAGATTGTGGCTTCCTTGGGGTCAATCTGTCATTCCTGAGCTATGACAGTACCGGAAATGCCACAACACTGAGCAACCTCACAGAAGGTGGAAGAGCCTGATGGGAGTCGAGAGTCTGGTGCCCTCTTTGCCACTTTTTTTTTTTTTTTTTTTTTTTTTCTGTAGGTTCTTAGAACATTACTCACCTCCATTGTCCCCAGACCGAAAGCAGGAACTGAAGCACAGGAAAATTGTTCAGCTCAATAATCCCTGAGGTTTTATTCAACACTCTAATTTTATCTTTCTTTCCCAGCAGAGGATTCAGGTTCAAAGTGCACATTATGCGAACTACAAACATCATTTCGTGTGTTGGTTTATGGTGGTGCAGGGACACCTGTGACCGGCCAAATTCTGAGCGAGACTCAGAGCAAACTGGGTAGGTGCCAGTGCCACGGGCAGTGCCAGGGGAGAGCTGTGCCAGCCCAGCTGTGGCCACTTCCCTCTCCTTTCAAGTTGAACTCGAGTGAGTGGGAGGTGGGAATCCATTTTTATTTCTGGGGTGCTTCCTGCTGATCGTGATCCTTCCGTCAATGCCCTCTGCAGGCTGACTCTCACCTCCACTGTCCTCTCCGGGGCCAGTCTCTCCTTTTATAGGTGTTTTCTTTTGCAGGGGTGGTGGATTGATGCAACCACATTTTCCAAATACAAATAAAGCAGAGTGCAAGGTGCCCTTGAAGGCATTAGTGCTTGGAGTGAAGTCCAGGAACTCTGTGGGGCTGTCAGCCTCCTGGGGATCCGCTCTCCTTTGCCAGGGCGTCTGACAGACAGGGAGGGACAGGTGGCAATGGGGATTATCCTCTGCTTTAAGAAAGCAGCAATCAAAAATCTTGAAATCTGCTCAAAATAAAACCCTTTTCATGTTTGGAAAGGAAACCTGGAGGGGGAAAGACATACAGAAGGGGTAGGGGCAGAATTGTGAATTTTGTCTTTCGACCCAAATAAACAACTCTAGTGCCGAGAGGTCCTGTGGCTTTTACATTCCCACACCTCCTTCCCCATACCTTTCCCTTACAGGGGTTTACTCTAGGGGGTTCAGCTGGAATAGTGCCTGCACGCAGCCCTGTTCCCTCTCGCCTCTCTGTGTTTTCTTACAAACAGAAAATTCTGCTAAATCACCTGGCTGAGAAAGTGCTGGAAGGGCGAAGGAGCCACAGAAGAGCAGCCTCCATGCCTAAGGTGGGGAGAGGCATGCCTGCGGCCAGAGCGGAGGAACTGACGGACAGAGTGGGTTTAGGGCCTCAAGGCTGTTTGAATCCCACTGTAGCGATGCCCCTAATTCTCCTGCCTCCCAGCCTCCCAAATTGCCACTGTAAGAACCTTCTGGACAGTGCCAACAGGAGAGCTCAAGGTACAGAGTCCAGGGCTCCAGACCTGGGTGTAATTTTCTGTTTGAGAATAGCAATGGAGATGGTGGTGTGGTGGTGACTGTGGTGAACAGGTAGAGAAGGACAAGATGGGAGCCAAGAGGGATAGAGGAGGAAAGATTGAAACTCATCTTCCCAACCTCGCCCTACAGATGGGAGTTTTTGGGTAAACATGGAGATTCCTGTTATTCACATATTGCTTCTCCTAGCAATTTAAATAGAAAACCAGACAGAAAACACCAGTCAGTAACTGCCATTTTCTGTGCTGTGAAGCTGTCAGCACAATTTCTGCTTTAGAGGAGACATTCAAGAAAGGCCAGTTCGTTTGAGACGGAGGAGACCTTTTTTTTGTTGAATATTTGATAGGATATCAGGTTGGGAGAATATATAAGTAACACAAAACCAGAATTTTCTGTTGTCCTCACACTCACTTTAAATAATGCTGGCACCAGCACATCAGAGAGACAAAGCTGTCCCTATACGCCGTTCAACATTTGCTAGAACTGCTTTCAATTTACCCAATGTTCCCTGGTGTCTCTTACCTTCTGGCCTCTGGACATGCTGCTTCTTCTGAAACTCTAAGCCCATCTCTCTCTTCCCATTCCAGTTCTCCAGAACCTCACCCATTTTCCTTTGTTCAGTGAATCCCTCCTCATCCATTATGTTTCAGCTGGATGCCAGTTCTTCAAAATGCTGCTCTCAAACCTGGGTTAGGTAAGCATGCTATGTATACTACCATCACACTACTACTACTAATTAAGACATATTAGTTAACGCTTACTGAGCCCTTGCCACCACTCAGGGGCTGTGCTAAGGGCTTTCTTCTTTTTTTAAAATTTAACCTTTATTATATTTTTTCTACTACAATTTAGTCCCCTTACACCCTTCTCTCCCCAACAATCACCACACTGTTGTCCATGTCTGTGAGCCCCTTTTCCTTTTTGCTCAATCCCTCCCCCTCCTAACCTCTCCCGACAGCTGTCATCCTGCTCTCTATGAGTCTGTCCCCATTTTCCTTGTTAGTGCAGTTTGTTCATTAGATTCCAAACATGAGTGAAATCATATGGTATTTGTCTTTCTCTGATTGGCTTATTTCACTCAGCATAATGTTCCCTCTAATCCCACTTTGCTGAGAGTTTTTGTCATAAATGGGCACTAGATTTTATCGAATGCTTTTCCTGCATCTATCGATATGATTATGTGGTTTTTAATACTTTTTATTTTGTTTATGTGGTTAATCACATTTATTGATTTGTGAATGTTGTACCAGCTTTGCATTCCTGGAATAAATTCTACTTGATCATGGTGCATGATTTTTTTTTGATGCATTGCTATATTTGGTTTGCTAATATCTTGTTAAGGGTTTTAGAGTCTATGTTTATCAGAGATATTGCCCTATAGTTTTCTTTTTAGGTAATGACTTTATCTGGGTTTGGAATTAGGATAATGTTGGCCACACAATAGGAGCTTGGGAGCCTTCCCTCCTTTTGAATTTTTTGAAATGGTTTGAGAAGGAGAGGTGTTAGTTCTTCTCAGAATGTTTAGTAAAATTCACCTGTGAAGCCATCTGGTCCAGGGCTTTTGTTTGTTGGGAGTTTTTTGATTACTCTTTAGATTTCAGTAGGTGTAATCTGTCTTCAGATTCTCTGATTCTTTTTTTTTTAAAGATTTTATTTATTTATTTATCTTTAGAGGGGAAGGAGAGGGAGAGAAACATCAATGTATGGTTGCCTTTCGTGCGTCCCCTGCTGGGAGTTGGCCTGCAGGGAACCAGCCTGCAACCCAGGCATGTGCCCTGACTGGGAATCGAACCATGATCCTCTGGTTCACAGGCCCGCGCTCAATCCACTGAGCTACACCAGCCAGGGCCAGATTCTCTGATTCTTCCTGGTTTAGTTTTTGGAGATTGTATGTTTCTAGAAATTTATCCATTTCATCCAGGTTGTCAAGTGTGTTGGCATATAGTTGTTCATAATATATTCTTAAATCCTTTGCATTTCTTTGGTGCTAGTTGTTATTTATCCTCTTTTATTTTAGACTATTTTATTTATTTCTGCTCTGATCTTTATTATTTCCTTCCTTCTACTCACTTTGGCCTTTGTTTCTTGTTCTTTTTGAAGTTCCTTTAAGTGTAAATCTAGATTGTTTATTTGAGCTTTTTCTTGTTTTTTTTGTTTGTTTTGTTTTGTTTTGTTTTTTGAGATAGGCCTGTAATGCTATGAATTTCCCTCTTAGGACTGCTTTCCCTGTGTCCCACAGATTTTGGGTTTTTGTGTTCTGATTTTTATTTGTTTCACAGTATCTTTTGATTTCTTTTTTGATCTCATTGTTGACCCATTAATTGTTTAACAACATGTTATTTAACTTCCATGTCTTAGTGTGTTTTTCAGTGTTTTTCATGTGATTGATCCCTAATTTCATAGCACTGTGGACAGAGAAGATACTTGAGTGCTTTCTATACATTATCTCATTTTCATAATCCAATGAGGTATGCTCTATTATTCTTTATATTTTAGGAATGAGAAAACTAAGGATCAGAGAGGCCAAGAGGAGTTTCTATGGCTGGTATAACAAATTACCACAGACTTGATGGTTTAAAATAACAGTTCTGGAGGCCAAAAGTCCGAAATGAAGGTGATGGCAGGCTATGCCTTGCTCTGAAGGCTCCAGGGAAGAATCTCTTCTTACCTCTTCAAGCTTCTGGAGGTTCTAGGCATTCCTTGGCTGCATCATCTCCATCTTTGCCTCTGCCTTCTCCTTTGTGTATCTGTCTTCAACCTTCTTTGTTTCTTATAAGGACACTTGTCTTTGGATTTAGGACTAACCTGGATAATCTGGAATGACCCATTTTGAAGATCATTAATTATATCTGCCAAACCCCATTTATCCAAATAAGGTCACATTTATAGGCTCTGAAAGTTAGAATAAGGGCATATCTTTTTCAGGGCCACCACTCAACCCAGTAGAGTAAGTAACTCAGACAGTTGTTCAGAGGATGTGAACTTGGGCGGTGACTCGAGACCTCAGGCTAACAACACTCTGCTATTTTGCTTCCCTGGGTGCTATGTTAAGCATATGCTGACCCTATGTTTGTATTACACACTTTACAGTTTCCTGTTGACTGGTCTGTATCCCCACTAGATTTGAATCAGGAGTGACCGTCTTTGTTGATATTCACTGTTCCACAGTTGGTGGTACATTTTCAATAACTGCTGAATGAATGAATCAGTGCCAGTTACATTGCAGAACTGTTTAGAGCGTATTGTTTGATCTGAGCCACTGTATTGGCCACAAACCTTGACACCTCCTCACTGACTCCTCCTGCCTGAAGGTGCTGCCCACCCACAGGGCTGTGCCAATGTCAGTGGAACCCTCGCCCAGTGCCCTGAGTTACAGGAGTCTGAGCTCAGAGCCTAGGCCAGTGTGGCCCTCCGTCACTCCCTATCTGCACTGATTGTCCCCCCACCTTCCAGACTTGAATAGAGTACCTCTCCCTGGGGGATGGATCCAGTTTTCTAAGCAGCCATGGAGGGGCTAAATGATACAACTCAGAAAAATAGGGGCAGGGTTGGTCAGCTCCTTATGGGGAAAATACATTATAATAATATCTGCTTCTGTCAATGCCACTTGACAGGATGTAAAATTGTGTATCACTTTAAAATATTTCTATAGTTTTTACTAGGCCCCCAAAATTCTTGGGTTGTAATGGAAAGTATAAATATGATACAACCTCAGATTCACATGGCAGAACACCCGCATCTTGTCCTTACTTAACTGTTGAAAATTCACATGATGACCTCAGCATCTACTAAATGGTGCCATTATTCAGAAGCTTATTTTGTAGCTGAGGAAATGAGGAATATAGACATGAAGAAATGACAGAGAGGTAGCAGGGAGTGTATGAGGAGAGGCATGGCTGTAATTCAAGGAGGAAACAATGATCTCTGGCTGGGGTGGTCTCCAAGGTGGGAGCCCGTGGGCTGGAGGGTGAGTAAATCAAGGAATATAGGAAGGAAGAGAGAGGCCATTTCAGAGGGAGAAGGCGGTGGCATGGGCAAGGTATGGAGGCTGGAGCTCATGCCATGACTTCTTTTCTTCCCAAAGTTTCTTGCCTCGACTTCATAATAGTCCTTTTAGAATTGAGATGAAATTCATATCCCATAAAATATTCATAAAACATAAAATTGTTCATTTTAAAGTGAACAATTCAGTGGCATTTAGTACATTCACAATGTTGTGCCCTCATCACCTTAATCTAGTTTGAGAACATTTTCATCACCCCAAGACAAACCCTGTACTTATTAAGCAGGCACTTCCCACCCCTTCTCTCCCTAAGCCCCTGGCAATCACTTATCCTCTGTCTCTATGGATTCACCTATTCCAGATATATCATGTAAAGGGAATCATATCATATGTGACCTTTTTTGCCTTGCCTCTCATAATAGCCTCTTAAAATATGTTTTCCAGCTTCTCTCATTGTCTCTTCCAATCCAATCTCCATGAGCAGCCATGATAGTGTTTCTTAGCTACAAAGTTGAACATACTTAAAATTCTTCTAATGCTTCCCCATACCCTTGGGATAAACTCTGGTGGTCCCCCCTGCCTACTTCTCCAACAGAGCTTTTGAGCTCCTAGTCTCTGGCCCCACTCTTACTGCCTGTGTGTCCCAACCCAACCCCTTCAAGTGCTTTGCTCACCTCCAGGCCTTGCTCTGGCTGTGGCCCTTACTTGGGGCATTCTCTCCTCACTCACCATCCCCACCTTGTATTAGATGTGACTCCCTCAGAGAAACCTCTAAACGGAGTGAGTGCTCTTAGTCTAACCTTCTACCTTCCTCTCTCCTGCCAGCCTCATGGCAACTGTCACGCTCTACTGCACCTTCCGGTTTAAATACCAGTTGTCCGAATGGAGCATCCGCCCCCTGAAGGTGGGTGCTGTGCGGCTCTTGCTTGCCCTTTAGCCCATGACAGCAGTCAGTAATATTTGTTTAGTGATGGATGGTGAGAAAGAAGAGATTCTTAAGGGATATCAGGTAAAGAAGTTTTTGAGAGGAGGGTTCACAGACTGGGCAGTAGCGTTATGGCATGACTAGACCGAGGAAACCCTTTGAATGATAAGGGTTTAGAATTCATCTTGTAGGTCAAGGGCTAACGAATTCTAAAAACTGCTGGGGTCCATCAAGAACTATAGTGGGTGAAGGGCAAGGAAAGGCACAAAAGTTCTGCTGGGAACGTGGTGCATAGTAAAGAGCAGATGCCAGGGACAAGGCAGCTGCTACCCAGTATCAGCTGATTATTGCCAGGTGGGGACATGGGCTCAAAGTTGCCAGACTTTTGGAGTTTTTAAGAGAAGCCAGAAATCTGGATGTGTGTGCGCGCACACACACACAGAATCCCTCTTTAAAAATACTGCATCTAAATAAAGTTTTTGAAAAACACAGTGTGAGCCAAACAAAAGCCATCTGGGGCTGGATTCAGCTCAGAGGCTTCTAGTTTTCAGCGTCTGCTGGAGACATTAAAAGTGCTTGAGCTGGGAAGTAACAGTTTGAAAGTGGCATTGTAGGGCGATAACCACAGAGGTGCTACACAGTATGTCTTGGTGGGGGAATCATCTGGAGTCAAAAAAGCCAATTAGAAGACCGGTACACCAATCCATGGTTCATTCGGTGCACACTGGGTACCAGCTATGTGCCCAGTTGTTGGGCAAGGCACCTGCAGCGGTAACACCTTGACAGCACTACACCCTGCAAAGGAGGGACTCCCCAACAGTCTCTATCATCTTGACCTGAGCAGATGGCCAGTTTGCTTGTCATATGACTGGTATTTTGGGCTTGACCTTTCCCCAAGCTTGCATGCATCTCTGGATCTCTGTCTTGTTCCTGAGTCTTGCTTTCTACTTCATGGCTGATATCTGGCTTTTCTATTTCAGAGACCTGTCTTGGTAAATTTTTCAGTACCTCATCCCATGGGAGACCACTTCCATAGCTTAGATATTTTTTCCAGCTTTATTAAGACAATATTGACATGTAATATTGTGAAGTTTTTGTACACATGCTTGCTTGATATGCTCATATATAGCAAAATGATTGCCAGCACAGTATTAACTCTGTCACTTCACATAATTACCATTTGTTTTTGAGGTGAGAACATGTAAGAGTTACTCCCTTAGCAACTTTCAAGTACATAATAAGCTATTATTAACTATAATCACCATTATATGTTATGTGTATCTGTAGGCTAGATCTCCAGAACTTATTCATCTTATAACTGGAAGTTTTGGCCAACATGTCTGCATTCCGCTACCCCCTCCACCCACCCCTTGCCCCTGGTAACCACCATTCTACATTCTGTTCCTATAGGTTTGGCTTTTTTAGATTCCACACGTAAGTGGGATTATACAATATTTGTCTTTCTCTTTCTAACTTATTTCATTTAACATAATGCCCTCAAGATTCATCTATGTTGTCACAAGTGGCAGGGTTTCCTTATTTCTCATGGATGAGTAATATTCTGTTGTGTGTTTATGTACCTGGTTTCTGGGCCTCCACTTACTTGTGGGGAAAAAAATGTCTGCATTCAGGGATGTCCTTGAGAATAAGGAAGGAGAGAAAAGGCACCTGAGAGGGGGAACATGTCTTGATATGAAGTTTAAACTTTGAGCATTCTTAATGGGCTACTTTAAATAATTTTGTTTATTTTCTACCCCTCACCAGGACTTGAGAAAAGAAAGAATCGTTATGACATAACAAAAGAGATAATATCTCAATTGTAGTGTACACATTTTACCCTCCTTCCAATCCCACACGGAGAAACATGTACTATACAACAGGTTGTTCTCAGAAATTGGAGAAAGGAAGCCTTATGAATAAACACTATGTAATTACATACAGACACATAGTACTTTGTGTCTGGAGGTTGGGAACAAGAGAAAAGAAGGGGACCAGAATGCCTTTGAAGGACCAAGTCTGAAAGACTGGACTAGGGAGAATGTGAAACATTGATAATATTGAAAGCAAAGTAGAATGGTGGGAAAAGCTGGGTTGCCACGCTTTTAATGGTGCTAACTCAACTGTCCTGGAGGTTATCAATGCAGGTCTGCAGTCCTTCCTGCCCCTCCCCCCCCCGCCCCTTCTCTGGGTTGCCAGGTATCTTGGAGGTTGTTTTCTTGTTATATTTTTAGCAGAGACACAGAGAAAAAACAGTGCAATACAACTGAGCCTCCAGGGCCTAACCACCTCCTTTAATGCAAAAAAGTAAAGTCAAGGTAATTAGCCTTATTACTAGTAGCAACTTGTGACACTATGGCTGCAAAGGATCTCGGGAACTTTTCCAATTAATTTTGAATGCTGCTGGTATAATTGAGAGTTGATTATACATGTATGAGGTAATTTGAGAAAACAAACTGTGCATTTTTGATGTTAGTGTTAATACAGTCTTAAATTTTATTGTAGAATTAAATAAGCTTAGAATCTTAGGGCTTGAAAAAAACTTAGAGGTAATTTAATATGACTTCAGCCCAACACAAGAATCCCTAGTAACAACACTTTTTAAAAAATGACATTATTATTATTTTTAAAATTTTATTTTCAATTACAGTTTATATTCGGTATTATTTTTTATTGATTTCAAATATACATTTATGTACCTAAATATGTAATATATTGTTGTTTTTATTTCTTAAATCATTTTTTGCTTTTCAATTACAATGGACATACAATATTAGTTTCAGGTGTATGTCCCTATTTATTAGACATTATATAACATGCTAAATGATTATCCCAATAAATCTTGGACCCATCTGACACTGTAATAGTTATTAAAATATTATTGACTATATTTCTGGGCTCTACTTTACATCCCCATGGCTATTCTGTAATTACCAATTTGTACTTCTTAATCCCTTCATCATTTTTACCCATCCCCTGTAAACCCCTCCCACTGGGCAACCATGAACATGTTCTCTGTAACTATGAGTTTGTTTCAGTTCTGCTGGTTTATTTTTGTTTTTTAGACTCAGCTATTGATAGATACTTTTGTTACCATTTTAGTGTTCATATTTCTTCTTCTTCTTCAAGGATACCCTTTAGCATTTCTTATAGTACTGGTTTGGTGGTGGTAACTCCTTTACTGCCCCATTCTCCCCCACCCCCTTTTTTTTGTCTGGGAAGCTCTTTATCTGTCCTTTGATTCTAAATGATAGCTTTGCTGGGTAGAGTAATGCTAGTTGAAGTTATTTGCTTTTCATCACTTTGAATATTTCTTGCCAGTCCCTTTGGCTTGCGAAGTTTCTGTTGCGAAATCATCTGACAGTCTTCAGGGACTTCCCTTGTAGGTAATGAACTGCTTTCTTTTGCTGCTTTGAAAAGTCTCTCTTTGTCTTTAACCTTTGCCATTATAATTATCATGTGTCTTGGTGTGGGTCTCTTTTGGGTCATTTTGTTTGACAATCTCTGTGTTTCCTTGACTTGGGTGCCTTTTTCCTTTACCAAGTTAGGGAAATTTTCAGTCATTATCTCTTCAAATGCATTCTCAATCCCTTGCTGTCTCTCTTCTCCTTTGGCACCCCCAAGATGGCACCCCCACATTGTATTCTGATGTGGTCTGAAGCCAGCCTCTGGGTGTGTTGGTTCTGGGGCCGCTTGGGAGGGACTTCATTTTAAGTCAGTATCAGATGCTGCTTGTGACCAGCCCTAGGCTGCTTGTTAAGAGCTACAAGGTGACCCATGCTTGTTGGCTGCCTCTGCTGGATGGGCTACACATGGGGGGTGGGCAACCTGTGTTGAGGCTGGTTTCTATCAGCACTGAGTCTGAGGCAGCACTGCAGCCTTTGCCTGCTAACTACCTGCTGGGTTCAGTCACTGAAAGAGCCTCCCATAGTAGGGAAGTTACTCTGAGTCGCCATCCCTCTGCTAGAGCCCATGGTGAGTGCCTGCAGATGAGATTTTGTGTGCTGGCCCTTTAAAAGATTACCTAGGTTTCTAGCATTCTCCCATCTCATCCTGGAGACTGAAATCCCCACTGAATTTGCACAGATGGTTTGTGAGCCCCTCTCACTGGCACTGATGTCCTGGGCTGGGGAGCCCGGGATAGGGTTGAGACTTCTCACTTTTCAGATTGGACCTTTGCAGCTGAGATATCCCTCCAGATTCTCAAGTGTCACAGCCCTTTTCACATCTTCACCTTTCCTACAAGTGTTGGTGTGGCTTCTTTTGTACGTCCTCAGTTAAAAGACTTCTGTTCCGCTCTGTTTAGCTAGGCTTCAGTTGGTTATTCTGGTTGATTGTTCTGTAATTTAGCTGTAATTCTGATTTAGTCCTGGGAGGAGGTGAGTGTAACTTCCACCTACTCTGTGGCGATCCTGGATCCCCTCAGTAACTCTCTGGTATTTTATCACCAACACAAGCTCCTTGGGGACAGGGACTGTATCTTATTTATTTTCGAATTCCCAGTGCCTTGTATAGTAAGTGCTCATGAAATATACTAATCAGTTGGTAAGGAGTAAACCAACACATCTTAGGATAATTAGTCTAGGTCAGGCTCCAAATCTAGATTTTTGTTCAGTTAAACATAAGTTTAGCTGGGCTAAATCACAGATTCTAAAAACATCTAAACACACAACTGTAATGGAGATGTTAAGACTATGCAAAGGTTAATGGCCTTTTTTCCATGTTGACATATCAGGGGTAGGAATTAAAACTTTGTTCAGTAAGGGTTCAAATGGCATTAGACCACTTCTTGTTTAGTTAAAAAATAGATCAAAAACCTTTCAAGGCTTTGAACATACATGCATTTAAAAAAAATTAACCAGGGAAACCACAGAATCCTGTCTTTAAAATAGGCTTTTAATATCAATACTGTTAATATTGAAAATAATAGATTTCACATCTGGGAATAAAAAAAAGATATAATGAACTTTCACGTCAGGGATCAGCAACATCCCATCTGCGAAGACAGATCAAGAATGCTGGTTGGGTGAGCACAATCACAGCGGCACGGTGCCTGGGGACTTTCTGACAGCAATACTCACTGCTGGGAATGAGCCCAAATAATAAACTAAAAAAACTTTCCAAAATGATGAGGACCCAAATTGTTGCGTCTCCATAGCAACAGAAAATGCAATGCTTACACCTTTATTTGCCTTCTATCCCACCACAAATGCATTGCATTTGTCATGGTAACACCTACATCACATATGCATGCATCCCTGCAGATATGAGGCCTGCTGTTCTAAGAAAACAAACACATACCAAGACATGAGCGTCATGCGAAACTTCTACTCATTTTACAATGTTTTGATGAAAAAATATGTCCTGCTGGACCTTGACATCTTTTTCTCAAGGACTGTTTTCCAATTTCAGTGGCAGAAAACCCAGGTGTCTCTTTTTTTTCTTCTGCCTCTGAAGTCACAGGGAGAGTTATGAAGACACGTCATTCATTGCAAGTGGATGTGGGAAGTTCAGGGTAAGGGTGTAGCAACAGGACAGATTGGAGGGGGTTATGACTTTGAGAGGAAAGGGACAGTGGCTCTGTGACCACAGTGCCCGGCCCTGTGGAGAGGTGAGTGGAGGAGACCATGATCTATGTTCCCAGAGTGATATGAGAAGCCTTGAAAGGCCTCTTTTCTCCAAGAGATTTCTCCCCAGAGTTTTCACTGAAGGCTGAAATTCAAATAGTAAATGTCAATCACAGCAGCAATATTGCCGCTTACAATGTAATTGACCAGGAGCATAAGGACTCAAAGTAGTCAGTATTGCCTTGGCTCATAAAAGTTGGTACAATGGCTTGTCCAAGAATTGGACTTAACACTGGTACTCAGGAAGAGAAGGAAGGTGCTGGGGATGGGGTGCTGCTGGGTGGCTTCAGAGTTTGGAAAACTGAATACGGGGTGGCTAAGGAATGGGGCTCTAGGTACTGAAAGACAGAGTGGCTAGAGGAATAACTAAATGATTAAAAATTACCGATTGTGAGGCCTGGCTGGTGTAGCTCAGTGGATTGAGTGTGGGCCTGTGAAGCAAAGGATCGTGGTTCGATTCCCAGTCAGGCACATGCCTGGGTTGCAGGCCAGTTCCCAGTGGGGGACACATGAGAGGCAACCACACATTGATATTTCTCTCCCTCTCTCCTTCACTTTCCCTCTCTCTGAAAATAAGTAAATAAAATATTAAAAAAAATACTGATTGTGTTAGCTACATACCCAATACGAGGCTCTGAAAACAAGCTTTACAATTTTGTCTGTGATTGCCCAGATTTTCAGCTTTCTAATTTTCTCTGCTGTTGGCCTGACATACAAGTTTGGGCTTTGGAAAAAAACAAAACAACCCAAAACTCGTAGACACAGACAACGGTGTGGTGATTACCAGAGGGAAAAGTGGGAGGAGGTAGAAGAAGGTATAAGGGGGATAAATGGTGATGGAGGGAGATCTGACTTGGTAAACACACAACCTAATATACAAATGGTGTATTATAGAATTATGCACCTGAAACCTATAAAATTTTGTTAACCAATATCACCCCAATAAATTCAATGAAACAACAACAACAACAACAAAGTTTAGGTTTGGGCGGCGAAGAAAAGGTTGCATGCTGTGTTGTATGACATCTACTTCCATCCTCTTCCAAGCACTTCATAATAACATCTTTGTCAACCCGCGTTTTTGGGATGACTGGAACATCTACAAGAGAGGGCAAACTCCCATTGCTTGCCAATATTTCCTGTCCTTATTTTATTTGGCCCCTCTCTACTTTTCTTTTATTTGCAGTTATAAGGCCACTTTTTTGGGTAGCTTCTGAATCCAATAATTTTGAGGAAAGGTAGGAGTGCCCTTATCCTAGAGTAGGACTGGTACGTTCTATTCCCAGCTTTGCATCCCACTGAGCAGTAGATGCTTTGGCTGCCCAGTTGCATGAGTCAGGCCAGGCTCTGCTTCGGTGGTGAACACATCCCCAAACCTCAGTGGCTGAATATATAAAGGCTTATCTCTTGTTCAAGAAAAGCCTGGAAGCTCCCTAAGGCATTTTCCTCCTGGCCTTGACTCAGAGATGAAGGCTGTTTAACATCCTGGTAATGCTTCTGGAAGCAGAAGACAGAGTTGGACAGTCACCCAATATGGCTCTTCATATTTCTGTCTAGAAGTGTTTCCCTTTCATTCACGGCCCACTGGCCAGAACTAGCCACATGGTGGGCCCCAGCCACTAGCCAGATGCTGAGAAATGTGGCTATGCTCATGAATATTCAGTGTATGGTAAATATTTATGCCATTACTTGTGATGTCTGGTAGCCAATGTTCTTAGACTTATGATTCCAAGGCTAGGGGTAGTTAGGGTAAAGTTAGGGCAACGTGATCAGATGAGAGAGCAAAATGAAATTTTCTGAAGGCACCACACAGAAGTAGAAAAAAAATTATGAGCCATTTTTGCTAGGAAGGACCCTTCTAGGGTCCTTAGACAGGTGGGGCCAGCTGGGAACCTGCCACAGGGCTGAAGAGTCTGGTCCATTGAACCACATGTTGAGCACTATTCTGTCAGTGCAACTGGCAGTAGCTCCTGGCGTAGAGGTGTTCGTGGCCTGAGCTCCTGGACTACCGCCCCGCCCACAAAACTATTGCATTTGCATCTCAGTGGTCCTACCTGGGTTCCTGATACCACAAACCCTTGTCTGTAATCGATATGTTCTTATATAAAAAATACAGGAAGCTGTCATATAAAAACTGCCTGTCTGCTTTAGAGACCTAGTTGTTCCGGGAAATTGCTGAACTATACCCAAATTATGAAAACCAGCCTCCTAAATTGCGACAGTTGTTGACCAGGGACATTGTGACAATTAATCAAAACAAGTGTAATCACAACATTGGAATGGTTAGTGTATCAGTTCTGAGAAACAGCTTGGAGAATCAGCTGAGGAAGTGGCAAACATCAAAAAGACCTCGGTGACTAAGTGAGCCCTCTGTGGTGACCCAGAGGAGGCCAGGCTGGCCCAGATGGCTGCTGAGAGGTGCTGCGGTTCACGGAGCCTCTTCCTGTGGGGAGCTGCTTCCTTTTACCGGAGCACCAGCTTTCAGTCTGTGCTGCACAGTTTAGTTTAGCTAAATCAAACATCTAACCAAATTAAATGGTGAAATCCTTGGATCTCAGTGTTTGTCTGCATGTCGCCACCGCTTCCGAAATAAGATCTCAGGTCAAACGAAAGGCTTGTTTCTGTATGTCTCTTAGGTCATGACACTTTCTGTGGAGGAAGATATTGGTTGTCTCTCATTGGAGATCTTGGAAATTTAAACCTGGAGATGACCTTACATCTAATTCAAGGCCTTACTAGGAGGGGTGTAAGTTATGGTCATACTTGGAAAAGAAAAGCTGCAAAGATGATAGGGCCTCGTGTTCATGAAAGGAGCTCCATGTTGTAACCAATCTCCTTTCTCATCATGATTCTCTGTGCTTCTGATTGACCAATAATTTGATATTGTATCACCACGGCTCCCTTATGTGATCCTCATGACTGTGCCGTCAGACCAGGCAGGACTGGAACCATTTTGAGGCGGTTCAGTTTCTTTTTCCTCTCCTAGAAGACTCAGTCTTCTACCAGGGTGGGCGTGCACAGGAGAAGGAAGTAAGCTGACTTTTCAAAGTTTCCTGGACACTGGCTCTGAACTGACAACAATTCCAGGAAACCCAAAGTGTCACCGTGGTCTAGCAGTCAGAGTAGGGCACATCGGCAGGTGAGCACTGGAGACTGAGCTCGGTCTGTCTCACAGCAGGCCCACTCTGTCCCCGGTCCCACCCTATGGTTATCTCCCTAGTAGTGGGTGCATGATTGGGGCAGAAATTCTCAGCTAAGCCTTTGGCAGAGTCCCCACATTGGGGAAACCTTCCTTTAAACCCACACCCCTTTCTTTTCAGCCCTCCCCAACTCCCCTTTCCTTCCTGATGCAGTAGCAAGGGTCCCTTCTTTTTGCTATTATATCATTGTTTATTCCCCCTGTACAAAATACATATATAATTTTTTGTGATTGTTTTTCCCACTTGAGGGAACCAGTGAATAGTAACTGAGGCTCAGGGACATTATGACATTTATCCAAGAAAACCCACTGAAAATGGCAGAGTCTGGCCTTGGACCCACATCTCAACCCCAAGGTCAGGGTTCCTATTAACAATATCAGAGACCCTTACCGCTAACTGTTGACCTTGCTCTGACCCTCTTGCTTACATGGTCTAATTTGGTTTCTTGGTCAGTGCTTTGCTGGCAGAGTGGTAGTTATTACCAGGAGTGGGTACGTAATTTGCAGGCCCAGTGAAAAATGAAAATGCAGGTGGACCAGCTCTAAAATCATTTGGGATGTCAAGACTGAAGTAGTAGAACATTAAACCAAGGACGGGCCCTTCTAAATGTGGGGCCCTGTGGAATTGCACAGGCTACCCACCCACGAAGTTGGCCCTGGTAACCACAAGGAGCACAATGTCCCTCTCAGGAGGTAAATGTCATTGCTGACTCCATGAGCCATGGACCCTGTCATCTGAGTGTGGCCATTCCTGGGTGGGGCTTGATCAGTCACCTCCAGCAGGAAGGGTGTGGTGACAGACACCTCACAGCATTGAGCTGCAGACAGTAGACCCTGCTGAGCACGGGGGAGCCTCTGCATAGGACTTCTCCCTGGAGCTTTCCTCACAGGAGCAACAGGCAGCGGGAGGGAGACAGAGCTGGGCGGGCCGGGCGGCCTTTCCTCCTCCAGTCCTGGGGCTGGACTCCACACTCCACTCTGTTTTCACTTTGAACCTCAAATAATCTGCTTGCACAGAAACAGTGCTGCCAACTTTTAATAGACTTCACAGAGGAAAACTGGGGAGTGGGCACATACATGTCTTATCTCAAAACTTTAAATCCCTCACTAGGCATTTTTCTGTTGTGTCTGCTGTAGCCTCTCTTCCCCTTTTCCCCACTCTCTGCTCCTTCCCTTCACAAACCCCAACGGCCTTGGCCTCCTCCACATCCCATCTCCTCTTTATTTCAAGAGCTCCAGACTCCTGACCTGTCTTGTGCTCCATTCAGCTCATTCTGCCTTAGCATTTAACTTCAAACAGGACAGAAACAAAGGGTGCTTCAGCCAATGGGACCCTCTTCATTTATAAAGCAATTTAGTGACCACCTTTGTTATTTGAGCCCCTTGGGGTCTCCCTTTTCATCTCAAGTGATAAATTGATGTTACTTCATGCATTTATAGTGAATGAGTACAATTTGCTTTGTTCTTGTTAGTTTGTGATGACATTTCTTCTATTCCAGCTTTCCATAGGACATTCCCACTACGTCCCGCCCAACCATGGTGAGGGTTGGGGAGGAGTGGTGGCTGTGCCAGTGTGGTCTGTGCATGTTCTTCTTAAATGAGGTGGAGTGCCTTCCCTGAGTCCCTGGTGGGAGTGGGACATCTTCCTGGAGCTCTGAGGGAGATGATGGCACTGAGTCTCAGCTCTGGGTTGCTGGTACTGTCAGTCCAGTGACCACTTCATTCACTACCATGAGTCAACTTCTATTTTGCAGACTTTCTTTTTATTTTTAAGATTTTATTTATTTATCTTTAGAGGGGAAGGGAAGGAGAGAAGTATCAATGTATGGTTGCCTCTCGTGAGTCCCTGCTGGGAACTGGCCTGCAACCCAGACATGTGCTCTGACTAGGAATCGAACGTTGATTGTGTGGTGTGAAGGCCCGCCCTCAATCCACTGAGCTACACCAGTCAGGGCTATTTTGCAGACTTTCAATTTGGGTCCAGGCAAGTATCGCCACTGAAAAGAAATGGTAAACAATTTGAGTATAGAATTCTGTATATTTTAGTATTGCCATGACAGAATGCTTTATATTTGGCAGGCTTTTGTCTTAAGGGGGAAATGCTTTTTTCCCCCTCACCAGAACAAGATGCTAACTTGAAAGGAAAGGAACACAGGCAAGAAATATTAGCCGTTTGGGAGAAGAGACAGAGACTGTCTGCTCTTCCCTTGCAGGAAACATAACACCAGGATTAGTGTTACTAGGTGTGGTCTAATGAAGTCAGTTGGCTCAAAATTGGATGGAATACTGCTTCTTGAGAGAGCAGTATTCATGTGCTAATGCAGTATGGTAGTGAGTTTGTTTCTAGAGGAAGTCAAACTCAAAAACACAAAACCGTAGGATCTTTCCTGATCAAGCTCAGGGGCAAAGCGCAACTTAGGCTAAGTTTTCGTTCTCCCTTCTGGAAGGGGACCAGAATCAGCCTTCCCTGGAAAGGTAGTTGCGTGATACTCTCCAAGTCTCCGTGCCTCCTCATTTCAATGCCAGCCCCAACCCATCCTCTCTCCTCTCAGTTCAACTAAGCCGGAAGCTCCCCTGGGAACATGCATAGCTCCCTAGAGAGGGCTTTTTGTGCTATTAGAATCCTTAGCTTCTTGGGGATGGGGACGGGTCTTGTTTACAGCAGTGTTCCAGGATTTAGCTTAGTGCCTGAAATATAGTACCTGCTCAATAAATACTGGTGGAATAACTGATGAAACAAGAAAGACTGAATAGCCCTTTCAAAGCACTCTACATGGAAAGCACTGGGGCTTCCATTCTGGAGCAATTTAGAAGACCAGGAACAGTAAGACTGCGTAGTGACTCAGGGAACTTGACCCATAAGCTGCGCTGCTATGGTGTTCGATGTGGCTGGGGCAGGAGCTCATGCTTATCCGTACTGGAGTCTACTGATGCTCCTTGTGAACAGCAAGTCTGAATGAAAGAGCCTCATCTGGGAGAGGGCAGGAGTTGGAATGAACTGGAGGCTCTCTTGAAGCTTTCAGAACTAGAATTAAAAATTGGTGAGGTTCAGCATGAAACAGGATTCTATGAATTCAAAGGGACTTTAGAAATAACCTAATTCAACTTCCCCTTTCTCCCTTGCCATCTTTTTCTCCCTGACTTCCTTTTTCAAAGAGACACGAAGTCCAGAGCAGTGGAGAGACTTGTTCAAGCCACAGAGTTAGTTGGTAGCACATTCAAGAAACATGCACCTGATCTACTACCGACTCAAGAACTTTCTCAGTTTCTCCTCTGCAACCTTGTCCCCAGGGGTGGGTCTTAAAATTTGGGGGTCACTTTTCAATAATCTGATGGAAGCTCTACCACCGTCTCATCTCATGAAATGGATGTTTTCTGAATCACACAAAATTCTGCATATTCTAGGATCCCTGTAACTCACTATTTTTCTTCCCATTTTTGTTTCTTATGATTGATATTGGGAAAATGTTAGAAATATCTCTAGAGTTAAACTAAAACCTAGTTTTCACTCAGCATTTTAGGTTCAGCATGCTTGAAGGGTTATAGAATCAAAATCCCCCCCTTGTTATAGGGGGACTGGTAAAGAAGCTATAACTACCAAACGGGATGAAACAAGAAAAACTTACAAAAGGACCAGTGGGGTTGAATCCCAGGGGAAGAATATTTTTGTGTGAAGAACTGTCAGGACGTGGAGTCGGTGTTCAAGGCAGGGACGGCAGCTCCGTCGCGGGCACACCTGCATGCAGTCGGAGCCCATGCGCCTTGGGGAACAATGTCTGTCTGGCAGGGGGCAAGTCCAAGATGACTTAATAAATCTTTTCCATTCCTAATTTCTCTGATTCTGTGAAATGAAAACATTAGTCATAGACCTCCTAAAAAGCAGGCCATTCCAGAGCTGGCCTGATCACAGAGGTCAGAATGAAAGCTAATGTCCATATCTGGCATCTGAAACTTTCAAACTCAGTCATTCTCAGGAAGACAGCAGGAGGGGCAGGCTGCAATCACTTGTCTTTCACGGTGTTGCTGTTCGTCACTGGGCACTTCAGAGGGCCGACGGAAACAGCGGAACCCTTCAGGTCCAATACGTCCTTTCTCACTGAGGGCCATCTGACATTCTGTTCTCCCATGTGGGGCTAGAACCACTGCTGTCTGGGAGACTCTGCTGCTGGTCCTGTCTTGTCACATTCTGCCCAACATTAGCAGGATGGATGGGGCTCCATTCAAGTTAGCTTCTTATCCTTTGACATGTCCTTATCACTCTTGAAGCATTTCCTTGCCTCTTTTTTAATAATAAATTTATTATATAATTTTTTTAATGTTTAAATCTTTTGCACTCTTTTTAAATTTTATTTATTTATCTTTAGAGAGGAAGGGAAGGAGAGAAGGAGAGAAGTATCAATGTATGGTTGCCTCTTGTGTGTCCCCTGCTGGGAACTGGCCTGCAACCCAGGCATGTGCCCTGACTGGGAATCGAACCGCGATCATGTGGTTTGCAGGCCCGGGCTCAATCCACTGAGCTACACCAGCCAGAGCCATTTCCTTGCCTTCTGATATGACAAGATGTTCGAGGCTCATTTTCCACTTTCCCTACCCCAGACTTGGAATAATCTATTTTTTTAAAAGCCCCTGATCTTGCAGTGCAGAATAGTACTTCCAAGCCAAGGTTTGGTCCTGACCTGCATGGCTCAGTGATTTGGGCATCTTACTGCAAATGGAAAAGTCACTGGTTCAATTCCCTGTCAGGGAACATACCTAGGTTGCAGGCCAGGTCCACAGTTGGGGGTGTGCAAGGGGAACCGATCTACGTTTCTCTTGCACGTCCATGTTTCTGCCCCCATCTCTTTCTCCCTCCCTTCCCCTCTTTTGAAAAATAAGTAAATAAAAAATGTACAAAATCTTAAAGAAAAAGAAGCTAAGATCTGGCACTAGCTATTCTCTTGCCCTAAAGCTCTCTTGGTGGACAGAGCTAGGAAATATATGTATGCACACATATATACATTACATGCATACATACAGGCTATAGATGTGTTACATACCTACGTATAAGCTGCTCTATGTAGCCTCACCCTGCTTGGTTTCTGACTCCCAGGCCAGTTACTCACTTGTAAGGATGCTTCTCATCCTGCTTGATGAGCCTTATTTTTCATTGTATTAATTATCTCTTTCCAGTCTAGAGTTCATCCCATTTTTGAGTCTTTAAAAACTTCAATGACTATTTTTAATTTCTAAGATTTTAAATACATTCTTAAAATCATGCATACCAATTTTTCTTTATTGATGTGTTTTGTTTTGTGAATTTTTGTTCAGTTGTAATGGCATCTTTCATTTACCTCTGACCATCCCAAGTTGGGAAATTCTTGCATACAATTTATTTCATCTGGAGTAAATTTATATTCAAGTTTGTTGGCTAACTTTTTCAG
Source organism: Sturnira hondurensis (assembly GCF_014824575.4). Classification (NCBI taxonomy): domain Eukaryota; kingdom Metazoa; phylum Chordata; class Mammalia; order Chiroptera; family Phyllostomidae; genus Sturnira; species Sturnira hondurensis. The sequence continues at coordinate 22,711,691 of NW_028079044.1, forward strand.
TATTATATTTCTTGTGTTTTAGCATTTTGAAGATTGATTTTAAGTGGCAGCTTTCATTGTTGTTTTGTATTTTTCTCTTCCTCAATGTTTTTTTTGTTGTTGTTGTTCCATTTTCACCATACTCTCTGGGCTACCAGGTATTAAAATTAAACTTTGATGATCAACTTAGTTCCTTGCCCTGAATCTTTGTTGCTTTGTTCTCATCTCCCTCAGCTCACAGCTTGTTAAGAAGATATACCCTCCATGTTAGGTCAGTATCCCTTTATTTTCTAGCTCCTTCCATAATCAAGAAAACACCAGTCCCAATGACTTCATCCAGGGAACTTGGCTCCATACCCAGCTGCAAATGGAGCACCTCCAGTTCGTACTACCCTGCCTTGCTTCAGGCTGGTCCTGGCCACCACTGCTTCTGACCCTAGAACCCAGTAAGTCCAAAGCTTCAACCCTGACTTTAGATCTGTATAGATATTTTGAGCTTAGATATTGTCTTAAGGTTTTATCCCTTTCTGTTTTCACTTATTATCTGATAGAGAATGGATGCCAAATCATGAAGCTATGGAGTTATCTTGATGAAGAACTCTATTCTTGTTTTTTTAGTTTTATTTATTTATTTTTAAAGATTTTATTTATTTATCTTTAGAGGGGAAGGGAAAGAGAGAAGGAGAGAAGTATCAATGTATGTTTGCCTCTCGTGATTCCCTTGCTGAGAACTGGCCCGCAACCCAGGTATGCACCCTGACTGGGAATCGAACCGCAATCCTGTGGTTCGTAGGCTCACGCTCAATCCACTGAACTACACCAGCCAGGACTATTCTTATTTTTTGATATGTAATTCTGTGAACCATGGGTCCCACTTTGTGGAATGAGACTTCTCAATAACCTGCAGCAGGAGGGAACCTCTTATTCATGGCCCTTGACTTCTGGAAGACAGAAACGTGCAGTCCTTCACTTACTATTTTCACTATTACAGTCTTACCATTGGGAGATCAAAGTCTTACTACTGGACAATCAACCATGTTTGCAGTTCGGAAGATGGGGAAAATCAGTTCTCTTCCCTTCCGGATTATTCCAGTCCATACTGAGTGCCCTCAGAGGGGCTTACAAGGCCTCTCTTCTCTGGTTGTACCCTTCCTTCTTCTTCCTCGTGATCCTTTCTGCATTTCCCAAGGTTTCCTCTTCTTTCTCCTCCTCGCTTCTGTTTGTTCCTCTCAGTGGCGCTTATGGAGGTGGTGGTGCTGTGAGTGCTTTAGGTTCTGCACGGAGAGGGGTGGTCATGGAGGGAAGTGGCTGTTCCCAAGTATTATGAGGACATAACTTTGGAATTTATTTTGTTAAGTGTCTTGGGTCTTTTCCCTGCATTTCAAAGACTCTCTTCTATTGTACTCTGTGGCCAGTTGTTCCAAAGGAGATGGTTTTCCTCCCAGTCCTAGAAAGGGGTGCGAAGGCCAAGAAACCCCCATCCTGCCGTACTTTCGCAGGATTGAGTTGAACCCCATGAAATGTCATAGAATAAGTACCTTTTGAAAACTTTTATTGTCCATTCTATGTTCTTAGACTCGCAAATTAAATCTAAGGTGTGTCCTGAAACTTCTAATTCATGTTACAAAAATAGGATCAAACAGGCAAATTCCTGAAAAGTTTTGAGGAATAACCTTTAGAGTCAAATAGGTAGAATCCCATTAAAAGTCTATCTTGAACATTTAGAGGGGTAAAGGCAGCAGTAGAGGTACCTGATCATTTCAAGACTGAAGACTTGTAGTTAAATGGGGGTCCATTTTTAAAAAGATTTTATTTATTTATCTTTAGAGGGAAAGGGAAGGAGAGAGGGAGAGAACTATCAATGTATGGTTTGCCTCTTATGCATCTCCTGCTGGAAACTGGCCTGCAACCCAGGCATGTGCCCTGACAGGGAATCAAACCACGATCCTCTGGTTCACAGGCCTGTGCTCAATCCACTGAGCTACACCAGCCAGGGCTAAATGGGGGTCAGTTTCATTTCCCAAATCATGTTGGAGGCTAATAATGTGGTCAATACATGAGGTTGTTTTACTATGTTTAAAAAATACTTCATCTCAAATTTTGCAGGGCTCTCGGGTAAAATCTACTTGGAACCTCTAAGGGCTGGACACTCTTGTTTGTTGCCCAGCTCAGGTTTTCTGCCTCTCAGGAGGGTCAGTTCTCTTGAGTTGTATCATCTCATGCAGTCTCATGTGAGAATCCTTTCTCAATAGTCCAATTTTATTCACTTTGGTTTTGATGAAGAAGAGGCACTTTTAAAACAAGTGGGGCAACTATGATAGATGCAAAGGGCCATCTGTCTACCCTTGCTTCCCAGTCACCAGAGGAGAGAGGTTTTGTTAGAGTCTGTTGCTGCAAAGCATTTGGGAGGTTATCTCATCAGGGGGAGATGAAACAGATAAATGGCCTCTCTGACCTATGTCACTAGTAATTGATCATCTGCTAGAACACACGGAGAAGGAAGGGCACCTGAGAGCAGGGGAGACCTTTCTCTGACCACAAATTCGTAAATCCAAAGGCTTCACTGACCTCCAAGACCCTGTCTTAGGTTGGGTGGCTCTTAAAAATAGACCATATTGTAATGACACATGAATGTTTTATAGTCCCATTTATCTAGGTATGACAATATTAATTGAACTGTCAAATTGCTGGGGATGGAGCCGCTTGGTTGAAATACTTGGAATTACAGAGAAAGAAATTCTCAGGGGGTCAGACAGCTGGACTCAATGTGGAATACAAAACTCACAGGGATAGCGCTGCCTGTCGGCCTTTATCTGGTCAGAGATTCCAGGGAGCTGCTGGACTCACTCACGCCTGCATGATTAAATTAAGGAGCCTGGATCTTGCAGAGGTGTCTCAGGCAAACATGTTGTATGCACAGCTGGTTCTGTTACCTTAAAAATACCAGTTAGCTTTGAATTAAGGCTTTGATGAAAGATGTCAGTGTTGATCTTGGGAACCTCTCTACACATTAATTCAAGAAGTGTGTTAGCCAAAGAGTTTGGGGCATAGGTTGGGAGATGTACTAAGAGGGAAAAGGGAAGCAGGCATTATTTTCCATGTTATCTGCCTCTGGATAGGAAAAGGTGTCAGACCTTGCCACCTTCTGAAGTTTGGAACGGGAGTTAAAACACAGATTACCATTGATTTCAAAATGTTTGGTTCTTTCAGTCATGAATCCAGCATTCAGCCTCTTCTTCGTGGGCAATGGCAGTGGCAACGCTATAAGAAACAGGAGGGGAATTAACTTTCGGTTTTGCAAATAGCAACTTGGAATTCCAGCCACCCAGAGTCCTCTGAAGAATAAATTCATTGAGCCAGTTCAGTGTTTGCAACTGTCTTGAAAAATTTTATGTTTGAAAACCTTGCCCAAGTTTGTTATTTAAAAATGTGCTGTGTTGTGGAATACACGCACCTTAAGGAAACAGTTCTGGAAACTTGTTGTCCAAGGCAGGTGAGTGATTTCCAGCCTGTGCCCAGTGGTCTAAGAGGATTACCATTGTATGGAAATTTTAAGTAATGTCTAGCTGCCTACTTCCATTCAGAGGACTGTTGGGAGGGTGAATGTATCACTTCCCTATTTTCTACTCATTGCAGTTAGCAAGATATCCCCGGATGGGACTTGTCAGTTCCGCAGTTCTGACTTCAGACTTGTCTTTTTATCTGCTCGCTATTGACTCCCTTCTAAATAAGATGGTGTATGTAAAATTGTTTGGTAAATTGCAAACCTCTTTAAAATTGTTATTGTTTTTTCTTGCCTTCATATCTTTGTTTACTCCATTCTTTCTACTTCTGAGTGTTCACCCAGAATCTCCCCAGTTTTCTGAGGTTGACATTAGCTGCCTGGAGCTACCTAGGTGCTCAGTAAATACCTAAGTAATAAAATACAATAAAAGGTCTTCTTAAGACTCTGCTTTTTAATGAGGCATTTCCAAATCACCTCCCAGTGATGTACCAATTAGATGGGCTTCCTAAGGTGAGTCTGGGTACAGTCCCCACCTGTGAGGCCACCATTATCTCGGTGCTGCTGTTACCTCAGAGCCCCTAAGTAGCTCTGTGCTCCGTAGAGCCCTCCATGTGCCAGAGTCACATGTGGTCAAAGCAGAAATGGAAAGCATGGCTATGTCCTCTTTTTTTTGTAAATTTCTTCCTGAGATTTCAGAGTACACACAGCTGTATGTTCTTGCTTCACATCTCCAAACTTCCTTCTGATTTTTATAAATCCAAGTTAGATACATTGTGCTATATCCCACTCATCTGTTTATTCATGCCAAAATCACTGACTAGACCTTCTAGATGTCCACCATTGGACCTAATACTTAGGCTATTCTGGTGGGAAGGCAGACAGAGAGTCCTTGCTCTCAGGAATTTAGAGGGTGGTATTAAGCAGATCACGTGTCAGCTTCTTTTGTCTTTTGTTTTTTTTTTTCCTGATACCTCAGACTCTCTAGCAAGTAGACTCTTGGCAGGTTTGTCCCACTCTGCTGCCAGCTGAGGCCAGGCAGGTGAAATGGGGCTGGGTGTGACAGCTGTCCCCACTGGAGGAGGTGGTGGGCTGTGAGAAGAGGGAGGGAGTTTCTGAGACTCTTGTTCACTCCCTTCAAAGATCACCTTCTTAGGGCTCATCTTTTCACATTAGCCCCTGCCTTGCTCAACATCAGGAGTCTCACCCTTGACTTTGGGACGTTTATAAAACTAATTAAGTATTGAATAGGCCTTGTCCACCTAGTACAATTTCAATGGGCCGGGAAGATTGTTAGCTGTTGTGCAACTATTGGAGGAGTTTCTCAGAGATGGGAACGAGGACAGCTAAGAAGAGAAAGGATCTCACAGAATAGTGGCTGATGGTCTGCATCCCTGGGCTCCACACTCTTGGTTGATTCTTGGTGCTGGTGACTGGCCTTATGTTGGGCAAGAGACTGAACAGTCGTTTAGAGCTGAATTACCTTCTTTGGGTTGGTACTTTCAGGTCTGGCCACCTCAACTTAAACTCACAGAGCTCTATCCAGGTTGAGCTTCCTCTTAGGATGGGTGGCTATCCTCTGATGTCTATACGCACTTTCTGAACCTTCATTTATGTCTTTTTCCTAATTCATTAATTTGAGCAGTTTCTTAATGAGGGTGCTTTTGGCATTGTGATAATTACATAATACCCACTCCCCAATATTTCCAGCTCACACCCACTTCCCAGCCTTATAACACTTAAGATGGAGGCACCACATCTCATGAATCAAAACTCAGGGCTTGTTGGGCATAAACTTTAAGATTTGCTACCTTCAAAGTTTCACTTTTGAATCTCAAAAATCTTTTTTTCCCTCTCAGAAAGGCTAGTTCCTACAGCATGAAAATTTTCCACATTCTTGTTTCTGCTTTGAATTTTTAACATCTGTGTAGAAGGTCAGAAATCAAATGTTAGAACAGCTCTTCTCTTTGCATCTCTGCTATAATTCTACCTGGGCAATCAATGAATGGGTGAGGGTGGGATAGGTCCTGGCAGCTCCAAGGAAAATTTTTGTTTGAAATGTCCAAATTTCGTCCCAGCTCGTGCCTGAGGCTCAGCAGAAAAGTATGGTTTAGGCTGTAGCAGGCCCCTTACTATATCACCTATAATATTCTAATTTGTGACTCTGCCACCTTTTTAATCAAGTCAGAGAGAAACACAGCATGATTCCTTTAAGATGTCCAGACCTAGACAAATATAGAAATGCCATTTGCTAGGAGAAAGGGACACTGATTTAGTAAAAAAGATGACAGTAGGCATCGCTGGTTTAAGGTGATCGGTGGCAGAGGCAGAGACAACTTTGGAGCCAGTTCGGAGCAGTTCAGGGTCTCAGGCCCTCAGGGCAAGGTTAAGAAAATTATTCAGAAAAAGCAGAACATATTGCTAGGAAAAATGTGTGAAGTAGATAGTAAATCATGAAGGAAGACGTGTGAGTGGCCAGAACGGCTCATCTTGCTGTACTAGAAACTGAACAGCAATCAGAATGGCAAAGAGTCAGAAGTTTGTTAAGAGTTGTCAAGGGAGGTGGATGGTAGCAATTTGCTTACTTCACCTTTAGGATAGTAAACTCAGATATCCAGAAAATTGTGGAGTACAGTTTGACAGTAGGTATTGGAAATCTTAGAATATGTATACTCCTAAGAAAGCAATTTTACTCTAGTATACACAAAAATGTTTATCACAGAATTACCTATAATGGAGAAAATTTAGAAAGTATCTCAATGTAAATTGATCAATGTTAAATAAATTACAGTGTACATTTACCATGCTAATGCCAATGTTCACTTATTGATCAGAAAATGTAACCACTGTAAGTGTTTTGAGTAGAAAATAATAATGAAGACTGTAAAGCAGGATGGGTAGAGTCTTACCATTTTAGTAAAAATTTTAAAATTGCCCTGGCTGGTGTGGCTCAGTGGACTGAGCTCTGGCCTATGAGCCAAAGGGTCTCTGGTTCAATTCCCAGTCTGGGCACATGTCTGGGTTGCAGGCCAGGCTCCCAGTTGGCGGTGCACAAGAGGCAACCACACATTGATGTTTCTTTACCTCTTTTTCTCCCTCCTTTACCCTCTGTCTAAAAATTAATTTAAAAACCTTGAAAAAATTTAAAATTATATATGTGTATCTATGTATATAAAATATATAAAAAGATACATACTAACATGCTATCCCTGGGCTGATTTTTATTTTCTCTTTTTGTAATTATGATTTATAAATGCTTAAAAAGAGAATAATCAAAATAAAAGTATTTATTCTTGGAAGTACAGTTTAGGTTATGTTTTCCATCTGATGAATAGTTGGAAGGTGGTTGGAAGAGATGAGACTGAGAAACATGCAAAGGTCCTGGGACAGCCCTGGAAGCCTAAGACAATGACCTTCTTTTAGGTATGAAGAATGAAAAAGATTCAGTAAGTCAAATGGAGTCTGAATTTCTTTAACTTTTGTTCTGCCTGGTTGATAGCCCTGTTATAGGAAGGCATTTGTGAGACCATGTCAATGTTTTATTTTCCATAGAGAGAATGATATATTCTGGGGTCCTTACAGAGGTAGTGAAGCATACTTACTTGTCTCTGTAGGGCTATTTACACTTTTTTATCTTTTCTAACATCATCAAATGGAAACTGACCTGAAAGGTAACAAGACTGACTAATGTTCATTATCTTAGGGGAGGTTGGAAAAGCTGGAAGAAGCAGACACCCAGGATAAATGGAGGAGACTGAGTCCAGGACGATTAGTCTAGTGTGGTTTCGAAGTCCAGTTTTATGTTATCTGTGAACGACAGAAATAAGCACAGGGAGCATGGCTTCCCCTTGATAGGCCCACAGTTTGGTTGGAACTCAGATCAGTCTCCTTCCTGTCTGCTGAGGAACCAAACCTCACAGACTCAGCAATGGGTTGCTTGTAGATGCAAACGGCCAGGCATCGTGGGAGGTCATTAGAATTATTGGAAGTCTCAAAGTTGTACTGTACTTTGTAGACTGGTATTTTATTATTCTTGTATCAGAAAGATGGTAAGGTTTGAGCTGTTGATATCCTTTAGTGAATAGATAACTATGCCAATAGCTTTTGTAAATGTATTTCTGAAAAATGCAAGAAAATTTATTTGCCCTAATCAGCAAGCAGGTTAAAATTCCTCCTGCAACTCCATTTAAGTGTTTAAATTTATTTCCCAAACCCTCATGAATACCAAAGGATAAATTAAATGTCAGTGCCCACTGACTTTATGTACGCAACTCTCATTTGGTCATGAAAACATGTGTACATAATAATTTCTGAGCCCCGCCACCCACCCCCCCACCCTGCCAGCCCCTATTTCACCTTATCTTTGTGCCATGACCTCTGCCCCCACCCGCCTTTTGGTCTGGCCAGGCCCACCTATTTCTAACTGAAATATCGTGAATTCCAGATGAGCAGGATACAGATCTGTGACGTTATTCTGTACCCTTATTAATTCCACTGTGCCACACAGGTGGAAATGTGGTTTTGAGAGATGTTGGACACTGTGAATTTTCCCCATGCATTGCAAGGATGGAAAAAACATGTGCTAAATAACTCCGAGCTGACCGACTGTAAAAACCCATCGTGCTCCATAGCTCTTAAATTTTTATAATGGCCTGCTTACCTTCAGTGGTCTCATTACTAGGCTTCAGTAATTGTACTTTGGGACTCTGTCTAAAGGTGGAAGCATGAGGTGACATTGCCTAAAGATTTTTTAAGTGAGTTAATACCTGGGAGATGGCCTTGTTCTTTTTCACCCATTAAACAGCATTTTTTTTTGTCTCTTAGCTTTCATTAAATGCATTTAAGAGGAGTAAAAGAGATTCTAAAGGGAATAAAAAATGTACTGGATTGAGATTTAAAAGTGCTACTAAATATCAAATCCTGCATTCAAACTTCTAGTAGGAATCTAGGCGGTGACCTGCAACCTGTGTTTAAAAGAGCGTCAGCTGTGGTAGATGGAACTCTGTGTGTACATGGGAAATAAAGTGGAAAAACTGGGTCAGCGTGATGCAGAAAGTGGACTTCTTTTGAAATCGGGCATTGAAGCAAAGTGTTTTTAAAAATTTATTCAATTAAAACTTTCAATTATTCATTTATCTGAAGGTGTCTTTTCTTTCTAGGTTCATGGTTAAGAATATTGGTCCTGGTGTCAGACTTTTTGTCTCTAACTCAGTTGAACGTGGGATGAGTTGCTCACTTTGTAAGCCCCGGTTTCCTTATCTGAAGAATGGGGTGGCAGTGGTTATCTGTTTTATCACATCATTATGTGGATTAAATAAAGTAATCCTTATACAACATTTATTTTTTAAAGACTTTATTTATGTATTTTTAGAGAGGGCAAGGGAGAGAGAAAGAGAGGGAGAGAAACATCAGTATGTGGTTGCCTCTTGCACGCCCCCTACTGGGGACCTGGCCTGTGATCCAGGCATGTGCCCTGACTAGGAAATGAGCTGGCGACCTCTTGGTTCACAGGCTGACACTCAATTCACTGAGCCACACCAGCCAGGGCCCTTATGAAACATTTGAATAGTGTGATACCTGGACTCAGTAAATACTGTTAACCTATGGGTGCTTCCCTATCTACAGATGGTGTTATTACTGCTCTAGTCTTGAAAGATGGGATATATTTTCACATGAAATATCTCATTTGACTCTTCCCACTGTCCTTTGCGGTAGGAAGGGCAGGTATTATCACCCTGTAGTATTCTGGGTAAGGTAAACTGCAGTAACAAAATAGGACCTCAAATCTTTAGTGGCTTAACCCAATCAATGTTTATTTCTTGCTCATGAAACAGTCCAAGGAAGCTGTTTTGGTAAAGGGCAGCTTTCTTTCATAGGGTAATTCTGGGATATGTTTCCTGGGCTTTGCCATCTTTAAAACATGGATATGAAGGTCTCTATCAATAACTACGTGCCTCTGGCAGAAAGAGAAAAAGAGGGCTCACCGACTTCCTGGCTTGAAAATGGCACCGACCACTTCTGCTCGTATTCTGCTTGACTAGGAAGGTCAGGCACATGGCTATACCTAACCACAAAGACAACCAGGATATATACTTTATCTGTGTTCCCAGGAAGAAGAGGAAACAGATTTATGTTTCTGCCCCATAATCATTTAACAGGATGAATCCGAAGCCCAGGGAAGTCAACGTGATTTGCTCACCACAGCATAGATATTTGTAGCCATTGTCAGGAAGTTGGGATATCGTATGCATCCGAGCCGGAATCAGAATGGGGGGTGGTGAAAGGAGAGCTGAGGCATTTGCCTCGACAATAGGCTAGAGGGGGCCCCGCCCAGCAAATGTCCCTGCAGCCTTCCCTTCCACTTTGCTCACTTCTCTCGCTGTTTCTGCTATTTCTCGGTCCCATTTGCAGATGCCTGGTGGGCTGCTTGTCCTAAGTGAGGGAGTTCCAGATCTCCGCGGAGATAAAACAATAGCACTGCTCCAGCTGCTATTGTTGCAGGCATCCTGGCTGCAGGCTCAAGGAGAAAACCTTGAATCAATTTGTCTCACGAAGGCTGAGGGGTTGGCTGCCTGCCCTTCACAACTTGTTAAAATGAACACTTAGACTCTGGTGGGGGGTGGCGGCAAAGCTCAACCTGTGGGGGTGATTCTTACCCGGTGATGCTCTCTGCTGACTTTTCTAGGTTCTGGGATGTCAGTGTCACAGCCTTGGGAGTGGGGGGGACCGCTGAGCTTTCCACCTCTTTTCTTTCCCACCTGAAATGCTTTAGAAAATTAACGCTTTAAACTCGCTGGATTTCCCCCCACATACCTTTTCTCTCTCAGCCGGACTCAAACACTCTCCCAAAGTTGTTCCTTTGGTGGGAGAGTCTCAGAAGTCCATGACTCCTCCCTTTCTCTGAGGGGTGATTAATACCCAGGTCACATGTGCTTCAGACACGCTGAGGAAGGGGGCTCCCCCTCCACCCTGGCCAATGGCCGATTGGACCGGCCAACGAGTTTTGTTTTACTTGACATGAAAGCGGGTTGAAGTTAAGCAGGAGACATGTTTTTGTTTCTTTAATAAATAAAAGTAAGGACCCTGTACATGAATAAAAGTAAAAGTCACTCCCCTGAGGTTTTTAAGCTTCCAAAAATAGGCCCAAGCTTAGCCAAGGCTAATGCAGCCAGAATTTCCATGGAAAGCTTTGCTGGTGAGGAAGAGGCAGTGCCAGTGGGTACAAACAGGCCGCCCACCCGCACCCCCTCTTTCCTGTCTCAGTCACTAAGAGTTTAGAAAACAGGTTTTTGAAATTGTGTTTATGTTCTGGTTCGAGATAAAGACAGCAGAGGCAGCAGCACTGTTTATTTATCATGGAATCCAATTTGAGGGCCTCGGGAAGATGGGGACATGGATGGTGAGGTGCATTTAGGATGGGAAAGTGGGGAGAGATTTGTATTATTTTTTAGGATGTATTTCTTTAAAAAAATAAAGATGGGGCAAGAAAATTATACTAAATACACCGATATTTGAAAAATGTTTTAAAGTGGCTTTTCCTTCCTCTAAATAATTGATTATTCATGGCAAGGTGAGTTGGTTAACTGCAGGAAACTGACTTCAGGTGTTCCCCCCCCCCTCCCCAGACCTTTGTGCTCAGGATTGGCCTCACAGCTAAGAGGTGGCTCCCAAAAACTGCACGTGTGTGGATCGCGCACCTTGTCCACCTGCAGCTGTGGCCAACCTGCTTCTCCTGGGTCTGAGGCATTAGCATCCTCTGCTTCGCAAACTTGTCTGCAGTGCAGGGTTTCAGGGAAACGACTGGCGATGTGGAGGAAAAGAACTGGGCTGGCCAGGGTGCTGTGCGTCTCCCTCCCGGATGCCTTAGAGGTGGCTGTGGCTTGGGAAGTTCAGGAACCTGGAAGGTTAGGGAACACAGATTTAAAAAACCTGGAAGTTTCAGAAACACAGATTTAAAAAATAAACACCTTTTTGTTGGAGATGAAGGGAGGGTGATGGTAATGTTTGTGGCTATTAAAACTTTAGTTCTGCTCGGGAAAGACTGCACAGTCACTTTAAAACAGATTCTTACACACACACATCTGTTCTTCCCCAAATCAAGGTGGTTTTCAGAAAGGGTTCCAAAGGCAAAATGAGAAAATTCTCCAAGGGGCACCTCAAGCTGAATAAAAAAGACATTCTCCCCTCCCATGGCTTGAATTTTCTCCTGTGCCCTAATTTGGAGGGTGTGTATAGGGGAAGCAGTGTGTGTTCGTGTTTAAAAATAAGAAGGAATGAACGTCTTCTAATTTATACTTTCTTTTTTTGTGGGAAAAATAACCATGACAATGAAGGGACTTTAAGGAGCAAGTTCCTCAGATCTCCTCTTCTGCCCGAGGCTGCGGAAGGGCAGACTGGAGTGACTGGCCATCCTTCCCCCACGGCGCAGCCCAGCCGAGTTAGCTGAGTGAGGTTCTTCCTGCAGACATGCTGGGTTGAAGAAACTGAAGTTGGATTCCAAGTCATAGCCCTGCTTGGTGAGGTGGTACGAGTGATAACACAAGAGACAAAGCCGTGTTATCTTATTTCCTTGATTCCGTTGGGCCTTTGGTGGGGGGGGGGATATAGAAAAGCTCATTAACTATGAAAAGTAATACTAGCCATATTTTCATTCTTGAGTCTTCAAAGAAATGGTTTTAAAAGAACTTGCCCAATCACTTTAATTTTTCAAACAAAATGCTAATAACCACAATATTTTTTTTAGCTGAGAAATAACTCCTGCATTAGAAAGGCAAATTCTCTGTGGGTCAGAAGTGTGTGTGTAGCAACGTCATGCTGAACCTCTGGGATCCTGTGAGAGTGCCCACTTTTTATGTTTCTGGCGTTGGTCACCCTTCTTGTTCAGTTCTAGCTACACACGCCTTTAAAGAGGGAACCCTATCCTATGTTTTGATTCTCCACTCTTCAGATATTTGTTTTGTTAGAAGAATATAGTGTCACTCAAGAACGGTTTTAGTCTCACAAAAAGAAAATTTGACTGTAAATGTTCAAGAGCTCAATTCCACTTGTGAATTCATGTCTGTGTAATGGCAAGACATCTGGGTAAAGGGTAAAAAAAATCAGTTTATAAAAGAGATTGTGTTTTACGGTCCATTGGATTTTCCAACATTGGTCTACCCTGGCAGCGCACCTGTTGGATAAAGCAGTGCTCCCTTTGATACAATAACACCCCCTTTCAAGCTTTCAGTCATAGAAACACGGGTCTCAGGAAACAAGCCCATCTTAACCATGTGCTGGGCCTTTCTCAGTTCTGCAGTCTTCAATTTTAACCCTTTGCCCTGGAAGGAGCTCATCTGTTTTGAGCTGTCCTCATAAGGGAGTTTCTTTCCCTTCCATTGATAGTTTCCTTCATCTTGAGAACAGTGCACCTGCATTTTTAGTAATTAGAATCAAGGACTCTTGTTTGCCTTGAAGGGCATCCGAACTTCACTCCTGATTAATAGTTTAAAAAATTCTGAGCCCAGAATGGTAAATGGGTTTCTCCCCTTTGAAAACGAGTCTCACCTGCTTTGTTGCCTAAATATTTCTATCACCACCTCTTTCTCCCTCAACCACTGCCCTGGTTCAGCCTTCATCATCTTTGCTTTGGACCCCATCCTAATAGCCTCTTGTCTGGCCTTCCCTGATCTTTTCCTGCTCACTTTACCCTGGCCCATCCTACTGGAGTTAGATCAATCTAAAGCATGAAGATGACTAATGCCACTTCTGTGCTGAGCGCCCCATCACCTTTGGGATGGATTCCAAGCGTCTCCGTTCAGCACGCCAGCTGCTCTGTGCCTTGAGCTCTATCTGTCTCTCTAGCCTCATTTCCCATCCTTTTCATCTCACTCTGTACGCTCTCTTAGTACCAAACTGCTTGCCGTGCCCCCCCCCCCCCGTACCTCCACAACCGCCAAGCTGTCACTCATCTGGGAGGCTGGGCTCATGTCATTCCCGGGTTAGTCAGATGTTTTGATTGCCAGTAAATGAAACAAACCCCAATTGACTTAGGCAGAAAAGAAATGGACTAAAGGGACACATGGGGCAGCTCACAGAACTGCCACAAAGGCGAAAGGGTTAGGCCAGAGGCTACCCAGCTGGAACCACCTGTAGCTGAAATCAGGCTCTGCGGCAGGTCTACTGAGGCTGCACTGCTTCGGCCCCCTGCCGCAGCCTGCTCTGCCGGCCCTGACCCCGGTGGCTGGGAGCTGCCCCAGCACCAGTGTCTATGGAAACTGTGTCTAAAATATGGCTGATCACAGTGCCAGAAGAGATTTTTGAGGGGGTCTGTGTTTCTTCGTGTCATTTGCTTCCAATTTAACATTTTGGCACATGCATCTGCCTGTCCGAGCCGAAGTCATGTGCCTGACCCTAACTGCACAGGAGGAGGGAAAGAAAACATCAGCAATGTTCGCTTTCTATGCCGGGAATCCCACAAATCTTCAAAAAGAGGGGAGTTTTCTCAAAAAAGTAAGGAAGTTCAGATGCTGAGCTTGACATCAAAAAGAGTGACCATTGTCCACTGATTCTTCAGCATTTGTGACGATTCCATGAGCTGCCCAGTGTCCTTTCCTGGCATGCTTCCATGTATAGACCCACTTTTATTCACTTAATTCTTACTTATGTTTGAATCTAAGGACAGGCCTCTTCACCTCAAGAAAGTTTCCTTGTAGCCAGGTTGCGGTTTGTCTCTCCCTCAGTCCTTTGAGTCCTCATATATTGAGGCTTTATCCCTCATGACAATTGAATGTGTTCCTGTTTAGATATTCGTGCCCGTCGCTGGTTTTTAAACTACCTGGGAGTAGGTACTGTGCCTTAGGTATTTTTGGATTCCCAGTGCCTGCCACAGTGTCTGGCTCACAGGCATGCCTGACAAGTTCATTTATTCATTTGTTCACAGTTTGCTGAACCAAATAAAACCAAATGGTCAAAGGTTACACAGGTAATTAGCGGTAGAAATGGGAGTAAAACCCAAGTTTCTTGACGTCAGTGTTTCTAAAATAAGAGAAACAGGGACATTCCTCCTCCCCCTCTTCCCTCCTTGTTAATTTTTCCCCAGGGTTTAGGGTCTACCCGTCTTCGTCATTCTTGGTGTATTCCTTTTTCAACCACTACTGTGGCAAACGGTTTAAGGAACCCAGAGCTGTTGATTTTAAGCTGTCATTCTGTCCTGAATGTGGAGTAGGCAAATGCAGAGAACTTTTGGGAAAATATGTATAGCTACAGTTTGGCCTTGAATAATTATGCCACCAATTGAATTAGGTTTCCTTTGAGCAGAAGGTCTACCAGTTCAACGCTTTGGCCCATGAACCCTCCGGCCAAGAAGTGCATGCATTTCTAAGAGGAATATAAACATAACTCACGCCGGTCCTATAGCAGTTTGGGGGAATAGATTTATACTTCAGCAGACAGTTGGTCCCTTGGTAGAAATGTGGGCTAAGGGCCAGGAGACCCCAGTTCAATTTCCAGTTAAGTCATCTCTGTTTATTTCTCACAAAATACATATTTAAAAAAATTTGAAATTGAAATGTCATGCTTAAAACACTCTATAGTAAACAGAGGTCCTAAAAGAAGAGCTGTTGCCAGCATCACTCTTCGTTAAAGCTGTATCCAATTTAAAGTTTATTTTATATGCGAGATACAGAACGGTGTGTGAGTGCTACAGAAGTCACCACACAGCTGGGCAGGCCTTTTCTCTGCATAGGGTACCCACGAGCATGGGGGTGGCTCTGTGCACTGACAGATGTGCATGGACACACACATGAGGCGTTGGAAACTAGGCCTGTGATCTACAACACATGCCTTCCTGCTGCACTCCGCAAGACCTGTTGATTTTTACCTTTTAAGCATCTTCTTCTTTTTTATCTTCTTCCCCATGCACGTCCCATCTCCATTATCTCCTGATTGATCTGCCAGCAGCCACTGTTGCCTCTGTCCAATCAGACCTGACTGCTTCTCCTGTGCAACCGTCTCTTGCTGCAAATCCATTAGTAGCTTCCTATTGGTTTTAGGATGAAGGCAAAAATCCTTAACATGGGCTTGCTCTCCCAGGGGCAGCCACGCTGTCAGTCCCAGGGGGCCTGTACCGTGTCCCTAATACCCCAAAGACAACTCTTACGCTATTCCTTCTGCTTGCAAACCTCACCATGACACCCCTTCCCCCCACGCTGTTCACATTCCTGCCAACCCACCCTTCCAATTCAGTTCAGAGGTCACTTTCTTGGGAAACTCTTTTCTACCCTTCTACCCCCTGCCCCACCTCAGTGAGGATACCTGTTTATACACTTGCAACACTAAGAGCATTCTTTTGCTGTTCAGTGTCTATCATTATTACAACTTACACACTTATTTCTGTGATTATTGAATACTCTTGCTTCTCCTAACGCTAATGGAAACATTTATTGAGTACTTCATGTTTAGCAATTTCTAAGTCCTGTCAATGCTTTAACATATTTAATCCCCACCAAAACTAGGGAAGTGCCGTGTCCCATCACTATTCTCACTGAGGGCTCACGTAGTGTGCTCACAACTACGCAGCTAATAAGCACAGAGTTGGAATGTGAGCCCAATCAGGCTGCTCCCAGGTGTACACCTTTAATCAAGGTATTTTGTTGTCTTCCTCAGTTGTCTTGTCAATCCACAGTTTCTGAACCTCCTTTCAATACTACTGTCTTAAAGGGCCATTTTAGGATATGTTTTGGTGATCCCCGTTCCATAAAATGTCAATACTACTGATAAACTGTTGTGGTGGGTAGAATGATGGTCTCCTAAAGACATCAACATCCTAAACCCTGGAGCCTGTGACTAAGTCATATTACATGGTGTGGGGCTAATGAAGGCTGCAGATGTAGTTAAAGTTGCCAGTCAGTTGACCTTGTGATGAGGAAATTATCCAATGGGCCCAACATAGTCACAAAGATTTTCATAAGTGAAAGAGGAAGGCGGAAGAGTCAGGGTCAGTGAGATGTAGTACAAGAAAGACTTGACTGCAATTGCTGGCTTTGAAGATGCAAGGGAGTCATGAGCCACGGATTAAAGGCAGCCTCTAGAAGCTAGAAAAATCAGGGAAACAAATTCTTTTGAGAGCTCCCAGAAGGATCACAGCCAACACCTTGATTTATCAGCCCAGTGAGATCCGTTTCAAACTTCTGACTTCCAGAACTGAGAGATAATAAATTTGTGTTATCTTAAGCTACTAAGTTTGTGGTGATTTGTTACAGCAGCAATAGGAAACCAATACAACCATATGTGTGTGTATATATGTTTATACAAACACATATACACACACAATTACATAAAATGAGTCAGGTTTTTTCAGCACCTTGGAAGAAATGTTCCCCTTAGAGGGCAATATTATCTCTATTGAGAATGTGGCTATCGAAGTTTAGGAATGAGAGTTATCTCTGGCTTTGATCATTATAGAAGCTCCTGTTCCCGGCATAGTGTCTAGCACATAGTAAGTTCTTACTATTTGTTGACCTAGTGAGTGAATGAATAAAGGTATGAATGACTGTGAATTTGAGTTAAAGACCATAATTATGTTAATGAGAAACAAAAAGAGCTAAAGCACCCAATGTTAGGAAGTGGGTAATTCAATGCTTTTGAATAACTGTGAGACTGTAGTGCTGGGGACAACACATTCGTCTCCACAGATTTATCAGTGTCCAAGGACTCCTGATGCATTTGGTTGAAATGATAGAGGTACCAGCACAAAGGGACTCAGAAATGTTAACTCTGAGGTGCATAGTGGGCACAGTGATGAGCAAATTGCCCTAGTTTGCCTGAGGTCTGGGGGGGTGGCAATTGGATGAAGGAAATCATCCAATCACATTTAAGGAAAGGAATTAAGATCTACTGTGAGCTGGGTGAAACTTCTTAGCTTATCAATAATCAAACTTCCTACATAACAGACTTCTTTCTACACTACCTTTGCATACCTATGCAGGTTCAGTATTTTAATCCCCAATATGCTGATGAGGAAGCTCAGAGAAGCCAAGTGTCTTACTCAAAATCTCTTTTCAACACTATTCTAAGCCTTGCAAATCCAGAGAAAGAATGCTTTGCAATACATCATCATTATTATTGTATTTATAGTCATACCTCAGTACTCGTCGGCTTCAGAACTCGTCAAACCCTGTACTCGTTGCATTTTGAGGAGAAGGAAATGTTTCAACACTCGGCACTTGCTCGCCACCCAGTGCCCCTCTCTCAAGATGAAACAGAGGTCTATGTGTCAGTCTCACGGTTGCTTGTGAATAGTCTGGTCCTTGTCCTTTTGTCACGAGTTCTAGAATGAATTAATGATGAGTACTGAGGTGTCACTGTATTATCATCCTTATTTTAGTTCATCACAAAAACTCTGGCATTTGATCTTCAACCATCATTCTCAGTTTTAGGTGGAGCCAAGAGCCTCACAGGCAGATGCTTGTTTTCTTCCATTTCCTCCTCTTTCTTCTCAACTGTCAAGTGTCTGCTTGGAAGGAGTTTTCCAGGGCTTGGGTACTGGAGGCCCACTCTGTGCAGGAGAACCTACGGTCCCACGTGGGACGGTGCAGGCTCTTCCCAGGCCTGCTCTATGTCTGGATTGATGACAGCACTAACCTCCCTTAGAGCAGCAGTCCCCAACCTTTTTGGCACCAGGGACTGGTTTCATGGAAGACAATTTTTCCATGGACTAGGGCTGGGGGGAATGGTTGGGGATGATTCAAGCACATTACATTCAAGCTCTTCTCGTGCTGTGTGGCTCAATTCCTAACAGGTCCAGACTGGTACTGGTCTGTGGCCCAGAGTTTGGGGACCCCTGCCTTAGAGGGCAGGCCATGCTGGCTTGGCTTTGCCCCTGGCACTCGACTGTCATAGAGCTGCTGTGCAGGACAGTCACTCAGAACCATCCCACTGGGGTAAAGCAAGGGGGATGAAGTGGAGAATGCACTTGCATGTCTCTCCATCCTTCAGGGAGGTGACCAAGAGGCAGCCAGGGCACAGCCCAGTGCAAGAGGCCTCTGGGAAAGTCATTTCTCAGGCACATGTGAGGGATGGCCTAGAGCAGCACTTGGCAGAGTCCATCACTTCACTTGATTTGACACATGGCAGCGCTGATCTCCAGGGCCCATGCATAGCTAATGAGGAACACTTGTCTGGCATTCACATTTGCAAGTAACTTTCCTGTGCAAGATCGCAGAACGGTGAATCTTGAGGGGGTCTGGCCCAGCCTCTCAATGGCTGTTTTGTTTCTATATTTTAGCAGTCATCGATTCTGATGCCCACTGTGTGCCATGATATCAGCAAATGCAAACATTTGGGTTGCATTTTCCATTCAACATATTTTCTGACTTCACCCTCATATCCAATCCAGTGAAGCTGAGTGTTATGACCTCATTTTTCAGATGAGAAAACTTAAGCTTAGCAAAGCAAATTAACATGCATTGTTCATTAGGCTACAGATAATAATAATAATATGCTCTAACAAAGTATATGCATTACTACTGTTAGTGCTTATATTCATTTAATTCCCAGAGCTCTGGGAGTAAGCATTATTATTACTCTCAGTAAACAAATGCAAAATCTAACAACTCCCTCAAGTTCACACATTACTAAGAAGAGGCAGGATTTGAACCTATGTAGCCAGGTGTCACATACTATAATTCCAACTACTGTGCCATTTTGTATTCCTACAAAGTAATATTGCCAGGGATGAGTTTCACAATCTTCTTTCATCTCCATCATGGTACCTTTCTATGTCAGGGACTCTGAGAATGAAAATGAGTCTGCTTGGGAAGAAAGACATACACCAGCTGACTCTTCAGGGTAGAAAGCCATTAAGTGCTAAGCAGAGGTCAAGGGAAGATCTTAGGACCCCAAGGAATGACCCAGGAGACTTAGACCTAGTGGTCTCTACAGGCCTTTTCCTGCTGATCTTGTATACACTGGCCTCCCAGTGCTAAATTCTTTCTTACATAGAGAAAGAATTTAGAAGAATCTAAGAAGCCAAGCACTTAGACATTGTGCTCTTTTCCCTTTTGAGTAACTTACTTAACCAATCAACAATTCTTTCTTACACAGAGAAAGAATTTAGCAGTCATCCTGGGTTAGTCATTTTGACCTGGTATTTGGGAATATGGGGACATGTCCCTGGAATATTAATTTCTTCTAGAAAATTTCCCCATATGCAGCCTGAACAATAAACAGAGATCGCCATCAGGCAAACTGCTCAAAAGAAGAATTCTAAACTGCCCTGTACCAGGTGCTCTACAATATTTGCAATTAGGGGTGTCATTCATTTTCTTGAATATTGGATTACCATCACCAACACTCTGCCACCGTAATCTTGCCAGAATCCCTACAGTCTGGCTGCTGTGACCATCTCTTCCTTCCTGTTAGCCATGAAGGCTCACTATTTCCTGGTTCTCTTCTCTCATTTTTCTTGCACATCCAAGTCTATGCCTTTATCATGACAGCTTAAAAATCCTGAACTCCTGGCTACTCAATGCCTTATATGGGATTTTGGGGAACATTTGTGTATTTTGAGTGTGTTTTAAAATTAGCTAGGAATTTCCTCCCCCCCCAAGTTGGCATATAATTTGTTTGGATATTTGATATTTGGGAAATAAGTTACATAGAAGTTGGTGTCTCACTCACCAATAATGATCTTGTATAGTCTTGCTTTGTATCTTGTAGAAAGAAGGTGATCATCTGCGTGCACGATTGTCTCACTAAGTGATATAAAGGCACTTGACATCACGTTTCCCTAGCACTTTACTTAACTGCTAGGTAGCTTTTCAGGTCCTTATTAGAGTTGTATTCATGCCTGTTTCTCCAACAGACAATAAGCTTCTCAAGACCAGGAACCTTTTATCATTCAACTTTGCATTCTCAGTTCAAGCATGGTGCTTGGAACACAATATGTGTTTAATAAATGGCATAAACATCAAATTAATATCTTTAGCCAGTTTCATAAATAACTCATGAATTTTAGCCACTGAGTCATAACTATATATTTATGTTTCCTCTATCAAGTGGTAAGTTTTTTGCCTGGGCCGCTTAGTACTAATTGTAGACTAAAATTTTATTGTTCTGTAGCAATCCTGGGCTCTTCCCCTTCCTCCAAGCACGTGGCAGTGAAGCTACACAGGGTGCTCAAGAAATCAACGACTTTCACTCAGATTAATAATAATTTTAATAACAAAGGTTCGTCTAATGCTTACTCTAAGACCTGCGTGGGTTATGACAACAACCTCATTATTTTCTCCATTTTGCCAAGAACTAAGGTAACGTGCCTGAGGTGATGCTAAGTGGTGGGGCCGGAAGCCAAGCACTTAGACACTGTGCTCTTTGCCCTTTTGAGGAACGCACTTAACCAATCACCATCTACTGAGATTCTGTGATCAATGCTTCCATATTTGTTTTCTCATATAACCTTGACAACAAGACTAAGAGATAAGTGTAATTATTAGTTTTATTTTTCAGTTGAAGAAACTAAAACTCGGGATACATGGTTAGTCCAAGGTCATGTCACTAGTAAGGTGAAGAGTCTAAATTTAGAAGCAGATGCCCAGCCCTTTACATCACACCACAGATGAATAGAAATCAATGAATTAGTGCTAACCTTCTGGGGTTTGTTATAATTTTCACTTTGCGTATCGGAATCTTAAGAGGAGCGGTTTGGGGGTTTGACAGACCTTGATTTAAGTCCTGCCTTTGGGACATTGGTCAAACCAAATTAATCTTTGGGTATCTCAGTTTCCTTATCATGGAAATGAAGTTCACGAATGAAAATTAAAAGAGATTATGCATGAGGTGATTGCCCAGAACCAGTAAAGCACGGTACATACTAACTTCTACTCACAAGGATGGCAGATGATTGCAGACGGCATCCAGTGGCAGGAGGAGGATTTGAACTCTCAACTCTCTGCTTGACTCCATTAGATCTCTCGACTTCTCACGTTTCCTCATGCGCTCTCTGTGCAGCTTCCATTCATCACCTTAATGGTCTAGTCAGGGGGTGGTGGAGCATGAATGCCTGGTGCAAAATTAGCAGCATGTTTTCCTGATGTCTCATTAACTGATTCCACAGGTAAGAAAATATTTATTTTAGAACTAAATAGTTTTGAGAACAACGTCACAAAGTCAAAGAGGGAAGATCAATAGAATTAGGTCTGTGGGAATTTGTAGTCTGAGGGTTTATCATCAGTGAAACCTTATCCCGTTTTTATGGAAATAGCTGCTCAGAGCAATATACAACTCCTGAAAAAAAAACAAAAAACAACCAACCCAACAATCCAGAAAGGCCTGACAAATCCTACGACAAATCAAAACAAAACGAAACAAAGCAAAGCAAAGCAAACCAAATAAAATAAAATAAAAAATAAAAAGAAAGTACAAATACCCCCTACCCCAACAAAACAGATGTGTCTCATTTAAAGGTCATCGGACAATGGCTGGACTTTCCACAATTCTTTTTACTCCCTGAATCGAAGAAACTTCAAATTTACAGGATTATGATTTATTCTCACCTTCCATGGAAGCAAGGTGAAGGTAGAATCAGTCTGCAAGGTGGATTTGGATTTCTGATGGAGAGAGAGGTAGTGGACTGCAAACTCTTTCCAGGGGCCTTTGTTTCTCTGGGGGTTGAGGTCGCCTGAAGGCTTGAACATGGGCACCCCAGGGCTCTCCTTTTTATTCCCCTTCCACGAACTGCTTTCCTCTCTCCAAATCATGATGGTCCTTTGCAAGTTAGAGGACAAAAATGTTCTTTTCCCAGAATGGACTATGAACCCAGGATACAATTACTCATATGGTTTAATTTAAAATGCAGAATCTTTGAAAAATAGGTATTTTCAAAATAAGCGTTTTGGTCTGGAGCTCTGGTTCTCATTAACTTGGCTGAAGCCCTTGATGATATGTTGGAACTGCTCAGACACCAGCTCACACGCCTGCTCTCAGGTGTTCATAAACCCGCCGCCTTCCCGGGGGACCCTGGTCAGCGGCATCTGACGGGGCTACGCTGGGCCTGGTGTTCCCCTCACTCAATCCGTGACTTTTTTTGAAAGGGAGCTGAGTAGTTTAATGTGACGTTTTGGTAATCTCTGCCCACTCCGCTGAAGTGCATGGTGCAGGAATGACGGTACTTGGGTCTGGTTCTGCCTTCCAACACTTGCATGATTCCTCTGGGTGCCCGGTCTCCTGCCTGCCCTGCCGACCACGTCTCCACAGCCAGGGACTGACTTTCACTGGGGTTCATGCTTAGGAATCTTTAAGGAAAAACTTTGGCTGAGGCTGAAGAGTCATCTGAATCTGATGGGAGTGTATTGAGTATTATTAGAGCAAGCCAAATGTAATCTCTTCACCTACTGTTAAAACTAGTATGTATGGTACAAAAAAAAAGCATTCTATTGGCATGTAAAATTACATGTTTACTTTAAGACATATATTTTTATCTATAATGTTAAAAAAAGATATTAACTGCTGGTTGTCAGGAACGACCTTCATTAGGGGAGAAGGCAAGGGACCCGGTAGTCCTTTCTCTACAGGTCAAAGGGCTCAACGTTCTGCAAACACTGAGATTTCAAGGTCCCAAGCCCTAGACAATGCATGCGAGGTACATGGTCCTTTTCTGTTTGGGGCATGTGAGGAGAGGTCCTGTACTGTGAACGTGAAGTCTGAAGCTCCCTGGCCATGCTCAGAAGCTGTGTTTCTACAGAAAAGGTACATTTAGAAAGCCTTCCCTAATCCTTAACCACAACTCGAAAGAGTCTCTCAGTTTTCCATTTGGGAAGTTAATAAAGACTGTAGTCTTTTAAGCTTGTTATTCTCTGATCCCAGACACTAAATTCTACCATGCCCCGTACCCTTGGCATCTTTGTCCTCCCCCCGCTCCTGCTAAGCCTCTGCTTAGAGTCCTTGCCCCCTCATGCTACCCAGGGCTTCCTCCCGTATTTTCTTCATTCTGCCATCCCCTTTCCTAACTTGTTCCGTTTTGGCCTCTTGGACACTTGGTTTCCCATCCTTGTTTTCTCAGTGAATGTCTTCTTCACCATCTGCTCAGCAGAAACCTGTTGTAAATCTGCTCTTAGCATTTTTCTGCTACAAACCCTCAATTCCCTACCTGTGATTCTGAAATGAAGAAATGCATTAAGAACCAAAAGTTTTTTGCATCACATTTAGTAACAAAAACAGATGTGAACTGACGTGAAACTATTTGTCCTGCTTGCTGTTAATGTACATACACTTGTCTGTAGAAATATTAGCGTGTTTAGTGTGTTTCCCAGGTATCATATATTGACTGTATGTGTTCCATTATTAGTTTTTTAAAATAGGAAAATGTTTAGTATGCTTCCCAGGTATTATGTATTAACTGTATGTGCTCCACTATTAATTCTCTAAAATTGGAAAAATTCTGAATCCAGAAACACATCTGGCCTGAGGGTTTTGGATAGGCGTTGTAGACCTGTGCTTCTCCACCTCTGCTCCGTACTTTCTGGTAAAGTCCTTTCCTCCATTTCTGACTATTCCCCACACTTTTCTGTCATGTTCGCATGCTCTGTTCATCTTAGAATCATTCCCCTCCTTGATGGAGGCTACACATCTGCATATTTTTCTTCTGACCTCATCTCTGCACTAAATTCACCTGACTATATTCACTTTGGCCAACTTGGGGGGACCCTTTCCATTCTTTATTTGACTTGCGCTCTGTTTCACTAGAAACTATTCATCTCTCCTTTTTTGACACCATCTCCTCCCCTTTCTTCTCCAGCACCATCCTTTCTGGTCCTCCTCTCCCTCCTGGAGCAGTATTAGTTGGTAGTGTGGTTTCCAGGCCCCTCTCTCTCTGCCCACTCCTGCTTTCAAAGCTTGTTGCAGGGAAGAACTGGGTCGGTCCAGGTGACTCAGTAGGGTCTCTCTTCCTGTGAGCCCTGCCTTTCCTACCCGCCTCCTCTTTTCCCCGAGTGCGTTACTCTTCTTCCTACTAAGCTCCAAGGGCCCTTTCTTTGGCCTCTGTAACTTGTTTCCTGTGCCCGTTTCTTCTACAGCTCACTTCTTCTAACTCTGTGCCTTTCTAAATAAACTTTCTCTTGTATTTTGAGTCTTGGCTCTGAATTCTTTTTTTAGCCGGAACTCAAGTATCGAGGTGTCTGAATCAAGGTCCAGTCTGACTCCACCAGTCTAACACCTGGTACTGTTGTTGCTGCCAACAACTCTACTATTCAGAAATCAGAAACGTGGCAGTTATTCTAAGGTATCACCTTCCAAGTCCTTCTGACATTATCTTTGAGAGCATCTTTTGCCGTCTGGCATGATAAGATAGTCCAGGCTCATCTTCCATAATTCCTGCTCCAGACCTGGAATCATCCATTTATTCTCATGGAGAGGATTCCTTTTAGTAGAAAATGACATATAGAACCCAATCTGAGTACAGAGATGCTTATCTCTGAGATTGGTCATAGTTTCTAAACCTTTTCAACAGACAAAACTATGAGACTGGTACTTTTTTGAAGACAAGATATATTATGAGTTTCTGCTGATACTTCTAATTTAAATTCAGGACTATCAAATTTTCACTTAACTTTGTTAGTCTTACATGTGTATCTGCTTCCTTCCATGCTAAACATGGTGGTTCACAAGTAATAACAACATGCTTGCTCAATTGCTTTGTCTTAGGTCAATGGATACTTAAGATAATATCAACAGCAACACAAACGTGTTTACCTAAATCAGTTTAAGTTGTTGCTATTTGCAGTCCTTTCTGTATTTATCCTCCTAGAGGTGCATAGTCAAACTGTTCTACTTTAAGGCAACCTGGAATAATCACCCTCTTTGTGGTTAATGCTAGCAACTAGATATCCAGTAAGGTTCACTTGTTTACTTTTGATTTTCAAAAATTGCTTTAAAATTTTAAGTTTGTTTTTATTTTATATAAAATATGTTTTCAGTTCAAATAACATATCTATAAATAAGGTATATTTTTAAAAGTTAATTTTTTTTCTTGTCCCCTCCACCCTACTCTAGGACCAAACTGATTGATATGTTAATAAATGGAATTGTTTTATTCCACTAATAAGCGAAATAATTAGATATTTCTTTTGGCCTTGGGGTACCAAGAACTATTATGAAGACAATAAGGGGATTAAGAATCTGGAAAGTTTGAGAGTCTATTGTATGTATAGAGAGTCCTCATTTCTTTTTACAGCTGCCTGGTACTCTCTTGGGTGGATACACTACAGTTAATTCCACCAGCCCACTGTTGATGAACCTCTGGGTTATTTCCAGCTTTTAGCTATTTCAAGTCGAGCTGAGATGCACAGCCCAAGCATGTGTGTTTTTGTATTTTTGCCAGAGTATCTGTGGGAGAGATTCCTAGAAGTGGGATGGCTGGGTCAGAGGGTAAACGCATATGACATTTTCTAGATGCTGCCAAAATTCCCCTTCATAGGGGTTATACTATTTTGCATTTCCATCATCAAATGTTCCTGTTCTTCAAAGTCTTGCCAACAAAGTATGATGTCAAAGTTTTGGGATGTTTGCCAATAGAATAGGTGAGAAATTGCATCTAACTGTAGTTTTAATTAATATTTCTCATATTATGAAGGTGGTTGAACACTTTCTCGTATGAGTAAGAGTCATTTGCATTTCTCTTTATATGAACTGTTTATATCACTAGTAAAATGTGCACAGGGTTTTGGATCTTCGACATTTTTTGAGACTTTACATATAAATTACAAATATTTTTCCTAGTTTGTCATTTGTGTTTTTGAAATTAATATGTATTTCCAAATAACCCTCCAGACTACCATTTGTCTTTTTAGTTGTATATTATGGTGATGTGTTTTTTTCCTTGCTATGCAAATTCTTACACTTTTATTTAGTGAAGCTTTTGGATGTTAAACCGCACAGGAAAACTTTCCCTACTCTATTCACTTGTGTTTTCTTTTACTATGCTTTTGACTTTGCCATACTTCTCTGTGCCCAGAAAATGGGGAAGGCAATCAGAGAAAATCTGGAAAGGCCAAGAGACAATTCCTTACCTCGAAGTGTCGGGGCCTAGAACGACTTTGCACATTTCTTTTGGGACACGGAGTCAGTCCTCTTTTGTATTTGGCTTCAAGTTCTGACTCTAAATTCTGACTCTGGCTCTAAAAAGCGCTGGTTCTACCTGGAAAGTTGGCTTTAAAATATATTGACTATAGACAGTTGCCTTTGTTTTAACCAGTAAAACACAGGGAAGTGAATTCATTGCCAGAGCAGAGAAAGCATGCAGGTAAAGGAGCAGTGAAATTCTAGAGGCTGATTTGAGTCGATTTATTGGCGCTTTTATTTATCTTTGGAGGAGTTTGTGTGTGTGTGTGTGTGTGTGTGTGTGTATGTGTATGATCCATAGAAGTACCATGTATTCCCTTTTATTTCAAGGTGAAGTTGACTTTTAACCACTCAGCTACTGTGCAGTAAAAAAGCAAGCAGAAGCTTTGTAGAAGAATGAGGTCATGTTCGTACAATAATATTAGAAAACATTAACTTGGATGCTAATTAAGGGAAATGTTATCCCGGCAAACTGTATTTCATTATATTTTAAATTTTGTTAAAAATTTTATTTAAAAGGCTGTAAAATTTGTCTCTATCTTGTTATATAGGTACCTACGTAAAACCCTTGATCTTGCCTCTTTGTTCTGCAAAGTCTACAGTATATTCTACCTGGCTCCATACAGAAAACACTTGTGGACCCCTGCATTAAATAGTAGTAACAGGCCCTGGCTGGTGTGGCTCAGTTGCTTGGAACACTGTCCCATAAACTGAAAGGTTGCAGGTTCAATAATCGGTCAAGGCCAATACCTAGGTTGTGGGTTTGGTCCTCCCTGGGGGCATGCAGGAGAGGGATCAGGTCAATGTCTTTCTCTCACATTGATGTTTCTCTTCCTCTCCCTCCCTCCTTCTTTCTGAAATCAATGAGCATGTCCTTGGATGAAGACTAAAGAAATAATAACTAACCCTTTTGATGGATGGTGAAGGAGAAAGTTTAAAGTCTTCTAAAGCGTACTGGGGGATGCGTTGAGATGCGCACACTTTAAGATATAGAAGAATCCTCACCCTAACCTGCAAAAATAGTCTGCTTCATCACACCTAGAATAAAAACAAACAAGGCATTTTCATTTTAAACATGACTCCAGATGATTCATGTTGGAGTTTGGACTAGTTGGAGTTTGGACTAGCATGAGAAAGTTGGTATAGAGTCGGGCAAGGCCTCTCTAAGGAAGTAAATTCTGGGTTGAGACTTGAAGGCTGAATGAAACAAAAATGGGCAGTTGGAGATGAATGCTCTGAGAAGAAAAGGCAGTAGTATCTGAGGAAATGAAAGAAGTGTGGGGTTTCTGGAGCCGAGAGAGTGAGGTGAAAAATGCGAGACAGAGGAGCCTGAGGGCACTCTTTGAAGCTGACCAGAAAATGCCCTTGACCCCGCTATACACTCATTTTGATAAATCAGCAGACTGAAGAGCACACCTGGAAAGTTGATGAATTCTCCTATTGAGACTGAATTCTTCTATTGAGATTCTCCTCTGAGACATCCCCTAAAATTCCCACTTTTAGAAAACAGACAAAGACCCTCAAGATAAAGGAAGCCAGAGTGTGCTCTCCTTAAGCGAGCCCACACCCTTCCTTTTCTCAGGCATGTATGTTTGCTCTCTAAACTCTAAGGGTCTCCATGAGACTCACAATCAGAGGAGCAATAGACAGTGGCAGCCGGTCTCAGGCTAACCCCTTGGACCTGTCTCCAAGGGCCCCCTTTCCCTGACTTTTCAGTAAGTTAAAAGCAGCCTTCCCTGCCTTGGCCCACTTTTGTCCCTGTGACTTCTAATTCTCAGTGAGTTTATGCAGCCTCATGGGGCTTACTTCTTTCCTGAAATGTGGTTAGAGAGCCACAGCTGCCCTGCCTAGGCTCTCTCCTGTTACTCCTTCTATGCTAAGCCCCTTCTTTGTTTCAACATCCCCAGCTTTAAGAAACATACTGTAAAAATCACCTGGACTCGTACTGCAAAATTTTTCCTGCACAAAGTCAAGAACCCACATACTATGGGCTGGCCCAAGGCAGACCAGCTCCTGGCCCGGTCCCTTTTTAGTGACATAACCAGCCTAATGGACTCATATTAGTATCCTAGGTTATGGTCATCCACATTTTTTCTTCTTGCTTATATGATACTGTACAGATACTAATGTGCATGTATTTATACCACCCATCACTTAATTTAAGATGCCATCAGTATAAGATATTTATTTTGTTTTATGTAGAAAGAAAAGAAGTGCTTCCAATTAAACTGACACAATGCCTAATTCTTGTAATTTTTATTTTAAACTTATTGAATTTGTTCTTTTGGACGTATCTGGACATCACTCTTTTGCACACATTAAAAAAATGTAAGTGAAGTAAATTGGGTAAGACATTCCTAAAACTTCTTCATATTCTGAATTTGATTATTTCAAATCACTTTTCAGTTCTCAGACAGGGGTGGGGTGGGGGGTCTTTGCTTTTCCATGCACTGCTGTCATCTGTGCCATCAGGAGTGTTAGTGACGCAGTGTGTCGTGTGATAATGCTCCACTGTTGCCACGGACGTTTCTTGAAGGCCCTGACACCCACTACACGTACATGTGTGGGCAAGGACCATGCCATAATGACTGCCACATGGCAGATGGTGACTCAAAGATATGTTTTCATTTCAGAGACGTTACAGCGTAGCAAAATAGGCATTTCAAAATGAAGGTGATGCAAACATTTTTTAGGTATGTGCACACACAGGCATCTTTCTGAGTGGTGTTGATTGTGTTTTTGCTTTTTACCAAGACGGCATCATATTATACACATATTCCTGCATTTTGCTTTTCTCAAAGGTGAAGGTGACTCCAATATGCATGTACTGCTTTGGTGACCAGGGAAGTCACTTCCGTGGCAGTGGGAAGGCAGCCTGAGGCTTAGCTCTCCTCACTGTCTCCCGGAGTGTGCTCGTCAAAGAGATGCTCTGCCCTGCCGGATCCCGGGCCCCGATCTGTGCAAGCCGGTTACTCGGTCTCCCAGTTCTTTGATGGATTTCACCTGATCCTCTGGGTAGTGCGTCTCAATGAAGTCACACTAATGAGGGTCATTTTTCTCAGTGGCCAGTTTGTGCACGTCCAGTAGTGACTGATTCACACTGTTTCCTAAATGTGATGCACACTCCACTGCATTCAGCCCATCCTCCTAGTTATCACAGTCTGGTTCCTCGATATTCTGAAGGAAGATTCAGCTGCCTAGTTCATTCTGCAGCTTCCTTAGTTTCTCAGCATGTTCCCTCTCCTCATGAGATTGGTGAAGAAAACAGTTGGCAAAGTTCTTCAAAGCCCCATCACGGTGGTCAGAATAGTAAGACATGGCCAGGTAGGTGTAGGAAGCGTAGAGCTCCAGGGTGATGTGGTGGTTGATGGCAGCCCCTGAGTCCTGATGGTAGTTCTGGTGCCCCTGTGAGGTGGGCATGGTTGTCATGATGGGAGACTGAGGATGGGAGGCTTTGTGGTGCTGGGGAGCCCTGGGCTGTGAGGAGGTGGCGGGAGGATGGATCTGGGCAGCTGGCAGGGATGGAGGTTCCAAGGCCAGGTTCTGTTCAAGCTCTGTTGAAGCAGGAAACCATGGCAACTCTTGGCGAAGACTGATTTCTTCATATAGTTCTTCTGTATTTCTTAGTAAATATATTCCTAAGTATTTCATAGTTTTTGTTCCTCTTAAAATGAACTCTTTTCCTCATTTTACTCCTGAGTTTATTCTAGAATAAAGCCGTTGATTTTTTAAAAAAATATTTAGCTTATGTCAAAATTGTCTTTTAATTCTGTTTCAAAGATTTGGACATCTCATTACCATTAAGAGATTTTTAAATCACGTCTTTCCCAGCCTCTGGAGTCTGCCAACCTATTTCGCTACTCATGGCAGTTTTCTCTTGAAGGAAGATGTGGCACCTCCACGGCTGCCGATGCTCCTCTTCATTCATTTTCCTTCTGTGGAATGCTTTTCATGTCCACTTTCTCCTTAAAGTTCAAGAATTTCGAGCTGCCTGCCTGTGACTTCTTGTCAGTCCAGCCTGAAACTTTACACATGCCCTTCCAATCTGGGGACTCCAATCTTTTTTCAGTTCAGGGAAATTTTACTCTGCTCTTGATCGGATGATTGCTTTTCCTCCACATGCTCCGTTTCCTCACTTAGAAACACCTTTTATTTCCACGTTACCTATCCTGCTGATGCCTGCAGTTTCTTTTTTCTTTCTTGGATTCTTTAATTTCTTTAATTATTTTGCTCACTACTTTGAAGCATTTTTGCATTTGTTCTCTCAGAGTACTAATTAAGCCTTACTAATTATCACCTTCTCCTTTAATTTAATAAAATTTCCACTGAGAAATCTTATTTTATGCCAGTAAAGTCTTTTAAAGGTTTTGTGAGAACTCCTTGCCAACATTATTTGCTATTCAAGTTTTCATCTATCTTCTTAAGGCCTTTCCTTTTACTGAGATTTTTTTCCTACTTGCCCTTTCTCTCTGTGGTTGCTGGGACCTCTCAGATGGGTTGTAGTTTTCCTTGTCCACTTTTCAGGACTCAGACATGAAGTGTCTTTCACGGTGGGCATACAGCTGGAGGTGGAAAACAAATACATTATGGTCCTGTAGGCCTGTAATGTAAAGGCAGATACAGCATTCTGTTGAAAAACCTGGAAGAAAATTTGGTGGTCTCTCTTTGCTCACTCAGCTGAGGAGAAGGGAAGGTTCATTCGCTTGTTCTGCCTTGTCTTGGCTTTGCAAGGGTCCAAAGGACCCGGCCCGTGCAAACCATGTTAATGTCAGCTTTGAAGAAGTGGAGGGCATCCCTGGAATCCACAAATCACAACTTTTTGTCTTGTACATGTATATCATAGGTCCTGGCTGCCAACTCTCTTTCAAAAGTCCTCATTGACTGTCCAGCTCAGTGAGTTGGCAACCCGATACCAGATCCATCTGAATGTGACCTTACAGAGCCCAAACCCTCACTCACAGATCTCAGCACCTGTCTTCCATTGGAGAGGCAAGTAGTTCATTCTGGGAGTGCTGAGGTGGTCGCTCTACTCAGGCCACCATAGGAACGACACAGCCAGGCTTGTATTTGAATAAGACTGTGACACTGGAGGCAGGGAGACTAGTGAGGAGGTTGTTGTAGGGACCCAGGGGAGAAGCGAAGATGGTTTGGACTATGCTGGTGGTAGAACAGATGGAAAAGAGTGGGTGAATTTGAGAGTTTCTGAGAAACCTTGTTTGATACTCTAGAACAGCATGATGAATTGAAGATAGTGGCTAAGAGAGAGGCAGGAGTCAGTAATTAACCTGCTAAATTAATTAAGTTGAATTCAGAAGACTGTGAATCTATACTTATCCATGCAGAGAATCTGCATGAACCTTGGCCAGAGGAATATAAAAGTTTAGGCAAAATAGCTTGTCCTCAATATTTAACAGAATCTGAATTTTAAAAAGGAAAAACCCCACACCTCATTAATTCATTTGCAAAATTGATTCATTTGCATAGTACCTAACATGGGCCAGTCACTATGACAGGAACTTGGGAAATATCTGTAAGACACTGTACCTGCCAACAAAAGGCACTAAGATGATCTGAGATGTGTATAGCTGGTCAAAATTGCTTGGCCACAAAATTAAAAATAAGGGATCATGTCTTTTTTTCATAATGAGATAGTTCACTAGAATGAGGAGAGGAAGCTTCTCAGATATTAATTTTGGGTTTTCCTTTCTTTAGTGAGAATAACTACAGCTGCTTCGCAGCATAGGAAGAGGAATCACTCTGGAATCTCAAAGTGTACATTCTGACCGAAAGGCACATGACCTTAAAGTCATATTAAAGGGATGGGGCAAGGCCCTTTGCATAATTTGAGGGGAAGTGACTGGCTCTAATCCAGTACAGGGCATGTGCCAGAACTGGCCCCGTGTAGCACCCATGGGGGCTGTTTAGACCTGTGTTTGTGAACTGAGAGTGGCAGAATATAACCAGAGCCTAGTGGGGTGACAGAACCTGGTGACTGAGTGTGACAATGGTGGTTGTCATTCTTCAGAGGTCAGTGAAGCATCGCTTTGCTCCTGCCCCTATTGTGGCTGAAGCACCAGCAGCCTCTCACTGCTCTCCACACCTGGCCTTCAGGAAGGATGCCCCAGGCATGGTCAGAGGTCCTTCAGCCCTGAGTCTTGCCTCAGAGATTCAGTTGCCTTGTGCTCTCAAACTGCCTTTCAACCAGTGTGGGGTGCCCAACACAACTAAATCCCCATGAATTGCATTGAAAGGATATAATTACACTTCACTTGAGATTCCCAGGTCTTTGGATGAAAATCCTCTTCATGGAGGATATGGGAAATAAAAGGGTTTTGATCCAAAGCTCAATAGCCAGCTTAGCTGGGAGCCTATATCCAGACTGGACATACCTGACCAACTCAGATACACACATGGCCATTTCTCTTCTTCAGACTTATATCCAGCTTCTGACAGCTGGACACAGCTTGTCAATGCCAGCTTTGCTTAGTCACAGTAACCCAAGGCTGCAGTCAGGGCCTTAATACAGGACTGAGCTCCCCTGGGTACTGGTGGGCAGACCCCTTATACACTGTAGGGGTTTGAGGGCCATCAACTCAACTATGACCATTGGCTCTTACTAGCACATCAGAGACTTGACCATGTATACTCTGGGGACAGAAAATGTGTAGAGGATCCCCAGGTAACTCTTGGAAATGAAGGCACCGATTGTCTGTGTTCTGGCGTTTTTTAAGCAGCTGTTAATATAAGTAGGGAAACAATGATCCAGGTCATCACATTTAGAACCCCACCCTGTCACATTATTGGAGAGGGAATACTCCCTTAGTCATTAGAGGGAATAATCCTGAGAGCCTACCCACTGCTTCTGGGAAGATGGAACAATTTTCCATCTGTGAGCTATGATTTTCAGCGCACAGATGAATGGGCCCCAAACAGTCTCAAATCCAGAACTGGGAAGAGGAGTGGAATGGTGGTGATTTTACCAGCAACATGGGAAATTACTCTCCTGTCAACATGCCATAGATATTAATACTTCTGTCCCTTAATCCCCTCTTCTTCCCCTTCCCCTGCCATGTCCCTCCCGTGAGCTGTAAGGAGCAAAGCTGAAGACAGTGCCTCAGAAGATGTGAGAAGGCAGAACCAAGGCAGTGGGAAAAGACGGCTCAGGGAAGGAGGGAGATGCGTCTCTCGGAGGCACAAGGAAGTAGGCTGGCTGTTGTCCTGGTGGAGGCAGTGCCCACCAGGAGCTCGGGGAGGGACTCAGAGGCACTCACCTTCTGCGAATCCCGCACCTCCCCTTCCCCTTCCCAGCCACCTGGGATTGCTCTGCACTGCCAGGTCAGTGAGGAATATTGGCAGAGCAACGTTATGGGATAACAGGGATTGGAGGACATTTCTGGTTTTGAAAGGTAATCTGTAAAATTACATTTTTCTACACATATTGGTAAATTGGTAAATATCCTTATATTATTTCTACAGATTATTTAGATAGATTATCAATTAAATGTTCATAGATTTAGTGTGCAAGCCACCACTTTTTTATATTAGATATTCCACAGTGTGTTTTAAGCTAGAATCTTAGGGAGAGAGCACCCTCTTGGTCTCTTTTTTATATTGATGAGGTATTTCTCTTTTCCTCCCCACAGGCAAGTAGTCCTGGTTGGGGCTTGGTCCCCTGCACAGGTCTGGCTAAGTCTCTGTCTCTCTTTGTATCTGTACCTCCGCTGGTAGAACAGGCTCCTGTGTTCATAGACTAAGTCATTTTAGGTCTGTAAAAAGAAGAGGAGGAGGCCCTTCTTAGGTGTTCAAGCCTAAACTCTCACCCAGCTCATCAGAGAGCTGGGCACTCAGGGTACCCCGTGCTTGTCCTGCTGTTAACAGAGTGTGGCTCCATTCTCCTCTGCGATGTTGGTTCTCACATGTGTATTCCCTGGAAGTCCGGACCTCCAGACATGGGCTAGGATTCCTTCTCTCTGCCCCTTTCTCTCTCCCTCTCTACCCTTGCTCTCTCTTTCCCTCCCTTCCTCTCACAAATTATATGTCAATAGCCATTCTAAAATTCTATATGAATTAACTCATTTTATTCTCCCGGTAGCTGGATAGGGTATGTACTTGTGTGATCATCCCCTTGTACAGATGAGGAAACTGAGGCACACAGATTCTGAGTAACATGCTGTACAGCATTTAAAGCCAGGTAGTTTATCACCAGAGCCCCCACACATAATCCCTTTGCTATACTCTATAGCAACTCCAGGCAGGGAGCACCCTGGTGGAGAAGAGAGTTCATGTAGACCAATATTAATGCTTGTGCTCATATAGAGTCAAGGTAACTTACTGCCAAACAGGCTTCAAACAGTGCTAAGGGGTCAACCCCCACCCCACCCCCCTTTAGAGAGTGAAAAACCCACAAGAAATAACCCACCACAAAACCATGTTTCCTTCCCAACGACTTTAAACTTGCAGACCAAACCTGGGAGATTTATTTTTATCTGTTGAATAGTATCACAAAAACATGGGAAAATAATAGTTCTAGAACAGTGTTCCCCAAATGTGTTCTAAGGGACCTTAATTCTGTAAGTTATTAATGGACATAGAAGAATTTCATGGTCAAGTACATTTGAAAAACTGCACTTTAAGTAGATGTAAATAGGTTTCCTAATGGCAGGGCTCCCCAGAGCCTTTGATATGCTCATAGTGATGGTGGGTCTCCAAGAGCCTGCATCTTTCCCCAAACTGATCTGACCACAGAATCCCTCCCTTCTCCTCTCCAACATACTCCTTTTCCTTGCTGAGGATGTCTCACGGAAGAAAGGCAATTCTAGATTTAGAGAAGTTCCACAAGAGTAGAAACTTTCCTTTCTGTAAATCTGCTTTCCCTACACCGTAAGCACAAGGAGGAACAGTGTTATTGTTCTAATCAGTGTCTGAGGGCTAACCACCACCAACACTCTGGAGTGTCCTCATCCAGTTGAGAAACATTCCTATTTTCTTCTCCCTTTGCAAGTCGCTCCTAACTATTCATGGCGAAGCTCTTGGATTTTTGTAGTTCTTTTCCAAGCCGTTCTTTGAACATTACCTCATTTTAACCTATTGGGTAATTTATTTTTAGCCTCAAATCCAATTAATCCAAAGGTGTTAGGGAAATCTGATCCAGATATTTGTCTATTTAACCCTTCCTTAGATGAATCACTGAATTTTCTCTATTCTGTGCATAATTGCCACTCTGTACCTCTGGCTCATTAAGGAAGAAGGAGCATAAAATTCATGTGATGCAGTTGTTGTACCACAGAGGTCACAAGACATTTTAGGGAAGACTAAAAGTTGGAGAGGTAAAGATAACAATAAAAAATGTGTTTCTAATTTAATATGTTCACAATAGTTTACACATGAGGCCGAGACTAGAACATGTTGGAAACAGAATAAGTAAAATAAAAGCTTGAAAAACAATCTCATTTTATGGATTGAAACATTTTAAGGGAAATATTTGCTTTAAATTAATTCCAAGGCCTCACAATGAAATATGGATCTTTTCTCAATTTCTCCATGATGGAGGGGGGAGGTGTATGGACAAGGGGAAAACAGATATCAAAAGAACTTTGAAGTGTTTAGATTCAAACCACCCTTCTGTGGAAAGGCGGGGGGAGACGAGTGTGAAAAAATTCACCATTTGGCAAATTCTCAAAAATAGTTTTTGTTTTAACCTTTGTTTTCTTCTCTCCCAGGTTCTTAATTTTTAGAAAGGAATGATAAAGGGGCCCAACAGTGTCTGTTCTTGGAACCAAATTCTTAAAAAAGAGTGTTCAAAATCTTGTAAAGAAACCTGTAATTTGATCAACTGTAGGTGGCTGTCGCCAGAGACCAGAGCAGGTGCCACTCCAGCACGAGGGCAGGGACAGAAGCACTTAAGCAAGAAGAGGGGTTCCGAAGAGTTTGTACCAGCACAGAATATGCCCTTTCTCTCTCCCTTCCGGACTCCCTCTGTCCTTCCTCTGTCCTTCCTTTCTCTCTCTCTTTCTTTCTGCTTTCCTCTTTCTCTTTCTTCCCTCCCATTCCTTTCTTCTTCCTCTTTTTCCTAAGACAAGGAAAGGAATTGACGATTCATCCAAAGCCCCAAGGTAAGGCCCATTTTGGAATTTAGAACACTTCATATATTAAGAAGGTAATTCAATACATATACTGTGTAATACAGATCCCCCTCCCAAGGTCTGGTGAAGCACTCCATAATTATTGTAGTTTAATGAACGAACATTGTCACTCAATAGTATAAATACAGACTATAAATAGCTTTGCCTTAGGTTAAGTCAGATTTTACACTCATAGTAACCTTTTGATATTAAGAGCTTGTGGACTTTGGCATTCTGGATAAGGGCATGTAGACTTCTAAAAAATCAACTTTGTTGTGGTATAATGTATATTCTAGCAGGGTGTGTTCATTTTACATAAACAGTTTAATGAGTCTTGACAAATCTGCTCACTTAAAATCGAGAACACATCTATTACCGCCCAAATTGTCCCCATGCTCTCCCTCCCAGGT
Source organism: Sturnira hondurensis (assembly GCF_014824575.4). NCBI lineage: Eukaryota > Metazoa > Chordata > Mammalia > Chiroptera > Phyllostomidae > Sturnira > Sturnira hondurensis. The sequence continues at coordinate 22,748,794 of NW_028079044.1, forward strand.
CTGAGCAAACTGACCTGCTCTCTATCACTTCTGACTAGATTTGTCTTTTCCAGAATTTTCTTAAAGTGAAACCATACAATATTTACTTTTTTATGTCTAGTTTATTCTAGACATAAATTAGTCAGCTTAATGTTTTGGAGATTCTCTAATGTTGGCGCATGTGCTAGTAGCTTGTTCCTTTTTAATTGCTGAATAGTATTCCATTGTATCGATGGACCACATCAGTGGTCCATCATTGAATATGTTTATCCACTTGCTTGCTAACACATATTTGCATTGTAGAAATAATGCAAAAATTTTGGCTGTTATAAATGAAGGTCCTATAAAGATTTATATACAAATTTAAAATATTTCTTTGGATAAATACCTAAGAGTAAAATTACTTTATTAGATAGGAAGTGTATACTGCACTTTGGGAGAAACTCCCAAACATCCTGTAGTGGCTCTGCCATTTTGCGTTCCCAACAGCAGTGCATGGAAGTTCCAGTTGCTTCATACCCTTGTCAGCATTTTGGTATTGTAAATCTTTAAAATTTAGTTGTTCTATTTGCATAACGGTTATCTTATTTTGGTTTTAGTTTTCATTTCCTTAGTGACTAATAATGCCGAACATCTTTTTATGTATTTATTTGCTATCCTTATATTTTATTTTGTAAAATGTCTGTTCATTTTTTTGCCCGTGCTTTATTGGGTTGTTTTTCTTCTTATTGAGTTACAAAAGTTCTAGTTTTTCCAAATGCATTATGGATACAAGCCCTTTGTCAGATTGTATTAAGAATGGTTATTCCAGTCTATGGATTGCTTTTTTATTTTATTAATGAGTATTTTTCAAAGAATGGCAGTTTTTAATTCAGTTGGAGTTCAGTGTGCTTTTAAAGCTTGTGCTTTTTGTGCTCAATGAAGGAATCTTTGACTACTACAAATCAATTGTATTGTTGAATACCATCTATTTATAACCAAAAATTGTTTACTGAAGCAAAAGAACTAAAAATGATCTTAAGATATAAAGGCCAATGGCATTTTCAAGCACCTGCTGGAGACCTGGCTCTATTCTAAACACATCCTTGTATGTCATGAATCTTCATAACGACCCTTTCGAGTTCTTAAAGGGTATGTGGTAGAGGTTTGAGAGAGGTTTATTAACTTCCCAAAGTTGCATAGCTGCCTGGTGGAAAAGCTGGATTTGAAATTAGGTCTCCTGAGTAATAGTCATAACTTCCACTTATTGAATACTTAACCCATGCCATTTACACTGTACTAAGTGCTTTAAACTGATCACCATGACAACCGTATGAAACAAGTAATATTACTTTACAGGTGAGGAACCTGAAACACAGAGAAAGAAGGTAACTTGGCTAATATCACATAGTTCTTAACCTCGATATTTTATGCTTCACTCCAGTCCCTTTTAAGATTCATATTTTAAGAGGAAATGTGTTGGGTTTCACATCTTTAGTATGTAAGGGGTGTTGCTTCTGGGAAGCCTGACTTGTCAATGGTCTTATTAGTTAACAACAGCTTCTGTAGGTGAAGATTTATCAAAAGATTGGAATCACCTTTTTTTATTGTAACCCTTCAGGCCTGTAAGACTGTCTCCTAGGAAGTGGGTTTGGAAACCAAGGGGAGCTGTTGTGGGTGTTCACAGTGTTTGCACCCATTTAATCAAGTTTTCCTGGAAATGCAGCATTTTGGTCTTGATTCTTTGTATTGTTTTATAGTCTAATCTAGTGGTTTGACTCCTGATTCACTGAGGCCTACTTTCAGTTTGAAAGAACAACACTTGCGTTATCTATAGAAGATCACAGTTCACATTTTACAGTAACTTTAAAAGAAGCTACAAATACAGCCCAATATAAACCTTCCTTTCCCCTTTCTGTTAATAATCGTTTCTGTTCAGAGCTGCACCTACTATTATTGTTTCTCTTTCTATATATATTATTGTAAAGCCAGGCAATAACTTTTTCTCAGCACACTGTCACCTCCAACATTACCACAGAAATCTCCTTGGATGTTATTCATTCTTATTCTCTTTCTCTTTTTCTTCCTTAAAACACAGCACAGTACACACACACCTGCACCCAAACACTTAGGGTCGGCAAATTTCTGCAAAGGGATTTGCTGCCCTGTGATTCCAGGCCTCCAAGAGAGAATTCTAGAAGTCACTCTTTTTTTTTAATCCCAAAGTGATAAAAGTCTAGGTTGTCCTGTGAGAACAGGCAATTACTCAATCTCAAATTGGGTTACTCTTATGAAAAGTATAAGGTTTCTCTTGGGAGCAATGGGCCATAATATTTGAAATCTGAACCATTTAGGTCATAAGGTCACCAAATACCTCTCCTTAGTAAATGATTTGGGACAAGTAAACTCTGTCAGCTCTAGACTTTAAAATTGGTCTTCTCTTCATTGGCTTCTTTTTTTTTTTAGAAAAAAACTTTTATTTTTACAGAGAAAGAGAGGGAGAGAAACAATGACTTGTTGCCTCTCACTTGCCCCCAACTGGGAACCTGGCCCACAACTGAGGCATGTATCCTAATCGGGAATCAAACCGGTGACCTTTAGGTTCACAGGCTGATGTTCAATCCACTGAGCCACACCAGTCAGAGCTTCACTGGCTCCTCTTTAAAAAAGAAACTTAAAACATAACATTTCTCCAACAAAGAGGCTGTGCACATAGGCCTGTGCTCTAGTCATCTCTCAGGCTGGAGAGACCGTGTCTAGAGTACAGGAATGGGAGAATGATGGGGGCTGTGGACCCTGGGCACGCAGGAGTTTGAGAACTAGACTTAAAAAAGCAGTCGTCAAACTTCTGTGTGATATGCACATGCACACAGATGGTTTTCAGGAAGTCAACCTTCAGTCTTTAGCTTTCTTCATTTGTGTTTTTCTGAGCACTCGCTGAGAACTCACCGGCATTCACATTTACCCCTCAGTAGAATCTGACTCTGGTGGATTGTCCCAGAGTGGGACAAAGTAATAATTAGAAATATAGATTTTGGAGAAATCTCCTTTAAAGATTAGTCAAACGATCTTATTTGGTGGGAATTTTGTCTTTGTCTGTTTTGTACATATTTCTCTGTAGGGTAGAACTGGATCTGTGTTAGGATGTACTGAATTCAGAATATTCAAAATGTTGTGGGTTAGTAATTCTGTATCATCTAAATGTATACTAATCTTTTAAATGGAATATTTTGGGGGACTACCAAATTTGTCAAGATACACTTGCTAATACCCACCCATAAAAGTTATGCATGATTTCTTTTGCATTTGACATGTTATCACATACGTAGTAGAAGCTTATTTTATCACATAGTGAAATGAATTATTTTCTCTCAAAGCATTTAATCTTCATCATAGTTTCGAATGCAACATTATTTACTATTACAAATATCTTTTCAAATGTATGATGAAAATTTAAATTTTTACTTAGAAGATGTGAAGGGATGTGTAGTTTTTTGAAGTTATTTGAGGGCATATGTGAGCAGGAAAGCCTGATGACATGAGAGATGAGCACTGCCTGCCCTCTGGAGGGGTGACCGTGTCCCTGGTGGCAGTGACTCACTGATGATCTGCCATGCACTGGTATATAGACAGGTCCAAACCCGGCAGAAATAATGTATGATTTTTGTCTGTGGTTGTTATCAAATATATTTTGAAAAATTTAGTGGTCCCCCAAAACATATCATTTAAAAGATTAAATATACATTTAGAAGAGTCAGCATTACCAGCCTACCTTATTTGGGATGTTTTGAATTTGAAATTTCTCAATACAGACCCAACTCTCCCCAACAGAAATATGTACAAATACGATAATAGGTCATTATCAATGCCTTTAAAACATTTTCACAAATAAATTATATATTTACTTTTGAATAAACTTCGTTTTTCTTTATGTTCATATAATAGGGCAAAAAATAAAAAATAAAAGGCTTGACTGATATCATTTCCAACTTCTTTAGAAGCTTTTGTTTATGGTATATCTTCTTTTTATTTATTTATATTTTAAAATATATTTTCTTGTTTATGCTATTATAGTTGTCCCATTTCCCCCCTTTATATACATTTTTAAGGTTCTATTTATTTACCTTTAGAAAGAAGGGGAGGGAGGGAGAAAGAGAGGCAGAGAAACACCAGTGTGTGGTTGCCTCTCATGCGCTTCCTACTGGAGACCTGACCTGGTCCTCGACCCAGGTGTGCCCTGAAGGAATCGAACCAGCAACACTTTGGTTGCAGGCCAGTGCTCAATCCACTGAACCTCACCAGCCAGGGCTATCTTCTTTTTATTTATTTCTTTTGAGAATTTTCACTTTGATGCAAAAACTTTTCTTACTTGCTACATTTGAAGAGCCTAACCACTGTACAGTTGAAGAAGTGTGGGACCTGATACAGCACCGGGTTGTAGCCTTCCGTCTCAGTTCATCCAGGCTGCTCTAATAGCATGCCATAGACAGGGCAGTTAAACAACAAGCATTTATTTCTCACAGTTTTAGAGCCTGGAAATCCAAAGATCAAGGTGGCAGCAGATTTGGGTTCTGGTGGAGGTGTGCTTCCTGGTTCATAGACAGCTGTTCTCTCATTGTGACAAAGGGTAGAGGGAGTTCTCTAGCGTCTCTGTTATAAGGGCATTGATCTCATTCAGTAGGGCTCCCCATTCATGACCTAATCACTTCCCAAAGACCCTGCTTCCTAATATTACCACATTGGGAATCAGGTTTAATATATAGATATTTCTTTGGGGTCACAAACATTCAGTATAGCTCCCTCACAAACATAATTTTTACTATGCAGTTACATTTATCTTCAGAGGAAAAAAATTACTAGAATTAGATCAATATAGTGACTTAATTAAAAAATTATATGTATATAATGGAGGATATAAAAATGAATATGAAAATGGCCTACGCTTATAATAATTTTAGAAAGATTAATGCTTAAACAAGCTGGGGCTTTCAGAACTATCTAGCAATCATGAAAAAGAAGTTTAAGATTTAAGAAGTTATGATTTGGGAGGGAGAAGAACAAGGCATGTCACTTGTTCCTTGTAGTAAGTGGCATAGGTGGACAGACTAGTAAGGAAAACACAGGACAGTTTAACTGTTATTTTGTTTTCATCTTTTCTGTTCAGTGGCATGATTTTTGAGTAGAAAATATGTTAAGATAAACTGATGCTCAAAGAGAGGAAGGCAGGCCCTATATGTTCTAAATTAGCTCAGGAATTTTGGCCACTATCTCTCATAACCTTACAAAAACCAGAGAATTAAATTGTTAAACAAATTACTGTTAGAGCCATTTAAGGAGTGGAAATGAGCAAATAAACTGTGATTAAAAAAATAAGGCTAGAAAGTGGGTTCATTAATGTCATAATATATGACAGGTATTTATTGAACATTACTGAGCTCCAGGCACCATGATAGGGGCCAGGGCGCACCAGTGAGCCTGATGGGCAATGTGCTCACCTTCTTGGAGTGGACAGTGGATGTGAGGCACAGATCAGCAAGAAAACAAAGACAAGTAGTTAGGCAAGCCTTTGAAAGGGAAAGCACAGGCTGTGCGACCTCTAGTCAGGAGCGCCTTCCAGATGTGAGAACCACAGTCTGAAGTTCCAGGTAGCATTCTAGAATAGATTATTCAGGGACTGATTTGGGAAATAATGAAGTAGTGATCACTGTGACTTCCCATAACTTCACCAAGTTACCACCACTAACTCTATTATTTTCTGTGACAGGGGACAGATTGGAAGATTAGTAATTCTTCCACTCTCACTCACTGAATACAAAATAAAAGGAAGTGTTTTTAGCATCTGTTATGTGCTAGGCATTGTTAAAGGCCCTTGGGATGCAGCAGTGAACAAAAGAGTACAAATCACTGTTCTCGTGGAATTTACATTTTAGTAGTGCATATAGACACCAGAAAAATACATACGTAAAACATATAGTATTTTAGACATTAAGTTCTAAAACTTTAGCAATCTAGATGGATAGCAAGCTTGAGATACGTTTGTGCAAGAAGTTCCAATTTTAGATGACGTGGACAAACATGATCTCACTAAGAAGGTGAGACCTTCATTTTCACTAAGAAAAAAGCGTGAGAGTAATTACCTTGTGACCAATCAAAGGAACTATTTGAGGTCAAATAGCACCATGAAATAGCAAGTGTAAAGGCCCTAAGGCAGAACACTTTAGGAAGAGTGAGATTGTTAGTAGAACTGGAGCAGGGCCAGCAAAGTTGAAAATACTAAGTAAAAATACCTCACCTCCAAGGTGAGGTAAGAAAATGTACCTGAGGTTCAGATCCTGTTGGATCTTACAGACCATCATAGAACTTTGCTTTAGCCCAGAGTAGGTGGGTTTTGAGTGAATAAGAGCAATGAGGAGTAATGAGACCTTATTTGTGTTTGTAGGATCACTTTGAAAGTCGTCTAGAGACCGAAGGGGTAAGGATGGGGGGAGAAGAAAGATACTGCTGATCGGTACCCAGACTGACACAGTGGAGACCCTAAAAAGTGATCAGATTTTGAATATATTCTGATATTAGAGTTGCACCATCTGCTGACTTATTGGGTGTAGAAGGCGAGACAAAAAGAGAAGTCAACTAACTAAACACTAGTAGAAGCGCTAATTTATGGGTATGGTTGTGGTAGGGCAGTCATCAGTAATCACAGTGTTAAGTTTAGAAATCATACTAGGCATGAAAGTGGAGATGACAAATAGATATTCAGACCTGGTGTTTAGGGGAGAGCTGGGCTGCAGGCATCAGTGCACAGATGCTACTTAAGCCATGAGTCGAAATGAGATCATCCAGGAGTAGGTGTGGTTAGAAAAGAGAAGAGGTCCAAGGACTGAGTTCTGCGATACTTCAAAATGCAGATGTCAAGGAAATGAAGAGGAACTCGAGAAGAAGTAGCCAGAAATGTAAGAGGAAAACCCAAGTGGGTATGGCTTCCTGGAAACCAAATGAAGAAAGTATTTTAAAAAGGAGCGAGAGATCAGAGAAAGGCAATAAACATAGAGTACCTGGACTCTAGTAAGGCATGTGGCAAAGTCTCTCAGAAAATCCCATCAACAAGGAAAAAAACCTCATAAACTGGATGGAAAAAAGCAAACTGAATTTATAGCTAGTTGCCCAGTTCTACTCAAGATCCTGATTAATGGAATATTATTAACTCAAGCAATATGTCAAACTTTCGAAATCCTGGTCCTAATTAGTAAACTTGAAAACTCCTCAAGTTCCTATAATTCGAAATGAGAAACCAATATTTTTTCAATTTAAAATCATATTATGATACGGAATACACTTTCTTCAGCCCTATTCATTCTTCAAGCCCCTACCATGTGGATTCTGAAATACATCCTTAGGGAAGTCAAGCCCTGCTCTTGAGTTGGAGGAGAGTCAAAGAGGTCTCCAGTGCCTCCAGACTCTGGTCTCAGCCCAGTATTTAAAAAAAAAAATCAGTGTCTTGGATGAAAGCATAGAGCAAATCATTACATTGTGGATGCTAAGTGTTAACTAATAGCAAATACATCACACGGACAGATATGAGTTCAGAAAGAACTTAAGAGTTGGTGATCTCTCAGCAATTTTAGAGTGCAAGGAAGGTGTCAGAAGACTGGGATACTGAAAATGTAGTTTTTAATAAAAAACTACAGAATAAGACAACAAACAACAGATCACTGAGTCTGAAATTGAATATGAGTAAGAATCTAGAGTGAATAATTGAAAGGATGGTTTGTGGTCATTTTATCCCAGGATATGGTTTCTACACTGGCAGAAGAGAAAATTGTAATTTTTGGTGTTCTGTCTTTGATAGTAATCTATCATTATATCACTGAAACATCACCAAAGAATTTAAAGGAGAGTAATGCAGTCACAAAAGAATGTGATTTATAGTCAGACGACCTGGGCTTGGGTTCCAGCTTTGCAACTTATTTGTGGTCAGTAAAAATTTAGCTCTGTAAGTCTTAGTTTCGTCATCTGAACATGTCAGAAATGATTCCTTGGTTACAGATTGCTGTCAGGTTCTAATGAGATGTAGAGCTGGAAGTCCAATTTCTAAAGCATAAAGTAATAAACATTAGTTATTCTAAGTTGTAGAAAGTTGCTCAAATGACTGTAGCTGCCAAAAGTGCCAATGAGGTCTTGGTTGAAATGGAGAAAGAATAGTACATAGAACAAGAGAGATGACAGTCAGCTTTGTCTCTGTCCTGGGGTGATTATTTGTGAAATTCTGTATTCAAGTCTGTATTTTTTTTTAGCAGGACACAGGCAAACTGGATTGTAGCTAGATTGAGTCTCATCAGACTACTCAGAAGTTTGGACAAATACTAGTGAGGAACATTTGAAGGGATTGAAAAGATTTGGAGGTGGTGATGGTGAGGATGAGTTAACCATCTTTAAATACTGGAGGAATGTTAGGTGAATGGAGGCTTTAGTTTTTTTGTTAGATCTCAAGGAGTGGAGATAGGGCAAATGGGTGAAGCTCGACTGCTAGTCACAAAGAGAAAGGGCTTTCCAGCCATGGACCGGTGACACCTGGCAAGGAAGAGAATGCATACATCAGATGGGTGGCCAGGCACACTGACCTCTTAGTGGCTTCAGATCTCATGCGTCCATTATTCTGTGACATGATCTTACTTATATTTCTGTGTATCCCTGTACCATATGATACTCACAAGTATAAATGTCCTATAATATAGTATGACTACATATCCCACATTATTTAACCCTGGACTAAAAAAAAATCATCATTTAAACTGGGATGTATCTTTGAATTTTCTCTCCCATTCTGCCTTGGCTTCCTGACAGTTGATGAATAGTTGTGACCATTCATGTGCCTGAGACCCAGCAGACCCCAGAGAGAAAACCCTTTTCATATTATATGAAAGGATTTTCCAAGGCCACGCTAACTACATTTAGTTAGCTAACTACATTTAGTCTTTATCCTAAATTAAGGAATGACTTTGATCTGTCAACTGTGAAAAGTAAACTGGGCATGACCTTCACTCATCACCAATCATCTCACTTAATGACATTTGTTAACTTTATTCTGATATTAGATCATGGTCTTTCTTTGTTCTGTCAGGTTCTTTTTTGGGGGGGATCCAGAATCTAATTATTTCCTTTTCTATGTATACAGAGAGAGCTTGGAAGTCTGATGTCTTGAATATAAAGTTTATCTCTGCATGGCTCAAATTTTGAAGACAATTTGTTGTATTTGCTGATTTTTTTTTTTTTTTTTTGCCCAATAAAGAGTAGGAAATAGAGATCAGCTTTAAAGCCAAATATGCTTTAAAATACTCACTTCGTTGCCCTGGAGACCTGCACATTCCTTTTGCCACACAGCTCGTTTGTGCCGGCTCCTTTGGTTAAGTTGTGCCTTTCCACCCAGAAGGCCCTCAAATGACAGCTACTGCTTCTTAGAGGATGCAATTTCAGAGACGCTGTCACAGCGAATCAAGCTGATCTGACTTGAAGAAACTTTCTGGGATCTGAAATGCTATGTTTTATGCAACTGAAACTCATATTTGCTGAAAAGATACAGAGCACCAAGATCAGGTTAATCCTTTCACAGTGCGACAGAAGACAGGCTAATGCATCTTCTCATGAACATTCCTCAGTAAGCTAAGTGTGACCAGTGATGTGACACTTCACAGTGATTCTCCAGTGTTTCAGTGCCTATTTTTTAATAGTTTATTTTTATTGTATTTTCCCCATTACTAGTTATCCCTCTGACGCCCTCTTCCACTTCTACCCACCTTCCTCCTCCTCACCACCACTGTTGTCAGTGTCGTGAGTCCCTTTTCTTTTTTGCTCGATCCCTCCACCCCTAACACCCCCAACATCTCCCAGAGGTGTCAGCCTATCCTTCTGAGTCTGTCTCTGTTTTATTAGTTCAGTTTGTTCATTAGACTCCACATTTAAAAGAAATTATATGGTGATTGTCTTTCTCTGGCAGGCTTATTTCACTTACCATAATATTCTCCAGGTCCATCCATGTTATCACAAAGGGAAGAGTTTTCTTCTTTTTTTATGGCTGAGTAATATTCCACTGCATAAATATACCATAGTTGTTTTATCCACTCATCTGCTGATGGGCATTTGGGCTGCTTCCAAATCTTGGTGATTGTAAACAACACTGTAATGAACACAGAGGTGTATAGATTCTTTCAAATTGTTGTTTTGGATTTCTTTGGATAAATTCCCAGAAGTGCAATCACTGGCTCATAGGGCAGCGCAGTTCCATTTTTTTAAAGTAACTCCATACTGCTTTGCACGGCAGTTGTACCAAACTGCATTCCCATCAACAGTGCAAAAACGTTCCCCTCTCTCTACAACCTTGCCAGCACTTGCTTGTTGATTTATTGATGACACTTTACAGTAATTCTCAGATGTTTCAGTATTTCTTAAACACTTTTCTTTAAATTGATATTCAAACTTTGTAACACAAACTGATAACTTTTTACACATGTTTACACATAGCACAGATAAGACCTAAAATAAATTAACCCTGAAAATATGTTTGAAATCATTGCTCTAGGTAAAAAATATAAAACTGAAATTGACTTCGTTCTCATCTCCTAGCTGTTGCCCTTGAACCCTGAGCCACATCAGTCTTCCTTTCCCCGTCCCATCTGACATCACAGACTAAAATAAGTTGGACAGAGAATTCATGTTACATTCCCTACCCCGACTTTTTTCTCTGAGGTTTCTAAAAGGGGAAGAAAAAGAAAACACATTTTCAATTTATTTAAAGAATTTATTTCTATTTTTTGTTTTTAGGTATGTAATTAGGCAGACAATTATTTTCATGACTCTATTCCTGTATATTTAAATTAACAGAACTATTAAAGAATAATATAAATCAAATTAAGTTTTCTAATCAATTTTATTCCAATAAAACATAAAATTATATTTAAAAAGTAATGCTCATTGAATTGCTTTTGTTAGAATGAGCTTGAGAGTAAATCCTTTTCATTGAATGACCATGAATTCAGATAGACTGCTAGAATTATAATTAGTAATATGCTCCAAATACTGACCTTCAGGGTTGGGGTTAATAACCTGTGGAAGTGACTGGGTTTGATACCTTAGTTCTTGAATCCTCCCAGCATGTCACCAAGAATGACAACCATTTTAGACATTTTGACTTGAAATTAGCCTTGAAAATAGCTACTCTCTGGGGATGAGTTAACATTTAATGTTGAGCAAGTAGAAATGACTGCTGATTTTCATTCTTTATACTAATTCCACAGGGAAGGTGAGCTAGTAAAACATTTGTATGAGCTGGTCATTATTTGAAATTTATTTACCAAAGTGGCTTACGTAATCATCATCCCCATGCTAAATCAGTCAGTCAACAAGTTTTTATTGAGTCCCCATTGGATTAGAGTAATGTACAGTAATGATGTATTCAGTAGTGTACAGATGTATGCAGCAAAGATTAGACATGAGCTCGACCCCAAGGCCTTACAAGCCGTTAGAGGAGACAGACACATATTATCAACTGAAATGTAACCAGATGACTTAACTCCCAGAGTGGGGGGGAGGGATGGCCGGGCTGGGATTGTTCTGGTGGGTGATGGGATGGGGTAAATGTGAGAAACTTCCATGATGTAGGTGACTTGGTTTGGGGTAGGTAGAAGAAGGTTAATGGCTTAGTAGATGAGAAAAGCAATTGGGTTTAGTAAATAACTCCAGCAAAGACTGAAATAGAGAATGAAAGCCTGTTTAGTTTTTGTGGAGAGGGTAGCAAGATGGATAAGCATACAAGTATGACAGATAGTGGACACAATTGTTTGAAACCAGAGTCTGGGGAGAGGTGACCCTGGGAGGTATGAATTGCATATCACAGTGACAATCTCCATTTTAATTTTTTAAATTTATTTATTTATTTATTTTTAGAGGGGAAGGGAAGGAGAGAGGGAGAGAAATATCGGTGTATGGTTGCCTCCGCCAGGGACACACATGTATCGTGTGTCCCCTGCCAGGAACTGGCCTGCAACCCAGGCATGTGCCCAGACTGGGAATCGAACTGCGATCCTCTGGTTTGCAAGCCCGCGCTCAATCCACCGAGCTACACCAGCCAGGGCTTCCATTTTAATTTTGCTAAATTCAAGGCCATTCGTGAAAAGAAAAGTACATAAACCTGAGGCTTTTGTTTTGGGATTGGTCATGAAGAGATCCTCCCAGTGTTTACTATGCCTGGCTAATCTACGACAGACCCAAACTTGACAGCTTCACAGACTGAAAAATGAGTGTCTCAACTGCAGGTCTCAGGACGAATGTTCTTGGCTGAAGCAAAACTACCTGACTGATCACCATCATTCAGCATCACGTGAACATTGTTGGTGGGCCTTCCCTTTATTATTAGTCATTTCCCACGCTTAAATACTACCACCATAGGGGCATATTCAGTTAGATTTAGCTATCCCTTGTAAAATTTTAAGAAAATAGCCAGTTTGGGTTAAGAAGACTTTCTTACTTGTTTGAGAATGGAATGAATGATGACGGCTGTTCCTTTGGACAGCGTAAGCTTCTCAGCGCACTTCATGGTAAAGACACCCAACCAAGGGGGGCAGGGTCAGCAATAAATACTGGTTGTAGGGAATGACAAATTCGCACTGGTGCCTGAGCCAGGCAACTCTAATCTGAGCCTCATGTGCTAATAAGGTTCGGTAATCCCCATGCCCCTTTTTCTTTATTAGGTGTGAAATGGATATCAGTCTGGCCCATGGCAATGCTAATAAAATCCTTCTCCAACTTCTTAATTTTCAATTAAGAGACTTACTTCTGACTCTTCATCAGATCTATGATTTATGGGTCACTTAATATTAACAGGCAGCTTTCTTGGGCTTTTCTTTTACTATCTCATTTAAGCCATGCAACAGGCCTTTGAGGTAAGTACTGTTAGATATTCCTTAGGATGAGAAAATTGAGGCTCCAAAGAAATGTGTTATTTCTGTGGTCACGGGGCAAAACTTCAAAGCCAAGCTGGTCTGACTCCAGAGCTGGTGCTCTTTCCATTATGTCACACAAACTGGCCAGAGTTTTATAAATGGTGGTTCTCATCCAAACACCAGCTGACTATTTAAGCCTTGTTCTTGTTCATCTGAGTAGGAGGGTCAGAGAACCACATGCTCCCTTCTTGCTTATGATACTTATTCTAGTCAAATAAGCAATTATTTAGTGACAATGCAATGGTGTTGAGAAGTATGCACTGAAGGAACGTAAATATTTAGGAAATGCAATCCTTGCGGTAGGGAATGCCTAGCTAGCATTTGTATCCTTCAGCCACCTAGAAACACACATTCCCTCCGATCCTTAGCTGTTTCCTGTACTTGGAGTGTATTTTCCTGCTTCTCATTTAGTTTCCAAACTTTCTGCAGATACAGCTCAGGGAAAAACAAGTAAACTTCATCTTTCTGGGTCATTTTCTTTGATTCCTGATTTATTTGGATGTCCGTCTTCCATGAGCCAACAATACTCAATGCACAGTTCTGCACCAAGAATGTGGTCATCTTCATTTTATCTCTCTGTCTCCCTCTCAATAGCATAAGTAGCCCAGGACAATAACCTAGTATTAATCATCTTTGTATTCCTCTCATTTATCAGAGCACTGAGCGAACAAGGCAAGGAGTCAAGACAGTCCTGTTATTTGGGGGAGATCAGGAAGTAGAGCAGAAGCTGGTTGGAGGGAGAAGCCTGTAAGGTCAGTGTTGCTGAGGAAGGAAGCTTTTCTGAGGAGCTGGAACTTGCTCTGGACTTTGAAAGATGCTCTGGATTGGGAGGTGGTGAGGAAGCAGGAGGGCACAGCCACCAGGATTGATAGAAAGTGCCTGTTCCCTCCATCTTGAACCCAGACCTGCCTCTCTGTGGTTTCCACTGCTCCTAGCTCAGTATGTTGAGATCACCCATAACCAGCCTAATCCCTTTCCAAACAGCCCTGCAGTGTTTGAAAAACCTTAGTTTTCCCCAGGTTTTCTTTTCCTAGGGATGCATGTCTCTAATCATCACTCACAGCCTTTTTTGAGTTCCTTATCCAGGTACCCATAGCATTAGGCCACAAAGGAGGTCAGGACTAATGCTTCCATGTCTGAGACAGAGGCTAAGTGAAAGGGGGACCCAAAAAACCCCCAGAATTTATTTGTAAAAATTGAGTATTTATTCTTACTCAGTAATAAATTTACACATTCTTAATGTTTAAACTTTACCTTTAAAGTACTCTCCATTTGATGCAATACACCTACTGAGGCATTTTTTCCACTACTCAAAACAGTTTTTGACCTTGTCAGTATTAATGTTTTTTAGTCCTGCCATTTTTTGTTTCAACCCTTCCACACTGGCAACATGTTTCCCTCTGAGGACTTTTTTCATCTGGGGGAAACAAAAAAAAGTTGTTCAGGCTGAGATTGGGTCAATAGGGAGGGTGGGGTAGAGGAGGCATGCTGTTTTTTGGTCAAAAACTGTTGAATGCTCAGCATGGTGTCGGCAGGTGCACTCATAAATCACCCATCATGAAATGGGCAAACCTGTTGAAAGAGTCTTCAAAAACAGTTCACTGAAGCCAAATGCACCCTCTCAGAACAACACCAGCTGGTGCACTGATCCACTCACCTAGCAGGGGAAGCCTGTACTACCAGGGGCCCACCTCCCAGAAGATAATTCTGTTTTGGGGGGTTCCCTCCTCATATAGGCTGTCCTGCACCACAGCTGTCGGTGGCCACATGTACTCGCCTATTCATGTTGACCTAGTGTCAGCGAGGACCACTGAGTCCCTTTTATAGAAGGAAAACCACGTCTGCCTACCTATCAGTGTCATTCACCCTCCACTCATTCATTCTCTCCCTCATTCCACAAATGCTCAGTAAGCATTTACTACATTCCAGGCACTGCGCTAAGTGAGTGCTGGGGACATGAGGTCTAGCAGAGAGCCTGACATAAATGTGGAGCTTGCACTGGTCTCTGTTCAGTATCATCCTTTCACAGCAGGTTCAGGCTTCTAATATTTCTCTCCTTTCCTTCTGTCTCTCTCTCTGCCTCTCTGTCTCCCCCAGGCTCCAGAGAGATAGATAGATGGATAAGTGCATATAGATAGATAGGTAGAGCATGTATGTGTGTGTATATTTCTAAATTTTTCAAGTGTTTGTGGTACAGCCCTTATGTTTTGATAAGGCTGATTGTGGTATAGGGAAGAAAGTCTATCATGGATATAAACTGTGGATTACAATCACAACTGCTCCAAGTTGCTAGGATAGAGGAAAATGATGTGTCTTAGGGGTGGGGAGTGTTGGGCAACAAGTATGTAAAATGCGTGGGCTTTGAGTCAGACTCTCTGATATCAAATGTGGATTCTGTCACTTACTAGTTGTGTGACTGACAGCAAACTTTAATTTCCACATGTTTCAGTTCCTTCTGCATATATCTCAGTATATTCAGGGATAATAATAGTTCCTATTCAAAGGGTTGTTGTGGTAACAAAATAATATAATGTATATAAAGTGTTTGTGCCTGAACCATATCAAAGACTCAACAGATGATAGAAAACATTATGTAAGAAAAGTAGTTCTTATATTGCCTGAAAGAAAATTAATTTTCGCCCTGGCTGGCGTAGCTCAGTGGATTGAGTGCAGGCCTGCGAACCAGACAATCGTGGTTCGATTCCCAGTCAGGACACATGCCTGGGTTGCAGGCCGGTTCCTTGCAGGCTAACTACCAGCAGGGGACGCACAAAAGGCAACCATACATTGATGTTTCTCTCCCTCTCTCCTTCCCCTCTAAAAATAAATAAATAAATAAAATCTAAAAAAAAAAAAGAAAATTAATTTTCAAGGAAGTGAAGTGAGACATAATGATGTCGAAGTCCATTATGACCAGCCTCAGAGGTTGCTTGAACTAAAACTCTACTGAAATTTGACATTGACTTTTGCTGGGCTTTAGCCAGTATTGAGAAATGTTTTCACCAGAGTGAAATGGTTGCTGTAACAATACTTGCTGACATAGAATTTGACTTGGACTAGTAGGTAGTTAAATTAATAGTGAAAAAATTAATTAAAATCTCTGAGTCTAAAATGTGACTCTTTTAAACCCACTTTTTACGCATTTCACGTTCCACAACAATTCAAAATAGAGGGTGTGATTTTTATATAATACGTAAGTGGCTTACATTTCTACCATATGAGTTAATTAAATAGCTTAGCACAACTGGTAGATTACATTTTATTATTTTAAAGACTTGTTTTTTTCCTGTGCAATCATTTGAGGGACTTTAAAAATAAGCCACGGGAACAACTTTTCATAGACAATAACTTGCTGCCTCATCTTTAGCCCTGTATTGTCAAATTCTAGTTTGTTCTAAGCAAACCAAGGGGGTCTACCATTGATGAAAGACAAGGATATTGCCAAATTTGGTTTTGAAGGTACTTGGGATATTACTTATAATTTCTTAATGAATTCCAGCAGCTCTTTTTGATAATTAAGAAATAAGCAAAGCCTGCAGCAGCATGCCAGTACAGTGGAGTAATGGCTGTTAAAGACATGAGCTTTGGGACTATTTGGAAACAAATGGTCATTTCACCAGAAAAGTAAAACAAACTGAGCAGTTTTACTCAACTTTCCTTCTTCGGCTCCATGCCATATTTATAGGTCAACTCCGACTAGTCAGTCCTGGTGAGGTTTTTATTTGTCAGCTGTACGAACTTTCTCTGTGGCAGTACCTAGCTCTGTTCTCACTCTCTGCTCTGATAGCAGGTATGTGTTTATTTTCTTTATTTCAAGAAAGTGCTCCACTATTTTTTCATATAAAATAAAATTATAAAACAATTTGCAGAGTCGAAGCCGGTTAACTCCATGTCATCTTGGACAAAGATGGCAAATAAATGCATGTGAATTGTGTCTCCTCATTTTGCCCTTTAGGATTTAGTATAAGAATTTTGACTTAACACATTTCATATTGATGGAAGCATTGCAAGTAATTTTAAGTGATGGATATTAGTTATGCTGCCTCACTCAGGGTATAACTTTCTGAGTATTTTGTAAAATTAATTGTCTCATGATCCCATAAAAAAGACTCACTTTCAACCCCTTATAACTACCTATAAGGTATTAAAGTGTGATTAAAATAAAACAAGATGGGAAAATGATCTCAATAAAAAGGCCCTTTTTCAGTTGGACAATTGGAATGGATCTTATTGCCTTTGTTGAAGATATGCTGAGTAATGAAATAACAAAGCTTCGACTAAATAATTGGTGTGCTGCATGTAGGTCAGAAGTCTAGGAAAGGTGGCTAGAAAGAAGTCTAGAACTTAAATTAGGCATGGTTCCTTTATCAGATTCTCAGAGAGTTACGCTTGTGAAATTGTCAAGAGTAAGGACCTTCCAGGTTTTCTTCATTTTGGACATGAGAAAATGGAGGCTGCACGTGAAAAAGTTAGAGGCCAGAGGGGTGACATGAAGGTCACCAGCAACTCAGGGGGGACATCTGGATTTCTTACCACCACAATGTCATAGATGGCTTTATAACTCCTACCTCAGTAAGGGCCAAGAGCAGCTTTAGCGTTGTAGAGGCTGATGGTAAGTGAGAGGGAACATAGATCATTGGACTAGAGAATAGAAGACATAGGTCAAAGTTGTTTCCCTGGTTTTTGGAGAAGTCACTAATGCTCTAAATGTCGAGTTTCTCATTTATTAACTGGGTGTATGACTATTTGCTCATTTACCTCAATAGATCAGATAAAATGCTTTTTTGTGTGTGAAAGTGCTGTAACAACCAAAGGTAACTGATATATAAGATATCACAAAATACCATTGCCCATTTTTTTCCCTAAGGACTTCTCAACAGCTATCCAGGGCTACTAAAAATCCTGATTGACTACCACCCAAAGGACACAGAGACACAAAGTATTATCTGGCATCTCAAATACATCTTACTCACAGTAAAATCCTCAAGAAGTCTGCTTTTACTCAGCAGACTTTTACTCAGTTGTGAACATTTGTTTCATTTATTTATTCATTCATGAACTCATTCATTGAACAAATGAGGCATAAAAATATTAGACATAGTCCTTGCCCTTCTCTAAAGGGGGTAACAGACTAATAAATGAACATGATTCAAAATGGAAAATGTTATATATTAAGGACTGGGGAAGAGTAAAAGAAGAAGTAATAGGCTATAAAGAGGTTTTAAGAAAGAAAAGGTCTTTAAGGTTGAGTAACGCTGAAACCTACTGAGAATGAGAGGACATGGTAAGATTTCCACTCAAGGAGGAGCCTCAATGAAGTCGTGAGAATGTGACCAAGCAGACAAGTGTGGGAAA
Organism: Sturnira hondurensis; assembly: GCF_014824575.4. NCBI lineage: Eukaryota > Metazoa > Chordata > Mammalia > Chiroptera > Phyllostomidae > Sturnira > Sturnira hondurensis. Next base: position 22,767,099 of record NW_028079044.1, read on the forward strand.
TGTTGGGTTGACCAGTGAGCCAGAAAGTAGGGGAGACTATTGAGAAATGGGTCTAGAAAGGCAGGATGTGGTCAGATCATAAAAGTCCTTGGTTAGCTAAGGAGAGACGTGAGACTCTAACATTTGTCCTATAACTAGTTTTGTTTTCATTTAAAAATGAGAAGGTAATTATTGAAATATTCAAACATATTTTTTACATATGCCAAAAAAAAAGATTTGAAAAGCCCCAATGAAGCCAAACTTCTGGACATGACAATCATTACCTTTAGAACATTGTTTTAGACTTACCTCTGTGTACACATACAAACAGATTAAAAGAGAGAAATACTTTTTATAAAAATAGGATGTATTCTGGTTCTGGCAACAAGGTTAGGGGAATTAACATACATTCTACCCACCCTTCAATTCCAGAGTTATGAGACCATGGACATGCTAGATACATGTCTAAATATATAAATTAATTAAAAAGATAACTTCTGGCATGATGACATGCCAGAAATAAAGGCAGCTTTAGGTTTAAGCAGTAGATTTAGCAGATGCTGTAATGGATTTGGAAGATGTTAGACTGGATAAGAGGGTTAGAGGTGGAGGTTCTGATGCCCATGTAAACATGGGAAATATGGCATCGGGCCGGAGTGGGGCAGGATGCTGGAACAGAGACCCCTACTTGGAGCTGGGATCCTGGCGAGAAAAGATTGCTCCCTTGGTAAAAAGAGTAGTAAAAACCTACTCCCTGGTTCAGGTAGAGTGACTAGAAAGTTTGTTACTTTTCGGAATTTTGGATGGGAAAATATGAGAAAAATTAAAGCCCTTGGCCACCCCAAATCATGTGAAGTTGGAATTTACATCACCAGTTTAACGCCAGAATGTCCAAGAAACTAACATCATAACTAATTCCAGACCAGAAGCAAAAGTAAGGTTGCTCTGTAGTAACACTTTTACATCTTAGGTTGCATAAGTGTTCTGAGGAAAGAGGAGAAACTATTCAAACATACAAATCCCATGAAAAAATATTCTGAGAGAGATTATAAAAAGGAAAACTACTATTCCCATGAACTTGAGGTACTAGAGAAATCTGAGGAAGACTAGAAAATAAATATGTTTCAAATGGTTAAAGTGATTAAAAACTGAAAAATCCTGAGAGAAGAGCACACTGCAAAGAGAGAGATTTGAAGAACAAATAGAGCTTCTAGAAATATAGACATGTCATTGTTGTCTCCATGAATAAGTCAAATACCCAATTATACACAGCCAAAGGAAAACTAGTGACTTGGAAGAAAGAACTGAGAAAATCACTTAGAATTCAGCAGAGAAGATACAGAGATGGCATACACAGAAAAGTTTAAGAGATATGGAAGATATAGTGAAGAAGAGAAAACGGAAAAGGGGCAACGCTTGCAGAGACAATGGCTTAGAATTTTCCAAAGCTGATTTGAAAAAAGCACCCAGTAGCTCTTCATCTGAAGACCCACGTACTTAAGGGGCACACTGGTAAATGTTTAACTACGAGCTTGCCAAGATAAACAGTTGACCCCGACTTGCAGAGTTTGCTGACTATTGTGCTGTCAGCTCTGTCATCGTGGGTGATTGCAGGTGATCAGTTGAACTCAGGTTGTTCCACTGCAAGTGGAGGTGGGAGGAGACCTGCATGATGGGCGCTTATGAGCTGGTGTGAGCCGACTCCAGCCCACATCTGCGTATGCTGAAATTCTTGTGAACTATGAAGTACAAATAAAACAAATGAATATATATGAATGTTGTAATGAAACTGCGCAGCACTCAGGACAGAGATGTTATGTTTATTATGGATGCTAAAGACAGATTCTCTTTTGAGGGAAAACTTAGTTTGGTGGCAGACTTATTGGCAGTTGGGCTGGAAGACAGTGGAATACCAGCCTCAAAGTACTGAGTAAAAAAAAAAAATCAACCTACAATTCTACACCTACTTTTATCACTTTTAAAGAAGTAAGGTTAAAGTAAAAAAAAAAGTTGAGGAGAGGTGAAGGAATTTACTAAGCACTGATGTTTGCTGAAAGAACTTATTCGAAGGGATTTCAGGAAGGACAAAAAAACCACTCAGAAGGAAAGGTTTGGATAAAAAATTATAACCATCGGTAAATATTTTATAAATAAACATTTTCATTATTCATCATTTATAAATAACCTATAATAAATAATAATGACTGATTTAGAGCAGATTTGACAATAAGGTAGAATGAAATGAAATACAAGGGGATTCCTGTAAGGCACTGTAGTGTTTGGCAAGAGTGCGGGGTCTAACAGAAAGCAGGAAAGGAGAAACAAGTAAAAACACCAATTCAAAATAAAAAAGGAAAGTAAATATATAGCACAAAATAGGAAGACAGCAATAAGTTCAAATGTATCAGTAATTCAAATAAATTAACACACTGTATATTCAAATATTGAAAAGCAGAGATTCTTATCTTGGACTTCAAATATACAAGGTCTGCCTGGAAAAGTCCAGCCATTGTTGATATGAGAATGGTTTGTGCTACATCAATGTAACCTGGCAGCCAAGGAGAGTGGACTGGAATGGGCATGCGTGAAAAATGACCACTTCACTGTATTAGTCAGTGGGGGTGGTAGGCACCATTGAGTGAGCATGTGTACTATGTGGCAGTTGCATTGGAAATGACTGAGCAAGTAGAGCAATGAATCTGTACCGAATTTTGCATTAAGCTTGAGCATTTCTCCAAGGAAACTTTGGATGATTCAGAAGGCCACAGCTGTGGGCAACTGGTGACTGGCGGCTTCATCAGGACAATGCACCCACTCATGCATAACATCTCATGCAAAGCTTTTTTGGTGAAACCGCAAATCACCCAGGTGACTCAGCCCACCTACAACCCAGATTTGGTGCCCTGAGAGAGTTCTCACTTTTCCTAAAAGTAAAATCACCTTTGAAAGGGAAGAGATTTCAGATGGTTGCTGAGGTTCAGGAAAGTACGATGGGATAGCTGATGGTGATTGGGAGAACTGTGTGAGGTCCCAAGGTACCTACTTTGAAGGGGATTGTCCTATGTACAATGTTTCTTGTATCTTGTATCTTCTTCAACAAATGTCTCTATTTTTCCTATTAAATGGCTGGATACCTTTTGGACAGACCTCATACATCTATATGTAGCTCACAAAAAAATACAAATATGTGATGCAGAGATTTAAAGGCAAAGGATGAGGAAAGATATACTAATACCTAATAACAAATAATGAAAATACAATATACACTCTCACAAACACAAAGCAGTATTATATTAGCCATACTGTTATCAGATAAAAATATTAAGATAGAAAGCATTATTAAGGAAAAAGAGGTCAATATACAGTGAATGATAAAGGTATAAGGAGCAATTCACTGGGGAAATCTATCTATCTATCTATCTATCCATGCCATCTATCTATCCACTTATTTGTCTGTCTCTATGGAGCCCAGGGAAGACAGAGAGGCAGAGAGAGAGACAGAAGGAAAGGAGAGAAATATTAGAAGCCTGAACCTGCTGTGAAAGAATGATACTAAACAGAGACCGGTACAAGCTCCACATTTATGTCAGGCTTTCTGCTAGACCTCATGTCCCCAGCACTCACTTAGCGCAGTGCCTGGAATGTAGTAAATGCTTACTGAGCATTTGTGGAGTGAGGGGGAGAATGAATGAGTGGAGGGTAAATGACACTGATAGGTAGGCAGACGTGGTTTTCCTTCTATAAAAGGGACTCAGTGGTCCTCGCTGACACTAGGTCAACATGAGTAGGCGAGTACATGTGGCCACCGACAGCTGTGGTGCAGGACAGCCTATATGAGGAGGGAACCCCCCAAAACAGAATTATCTTCTGGGAGGTGGGCCCCTGGTAGTACAGGCTTCCCCTGCTAGGTGAGTGTATCAGTGCACCAGCTGGTGTTGTTCTGAGAGGGTGCATCTGGTTGACTTCGATGAATTGTTTTTGAAGAGTTTTCAACAGGTTTGCCCATTTCATAATGGGTGATTTAGGAGCCCGCACCATGCTGAGTGTTCAGCAGTTTTTGACCAAAACTGGCATGACCCCCATGCCCCACCCTCCCTATTTACTGGATCTCGGCCTGAACAACTTTTTTTTTGTTTCCCCAGGTGAAAAATCCTTAAAGGGAAACATATCTGCCGATATGGAAGAGGTAAAACAAAATACGGCAGAAACACTAAAAGGCATTAAAATTGGCAATTCAAAAACTGTTTTGAGCAGTGCAAAAAATGTCTGGATAGGTGTAATGCATCAAATGGAGAGTACTTTGAAGGTGACTGAAGTTCAAATATGAAAGAATAAATACACAATTTTTTATAAATAAATTCTGAGTCTTTTTTGGGGTCCCCCATCGTATATACACATATATGATAGATCTTACTATAAGAGATATTTCTAAAAATTCTCTCTAGAATCCATATTCCCTGGTATACAGAGTAATTTTCTTCAATATTTCAAGCAAAAATCCTAAGATCTATCTGCTTCGAGTAATTTAGCGCACATGCTCAGACCTGAATTAATCCATACGGTGGCCAGGGCTGCAATGACGTTGACTACGTTGGTTTAGATCAATTACTACCTGCTTTGGGCATCAGGAATCTGCAGATTCAAGATTTTCTTCATTTTGAGGGAAAATTTTCTTCTAACAATCTTTGAATGATTTTTGCTTCCATATTTTGAACTCTTCACCTAAAGGATGGCCAAAACTTGTCTTTATTTCAGGTTATTTTTGTCATTTTTATGTGTTTCCCCTTATTGTTTTAATCTCTGCCTTTTCCCACTGCATTTCCTGGGATTATTGCAAGCATTTGGAGGGAGGTGGAGGGGTGAGGAGGAGTATCAGTGATTTTATTTTTAGCTTAATTAGTCTTAAATTTGTTTTCTTAGTTTTGCAGACTTTCTTTTCATCTCATTTAGCTAGTTTTATTGAATTAACACACCTATGTAATTATTATATAGACTGAAGTGCTCATGGGGAACTCTCTCTTCCATGGTTATGGCTTTGGGCAGCCTGGGTCCTTCACCTAGCTTCCCTGCCATGTTGCTGCCTTTTAATTCTTTCCTCTTTGTAAAATGTTCCCATGGTTACCACACCACGTGCTTTTTTAAAGATTTTATTTATTTATCTTTAGAGGGGAAAGGAAGGAGGGAGGGAGAGAGATATCAATGTATGGTTGCCTCTCATGTGTCCACTGCTGGGAACTGGCCTGCAACCCAGGCATGTGCCCTGACTGGGAATCGAACTGCGATCGTCTGGTTTGCAGGCTCGCACTCAATCCACTGAGCCACACCAGCCAGGGCCCACACCACCTGTTTTTATCTTGTTTATGTCCAACATGGGGATCTTGGTCCAGATTCTTTTTGCACTGAAATATTATAGATGCATTATTTTGACTCATTCTCCTTTCATCTTTCTGTTTACTGCACTTGGTTGGAGGTGCATCTTCTTTCATTGTGGAGACAAGATTTGGGCTTTGGAATATTTTCCCCAGTCTAGTGTAGAGTCCCAGAGTCTTCACTTCATCAGGGAGAGTCAGCCTTGTTCACTTACTTCTCACCATTATCTTCCTGATAAATATTTTCCTTCAAAAGAGGGAAAAGATGAGAGAATTCTACTTAAGGTCTTTCCTTCCCACATTGGGAATATCAGTACCAATTTTTAAGATTTTATTAAGTCACAAGTACTACCTCTGGGAGACCTGGGGACGTTTTGAGTCAGAATATGGTTTTCTTGGCCCTCAGTTTTTGATAGTTATGGCAGTAGGTTTCTCCCCTTTGTTTGTTTTTTTTTTGATTGATGCTGATGTCTACCTTTCACCTGAACCATTTTTTGTCAAGAGTTACAAAAGAGAATGATGTGATCAACTTTACTTCCCACGATTTAACTAGAAGTCTATAGAAGGGTTTTAATTAGTGGAGACTCATGTTTTAAAGCATAATGGCAGGCACAGAAAGATGCTCAGAAACGTTCATGGAATAAGAGTGAATAGTAAAAGGTGAAAGATTTAAACAATCTGAAGAGAAACCAGAGTATGAGAATGAGTGAATAGGAGAGGTACATAAATGAGAGTGTGGGTGGAACGAGAAGAGGAGATGCAATGGGTGGGTTTGGGAGTAGACTGATGAATTGACTTTGGAACTCTTTTGAGCTGGAATGACACTCATTTAATCTGGTCTTTACCTTTGGGTAGATGTTAATGATTTGCAAAAGCACGAGTCTTAATCTATGGAGCCAGTTGTTGGAGAAGTGAACCAAAGGTGATATAAATGAAAGCTCATGGACCTAGGCACTCTTTCGTTTTGTTAGTTGGATGATAAAGTTGTGGCTTTGAGCAGGCCTTGGTTGTGCCTTGCCTCATCCCTCCCCACCCCTTACACTCTCCTGCCCAACTGCCACCACATAGGCTGTGACTGACAGATCTACTCTGTACAGAAAAGAACATTAGGTTCTAATAAAATGCTCCCATATGTTTGGTACTATGAATCTAACAAGCTGTAACAAAATAAATTGGCTGGAGGCGAGCTTCCTTGAGCCTGAGAATCTGGTTCTGTCTCATCCTCCTAGACATTTTTTGAGTTTGCTTGAAGTTCAGGAGGTTGTAGACATGCAGCAGCCTTCAGGTCAGAAAGGGAATTGGTTAGAACACATCTTTGAAAGGGTCAGAAATCTGATCTGAACTAGCATAAACAAAGTAAAACAGGAGAGAGAGATGCTGTTGCTTATTCCCTGAGATGATGGACCAAGAAGAGGAGGGGTTGTCCTCAGCATGATTCAGTTCAAGAACAGGCACATCAGGACTCCTTCGCCTCTCATTTCTGCTTCTCTCTGCTTCCCCCCTTCTTCTCTCCAGCTGACTGACTCCATGCAACTGCAGGAATCCAAGATCTTACATTTGTACAGTCTAGTGACCAAAGAGGAAAGAAAACTTGCGCCAGATCTTGTGACAAACCCAGGGGAAGATTTTCATGGACTCAAACCAGTCATGTATCCAAATGTAGGGTGGGATTGTGGGATAGCAAATTGACAGCTCCCACCAGAAATAGGTGTTTCCTAAAAAGGCAAGGGAGGTGATAGTCTGAGCACATAAAACAACACATTTTCACTGAGGGGGAGAATGAAAGCCTCCATATGCTTTGCAGGAACAAAATTCACCCCTGCCGAGCTGTTGGGGGATATGACCCTTCACTCCCGTCCAAGTATATGAGTGCCACTCGATACCTTTAGATTATTCCCTTTTGCCAAACCCCCAAAACTGGCACTTCTTGATTTTGTAACCTCAAATAAAGTGAACCCCATGATGTTTCCAGGTTCAGCTTAATTCCAACCAGTTGTCACTTCCTCCACCTAGGAGCTGGTATGGAAATAGGTATTATGCCTCTGCTGCTTTGTGTTATGGCTAATGCACTAGAGAGACCCTTTTCGAGAACCAAAGAGCCCTAGTTACACCCCAGAGGATGAAGACAGACTGCAGGGGACCAACTGGTTTTCGTTTGGACCACCATTAAGAGAAGGTTCACTTGCTCTAGTGCTTTTAAAATCAGCTCTGCTCCAAAGCACTTGGGTTATGTACTTGCCACCTTGCAGAAAGACTCAGTATTTGAGATTCAAGCCAAATGCTTTTTAGGCCACTTGTAAAAGACACTGCTGCCCTGGGCCCTGCTGGCTGACTAGGCTGGCAGCCAGTTCCGAGACTGACCATGATAGCACATGCCATTTAATACGCAGGGAAGAACGGTGACATGGTTTAGATTAAGAGCAACGCTAACCATGTACCAAATACCTTTCACATGGCCCAGGCACTATTTTTTCTTTAGCCACTTTTCTCTCACTGTTAAATAGAAAAACTTCACATTTTATTTTATTTAAAACATATTTTATTTATTTATTTTTAGAGAGAGGGTAAGGAGGAAGAAAGAGAGGGAGAGAAACATTGATCTGAGAGATATATTGACCTGCTGTCTCTCGTATGGGCCCCGACTGGAGATGATGAAACAAACTGGTGACATTTTGCTTTGTGGGATGATGCCCACGCAACTGGTCAGGGCAAAACAAAAATTCACATTTTAGAAGGAACAATTGCTTATATTATTTCACTATTTAATAAGCTGATAGGTAGCATATTGTTCTTGCAGAGTCAAAGATGAAAAATCACTACCCTGGGAGAAAATGTAATAAAATTCTGAAGACAATGGGAAGGAGTGACTAATTTGGTGACTTTGAATTTCATGAGGAAGACTTTTTTTTGTTGTTTAAGTTTGTGTTTTTCTATTTTCTACCTAGTGTTAAACACTCATCAGATATTCCTGACACACAGTAGGTGCTCATCAGGTATTTACTGATGAATAAATAAGTAAATGAATATATTAAACTTTCTAAGAGGAAGAACTGATCAACAATTAAAATAAAAATCCAGGCAAAATCAAGTTTAAATATGCGCTTTTCTACAAAGAGAGTTAATCTCATAAGAGGAAAATTGATCTCGTTTACTCTATTCCCAATTTTACCTGGAATGAGAAGTAGAAGTTCTAAACCCTCAGATAAATGAATTGTCCATGCAATGTGCCTATCTTACCACGGGATGCTAGACATTGTAGGAGCCCCACGTTGCTAGACATTGTAGGAGCCCCACATGCCAGTTTTCCAGCTGTAGTTTCTCAAGTAAAGTGTTTCAAGATAAATTTGGTTATAGTCACATGTATGACCCAAGTGACTAGATGTTACTCAGAGTAACTCAGAATCCTCACATCAGTTTCAGTATTTATAAAGTTAGGACAAGTTATGAAATTTTGGGGGGCTCAGCACAAAATGAAACTGTGGGGACCTCGTTCGAAGATCATTAAAAATCCAGACAATGACAGCACAGCATTAAACCATGCGCAGGCCCTTCTGCCTGGGGACCTATGTGACTGCATAGGTGGCATGTCCACAAAGCCAGCCTTAGAAGCTCCTTGTCTTCTGGAGACTGTCGAAGCCTGGTGAGTTCATATTCACAGCAAGACCCCACTGAAATCACTGGGTTGTTTAAATGTTTCAAACGTGGTGATGAGAAGTAGGACGACATGAGGTACTGGCTTAGGTGAGACTTGAACCTAGGGTTGCTGTCTCCCAGTCCGAGGTGTCCTCCAGCAGAGAGATGACAACCGAAAGTTCCAGGGACACTACTTGCTTCCATTCACTATTAAAATAATGTTCTTGGATCTTACATTGAATTTTTGGCATTTTGCTTTCAAGTAACTGGGGATTTATAATATCTGGGCCACTTAAAATGCCTTCAGTAAGTAACAACCTTTATTTGTGGTAAATACTTTAGGAAAATGTATTCCATTAACCTGAAAATCCACCACAAAAAAAATTTCAATAACTCAAACGACAGACCGAATTCTGCCCTGATTTAGTTTGAGTAGATATCATTAAAATAATAATTTACAAGATGATTTATATGTAATTAATTTTGGATTTATTGTAATGATATTTTTGTTTATTGAGCTATAATTTACATATAGTAAAAATCAACCTTTTTTGGGTGTACAAGTGATGAATTTTCACCAGCTTACACAGTCAGGCAGTTCCCCATTCAATCAAGATACTGAATATGCCCAGCATCACAAAAGTTTCCTTCAAGCTCCTTCAAGGTCATTTGCTGTCCTCACCCCAGACCCTGGGAACCACTGATGATTTGTCTTTCCATTTTTGCCTTGTGTGGAGAAAGAAAGAAATAATTTACATGAAATTCTTTTAAGTTTGGCTTATGTTACTTATTATAATATTTTCTTTGCTTTACATCCTCACCAGCAATATTTAGTAATTATCTTTTTTAAAAAGCCTAATCGACATGCAGTGGTGTCTCATCGCAGTTTTAATATGGATTTCCCTAATAACTAATGATATTTGGCATTTTTTTTCATCTGCTGTTTCCTCTGTGTATCTTCTTTGATAAGGTATGTTGTTCAAATCTGCTCCTGTTACTTTCTATTTATTAAATATTTTTATGTTTTAATTTTTCCTAGCTTAGTAAAATATAATATGTATAACATTGCATAATTTTAGGGTGTTAAACATAATGATTTGGTATATGTATATACTACTAATAATCACCACAATGAGTTTAATTACCATCCTTCACCTCACATAGACATAACTTTTCTTTATTCAATGGGAACTGAACCGACAGAAAGACAGCTATCATCATGGTTTTATTCAAATGAAGTGTAAGAGGAATGGGAAAGACTTGAATGACCAGGAATAGACTAGAATGAATGCCACCCCAGCGCTCAACCTCTTATGATTTAAAAAGTGCATTTTTCTTCCGGTACCCAGCATTTTCCATGGAAGTTTGTGGGGTCTCTTATGGCACCAAGAGGACAATTTGGGGTGCTTTACCAGGAGACCTGCTTGGGGCAGAAGATGTTCTCCTCACTGCTTCGGACCACCATGAGAACTCTCGGCACCCCGCTATCCTTCCAGGTGAGTGTGATGCAAACCAGGGAAAGGCGGGCACCAAGGAGGCTAGCGCCGGCCCCTGCCATTCGCTCCTTCTCGTCCATACCCTGCCTTTTCAGAGGCTCTGGTTGCTCTGCTCACTCTGGTTTTCTTCTGCTCCTTCTACTGCTGCGCTCTTTGGTCCTCCTTCGTCCTTGAGTCCACCTCCTTGAAGTGATCTCTGACTCCAGCTGGCTGGCACACTCTGCAGCCCACACCTTTTTTTGACGACTACATAGGTGACTTGGTGTTTCTCCTTGCCAAGCCCAGCCTTCTGTGCCACTTTCTCTCATTCTGAGATGTCCACCGTGTTCCACAGCTTCTGCCCTCTTCTTGGTTGGCTCTAAGCATCTTCAGCATCCTTAGTTTCTTTCTATTTAACATCAGTCACTTTCCTGGTGGGATGCACATTGATTTCCCTTGAATATTTCCCATAATGCTCTACTTCCTTCCTGTCAATAGGCAATTGTCATGTCCTGTGATGTTTTCCTCTTGCCACAAACCACTCTGGAAGCTCCCCACTCATTCTCAGTAAATGAATATTGGCCAAAAGAATGAACTATGAGGCCCCTCTCGGCTTTTTGGGGAAGAGGCAATAATGGCATCTATAGCAAGGCCTTCAGGGTCCAGTGTCTGATGCTTCACTAGATCCTCAATAGACACTCTCTCAAACTCATCACTTCTGACTTAGATCCACAGTGTCGCTTCTCATCATGACCTGGCTGGCTCTCAGCTCTCTTCACCCTCACTGTTGCTGCTATCACTGTCTGAGCTGTCAGCTCTCTCTTCAGCCCCAGGGCCAGTGGCAGCCTCTGTCTCTGATGGAGCTTCTGCCTCCTTAGGGGGCCTTATCCTGGCACCAGGAAGATTCCCTCAGTCTTCAAATTGGAAGGTGGTGGTAGAAGTGGCTGCAACTGCTTCTTTGGAGGGCTCTCACATGGGAACTGGGTCTGACCAGGACTTCAGCAGCATCATCCTTGAGCCCACTGAAGCCATCCTTTGAGGACCTCAGGTTGGCTTCTTTTTCCTCCAGGACTGCCTTTCCCTTCAAGGGCACCAGCAGTAGATTCTCTTGTTCCTTCCCTTTTTTATCATCTTCTGTTTCAGCAAATTGTAAATGCCTTTGGTCCTTTAGACTCTGAGGCCTTCTGACTCCTGCCAGCTTCTCTGGATCCAGGCCTTAAATGTTTGGTAGTATTCATCAGCGAAACCATTGGGTCCCGTGCTTTTCTTTGTTGGTAGGTTTTTGACTACTCCTTCAGTCTCCTTAATCATTGTATGTCTGTTCATATGTTTTGTTTTTTCATGATTCAGTCTTGGTTGGTTGTAGGTTTCTAGGAATTTATCCGTTTCTTCTAGGTTGTTCAGTGTGTTGGCATATAGCTGTTCATAGTAGTCCCTTATGATCCTTTGTGGTTGTCATGTCCTCTCTTTCATGTGTAATTTTTATATATTTGAGACCCCTCTTTTTTCTGGTTAGTCTAGCTAAAATTTAGTTAATTTTGTTTATCTTTTCAAAGAAACACTTTTAAATTAGGTTGATATTTTCTACTATTTCGATGTTTTCCAGTTCATTTATTTATGCTTTAGTCTTTATTATTTCTTTCCTCCTGCTAACTTTGGGCCAACTTTGTTCTTCTTTTTCTAGCTCCTTGAGGTGTAGAGTTAGCGTGTGTATTTGAGAACTTTATTTTTTATGTATGTGTTAATTGCTATAATATTACTTCTTAGAACTGCTTTTGTTATATCACACAAATTTTGGTATATTGTGTTTTCATTTTTGTTCATCTCAAGACAATGTTTTAATGTATCTTTTAGATTATTCTCTGATTTTTGGTCATTCAGGAGTGCACTGTTTAATTTTTATGTTTGTAAATTTCCCAGTTTTTCCTCTTGTTATTGATTTCTAGTTTCATAAAATTGTGGTCAGAAAAGATACTTGGTATTATTTAAATTTTTAAACTTCCTAAGACTTGTTTGGTGGCCTAATATATGATCTTTCCTAAAAAAATGTTTCTTGTGTGCTTGAAAAGAATGTGTATTCTGCTGTTGTGGGATAAAATATTTTGTATATGTCCACTAGGTCTGTTTTATCCGCAGTGTTCTTCAAACTGCTGTTTTCTTATTGATTCTCATTCTGTATTACCTATTCGTTGTTGAGAGTGGGGGGGTATTAAAGTCCCCATCTATTGCTCTTTATTTCTCTATTTAGTTCTGTTTGAATTTGGTGCTTTATACATTTAAGTGCTTTGATGCTGGGTATTTGACCATTTACAAATGTCAAATCTTCTTGAGGCCCTTTATTATTATATAGTCACATTATGTGTCTCTTTTTACCATTTTCAGCTTAAAGTTTGTTTGTCCAATATGGCTACTCCTGCTTTGTTTTGATTACCATTTACTTGAAATATCATTCCATCCCTTCATTCTTAGTTTACATGTGTCTTAAAGATAAAATGTGTCTCTTTTAAGCAAAATATCATTGAATCAAGTTTTTTTTTTTAATCCATTCAATGTTCTTCCATTGGAAACTTTATTTACATTTAAGATAATTGTTGTTAGCTAAGGACATCCTATTCTCATTATCTTAATTGGTTTCTGACTGTTTTGTATATCCTTTGGTCTGTGCTTCTTATTTGTTCTCTTCTTTGGTGACTTAATGAATTTCTGTAGTGGTATGTTTTGACTCCTTAATCACCATCTTTTGTGGAACTACTACAGATTTTGTGTGTGTGTTTCCATATGGCTTACATAAAATATATTTATAACATCTTATTTTAAGTTCATAACAAATTCAATAGCATTTCTAAATTTTACACTTTTACTCCTTCCCCACCCCCACATTTTAGGTTATTGTTATTACATTATACATTTTTATTTTATGCATTCAATAACAAACTACGTAATTATGGTTATCTTTAATAAATTTGTTGTTTAACTTTTGAACAAGAGTAGTAAGTGAATTATGCACGACCATTACAATATTATAAAATCTGACTTTGAACAAATACGAGGTCTGTCCAGAAAGTATCCATTCATGTAATGTGAAGAGTAGAGACATTTATTGAAGAAGATAAAAGATACATTGTACATAGGATAATGACTCCTCAGTCCCCTTCAAAGTAGGCACCTTGGGGCCTCACACAATTCTGCTAGTGTCTCTTCCACTGTTCAAAAATTTTGCAAAATCTTCTGTTGGAATTGCCATCAGCTGTCTTGTTGTGTTTTCCTGAATCTCCTTGGCAGTCTGGAACATCTTCCCTTTCAAAGGTGATTTTTGTTTTGGAAAAAGCCAGGAGTCCCAGGGGGCCAAGTCTGGGCTGTAAGGTGGCTGAGTCACCTGGATGATTTGATGTTTCACCAGAGCTTCTGCCTAAGACATGATGCATGAGTGGTTGTGTTGTCATGGTGAAGCTGCCAGTCACCAGTTACCCATAGCTGTGACCATTTTCATGTATTGCAGCTCTCAACAGATGAAGAACATTGAAGTAGTACTCCTTATTAATTATTTGGCCTGGAGGGGTGTACTCATGATGAACCACATCTTCCCAATCAAAAAACACAAATAACGTGGTCTTGATCTTGCTTTGACTTTCTTGTGCCTTCTCCAGGTGTGGAGAACCAGACGCCTTGCACTGGGACAACTGGGCCTTTTTTCTGGATCATACGAGTCTCCTGTTGTGACCTGCTTGAAGAAATCTGGTTCATTGGTACCAGTTTGAATCAAGTCATTAGCAACTGCAACACAATGTTCCCTCNTTTTTTTATCCATTCAATGTTCTTCCATTGGAAACTTTATTTACGTTTAAGATAATTGTTGTTAGCTAAGAACATCCTATTCTCATTATCTTAATTGGTTTCTGACTGTTTTGTATATCCTTTGCTCTGTGCTTCTTATTTGTTCTCTTCTTTGGTGACTTAATGAATTTCTGTAGTGGTATGTTTTGACTCCTTAATCACCATCTTTTGTAGAACTACTACAGATTTTGTGTGTGTGTTTCCATCTGGCTTACATAAAATATATTTATAACATCTTATTTTAAGTTCATAACAAATTCAATAGCATTTCTAAATTTTACACTTTTACTCCTTCCCCACCCTCACATTTTAGGTTATTGTTATTACATTATACATTTTTATTTTATGCATTCAATAACAAACGACTGTAATTATGGTTATCTTTAATAAATTTGTTGTTTAACTTTTGAACAAGAGTAGTAAGTGAATTATGCACGACCGTTACAATATTATAAAATCTGACTTTGAACAAATACGAGGTCTGTCCAGAAAGTATCCATTCATGTAATGTGAAGAGTAGAGACATTTATTGAAGAAGATAAAAGATACATTGTACATAGGACAATGACTCCTCAGTCCCCTTCAAAGTAGGCACCTTGGGGCCTCACACAATTCTGCTAGTGTCTCTTCCACTGTTCAAAAATTTTGCAAAATCTTCTGTTGGAATCGCCATCAGCTGTCTTGTTGTATTTTCCTGAATCTCCTCGGCAGTCTGGAACATCTTCCCTTTCAAAGGTGATTTTTGTTTTGGAAAAGGCCAGGAGTCCCAGGGGGCCAAGTCTGGGCTGTAAGGTGGCTGAGTCACCTGGATGATTTGATGTTTCACCAGAGCCTCTGCCTAAGACATGATGCATGAGTGGTTGTGTTGTCATGGTGAAGCTGCCAGTCACCAGTTACCCATAGCTGTGACCATTTTCATGTATTGCAGCTCTCAACAGATGAAGAACATTGAAGTAGTACTCCTTATTAATTAATTTGCCTGGAGGGGTGTACTCATGATGAACCACATCTTCCCAATCAAAAAACACAAATAACGTGGTCTTGATCTTGCTTTGACTTTCTTGTGCCTTCTCCAGGTGTGGAGAACCAGACGACTTGCACTGGGACAACTGGGCCTTTTTTCTGGATCATACGAGTCTCCTGTTGTGACCTGCTTGAAGATATCTGGTTCATTGGTACCAGTTTGAATCAAGTCATTAGCAACTGCAACACAATGTTCCCTCTGCTCTGGTAGCAAAAGTCACAAAACAAATTTTGCCACAACACATTTAATGCCAAGATCCTGCATCAAAATCTCGGACACAGCAGGTTTTGGAATCCCCAGATCAGCTTCTAGTTCTCACAGTCAGTCACTGATCTTTGTTGATTGAAGCTCATACACGTTCAACTTTTTCAGGTGTTCTGCTTGTTGCAGGCCTTCCAGAACATGGATCACTTTCAACAGATTCTTGACCATCTTTGAAGCATTTAGTCCACATTTTTATGGCACGGCACTCATTGCATCATCCTGAAAGCACCATTCTGAATGATGCTTCATTCTGAATCAACTGAATAGTTTCCTTGGAGGAATGTTCAAGCTTAACACAAAATTTGATGCAGATTCATTGCTCTATTCACTCAGTTTTTTTTAATGCAATGGCTACACAGTACACATGATCACCCAATGGCATCTACTGCCCCCACTGACGTCATCATTGTTCACACACGCACATTCCAGTCCACTCTGTCTGTCCACTGTTTCGCTGTCAGGTTACATCACTATTGCACAAACCATTCTCATTATATTAACAATGGCTGGACTTTTCCCAGACAGATCTTGTATACACCATAGTTTTATAACTACATTAATTTTTATATTGTTCATTAGCATGCTTTTATTTACTGTTGGCAGAGCCAACAGCTCAGCTCTACCAAGATTAGTATATTGGATCTACTAAGATCTGAGCCCTGGTTACTGTAAATTCTATTCCCCTCGTCCCTCATAATCTCCCATCCAAGTACTAACCAGGCCCGGCCCTGCTTAGCTTCCGAGATCAGATGAGATCGGGCGCATTCAGAGTGGTATGGCCATAGACCTCCCTCATAATCTTATCTTCAGTGGTTAAGCCCCACAGATTCCCCCATGTGATACTTGTGAGATGAGACCCAAGTGGATATCCTATGAAGTGACCCACAGCGCTGGGGCAGCTGCATGTTCAACTTTGGGCTCTCTTTTTTTCTACTGGAGAAAATATGGGTCCAGTTGGACCCTTCTGGTGCAGAACTGCACTGGCCTGAGGGGAGGACGGTATGGTCAGAATGTAGCCTCTCCTCTTATCCATATAATATGAACCTTCTCAGCCCCTATAGTCTGGGAGGGGGCGTTTTAGCATTACTTCTGTATTCCTGTATTTTCACAATGGTGTTTTGTATATGGATAGTTGCTAGTTGGTCTTGCTTTGAGAGAATGACCTATGTTATCATCTTGATGATGTTACCCCTCTTTTTAAGAAATGGGTTATTTGTTACTTGTTATTAAGTTTTAAGGGTTCTTATATATTCTCATTATTGTTCTTATATATTCTCATTATCTGATAAACGTGTTTATCAGACACGTTTTGAAAATATTTTCTCCCAATTTGGGTCATTTAAAATTTTTTCTTAATTTTATCTTTCAAAGAAATGTTTTTAATTTTAATCAATTCTAACTTATTAATTTTTTCTTTTATAATTTATTCTTTTGTTCTATGCAAGAAATCTTTCTTTAAAACACATAACTCTGGCCATTGTGGCTCAGTTGGTTGGAGAGTTGTCTCATAACCAAATGGTTGAAGGTCCAATTCGGGTCAGGGCATATATGTAGGTTGCAGGTTTGATCCCCAGTCTGTGGTGTACAATCTCTGGTCCAGGTGCACACGGGAGGCAACCAATCAATGCTTCTTTCTGTAATTGATGTTTCTCTTTCCCTTCATCTCCAGAAGCAATGTAAAAAATGTCCTCAGGTGACGATTAAAAAAAACAAATCATAGTTTTCCTGTTATCTTTAGAAGTTTTATGGTTTTGTGTTTGATACTTAAATCTATGATTTTTTAAATTTAATTCTTGTATATAGAGCAAGGTGTGGAAAAAGCTTATTTTTTTCTTCATTTGAATATCTAGTTGTACCAGTACTATTTGTTGAAAAGACTGTTGTGTATCTACCTTGTAAAAAATAATTTGCCACATACACATGAGTATATATCTGGACTCCATTGTGTTGCATTGATCTATACGTTGATCTTTTACCAATATCAAAATATCTTGGCTACTGTACCTTTATAATAAATCTTGAAATTGGATTCTATGAGGTTTCCAAGTTTGGTTTTTATTTCCACATTATTTTGGCTGTACCGGAGCCTTTGCTTTTTCACATATATTTTTAAAAATTAGCTTTTTGACTTCTAAAACATTCTACTGGATTTTGATTAGGATAGCTAAAATTTTTTATTAGTTAAGAAATTGTCTTCACTGCCTTAAGAGACGTTATTGCAGTGATTTCCTAGTGTCTGCCTCTATTTTCCATCATCTGGAATGACATTCAGGGCATGAAAGTAGCGTGATGGTGGCCCTGAAGTTGGGGTTGGGAGCTGTGGACTCAGGCTGGCTGTAGACAGGAGGGACTGAGTGCTGGATAGTAACTCTCTATTCACAGCCAGAGGAGATGTTAGGAAGGAGGCCAACTGTGTGTATTGTTTATTTTAGCCTTGGGGAGATTAGAGTTAACTTGCTTGGCTTGTGCTACACCTCTCAGAGGGAAGGCACGACTGAGATGTGGGAAACAGTACGAAGTTTCTTTAATAATTTTAAATTTTTTTCTCCTGTTTGCTGCTATTTTGGAAATCTCACTCACCCATCATTTACTCTAGTTGTCTCTCATTCAATACCCTTTATTTTTTCCTGCCTTCACTCCAAATTCTTACTCAAATTTCTGATGTTCATTAACAATAATATCCTCTAAAGATTAGAAATGTGAAATAAATATATTTTGGTAGAAATTTGGAGACAAACAAATCAAGCATTAAATTAAGCACAGTTATTGGCGTGTGCTGATTGTGATTAATTGTGGGGTAAAGTATTCCAACCACCTAGGGACATTTTCCCTGGTTAGACCTCAGTGTCAATCCACAGCTTCTTCTCCAAATAGCAGAGTCTCTCTAGTGCATCTCTGACAACTTCGTGGCATCACTGAGTTTCAGATTTTCTTTCTTCCTTATGCCTGGCAGCCATGGACCAATTAATCTGAAAACATGAACATTTGGGAAGAATATTCTTTGGTGACTCAACAGGGCAACAGATGGCAAAATGTTTAATGTTTATTTCAAATCCATTTCCACATTGGATTCACATCCAGGAGTGTTTAAAACATTTTTATTTGGATAGAGACTGTTGGTCACTGTCACACAACAATCTCTGTTGAGAGTATAATTTGAGTTACAACTTCTTTGACAGGTGTCAGGCAGACATTGCAATTTTGGGGGATCATGAATATGGCTCACCATCCTTCCTCCTTCACATTATATTTTACTTATCAAGAATATATTTACAGCCCTGGCTGGCGTAGCTCAGTGGATTGAGTGCAGGCCTGAGAACAAAAGGATCACGGTTCGATTCCCAGTTAGGGCATGTGCGTGGATTGCAGGCCAGTTCCCAGCAGGGGACATAGGAGAGGCAACCATACATTGATATTTCTCTCCCTCTCTCCTTCCCTTCTTCTCTAAAGATAAATAAATAAAATCTTAAAAAAAGAAGTGTATCATTAAAAAAAGAATATATGTACAAATACTGCTTTTTAACACCATTCGTTCATTCATTCATTCCATTCATAGTAAGTGTTAATCACTATTTCTGACAATGAAAAGACACAACAAAATGGGCTACAATTAAGGACTCTAGAGTCTATTAAATATATTTACTTTGTCAATAAAATTTAATCCCATGAAAGCATTTTGCTAGGTAATCTTGCTCTGTTTTTGTTGGGCAGGCCTTTCCCTCTACAGAGCCTTGAAGACTGTGTTGGAAGCTGGTTTGGTGACTAAGTATCAGAGGCAGATTTGCCTAAATGGAAGTAAAATGTATTTCAGACCCCTTCTTGCTCGCATAGATTCTTTCCAAACCTCTGGGAGGAGCCCCATAAGGTTGTTTATATGGTCATAATTTTTGTAAAATGTGGACATGTACGGTATTTCAACTATAATTGGTGAAGACTGCTACCTCTTTGTATTCTGAATTTCCGCCTGTCATTCCTATTCTCACACTGGAGGACAATGGAGGGACTATCACATTTGGGGGCGTCAGATAAGTGGAAGTTTAGTTAGTGTTCACTTAGTTTGAGCTTAGTAAGGTGTATTTGTGGTTTGCAGTCTAATCTAAAAATAGTTTTCTAGCTGTGGCTCATAGGAATAATGTAGAAATACAACTACTGCTCACTGGGATGACTCCTCCAGGGTTTTGTAAAAAAGATTTTATTTATTTATTTTTAGAGAGAGGAAAGGGAGGAAGTAAGAAACATCAGTGTGTGGTTGCCTTTTGCATGCCCCCTGCTAGGGACCTGGCCAGCAACTCAGCAATATACCCTGACTGGGAATTGAACCGGTGATTCTTTGGTTTGCAGGCTGGTGTTCAATTCACTGAACTACACCAGCCAGGGCTATTAGTTCCTTTAGCGTTTTTCAAATGAAGTTGCCAATAGAGAAGTCATAGTACACAGCAGTTCGTGGCATAGAAAACATGTGGGTGTGGAAGGAGAACAGAGTTTAAAATGTAAGGATCTAGAATCCAGTCTGTGGAAAATTCTCCTAAACTGTACATGAGCAAAATTGTAAGCAATAGCTTTTATTCCCATCAATGCTTAAACAAAATGCAAGTTCTCTTTCTTCACAAAATTATATTCCTTCATGCAGTACATGCAATTGTAAACGCGCCATGGAGCCTTTTCTTTGTATTTTGGGGAATGTGAGAAATAGAATTTGTCAAAATTTCTGTTTTTGTAAGGGAAAAACTATGGCTATATTATATGTAGATAATATTCCTATGTGACAGCCTATGTTTTATGCATGTTAATGTATTAAATAGCATCTTAGCATAACATTACCATTAATAACTATAAAGCTGAAACAAACTTTTGAATTATCGAGCATAAAAACTAAATTTGGAGCAATTATTCTAGGGAAAGTCTAAATTAAGACTTCTTTCTGTGTTGAAAATAATATGACAATATTTTTGTCGTATGAAAAGAGAATCAGAGTAACAGCTAAAAGATGTAGGAGCAAAATATGGTGCAGGTGTGTCAGCCATTTAATTAAGAACATGTTCTGTTGACTTTCTGGATTTTGTACGTTTTGTTAACTTTCCAAATTCAAGGTTTGTTTTGATTTGTTTTCTTAGTCTACATAAATACTTACATACCTGCTTAATTTTATATTAGTAATTTTGCATTATTTCTATTAAAGATATCTCTCAAAATTTAAAAGTTTCAGGCCTCAAACACCTGGATCTACTCTGTATTTGCCCCTGGTTTTACTTTTGTTGCTCAGCGATTTTTCAAGAGAGAGTAAGTCCTGAAACTAAATTAATCTTCTGTGAGGAAATTAAGAAACAGATTGAGTGAAGGGTGAGGGTAGGATAAAAATAGAGGAAAAGGGAAGTGTATGAGTTGGCCACTTAAGCGGCTGATTTAAAGTTGGTAGTGAGTGCACTGAGAGGAGGGAAACATGGGAAGTAAGAAAGTGGGGAAATGGGACGGAGAATAGGACAGCAAGACTACTTAGCTTGGTACAGAGAAAGAATACAGAAGCTGGTCAGGAAGCAAGTTCCTGGATCCATTCATTTACTACCACTGGGCTTCCTGCTGCCTCCTTTGTAAAATGGAAATAATAATACTTACCGTTCAGGTTGTTGGCATTGAAAACAACTACATCCAACCTCAAGCCCAGTGGGCCTCAGAGTTATTACCACTGTTGCTGATTCAATCAACTGTTCTGAAGGAGCAGAGGCAGGTGCAGCAAGATGCAGAATATAAGATCTTGAGAAAAGCCTGAGAGACAAATGGGAAGTAAAAATAAGGCCAGGCTTTGTCCACTTGTGAAGGAATGTGTTGGGAATGCTAAAGCATGAAGAGGCTGAAAAATGATTTGGGTTATATAAGGTAAAATAGGAGAATTGGGAAGACAGATTCTGCATAATCTAACCACTACATGATGAGAAGAAAAACGCATGCCTCTCTGATGGTGGTGGAGGAGGAGGCACAGGAAGAGAACGGACGAAGCCTCACAGGGCTCCTGGGTGAAAAAGTCTGAAATTGGTGGTGCCAACGAGTGTGTGGGTATTTGGCCGAAAGGGGGAACGTCAATGTTATCTCATCTATCAGGTTGCTGGATGGCTAACTCCGGGGCTCTTGCATATCAGTGCTGGGATACCGATAGACTCAGGTCAAAGGGAAGACCCAGAGGCTCCATTCAGATAATGAGGAGTAGGGTTACTGTGAAATTTTGGGAGGAATGACTAAAACGAATAAAAATTTCCGTTTTTATCTGATCATCATTTTTGCTGAAATTGTGAAAAAGAGAAAGCAGGTCATCACAGAAAAACAACCCATTCCCTTTAGGGCTAAAAAACGTACTCCAGTTGGCTTCTGCTTCAGGGAAAGTTAAGTTTGAAATGTTGACTTCTCAGCCTATAAATTAGAACCCACATATTTACATGTTCCATTTACAAAGAGATGGAAAGTAAAATTTCTTTAAAATTTATCTTGCTTACAATGTTTAAAATGTCACTTCAGTTCTGAAATTTTAATTCGTGGTTGGCTCTCTGGGTCACATCTGCCGCTTAAACGAGGGCCTGTGCGGCAGACACGTATTTTTAAAAAGTTGTGTATGGGGGTGGGGCAGAAGGGGCACAAACATGGTTAAAAACAAAGACCCACAGGCTAAAGCTGAGAATTGCTAAATAATGTGACAGAGACCCTCTGCTTAGCCAAACTTGGATCTGGCTCCTCTGAGACCTTTTCTCCATTATACCTGGACCTCGAGTCTTATCTCTGACCCCACGCCAGTCCTTGCGGGGTCTGAGTAGTTCGGTTAGCAAAAAGGGGATGGACTCACATGAACAAGTAAAAAGGACACATGGACAATAACTAAGGTGGGGGGCGGAAATGGGAGGGAGGTGGGGAGCACTGGGTGGGGCAGGGCTGGGAATATAAGACAGAAAACTGTACTTGACCAAGAATTAAATTTTTAAAAAAGTAAAAAAAAAAAAAGAATCCTGCAAAGTCAGTTCAGAGCGACTCTCCACTTGCTATCAGATCACCCTGGCCCGAATTCAGAAGATTCCTGTCAGGTGAGTTAAGCCAGGATTCCACTGCCCTTGGTTTCTTCTCCTAGTAATTTTCCATCCACCAACCTCCCCATGTGTTTCCTTGGCTGTCAGTCCCCGTTTGTTCTTGTTGTAATCGGACCCGAGGCCTGTTCTATACCAAGGTCTCATTCCCCTACTGCAATAGTTTCTGAATGAAATATTTTTACCATTTTAACTACTGTCCAGCTCCAGTTTTCTTGAACGAATGTGAGATTGTGACTAGCAACCATCATTTCTTGCCAGCCCAGCTGGTAACTGCTGGGTTGGCAAGCAATCTGCTGTGTTGGCTATTGGGTAAACTCTTATCTGAATAATTTTAGTAACACCTGTAACTGCCGCTTGTATACAACTTAGAATTTCCAAAGGCTTTCACGTATATTAATTTTTCCCCACTTGTGAAGTAGGCAGGGATCTTAGAGATGAGGAAACAGAGGCTCAGAGGCTCAAGATGGGGACACCCGTCTTGGCGAGGGTCATTCAGTAAGTGTAGCAGGGCTAGAACAAAGGCTTTCAGAGTCCTCGCTCAGTGCTTTGAGTTACAACTGCAATTTAAAACGTGAAAGAGGAAAAACTAGAGTACCTCAGAAATGTTGTGGTAGAGAGTGAATTGTCATGGAGATGAAGATGGCGACTCTTAAGCAGGACAATGAAACAAATGAAGTGGGGAGTCAGTAACTTGCCTTAGGCATTAGAATGAATAATTATTTATTATTTTTAAATGATTTTATTTATTTATTTATTTATTTATTTATTTAGAGAATGGGGAAGGAAGGGAGAAAAAGAAGGAGAGAAATATCAGTGTGTGGTTGATTTTCACATGGCCCCCACTGGGGACTTGGTCCACAACCCAGGCATGTGCCCTGACTGGGAATTGATCCTGCAACCCTTTAGTTTACAGCCCGTGATCCATCCACTGGGCCACACCAGCCAGGGCAGGATGAACAATTATTTCATGACTATCCTTGAACAATTTACTGCTTTCATATAAAGAATAGTTTCAAAAGCTTTAAATTGT
The DNA here is from genome assembly GCF_014824575.4 of Sturnira hondurensis. Lineage (NCBI taxonomy): Eukaryota > Metazoa > Chordata > Mammalia > Chiroptera > Phyllostomidae > Sturnira > Sturnira hondurensis. Next base: position 22,790,774 of record NW_028079044.1, read on the forward strand.
AACAAAGATACTTAGACACATCAAGAACAAATCTTGGGTGTAAAGATGATTATAGGCTCAACATACAGCATCCCCACCATCTAATAAAGTCCTTGAAATGGCCACAGTTCTCAGACACTGGGTAAAATGCTGAAGGGAACAAGCTAGGTAAGACATAGTCCCTGCGGTCTGAAGCTCTTGGCCAGTTTGCACAGGAGTGACGTGACCAGACATCTAGTTACAGAACAGCGGGGAGAGGCATGCCCTTCTTGCTCCTAGGGCCCACTGACTGAAAGCCGTCCTTGGTCTGCCTAGCAGTGTGCCTGTCTGTGTTACAAGCTGGACCCACTATTCTCTGAGGGTCTTTTCAGTTTTTTTTAAATTGAATTGCAAATCCTGTTTTCACGAGGCTGCTGCTTCTGCCACTATGGAAATGATGGTCATGTATATCACAAATTCAAGTACAGGACTACAGGACTCAAGAGGAGGAACAGATGAGCTGTAAAGGGGCACAGTCCTCCTCCAAGCCAAGTGTCTTTGCTAATGAGCAAGTAGGTTAAAAAAAAAAGAGAGAAGGAAAGGAAAGCAAGCGAGAATGCAATCGGCCAGGATAACGGGATGTGTGAGTGAGGTTCTTCAACAGATGTGCCTGCAGTGAGGTCAGTAGATAAATCTTAGCACCTTTCACTGGAACATTTCTCAAGCCAAGTGCTGCTCCCTGGACAATCCCACAGCTGCAGTCTCTCTTTTTGATGAAGAAGGAGGCCAATATGTCTCTCCCTGGGTAAAGCAAGACATCTGTTGTCCTTTGCCCCGGGCCATCTCCTCCCCAGGCTACAGGTGATGCCCACCTTCAGGAGCTGCTGAGGTGGCATCAGGACAATGCTGGTGAGATAAGAAACCCCCTCTTTCTGAAGTGTTTTCAGATGGACCCTCCTTGGTCTGGGTCTGGGGGAAAATTGTCTAAGCACCACTGTGACCTGCTTGTCCCATGTGAGAGTGTTCCAGTGCCATTCTTGAAACAACTCCGAACCATCCCTCCCCTGCATTTGCAGGGAAGTCCCATGTGGCTTAACTTTCTGTCGGAGGTAGGGTTCCAGACGGGCCCTGCAGACAAAACTCCAGGGTCAGCAGCAGCGTTCTCCCAGCGAAGCAGCAGTCTCCCGTTGGGGCAGGGCTGGCTGTGCGCTGTAGTCTTCCCCGCCCTCTGGCCTGGTCTTTGAGGATGTCATGGTGAAAGTAAAGGAAACTTTGTTTAGTCTGCACCACAGCTTTGAATAGGCCATAAAAACTCCCTAGGCTGTGACCGACCAGACTTGGAACAGCAGACCTCCGCTCGTCACTTAATGCACCTTCTTTGTCACTTTGTATTTTGCCTGTTGTCTGTCTCTCTACCCTGGTGGCCTGTAAATACACACACACCCGCCATCTGGAAGTTGCTGTGCTAACACTGTGTTCTCTAAAGCCCCTCACACAAGTTGATGAAATCATGGGATGTACGCCGTTGCTTTTACCTTTAGGGGATGAGATTAAATAGAGACATTTGGAGATTGAGAAACAAAGGGAAACATTTCTACTATAAATCACCTCTCCTGAACCAACCCCTCTCAAATGCTAGTGGCTTACAAATCTTCATTATGATTTGAATGGTTATAACATAGTCCTTGATTAGAAACATCTTGATTCCTAATAGTGTCAGAAAAATCTTAATACCTGAGCCCTAAAACAATGTGCTTAAATATAAAGCAGCTGAAAGATTTCCCTATGTGCAAGTCCTCCTTTAACTTAGTTAATCTAGAGTAAATGAAAAACAACATCAACAACAACAAAAAACCCCTAATATTTTCAGCAGGGGGAACCGGGGAGGAGGAGGGGGAAGAGGTTGGTATTAGCGGATAGAGATGGAGAAGATGGAGAAGATGGAGAAGGGAAAGGAGGAGAAGGAGAAGAAAGAAAAAAAAAAAGCGTTTGCTGCTGAGCTGAAAATTCAACTAGAAAGCCAAGGCCCAGCTTGGAGCAGAGTTTTATGGCTGAGTTATAAACTCTGAAAATAGGGCTTTATAATGGAAATGTTGACAGACTCTCTACTATAACTGGGTTAGCGGATGCCCGCTGTAATGTACTGTGTAATTTATAGGAGTCACCTGTTAAGCCATCTGGGAAAGAAAATTTCCCTTCTTTTAAAATGTTAATAACTTGATTAACCTTTTGAACTTTATCATTACTCCAAATGGAGTCCATGGGAGCTGGTTGCTGCTGTACACCCAATTTGTATTTGCAGATAAAATTTGGGACATAAAAAATATTCATACCGGGAGGCTTTCTCATTCTTACCTTGTAGGAAAATGAGTTGTCAGGGGAGAGGTGGCACCGTGATGGCTTGGTTTCTGCAAACCAACACTGCCTGCAGTTCGAGCACGAAGTGGGATCTCTTTGTGCCTGTGTCCGCATGCACGATTTTCTTCTCTTCTCCCTTTCCTCCCCCACTGGCTTTTCAGGCAAGAAATCAGGTACTGAGATCTCTCCCACCCTCAGGGAAAAGAGGTATTATTCACTCCGGGAACCCTGACTCTATAACTGTTTAATGGATTGCTAAATGGCTTGTATATATGGTTTTACGACTTCTGCACTTGTACAGTTAGAGATCCCCGTACATGAACTGCCCTGTTTTCCATATTCCACCTTCTTTCATGTTTAGTACAGCTCTCCTTCCCTATCAAAACATCCTTATTAAATCTCTTCATTCTCAACATCATTCCCTAAATGACCAGCTTCCCAGGCTGGACTCCCACAGCCTGACTCGCATTCTCAGGACCTCTCCACGGGCGCTCTGGGACCTTTACCCAACAACCCTCTCTGAACAGACTGAAGAGGGCCAGAAGCTGAAATTGCTCACTTGGAATTTGCTGTATTTCAAACACAGGCCAAGGCCTTCATATTTATTTCTTGTTTAATGTCTCCTGGCTGACTATTTTACTGTTAATCTGGGCTGCGAATGTTTTATGTGAGGCATGCATCTTTGTCTTTAGCATATGGTATTCCCATGTGATCTTCATTGATTAAATCAGGAGATCTTTTCTTTATTTCTCCCTAGAACACTGAAGTAGTCACGCCCAAAGTAAGTCAGATAGGAATGATTATTTTGTTTTGGTTTTTTAAAGATTTTATTTACTTATTTCTAGAGAGAGGGGAAGGGAGGGAGAAAAAGAGAGGGAGATGTCAATATGTGGTTGCCTCTCACATGGCCCCCACTGGGGACCTGGCCTGCAACTTAGGCATGTGCCCTGACTGGGAATTGAACTGGTGACCCTTTGGTTCACAGCCAGTGCTCAATCCACTGAGCTACACCAGCCAGGGCAAAAATGATTATTTTAATAAATATCACATTGGAAGAGCCAATTGTATTAAGAGACAGCCCTGCCATTTCCTCAATCCTTTGGTCTGAAGGACAATGCTTATCAAAACTACACAAGAAAGTGGTCTGATGGGAGAGTGAATATACGGAGTTCTCTCCCACTTTCTGGGAAGGTTGTCTCTATTTTATTCTTAATTAAGGCAGCCAATCATTCTGGTTTTCCCAGACACTCCTGGTTTCAGCACTGTAGTCCTATGTGCCAGGAAACCCCTGAGGCCCAGCTGGCCATTTTACTCATACTGAACATTTTTTATTATGTTCTTAAATTACCTGATTATAATAATACAAAAAGAAGATTGATCCATAAAGACTTAATATAAGGAACCATTTTTTAATTGCTAGAGCATTCACAAATGACTGGGCTTCCTGCAAAGACAGCACACTGTCCCTGGGACATTCATGCGGAAGTCAAACCTGTGAGTAGGTTTGGAGGAAGCTCCCGATTTTGGCAGAAAAAACAAGACTTCATGACCTCAAAGGTCTTTTTCAACTCTAAATTAAAGGAAAATTCTGGATGGCTTTAAAAGACAGAAACATGCCAGCTACAAGTGACCTCAGGGATCTTAAATCCCTGTATCTTTAGGTTCTCTGTGCAGGGTTTGCATTGTTATGTTAATGTGGTTCTGTATCTTATCAGTTCCTCTGAGACCTAGTGTGGTCCTATTTTGTAACATTGTGTATCTATTTTTATTCTAAGGGCCTCTTCTGTGATTTTCAGACACTCACCCCTTCGTTGGATGGAGCCTGTGCTCTTCGTCGGAATCTGATGCTCATTAATGCCATGACCATTTCTCCGCTGGAACCACAGCTCCTGCTTGCAATTTGATGTCATCCACCCTTCACACTCTCCGACACTCATATGCATTTCACAGTTGTGTCAAGAGAGACCTCAAGATGTTGAGAGGAAACATTTGCCAAGGCTACAGTGAGATTGTGTGGCACAGCCAAGAATGGAAAAGTCAAAAGTCTGGCTCCGACTCCCTCTTCTAATGACTAGACACTACTCCCTCATTGGAACGTATTTGATTTTAATGCCTTAGAGGGGCACAGAAAGCTGGCTGGTTTACAAATCGAGAAACGTTCTTCCTGAGGCAGCAGCACAGCCGTCCCTGCCACCAGGTTCAGGGAGCTGTCGATCTTACATGACAAAGCCCCTCTCCTCCTCTTTCCTTTCTCTCCATACCTCTTCCTCCCTGATTGCCTCCTGAATTTGCTAAATGAAAGTTTATTCTAGTTATAGAATATTCTAGTTATCTAAGGGTAACAGAAATTTCTGAAGTACATAAAAATGTTTATAAGAACCTGAAATGGCACAGAATCTAAATTAGGAGGTAATTCTAGGAGCTCATGTCTCCCTGATGTCGCTGTTGAGATCACAGAAAAGAGGACCTGGAAACAAAGCCCCTCTGTTCTCTCTGTGTCGAAGTCGGGCTCGTCCTCTCTGAATTGCGGGAGAAACCCCCACTTCCGGAACTTCGTCCTTTTCCTTTTTGCTCTCTGTCACCCTCCGTCTTTCTACCCCAGATAGTTGGGTTTTCTTTGATGTTATTGTAAGCACTTTCCTTTGTTCAGTAAGCATTTACTGAACACCTACTATATCCTGTGCATGGTGCTGGCCTCAGAAAGTAAAATTAGTCATATTTCTATTGCATCCTTGATGAGCTCACTTTGTATATGACAGTGGTGAGAAATAGAAACACCTCTCCAAACAGCTAACAGTAATATAATTTGATGAATGTTCAATGATCTAAACTGAAAGATATTTAGACATTTCTAGAACAAGCAGAGAGGCAACTGTTGTTTGCCCATTAAGACAATGTGCTTGTTTTTTTAAACATGTTTGCCCTGATGATATGAACTTGACTACGTGGCAGATAAGCTTATCCAGGTTCGTGTCTGCCCTTTCATAAACTAGATCACTGAAACACTTGTACTGGACTGTGTCAGCATGGCTTTCTTTAGACCTGAGTTCTGACCCTTGCTGGGGTGTGATGCCGTAAGGGTTTTCTCTATCATGACCCATAAGAAAAATATTTTTTCAGGCTCAGCACTAGAAATACTTACACATTTTTTGGAGAATTGATATCTTTTTGGCTTACAGAGGTTGTGGGCCTTTTGACTGATAGTATGCTCCTTTCTGAGTTATATCTTAACATTCATGAAGTTTAATCACTCCCATCCAGTACTTACATCCCCTCAACTAGAGGTTTAATCCAGTATTTTAGCCCACACGGAAAACAGATTTTACACTGTGACCTAGTGCACACATTTATATGTGTGTATACGCATGTGTACACACACATGTAATTAAAGTTGCACAAAACACATTTCTATTGCAGTGCTCTATATTTTTATTCTCTTCTGTTCCACTCCATCCTGTTTATTTCATGCCATTCCATTTTATTCAATGTTTAAAAATGTTAATCCCATGTCACTATATTGATTTCATAACTCTTTTAAATATAGTTCAATTTATTTATTATTAGAGGGAGAAAGGGAGGGAGGGAGGAAGAGAGAAAAAGAAACATCAATACAAGAGAAACATTGATAGGCTGCCTCTTGTACATGCCCTGACTGGGGACTGAACCTGCAACCCAGGCATGTACCCTGACTGGGAATTGAACCTGCAACCTTTCACTTTGCAGGACGACGTCCACAATGGTCAGGGTTGATTTCATAACTCTTTGGTGGGTTGTGAGCCCCAGTGTAGGAAACACTGGTTCAATCCCTTCCTTGAACACACCCAGCTACAGACAACTCACTACTTCCAGGGGAAGCCTATTTTATTATTGGGAAATTTGGAGCTGTTCCTTCAATGAACCGAAAACGCCTCCTTTGTAGATCTTGCCCAGTATCTTGTTAGTTCTATCTTTCAGTTTCATGTAGAACAGTTCAGTCCTTCTTATTCCTGACCATCCTTCCAATATTTGAAGAAAATGTGTTCCCCTGAAAACTCCTCACCCATTTGTATTCGATAATGGCTCCAGCAAGAGGCTCAGTGGCCAGACATCAATAGCTGAAGAAAAGCGTTAGGCCAAGGCAATTAGAAACGTTCCCTGAAGCATTTGAGTAATTTGAAGTAAAGGGTTGCTTTTTAAAAATGTGCTCAATTTGACTGAACAATTGCCCCAATTCCCTACTTTACTCCAGCTGTGGAAAACCTGGCCCAACTTCTGCTACATATTGATTTTGCTCAAAGGTGGCAAGTGACAACACAGCCATTACATAAATGACATGAGAAAACAGCCTTCTTCCCCCAAGGTATTTAGCACACTCCACAGATGGCGACGACCTAATTCAGTCCAAAGAAGAAACAAGTGAAATCATTCACTCAATTACTTTCATTGGGTAGAGGCAGTGTGGCTCTCTCGGCTCTCCCAGAAGAAAAAAAACCCTTCCTGAAACTGCCATGCACGGGCAATTTCATTACAACAGAGTTCCAGTCACCTCTTGTTTTCTTAAACTTGTATTATTGAAAGATTAGTCTTCTGTTTATGGTTACATTGCCAAGTATCCAAAGCAGAACTTGCTCCTTCATTCGGAGTTAATCGAACTGAAATGGACATGTGGCATTACCAGGGCCCATGGCCCTATGAGATCAGAAGGATTACTCAATCGGCACCACTTAGGGTAGAAATTTTTGAAAGAAGTTAGGGTAAATTGACAAAGATTGCTTACCTCAGATTACAGAGTTCAAAATGCAGTTCAGAAAGACTTTATAATTACATGTCGTAATGGGAAAGATTACGGTGTTGTATGGCTGGATAGTAGGACTCACTCAAGTGATGGCCAAAGCCAACGTCGTGAGGGGATCTCCTTGCTTTGTTCTGAATTCCTGTACACAGAAGTACAGAGCAAATCTGTGTGCTTGAAGGAAAGTCTTGGAGAGAGTGATTCTCGATTGATGGCAAATTTTCTAAAATATGTTGGTATTGAGAGAGCCATTCTTGTCTTACACAATTCTTTAGCTGGATTCCATAGAACTTTAACCAAAGCTCCAGACTAAACCACGGATATTTAATCAAACTGATGAGAATGAACTAAGGATTAGCATGTACTTCTGTGTTGGTAAAATTTCAACTTTGAGATAGTTTTTAGGTATTTTCAGATGGCTTCATTTTAAGGTGGTTCATTCTGAAAACCTACTGGAAGAGCAAATATCTCATACACAATATTTTCTGCTTTAGTCATTCTATGTTTCCATTTCCCATTTCTTGTTTGCATCATATTTTAGTCTTTCTCAGTTTAGTCTATCTGTAGCCAAGATTTATTGTATTTAATCTTTTGTAAATTTAAGTGTAGGCATTTCAACTTGGAGCATTTGCGTATAGTGGCAACCAAGAGCCTCACCGACGTCTTGGCTGAGGTCTACGTTCTTTGCCAACGAATGCCGAGGAAAGGGAGGAAATGCGGTAAGTGGGGTGAAAATAAGAACCTGTGTTCTTTCCCATGGTATCATTTATCAGAAGGGAATGGTGTTTCTGGGTTGGGAGGACATGACTTTCCTAGAAGAAGAGATACTGCTGTCTGAACACACGAGGGAACCTCACAGGCTGGAATTTTCAATACACTCGAAGGACAGAACCACATGGTGGCTTGAGAAGGGTGACGAATATCACCAGCTTCTTCTGTAGTTACTAGCCTCTTTCATTCCATCTTTCCTCTTGCTTTTAAAATGTCTGGGACAAAAAAGGATTTAGACAATCTCATTGTAGGGCTGGGGTGTCAAACTCATTTTCACCAGGGGCCACATCACCCCTGTGGTTGCCTTCAAAGGGCTGAATGTAATTTGAGGACTGTATACACGTTACTACTCCTTTACAGTTAAGTGAGAGCTCGGTGCTGCCACCAGGTTGAAACAAGGTACTGGGCCAGCTAAAACAAGGGGTGGAGGGGCTAGATTTGCCTGCAGGCCTTGTGTTTGCCACCTGTGTTGTAGGGGTTGCAAGATTCTGAACCGAAGATTGAAAATATCCTGCAGATGGATTGTGTTTGGCACAAGCAACTGTTTAAAAATAAAAACACTAATTCATAATATAAACTTTCAGAAAAATAGGAATAGAGGGAAATTCCTTCAACTTCACAAAGAGCATGTACAAAAACCTATAGCTAACATTATACTTAATGGTGAAAGACCAAATGCTTTGTTCCTCAGATAGGGAATAGGGTAAGGATATGTCCGCTCTTGCCACTGTTATTCAAGAGAGTGCTGGGAGCTCTGGCTAGTGCAATAAGTCAAGAAAATTAAATAAAAAGCACACCTATTGCAAAAGAACAAATAACACTGCCCCTATTTTCAGACGATGTGATTGTCTATGCAGAAAATCCAAAGGAATCTACCAAAAGCCTCCTAATACTGAGTTCAGTAAGGCCAGAGGGAACAAAATCAACATACAAAAATCAACTATATTTTAATACAGTAGCAATGAACATGTGGACACTACAATTAAAAGTACTATGCCATCTATAGTTGCTAAAAATACTTTGATGTAAATCTAAGAAAATATAAACAGATTTATAGGCTGAAAATTATAAAACGTTAATGAAAGATAAAAGGAAGATCTAAATAAATAGAGACACAATGCGTTCATGGATTGGAAGACTGAATGTACTAAAGATGTCAGTTTCCCCCCAACTGACAGAAGTTTAATGCAATTTAAAATTCCAGCATGATTACTTGCAGATGTAGAAAAGACTATTCTTAAATTTTATGGAAAAGCAAAGGGATTAGAATAGCTTATACTCTTTGAAAAGGAGAATGCAGTGAGAGGAATCAGTTTACCTAATTTTAAGAATCATGGTATAGTTACAGTATTCAAGACTGTGTAGTATGAGAAGTGGATAGATAAACTGATAAATGGAATAAAATAGAGAACCTCAAAACTGATCCACATAAATATTCCCAACTAACTTTTGATAAAAGTGTGAAAGCAAATGGTGCCAGGGCAAGTAGACATCAACACAAAAATGTTAACCTCACCTTGGATCTCACATTTTTATATAAAAATAAACTAAAAAAGATGTAAGTATAATTATATACCTATAATGATCTTATACACAGTATAGGGGAAGATCTCTGGGAACCAGAGCCAGGCAAATAGTTTTTAGATTTGATACCAAAAGCATGATTCATCAAGGGTAAATTGAATAAACTGAACTTCATCAAAATTAAAACTTATGTTCTTTGAAAGACTCTTAAGAGGATGAAAAACAAGCTAAAAATTAGTATCTAGAATAGAAAAAGAAATCTCAAAACTCAACAGTAAAAAACAAAACAAAACCAAAAAAACAATGTACCCTCTTCCAATAATCCAACTGTAAATTCAGCAGAAGACATAAAGAGACATTGAGTAAATATATATATGTATTACATATAAAATATGTACATATACATATATACATATACAGCCATGCACTGCATAACAATGTTTTTGGTCATTGACAGACTGCATGTATGACAGTGGCCCCATAAAATTACAATTGAGCTGCAGTATTCCTACTGCCTAGTGACACTGTAGCTGTTGTAACATTGTAGTGCAACACATTACTCATGTATTTGTGGTGATGCTGGTATAAACAAACCTACTGTGCTGCCAATTATATAAAAGTATTGTGCACAAAATTATGCATAATGCATAATTATTGATAGTCATAATAACGACTGTCACTGGGTATGCATTTACTATACTTATTATTGTTTTAGAGTATGCTCTTTTTACTTACAAAAGTATTTGCTATAAAACAATATGCTGTGTTATGCTGCATCATTTTCTTTTGTGCTTGATTTAGTTTTGTGACACCTTCTAAATTTAGTGCAGCCGAAGTTTACAGTATTTATAAAGTGGACGGCAGTGTACAGTAATGTCCTAGACCTTCACATTTACTCACCACTCACTCACCCAGAGAGACTTCCAGTTGTGCAAACTCGATTCATGGTAAGTGTCCCATACAGGTTACCACATTATATCTTCCATATCATATTTTTACTGTTAATTTTCTATTTTTTGATACACAAATAACTTGGTTATTAAATACTTGGCTACTCTGAATAAAGCTGCTATTAACATTCATGTTCAATGTTACTGTCTCTAATATTCAGTACGGCAACATGATGTACAGGTTTGTAGTCTAGGAGCAGTAGGCTATCCCTGTAGCCTCGGTGTGTGGTACGCTATACCGTCAAGGTTTGTTAAGTGCTCTTTATAATGTTCTCACAACAACAAAATCACCAAAAAACACGTTTCTCAGAATGCCTTCCCATCATTAAATAGTACACGGCCATCCAAATGACAAAGAAACACATTGAAAGATACTCAAGGTATTAAACATCAGGGAAATGCAAGTTAAAATTCAGTGAGATGTCACTAAACCTCTGTCCTAATGGCTAAAATAAAAAATGGTGACATCAAATAGTGACAAGAACACAGAGAAACTGGATCAATGATAAACTGGGAAAGTAAAATAGCACAACTGTTCCAGAAAACAATTTGGAAGTTTCTTAAACGTGTGAACATGCAGGTGCCACACAGCCTGGCAATTGCATCCCTGGGCACTTCCTCCAGAGAAACGAAAACGTTTGATCGTGCAGAAACCTCTACACGAATGTTCATAGATGCTTTCTTCATAGTAGCCAACATTTTGAAACAATGTAGATCTCTTCAAATGAGTGAATAGCTAACAACTATGATATATCCGTTATCATGAAACACTACTCAGCAATAAAAAGGAACAAAATATTGTTAAATGCAACAACCTGGATGAATCTCCAGAGAATAATCTAGAGAGAGAAAAAAAGTTAAAAGCCTACACACTGTGATTTTATTTCTATAACATTTGTGAAATGACAAAATTATAGAAATGGAGAACAGATTAGGGGTTTCAGAGATTCAGAAGAGGGTGGGATCAGGAAGTGGGCGTGACTATAGGAGGCGACATGAAGGATCTCTGTGGCGATGGAAATGTTCTGTAGCTTCACTGTATTAATCCCAACATCCTGTATGTGATGTTATACTATAGTTTTCCCAGATGTTATCTATGTGGGAAACTAGGTAAGGGGGGTACACAGGATCATTCTCTCACTTATTACAGCTGTGTATGAGTGTATAATTACCTCAAAAGAAGATTTTAGACATAGTCTTCAATTCACCAGAGCCCCTACTATTCTCATTTAAATTCATTAAATTAAATGAGCCCCCACTAATTTCTATTTAGTTTTAACTGTTTTCAACTTAATTTCAAACCTAGTAATAGTTTGCACAGTTTTGTTATCTGTTTGGGACCTACAGGCAAGAGAGAGAAAGAACAAGAAAGAGAATGAGATTTTGCTAACAAACTATTCAGAAGAAATGTCATGTGGTGTTTCTCTCTTGGGGCCAGGCAGATGGGGGTGGTTTAGCATTGAGGACATTGTATTCTTATATGAGTTGAGGGATCCATCATGGACAATGGGACCTTATTCATCATAATAAATTATGCCGTAGGGATGTCTGCGTGTCTTTCTCCTCCATTATCTTCCTTGAGAGCAGAGACCGCGACTTGTTTGTTGTCTACACTCCTTTCCCCTCACCCTTCTCCCCCCTCCCTAGCAGAGAGGCTTACTTCACCTTTTCATAGGGGAGAGAACAGCTTTCTAAGTTGATCAGTGACACAGCATGATCACAAGGCTAACCACAAGTGCCCAGGACCTGGTAACTACCTTCTTAACCTTGATTTACAGGACATCCCTCCAGGTGCCTAATGATCTAGCCAGCCCGAATTGCTCCAGGCTGCCTACGTGTTGGGAGTTTTCTCAATTCAGTGCCTCTGCCCACGTTGTTTCCTTTGTCTGATGTTCCCTCCCTCATCCCCATAGGTCGTACTCCATTGATCGTTCACTGTTCAGTTTAAAGGATGCCTTTTCCAAGAGGTCTTCCATGCTGCAAATACTACTTCACAATTTGCACCCCTTGTTATTTTCAACCTTATAGGTGCATTGGACTCACCCTGTGCTACTGTAAACAACCTTGGGGGCAATTGGTCTTGATTCTTCGGAGGTGTCCAAACATTTAGCATCTCTGGGCCACACTGGAAGAAGAAGAGTTGTCTTGGGCTACACATTAAATATACAAACACTAAGGAAAACTGATGAGCAAAAAAAAAAAGGTTTCAAGTAAATTTACAATTTTGTGTAGGGCTGCATTCATAGCCATCCTGGGCCTCATGTGGCCCACAGATCACGGGTTGGACACTTCCCACAGAAATGGGTTCAATGTGCTGCCCACAGCAGATCCCATAAATGGGCATTGACAGAGAAAACAAAAGAAAGGAAATTAGAATGCCCAGGCTAGCATAATGGAAGCTCTTAAGGTAGCCAAATAAAAATGAGAGGAAGCTAGAAAGGAAATCTGAGAGTGGATCAGAAGTAATAGCAGATAATGTTAAAATGTTGCAAGGCTGATTTTACGTGGCATTGGTGGAGATTAGGCTGCTCACCACAGCCAGTTTCACTGTAAATCATGTAACAGACCTTGTAGAAATGCCAAGATAGTAGAAGTCTTCTTAAAACACAGAGCTCCAAGACACGCTCAACTTGAAACATTGTTTATTTTCTTCATTAGGAGCTAAAGGGAAGCAAGTTGAAGGCAGCGGGTAGCAATTACCTAATATCTTTGCAGAAAGAGAGATTTTTCAAAATGGGCTTTTCTCACTAATCCTTGAGGGGAAATGAGGTTTATTTATGGTGTCAGAAGAGAACAAGGCATAATAGTGAGAGATTTTATATGACTTCATGTTTTTAGGAAAGTCATTTGTTTACAAATCCAACTTAATCAGACCCAAAGGTATTTAATATAGTCCAGATTTGAATGTCACCCAAATGATTTTGCACCCAAACTTCAGACTAGAGGAAGTAATTATGATAGAGTGTAAATGTTAATGTGAGAAGATACAGGTTGTAAGTATTTCCTCACTGAGATGAAAATCTTAGGTGTAGACCATCCCTCAGTCCAGGAAAGAATGGAATAATTAAGCACATTTTCCCCCTCTCTAGCTTTCACTGCAATTGTATGGGGCTGTCTAAAGTCACTTAACTGTTTTGATTGATAATTCAGGATAACAGTCTTTTGATAAAGAAATAATTTTGTAAATAAAGCAAACACGTGCTGAAGTTTAGTTATATGAACACTTTCACTAGCTTTTTTTCTCCCTTTCATTTGCTTGCCAATCTTTACAGAGAATCTCTAGTCATTAAAAATGATATCTCACATTTGGCCAAAACTTTTTACTTTTTAAAATATACTTGCATAGTTTAATTTATTTGATACTCCTTACAGCCATCTGTGATTGAAGTGGGGATTATTATTTTTATTTTACTCAAAGAGCAAATTAATACTCAAGGAAAAGAAAGCCCCTGAAAATAATACATTAGATTTTGGATCTGGAAAGCACCTCAGGAAATTATATCTGTGAAAGCGTTATCATAAGTAGTATAGGATAGTGGGTCCTGCAGTCTTTCGGTCTAAATTGTGGAGAATTACTCTTGTATTTTATAGATAAGGCATCTGAAGTCTGACCAGTGTGTGCCTTGGCCAAGGTCACATGGCCAGTACGCTGTAAGAGCATCATAGATGCTCTTTGTCCACACTAGACAGGGGACAAAGGAGCTGTTCCCGGATTTTGCTCAGTATCAGGTAAGTCTAGTTTTAGGATGTCTGGACTCACCTGGGCATCACATCTTCCTACCTGAATCTATGGGAAGATGTGACACAAATGAAAGCAATTTGACCCTAAAGGCAAAGCGCAAGAACCTTGGCTGTCAGAAAAGGTTCAAAGTGGTGAAATTTTATGGTGAGAGGAATACCATGCACGAAAGCAGGTGGCAACACTTGGCATGAGATCCCGAGGCAAGTGAGCCCCTGGATAACTCATTTGGTAAACAGCAGACTCTATGGAAGATACCAGCTCCTTCAGTGAGAATTTTTGGGGTGCTGACGGAGCTACCACAACTCATGGAGGGCAGAGACCTGTTACAGAATCTGCTGGAGAAGAGCTGGCACAACAAGCTGAAGTATAAAGGGGGTTAAAAGATGCATTATCTTGGAGCAAAAGTACCTTCCTTTGAAAATGGGACACCCAATGCCGGTTTGATTCCTGGCCAGGGCACATGGGAGAGGTCACCAGTCGGGGTGCATATGAGAAGCAAATGATTGATGGTTCTCTCTCATATCAATGTTTCTCTCCCTCTCTCTCTTTCCCTCCCTTCCCCTCTCTCTAAAATCAATAAGCATCTCTTCAGGTGAGGATGAAAAAGAAAAGAAAGAAAATGGAACAACCACGATGACCAATTTCGTCAGTGAATTTTAATCCTATTTTAAGGACAGAATAATCTAGTCAGAATGCAGGTGGTATTTCTTTTATACCATGATAACTATATCAATAACATTGGGAGGAGTTCCTTTATTCTTTGGACTAGGTAAGCCCTTTCAATGGTCCTTTCTCAATTCTAGGCTATAGTTTTAGGAATCACTTAATAGAAAGCTTTTATAGGAATTGTAGTCAACTGCATTATAGCAGGTCTTTTATTATTCTTCTATTCGCATTATTGTTTTAATAACAATAAAGTGGAAGACTAATTTCAAGGACTGTTAATTTGTGCTTTGTTCATACCTTGGCATGAAGAAAGTAACTAGACCTTTGTACTCCCTCATCTCAGGGACCTCAGGAGTTGCCTGAAGACCCCTCTGTGAAGGGCCGATGCTATGTCCTTTCAGAGAGGGAGAGAAACATGCTGGTAGGTGGAGATGGTGGGCTACTTGGGAAAGGGACAACTATCTCCAAAGCTTGGAATGGGTGCAAGCCCATGGGTTCTTGGCTTGTCACAGGGCTGCAGTACTCTGGAAGGAAGAGGTCCACCTGGGCAGCTCGGCCCGCAGATGCCAATGCTCCCGGCTGTGGAAAACCCCATGTCCCAGACTGGGCATGAAAGTGCAGAGCTTCCTTTGTTCATGGGGGCAGCCGGGACTTGAACCTTAAGCATATTCAGAGTAAGTGGTATGGACTGAAGATGAGAGAGCCCTCTTCAAATGTGAGGGCAGAGGAAGGGAACAAACTGTAACAGTTTCTTATCATTAAGTGGCATCTGGTGCAGCCTAATTCTGGTTCAGAGAAAGAGATGTGACATCAAATCTATCACAATAAAAAGTGTTACTGTAAAGTAGTCAGTTGAAGTACTGGGGTGCGCTAGAAGCTAGCAAGATGCTTGGATAGAGAAAAAAGCTCTCAGCTGCTTTTACCAGATTGGGGTGGGAGCTGGGGAAGTCAGGCACACGCACCAATAGAAGTCAGAATGGTCCAGGGGGAGGTGCAGAATCACAGAGGCCTGTCAGCCTAGTCTGAGGAAAATGAGGTTGGTTAGGAGATGGAGCCATCTGAAGCACACAGAAGTTTGGGAAGGTGATTGGGCATTTTAAGAAAGCACTTGGTCCATCCCACATCCTGAGCTGATATAACGCCAGGGGAACAAAGAGGCTCTGCTGCTCGCTCATGACCTGCACTTGCATGGTGCCCTTGCCTGTTCTCTCTGTGGCCATGTGGCCTTAGCAGCTATGTGACCCACGGCCTCCAGGAGGAAGCCTTTCTCTCTTGCCCACCAGGTGATGCACTCGCTGGTGCAGTTGCATGCTCTTTCACTTGGGGTTATGTAACCATGTGGCCCCGGCAGTCACATGGGCCCTGGTCATGCAGGCTTCAGGAGGGAGCCTGAAAAGGACAGCATCTGGGAACAAGCTAGGCTGCCTGGATGGGACTAAGACCACTTAGTAGCTGCCTGTGAGCTCCAAAGGCTGTACTTCAAAATGGAGCAGCAACTTTGGACACTGCCTTTTGTCTTGGGCTTGCTGGGTATGGTTGGACTTTTTCCATGGCAGGAAGAAGACATGGTCATTGAGGCAGAGTCTGCCAGATCGCACAGCACCTGAATACAACCTCTGTCCTTTTGAACCAGCATCTGCCTCATGAGTTTGGCTTCTGTGGCAGCAGGCAGCCAAACCTCCTGTTTTGTTCAGTTACAGAATCACAATCTCTGTACTTCCAAGTCTGCTACCTCATTATGTCCTAACAACTGTGTAAAGGGGTTAATGTGGTTATAACCATTCTGTAAATAATTTCCCCGAGATTCCAGAGCTTGTAACTGGCAAGGCAGCTCTCACTGCTGCCACTCTCGGGGGTGGGGGGGGCTCCCCTACTTCATGTCTAAGTGTTGCATTCACTCTTCTTCCCATTACAATCGAGGCAAACGTTTCATAAGCATTCCCTGAGGAACTACAACATACTGGGTACTGGCTAAGGCATGGGGATCCAAACTCCAGTAAGACATGGTCCCTATCCACAAGGAATCTTAACCTTGAAGAGCAGAGCTCATGGAAGGGATGGGGCTATGGTGTGGGCACCTGGGAGATGAGGCTGCAAGGCTGCATGGGAGCCGGGAAACAGATAGTGAATGATCGTGCTCCAAGCTTTCACTCCAGAAACTGTGAAAGCCATTTTAAGAGTTTGACTTTTTAATTTCTTTTAAAATTTACACAAGTCATCGGATTATTAATTACACGTAACAAGTATTTCTAAGTTCCAAGCCCTATGTGGTTCTAGGGACATGGTGGTTACCAAGATGGATATGTGTCTCTGTCCTCACAAACTTTGTATTCTGGTTGCAAAGAGATGAACAAAATCCATGTTTAAAATAAACATAAGAAATCAACTACGAACTGCGATGAGGGCGTGTCATGCAGAAAACAAACAGGGTCCCGGGGTAAAGAGAAATGAGGATGAAACAATCAGAGATGTATAAAGAAAGGAGAATCTCTTCTTTTAGCCCCCTACTTCCCCCCTCCCTCCATGGTACATTTCCTTTCACATCTTTATTCTAAACAAATGTTTGAGAATATATATGACTGTTTAATTTTTACAAATATAAGTTTACACTACACGTTACTTTGGGACCTGCTTTTTATAAACTCAGCAATACATGTGGATACCTTTCCATGATAATCCATGTAGATCTGCATAATATTCTTAAACTGCTGCATAGTATTGTCGCATAATATGCATGTACTTCAGTTCTGTCTGTATTGACTGCCAAAACCTTTCTCGTTTTTTTGTTTTTGGTTTGTTTGTGGGTTTTTTTTTCTGTTAAAAACAGTGCTTTAATGAACATTCTTATGCTGATACCCTTTTACATATTGGTGTTTTTTTTCTGGTTGGGTACAGTCCCAGGTGGGATAGCTGGCCCTGAAGTTTCGTTCCTTTTTAAATTTTGGTACATACTGGCTGATGGCTCTTCATGGAGATGGTGGCAATATGTAGGCATGCCCAAGTCTACCTGCCCTCTCAGCCCTCGATGGTCTCAATTTTCTTGATTTTTGTCAGCATTAGAGGTGAAAAAATAGAATCTCATTATCCTTTTGATTTGCATTTACTTGACACCAGGAGCTCATGAGCCTTCCAATAGTTTTATTGATCATTTCATTTTCTAATGGATGGATTGCTTGCTTATAGCCTTTGCCCAATTTTTTCTGTTGTATTGCTTGTCTTCTCATCAACAGATGCACACTCTTTGTATATTAGGGGTATTAACTCTTTCTCATATGTGCTGCACATATTTGCACCATTTTATAATTTGCCTCTTAACTTTGTTTCTGGTGTCATCGAAGGGTTCGAAGCAGGGAAGTAACCAGACTGTATTGCACGTAGAAAGCTCATTCCTCCAGCACAGGGAGGCCCGGAGGGGAGACACATGACTGGCAGCAGGGAGACTCCTGGGAACTGGCCGGCGATTGCATGACTCTGGGAAACAGATGGTAAGGGACTGAGTCAAGTCAGTAGCTGTGGGGAAGGAGAGGTAAAATACATTTGAGACAATAAAAAACAAAATGTATGTGAAACTGTGCCTCATTGGCTGGTGTGGCAGGAGAAATTGAGGTTCATGTGCAGGTGTTTGAGATGGGTGTGGGAAGGTATTGGTAACATTTACTGAGAGGACTCGGGGCCTGTGTGAGTAGAGGTGTCTACTCTGGATTCAGATGAGTCTGGGGTGTCTAAGGGATGTCCAGGTGGAGAGATGGATGTGGGGTTTTGCCTATAGGAGAACAGTCTGGGTTGAGGAGCAGGTGGCAGGGCTTGGCAGTGCACATGGTGACTAAGTACAGGCATCGGAGTGAAGGAAGATCCTCTGAGCGAAGGAGGATGTTATGGTGCATGGAGATCTGAGGAGGAAACTCACGGAACATTTCACATTTGAAAGGTTTATGGAGAAAAAGAGCTGGTAATGGAGGCTCTTGCTCACCCTGAGGGTCCCGAAACCAGTCTGCACATACCAGGGACAGAGGGGTCCTCTGGGGGCTGCTTCTTGCCCTTGGTGGGGGTGTCACCAGTCTGAGAAGAGGGTTCTGATGGTAGTCATACTTATTCCTCCTGCAGACAATTCTCTGCCTTCTCCCCTTCCCAGAGCACAACCAGGACAGAATCCCATGCAGAGATTGTCACCCATTCTCCCATGGAAGGGTGCAGGCTTGCAGTCTCACTGCAGCCACTTTGCCTGGCTTCCAGCCAGTAAAACAACACGTGCAGCCGCATCCCCCTTCCTTCACGTTCTCCAGAGTCCCAGGTCTCTCTCTAACGGCAGAATCCAGCTTACTATCTCTTTTAAAGGTGGTAGAATCTTTCACTACTTCACTACAGCTTAATTTATGCCAAGGAAGTGAAATGAATTCTCCTTAACAAAGTTCCAGTGAATGAGCTCACTCCACATTTGGTTTTTGATTTAAAAGACCACTCTGAGATCTGGCCTATCCTCCAAATACCAGAAAGCTGGCTCTTACCCATGTGGAAATATTTGTTGCGTAAACTAGATTCGTCTGCAGCAATTTAAAAATTACTTATACCCAATTCTTGTCCAATGGGATTAAAGTAGTTCCCGGTAACACACAGAGAAAGCGGGTGTTTTTCTCAGTTGATAGTGATGTGGTTCATAGAAGGACTTGTGAATGTAGACATGATCTAAGAAGCCAGCATTTATGGAAGAACACCACACACTATGTAAAACACCTGGTCCCTTAAACAGCAACCTGATACTTTCTCATTTATCCAAATGTGACTTGGTGATTAACTCATAGTCTCTGGCTCAGTGGCTGTTTGTCTCTTCACTTTGATGCATTGTGAATTTGGCACAAATCTAGGGCCATCCATAGTTTAAAACCGCTATGGCAAATGAGTCATAACCATTGAATGTTATGGTTGGCAGGGGCTTTAGAGAATAGCTAGGCCCACCCCCTTATTTTTCAGATGAGGAAACAGAGTAAAAACTTGTCCACGATCACATGGTTAGCTGACATAACTGGATTTCTCTATCTCAGATCTGGGGAATTAGTATCCTGCCAAGGTCTAAGGCAGCAGTAAACAGGTAGGGGCGGCTTTTGCCTCCTCTTCTCCACCTGGCCCTCCCTACCTGCAATGCCTTCAGATAAACATGCGAGTAAAATCCCTGCCCCTAGACAGGGCCTTGGCTTTTCCCTCCAGGTGGATGCCGACTTCCGGGAAAGCTCCTCCTATCTAGAAATTTTGGAGTCACTGATGACTTTGGCCGAAACATTTGGATGATGAATCTGATAACACTATGAGAATAAGGACTGAAGTGAGATACTATCAAAATGCTGAAAGCTATTATAATATACCAGGCATTCAATAACAAAAAAGGGCCTCGGAGCACAGAGCTATCTGTACTTACTTCCTCTCCTCGACTTTTTTTTTTAATACCTGTCTCCAGTGACATCTGTAGTGTATTTAAGGGATCGTTAAAGAAAAGCCCCCTTGCTCTATACTGAACTGGTTAATGAACTAAATAATAAGAATGGTTAGAAAATAAATACAGTAAAAATATTATTTTCTTCATACTGGCAGAAAATAAAATTAACATTATAGTTCCAGAAAGAAAAAAGTAACCAATTAATACTTTTAACTTGTATATTTTGGGGAAAGGGAACATTCTTTTATTTATTGTGCTAAAATTGTAATAAGTGATATTATAGTTTCTTTTTGGAGCATTAATATCTATAAATTGGTCAATGACAAATCTATCTTCTTTGCATATACATTTCAATAGATAGTGTATACAGATTTGTCAACCCATCTTCAATCAATCTTAGTGGAAAAATACTTTTTATTAATTTCCAGTTCTTTTCTTATGAGCCACAGAGACACAGATAGGAAAAAATCTCACATGTAAAGATGTTTGGTAGAAGTTTATAAATATTCCAATCCCCATATTCCAGAAATTTCAATAATATTCATTTTTTTCAGACACATTTCTAGTGGCTTTGAAGTAGTTTTTAGCAGAAATATTTTCACTAGAAAACTCATTAGAAATCTCTCTTATTTCTGGTAAGTACTTCCAAAGTTTTACTCTTCCACAAAAGTCACTTTAAAATGGCTGAATGACAGAGGACCCTGATAGTTTTGGATTCATGGTCTTACAATAAGTGTCCAGTTCTTGCTGAAAATGAGGGATTCAGATCTTACAGTTTACTTGAATCTGGCAACGCAAGACCAGCATCTTTTTCTTTCTCCTGGGAATCTTCAAAATTAAATCCTTTTTCATAGGCCATGTCCATTTTCTTATATTTTATTATTACATAGTTATGGCTTATACCACCTGTGCAAGCTGATTTAAAGGATCAGTGTTAAAGCTTGATGTCTCACAACAAGCTGTTCAAAGCTGATTCTGGTTTTTCACAAATACTTTTTTTCTGGTTAATCTCATCTAAAGCTTCACACCAGGGGGAAAAAACCCCAGATAACAGAAAAGAAAATATTGCATTGAAGAGAGTAAAACTGGAGCTGATTCTCTTGTGGCCTATTTTCTTTTGGGGCTTTGCAGCGGGCCAGCTTCACCTTCTCTGGGAAACCTTCTCACCGTGGCAGCCAACACCGCGTTCTCCAACGAGGCAGTGACCCTGGAGTGAGTGACTTTTTTCCCCAACAGTTCCAAAATGGTAAACTCTTCCAGTAGTCACACAGAATGGCAAATTGAAGTATTTCAAATTCTATTGTTTTGCCTTGGTAATCACTGTGCTGTCATTGTTTACTTTGAGTTTGTTGCATAAAGACAGAAATATGTAGTGCCAGAGGGCTGGTGAGCTGAATTTTGCCCAAAGTGTGAGAGATCCTGAACTATTAGCACCTTACTCTCAAAACAAATGTGTGTAGCTGAGCGTGTGTGCTCTGAAGGCTGATTAAATGGCTGGGTATTTTCTGAATTGACTTTATGCATAGTATAACATTCATTAAAGAATGACTGATAAAAGTATACTACTTTGAGGCTAGCCTATTAATGTTAAAATCAACAGAAACTATAGTAATTGTTCAGAACTTAGACCAACTAAGGATTTTGGGGGGAAACAGTAGCTTCTCAGTCCTATTGTTTAGAATTCTCAGCACATGGTGATAATAAAAAACACACTTTGTAGCCAATTTCATTACTGTTTTTAAATTCTTTACAGAAAAGTGCCCATAGGTACAGTACACTCACTTCTCTGTCCTTCACACGACACTGCTGGGGCTCCTCTGGATTCTGACTGTGGAAGCGACCTGGGTGTCTGTCTGCTTTCCTCCTTTCATTTCCTTCCTTGCCTTGCCCTTCCTAGATTAGGTTTATCCCCATTTCTTTGACTTCCATGGGGAAATGGTAGAAAAGGAGAAAGAAAATCAAGCTGTTATAATACATAAGGCTATCACTTTATCACCTTTACCTCTGTAACAACTAAAGATATGCGGATTGAGTCAATATAAGTCAGCCATTTAGAACGGGGGTGTCAAACTCATTTTCACCGGGAGCCACAGCAAGAGCTCGGTGCTGCCTCTGGACCAGATAAAACAAGGTGGAGGGCCAGATTCAGCCCATAGGCCTTGTGTTTGCCATCTGCGCTTTAGAACTACATCTAGCACATAAAAGTACTCACTAAATGCTTGCTGGTACTTGAAGGTAATCAGGAGGAGAGGAATCAGGCCGCGTGGTTACGGCACCTCCCTGGATGGCAGCACTATTAGACTCAGATGCTTCCTTATGCCGTCTCTTCACATGGCTTTTCTGAGTGTTAGAAGATTGAGTCTTCAGCAGAAGTTATGTTCTCTGCCACATCTAAGGAATCACAGCATTCTATGTGTAAAGGTTTTAGAAAGGACTCAATGCAGGCGCTCACACTGGACATTCTCACCCTGGAGGCAGTACCATCTTTGGAGCAGGGGTCCCGGTCACTAAGTTTTCCCTTTGGGAACCATCACCACCAATGCACAGTGCAAAGCCCAACCTGGGAAAGGGGCCTCGTGTGCTTTTTCAACTTGGCCCTGGTAGACGGGCATGCCCACTCAGAAGAATTTCTTAATAAGCATAGGGGCTATTTGCTAATTTAAAAAATTTGAGATATAATTTGTATGCAAAGAGAGAGCTTAGATATTAAGTGTTTATTTGTATGAATTTGAAAATTCTATACGTTCTTCTATCTACTTCCCAAAGCAAGATATTGAGTATTTCCATCCCGACAGAAAGTTCCCTCATTATCTGTTCATTTTACAACTTGGACCCAGGTATCCAGTCCCTGGATACTGCCCAAGGAGTCTGGGGCAGAAGAGAGATGGCAAAACTGGGCTGGCAGGCGGTGCACTGTGGTGAGGCTGTTTCTTGGCTCCCAGAATGCCAAAGGCTCCCTGATGGATGGACTCATGGAGGGCTCTTGTCATAAAGGGGAAGGTTTCATCCACCAAAAAGAAAATAGAACTGAACTGAAAAGATCAAGAAATAAAGAACGTTAATCAGGTGTAGTATTTTCACTGGTATTGAAGAAAGCTTCTCATAGTCTCCTGCCTGAACAGGCAGTTTGATCTCTGAATTATCCAGATTATGTAAATAAAGCAAAATACATATATATATATATATCACTACTCCTTTATTTCTGACTTGTACCTAGAGCTCTAGACCTAGATCCTAGAAGGCAAATATGTGGTGTCTCCTGATGGACCAATGGAGAAGAAGCAGCTTTCGAGCATGCTCACTACCCACGGTAACAAGTGATCTTCCAACACTTGTAATCCACACCGATTGTGCTAAATCCCTATTGCCAAAATAATTAGTGAAATATTGATTTAAAGGAAAACCTTTGAAAACCACGAGGCTTGCCTTTTATCAGTGGACTTCAGCTCAGCACCTTCTTTTTTCATGTCTTTAAAAAAATACATTGATGTTATGCAGCTGTGAAATTGTGTAATCTGCATTTGTGTAACCTTTGTTACTTGAGTCTGAACTAAGGGAATGTTCTATTTTGCCAAAAATTCTCAACTAGCTTAAATGCAGTGAAATAACACTACATTATTAACACCTTATGTGCTATGAGAAAGTTGATGTTCAGCGGCCCAGAGGTTAAGCTTACAGTTCTGGAGTCTTGGGTGTGAGCGTGTGTCTGTGTGTGTGTGTGGTGTGTACAGGCATTGTTTATTTCTAAGGGTGTGATCACTTGAGAATGAAGCAATCACTCTAGATTTGCGCAGAGCTTTTAAGGAGAGCAGTCAGTGTAAACAGGTTAGGTTACACCTCTGGTGGACTGGCAGCTTTATTAAATCATTAACTGGAGGAAAATCTGACTGGGTAAATTACAGTGGAGTAAAAGGACTAGTAAGGAGGTCTGGTCTAGAGGATGTTGCTTCTGGTGACCTTGTTTTAATTCAAGGCTAATTATAAAATTAGATTCAAGTTTAGAAATAATTGTTCTGGAAAGGAAGAGTAAAGTCAGGGTTGGGTTTCTATTCATGTTGTCACCTGTGGGGGCTCCCCTATTGTGGCAGACCAATTGCAAGGCCCAAGTTGAACGAAACAGCTAGAGAAATTAAACAGGGGGCCTGCCATAATGTAACCTCATGTTCTGGGCAAGATTTGCAATCATCACATTTTATCCATTAATTAGAAGAGGAAGAAAAGTACCACGTTGCCTCCAAGGCCAGACACTTGGGATAGGCAGATCTTTGCACAGGCTGGACTGGCTGCTAAAGGCGGAGGGACTTGGTGTGCAGTATTAATATAGGACAGCTTGTTTTTTAAATATATTTTATTGATTATGCCATTACAGTTGTCCCATTCCCCCCTTCACTCCCCTCCACCCTGCACACCCCTCCCCCACTATCCCTCCTTTTGTTCATGTCCATGGACAACTTGTTTTTCCACAAATAAAAAAATTTCACGTGTACTGTCCCTTGGCATGAGAATGAAGTGATTCCCATTCAGGAGTTGTTTCTGCAAGTCACGTAAAGAGTACACAAGCAGGGCCAGCTGGAAGCAGCATTGTGAAATCAGTTAAATGTGTTTCCAGGCATGATAAAGGTTCCTGGAAGAGTGAGGCTGAGCTCTCGTGTTACAATATTAGGCTACTTTGCAAGTTAAGTTTGTATTGTTTGAGGATTTTTATTTCCATTGGGGTGCTTTTTCTGCAATTAGAGGGTTCTAACGCCAGATGGCACCTTTGTTATAAACATAAGGTTTGAAGAGCTGGACTTTGTATTCAATATGAGTGTGTGCATGTGATGCTAGTATATATATGTATGTGGATATATATGTGTGCATGCATATGTGCATATATGTGTAAATATATTGACACACATAGAGTATGTTTATTTACACATGTATAGCATGTGTGCATGCATGTGTGTACATATACATATATATAGCATCATAGATGCATGATGGCTTTACAAAAACTTTAACCTGGGGGGCAGAAAAGCTTAGACTGTGGGTCTTGACTGCTGACAATCAAAGCCCAGCTCTCTTACCCGCTAGCCTTATGATTTCAGACAAATTATGTAACTTATCCATGCCTCAGTTTCCTTATTTGTAAAAAGAGTTTAATAATGCCTATTTCACAGACTTATTGTGAAATTAAATGTTAATATATTTAAATACTTGGAATAGTGGGTAGCGTATAATAAGGGTCTGGTACATAAATGTTAACTCATTAATATGTAGTTTACTCAAAAGTTGATCTATGATTTTGTTGTCCTTACAGTAATTTCACTTCCAACTACACAGGAGGGGTCAGGCCTTTGTGATCTAATCAGGGTGGTCCCTTTTTTAAAGTGACTGTTCTGGGCAACAGAAACACTGGTTGATCAGTACCATAGCTTCCCTTATCCTGGGGTAAACGTTCTCCAAGACAGCAGTGGGTGTCTCCCCATATGCACACACCTTCTCACTTAAGGAAAGCTCTTTATGGCCTATTTTGGAAATATCTGAATGGTCACCGTCACTATTCATGCCTCTGGGCCATTGTTAAGTAAAAGGGTGATTTCAACACAGGCTCTGCAGTATCATGACCGTCCATCTGATAATCTACTATCAAGCGACTAAGTGACTACCAGGGAGGTGGCGTATACAGCGTAGGTATGCTGGAGAAAGGGAAGACTCACGTCCCATGTGGGATGGAGCGGGATGGAGTCAGATTTTGTCACACTAGCCAGAATGGCATGTGATTTAAAACTGCTGAATTATTAACTTCTGGAATTTTTCATTTAATATTTTTGTAACTTGATTAACTGTGGGTAACTGGAACCATGGAAAAGGGGGGCTACTGTATGTGGCATTTTTCTGCACACTGAACTGTGTGTAGGTGCAGGAAGGAATGTTGACCCAGGTTGTGAGAGGAAGTTTTTTTTAGAGGAGAGATAAGCTCTCTTGTGATACAAGGATGCAAACCTTGGAACTGCTGCAGTACTTGTTACCACAAGGGAAAAGAAACTGAAGATGTTGCTGATCTTATGGGCAGAAGAATAGAGAGACCACAAAAGAAGCCAGTCTCTGAGGACCTCAGAACTGTCGGGTCAATCCAGTAGTGAGGCTTGCTCTTCCTCTGAGACTGATACATCCCTTTTATTTTTTAAGCCAGTTTGAGTTGGTCTTCCTGATACAGTCCTAATATAAAATCCAGATGCCTATTTCTATTAAAATAGCTGAACAAGACCATCATTAGTAATTAATATTCCTGGATGATGATCTCTTACATGAAAATAGAAAATCATGCAAAATTTGAAAACAAATGAGAACCATGTCACCACACTGGTCCCATCTTACTATTCCTCAGCTGCTGTGTATGATTCTGGGTCCTTCACTCCTTTTTCTTTAGAGCCCCAGAGAATAAGCTCCAGTTCTTTAATCTCCCCTGTTTAATTCCGTGTTGGACTATCCCTGCTTATCTCTAACAAGCTCTGTGGGCGAGTTTAAAGTTAAAATCCCTGGTGCTGTACATCTGTATAATTTTAACCATGTCTTACTTCCCAGTCCTTTCCCTCTCTTGGCTAGAATAAGCTTCCAGAGTGCTGGGGGAGTGAGGAAAGGCAGAGTGTAGTTCTCTCCAAAACAGAAAGTGCTCTATTAGCTAATCGTTTTTTTCAATTAAAAACAAAATGAAACCATAAAGGTTCTATGGTCAACTCAGTTGGAAGAACTGAGTTTAATAACATTTAACATGATTTTAACTGTAATAGCTTTCAGACATTTAAAATGTAAAACATTTTATCAGTTAAGATAAATGCTACTGTAATAGGAAAAAAAAAACACTGACATCTCAGTTGCTTGACATAAGACCTGGCTCATGGCATGGCCCAGTCTTACAGTCTTTTAAAAATGTTACTATTATTATTTTTTATTGTTGACACTATTACAGATATCCCCACTCCCCACTTCCCCCTGCCAGCCTCCTTCTTACTTCCCTTACTTCCTTTCCCTTATTTCCCTCCCTCTCTGTCTGGCCATCACCACACTGTTGTCTGTGTCTGTGAATTGTGCTAATATATGTTCTTTAGCTAATTCCTTCACCTTCTTTCTTCCAGTCCCCTTCCTTCTTCCCCTCTGACAGCTGTCAGTCTGTTCCACGTGTCAATGCCCCTGTTTCTATTTTGTTTGTCAGTTCATTTTGTTAATTAGATTCCATATATAAGTGAGATCATATGGTATTTGTCTTTTTCTGACTGGCTTATTCCACTTAGCATAATAATCTCCAGGTGTATCCATGCTGTTCAAAAAGGTAAGATTTTCATTTTTTTTATCATCGCATAGCATTCTATTGTGTAAATGCACCACAGTTTTTTTTTATCCATCCATTTGCTGATGGTCCCTGGGGCTGTTTCCAGATCTTGGATATAGTAAATAATGGTGCTATGAACATAGGGGTGCATATATTCTTTTGAATTGGTGTTTCTGGATTCTGTTTATAGTCCTTGATGAAGTGGCTGCCTTCAAGAGGTAACTCATAGAACCAAGAATTGTACATCAGAATTTTATCATCCTCAATGTGTAGCTCCCAAATCACCCCAGACTTATTTTCATTCCAGAGAGTAGGAAGAGACAAAATCAAGGAAGACAGTGCACAGAAGTCAGAAGGTGGGTCAAGTCAGAAAGTGCCATACATGCCATCTACCCAGATGTCACATGCTATTGGCCAGAACTCAATCACATGGCTATACCTAACTGGAATGAATAATGAGAAATGTGATCTGGAGAGCAAAGAAATGGATTTTAGTTAATGCCTAGTAGTCCCTGCCACATACATATGTTAACTCTCTAGGAGAAACCTATGGTATAAAATCACCTATCCCAAGGCAAAGGCCTTCCCCTACATCCTTCTAGCATCATTTCATTCAAGCGATCCGTGGAACACACTTTGAGAAATGCTTATGTTTTTGACCCTGGACCCTCCTCTTAAAGAGTTGCTGTTGGGTTTCCTGCCATCTAACCCTGTGGTAGAATCAGAAAAACAAATGCTGCAGTTAGAGACATCAATTGATAATGACTCTTTGAGGATCATATTTTCAAATCAAAAGATGGTTTGTTTTCTTAGCTACTTCATACTTCATTTTCTGTCCGAGAGTATTTTGCTTGTGCTTTTTTTTTTTTTTCTGTGTATTTGCTTAGCTTTTGGTAGCAGAGTTCGAACTTAGCCGTCAACATTTCCCCCCATACGGCTTTGCTCTAGAACACTTGAAACTGCATGTAAATGGAGACTGTGAAGCTTTCCACTGGCTTCGTAACAATAACTTTACCTGCCTCCCAGGGACTTCCCTTCCTGTCCTGGGCCCTCCTACATTTCCCGATGCCTTCCTGCATCTTCCAGAGCCTTCCTCCTTTACTAGCATTTCCTTTCCCATTACAGATGATTACTTCAAACGTCATTCACTTCTTCTATTCAAAACTCATCGCCATGAAGACAGAAATGACTGTGACAAGCTCCGTGTGTTATTCCTCTGTAGAATTTACATCTTAGCATGAGATAAAAGATGAAAAGAAGAGAATGAATTTCTACTGGTGGAATTTGGTATCAGTTACAGACCTTGGGGAGACAGTTTGAGAAGGACAGCGTTGCTAGACTATTCAGAACACACAGGTTGTGTGACTACCGCCCAGGACCATTTATGAGGTTCACCCTGACAACCGGTGTCTTGGTATTTCTTTCAGGGAAGGCAGACCAACCCTTAATTTGGCCCTTATGCCATTTCTCTACACATATTGACTTTGTTACAGAAGGGCAAGGTTTTCTTCCTGGACCAGTTTATGAGATGTCACTTCCCATTACAACGATGACAAAAATTTAACAAGTTTAATTTCCTTACCTGTTTTATTCCATTTTGGCCTCAAACCTAATTTTTCAAATGTAGGAATACTCTTAGATTATTACCCTGAATAAAAATATGACCTTGTTTGCTCTTCTCTTTCTAAGCCATCTAGTCTGGATATTTAGATCTATTTGTATATGAACATTCGAAACATAGGAAGTAAATTACTTCATACATATAAGGAATCACTTATCAAAGCTTCCTGTTATCAATAAAAATAAATATTCTTGCCAAATAATCATGAAATTTTACATTGCAAAGTGGAGAGTCCCTTGTCATTCTGCAGACTAGTGTGGTCTCCAGCTCAGTGGGGAAGTTGTTCTCCAGAAGTGTGTTTCCAGGGCAAGGTTGCATTTGATGAATTTGTTCCAGAAATTTTGCCAAGAAAAATTACAAAACCGAAGTCATAATTTGTACACAAGTTTTTGGGAAGCAACGTTTTGTAAAAAGGATTTGATTAATTTAAAAAATAGAAAAGAATTTTGATTTCATGATTGGCAGGAATAGATACTCTGGTACAATAATTGAGGGGATTCTTAAAAGTATCTATACTACTTGGTGACGACATATAGGTTTATTTGAAGAAAAAATTGAGATCAAGATAATTGATTATAGTAAATCAATTACATGTACATGTATTTTAAAGATCAAGTAATATTTAATGTATATTGTTTGTTTAATTTTAGAGAAACTAAGGACTGTGGAAAAAATCAGTAGTATGTCGAGATTCGAAGTATGCATTTTTCTCCTTCTTGTCATTGTAAGAACTATTTATTTTTAAATACAAAACTAGATTTTGGAAAAATATTACAATTTTCAAATAGTGAGTTGCAAAAATAAAAACAATAAGCTTTTCCCACATAATTCATGAACAATGGAAGCATCAAACCCAGAATATTTTATTGTAGTTTCAATACCAAAGGATCTAGAAATCTGTCACCCTCAACTTTCTAGAGAAAGCAACATGTGTCTTTACTTTGTTGAATTCCCGCTTTTTCTCAACTTCCCCAGCTACAAGTTTTCAGTGAATATTCTGATTCATTCTGAGACCAGGGGTGATCATAATAGAAGACTCCTTATATTTTTAAAAAATAACAACAATATTAGACTTTTGGTAAATAATATTATTTGTAAGAAAATAATAAAACCAACTGATTTAACTGTGCTCTCAGTTTACAGTCTGAATAACATTCTCTGTGCAGGTATATACATATATAACAACCTGGGTGTCACCGGAACCTTGAATTTACATCTACTTTTCTGTTTCACAGAATTTGTATCTAGCATATAGATAACACCTTTTGTATTGGTGAGAGTTAGATTTTCCTACCACCATTTATCATTTTTTAAAAGGCCATGGCATAAAGGGTTAAAAGTTTACTGACAAACCTCTGACTATAATACATTTGTTCAGCTGGGCCCATACTGACCCTTTTCTGCTTCCCTTGGATTCAACCGAATCCTGGTGAGCTTACGGTGAAAGTGAGACACGTCGGTTCCACATAGAGTTGGGGTGCACTGAAGGTTGCACTTCCCTAATTAAAAAAGCCACTGTTTTTATGGCAGGATTCTGGAGGGATGCACTGATTTCCTGATGAATGTTGACAGGACTATTAAAGCTGTAAAACAACATCTTTGAATATGGCATTAAATGAAAGGACTAGCTTAGCCACGTTGTTCTTGGGTGTTATTAGCTGAATAAACTGGAGCCAAGGGGAAAACCATCTTTGGGCTATGCATTTATTTTCTCAGCTTTTCTGCTTGTCTCTCAGCAATTATTTCACAAGGTCAGTAGCTAGGTTTCTTTACTGTGGCTTTAAACACTATCCATGACATAAAGGATGAGCCATTTTGTCTCTGAGTCCATTAGATGCCCCAAGACACCTGGTGTGCTACACGAAAAAGACTCCCCCCATTTTTTTGATTCATAACTTTGACTGATTTTGTGTATGTGTGTGTGTGTGTGTGTGTACTTTCATAGTGACAGACTTGTCTTAGGCCAAAGCCATCTCAGCTCTGATGTACCCATTCTTCTTCCATGGGTTTTTACCCTCCCTGAGACTAGGTTTCTCTGAACTATAAAATGGGCATGATACCTTACAAGTTTATTATGGGAGTTAGAGATCATGTAAAGTGCTGAACATGGTTCCTGGGATAGATTAGGCACTCAATACCAGGTAGTTTTTTTATTTTTGTTATGGAGACAGTCTAGTGAGAGAAAATGAGCTGCTGCTATTTTTGTTAGAGAACAATCTGGGAGAGAGGAACAGAATGGTGTGTCCACAAATGGAAATGAAATGAAACATAACCATTTACTTGGAATGAAGTTTTAGACCTTTGGTAAAAATTGGGTTATCTTTTTGGAGAAATTGATTTTGAAAGATTTAGATAATTTGACTCTTAACAGAGTTTGGAAGAAAGTCCTGAAGGAAGTTGTATGAGATTCTTCATCACTACACAAAATGTGGTGAGTGTCTGAGAGACATTTAAATCCAAAGCGATAATATGGAAATGAGAACACATTACAATAGGTGAGATGCAGGTTAGAGCTAAGGTATCACATGACTTTTCCAATAAGGTGTTGAAATACCAATTTAGAAAATTGAGACAGACCCCAAATACTTCTTTTCTGATATTTTAAAATCTGCTAGTGGGAGTGTAATTTGTTGTTAGGTGATAAGATTCTTAAAATCTTTAATCTTCTGAATCAGCAATATAATTTCTATTTATCCATCCTAAGAGAAAATACAAATTTAGAAAATTGCTTTATGCCCAAAGGTGTTCACTATACTATTATATCTATCTATCTATCTATCTATCTATCTAAACAATTTAAATGTCCAAAAAATAGGAAAATAATTATGTCAATTTTCATGTAAATATATGTTATATATTTGTGAGAAATTTAATGGGAGAATGTTTTTGCAAAGAAAACAATAAATATCCAAGATTATTTATAAATTATTATTATAGCTGTATAAAACAGTTATTGAAAAAAACTGGAAGGAAATATTGACTTGAATCATATAAAGTTATTGATTTTAACCTATAGATGGGCTTTTTCACATGGTTCAATCTAATATTAACACATGAATATCTTTGGGAGGTAATGAAATTTTCAGCAATATTCTTTTTCTGTGAAGTTTGGGTAATTTTCTATTTTTACAGAAACATATTTTTATAGTTATAAAAATTTTTTAATAAAAAACATGCTAATCTAAAAAGGAACTGCTCTAATTTAGGCAAAATTTTAAAAAATCCATTAGATTTCCATTTCTGGTGGTATTACAAACTTGGTACTCTGAGAAGCCGTACACTAGGAAATAATTCAGGGTACTATATAAAGTGTTTGGGAAAACTTTTCAATGCATGACTGAGCTGGCAACAGAGAATGAAAATCCCCAGCAGTCACGCATGAAGCAGAACCATAAATCCTGGGAGAAAGGCCTAGGACTGCTCTTCGGGCACCTGTGGATTTCTGGTGATCCAGAGATTAGTGTTTAATGGCCTCGTAGGGAGCTGAAAACGAATCTTAGTGTCCGTATAAAATAGGCTATCAGACACTACCTACCAAAAAGGACCACACCTTCAGTGAAGAGTGAACTAGAGGTAAACCTTAATTCACAAGGGAAGTTTGTTTATTTTACTTTTAATTCTACCTGGAGAAACAGAGATACTAGAAAAAGTAAGTTTAAAGGTGGCTAGCAAAAGCGAGTATAAATTGTGTGTGCATGAAAAAACCCTCAGCTTCATGACTCTGAACAAATTCCTTCAGACAAAACATATCAGAGAATGCACTCAACAGCCAAACATCACAGAACAGAAGTAAAAGTAAGGAAACTTGGCTGAGATGTGGCAGAAATACCTAGCAGTTATATCAGATATCCTAGACTTAGGATAGTCAAATGGTCAAATGTGGAATAGAAATAAACATATTTTATCAGTTTGATAAATATAACAATTATTGAAAACATGAGTATGGTTCGGCGACTGTCAATGATGATGAGGCAATTTGAAGAAGAAATTACAGATCTGAGAAACACAACTGAAATAAACTCGGTTGGTGTTTGAAAGCAAATTATATACAGCTGAAGAGAAGGACCAAATCAGAAGTCTACAGAAATGACCAGATACACCTGCATCAAACACACAGTAACCAGGAAAGGGAAATCAAGCATCACGGATCACAAAATGAGAAGGTCCAGCACAGACATAGTGAGTTACATAGGAGAGGCTTGAAAGTCTGAAGAATAGATACTAGTCTTAGATAGTAGTGAAAGTTTTCCCCAAACTGATAAAAGACACAAATCCTAAGATTTAGGTAGGAAAAAATGTGAAGACATATATTAGTTACATTGTAGTGAAGCTGCAGAATAAAAAAGGGAAAACATCTAACGAGTAGTTAGAAAAAACAGATTAGCAAACAAAGAACATTTAGATTGAAGGAAAAATGAAAAATAGAACATAGTGTTACTTCGCTTTCAGAGTCTAATAGAAAATAAATGTAAACTTAGAGAGTATAAGAAGGAGACATTTTTGGATAAACAAACAGCTGTCTGCAATTAAATATGGCATTTAACAACATCAATAGAAAAGTGACTGACAAACCTACTTTAAGAACAATGGGAATGATCCCAGAGGGAAGGTTTGAGGAGTAACTAAGAAAGCAGAATAAAGAAAAGAATGAACAGGTGGATAAATCCAGATAAATATTTATTGTATAAAACAATACCTAAAGTAACAACAACAATGATAATGTTTAATTTGTGAGATTAAAAAAACTTTAGATACAAGTAAAATGTTTCCTAATACTAGCATATAAGTAGAAATTTTGTTACTAAAGCATTTTAGACTGTAATGTGTTTACATGTTAATATTTCTAAATAGCTATTACATTATAGAAATAGAATATAACATTCCAAACTAGCCCTGCCCAATGTGGCTCAGTGGTTGGGCATTATCCTGTAAAGCAAAAGGTCATCTATTTGATTCCTGGTCAGGGCACATGCTGGGTTTCAAGTTTGGTCCCCAGTTGAGGGCATGGAAGAGGCAACGGATCAGTGTTTCTCTCTTACACCCCTGTTTCTCTCCCTCTTTTTCCTACTCCCTTCCTCTCTCTCTAAAAATAAATAAAATCTAAACAAATAATACAAACTAGTACAGTTAAAAAATTGGAAAGATAACAAAAAGCCTTAAGCCATCCAAAAGATGGCTTTAAAAAACATCAAGAGGAAAAGCAAAAATAAGATGGTAAAAAGAAATTCAATAATTTCAATAAATATCAATGAACTAAGTTCTTTGGTTAGAAGGTGAAGTTTGTCCAATTGGATTTCAAAAATATCATATCCTATGTGGTTTAATATAGACTTGCCTACAATATAAAGATATGAAAGTTGAAAATAAAAGGCTGGAAGAAGGTATGCTAGGAAAATAGGAGCAAAAGGTAATTGGTATGGTTATGGTAATATCAGACAAAATAAGGTCTTAAGATAAGAATTACTACTAGAAATTAAAGTATTCATGACAGATTGCTGCTAAAATGTTAAATTCTCTTGGAAACATACAAATACATAACTTCAAAACATATAAAGTAAATGTTAAAAAACTATAAGGATAAAATAAAGTCTGTGATCATTATAATCAATATTAAAATAACTCTCAAGAATTGATTACTAAGCAAAAAATTAATGTTAGGATATAAGACATTTGCCTACTGCAATCAACAAACTTAATACAGGGGTTGGCAAAAGTAGGGCTTGCCTGAGTGTGGTTGGTAGGGTACGTGAATGTCTTAGATGAGATGGACAGCAGTTTGAACATTTCACCTAAAGTGTCCTATGGTGTGACTTTTGAGTGTGATATGGTTAGGTTACAGAATTACATGCTTATGATTTTGTAATAAAAAGAGGCGCTATTTGTGCTGGAGCCTGTAGATTGACTCCTGCACCAAGCAATCGGAGAAAAACATTCTTCTCAAGCATCCATTGCACATTTCCAAAAACTGACCAGTTACCAGGATGAAATCTCATCAGATTCTAGATCATTATCACAGAAACTATGTTTTATGATAACAACACAATTGAGTAAGAAATACATAATTAAAAGATAACTAAATCACACCTTACATTTGAAAATTAAAAGACTAAATAACTCATGGGTCAAATAAAAATATAAGAAAATTGGGAAAGACAACAGAATGAAAATATTATTACATATGAAGTTTGTGGACTTCAGATAAAACTATTTAGATATTTATTTATTTTTATTTACTTGTTTTTAAAATATTTTTATTGTTGTTATGTTACAGTTGTCTGCCTTTCCCACCACTACTCCCCGCCTCTCACATTCAGTTCTCCCCCACCCTCCATTGTCTTTGTCCATGGGTCCTCTATACATGTTCTTTGACTTGACCCTTTCCCTATTTTCCCCCGTTACTCCTCTCCTCTATCCCTCTGGTTACTGTCAGTTTGTTTTTTATTTCCATGTCTCTGGTTCTATTTTGCTCACTTGTTTTTTTTGTTGATTAGGTTTCACTTATAGGTGAGATCATGTGGTATTTCTCTTTTAGAAATGGCTTATTTCACTGGCATAATGCTCTTCAGTTCCATCCATGCTGTCACAATCAGTAGAAGCTCCTTCTTTCTTTCTGCTGCATAGTATTCCATTGTCTAAATGGAATTAACAAGATTTTTTGATCCACTCACTTACTGTGATGGGTACTTAGGCTGTTTCCAGCACTTGGCTGTTATAAATAGCACTGCTATGAACATCGGGGTGCACAGGTTCTTTTGAATTGGTGTTTCAGGGTTCTTAGGGTGTAATCCCTGCAGTGACCCTGCTGGGTCAAAAGGCAGTTCCATTTTTAACTCTGAGGAAATTGCATACTGTTTTCCACAGTGGCTGTACCAGTCTGCATTCCCACCAACAGTGCACTAGGACTAGGTTCCCTTTTCTCCACAACCTCACCAGCACTTGTTTGCTGATTTGTTTATGATGACCATTCTGACTGGTGTGAAGTGGTATCTCATGGGTGGTTTTAGTTTGCATCTCTACGATGGTCAGTGATGCTGAGCATCTTTTCATATGTCTCTGGGCCCTCCATATGTCCTCCTTGGAGAAGTATCTGTTCAGGCCCTTTGCCCACTTTTTTATTTGGATTGTTTGTCTTGCTGGTGTGGATTCTTGTGAGTTCTTTATGTATTTTGGGGATTGAAGGTTTGCCCTAGGTACCATTGGAAAATATATTTTCCCAAATGGTTGGTTCCCTTTTCATTTTGCTAATGTTTTCTTTAGCCATGCAGAAGCTTTTTATTTTGGTGTAGGAGAAAATGACTGAAGGTTAGGGAGCTAATACTATAACTCAAAAATTAAATTAAAAATAACAGTAGAATAAATCCAAAGAAATTAGAAATAAATAATAAAGATAAAAGCAGAAATGAATGAAAACATAACAAAAAAGACTCCAAAAAGTTGGATTTTTGTGAAGTTACAAATAAAATTGCTCATTATCTGTTAAGATTGATCAAAAATGAGAGAGGAGGCCCAAACAAACTATATTAGGAATAAAAAGAGATATAACTACTTATGCAGAGAACTTAAAAAGATAACAATATTATATACAATTTATTTCAGTAAATTAAAAGGTTGGATGAAATGTATAAATTCTTTGAAAAAATTCTTATATAAATAAACAAAAGAGGAAAGAGAAAATCTGAACAGTCTCATTACCATGAAATAATTTGAATCAGGAGTTTAAAATCCTCTCGCAAAGAGAATGTTAGGGTTCAATGATTTCATAAGCATATTCTTCCAGATACTTTCAAATACTTAAATAACAGGTAATTCCACATTTTTCTCTGCAAATAGGAATAGAGAAGACTGTCCCTAACTTGTTTTATGAGGGTATTAAACCTTATTATTAAACCCAGACAATGATGGTATAAAAAAGGGCAATTAAAGGACAATCTCTCACACTAACACAGATGCAAAACTTCTAAAGGAGATAAGAGGCAAATGAAGTCCAGTGAAATAGACATTGTTACAAAGCTGTTTTCCTAGTTATGAAGTTAGTTCAATATTATAAAATCACTCTAGTAATGGAATAAAGAGGAAAATAGTACAATAGTCCTAACAGATGAGAAAATGAAAGCAATAACTGAGGCTCTCAATTTTTCATGTTAAAAATATCTTAGTAAACTAGGAATAAAAAAAGAACATTTTTGATCTGATGTGTTACCTACCCAAAGAACTACAGAAAATGTTTATTTAAATTATGAAATGCAAAATCACTCCCTTAAATTCAGAAACAATACAAATGCTATTACTATTTCCATTCAGTAATGTACTGCCAGTCTTAGCTAACACAATGAAAAAAGAAAAATAAACAAACACTATAAAATTTGGAAAGGAAGAAACAAAACTGTCATCACTGAAGATGATAGAATTATTTACATAGAAGAGAAACTGACAATTTCTTTTGAATTAGTTAGAAAGTTTAGGGTGCTAGGTATAGATTA
Organism: Sturnira hondurensis; assembly: GCF_014824575.4. Taxonomy (NCBI): domain Eukaryota; kingdom Metazoa; phylum Chordata; class Mammalia; order Chiroptera; family Phyllostomidae; genus Sturnira; species Sturnira hondurensis. The sequence continues at coordinate 22,828,355 of NW_028079044.1, forward strand.
AGAGATGAGTTAATTACATACTTATAATCAGCAACAAGCAATTAGAAAATGTATATATTTGAAATATGCTATTTGCAATGGCAATATAAATAAGGGTCAGGGATAAATCTAACAAGTGATATGTAGAAACTTTAAGAAGAAAATGATGACAATCTATTTAAAGATATTAATAAAACCTAATGAAAAATATTATGTCAATATACAAAATATATAACTTAGACCCAGACAAAGATACTTCCTCTTTTCTCAGAAAGACTTAATATTGCAAAGATCTCAATTATCCTTAAATCTCCAGACTCAGTGGAATTCCAATAAAAATTTCAGTGGGATTTTTAATAGAACTTGACAAATGGATTTAAAAAATATAAACAGACTAACAAAGGGCCATGAGTACCTGAGACACTCCTGAAGAAGAATGAATTATATGAACTTAGTTTAGCTTCTTATTCTTATTCAAGAGTTGTTACAAATCTGTAGTTAGTTACAGCAGTGTAACTTTGGCAAAGGCATAGAAAATTAGGTCGACGAAACAGACTAGAGAAGATAGAAGCTGACTCATGCTCATTTGGAAGCTTAAAGCTTATAGAGCAGACACTGCAGCCAGGATGGTCAGCGCTGGGGAATCTTGGGTGCAATATTTATTTACCAAATGCTACAAAGAATTTTAATATTTAACAGAGTATGACATGCCTGTGTGAACCATATGTCTGCCACCACAGTTTTTTCTTCTCGCCTGTCTGCTGTGGGGTAAATGGATCTGCTCTTCCAACTAGCTAAGATAATTGTTCATTATACTGATACTTTGTATAACACAGGTAGACTCGACTCCTCCAAGAAACTTTTTCTGAATTTCTATTTTGGGCTTAGTTTTTGTCTGTGCTTTGAAAGAGCATCATTACAGACTTCCATTATAGCACCTATCTTGCTCTATTAAGATGTTTAGATATCATGGGCTAGGGAACAAGACTGGCTGGGATCAAGGATGGCCTTGGGCAAATGACTTAGTCTTTTCACAAAATAAGGACAGTACAAAAATTGCCTAGTACCTCAGAATTCTTGTAAATATTGAAAGATCTGTTCAGGCAAAACATTTGAAACATCCTCTGACACTATAATTAGTGACACATTTATATATTTTAAAATTATATTAAAATGTATGTCTTTATTTGCTTTCCTGAACTGCAAACTCCTTAAGGTTGAAGAGCATCTAAATTATCTTCAGATGCCCAGTAAATGTTTGTTGAGCCAAACAGGCAAATGCTGTTGGGAAAACTATGCCATTGGAAATGGTATTTTTTTATGGTCTTTTATGGCCCTGTTGATTTAATATTTAATTAGTTGTATACTAAACGATAATTAACTATTAACTATGAGTAAGTCAATCGTCTATTCACTGTATTTTGAGATGAGAGGGGCAGCCAGTCCAGCCTTGGAGGCTTCACTTGGTGAAGGAAGGGATAATAGCCAAGCCAGGCCAGGAATCCCATGGAGTCAGGGCCATCTCCATCTTCGTCACTGCTTTCTGTTTAGGCCCAGCCCACAGCCTGGCCTAATCAATGCTGGATGAAAGAATGAAGGAACGGGAATTAGAAGAAGAAAGGAAGATCGCGGCATATGGCATTCCAGGTGAAGAAAAACAGTCTGCTCAATGTTTCAGGGTTGAGATTCTGGGAATCTGCAGACAGTTCCGCAGGATGAGAGAATAAAGTGCATGTTGGGAAAGGAGAGAGCAATGATAGTTTCTACATAGCACTCCAAGGAATTTGGATTTGTTCTTGAGACTAGGTCATTGAAGTAATTTAAGAAGGGGAGCACTATCATCGGGTCTGCATTTTAGGGAACTCACTAGTCACGGTGAGGAGAAGCATTCAAACGGGGCAAAGCTGGTAGCAGGGAGATGGGCCTGAAACTTCTTAGCCACGCCCTGCTTCTCCCACGTGGCTGCAGTTATTCGACTCCCGCCTGCGTCTGCCTTAACTGCCTTGTAGAGAAAGGTCAGAGCGCTTTAAAATGTTTTAAAACGTTTTCTTAAATTTTAATTACAGTGTACTTTTAATATTATTTTGTATTGGTTTTGATATAGTATAGTGGCTAGACAATCATATAATTTACAAAGTGGTCCCTGGGATGTTACAAAATAGTCCCGGGGAAGTGAAGGACAGCTTGGGGAATAGAGTTAATAACATTGTGATAACTATGTCTGGTGCTGGGTGGGCACTGGAAATAGAGTCCTTTAGAAACCTTTTCAATATCTTCCCTTTTCACCTCCTCTTGGTGATTCTATGTGTTTTATGTGGATATTCCGTTATTTTCCTTCATTTTCAGAGTCCACAGTTACTAAACTTTCCATCATTTACTCTAACGTACTTTCCATTAATGTCCACCCCAGTGTCTTTTGTTCAGTGGATCACACACATTTTTCCAAATGCTGCTCCACTGAAGTTTCATGCCTTATTTTTTCCATTTCTGGGACTCTCCTTGGACTTAACGGGAAATATGAAGCAGCACATCCAACCCATTTGGCTGCTGTGGAGTCCTGTTGATTTATCGTCAATAGGTAAACAGAAAGTCTGCTTAAAAAAATACATGCTTGAGATCTTTCTTTTTGAAACAACTCTCAGACGAAAACGCTCCATATGTAAATCCTTTTTGTAGCTGTTTGCTTCCATCTGTCTAACCTGGGTACCTCTAGTTCCAGCATGCAAACGGGAGGGACTCCAAAGCACCACCGCACTCCCCCTCCCATCGGAGGTGGCTGGTACCCCTCTCCATCCACACACCTGCTGCTCCCTAAGCTAACATCCTTTAGCTGCAACCTTATTTGAGAAACTCTCTGTGTGAAACCAGTGGGTGTAGAAATAGCAGGTGACTCCATTTCAGCAGTTTTGGTGGCCAGAGAAGAATTATTGCTTCCTTCACTTTGTGGCTCTGGTAAGTGCCCAAGAGGTGTAGTCAAAAAATCAACACATTAGTAATCCAGCAGGACTGACTCCAGCTGTTTAACATGGCCCAGCTCAAATGTCACATCCTCGGTGATGCCTTCCCTGACCCCCTTCCTTGCCTAGTCACCGTTTCACTGCACCCTTTGTGCTCCTGGAGCTCTTTGTTCAAACTACCACTAGTATAGCCTTTATTACTCACTGTTATTTTAACTTTTTACAAATTGCATTTGAGCATGGTACAGGGGCAAGAAAATGAATTTTCAGGAAGGACAAATCTGGGTCCCCATCCTACCTGGCTACACTTAGGCTCAAGAATATGGGTAAGTAAATACCCTCTTTGAACCTCAGTTTTCTTATCTGTAAAAAAGATTGTGAAAATGAAAGAGAGTAGATGATGCGTATCACACAGAGGCTGGTCTCCAGCAACTATTTAACAAATATATTTTCTTTCTTTTCCTTTCCTGCGTAGCATGGAACTGTCCCTCTTATGACCACGAAGCCCTCTAGGGAGATACCTTGACCTAGGAATCTTTCTCACCCCCAGCCTTAGCACAATGCCCAATACAGGTGTTCAATACAAGTGGTTTGGCTGCCGGATGAAAGGAATGCTGTGTCAAACCCTGAAAAACTTGGCCCAACTTACTGGCCAGACTTCTCTGACAATGCAGTGGATCTCTGAGTTTGTCTACCTCATTATTTATTGAAGCCCTTGATTTGTGGGTGATGAAGGGAGATAGGGTGGCTTAATTAAATCCATATAGTCTTTGAACTACAGATAGGTACATGTAGACACTTTGTTAATGTTACTATTCCAGAAAGTTGTGAGTTACACATTAGAGAACCAGGATTACTTGGTGAAAAAAAAAATTCGGGCTAAACCTTGGAGCCTTTGGAGTCTAATTGGGGAAGTTTTTGACGATAATTGAGGTGCTCCCGCAGGAATGATCCTGCAATACAAATATGGATTCATGATCAAGGTCTCTTGGCCTTCTTCCTTGGAAAAGCACATGTGTTTGGCTGAGTAGAAAGAAGTAACTTGGCAGGTACTGTACTGCTTTAAAGTCCTTTCAATATGTGAATTAATTCCATGTCACCACACTTAGCTTCAAGCCAATGTTTCACGTGAATCGTGCCCTGGTATACTTACTGCATGTGATGTGATCAAGATAAGTTGATGGCAATCCCTTTGAGAGATATCAATCATATAGTTAAGTGATGCTGATGACATGTGAATACTTTGCACTATTGGGTGTCTTTTACTTTGACCGTGTCTTCTACAACACTTTCCAGACCAGTGCTCAGTTTGTTACTATTTAAAAATTTGGCATTTCCCATTTTTTACTATAAGCCGGGCATTGTTCTAGGTATTTGGGAATATGGTGGGAAACAAGTCAGACAGGCTTCCTGCCTTCTGGGAGCTTACATCTTAGTGCACCTATAAACCCCTTTTCTTTACTCCCATTTTGTTGATTTGGCTTCCATGTTACTTTCACTTTCCTGATTCATGAACTTCATTAAGTGCATCTGATACACTCTATTCTGCTCTTTGAGATTTTTAACTTTGTTCCACTTGAGGGTTTGTTGATTTTTTAAAGAGCTATGATAAGGTCATAAACTTTTAGCTCTAGGTGAGCTTCGAGTCCATCTAGTGCAACAGTAAGTGCTGGAATAACAACTGGTTGCTCCGGTCTCACGGTGACACCATGGTAGGGCTTAGCACTGACTCCCAGGGGCTCATTGCTTTGCACCACCCTTGACACCGCCTCCCTAATTTCTGATCTCACCCTTACCCTGATGTGGCTTTCCTAGAGTTTCCTTGTAGATTGATTCTAAATTTTAAATTTTAGTCAATTTTCATGTTTCTTAGCTAAGAGATGCAGTTCTTTCTTACCACTAGTATCTTGTGGGGATGCCGCAGTGGTTTGTATCCTGGCTGTATACTAGGTTCTCCTGGCAGGGCTTTGAAAAGGATGCTGGAAGCCCACCCCAAACAAATTAATTGGGGATAGCTGGGGCTGGGGCCTACACACAGTTATGGTTCCTAAAAGCTCTCATGGGATTCTAACGTGCAGCCAAGGTGCAGGGCCGCTGGCCTGTAGGATGTGCCATTTCCTTCTTCACTCCCCCCCCACCCCAAATCTCTCTGGAACAATTTTACTTTAAATACTAGTTGCTTTCTTACATTTCAAAGTCAATTGCATATTTTTCACCAAAGGTGACATGATTTTCAAACTTTCATTAAATGCACTTTACCATAAATATCCAAATTCCTGTGGTGGTCTGTATGAATAGCATCTAAAGCAGTACCTTTTCAAGTTCTTTCCTTGTCTGAAATACCAGCTTTTATCCTCTAGGGTTCTGTGCGCGTACACTCTTTCAATCCTGTGTTCCAATGTGCAGGTTCATTTCCTCCATGCGTGTGACATTCACACTTTATCGAATCTTTCCAGCCCTCCTGTGCGCGCCCCTCTTTCTGCCCTTTGCTGTCTCAGCTCAGTGTCACTGTGCTCCTCCCACAGATTTGGAATTTCATTTTCCTACAATGAGCTACGGTTTTTATTATTTTCATTTTCCTCCCTTTTGTTCATTTTCCTAAAACTCTCCTGCTCCTTTACCCTTTTTTCCTATTACAATTGATTTTATTTGAAGCCAGAATTTTGATTGCCAGGGTTTTGCTGTCTAAAGAGAAGTAACTTTATAGTTTTCTCTGCTGTTTTCTTGCTGCATGTTGTTTATCCCCAACAATTATATACTTTCTTCTCAATGTGGAAACATGAAATATATATTCATCTCTTCCCCTCTTTCAGGTGAAAGAGTTTCACCTGAAACTCTTTCTGCTCCCATCTGTCAGTCCTGCTTCCATGACTCTTCTTCCCTGTGTGTTACGTTAGTGCGACGTTGTCAGCTGTGCATGTATCACCTCACCCCCTTTCTCCCTACATCCAGAATTCCTAGGAAATGTTTCACCATCTCCTTTCCTCTTCCCAGATCTTATTCACAGTCATATTTTTTCTCATGCAAATCCCTCATCTTCTACAATAGGACTGTTAGTTCATCACCTTATCTCTTTAACTATGCCGCATAATTATTTTTATTTACTCTTTCATTTATTTTTTTACACTTTAAATATTTTTATTTTTAAAAACCATATGAATAACAGTTTGTAATATGCACAAAATTAATTAAAAACAAGACAGAAATCCTTTTTTAAAAAAATCCTCGCCCAAGGACATGTCCATTGCTTTCAGAGAGGAAGGAAGGGAGGGACAAGGGAGGGGAGAGAGTCATTGATTGGTTGCTTCCTGTGAATACAACAAACAGGGATCAAACCTGCAACCTACGTATGTGCCCTGACCTGGAATCAAACCCACAACCTTATGGTGTACGGGACTACACTCCGACCAACTGAATCACCCGGCCAGGGCAACAGAAATTCTATAATCCTAAATCCACAGATAATCGTCGTTAACATTTTATATGTGGCTTTTGGGTTTTTATCTATTCAGATTTTCCTCCTTTAATTACTAACTTGAATCACATCTTCACCCTCTGTTATAAGCAGTGTTTAAAGTTTGAAACAGTGAGACAATCCTTCCACGTAGATAAATATATTTTGGCAACATTGTCTAGAATTATCATGAGAGATACAGAATTTTACTTCTGCAATTATATTATCTAAATTGTATCTTCGACTGACAGAATTTCAACAAATGGAGCAAGGAAGAAGATATTCATGACAAGTTACCTGTATTTGAAAGTGATTATGAATAGTAAATACAGACAACATGCCATGTGCATGTAACAGAAATTATAATGCTTTTTGATTGCACAGGTCATGTAACATGGGCACAGGAGCATGGATCATACACAAACAAGTCCAGGGAACCAGAAATGGCCCAGAGTCTGGACTTGGCTATTCAGCCTTTTACAGAGCAAAGCTTATGATAAGCCGAAGAGCATGTTTTGACCAGATATTAGGGTCAAAGGCAAATGTTGTTGCCTCTACTAAATTGTATCCCTTCTGTAGGAGAGACATAGAAGCTGTTCATTCATCCTTTAAGTAAATAAGCTTGAGGTCCAAAACTGCCTGCAGATATCTCCACATAGCTATTTCCACGAGTGTGGGTGCTTTCTCTCCTCGGTGTAATTTATCTAAACAAATTCTACTTTGCTGTTGCTCCAGAAATCACTACCAAGTTCTAAGTGTAGGTGACTTGGATTATTACAAATAGATGCTTAGGTACATCCTGTAGTACCATTTAAATAGACACTGTTTCATCTTGTCTGCAGCGCCGTGTCCAGCTTTGAGGCTCACAAGGTATCGTCCGCCTGCCCTCGTTTGTGTTCCTCTATGGCTGCTGCTTCCTGTGTGAAATCGGTGGGCTGGCTGCCACTGACTCCCAGCTGCACACACTGATTCATCCCTGGAGCTTGGCGCCCCTGGGCACTTACACATTGTTTTCCCTGCTCACTCTACTCGGGGCTGCCAATATACCAGTTGCCTCGGATCCCTTCTGCTTTTCCTCACTAGCATACGGAATGGTCTGACCTGGTGAATCTGAGTTTTAATTTCACTGAGAAAAGACGCACTCTGACGTAAGCTGAACGTGGAAAGTGACAGAATAGTGACCTCCCGTCTCAGTCAACAGCTTTATGTCAAGCACTTGATTGAAGCCAGACACGTTGCTGGTATACACTGAAGTTACAAATGTGAGTAAAATTTTGCTCTGACCTCAGGGAACTTTCAAATTAATGGAAGATACAGGAAAGTATACCTATAATTAAAGTATACCATCAAATATACCTTAATTACTGGAGAAGGTAGAATAATCTAGTGCTGAAGAGGACAGGCCTGTAGTTGAATTTTGGACCTTACCACCCACTTGCAACATGACCTGCAGAAAATTCCTTAATATTTCTACATCACCCCTTCTTGTCTATGGTTCGAAGTGACAGTTCAGTTCTTACAACATAATACTGCCTTGGGGATTTAATGAATCAATAGAGTTTACATACTTAACCCAATGCTTAGCTGTTAATAAGTGGTCAGAAAATACTGGTTTTAAAAGTAATAGTGGTATGTAGAAGCTACTATGGTAACAGAATGTGAAAGTCAAGAAAGATTTCTTGGAAGGAGTGAAAGGTGTTGAGATTTGAGGGACAGGTAGGCAGGCAATAGGTAAATGAAGTGAAGAGAGGGAATTCTAAGCAGAGGGAGCAGTGCATGCTAAGGTACGAAGATGTGAAATAACATGATGAATGACGAGCCCGAAGAGACTCCTTGTGTATGGCAGAAGCACAATGACACGTAGCCTGAAGATGAAAGAGATGATCACTGAGACAAAAAAATTTCACGTTTAATTTCAACAGAAGAAATTCTGCAGCAAAAATCATGTATCACTCTTCTATACAAGTGCCTAGATAGATGTAAGAGTGAGATAAAACCTCAAACTTTCAAAGATGCATAAAAGACCTCCCACTAATTTGAGGCAGGAGGGACTGAAGAATGAGAAAAGAAAAGGTGGCAGAAATAACATCCTGGCATTCAAGTAGAAATATATCATAAAAAAAGACATTGGTGCGTAGTCCAAAGGGCCATGAACCTGTAGCCTGTAGCTTTCTTAGCAACCTATGACCCCCAAAGCCCATCTCTATCCACAACTCCATTAAACTTTTAACCTGCCTATCTCCTTGCTTTTTGTTATTGGACACATATGTATATAGCTTAAGATCTTAAGGAAAGAGCAGGGCAACTTGATTCTATGACACCTGAGCCCAGCAGCTGTGTGTGAGTGACCTGCAGTTAGAAAGGCAATACTCCTTGTCCAGGCAGCTAGACATGGCTGCGCTGCGTTCTCTAGACACCCAGGGCTGAATTTGCGCAGCCATTGCCAGAAAAGCACACCACACCCACATGTCAAAACAAACATGATATCCAGGGGAGATTTCAGTTGTTTCTTTTCTTCCCTCTCCAAATCCCAAGAATCCAGTGAGTTTTAATAACACTTCTAAAATGTCAAGAGAAAAAAATCTCACTTTAAAAAAAGGTAGAACCACCCAGGGGGTCTTTTGTGAGTCTAATATTACTCTAGTCCCCTCGGGAGGGTAAGGGGGCAGGTGTGCCTTGTTTTAAGAAAAGGCAATGAAAAAATAGTCAAGCATATCACAGATACTTTAGTAGGTGATTATTCATACTGTAACATGGGGTTTTAATTTTATCTAAATCATAAGTTTGCTATAAACTAACAGTGTCCTTCTTATGAATCACTACTCATTTTTAGATTGTTAATTTGGTAGAGTTGGGAAGAGAGTGTTGAGAAATTTAGTGTTTAAGGATTAAATAATCATTTTTATTTATGGCAGATCCATCAAAAACAAAGACTAAGCATTTAGTAAATGCTGGAAACCACTGAGAAGGGAAATAGTATTATTAAGTATTTATTATGTGTAAGGCACTTTACATATGTGAAGATAAAACTTATTAAAGCATAATTCCAATTTTACTTAGACTTCCTTCCTTTTCTCTGCCTCTTATTCTATGCAGTTTCTCTTATCTCCTTCCTTGTAAGAAGGATCTGAATTTGTAGACAGGTTCTTAAGCTTTTAAAATCCAGAAGCAGGAAAGTGGGCAGGAAAAGACAAGAGTGGATAGTCAGGGGGAAGGTAGTAGGAAGACAGCAGCTGGGACAGGCTGCAGCCCTGAGGAAGCTTGACAAAACTGTAGACTAGCGAGGGACTGGGATGCGGACTCTAGAGAAGCTATAGAGTATGAGGAAAGAAATTTTAGGAAGTCATGTTTTAAGTACTGAGTTCAATTTCCTTTTTGTTCTTCAAAAAATGCAAACAAAGATTGAAATCCTTGTTAAGTTGCTTTTTTAAAACTTTTTTTATTGTTGCTTAGGTACAATTGTCTCCATTTTCCCTTCACCACTCCCCCTATCCTAGCCGTCCCCACTTCCCACCCTTGACCCTGGGCTGTGCTACTTCCAATGTGAAGATCACTGACACGGTGCACTAGGCAGCTCTGAGAGTTGTGTGACCTCAGTCTTGCACATGCCCCATACACCGAGGGCATTTCACTTTCATTAAACACATGGGACACTGAGTTAGAGAGATGCTCTGGGACATGCCTGGATCACACAGCTACCATGTGGCAGAGGTTGGGCTTCAAAATAGGTCCATTTCTGGTATCAAAAGAGAGAGACATTTTGGCAAAGAGGTGAAGAAAAGGGAATCCTTGTGTACTGTTGGTGAGAATGTAAATTGGAATAACCATCATGGGAAATGGAGGGAAGTTTCCGAAAAAGTTAAAAATCAACTTGCATACAACCTACCTCCTCCAGCAGCCCCACTTCTTGTATATAGCCAAAGGAAGTGAAATCAGAATTTGGAAGAAATTGAAGATCCTTCACTTTGAAGAAGAAAGATCTCTTCAATTCTTTGAAGAAAGATCTGCACTTCCGTGTTCACTGCATCACTATTTACAAGAAACAAGACATGGAAACAACTTAAGTGTCCATTGACGGATGAGTGGATAAAGAAAATGTGACGTGTACATATAATGGGATATTACTTAGCCAAAAAAAGAAGAGAATCTTGCCATTTTGGACAACATGGATAAAGCTGGAGGACATTATGCCAAATGAAATTTGCCGGACACGGAATGACAAACGCTGTATGATCTATTTATGTGTGAAATATAAAAAAAGTTCAACCCATAGAAGCAGAGAATGGAATGGTTACCGTGGGCTTAGAGCTGGGGGAAATGGGGTGATGTTGGTCCACGTGTATACACCTGAGTTTTAAGATGACTAAGTTCTGGGGATCTAGGGTACAGCATGGTGGCTATAGTTAATAATACTGTACTATATACTTGAAATTTGCTCAGAGATTAGACCTTAAGTGATCTTATCACATGCAAAAAATGGCAACTATGAGAGGTGATGAATATATTAACTTGATTGTGGTAATAAGTTCACAATGTATACATATATTAAAGCATCATGTTGTGCAGCTTTTAAAAATCATATTTTACAACCTAAATGTATACAGTTTGTATTTGTTAATCATACCTCTACAAAGCTAGGATAAAACCCCAAGAACATACAAATAATTTAAATTATAAAAATATTATTTCTAGGTACTCATGTGAACTACCCTTCTTTATTTGCTGGGATTTCTTACATTTTCCCCTTGTAATCATTTAGGAAATAATAATTCTGATTTAATTCTGCTGGAGGTTACCGTTAAATTATTCAAATGTATTTCTCATGTTGTGTTAATTTTTTAACATCGAAAATAATATTTTTTACATAGTAAAGAATAATTCTTTCCTCTGTAAAATGAATATTTTGATGATTTCTCCTCTTTCACCATCTTACAACTTCCTTTCTTCCTCTTAAGTTTATATGATTTTAGAAGTACATTTAGAAGTTTTTATCTGTATTCTTTTTTTAACAATACTTTTTGATATTAACATTCAGATTTTATTAACCATAGTTCCCAGTTCACCTGTGTAAATACACGGCTGTTTCCTACAGATTGTGATAATAGGGTGTTTGACAACCAAATCACTGTCCTGTACACCAGTGTTATAGTTAAGTGTCTTTTAATGTGCTTTCATGACAGTTTTAGTGAAAGAGTGGACAAGAGGAGAGGAAAATGTAATAGAGCTAAATATACACATTTCATAACAGAAATCTAATAGATAAATCAATACATAGAAATATAATTGTATTAAAAATAGCTAAAATACTTAAAAATAATTGCATGGGACATGGTAAAGGTGAGATAGAAGCTACAGGTTTTAAAAAATATATATATTTTAAAACTATGATTTGTAAAGTAGCATTCTGCATAAAAAATAAACAGTGATATATATGCCAGAGTAAAGTTCTGCTCTAAATAATAAATATGGAATAAACATGGACAAATATGTGATAATCTGGGTAACTCTTTCCTCTCCTCTCGGAGGAGTGTATGATCCTCCAACTGGGGGTGGGGGGTGGAGGAGAGTTGAAAAACACCAGGGTAGTTAGAGCTGGTGAATGTCCTCAGGAACAGACTTTGTATACAGTCTGCTCCACTCCTATGCTGGGCTGAATCTCAGAGGATGGCCACAGGAGGCCCAGACAGATTTGGGGATGCAAATAGGGAGGGGTCCTATGTTTCACTTCTTGTCAGGATCTTGGGAGGCAGCAAGCCCTCATAATTCCTCATCCTACCATGGGTTAGACACGAGTGCCTATGCTGGGTGCCACAGCAGATTGACCTCAGGCAAATCTACAGGTCTTCCAGGTGCCCTAGTGGGGTGCAGGGGCAGCAGATTCTTTTCTTGAGTCTGGTGTTGACCAGCATCTGAGACTGAGGGTGGGGATGCCATAGTGGATGTGATGTGAATTATTTGGTACAAGACCAGAGGCCACATAGGAATAAGCACGTCTCCAGTGTGGCCAGAATGGAGAGGGGATGATGATGAAGGACTAGGTAGACCCTCATGCATCTCTGCAGATGTGCATGCGAAATGGTCTTGAGTAAGGTCCAGGGGACTCCTTTGGATGAGCTGTAAAGCCCATTAAAACTTGGGTGCCTCACGCCCAACCCTCTCAGGGAGATTTCAGGAGAAATACTTAAGGGAATTGTCAGGATCCTTGGTTAGAAACAAGGAAACAACTCTGGTTAACATAAGCAGGAAAAGAATTTACTGGAGAGATACCAGAGAGTTCTTGCAGTCGATGGACAGAGAAAAAAAAGGCAGAACCACCTCCAGCCCAAACCACAGTCCAAGGAGTGTCTAGTGAGATGCAATGACACCACCACTGCATCACCACTGTCAGAGATGTCTACAGGACATCACTGCCATCAACCTCTGCCACTCCCAGAACAGGACTTTGGATTCCATTGCTGCTCTTGCTGCCAGAATAAATTCCCCGGTGTCCGTCACTTCCTCTCACTGCTGATTTGATGTGTGGGCGAGGTTATCCTATTGGCCAACATTAGCTATGTCCCCATTCTCCAGCTGCTTGGGAGCAGGCCTATCCTTGATCACATTTATTGTGGCATCACTCACCCCCTGCCCCACTCAAAGGAAGAAGCTTCTTACTCATACAGTCAAATATGACAGTGTCCAGCACTCTTCACTGAGAATACTTTGAGACAACTGGATTTATTGGAACTGATGACATTTAATTTCTGCCACTGTGACAAGTGGGAGCTTAAGGTATAAGATATGATTTAAATTCAACCACAGAAAAAGGTAAACTTACATTTTTACACACTTGAACTTTGGCCTGAAAAATTCCTATCTGCTTCATCAGTAGAATAAATGACACCTTACTTGGGCCCTATTTGGTCTCCACAAACACCCTGGACTTCACTATTAACCCATTTTCCAGTCAAAAAGCTGAGGGTCAAGGAAGTTGAGACTTTCTCACACCAGAGCCCAGACGCATTCTTGAGTTTTTTGTTCTAAAGCTCTGAACCCTTTCAAACATTACATTGCGATTTGTTCTCAAAATGCTAGGGCCAGGTGGCAACTGAATTTAGACTATTCTAGATGATTTGTTCTGAGCTTTTATCCTTAGCATAGGGCCACTTCTCCTTCTGTATGTCTCTGCACATGTCTGAAATGCTGCACATCTCCTCCAAACACGACACTGAAATTTAATAAACCCTACGGAATTCATTCTTTTTAGGTCACGGTCCTGTGTCACCAGAGAAACAAAGAACGAGGTACTCTTTGCCTATGCATCATTTTTTCCCCAATTAACTTGCTCAACCTCCTGTCTTCCTCTTGCATTCCCTGGATTAGACGAGGTGAGTAGAGAGAAAGGCGTTTTGCAGGTGGTCTTGCGTGCTGTGCCTCACCCTGACTGCACTTGGAGACGTCGTGGATTACCACTCGCCTTCCACCCCATCCTGCCCCATACCTTTCTTTACCTCATCTTAGCTGAACAGATTGCTTAAGAGACAGGAAATGTTTAAGACCAGAGCTGAAATAGGTATAAGTAAGAAACATATCTGTTTTCTATTAAGGAGATTAACTTCTCTGTTGGGGTTGTTGTTATAGGACTAGGTCAGGGCACTGCTTGGGGCTGACTGGTGCCTCTTCTGACTGGGTGGGCAGTGCCCCCTCCCAGCTCCCCCTTCTGAAGCAGGCTGTGTCTCCTTCCAAACCTGCCTTCCACTGATGGAGTGAGAGTGATCAGAGGCCCTGCTTTGAGTAGTGACACAACAGAGTAACTATAGTGAATCCTGGTTTTCCTGACATTAGAGAGTGGAGAAGGGAAAGCTGTGCCCATGTATTTCACGGCTGTTCATGAGGCCATTTCTATGTTGAATTGTAGAATAATTATATTTTATGGTAAAAGTAGCATCTATGTTGGTTTTCCCACAAGTTTATCTCTTACTTATATCAACCCAACCTTCACATGGAGCCTCACAGAGTCACCGTGTAGTGAACATCTAATGAATGGAAGAATAAAACTCCCCCCAAACTTAGAAGCAGATGCAAGTCTCTATAGTCCAATAACCTAGATTTACAGGAGACTATGAGGGTGCAAAAAAGAACATAAATAAAAAATAGTTGAAAATTTGTTGTAGCTATTTATTTTCTGCAGAGTTCTTGCCTCCTTCCCTCTCTCCCTCCCTCCCTCTTTCCCTCCTCCTCCCCTTTCTCTCTCCCCCTTCCTCCCTCTCTCCCTTCCTCTCTCTCTCCCTCCCTCCCCCATTTCTGTTTTTGTAACTTTCATTATGGCAATTTGCAAACAAATTCAAAAGTGGAGAGAATTGTCCACCCAGATTGTATCTATCACCCAGGTTTAAGAACCATCTATTTTTCTGCTTTATTATTTTTTTTCCAATTTTTTAGTTTAATTATTTTTCAAGTACAGTTTTCTGTCTATTACTCCCATCCCATCCCACCCCCGTCCTCCACCCCTCCCTCCCATTTCCACCCTTCCTAGTTGTTGTCCATGTATCCTTTATATTTGTTCCTCTAAATCCCTCCCCTATTTCCCCTGAAATTCCCTTCCCTCTCCCCTCTGGTTGCTGTCCCCCTGTTCTCTATTTCAGTGTCTTTGGTTATATTTTGCTTGCTTGTTTGTTTTGTTGTTTAGCTTCCTGTTAAAGGTGAAATCCTATGGTATTTGTCCTTCAACACCTGGCTTATTTCACTCAGCATAATGCTTTCCAGTTCCATCCATGATGTTGCAAAAGGTAGGAGCTCCTTCTTTCTTTCTGCAGCATAAAATTCCATTGTGTATATGTACCATAGTTTTTTGATCCATTCATTTACTGATGAGCACCTAGATTGCTTCCAACTCTTGGCTATTGTAAATTGTGCTGCTATGAACATTGGGGTGCATATGTTCTTTGGGATTGGTGTTTTAGGGTTCTTAGGATACAATCCTAGCAGTGGAATTGCTGGGTCAAAAGGCAAGTCCAATTTTAGTTTTCTGAGAAAATTCCATACTGTTTTCCATAATGGTTGTACCAGTCTACAATCCCACCAACAGTGGACCAGAGTCCCCTTT